>NC_090446.1:942535382-943735382 GCF_031143425.1 Pleurodeles waltl
GGCAAGCAGCTCCTTGAAGTGATCGTGCCAGCCTTACGGCCAGCATGCAAAATGCTTTCCTTGATCTTAAAAGCGTGGAGTTTCGTTAACACATCGCAAGGGTGTTTCCCATCACTAATCCCTGGCTGACCAACTCGATGCACTCTGTCCATTTTTACTTTCACCTGCTTATCTCCTACAAGTTCAGAGAATAGGAGCTGTGACAAAGGCATCTAGATCTGGTCCTTGAACTGCTTCCTCTAAGTTGCAGATTCTTATGTTGTTGTGTCTCAACCTATTCTTCAAATCATCATTCTTCAGTGTGGAAGCGTGGAGTTGTATTTGCAAAGATTGTGCCATGTCTTCTAGTTGACCCGTTCGTTTTTCCAAGTCAAGATACTGGACGTCCAGCTCAAGCACTCCGGAACTGACTGAGTTAATGTCTTGTTGTAGGGCGTTGAGCTTGACAGCTAGGTCAGATTTTAGGGTCTCTAGCAATGTGTTTAAATCGGTCTTGAGCTCCTCATGGAGCTCCCTTTTTAAGTCCTTTAGGGAAGCAATGAGGTCTTCATTGGTGAGTGCCATGTAAGTGGCCTCAGAAGTTGCAGATATGGTATCTCACAGCTCCAGAGGAGTAAAATAGCTAAAGACCCAGTTAAGGTGTTGTTTCTTTGAAGGCATATGGGGAGAAAGGGGTTGGGGATGAGTTAAGAGTCTTGCAGTGGTCTCAGGCAGGACTGCCGCAATGTGCTTGCTTAGATTCTGTACCTCAGTGCTTAGGAGGCGAGTATTGTGCCCCCTGCAGGGTGCTAAGTGAGGCATCATTTGCACTGGGGTGTTAAAGTCTCAAGGTGGTAGTGCACTGACCCAGGTATGTCGCTCCAGCAGGGTCCATGGGCAGCCTATTATGTTGTATGGATGCTTGGTGAAAGGCGATCTGTTACTAAGCCTCCCCCATATCTAGCCCTTACTTTTAATTCCACAGGCCTCTGTTTCATTTGGCTGTTTAGTGTGACTCGTTCGTCCCCCTCATAGGACCCCAAAGGACTAGAGATAAGTAGAGATCCACCACTTATGTTGGACCTTGCCTCTTCTACTGCTTTTTGCTCATTTTCCTGGGCGGTTGCCGATGCACAGATAGGCCACAAGTTGGTTTGGGACAGCACGCTGGCCCCCATCACTTCAGGCGATCAAGGGTGGAGTGCGCACAGGGGCAGAGTTGCTCTCACTTTATCAGGTCTCTGCAAGCAAGAGGGGGATCTCTAAGACCCTGATAAAGGGTCATTGCAGCACCATTTTAAAGTCAGGCACGGACACTTGAGGCCTCACAGGGTGTGTGGAGGGCATGTTCCTTTCGGTCCTTGGCTTCATTGGGGGAGGGGGAAATCGGCCAGTATTAGGGGGACCCAGATTATTTTCAGTGGTGAGACCCCAGGAACACCCCTTCCCCCCAGCAACCCTCAGGTGTCCCGTCTCTCAGATGGGGCTCCTGATCAATTACTGCCACACCGTGCGCTTGCCCCCAGGGCCGCACAACTTACCGGTCCGCGACTGTCAGTGGGGGTCGAGGGATCCCCTGTGACTTCAGCGGGTACAGAGCTGCTCCTACCGCTAGCTATGTCACACAGCATAGCATAAAATGCAGGGGCCACGCCAAACTTGGGTGTACACGCTGCCTTTTTACTGTGCCGGCACTTCAGCATGTACAGCCTGCATCCAACGCCAGCCCTCGTTTTCAGAAGTCACAAAGGGGGGTCAGTACAGTCCCGAATCACTACCATTGGTTCTCATTCGCTTTTAAATAGCGTGGCAGTTATCTTTCAGCAACATTTTTCCTGCTTTGCTATCTTCGCAGGTCACGCCCCCTGGGTGCTTGGTTTTAAGTATATATTTGTATTTTTTCTTAGACGCCTGCTTTTGGCAGCCACCATAAGCTATGCGTATGCTGAAAAAAAGTACTGTAGTCAGCCCAACGCCTCTCCATGTTTTGGCTTTGCTGTAACGTGAGAAGTACCGTATGATTATGTTATTTGTCAAAGACACCGCACTCCAGAAATTTCATTATATTCCAAATGCTTTAATCAGCACAGTTACCCACACCAACACATTTCAACAACAAGTCTCAAGTATGTGAGTCCTTTCTCACTTTCCCTTTATATACATACGCCCAGTATCTGCATTATGGAAGTTGTAGTGTTGACTTTTCACAGGTACATACAAAAGTAGTATTGTGAGGCAATATCTACTTTTGAATTTAGGACCAATGTGCCCTCTTAAGCAAGTTAGTTCAAGTGTATAACACAACTATGCTTAGGCAGTAATGCTGTGTGACACCATAATTTAGATGTTAGCTCAGTGCTCGTCTTAGTGCATGGTTTTTAAAATACACTGGTATATACAATTAGATACTGGAGAAGGTAATATTCAATGGTACGGTATTATAAGTCAATGTCCCTCCCATTGTATGCATCTCTGCATGTTTAAAGGCCTAGATTATCAACTGTTCATAGACTGAAATGTACAAACTGGTAACTTTGCAATCACACAATGTCTGGCTTAGTGCCATATCTGTATTGAGTGTCCAACAATAATTGTCATGTACGGTATTTGGGCTGAAGTATGGACCTTTACATTGCTGAATAGGTGCATAAACTGGGCGCATGTATATAAGGGAAAGTGAAAAGGGACTCGCATACAGTGAGCAAGGCTGGTTGTCGAAAGGTGTTGGTGTGGGGGAGCTGTGCTTATTAAAGGATATGGGATATGACTAAATTCCTGGAGTGTGGCTTCTTTTTTGACAAATGATACTTGGTGGAAACAGGTCAATCTCCGAGGCCAGCACCTGTGAGGCGTGAGAGACAGCGCGCTGCATTTTGACCACTCTGCTGTATGTATATCAAATGTCACTTACCCAGTGTACATCTGTTCGTGGCATGTTCCGCTGCAGATTCACATGCTATGCAAAGGTCCTGCCATCTAGTGTTGGGCTTGGAGTGTTACAAGTTGTTTTTCTTCAAAGAAGTTTTCGAGTCACAGGATCGAGTGACTCCTCCTCTCCGGCTCCATTGCGTATGAGCATCAACTCCATCTTAGATTGTTTTCCCGCAGAGGGTAAGGTAGAAGTGATAGAGTATAAAGAAAAGAGATGTCCATGCAAATGGAACTGAAATATATACATACATACGTACAAATGTTTGTGGTAACTTAAACGGCTACAGGCTCCCGGGGAGGCAAGTGGGCGCATGTGAATCTGCAGCGGAACATGCCACAAACAGATGTACACAGGGTAAGTGACATTTTCCATTCAATGGCATGTGTAGCTGCAGATACACATACTATGCATAGACTACAAAGCAGTTTTCCTCCCATAAGCTGTGGTCAGCCTGTAGGAGTTGAAGTTGTTTGAAATAGTGTTCTTACTACAGCCTGTCCTACTGTTGCTTGTTGTGCTGCTAACACATCTACACAGTAATGCTTGGTAAATGTATGGGGTGTTGACCAAGTGGCTGCTTTACACATTTCTGTCATTGGTATATTTCCTAAAAAGGCCATTGTTGCTCCTTTTTACCTGGTGGAATGTGCTTTTGGTGTTACCTAAAAGCCCAAAGGCAGCTATTAGTAACAAGTTTGGATGCATTTTACTATCCATCTAGCTAGTCCTTGTTTTGAGATTGGATTTCCAGTATGTGGTTTTTGGAATGCCACAAATAACCGTTTAACTTTCCTAAATGATTTTGTTCTGTCAATGTAATACATTATAGCTCTTTTAATGTCTATTGTATGCAGCGCTCTTTCTGCTACTGAGTCTGGCTGTGGGAAGAAGAATATAAGTCCCACTGTTTGACTGATATGAAACGGTGAGATCACCTTAGGTAGGAATTTAGGGTTTGTGCGAAGTACTACTTTATGTTTGTGTACTTGTATGAAGGGTTGTCCAATAGTGAATGCTTGTATTTCACAAACTCATCGTAATGAACTGATTGCAACAAGGAATGCTACATTCCACGTTAGGTATTGATTCTGACACGAATGCATCAGTTCAAATGGTGGACCCATGAGTCGTGCGAGTACAATATTGAGTTTCCATGAAGGCACTGGAGGTGTTCTTGGTGGTATGATACGTTTTAGCCATTCAATAAAGGCTTTGATAACAGGGACTCTAAATAGAGACGTATGTTGTATATTTTGCAAATAGCAGTGAGATGTATTTTGATGGATGAAAAAGCAAAATTTGCTTTTTGCAGATGAAGTAGATAAAGTATAATGTATTGTAGCTATGCAGAAAGAGGGGTAATTTGTTTGGATTGACAGTAAAACACAAACCTTTTCCATTTGTTTGCATAGCACTGCCTGGTAGTGGGTTTTCTTGCTTGTTTAATTACTTCCATACATTCTGTTGGAAGATGTAGATATCCAAAGTCTAAGACTTCAGGAGCCAAATCGCTAGATTGAGTACTGCTGGATTTGGATGACTGATCAGTTGTTTGTTTTGTGTTAACAGATCTGGTCTGTTTGGCAGTTTGATGTGTGGTACTACTGACAGTAGTAACAATGTTGTGTACCACGGTTGACGTGCCCACGTTGGTGCTATAAGTATGAGTTTGAGTTTGTTTTGATGCAGTTTGTTGATCAGAAATGGAAAGAGAGGAAGAGGGGGAAAAGCATAAGCAAATATCCCTGACCAGTTGATCCATAGAGCATTACCCTTGGATAGAGGGTGTGGGAACCTGGATGCGAAGTTTTGGCACTTTGCGTTTTCGCTGGTGGCGAATAGATCTATGTCTGATGTCCCCCAGTGATGAAAGTATGTTTGAAGTACTTGGGGGT
Organism: Pleurodeles waltl; assembly: GCF_031143425.1. Taxonomy (NCBI): domain Eukaryota; kingdom Metazoa; phylum Chordata; class Amphibia; order Caudata; family Salamandridae; genus Pleurodeles; species Pleurodeles waltl. Next base: position 942,540,189 of record NC_090446.1, read on the forward strand.
GAATTTCCCACTCATGTGTTTGTTGATGTTCTCGTCTGAGAACATCTGCTAATTGATTGCGTATTCCTGGAATGTATTGTGCTACAGGGTGAATGTTGTTGTGTATTGCGCAATGCCAAATCTTTTGTGCTAGAAGGCACAGTTGTGATGAGTGGGTACCTCCTTGTTTGTTTAGGTAGTACATTGTAGCTATGTCTGTTTTGATGAGAATGTGTTTGTGAACGAGAAGAGGTAGAAAGGCTTTGAGTGCCAGGAATACGTCTGCCAATTCTAAGTGAATTATGTGAAGTTGTTTGTGTTTGTTGTCCCATTGTCCCTGAATGTTGTGATTGTTGAGGTGTGCTCCCCATCCAACCATTGATGCATCTGTTGAAAGTGTGGCTTGAGGCACAGGGTCTTGAAATGGCCGCCCTTTGTTTAAATTTGTGGAATTCCACCACTGAAGCGAGATATGTGTTTGGCGGTCTATCAACACTAGATCTTGAAGTTGACCATGTTCCTGTGACCATTGTTTTGCAAGGCACTATTGTAAGGGCTGCATGTTTAGTCTTGCATTTGGGACAATGGCGATGCATGATGCCATCATGCCCAACAGTTTCATGACAAACGTGACTGTTGGTTTGACTGACTTTGTGGTAATATATATTGGAATGATTGTATCCTTAGTGGACTTGGACTTGCAAGTGCTGTTTGCGTACTTAATGTGGCTCCTAAATACTGCTGAACTTGCGCTGGTTGTAAGTGAGATTTTTGGTAGTTTATTGAGAATCCTAGAGTGTGTAGGGTTTGTATTACATAATGTGTATGGTGTTGACACTGTGTCTGGCTGTTGGATTATATTAGCCAGTTGTTGAGGTATATGGGAAGACATGGATGTGTTGCCTTCTTAGGCAGGCTGCAACTACGGCAAGGCATTTTGAAAATACTCTGGGAGCTGTTGTTATCCCGAAGGGTAACACTTTGAACTGGTAATGTTTTCCTTGTATTACAAACCTGTGATATTTCCTGTGCGCTGGATGGATGGGTATGTGAAAATACGCATCTTTGAGGTCTAATGTTGTCCTAAAATCTTGTTGTTGTAACAGTGGGACTACATCCTGCAGTGTTACCATGTGAAAGTGTTCTGATAGGATGTAAAGACTGAGAGTTCTGAGATCTAGTATTGGTCTCAATGTTCCGTCTTTTTTGGGAATAAGGAAGTACAGGGAGTAAACCCCTGTTCCTATTTGATGATGTGGTACAAGCTCTATGGCTTGTTTGAGTGATAGTGACTGTACCTCTGTTTGCAACAAGGAAATGTGTTGGGAGGAGAGTTTGTGTGATTTTGGAGGTATATCTGGAGGAATTTGTGCGAATTCTATGCAGTAACTGTTACCCCCTGACTTTTTGCCTTTGCTGATGCTATGTTTTGATTTGAAAGTGTGCTGAGGCCTGCTAACCAGGCCCCAGCACCAGTGTTCTTTCCCTAACCTGTACTTTTGTTTTCACAATTGGCACACCCTGGCATCCAGGTAAGTCCCTTGTAACTGGTACCCCTGGTACCAAGGGCCCTGATGCCAGGGAAGGTCTCTAAGGGCTGCAGCATATCTTATGCCACCCTGGGGACCCCTCACTCAGCACAGACACACTGCTTGCCAGCTTGTGTGTGCTGGTGAGGACCAAACGAGTAAGTCGACATGGCACTCCCCTCAGGGTGCCATGCCAACCTCACACTGCCTATGCAGTATAGATAAGTCACCCCTCTAGCAGGCCTTACAGCCCTAAGGCAGGGTGCACTATACCATAGGTGAGGGCACCAGTGCATGAGCACTGTGCCCCTACAGTGTCTAAGAAAAACCTTAGACATTGTAAGTGCAGGGTAGCCATAAGAGTGCATGGTCTGGGAGTCTGTCAAACACGAACTCCACAGCACCATAATGGCTACACTGAAAACTGGGAAGTTTGGTATCAAACTTCTCAGCACAATAAATGCACACTGATGCCAGTGTACATTTTATTGTAAAATACACCCCAGAGGGCACCTTAGAGGTGCCCCCTGAAACCTTAACCAACTACCTGTGTAGGCTGACTGGTTTTAGCAGCCTGCCACACTCGAGACATGTTGCTGGCCACATGGGGGGAGTGCCTTTGTCACTCTGTGGCTAGTAACAAAGCCTGCACTGGGGGGGAGATGCTTATCACCTCCCTCTTGCAGAAGCTGTAACACCTGGCGGTGAGCCTCAAAGGCTCACCCCCTTTGTTACAGCGCCACAGGGCATTCCAGCTAGTGGAGTTGCCCGCCCCCTCCGGCCACGGCCCCACTTTTGGCGGCAAGGCCGGAGGAGATAATGAGAAAAACAAGGAAGAGTCACTGACCAGTCAGGACAGCCCCTAAGGCAACCTGAGATGAAGTGACTCTGACTTTTAGGAATCCTCCATCTTGCAGATGGAGGATCCCCCCAATAGGGATAGGAATGTGACCCCCTCCCCTTGGGAGGAGGCACAAAGAGGGTGTAGCCACCCTCAGGGCTAGTAGCCATTGGCTACTGCCCTCCCTGACTTAAACACACCCCTAAATTCTGTATTTAGGGGCTCCCCTGAACCTAGGAACTCAGATTCCTGCAACCTAAGAAGAAGAGGACTGCTAAGCTGAAAAACCCTGCAGAGAAGACGGAGACACCAACTGCTTTGGCCCCAGCTCTACCGGCCTGTCTCCCCCCCTTCTGAAGAAACTGCTCCAGCGACGCTTTCCCAAGGACCAGCGACCTCTGAATCCTCAGAGGACTGCCCTGCTCTAGAAGGACCAAGAAACTCCAGAGAACAGCGGCCCTGTTCATCCAAGACTGCAACTTTGTTTCCAAAGAAGCAACTTAAAGACAACTGCGTTTCCCGCCAGAAGCGTGAGACTTGCAACTCTGCACCTGACGCCCCCGGCTCGACTTGTGGAGAAACAACACTTCAGGGACGACTTCCCGACGACTCCGAGACTGTGAGTAACCAAAGTTGTCCCCCCTGAGCCCCCACAGCGACTGCAGAGTGCAGAGGGAATCCCGAGGCTCCCCTTGACCGCGACTGCCTGACTCCCAGATCCCGACGCCTGGAAAAGACTCTGCACCCGCAGCCCCCAGGACCTAAAGGATCAGAACTCCAGTGCAGGAGTGACCCCCAGGAGGCCCTCTCCCTTGCCCAGGTGGTGGCTACCCAGAGGAGCCCCCCCTTGCCTGCCTGCATCGCTGAAGAGACCCCTTGGACTCCCATCGATTTACATTGAAAACCCGACGTGTGTTTGCACACTGCACCCGGCCGCCCCCGTGCTGCTGAGGGTATACTTCCTGTGCTAATTTGTGTCCCCCCGGTGCCCTACAAAAGCCCCCTGGTCTGCCCTCCGAAGACGCGGGTACTTACCTGCTGGCAGACTGGAACCGGGGCACCCCCTTCTCCATTGAAGCCTATGCGTTTTGGGCACCACTTTGAACTCTGCACCTGACCGGCCCTGAGCTGCTGGTGTGGTAACTTTGGGGTTGCTCTGAACCCCCAATGGTGGGCTACCTTGGACCCAAACTTGAACCCCGTAGGTGGTTTACTTACCTACAAAAACTAACAAATACTTACCTCCCCCAGGAACTGTTGAAAATTGCACTGTGTCTAGTTTTAAAATAGCTATATGTGTTTTATTTGAAAAGTATATATGCTATTGTGATTATTCAAAGTTCCTAAAGTACTTACCTGCAATACCTTTCATGCAAAGTATTGCATTTTCTATACAAAAACCTATTGGCCTGGAATTGTCTCTGAGTGTGTGTTCCTCATTTATTGCCTGTGTGTATGTACAACAAATGCTTAACACTACTCCTTTGATAAGTCTACTGCTCGACCACACTACCACAAAATAGAGCATTAGTATTATCTCTTTTTGCCACTATCTTACCTCTAAGGGGAACCCTTGGATTCTGTGCATACTATTCCTTACTTTGAAATAGTGCATACAGAGCCAACTTCCTACAGTAACCATTTTGGATAATGGATAATACCCAACTATCTGTTGTAATAGGTAACCAGTGTCTGTGGAACTTTTGCAATCTTCCTCCCACAGGGGAAGTGTGGTGAGGGAAGATGTGGAGCAAGTCACTGTTTTGTGTGTGAGGTTTGCTTTGATGGCTGGTATTTTCCCCTACCTCTGGGGAATTGGCCCCTGTAAGTTCCTCTAAAACCACCTCTTTGGTACTGAAGCTGGTAAGACAGTTTTGATTGTGAGGTTGATGCCTCAGATGTTTGGGCTCTAAACCCCCCCCCCCTGTATTGAGGCTTTCGAAATAAGCCTCTGTTCTGTGTAGAATAAAGAGCACCCACGGCTTTAGCAGTGTCAGAGTCTTTTTTCAATGGCTGTATCAACCTGAGTGCCAAAAAGCTGTTTTTCATTATATGGCATGTTAATGACAGCCTGCTGGATTTCCGGTTTAAAACCTGACGACCGAAGCCATGCTTGTCTTCGAATGGTGACCACAGTATTGATTGTTCTGCAGAGTCTAGAGCTGACCTCATTTGGTTATTTGTAATAGCCTGCCCTTCCTCGACTATTTGCGGGGCTCTTTTTTGTTGATCCTTAGGGAGATGCTGAATGATATCTTTCATCTCGTCCCAGTGGGCCCTATCGTACCTAGCCAGTAGTGCTTGGGAGTTGGCTATTCTCCACTGATTAGCCGCTTGCGATGCCACTCTTACCAGCAGCATCGAATTTTCAGCTTCCTTTGTCTGGTGGCGGTGCATCACCAGACGACTGGGAGTTAGCCCTTTTCCTTGCTGCACTGACAACTATGGAATCGGGAGGTAGCTACTGGGTAATGAAAGCTGGATCAGAAGGAGGCGGCTTATATTTCTTTTCTACCCTAGGAGTGATGGCTCTTGCCTTAACTGGTTTCTTGAAAAATCTGATGTGCATGTTTTAACATGCCTGGAAGCATGGGAAGGGACTGGTACATAGTGTGAGTGGAGGATAACATATTAAAGAGGAAATCATCCTCAAGAGGTTATGGTATGACGCTGCCCTAGCTAGAACCTGAGTGTATGAGGTGCTGTCTTCTGGGGGCGATGGTTTTGAAGGACTGTTATCAGAAAGGGATCATCGTAGAGGTCCCATGGGTCGACATTATCTTGGTGTGAATCTGCACAGTGTATTGGAGACTGTGCAGTGGGGGTAGTAGGTGGAAAGACAGTCAAGTGAGAAGACTGATGAGGTGAGAATTGAGGAGGCAGAGTTTTTTATTTGGGTTTTGGCACTTTAGCTGGTGGCTGATCAGTGTCCAATTGTCCTTGAAAGGCTAGCTTTCCCTTTGTTTTTTAGAGGAGGTGCAGTTAGGATCTTGCCAGTGTCTTTATGAATCTGAAATTCTGGCCTGCCTTTCATCAAATTCCTACATTTGCGTGAGTTCCTCAGAAAATCTATGGCTTTCTTTAAGTTGTTTGGAAAGTCCATGTCCTCTGTGTATATGGGTCTTTTCGGCTCTGAAGCCGGTTTCCTCGGGATCGAAAGGCCTGGAGTAGATGTTGGCCTCTGCTCCGAGAGGGATTTTCGAGGCTTCGACTCAATGGGTCGGTGTTTGCCTATTTCGGAGCCTATGCTTAGGCTCGACTTCGAAGGCTTCGGTGGCGTGGCCTTTCTCGGTGCCGAAGTTGTTGCTTGGTCACCAGAAGTCTTTTTGCGGGTGGAGCCATGGCCTTCCGGCAGTGGCGTTTCCCAGCCTTGTGCTTGGGCTTTGATTGGACAGGGGCAGGCATACTCACGTGCTGTCCTGCCGTGACAGGTCTGTCCTTCTCGGACTCTTGCTCGGAGTCAGACACTGCAGTGTGCATAATCTCCTCTTCTTCCACGTCGAGACGTTCGGTGCTTCTCAACGCCATTTCCAACCTTTGCGCTCTTCTGTCTTGTAGAGTCTTCTTCGAGCGGAAGGATCTGCAGGCCTCGCAAGTATCATCTCGGTGGTCTGGAGATAGACAAAGGTTACAGACAAGATGTTGGTCCGTATATGGGAACTTGGCGTGGCACCGAGGGCAGATTCGAAACGGGGTCCGGTCCATGAGGCGTCGAGAAGCACCGAACATCTCGATGTGGAAGAAGAGGAGATTATGCACACCGCAGTGTCCGTTCAGGGGTCCGACTCCGAGCAAGAGTCCGAGAAGGGCAAAAAGACCTCCGGTGCCCAAGCAACAACTTCGGCACCGAGAAAGGCCACGCCACCGAAGACTTCGGACTCTGCTGATATGCCAGTAAGATTAATTTTATTAGATGAGAAAGCTAAATTTGACTTCTGTAAATGAAGTAGGTTGCATACAGTATCTTGTATTGAAGCTATAAGTGGGTCAGTATTTTTAGATTGACAGTAATAAACAAATCGTTTCCATTTGTTAGCATATCATTGTCTAGCTGTAGGCTTGCATGCTTGTTTGAGAACTTCCATGCATTTTAATGGAAGTTGCAAGTAATCAAATTCTATGACTTCAGGAGCCAAATCACTAAGTTGAGAGCACTGTGATTGGGATGTCCGATTTGTCCTTTGTTTTGTGTTAGCAAATCCGGTCTGTTTGGAAGTTTGTAGAGAGGTACTACTGAAAGGTATAGGAGTGTTGTGTACCAATGTTGTCGTGCCCACGTGGGGGCTATGAGTATTGTGGTGAGAGAGGTCTGACACAGTTTGTTGACCAGAAATGGAAGGAGAGGGGGAAAAGCGTAAGCAAATATCCCTGACCAGTTGATCCATAGAGCATTGCCCTGGACAGAGAGTGTGGGTGTCTGAATGCGAAGTTTTGGCATTTTGCATTTTCACTTGTTGCAAATAGGTCTATTTCTGATGTCCCCCACTTTTGAAAGTACTGATGAAGTACCTGAGAGTGAATCTCCCATTCGTGTATCTGTTGGTGTGTTCTGCTTAGGAGATCTGCTAGCTGATTGTGTATTCCTGGGATGTATTCTGCTAGTATACGAATGTGATTGGAATTGCCCATTTCCGTATTGTTTGGGCTAGAAGGGACAGTTGAGATGAATGTGTCCCGCCTTGTTTCTTTAGGTAATACACAGCCGTCTTATTGTCTGTTTTTATCAAGACATTCTTGTGTTTGAGAAGTGGATGAAACGCCTTTAGGGCAAGGAACACAGCTTATAATGCTAAATGGTTTATGTGATAACTTAGCTGTTTTGAATCCCATTCCCCTTGAATGGTAAGGCTGTTGAGATGAGCTCCCCAACCTATCATCAATGCATCCGTTATTGTGGTCTGAGCCACAGGGTCTTGAAATGACCGCCCCTTCATTAAATTGCTGAGATTCACCATTGAAGGAACCTGTGCATTTGGTGGTCTAACAACACTGGATCTTGCAATAGACCCTGTGCTTAAGACCTTTGCTGTGAGAGGCACTGTTGTAGTGTTCTCATGTTTAGTCTTGCATGTGGTACTATTGCTATGCAGGATGCCATCAGTCCCAATAGTTTCATGATAAATCTTACAGTGTATTGTTGATTTGGTTGAATTTGTGGTATGAGATTTTGGAAAGTTTGGATACTTTGTGTATTTGGATAGGCTAAGGCTTTTTGCATATTGAGAATAGCACCTACGTAAGGTTGCACCTGTGCTGGCTGAAGATGGGATTTTTGGTAGTTGTGAGTGAACCCTAATGTACGGAGGGTTTCTATTGTGTATTGAATGTGTTGTTGACATTGTATAAAATTGCTTGATTTTATTAGTCAATCGTCTAGATAAGGAAAGACATGTACATGTTGTCTTCTTAGGTAAGTTGCTACTACCGGTTAGACATTTTGTGAATACTCTTGGAGCTGTTATGCCGAATGGCAGAACTTTGAATTGGTAATGTTTTCCCGCTATCACAAACCTTAGGTATTTTCTGTGAGCTGGATGGATGGGTATATGAAAATACACATCTTCGAGGTCTAATGCAGTCATCTAATCTTGTTTTTGTAGTAGTGGAATGACGTCCTGCTGAGTTACCATGTGAAAGTGTTCTGACAGGATATATAGATTTAGTGGTCTGAGATCTAGAATGGGTCAGAGTGCCATCCTTTTTGGGAATGAGGAAGTATAGTGAGTATATCCCTGTCCTGTGTTTAGATTTTGGGACTAATTCTATTGCCTCTTTTAGTAGTAGTGATTGTAATTCTTGTACGAAAACACTGTTTTCTTAGGACAACCTTTGATAACGTGGAGGAATGTTTGGAGGGGTAGAAATCAATTCTAGGCAATTGAAAGCACCCATTGGTCTGTGGTGATATTTTGCCATTGGGAGTGGAATTGCTGCAGTCTGCCCCCACCAGGAGATGTGTGGGGTTGTGTCATGCTTAGTAAGTTACTGTTTTCGATGGGGTAATGACATGTTTTGAGGCCTGGAATTTGCCCCTGGCTCTAAAGTGTTGGCCTCTATAAGAGCCTCTAAATCCTCCTCTCTGGTACTGCTGTTGTTGACCTTGATTAGGCTGGGAGGTAGAAGCCTCTGTAGATTGTGGCTTGAATCCTTCTCTAAATTGCTGCTTACGAAAGGAAGGAGCCTCTGTAAGGTGTATAAGGCTCCCATTGCGTTAGCAGTGTCTGAGCTCTTCTTGAGTTTTTCTATTGTGGTGTCAACCTCAAGACCAAACGGGTATATTCAGGACTGCCTGCTGTATTTCTGGTTTGAATCCAGAAGAACGTAACCATATGTATCTGTGTATGGTTACAGCAGTATTCACACTTCTCTGTGCTGTATCTTCAGCATCAAGGACAGACCTTATTTGGTTATTACTTATTGCCTGACCCTCTTCAACAATTTGTTGAGCCCCTTTCTGATGTTCTTTTGGCAGGTGTTGTAATAGCTCCTGCATCTCATCCAAGCGAGCTCTATCATACCTTGCTAGCAAGACTTGTGAATTTGCAATGCGCCATTGGTTAGCTACCTGTGTAACTACCCACTTGCCAGCAGCATCACATTTTCTGCTTTGTCAGGGGGAGGGGCATCCCCTGACGATGGACTATTGCCCCTTGTTCTGGCAGCACCGACAACCCTAGAGTCTGGAGGTACCGGATGTGTAATGAAAGCAGGGTCGTAGGTGCAGGCTTATACTAGTCAATGTGTGGTGTTACAACCCTAGCTTTAACAGGCTTGTTAAATATCTCATCTGCATGCTTGATCATGCCAGGCAGCATTGGGAGGCACTGGTAACGTCAGTGTGTGGAGGACAAGGTATTAAAAAGGAAATCCTCTTCTGAAGGCTCACTGTGCATGAGTATCCCGTGGTACGCAGCTGCCCTAGAGATGACCTGCGTGTATGCAGTTGTATCCTCTGGTGGGGAAGGTTTAGAAGGATGTGTCTGGGTCATTAGCTGGTATTGTATCTGGATTATACAGATCCCAAGTATCAACAGTATCACCATGAGAATAAGTCTGAGTGAGTTGGTGGAGGGAATGGTGAGTGAAAAAAAGTTGTGGTGAATGTGGGGGGAGAAGTATGTAAAGGTAATGGCTTTGCCTTCCGTTTAAAAATCTTTGCTGGTGGTGGAGCAGTATTGAGAGGTTCCTGAAAAGCCAACTTTCTTTCAGTTTGTGGAGGAAGTGCAGTAATGATCCTCCCAGTCTCTTTATGGATATGGATCCTTGATAGTCTTTCAGCCATGATTTCTAAAACAGGCTGAGTGTGAGTGTCCTCTGAAATGTATTCTGATGGTTTTGATGATTTTGAGGAATGTTCATCATATGGTTTTGAGCTCTGTTTTAGGTGGCTCAAAAGTCCTTGTTCTTGAGAGTAAGACTTTTTCGGCTCCCAAGTTGGCAATTTTTTCGGGCCCGAAAATACAGCAGGATGTTTCGGCTCCGAGGCAGGACGTCAAAGCTTGAAGTCCGAAGAGTGTGGACGCTGACTCTTGGTGTACTTGCTCAACTCTGGAATCAAAGTACGTGTGGCCTTTTTTCGGTGCCGAACCCGAAGGTTGATCGCCGAGTATTTTCCTGCGGGTCGAACCATGGATCTCTGGCAGTGGTGCACCCAAGGCCTTTGATGATCTTTTAGGAGTGGGCATAGAGGCAGTCGAACTCACGTGCTGACAGGCAGTGATAAGTTTATCTTCCTCCGAGTCTTCTTCGGAGTCTGTGTCCTGGATGGAAACTGTCGTCTGTGCCTGTTCTTCCTCAAGGGTGTTGATATACTCTGTACTCTTCTACGCCATTTCCAGTCTCCTGGCTCTCCGGTCACGTAGGGTCTTCTTGGATCGGAACGATCGACAGGCATCACAATCCGCGGGAGAGAGAGACAGATTACATAAGAGGTGATGATCTGTGTATGGAAATTTCACATGGCATCGGGGACAGAATCGAAATGGAGTCAGATCCATCAGGGTCAACGTGGTAGGCCCGAACAGGCCTGAGTTGGGCGCATGCGCCCAGATGGGCAAAATTTGGGTTTCAACTGTACTATCGGTCCGACTATAGGTGGAAACGCGATCAAAACAATACAGATGGTCACTAAAGTTATCAAACGTTTCCGATTCGAATTCTCGGAGCGAGTGGAAACACGTCCTAACCCAACAGCAGAAAGAAAACAATCTAACAATGGAGTCGATGAGCATGTGCAGTATGACCGAGAGGAGGAGACACTCGATTCCGTGACTCCAAAAAGACTTCTTTGTAGAAAAACAACTTGTAACACTCCGAGCCCAAAACTAGATGGCGGAAGCAATGCATAGCATGTGTATCTGCAGCTACACATGCCATCGACCATACATATTTAAATAAAGAAAGTACTACAATGGCTACAGGCTTCCGGGGAGGAGGGACGGCGCAGGTGAAACTGCAGCACTACATGCCACAAACAGATGTCCACTGGGTAAGTGACATTTTCCGTTCAATGACATGTGTTACTGCACATACACATGCTTCGTATAGACTGAAAAGCAGTCCCCTCCTAAAGTAAGCGGTGGCTAGCCTACAGGAGTTGGAGTAGTTTGAAATAATGTTTTTAAGCACTGCTTGACCAACATTTGCTTGTGGGCTAGATAACACATCCACACAGTAGTGCTTAGTAAATGTGTGTGGTGTGTACCATGTGGCTGCTTTGCATGTGTCTGCCACTGGTATATTTCCTAAGAATGCCATTGAAGCTCCTTTCTTTCTAGTAAAATGGGTTTTAGAAGTTACTAATAGCGGTCTTTTAGCTTTAAGATAGCAAGTTTGAATACACTTTACTATCCATCTAGCTAACCCTTGCTTTGAAATAGGATTATCCCTATGAGGTTGCTGAAAAGCCACAAAAAGTTGTTAAGATTTGCTGAAATCTTTTATTCTATCTATGTAATACACGAGGAGCTCTTTTGACATCAAGAGTGTGAAGAGCTCTTTCAGCAACTGAATCTGGCTGTGGAAAGAAGACTGGCAATTCTACTGACTGAGTGATGTGAAATGTGAAATGGTGAAACCACGTTGGGTAGGAATTTTGGCCTTCTAAAGTGAATTCTTGAATTTCACTAACTCTTCTTAAGGAAGTAATTGCTACTAGGAAAGCAACCTTCCATAAGAGAAACTGAGGAGTGCAAGAATGCATGGGCTCAAATGGTGGACCAATATGCCTTATGAGCACAATGTTAAGATTCCAGGCAGGAGCTGGTGGTACTGTGGGTGGAATAACTCTTAAGGCCTTCAATAAAAGCTTTAATTACAGGAATTTTAAACAAAGAAGTAAGCTGTCTGTTTTGGAGGTAAGCTGATATTGTTGTTTAATGAATTTTAATAGATGAGCATGTAAGATTTGCTTTTTGTAAGTGAAGCAAAAAACAGACAATATCCTGTACTGATGCTTTAAGTGGCTCAATGTTTTTGGGTTGACAGTAATATACAAAATGTTTCCATTTAGCTGCATACCACTGGTTGTACGTTTACGTGCTTCCTTTAGAATGTCCATACACTCTGATGGAAGCTGTAGATATCCAAACCCTTTGACCTCAGGAGCCAAAACGGCAGGTTGAGCATACTGGGATTGGGATGCCTGACTGGACCTTTGTTTAGAGTCAATAGGTCTGGTCTATTTGGGAGCCTGAGATGTAGTACTACAGATAGCACCAATAGTGTTGTGTACCAATGTTGACGTGCCCACGTGGGAGCTATGAGTATCATAGTGACGGATCTTGTTGACCAGAAATGGAATTAGAGGGATAGGGGGAAAAGCATAAGCAAATTTCCCTGACCAATTGATCCATAGAGCAATGCCCTTGGATCGAGGGTGTGGGTACCTGGATGCGAAGTGTGGGCATTTTGTGTTTTCGCTTGTTGCGAAAAGGTCTATGTCTGGTGTTCCCGACAAGTGAAAGTACTGTTGAACTACTTGTGGGTGAATCTCCCATTCGTGTATTTGTTGCTGCGTCGTGCTTAAGAGGTCCGAAGTTGGTTGTGTATCCCTGGGATATACTCTGCTAGTAATTGAATGAGATTGTGAATTGCCCATTTCCAAATTGTGTCTACTAGAAAGGACAATTGGGATGAGTGTCCCCCCCTGTTTTTGCAGATAATACATTGTCATGTTGTCTGCTCTTATTAACACCGTCTTGTGTATGATTTGTGGTTGGAATGCCATGAGTGCTAAAAACACTGCTAGCAATTCCAAGTGGTTTAGGTGGTAAGTTTGCTGGACTGAGTCCCATTCTCCCTGTATAGTAAGATTGAGATGGGCTCCCCAACCTATCACTGATGCATCTGTGGTGATTATGGTCTGTGGCACAGGGTCCTGAAAGTTGGTGTGATTCCACCATTGCAGAGCGTTGTAAATCTGGCAGTTCAACAACACTAGATCGCGAAATTGACCCTGTGCCTGAGACTATGGTTGCAAGAGACACTGTTGTAGGGGTGTCATGTTTAGACATGCATTGGGTACAATTGCTATGCACAATGGTTTCATTATAAACCTAACTGTGTAAGTTTGATTGTATTGTAGCTGAGATACGAGACTGTGAAACACTTGAATTCTCTGTGGGTTTGGGTAAGCTAATGCTGACTGAGTGTTCAGAATTGCACCGATTAGGTTGTATTTGCGCTGCTGAAGGTGAGATTTCTGGTAATTGATTGTGAACCCGCCTCTGTATAGGGTATCTATTGTGTATTGTGTGTGTTGCTGACAGGTTTGAATGTTGCTGGCTTTTATGAGCCAGTCGTTCAGATAGGGTTGTTATAGGGAACATGTATATGTTGTCTTCTGAGGTCTGCTGCAGCCACTGCTAGGCATTTGGTAAATACCCTTGGTGCTGTTGTTACTCCAAAGGGTAGCACTTTGAATTAGTAGTGCTTGTCTGCTATCCCAAACCTTGAGTATTTGTGACGTGCTGGATGTATGGGAATATGGAAGAAAGCATCTTTTAGATCTAAAGCTGTCATGTAGTCCTGTTTTTGTAGTAAGGAAATGAAATCCTGAAGAGTGACCATGTGGAAACACTCAGAGAATGTATTGATCGAGGGGTCTGCGATCAAGGATTGGTCTGAGAGTGCCATCCTTCTTTGGTATGAGGAAGTATAGAAAATACACTCCTGTCCTTTGTTGAGTTATAGGTACTGTCTCTATTGCACCTTTGATTAGAAGTGATTGTACCTCTTGTTTTAGCAAAACTAGGTGTTCTGAACAAAGCCTGTGTGAGCGAGGAGAAATATTTGGTGGAGTGGAGATGAGTTTTAGGCAATAACCATTGTGGAGAATTGACAGTACCCATTGATCTGATGTAATGTTGTGCCATTGATGATAGAAATGTTGCAGTCTTCCTCCCACAGGCGATGTGTACTGTGTGGGGAAGATGAGAAAGTCACTGTTTTGACAAGGTGGAAGCACCTCTTCTAGCAGTGGATTTCCCCCTACCTATAAAGTCGTTTCCTCTATAGGATCCTCTGAAAAACCCTCTAGAGTATATTTGTTGTCTCTTCTTTTGTTAGGGCATAGAGGTTTCTGGTGTTGAGGGTTTAAAACCACCTCTGAAGTGGGGCCTGCAAAAAGTACCCTGAACAGGTGTTTTGCGTAAAGGGCACCCATGTCCTTAGCTGTGTCAGTCCTTTTTTTTTTTTTGTTTTTTTCATTACAGATCTGTGCAGCTCAAATATGTGTTTACATTGGTAGGATTTAGTAGATCTGATATAACTTTTACATTCACACAAAACAAAAAAGAAAAAAAAAATAACTTAGGTCTTATTTTAACATTCAATATGTATTTATCTGCTGTACATGGTTGAGGGATCTTGCAGTTTAGCACTTGGTGGCCCCACATCGGAGCACCTGGTTATCTTATTCCCTGATAGCTCTTGTTGTTTGTGATGGGGGGGGAGGGATACCGAGCTGATGTCTGTTTACTAGGTGTAACGTGGTAGTATTCGTTATGTGTGTTCTGCTTGTGCGACCAACACTTGTTGGTCGCTGTGGGTGACCGCAGCTTGCAAGGTGCAGAAGTAGGTACCCACACATACCAGGTGGTGCGTTTCGCCCATTTGTTTAATTATGTTGAAACTACTTGAGTTCTAACTGGGTTAGCTCCAAAGCTGTGTCATTGTCCAGTTCATGGCGACCTCTCATTGTTTTTAGCTTCTAATCTGGTTACTAAAATTTCCCAGGTTTCACATCCTGTGTGATGTTGGCCCCCACGTGCTAATTTACTTAGCACCTGGGATTCTGTGCGGGTCCAGTGCAGTGTTAGGGAATGCCAGGATTTCAGATCGGGCGCTTTGGACGCTTTCCAGTTCATAGCAATCAGCTTTTTGTACATTACATATGCTAAGTCTGCAAACTTATGTAGATGCCTGTGTTTCTTTTCTCTAGTTCTCAGCCCTAACAAGCAAGATTTAGGGTCCACTGCAAGTGCAAGACCTGTCATTTCTGAGACCTCTTCTACAAGTCCTCTCCACTCACTGTGTATCTGTTCGCACTCCCAAACCATATGGTAGAAGTGTGCCTGTGAGGCATCACACCATGGGCAGGTAGATGCTGATTCAGGAAACATACGATTAATCCTGGCTGGAGATAGGTATGTTTGGTGTGTATAGTTAAATTGTGTATAGCGAAACCTGGGATTTCTCGAATCCCCCCCCTCCCCCCAAGTGTGATAAAGGGCTTTTGGCCAATCCACTGTTGGTACCGGGTCTGGCAGGACTGCATTCCATCTATCCCTTATGCTCTCCAAATTGAGTTCGGGGGGTTTATTCAGGATTTTGTACAAATTTGTCACTACTTTTATTTGATTATCATATTGCAGCATGTGATGTAGTGTGGGGGAAATCGGAGGTTCAAGATCTCCAGCCGTCCATATCTTTTTGGATTAGGTGGCGTATGGCGTAGTAGGCCAAAAATTGCCCGGGATTTAACTGCCGTGAGGGCTTGTATAGATTCAAATGACCTCAGTTTCCCCTCTTCAAAACAGTCCCCTACAGATATTATACCTGCCTCCGTCCAGGTCGTGAGTGAGTGCGGCCCCACCGCGTCAACCCATCCCGGAATCAATCCCAGTGGGAGGAGTGGTGAATAGTGGAGCACCTTATAGCCTTTTTGTATGTACCTTTGCCAACATGAGTGTGCCACTGCCATTAACGGATTACCAGGCGCACCTTTCGGTATTTTATTTGTTAGCCATGTGAGCAGGGGTACTCCATGTAAACGCGCCAGTAGCCATGCTAATTCCGCATGTGTTGGTCTGTATCCACTGTAACTGCGCAGCAGCGTAATAGAGTTCGAAATTGGGAGCGCCCAGCCCTCCCGCACTGATTGGGTGCTGCAATGTGGTGAGTGCGACTTGCGTTCTACCCCTACCCCATATAGGCTGCAGTAAGACTGTGTTCAGGTCTCGGAAGAAGCTCCTGGGGACCCAGAGTGGTAGTGCCGCAAAGTAATATAGCAACCGAGGTAGTATCAACATGTTTGCCACCGCCACTCTGCCCGGAGGCGACAATGGCAGGTTGGTCCATAACCGCAGCGACCCCTTCGTAGAAGCTAGTGCTCTCCCCAGGGTCCCGTCTCTAAGATCCTCATTTCTATGATATATGTGGACCCCCAAGTATTTGAACGTATCAAAGCACCATTTCAGGCGACCCACAGGGCATTCTCTTTTCTTGCCGGAGACCATCTAGTTAGCGGGAATACACACGATTTATCACAGTTTACAACCAGGCCCAATAGTTCCCCGTATTCGGTCAGGAGTGACATTACTGAGGGTATCGCCTCGTTTCCTTTCCGCACATATATTAGGGCATCATCTGCAGGTGGTTGAAATACAGTGCCCTCTAACTACAACCTTGTGCGCCTCCCATTCTAACGCTCTGGAACCAGTGGAATCTTTATTGATTTCCCAATACTGTCTCACTGTTGTGTTTAATCCATCTGTGAACGCCTGATCCTGGAGAGCCTCCACCTGCATTCGCCAGGTGGGGATCTCCGAGCGTCTCCTGCCCAGTTCAGTGTTATTCTAAGTGGTGAGTGATCCAATAGTGTTTTGGCCAGGTATTCTGTCTTATTTATCTGTTCACATATATCCCAGGTCCCCCATATTATATCTATTCTTGTGTGTACTTTGTGGGGTATTGAATAGAATGAGTATTCCCTCTGCTGCGGGTGCTTCATGCGCCATAAGTCATATATTCTCATGTTGCCCACCCATGCTAGCAAGGGACTTCTGGCGGTTCTATTTAGTGTTGCTTTGGGGGTTATATTTGACCCATCTAATTCTGCATTCAGTGTGCTGTTAAAGTTGCCACCCCAAATGGATGGGGCTGCAGGGTTTACTAATAATGCTGGAGTGAGTGTGCCCAGGAATTCAACTATCGCACTATTGGGGGCGTAGACGCCGATTAATGACAATTGTTTCCCATCTAGTTGCCCCTCTATCACCACATATCTGCCACCCTGGTCTATTTTATGTGAGGTTTGGACAAAGGGGACACCGCCTGCTATCCATACCAAAACTCCTCTGGCAAAAGCCGAGTACGTTGTGCCTACCACCTGTCCACCCCATTTTTCACGTAACTCCCGTAAGTCTGGCTCCAAACAGTGCGTCTCTTGAGAATGTGTGCGCACTGGGGTCTAAGGCGTGCATGTACCCGGGATCTTTTGCTTGGTGCACCCAGACCCCTCACATTCCACGTAATTATTTCATATTGACACGTTAAAGGGTTTACGTTTTGCGCCATATAGCATTGTGTAAAGCACCTGCCTGTGGTGCAATCCTGGTGTCAATACCCGCCCGAATCCCTCCCATCCCTACCTGGTATGTAAGTAAGGCTATCAGCCCTAGCAGTGTTTCCTGTGTTTCAGATTGACCCTTTGAGCACAACTTATCTATCACCCCTCCCCTCCTCCCACCCTAATTAAACCCCACACCCAACTATGAACTTGTGTTAAACTACACAACTCACTACTACTTAATAAAACTTGTATCCATGTGAATACCTGTGGGGGAGCTATATTGGCAACCAGATGTGGCTTACGTACGAGGCTCACATACTTCCGCAGACATGGTCTGTGTGTACATCTGGGCGCTCCCGGATTGTTTACCCATCCCTGAGCACATAATCAATGACATTAAATAAAGATTTCGGTAAGGGGGGATAAGTAGTTCAAAAGATACTCGTGGTCAGCGACTGCGTCTTACTCCATATGGGAACACGTGCAGATAGTCTGTGATAGTCGGGGGGTGAGAACAGCTGGTGTCCTGTGTCTACAGTGCGTCCGCGGATCTGGGGGTGAGCTTCGGGCCCTTGAGTACTTCTGTTATCGTGGAGTCTGAGCTGGGCAAATCAGATTCCAGGCTGTCTGCAGGGATCTACCGGAGTTTCTCGAAGGAGTTTTGCGTGTGTAAAGGAGTTTCTTTCAAGGCTTTTGCCCTTTCTTCTGCTGCCTGTTTTTCAGTGGGTTGTCCTTTGGTTCTTTTCTTGGAGCGCTTCCACAATGGAGAAGTGAGCCATTCCTCTCCTTCGTCCCGTTCCAGCTTGGGATCGTGCAAGACCTTTGGCGTGCAGCCACGTCCAGGCATCCTCAGGGGAGGTGAATACGTGGGTGCGTTAATCTGATATTACTCTCAAATTGGCAGGGAACAGTAAGGTGTATTTAATATTATGCTCGCGGAGGCGTTGTTTAATTTTTACATAGGAATTGCGTTGTCTCTGTACCTCCTGGGTAAAGTCTGGGTAGGCATTAACTACTGAATCCTCATGCCGAAATGGGCCTTTGCTGCAGAACTGCTGTAATATTAAATCGTGGTCTCTGTAGTTTAAGAATCTTTCTATCAGCGGTCTAGGTGGTTGTGCCGGGGCCGGGGGCCTCCCCGGGACTCTGTGTGCCCTTTCCACAGAAAATAACTTTGATGGGGCCCCAATTAGTACCTCCTTGATCAGCCATTGTTCTAAGAATATTTCTGCTCTATTCGTTTTTCGTGAAATCCTAAAAAGCGTACATTGTTTCGCCGGGATCTGCCTTCTGCTTCTTCAGCGCGTCGCCATAAGATCTTCACCTCTGCATCCAGCTGTTGAATTTGTTTTTGGTTGTCCAAAACCGATGGGTTCAACTCTTAGCACCACTTCCGCTGATTTCACTCTCTCCGCCAAATTGCGATGGTCCACTCTGAGTAGGTTCAAATCTTGCGATACTGGGTCGTTCCTATTTTCCAAGGAGGTTTTAGTGTCCATAATCGCCTGTAGTACTTTTTCAAATTGTGTAGAGTGGGCTTGGAGTGTGCTTTCCAATGATTGGCTAGTTGGTACTAGCTGTTGATCGCTTGGTGCCTGTCCTTGTGTGAGTCGGTCTTGATTTTCCACGGATTTGGTTCTCCCGGCAATGATGCGTTACGGTTGGTCGACTTGCAAGGAGAGTAGCGGTGCACTGCTTGGACGATGGATTCCCTATTATTTCGCTCGCGCTCCGCAGAGTGGGATTTCTCCTCGTGGCTCAGTCAAATCTGTTTACGGCCCTCCCTGTACGAAAAGGCCGGCGGCGGGGCCTGGTACGAGCGCACCCATATCCAGCGGCGCCTCCAGGTATTAAGTGGCCTGCCTCGGGGCCATGTGACCGGCCCTCTCTGTTCCTTGTGAGTGTGTGTTCCCTTAACCCATAACCGGGGTGAGGGGGACCCAGATGGTGATGGCGCAGAATGAAGCATAACAGGAGAAGGGGATGAGGGGGCTCCAGACTCACCCAACCTCTCGGCCCCCTCTCAGGTCCTGTGTGGTTATTATTATTGCCCCCATTGGCAGTGGGGGAAGAGGTCCTCTAGCGACAGACTGCAGCTGCCTCTCCTCCACCCGTGGATCTCCACCGGGCCCGGGCAGGTATTTTACCTTTGCGGCGTGGCTCTCTCACGCCCGTGCTGTGGACTGTCTGTCTCGCTGCCCTGCCTGCTCTTCTCTCGTTTGCCGTCGGATCCCTGCAGGACGGCGCGTATTTCTGGAGCTCTACACAAGCTCTTACGTGCTCCCGGGTCGAAGTTTGGCCGCTGGGGGTGCCCCACCCGACTGCAGGCACAGGAGGACAGAGGCAATCTTCAACCCTCAGGGCGAGCTGGAGGAGGGGGGTGGCGGAGACCCCCACGATCGGGAGCCCCCTCCGGGACGCCCCTCTCACCGTGCTTCTGTTACACTCGGCCAGGCCCCTAGGCAACACCTGCACCGTCTCGGATTCATCGGGTCTTCATGGGGAAACCACAATGCTTCGGCCGCCGGCTCACTCGCGGCCCGCACTCAGACCCGATCACCGCGCCACAGCTCGCGGCGCGCCTCAGCTATTGGAAGCAGCCGACTCCTCAGGCTAAATTTCTATGCATACATGCACTAATCGCCAGTCCGGGAGCGCCCTACAAGATATTGTTCGAGGGCCCGAGTCAGAGCTCTTGTTTAAGCGTCCGTCTCGGACGCCATTTTGGTTCCTCCCACCCAGAGTCCTTTTTGAAATTTTATATGGTGGTATCCACCTCTGGTCCAAATAACTGCTGTCCGTTATAAGGCATAGTAAGGAATGCTTGCTGTATTTCAGGTTTGAACCCTGAAGTGCTCAACCAAGCATGCCTCCTAATTATTATGCTAGTGTACATACTCCTATCTGCAGTGTCTGCTGTATCTAGGGCGGATCTAATCTGGTTGTTGGAGATAGCCTGTCCTTCTGCAACTACCTGCTGTGCACTTTTTTGGTGTTCCGGTGGGAGATACTGCAGGAACTCCTGCATCTCGTTCCAATGGGCGCTATCGCACCTGGCTAAAAGAGCCAGGGAGCTGGCAATTCTCCAATGATTTGCAGCTTGAGTTGCCATGCCACTCTCTTGCCTGCTGTATCAAATGTCCGGCTTTCCTTATCAGGGAAGAGGCATTCCCCGCTGGACTGACTATTTGCCCTCTTCCTTGCGGCACTAATAACAATAGAATCAGGTGGCAATTGTTGAGGTATGAAGAGTGGATCTGATGGTGCAGCTTTGTATGTGTTGTCCACCCTTGGTGTCAGTACCCTAGCCTTTATTGGCTCTTTAAAAAAATGTCATCAGCATGTTTAAGTGTGCCTGGAGGCATTGGTACTGTGTGTGTAGAGGACAACATATTAAATTTAAAAAAATCCTCTATGGGATCAGAGTGCAGCTGCACATTGTGGTATACAGCTTCTTTAGCAATAACCTGATTATAGGAAGGTAGTGTCTTCAGGTGGAGATGGCCTAGTGGGATATGCATCAGGATTGTTAGATGGAATAGGGTCTGGGTCATATAAATCCTGTGGATCTACAGTATAACTACAGTCATCTAGGTCATCCCTATGTGAGGAACAGGGGACTGCGAAGAGAATTGTTTAGGGGAAGGTGGTGATGCTGGAATATCAGGTGGTGGAGAAGTGGGAAGCAAAGGAGAATGTGGTGGTGACGGCTGATGTACTGCCTTTGGTTTCTCCTTGTGTTTGAAGATTTTGGCAGGTGAAGGTCCATCTTCCAAAGTCTCTTGGAAAGATAGTTTCCTTTTAGTTACAGTAGAAGCTGAAACAATCTTTCCAGTGTCCTTATGGATTTGGATTTTTCACTCTCTATGGTCCATCACCTCAAGTAAGGGCCTAATGTCTGGATTCTTCTACAGATGGAGCATATTTCTTACCCCCAGTTTTGTGCTCCGAAAGCTTGGAGACTATCTGTTTTAATCGAGCCGAGAATGTCGACTGCAGAGCAGGTAGAAGTTTTTTTGGCTCCAAAGAGGACGTTGGGTGTTTCAGCTCAGAGGTGGAAGACAGATGCTTCAGTTCCAAAGTGGAAGCCTCCACTTTTCGAGTCGATTCCGAAACAGGCGTGGCGGTCTGTTCGGTCGACATCAAATGCATTTTGGTCTTTTTTGACACCGAACCAGAGGGCCAGTCATCGAGATGTAACTTTAGGGTCAGACTATGGCAGGCAAGCAGTGGTGGACCCAAGGCCGGTTGTGCTGATTTTTTGGATGGTTTTTGGTGATGGGAAGGGGCTGGCGAACTCGCATACTGTGCCGCTGGATTGACTTGGCTGTCCCCATCTGAGTCACGGTCCGAATCAGAGTCTGTGATGGAAACTGCAGTCTGCGCTTGTTCCTCACTGAAAATGTCAGGTGTTTGTTTGGTTCACTTGGATGGAATCTCTAGCCGACGCGCTCTTCGATCCCACAGAGCCTTCTTGGAGCAGGACTGACACGCCTCACAGGTTTCTTATTTGAGATCGGGAGAGAGGCAGGAGTTGCACACCGAGTGTTGGTCGGTGTAGGGTAACTTGGCGAAACTCGCAGTAGGCCTGAGAAGGGTGCAGTCGTCCGAAAGGGTGTTTAATAGATCCTGACAATACAATCGGAGCAAGTGTAGTTAGAAAACACGTTGGAAAACGATACCAACGTTTAAAGGAAAGATAGAGAAGTTTAGATAATACGGAACCGAAATCTACTGGAACGAGAGGGAACACGTCCAAGCTAGACGGCAGAAAGAAAATAATCTAACAAAGCACTTGATACCCATGCACACTATCACCGAGAGGAGGACTCACTAGATCTGGTGACTCGAAAAAGCTTCAGTGAAGAAAACCAACTTGTAACACTCCGAGCCCAACACTAGATGTTGGATTTATGCAAAGCATGTGTATCTGCAGCTACACATGCCACTGACTATATATACACATGCCATTGACACACACACACATATATATATATATATATATATACACATACACACATATACACATATACACACATACACACACCCTCACCCCCACCCCACTTGCAGTCATCAGTAGGTAAAGTAAGGACCTATTTTTCAAAGGAATTTTTTTTTTTGTTTTGCTAATAACTTTGGCACCATTTGGGTGATCCATCAAGCGGGGCTGAGAAAAAGGGGTGGTTCCAAAACCCGCTGTCCACATGTAATTTCCTATAGGGATTTTAGAAATGACTACAGCCCGAATAGCTAAACAGAATTACACCCAATTTGGCAAAAAGCTAGATCTTGGTCCAGAAAGATCTCTTATTGTGATTTGATGTAAATCCGTTCATTAGTTTTGGAGAAATTAAAGAAAATGAAATTTGTATTTCTAGGGACATGGATCCGGAGTCCAACCTGGGATGGTGTGGTGAGCAAAAAAACGATGGATTAAACCCAGATCTTTGTGACTGGGGGTGAACGTTTGATTTGCTCTGCATTCCGTCCATCATCTGTTCTTTTTGCATTTGTCACCCCAAGTGGGAAGGGTATGCCCAGACGTGGGACCCATGCTCACTGCGCCACTGGATTCAAGCTAGCCTAGCTGATGAAGGGTGATACCCTGAAACCGGTCCTAGGATGCTTATTTCTGGTCCAGGGAGGACCTGGCTTGGCAGTTCGGGCTGGACTGTTCCCATGAGGAACAGGGTCAAGACTGATTTCCATATGGCTGGGTCCAACCTGGGGTGGTGTGGTGAGCAAAAAAACAATGGATTAAACCCAGATCTTTGTGAATGGGGGTGAATGTTTGATTTGCTCTGCATTCCGTCCAACATCTGTTCTTTTTGCATTCCTTCATGGATCCAACATGTATCATGCTGAGATCGAATTGGCAGGTGTCTCAAAAAAAAACAAAAAAAAAACGGGAAAGGTAGGAATACCCTGACACCCCCTAGGGCTGGTGTTTGGGTGCCACAGACATCATGCCGAGGCACCAATGGGTGTTTTTTTTTTTCCGCACATTTTGGCAAAGATTTTTTTTTAAACTGCAGACTCCTGTGCTTGGTTTTTTTATTTTTTTATTTCTGCATGTCCCTTCTGCCCATGTCGTTTTCAGCCACGTGAACCACCACCTCCCTGGGTCAGAGCTGTGCAGGTGAACTGGAGGGGGGCCACGAGGCCCTCCTTCTGGAGCCATTAATAGCCACGAGGACCGCCTTCCCTTAGGGCCCGCTCCTTATGGTGCCCACCCTTGGGATATAGCTGTTTGCTTTCGCTTGGCAGTGGCTTTGACAACAGTGACAGTAAGTCTGCTCCAAGCAGGCGGAAACATAAAAAATGCTACGCCCCATGGGAGCAGACTTTTCTTCTGTTTCCCTTCCCTCTGTGGGGAGGGAAAAGAAACAAATGAAAAAAATTGCTCCCACATGCAGGGAGCAGTGCTTTCGGATGCTCGAAGCTTGCGGGAGCAGTGCCAGCTCCTCCTGGAGGCAGGGAGTTGGCTGAGGCAACGGGGACATTGGGCCTCCTACCGGGGCGTCTAACAAAGAAGTGGGTGTCCACCCTTTAATGACCTGGCCCTGGGGATGGGCCCCCCCCCCCCGGCCAATATCGGCCTTGGGAGGAGGGTTGCATATCCCTCTCCGCCTTTACTATATTGCAAAGGCCCTGGGCAACGGGGTCCCTGCGGCCAATATTGGAGGGGGGGGGGGTTGGGTGATAGGGTCCCCGATGCTAACAGTAGCCCGATGATGCGGGCTGCGCTCCCCCTTCACTAGGTGGCCTGGTCATGGGCAAGGGGGTCCCAGGGTCCAATATTGGAGGGGGGCTGGGTGCCTCCATCCTCATTGTGTGTGGCCAGGCCCAATATTGGACCAAGGAAGGGGGCTGCATGCCCCCTTCCCTTTAAGAATAAGGCCGGGCACAGAGAGATGGGGGTTCACCCAGGGCCAAAATCTACCCAGGGATGGGCACTACAAGCCCCCTCCCCCCTTAGCTGCTGGGCAGGCTCCACGGGATGGGGGCCCCAGGGACAATACTGGCCCTTGGAGAGGGACTGGGTGTTCCCTTCCTTTATAACAAGACTAGGCTCCAGGAGATAAGGTTCCCATGGCCGAAATTGGCTTGGAGTGGGGAGCTGTGTGCCCCCCTCCTGAATAATTTAAGGGATGAGCCCTGGGTGATGGGGTCCCCAGGGCAAAATATGGCCAGGGGATGGGGGTCACGTACCTTCTACCCTAAAAAAAGGTGGCAAGTAAAGTGGGATGAGGACCACAGACCCTCTTCCCTTTAAAAAAAAAAAAAAAGTGGCTAGCCATGGGGGATGGGGTCCCCGGGGCCAAATCGGGAGGTGTGCTGTGTGTTCCTCATACATGGTGTTGGATGCCGGGCAGGTGTTTGGGGGTGTCTGGCCACCAGACATGCTCTGGAGCCAACACACTGCCACCCACGGTCGAAGCGCATGTGCAGCAGAGGATGAATTAACACCTGGTATTTAAATATAACTGTCAAAAAAACTATTCACAGAAAAAAAAAAAAGGTTATAGAACCGTTACAGTTGGGAAATGAAATTTAA
The DNA here is from genome assembly GCF_031143425.1 of Pleurodeles waltl. Taxonomy (NCBI): domain Eukaryota; kingdom Metazoa; phylum Chordata; class Amphibia; order Caudata; family Salamandridae; genus Pleurodeles; species Pleurodeles waltl. Next base: position 942,564,890 of record NC_090446.1, read on the forward strand.
AAAACCTTAGAAATTCACTAAAAACCATAGGTTACAGGGACATAATAGTTAGGTTCACATTTTATACATACAAAACCATAGAAATTCAGCAGTTTTAGTTAGTCATCTCAAGTAACTATAACATGGACCCTAAGGTAACTATAACTCACGCACTCAACATGCATTGCTAATTACCCCACATATTACAACACTAACAGCACCTTTTATGACATAAATGATGATATCCTGTCAGAATTTGCTGTAAAATTATTGACAAGAAAACTGTGCACATTCAATTGTAATACATTATAGGAGACCAGTCGATTAAACTCTGGAGGAAGTTATACCAGATCTGGAACAACGCAACTGTCTTATGGTGGTTTAGTGCCATGTATCTAGTTTTATCTGTATTGACAACTAATAATCACATACAGCAAAACTCCTCAAAGTGGGTCAATTAACACTGGAGGCCACTTGTTTTAGGCACCAGCACGGTGTTCTCTGCAAATAATAAAGTTGGAATTTTTACTCTTGCTATAGATGAAGCGTCATTGGAACATGATAAGAAATGTTCTACTACATCATTCAGGAATACACACACAAAAAAAGAAAGAGTGGATGCCAAGGCGCAACCCTGGGTGACACTCTTGGTAGGGATACCATTTGTGAGCAGCAAAGATTTAAAGTGCCACCCAGTCAATCTTGCTGAAGAGATCTCATTGTTTCAGGCTGCTTAATAACCCTTGCTCATTTCAGTGAAGGTTTGTTATTTGTCATTAGGATGTCCTTTAAAATATTAAGAGAGCATGGGCAAGATGAATGTCTTTCACAAATAGAGGTGAAGCTTAAGCAAAGGGGGTTGTGATCACTGTCGACCTTCTCTGTGACAACTGTGTTTCCCCTGAGCTGGAGGTCAACCAAAATATAGTCTATTCAGTTCTCAAGGTTGGGTTTATTATAAGTAAAAGCCCCTTTGGCATCAGATTTCATTCTTCCATTACATACTCAGAGGTCATACTCCAGTCTAAGAGAAGTCAATTGTGATACCACTGGAGTACATTTACTAATGGAGACTAGTTTTAGCTGTGGGATACTCCATCTCTATCTTCCTCCTCACTTAAATTGACATCATCACTACTCAGGGGCTTAAATGTAGCGTTACAATCAATTGCCATAATTGTGCTTGAGATAGTCTGGTCTCCCAATGTTCAAGTATTTGTGGTGCTTCAGACTGCCCCACTCCCAAAGCGTACACATTGCATAATACAATATTCTGGACCATCTCTTTATTCAGTTATATTCTCCCAATGTCAGGTGACAGCAACCTCAGAGTATTTATTTCACAGTTAAACACAACTCTTATCTAGATGACTAGGCTTTCAAAAGGCCGGCCACAGACTTTGGCTTCAGCCAGCATTCAGTAGTTGAGATACCTGGGTATACAGACAGGCTCAATGGACCATGTCTCTTGCAAAATGCAAATTTGTTTATAAACAATTGCCAGACGGAGAGCTCAGTTTTGGACTTTAGGAGGATGGCATATCACTCTTGGCGGTAGCTAATGAAAAAGAGTGCTAGTACAACAGATTCAAGGTGAGACAAGTATTATCTATACTTTCTAATGCATCATCTCAGTAAGGGAAGGAAGAAGTTTTCTGCCTCACAGGATTTAAGATCTTGTGTTGTCCATATTTCCAAAAATTGACGCTGTCCAAACCAGAGAAGATGTGTCACTAATTTGAATCCCAGATGGGTCAGGAGTAGCTGGAGCTGACACAGAAAACGCAGTATACAGTCAATAGGAAGCACATGAATTCACACCCAAAGGGTTACTATGAAATAAGTGGGAAATTTGATGGTGCTTAAACTGGACTTAAACTTTTGGGGGAGGTGAGGCTTAAACAGATGTCAAGAGCCACAAAAACATCCACTATTATTCTGTTTTAAATATTTAATTCCATGCAATGGTATTTGGAGCTAGCATTCAAATGGCTTTTAGCCCTGATGATATCCCCACTGATCACCAATCTACAATCCCTAACAGACCGTATACAATGTACTGCCTGTTTTATAATGAGTCTTCCTCTTCACGGGCCACCAAATAAGAGAGTTTGGGTGCATTCACCATGTAATCCTGGGTTAAAGTAGGACTTATGCCCCTGGTATGGTCATGAGTGTTGGACCTGTCACACTGTCTGACGATATAATTTCCAATGTAGAGTGAAGTATCGTTTAACTTAGTGAGATTTACTGTTTGATGTCTGTGATCCTAAACTAGTAGTGTATTGAGAGCCTTAGCTATCGATGGTAAGGATAACACAGCTTCCATTGAACGGAAATTATCACTGAAAACCTTTACGGTTTCATAGTGGTCTGGCCTATGCGTTGATCCTACTACACCACAAGCCCTCTTTTAAATGATTACCTTGACCTCAGTAGCTCCCTTCTTTGCTGTATCCCGAAAGACAAAGTGTTTGTAAGGGGATGTTCCAAGGGGGCATTCATGCTACGATGGAATGTCCTACCCAAATCAGGATAAGTTAACACTGAGGACAGGTACTTCACCATAATGGCTAGATCTAATACCAGAGTATTAAGACCCAGTACCTCAACTACTCGAGTACCTCAATATAATAGATTGGGCCAATGTGGCCCTAATGGGTGCTCTATTACAGTCATTTCACTGTTGGCCTCAAGGGTCCCCTATAACCACATCACATTTCTCAAGAAGTGTAAGCCGATTATTGCAAATTTCCATTGATTATAGTGGTAATTCTGGCGAATCTGACTGAACATCAACATGTGTGTGTGACTTAGTTAGTGCCACCAGTAGCCACTATTGACAGTTTTTGAGTGCCAATCATAGATTCCACATCTTCTATTTTTAGGTTCTAATTCATTTAGTGTACAATTACTAGCTTTCGTTATAGCCTTTCCCTGTTTAGGGGCAACTTGTACAGGTTCATTTGACTCAGGACAGAGTCTAGAGCTAATCCTTAGTGGTTAAATGAGTCTACTCACCAAACGTTCAAAGTTTTGAGACAGTTGTTAAAAGGGTGGCCTGACCCAGCCATGGTCAGGTGCAGACAGACCCTCTCATGGCCTGGGCACGCCCTGCATCACAGAGATTGAATTTCACTTATGAGCGCTCAACAGGGCCCCATTCTCCTTCCTGTCAGCCACCGTTGCACCCTGGGGTCAGCAGTCTACACCCTGGTGTTTTAATAGTAGTGATTGCTGCTCCCAAGCTGCAGTGAGTGAACTGCGGTTATGAGCTTTCAACAGGGCCCCTCTTCCTTCCTGTCAACCACAGCTGCACCCTGGGCTCGGTAGTCCATGCCTGGGTGTTTAAAGTAGTCATTGCTGCTCCCCCAGAGACAGAGCATTAGAATTTGTAATCTGCATACTGATTTTCTACATAGGACAGCTAGGACTGCCACAGTAAAAACAAAAATAGGGTGCTAGTTACTGTATGCATGTTAACATAACATTTCTACATACCCTACTTTTAAATATCTCGCACGCTGCCTTGTGGAAACAAGGCCTGCTAGGAGTGACTGATTCAAATTTAAAAGGAAGGTTGTAACCTGTCAAAGGGTATATCTTGGCAGGTGGAATTGCAGTGCCTCAATTGCTACAGTCAGGCTACAATGGTAGGCCTGAAGCAATGTTTATACTGTCACTGTTGTGGATGCCGCAATAGGTGCTGTAGTCCACTAGTGACATTTAACATACAGGACTTGGGTTCTTTTTTTTACCATATAATAAGGACTCATAGGCGAGTTAAATATACCAATTAGAAAAATGACAATTCAACCATATTTAAAGGGAGAGCATAAGCCCTTTACTACTGGTTAGGAGGGGTAAAGTGAACAGAGTTCTAAAATCAAAACAAATATAAGGTGCTACCAAAGACGAAAAATCTGGGATGACTATGCAGTAAAGGCAGATTTTCTACAGAGGCACTGAAAAATAGGGTGCAATTTGGGGATGTCATTGTGAGATCTAATCAACCTTAGCTCAACCTCATGACTACAGGCAAAGGGCCAAAGTTCCTGGGTATATACAGCCGACCCCACAGGGTGTAAATAATTTAAAAGGTTCAGGGTTGTGTCTCAGACCCTAAAGGAGATAGCACCTTCTGATTTACGATATGTATAATTTATGATGTGTATCATATTTTTAACTACTTGTTTTGCACATAAATAAATTGGCCAGATATAGCAAAACAATGTTGCAATACTATTTAAACTTTGATTGGCACTTTAGTCCTATTGACTGAAACATAAAAGGGTTTTGCAGCTTAGCCCTATTCTAGTCATGTGCAGTGCTTTTTTTCTGCCATCTAGTTGTTAGGCTTGGAAAAGCATCTTCATAAAATGTCAACCACAGCTGGAGTCGAATGGGCTTATGTGAGGATAAGGGTATGAATAGGTGGAGTTGAATGATCTTATTTGAAGATAAAAAGTATGAATACACTTAACACATATTGTTGTGCACTATTACTTTTGACCAGAGAGGTGAAATGGTTTCATGTGAATCTACAGACGCTTTAAATTCCAAAATATTGTTACATGTAAGTAACTTTTTCAGAGTGAACCTATTCGAGGTTTTGATGCTGTATATTATCTGTAAGGCAGTACTGCACACAAGGACGTGTGGGGAATAGGACTAAAAAGCTGCCTGCACTACTGCTGTTTCTTGATGTGCCTGACGACACATGATAATGCTTAGCAAAAAGGTGAACAAACCACCACAGAGCAACTTAACACACACAAGCCGATTATACTTTTTTCAATAACAGCTAGTGAAGCAGTGTTTTTCTACAGGATTGTTTGTGGCCTAATTCCCAACGTACTTAAAGCTAGAGAGTAACAAATAAATTGCTTCTACATCCATACAACAGCTGTCTATTGGTACTGGTCTCCCCAACATCTGTGGAACGTACAAGAAAAGGTCTACCGGTTTTGTCTTATCCACCATGCAATACGTTAATGACATTTGAAATATGCAGTGTACCTTTGAATGTAGAAGTTGAGTTTTAGAATAAAGCATGCAACTGGGGAGTTTAGTTCATATGAAAAGGTGAAATAACTGTGTAAATTGTTGCAGAGTTTGTGGTATTACTTCAGCATGATATACTTGTATCAGGAACTATGCCAAAGGAAATTATATTCACTCCAGGGTCAAAATATCCAAAAATGCCATATGCGTTGGTCTTGAAGGAGGAAACATTAACCTATTAAATGCTGTAGTTAACTTCCATGTTGGGGGAGGAATGTGTAGTGACTGATACAGAAAAGTTATTTACCTGCAATTCTCGTTCTCTTCCTGGGAGTCATAGTCATAAGCACTTTATAGCCCTGCCCAGTCGTGGTCTCCTGAAGCATTTTACAAAGTATGTGTGTGTGTGTATATATATATACATACACACACAAACACATATATATATATATATATATATATATATATATATATATACATACACACACACACACACATATATATATATATATATATATATATACACATACACACACACACACACATATATATATATATATATATACATACACATATATATATATATATACATACACACACACACATATATATACACATACACACATATATATATACACATACACACATATATATATATATATTTATATATATATACATATATATACACACATATACATACACACACATGCATACACACACATACATAACTGCACACAATCCTTCTGGAGAAAGAACCAACACAATACTAAAAATAAGTATGTTTACAGTGTATAAAAGGCTAAAATAACCTAATTGTTCTAATTTTAAAAAGCACCCAATTCAATACAATAGTCACATTACATAAAACTGACCACAGAATCTTCCACAAACCTTTCTTTTATGAAAAGGAAAGGAAAAGAAAAAGGACAATGTTAGCTGGCAGGCTGCAACATAAAGGATAAAAAAAAAACCTTCACTGTACCTTTAAGGGCTTTATTGTTTCCCCCTGAATTCCACCCTGCCCTATAGGTGACACTTAATTCAGTTGCATTTTAATAGAAAGGGGAGGATCCTGGGTGAATGGAAGAAAACACTGTACACCTTTTTGTTCAGGGAGGTGAGAAGGATGCTTAGGACTATGACAAGGCTTCCACTGGAAGAGAACTAGGATAACTTTGAATTCTCTTCCAAAGGAAGGACAGCCACAAGTATTGAATATAATAATATTACACCCATCCCACAGAAGAGGATGACAAGTAATAAAACAACTTCAATCATTACGTGAAAAGATTCCACAGGGAAGTCTCCAGTAAATGGACATCCGCCCTGGAATCAGAATGCAGGCAATAGTGTCTTGTGAATGTATATGTTGATCTCTAGCAAGAGGCTATACAAACCTCTGAAAGAGGCACATTCCTCAAACCGACCACTGTTGCAGCTTTTCCTCTTGTGGAATGTGCTTTAGATCTACTAGAAGACTTTTTAGCCTGCTGCTAACATAGTGTTATGCAATATACTTTTCTTCTAGAAATAAAATGTTTTGTTGTAGGCAAACATTTTCTTATGATCTGATCACCTCATTTCTTTTGTCCGATTGAGATAGAATCTTAAACCCCTTTTCACATCCCGTGTATGAAGAGCTCTTTTGGCTGGAGTCAAAGGACTTCAAAAAATGTTTGTAAGGAAACTGTCTCATTGACATTAGATGACATGAGAAGGTCTGAGATGACCTCTGGAAGGAAAATGGGATGGGTTCTCATGAATACTCTAGTCTTATGAAAAACTGTATAGGGATCATTAGAACATAAGACCTGTATTTCACTTACTTTACGAGCCGAAGTGATATCTATCAAGAAGGCAGCCCTCCGAGTAATATATTGAAAGAAGGTTTTTTCCCAATGGGTTCAAAGGGAAGTCATATTAATTTGGAAACTACTATATTTAGATCCCAAGCAAGAGAAGGAGATGTAGTCGGAGTAACACTTTCCTAACATCCTCTAAGTGATACTTAATTACAGGCATTCTAAGGAATGAAGTTTCTAAAGGTAGTAATTTCTGCAAGGTGTACCTTAAGGGATGACAACTGTCGATCAGACCTTGCAGATGGAGTAAGAAATCATCATCTTTTCCCGACTTCTAGATGGATTATTATTGTTTTGAACAAATCAAATGCAGACCCTTTTCCTCTTGAAGGCATAAGAAGTTCCGGTGAAAGGACATTTGGCCTCTCGGAGAATATCCTTACAGTCCTGCAGCAGATTTAGATGTCAATATTGTATAAAACAGGAGCCAACCACTGAATTCAGCGATGTGAGGTTGGAACGCAGAACCTGGCCCTTGAACTTGTGCAGCACATCAGCTGATTCCAAGTGTTCTGATCAACACAGAATGGCCCAACAGTGGTGGTTCACAGATCTATTGCACCCGCACACTGCAATCACACAGGAGGCTGCTTTTCAAAACTAGTGTGCCTGTCACTTCAGCTGCTGTTTGGAAAGTTTCAGAGTGATTCATGAAGCGGTGGAAGAGAAAAGGGGAGTCCCAAAAAAAACATTCTCCCCATACAATTTTCCATAAGGATTTTAGACAAGACTACAGCCCGAACCACTGAACGAAATTACACCAAATTTGTCAGAAAGCTAGATCTTGAGCCAGAAAGATCTTTTTTTCTAATTTGGTGTAAAATTATTCCATAGTTTTGGAGCTATTGAAGAAAAAAGTTGAATGTATAGCTAGAGACGCAGATCTGAGGATCTACGCGCCCTACTGGTTGGCCACAACCTGAGACAAAAGTTGTGACTGCCATTTTGTGTATTCGGATTCGATCCCAGGAGCAGGGAGAACAAAAGTTAAAAGTGATAGAAAAGGTCAGGGTAGAGGACTGACAGAGGGGTCTTTGAGAGATCCCCCCCCTTATGGGCAAGAAATTGCCCAAAAACATTTTTGGAAGGCGAGGAGAGATCCGAAGATCCTCTATGGTGCTCAGTGCGGCCCCCATGTGAATCCAGGGCAGACCCGCCGATCCAGAGCCCAATTAAAAAAAAATACACACACTCAAAGACCCACTGTAGGAAAGTACACTCTTTCTTCGCATGGTTACCCCCATTTTCTTCCTGTTGTGAGTATGCTTGACTGTGTCTACTGGGTTCCTGCTAACAGAGTAGTTTTGCTCTCTCCTCTAAATTGTACTCTTTATCTTCTCTCAATTGGCATACTGGTCCCCCCAACGTAAGCTACTAATATATGGTACCTAGGTACCCAGGGCACTGGAGTTCGAGGGGGTCCCTATGGGCTGCAGCAGTTATTCTGCCACCCATAAGGAGCCCATGCAAAGGGTGATGCAGGTCTGCCATTGCAGCCTGAGTGAAATGGGTGCATGCACCCGTTTTCACTACAGGTCACTACACCAGGTCACTATAAGTCACCCCTATGGTAGGCCTTCTAAGCCCGGAGAGCAGGGTGCAGGTACCTGTGTGCGACGGCACCCTTGCGCTAGCAGAGGTGCTCCCACAAACTGCAGATCCATTTTCCTGGACTTTGAGTGCGGGGACGCTATTTTACTCGTGTACTAGACATGGGTCACTAACCATGTCCAGCTACGTAATGGAAACTCCGAACCTGAGCATGTATGGTATCAAACATGTCAAAATCATACCCAAATACTGTTACAAGTATTGGAAGTATGATTCCATGCACTCTGCGGGCTCTTTAGAGGACCCCCAGCATTACTGCCACCAGTCTTACAGAGTTTTCCAGGCAGCCCAGCGGCTGCCACCCCCTCAGACAGCTTTCTGCCCTCTTGCTGGTTGATCTGTTCAAGCCCAGGAAGGCAGAACAAAGGATTTCCTTTGGGAGAGGGAGGTAACACCCTCTCCCTTTGGAAATAGGTATTACATGGCTTGGGAGGGGTAGCCTCCCCAAGACACTGGTTTGCTTTGAAGGGCACATTTGGTGCCCTCTGTGCATAAAACAGTCCACACCGGTTCAGGGACCCCCCTAGTCCCTGCTCTGGCATGAAAAAGGACAATGGACATGGGAGTGACCACTTCCATGTCCATCAACACCCCAAGGGTGGTGCCCAGAGCTCCTCAAGAGGTTCTGTGGGTTTTGCCATCTTGTTTCCAAGGTTGGCAGGGTACTCTGGGAGCATATGAGTGGCCCGGCCAGGCAGGTAACGTCAGAGCCCCCGCCTGATAGGTGCTCTCCAGGTTAGGTGACCAATCCCCCCTTTCAGGGCTATTTAGGGTCTCTCTCTTGGGTGGGTCCTCAGATTCGGCTTGCAAGATTCCAGCAGAACTCCTCTGCAACCTCTGCTTTGACTTCTGGCCACTGGAACCGCGACTGGACCCTCCAGGAACCGACAAACACTGCTCCAAGGAAGAAGTCTCTTCTGCAACTTTGTTTCCACGTCTCCTGCCAGCTTTGCACCAGTTCCCCGGCCTTGCATCCTCAGAAGCCTGCAACTCTTGAGCCAGCACAAGAAGAAGGAGGAGGAATCTCCCTTGGAGTGAAGGAGTCACTCCCCTGCAACCGCAGGCACCTACAACAAGCGACGACCGGCTGTGTAGATCCCCTCTCCTGCTGAGCTGCGTGGATCCTGCATCCTGGGTGGTGGTCTAGAGTAGTCCACTTGGTCTTTTCTGCCCACGTAGGACAGTACCCCATGCACCGCATCTCTTGCAGCTGCCAAGGCTTGTTTGCAACTACTCCAAGGGATCTTCAGGCGACGTGGAACTCCAGCCCCCAGTGCTCAATCCTGCAAAGCACAGCCTCCTGCATGGTTCTCCTACGGCGTGGGATCGTCTTTTGTAGTGCTGTGTGGGCTTCTTTTGCGACTCCTGTGTCCCCTTCCCTGGGGCCTTTGCTCCTGTGAACTCTCTGCAACACTGAGGGTCCCCTGTGACTCCCCCTTCTGGGTTGAGTCCTCCTGGGCCTTGCTGGTCCCCGGCAGCACCTATTTTCCACTAACCGCGAGTTTGCCTTTGCCAAGGCTTGTTGGTGGAATTCCTGCAACGACAACTGCCTACAATCTTCCTTCCATCTGCATCCACCAGGAACTCTTCTCCAGCTCCAGGGCTGCAGTGCTGACCTGTTCTTCATCACCCTCAACCAACTCCTGCATCCAAGCTGGGTTGGTAGTAGCCTCTCCTCCTGGACTCCACTGTGACTCTTGGACTTGGTCCCCTCTTTCAACAGGTCTTTCTTCAGGAATCCACCACTGGTTTTCTTGCAGTCTTGTCTGGGTGTCTTCTTTTCCTCCTTTTGGGTGGTTTGGAGAAAATCCAGCATTTTACTCTTGCATTCCTGGGTGCTGGGGGGGGGGGGGAAGGGTGCAGTGTTTTAGCGCTGTGGTTTTCTAGTTCTCCCAGCTCCCCTCTACACATTTTACTAACCTAAGTGGGGGTACCTTATTCGCATTCCATTTGTTTTTAGTATATGGTTAGTGCTCCCCCTAGGGTCAATATTGGTTATTGCTATTTGCACTGTTTAACATTTTCTATGCCAGTTTCTGATTACTAGTATATTATTTGCCTCCTAAAGGTGGGTCACCTTTTCTAGCATTCGGTTGTGATTTGTTCCAAAAATAAAGTACCTTTATTTTTGTACAACTGAGTATTTTCTTTCACGTGTGTAAGTGCTGTGTGACTACTGTGGTATTGCATGTCTCTTAGATGAGCCTTGGCTGCTCATGCACAGGTACCTCTAGAGAGCCTGGCTTCTAGACACTGTCTACTCTCCACTACGAGGGGATACCTGGACCTGGTATAAGGTGTAAGTGCCATAGGCACCCACCACACACAAGGCCAGCTTCCTACACCCACTCACACACCCTTTCACACACCCACTCACAGATCCACAAAACCAGTACGACACCCAGTCACAGATCCATTCACACACCCACCCACTCAGACCTGCATACAGCCACGCACACACCCACTCAGACCCACAAAACCACCTGCACACCCACTAAGACACACACACCCACTCAGACCCCCACTCAGACCTACAAACCACTACCACGCCAAGTCAGAGCCACGCACACACCCAGTCACACACAGAGCCACACACAGAGCCACTCACAGACCCACAAAACCACCTGCACACCCACTCAAAGACCTGACAGCCACTCATATACCCACTCATACACCTACTTATACACCTGCACACCTGCTCACAGACCCTTAAAATCATTCATACACCCACTCACAGACCCACACAGCCACTCCAACTCCCACTCATACACTCACACAGCCAGTCATACATCTATACAACCACACAGAGAACCACCGTGTAGGGTTGGCTGCAGGCTGGCCCAGCCAAAAAAACTCTAGAAATTCACTGAAAAAAACCAAAGGTTACAGGGATGTTATAGTTAAGAAATAGAATTTAAAAAACCTCTGAAATTCACTAACGAACCAAAGGTTGCAGGGATGTTATAGTTAGATTCAAACTGTACACACACAAAACCATAGAAATTTAGCAGTTATAGTTCTACATATCTCAAGAAACTATAACTTGTGTCCTAAGGTAACTATAACTTGCACCCTCCCTCCCCCCAGCCATGCAGTTTTCTTATCAATAATTTTACTGCAAATGTTATAGTGATGTTATCAATGATGTCCTAGAAGATGTCATGACTGATGTAATATGTGGGCTAATTAGCAGCGCATGGGAAGGCGCAAGTTATAGTTACGTTAAGGCATGAGTTCTAGTTTCTTGAGATAAGCATAAGTAGAACTGGTGAATTTCTATGGTTTTGTGTGTGTAAAACCTGAACTTAACTATAAGGTCCCAGTAACCTTTGTTTTCTCTTTAAGAGTGTGTATGTACATATAAATATATATAAGTATAAGTATATTGCTATTTACCCAGTAGAAAACTGTTTGTGGCATGCAGTGCTGTAGACAAGTTACAAGTGTTTTTTCTTCTAAGAAGGTTTTTGAGTCGCAAGATCGAGTGACTCCTCTCGGTGATAGTGCGCATGGGCATCGAGTCCTTTGTTAGATTGTTTTCCCGCAGGAGTGTGAATTAAAGAGTGTACAAGTATATATGTACATATATAGTAAAGAAATGAGATGTCCATGCAATGTATATACATATTAACAATATATAATACTACAATGGCCATAGGCTTCCGGGGAGGAGGGAGGGTGCATGTGAATCTACAGCACTACATGCCACGAACAGATGTCTACTGGGTAAGTAACATTTTCCGTTCGATGGCATGTGTGGTTGTAGATACACATGCGTTTTATAGACTGAAAACTAGTCCCCTCCTGAAAATAAGTGGTGGCTAGGCTGTGGGTGTTACAGTATTATGAAATAGAGTACACAACACTGCTGGCATGCTAAAACATCCACACAACAATGTTTAGTGAAAGTGTGTGGTGTTAACCACATATCTGCCTTAAAAATTTCAGCTATAGGTATGTTACCTAGAAATTCCATAGATGAAGCAGCTTTTTACATGTTGAATGTGCTCTACGAGCAATAGGTAGTGGCCTTTTAGCTTTTGAATAGAACGTTTGAATACATTTAAGAATCCATCTTGCAATAGTAGATTTAGTAATAGGGTTACCCTTATGTGGTGGAGAAAAAGCAACAAAAAGTTGTCTCGTCTTACTAAAATGTTTAGTTCTGTCAACATAGAACATAAGCACTCTTTTCACATCTAACGTGTGTAGGGCTCGATCAACTACTGAATCCGGTTTTGGGGAAAAAACTGGCAATTCAATAGTCTGATTTATATGAAATTGAGACACAACCTTAGGTAGAAATGTTGGGTTAGTACTAAGATCTACCTTATCTTTATATACCTAAAAAAAATGGTTCAAGTAATCTTAATGCCTGAAGCTTACTTACACGTCTCAGGGAAGTGACTAACTAAAAAGGCAACCTTCCACGACAGAAACTGTAAAAGACATGAGTGCCTTTGTTCAAAGGGTGGTACCATAACTCTGGTGAGTACTATATTCAGATTCCAAGAAGGAACTGGAGGTAGTCTTGGTGGTATTACCCTTTTTGTTGTTCCATAAAAGCCTTTAGGACACGGATTGTAAAAAGAGAACTTTGTTTTGTAGATAAGCTGCTATGGCTGCAAAAAAATACATTATAGATGTATATGCTAAACTTGCTTGGTGCAAATGAAGAAGGGGCAAAACAATATTTTGTATAGACACCTGGGCAGGGTTCCAGTTTAGAGAAATACAGTAGTGAACAAAACGCTTCCACTTGGCTGCATAACAAGCTCTAGTGGTTGGTTTGCTTGCTTCTTGAAGAATGTCAATATGTTCTTGAGGTATATTTAAATACCCAAATTCTATTACTTCAAGAGCCAAATTTCAAGATTCAAGTCCTTGGGGTTTGGGTGTCTGATTTGGCCTTTGTTCTGAGTGAGAAGGTCCAGGTGTAGAGGAAGCTTCTTGTGTGGTACTAATGATAAATCTAGTAGCATGGTGAACCATGGCTGTCTTGCCCATGTGGGTGTCACTAGTATCGTGGTGGGAGAGATTTGTCTGAGTTTCCGAACCACATATAGAAGAGGGAGAGGTGAAAAAGCAAAGACAAATATCCCAGACCAGTTCAACCATAGAGCACTGCCCTTGGACTGAAGGTGTGGAAACCTGGAGGCTAAGTTTGGGCATCTTGATTTTTCTTGAGTTGCAAATAGATCTATGTATGGAACACTCCCTTTTTGGAAGTAGGTCTGGAGGACTCTGGGGTGGAGTTCCCATTTGTGGACTTAATGCAGGGTCCTGCTGAGGAGGTCGGCAAAAGTGTTGTGTGAACCTGGTAGGTGTTTCCCTAAAAGGCAAACATTGTGACGAATGGCCTAGTGCCAAATTGTCTGTGCAAGACGAGACAACTGTAGTGAATGTGTCCCCCCCGCCCTCTTCTGTAGAAAAAACGGATGTCATATTGTGTGTGTGTGGATGAGGACCAGTTAGTTTTTGAGATGGGTGATAAAGGCTTTGAGTGCTTGATGAACTGCTAGTATCTCCAGATACTTGATGTGCAAAAGTTTGTGCAGATATCTCAATGACCCTGAACAGTAAGGTTGTGTAGATAAGCACCCCAACCCATCTGAGAAGTGTCCATTGTCAGAATGACTTGGGGAACAGGGTCAAAAAATGGCTGCCTTTTGGAAAGATTTGTTTTGTTCTACCACTGCAGAGCGCGAAAGGTGCAGTTGTCTACCAACAATAGATTCTCTAAATGACCCTCTGCTTGAGACCATTGGCGTGAGGGACATTCTTGCAACGGACCCATGTAAAGGCGTGAATGTGGCACGATTGCAATGCAAGATGCCATAATTCCCAGAAGTTTCATGATTGATCTGACTGTAACCCGTTGATTGGGGCGAAAGTGAAAAACCTGTGTTTAGAAGGTTTGTATCCCTGCAGCATTTGGATAAGCTGCTCCCATCTGTGTATTAGGCCTCTACGTAAGGTTATACCTGTAGTGGGTGAGATGGACTTCTGTAAATTGATTGTGAAGCAGGTCTATTGGGGCTTGAATGTGGTTGAGACATTGTGGAAATGGGGTGGCTTTGATCAGTCAGTCTAGGTATGGATATAAATTTAAAAAATTGCCTGCGTAGGTGAGCAGCTAGAACCTGTAGGCATTTTATAAAAACACTCTTGGTGGTGACCCTGAATGTTAACACTTTAAACTGATGATAATCTCCTTGAATGGCAAATCGGACGTATTTGCGATGCGCTGGATGTATAGGAATATGGAAGTTGGCATCCTTTAGATTTAGTGCTGATAGAAAGTCACCTTGTTTTATCAGAGGTAGCACATCCTGTAGTGTGACCATATGAAAATGTTCTGATAAGATGTAATGGTTTAAGGGTCTGAGATCCAGTATAGGTTTCACTAGGCCGTCCTCTTTGGGTCTGAGAAAGTAAAAGTAATACATTCCATTCCAGTTCCCTGGTGTTGAATAGAAACTGGTTCTATTGCCCCTTCGAGAAGTAAAGAGTGCACCACTTGTTGAAGAAGATGTGATCCTGTGAAAGACTAACAATGAGGTGGTATGTATGGAGGTGTGGAAATGAGCTCCAGGCAATAACCATGTTGAATAATATCCATCACCCATTGATCTTTTTTATTTTGTTGGCAATTTTGTAGGAAGAACTGATGGTGCCCTCCTACAGGTGTTTAATGATCTGTGGGAAGCTATAGAGTCACTGTTTGGGGACAGTGGTAGATGCTCGAGGGGAAGATGTTTTGCCACTACCTCTATATCCATTTCCCCTATAATATCCTCTGTAGAAAATCCTCAGTTGGAGGATGTATGTGATTGACTTGTGTTATATGAGGAAGATGTCTCACCTGCCCAGGCTTAGAGGGTGGCTTATACAATGTTT
Organism: Pleurodeles waltl; assembly: GCF_031143425.1. NCBI lineage: Eukaryota > Metazoa > Chordata > Amphibia > Caudata > Salamandridae > Pleurodeles > Pleurodeles waltl. Next base: position 942,580,246 of record NC_090446.1, read on the forward strand.
TGCAAAAAGTACCACAAGAGGAAGGAAGTTGAAGTGGCCCCATAGACTTAACCACCTCTGTCATTTATCATGTTTTCTAAGGTCTGATCTACTTGTGGCCAAAAAAGATGTTCCCTCTCAAATGGGAGATTTAGGATTATATGCTGTACCTCTTGTTTAAAGCCAGAAACAAGCAGCCATGCATGGCGTTGTAGTAAAATACTAGTATTAATCCCTCTGGCTGCTGTATCAGCGGAGTCTAGCGCACAGCGAATATTATTTGAAACAAGCTGTCCCTCAAACAATATGCTGTTCCTTTTTCCTATGCACATCTGGGAGATATTTGAGTAAGTGCTCCATTTCGTACCAGTGGGCACAATCATATCTGGCTAGAAGTCCTTGCTGTAGGAAGCTGTCCTGGTTTGTGGTGGACACGTGGTGTTTTCACCTTATACTGGGTCCAGGCATCCCCTATTAGCTAGTGAGACAGTGTCTAGGAAGGCAGGGCTCTCTTGTGGTAGCTGTGGTGAGCAGTCAAAATGTAATGTATCTAGGAGGAGTGTACAGCACTTGCAATACCACAGCAGTCACACAATAACTTATCACATATTAAAGGAACCACACAGTGTTACAAAAATGAAGGTTATTACAGTAGCACTGAACTAGATTACTTATAGACAGTCCCCCAACTGGAGGTAAGTGTATATATATACATATATATATATATATATACATATATATATATACACATATATATATATATATATATATATATATATATATACACACACAGACAAACACACAGAGTAAATATTAGGAATTAGCATATAGAAACAACAAGCATTGCCAAATGACACCAGAAAATAGCTAGGGTCCTGGGGGGGGGGGGGGGAACCATATAATAAAATAGTGGAATGCGAAGTGAGGTCCCCACCCATATTTTGAAGAGTAGTTAGAAGGAAGCTGGGAGACGTCGGGACCCCAAGAGGTGAGTACCTAAGTGTCCCCCAGACACCAGGAAAACAGAGGTAAGCAACCTGGTCTTCCCATAGACTAACAAAGGGACTTGGAGTAGGAAGACTGCAAGACCAGGATCAGTCCAGTGGAACCCAAGGGTAGATTAGGGAAGATGAGGACCTGCAAAAGAAGGGGACAGAGTCCAGACCACACAGGAGTGTCCAGGTGGTGCAGGAGCCACTACCCACCCTTCTGTGGATGAAAATTTGGGTAGACAAGGGAAGATGAAGATCAGCTGTGGAGCCCAGGAGCCGCAGAGAAGTCTTTGGAGTCATGCAAATGATGTCCCATGACGGTCACCAGGTCGCACATGGTCAATGGTCAGGAGGACCACCAACAAGCCTTGCAAATGTAAATCTGGGCAGTAGAGGATTTGCAGAGGAAAAAGAGGACCAGTGAGGTCCAGGGAACTCGACCCTTGCAGGTGAGTCCGGGCTGACCCTCAGCAGTTGGGAGAGCCAGCAGAAGTAGTCGCAGCCCCCACAGGCAACCAACTGGCAGGAGGCAAAGTAAGCTGAAGTGAGGCCATGTCAGCACACCTGGGGAGGAGCCCCACATCCCTGGAGCAGCAGAGGAGAGACTGTCCTTGCAAGGGGGAAGTGCTGGAGGCCCGGGCTACTTGGAGCCTGAATATCTCTTGGAGTAGGAGTCAACAAGTCTTGGTTGCTCCAAGTGTCGCGGGGCACAGGGGTACTGGCCTGCAAGGAATGGCAAGTGCTCACCGTCTCTCACGTTGGACAACAGGTGGAGATGAACAAGAGGACCACTCAGAACCACCACCTGTGTTGGAGATTCTTCCTAGAGCCAGATGGCAGAAGATCCCAGTAGTTGGTCGTCGGTGCCTGCGGATACAGTGGAGTGACTCCTTCACTCAAAGGGAGATTACTTCTTGCTTCTTTGGTGCAGCTGAAGTCTTGTTGACCCCAGAGGATGCATAGCTGTGTAAATGTTGTAATTACTGGAAGGAGCCAAAGAAACAATGTTGAAAGGCTAGGTCGTCTCAATAGTTGCAGGCTTTCTTGGTCCCTGTGAAGTCCAGCAGCGGTTCCAGTGGCCAGGAACAGAAGAGGCTGATGCAGAGGAGTCCTTGTGGAGTCTTGCACACTGAATATGGGGACCCATCCGCAAGAGAGTCACTAAATAACCCTAACAGAGGGTTTGGTCACTCTGCAGGGTGACCACCTATCAGAGGGGGTCACTGATATCAGATATTTGTCCTGGCCAAGCAGATGCTCCCAGGAGCCTCTGCACATCTTGTTTCCAAGATGAAAGTATCATGTGGCCACCCGGAGGAGCTCTGGGCACCACCCTTTAGGGTGGTGATGGACAGGAGAGTAGTCACTCCCATTTCCTATGTGTGGTTTCGTGGCACAACAGGGACCGGGGATCCCTGGGCTGGTGCAAACTGGATTATGCTACGAGGGCACGAAATGTACCCTTCAAAGCAAGTCAGTGGCGTGGGAAGGCTAACCCTCCTCAGGCTACTGACACTTATTTCGAAGTGAGAGGGTGCTGCCTCCCTCTCTCACAGGAAGTCCTTAGCTCAGCCTTACCCTGCTTGAGCTGGTCAAGCAGCAGGAGGGCAGAAACCTGTCTGAGGGGCTGCAGCAGCGTGGGCTGCTCGCAAAACCTGGAAGACTGGTAGGAGCAATGCTGGGGAGGTCCTCTAAGGAGCTGCCAATGTGCATGGAATCATGCCACCAATACTGGCATTAGTATTGGGTTATGATTCGGACATGTTTGATAACAAACATGCCTCGGTTCGGAGTTACCATTTTGTAGCTGGACCACAAGCAGTGAGCGACCTGTGGCCAGTGCACAGGTAAAATGGCTTCGCACACTTGCAAAGTCTAGTGGATTGGAACTGGAGTTGGCAGGGGCACCTCTGCTTGTGCAGGGGTGCCCTTACACACAGGCACTTGCACCCCACCCCCTGGGCTAAGAGGGCCTACCAAAGAGGTGACTTAGAGTGACGTGGTGCAGTGACCAGCAGTGAAAGGGAGCATGCACCTTTTAACGCAGGCTGCAATGGTAGGCCTGAAGACAGTTTGCATGGGCTCCCATGGGTGGCATAATGCCCTGGGTATCTAAATACCATATATTAGGGACTTACAGGGGTACATCTATGTGCCAATTGTTGGGTGTGAAGGTTACGAAAGCAACCAAATTTGGAGAAGAGAGCACACTCACTAGGATCCTGGTTACCAGGATCCCAGTGAAAACAGTCTAAACACAGTGATAAACAGAGAAAAAGAGGGAGTAAGAATGCAAAAAAAAGTGACTTTCCTACACTTGCATATTAGCAATATACCAGCGATTTGCTGGCTGAGCAGCAACATGCTTACCAAATGCCTCAATCTCACTCTTCTTGTCAGGAGGTGGCGCATCCTTAGACGCTTGCAAATTTGCTCTCTTATCTAGCACTGGAGACAACCAAAGAGTCTTCTGGAATATGGCTCTTGATGCGTACTGGATCTGAAGGAGAAGCTTTGTATTTCTTTTCCAATCTTGGAGTAATAATGCCTAGCTGGATTTTGAAAAATATAATCCGCTTGTCTGAGCATTCCCTTCAGCATAGGGTGATATCATGTGGATTTATGAGAAGACATTACTATATCAATTAAAAAGTAATCCTCTAGGATTCTCTGTGGAGGGGTAACTGATGATATGTTACAGCCCTCCCCACTAACTCCTGAAAAGATGTAGTTCCTCGGTTGCTGAAAGTCTAACTAGGTAAATCTCTACGTCAGCATTGGTGTATATGTCAACATCATACTGTTTCCATGGAGCTATGTCCTCAGGCATATGTGATGTGTCATCACTAGTGTAATGAATACTATGACCTGTGTGTGGAGCCCTTGAGTAGATATGCCTATTGGGTCTTCTGTAGAGTGTTGTGGAGAAGGGGTTGGTGGTGGTAGAGGGGTAATTGGTGGAGGAGATGTAGGCAGGGGAGGATGAGTATCTTGCAGTTTCTTGTTGTAAGGAAATGCCTCCTTGGCATGGTTACCCCCTGACGTTTTGCCTTTGCTGATGCCAAGGTATGATTTGAAAGTGTGCTGAGGCCTGCTAACCAGGCCCCAGCACTAGTGTTCTTTCCCTAACCTGTACCTTTGTTTCCACAATTGGCACACCCTGGCATCCAGGTAAGTCCCTTGTAACTGGTACCCCTGGTGCCAAGGGCCCTGATGCCAGGGAACATCTCTAAGGGCTGCAGCATGTCTTATGCCACCCTGGAGACCCCTCACTCAGCACAGACACAATGCTTGCCAGCTTGTGTGTGCTGGTGGGGATAAAATGACTAAGTCAACATGGCACTCCCCTCAGGGTGTCATGCCAACCTCACACTGCCTATAGGTATAGATAAGTCACCCCCCTAGCAGGCCTTACAGCCCTAAGGCAGGGTGCACTATACCATAGGCGAGGGCATAGGTGCATGAGCACTATACCCCTACAGTGTCTAAGCAAAACCTTAGACATTGTAAGTGCAGGGTAGCCATAAGAGTATATGGTCTGCGAGTCCATCATGCACGAACTCCACAGCACCATAATGGCTACACTGAAAACTGGGAAGTTTGGTATCAAACTTCTCAGCACAATAAATGCACACTGATGCCAGTGTACATTTAATTGTAAAATACACCCCAGAGGGCATCTTAGAGATGCCCCCTGAAACCATACCCTGACTAGTTTTAGCAGCCTGCCACACACTAGACCTGTTGCTGGCCACATGGGGAGAGTGCCTTTGTCACTCTGTGGCTAGTAACAAAGCCTGTACTGGGTGGAGGTGCTTCACACCTTCCCCTGCAGGAACTTTAACACCTGGCGGTGAGCCTCAAAGGCTCACCCCCTTTGTTACAGCACCCCAGGGCACTCCAGCTAGTGGAGTTGCCCGCCCCCTCCGGCCACGGCCCCACTTTTGGCGGCAAGGCCGGAGGAGATATTGAGAAAAACAAGGAGGAGTCACTGGCCAGTCAGGACAGGCCCTAAGATGTCCTGAGCTGAGGTGACTCTGATTTCTAGAAATCCTCCATCTTGCAGATGGAGGATTCCCCCAATAGGATTAAGGATGTGCCCCCCTCCCCTCAGGGAGGAGGGGCAAAGAGGGTGTAGCCACCCTCAGGGCTAGTAGCCATTGGCTACTAACCCCCAGACCTAAACACACCCCTAAATCGAGTATTTAGGGGCTCCCAGAAACTAGGTAACTAGATTCCTGCAACCTAAGACGAAGAAGGACTGCTGAGCTGAAAAACCTGCAGAGAAGACGGAGACACCAACTGCTTTGGCCCCAGCTCTACCGGCCTGTCTCCCCACTTCAAAAGAACTGCTCCAGCGACGCGTTCCACAGGGTCCAGCAACCTCTGAAGCCTCAGAGGACTACCCTGCATCTAAAAAGACCAAGAACTCCTGAGGACAGCAGCTCTGCTCCAAGAAAGAAGCATCTTTGCAACAAAGAAGCAACTTTGAAAGAACACACGTTTCCCGCCGGAAGCGTGAGACTTTGCACTCTGCACCTGACGCCCCCGGCTCGACTTGTGGAGAACCAACACTACAGGGAAGACTCCCCGGCGACTGCAAGCCCGTGAGTAGCCAGAGTTGACCCCCCTGAGCCCCCACAGCGACGCCTGCAGAGGGAATCCAGAGGCTCCCCCTGACCGCGACTGCCTGCTTCTAAGAACCCAACACCTGGTAAGGACACTGCACCCGCAGCCCCCAGGACCTGAAGGATCCGACCTCCAGTGCAGGAGCGACCCCCAGGTGGCCCTCTCCCTTGCCCAGGTGGTGGCTACCCCGAGGAGCCCCCCTCCCCCTTTGCCTGCCTGCCTCGCTGAAGAGACCCCTTGGTCTCCCATTGAACATCATTGCAAACCAGACGCCTGTTTGCACACTGCACCCGGCCGCCCCCGTGCCGCTGAAGGTGTACTTTTTGTGCTGGCTTGGAGCTTGTGCTTCATCTTGTGAAGAATTGGCTCTGGCAGATTTGTTGGCTCCAAAAGGGATTTCGGATTGACCTTTTTCGATGCCGAAGCAAGTTTCCTTGTTGATGCCAAAGATGTTGGTGCAGGTGGAGACAGTCTTTTTCGCACTGAAGCAGTGCACACCGATTATGTAGGTGTTTTTGGTGCTGGAGCCTCAGACACACAGCTAGGTGCCACGCCTGAGGGCAGGGCATCCAAACCAAGTTTTCGATGCCTGCCATTGGCAGAAAGCAGTGGCGGATCGATTGCTCCAGTTTCCGAAGTTAGTCTTTCGGGTGGAGCAGGGACATGTTTACTCACTGCGTGTCGACCCGGAGGTATCTCCTTCATTTCCAGTGTCATTACAGCCTCTGAATCTGAATCTTGGTCTGAAAACGCCTCTTCTTCGGCTGCTGATGCCTCTTGAATCTCCTGCTCTGGGTCCGACATGATATCTTGAATGCCGAAAATATCGGGTGTTTACTCCAATTCTTGCCTCTGCATTTTGCATCAACGAGTTCTTCGATCTTGCAGTGTTTTCTTCGACCGAAACGACTGGCAGGCCTCACAGTCTTCTTCTCGGTGTTCCGGCGATAGGCAGAGGTTAAAGACCTGATGGTGATCGGTCCAAGGGAATTTGGAGTAACACTTTGGACAGAAATGGAATGGGGTCTGTTGCATTAATTTGTTCCATTAGTTTTTCAATCTACAGTATGGCAAATGGAGAACAATGGCCACCTTGAGGGCACAGCCCCCAAGGGCCTCAATTGAAAAAACTCACTTATAAGGTGTTCCTTTAATCCCGGAACGCAATGTAACAAATGTTGTCATGACCAAAAACAATGTCGACAGGAGCTCCAAGAGAACACGACCGGACAGGACAGTGGAAGAAAACAATCTAAACATGGAGTGGAGCATCATGCACATTGCAAGCAAGAGGAGGAGTTACTATATCCTGTGACTCTAAATAATTTTCAAACAAAAACAACTTGTAACCTTCCGGATCCAACACTAGATGGGGGAAGTATGCAGAGTATGATATCTACAGTTTCACATGCCATCAAACACTCTTTTCGTGATAGAGCTTTCTTGGCAGATGAAGTTGTAGGTGCAGTGCTCTGTGCATAGCTTGAGACAAGGATACACTAATGATAGCCAGCTAAATGGAAGTGAGGTGGGATCAAACATAAATGGGAAGATATGTATATTTGATAGACTGAGACAGAGCATAGCCTGCAGCATTCAAAAATACACATGGACACATTTCTTGGTCCCATGTCCCTTCAGGTACCTATGATAGCCTATGTTGTGGAATGTGATGATCTGGGCAAAGGTAACTGTGAACATTTTGAAAAGGGCTGTAGAGAAGGCTGATCCCTGAGGGACTCAGGAGGTTGAGTTAGATGTTTTGGAGAAAAAGGATCCAAGTTTGGTCTTGTTGATGGTGCTTTCACAGAAGCAGCTGTACCGGTCAATGGCATCCCCATCAATTCCCACAGCTGCAGCAAGGTGTTTGCAGTATATTGTATGCTGTGATGTCAGGCACAGCTGAGAGATTTAGGGGCACAAAGGTACGGGATTAGCCTTGGTGATACCACCTTGGTAGAAAGGAGATCCGGCTCCTCAGCACCAATTTGTCTGGAATGAAGGTGGTGTAAGGAGGCTTGACTGGCAGTGCAGGTCGCTCATTAACACAACGTGCAGAGGATATCACAATGAGGAACACAGTTTTGATAGCCAAGAGCTTCAAGGGACAACAGTGCATAAACTCAAATGGAGTACAGGTGAGGAGCATCAGAACCAAAATTAAGGTCCTACAAAAATATTCCTAGAGGTTATGCAGGAAAACATGTCATGCCTTTCAGAAGATACATCACAACAGGGGATTTGAAGAGGAAGACTGATCATAGACATAAAAAGCCAAAAGGGACAAAAAGTAACCCTTAACTGGGAATACTGCAAAGTCTTGCTGTCCCAAAAATAAAACACACACCACATTAGAATGGTTTGCCTACAGATGATCAAGATTACGGTTTCTACATCGGGGCGTAAACTTTTCCCAATGTCCAGAGTAGACTGACAAGGTCCAAGGATGTCTGACTATGTGGATTACATCCAGGACTTTTGATGGCAAATCAGACATGTTCACATGCCATTGTTCAATATTCATGCTAGGAGGTGTAGATTGTGGTGATTCAGCTGCAGGAACCCCTCCCAGATTGCTGAGACAGGAAGTGCTCTCAAAGAGGTAGCTGAAGCAGATAGCAAATACTCCAGGCTTCTGGGTACAATAATACCTGGCACAATGCAGAGAAATCAATGTAATTCACACATGGGCTGTTTTAACTTTCTTCATACTTCAAGAGAGGAGAGGTAAAGGCTAGGCTGTTTTCAGGCGTCCAGGGAGTACGCATGTGAATCTACAGCACTACATGCCACAAACAGATGCTTACTGGGTAAGTAATATTTTCCGCACAATGGCATGTGTGGCTGTTTCTACACACGTTCTGCATAGACTGTAAAGCAGTCCTTCCATAAAAGCAGTGGCTAAGCCTGTGGGAGTTGCAGTTTACTGGAAAACTGTTCTTAGTACTGCTTGGCCTATACTGGCTTGCTGGTGTGCAAGTATGACCACACAATAATGTTTTGTAAATGTATGTAGTGTAGACCAGGTAGCTGCCTTACAAATGTCAGCTATGGATATGTTTCCAAGGAAAGCCACAGTGGCTCCTTTTTTCCCTAGAATGTGCTCTAGGATTAACAGTTAACTGTCTTTTTGCTTTAGTATAGCAGGTTTGTATACATTTCACTATCCATGCAGCTGTCCCATTTTTGGATATTGGGCTGCCCTTGTGAGATGATGAAAAAGATACTAAGAGCTGGTTAGCTTTCCTAAACTCTTTAGTTCCGTCAATTGAAAACACTAATGCAGGTTTAACATTTAAAGCAACTGAGCTATGCTGAGGAAAGAAGACTGGTAGTTCAATAGATTGGCTGATGTGAACTGGGAAACAACATTAGTAAGGAACTTCGAATTTGTGCAAAGGACAACATTGCCTCTATAAATTTGGAAGAAAGGTTCTCTAAAGTTAGGGTTTGGAGCTCGTTAACACGTCTGCGTGATGTGATAGCAACTAAGAATGCCACTTTCCAATAAAGATACTTAAGAGGGCATGAATGAAGTGGTTCAAAAGAAGAGCTCATGCGGGTGGAGTTCACATTCGGGGAATTTTTGCTGGCTTCTGCTGAGCGGGTCTGCAAAGTTGTCGTCTGTTCCCGGGAGGTACTCTGCCACTAGGTAGGTGTATGTGATGGTGGAGAGCCCATTTCCATATTGTCTGAGAAAGCTGCGACAACTGGAGTGACCGCACCCCCGTTTCTGAAGATTGTACATTGCTGTCATGTTGTCTTTGTGGACTAGGACAACTTTGTGAGAGAGGTGACGAAGGAATGCTTTCACGGCTAGAAATACTGCCTGAAGCTCTAGGAAGTTGATGTGTAGGGATTGATGATGACTATCCCAATGTCCCTGTATGGAGTTCTTGAAGGTGAGCACCCCAGCTTGTGTGTGAGTCGTCTGTCGTCAGAATGATCTGGCGCACAGGGTCCAGAAAAAGACACCCTTTCAATAGGCTGGTGGTGTTCCATCACTGCAGAGAGCGATGAGTATAGCGAGCGATGTGTATAGCAGTCTAACACTACTAGATCTTCCAAGTGACCCTGTCACGCATGCGAAGTCTGGAGTGAGGAACAATTGCAATACAGGAGGCCATCATCGATAACCGGCGCATCACAGACCTGATGATATATTAAGAGTTTTTTCCAAACTGAGGGAGGTGAGACTGGAAGTTGTGAACACGGGCTGGATTGGGATGTGCTATCCACAATTGTGCACGGAGTATGGCTCCTAGAGAAAACTGTATCTGGAGAGGTTGAAGGTGGGATTTGAGAAAGTTGAGTGTGAAACCCAGCTTGGGCAGAAGGTCCACTGTCATCTGAGTGCGGCGTTGGCATTGTGCCAATGTGCTGCCTTTGATGAGCCAGTCGTCTAGGGTACGAAATATGTGTATGTTTTGCCTCCTGAGATGTGCTGCCACTACTGCTAAGCACTTTGTGAAGACCTTGGGAGCTGTGGTGACCCTGAAAGGAAAAACTTGAATTGGTAGTGATTTCCTGCAAGCACAAATCTGAGATATTTGCTGTGTGCAGGGTGGATTGGAATATGGAAGTAAGCACCCATGAGATCAAGGGAGTCATGAAGTTACCCTATTTAAGAGGAGTATCACATCCCGAAGAGTGACTATGTGAAAGTGTTCCGAAAGGATGTAATGGTTTAAGGGCGGTCAGTCCAAAATGAGCCTGAGAGAGCTGTCTTTTTTGGGAATGAGGAAGTAGAGAGTATACTCCTGTACCTTGGTGATGTAGCGGAACTGGCTTGGTAACCCATTTCAGAAGAAGGAATTGTACTTCTTGTTTGAGAAGAAGGTGTTGTTGTGAAAGTGGGGGAGGGTGGAATGTGAGTAGGGGGGGGAGGGTGGAATGTGAGTGGGGGGGATGGGTGGAATGTTTGGAGGAGTGGTAACGAGCTCCAGACAGTAACCATGATGAATAATGGAGAGGACCCACTGGTCGAAAGTGATGTTGATTCATTACGTATGGGAATCGTGAAGTTGACCCCCGACAGGTGTAGAATGGAGGGGTGGGGGATGTAAGTAGTCATTGTTCAGAGGTTGATGTAGAGGCGCGGGTGGTAGTGCTCTTACCTCTACCTCGTGTGTTATCTATATAGGTGCCTCTATAGAAACCACGTAAGTAGGAGCTTGAAAGCTGCCTGGAGTGAGAGGCGGAGGCCTGAGGATGGTGGTTTGTAGCCACCTCGGAATGTCGGGCGATAAAAAGTACTTCTTTGGGCGGGAGACTGTAAAGCACCCATGGCCTTTGCTGTATCAATATCTTTTTTCAGCTTTAAGGTTGAAGTCCACTTGAGGGCTTAAAAGATACTCCTTATCGAAGGTCATGTTTAGCACTGCTTGTTGCACCTCAGGTTTAAAGCCTAAGCATCTAAGCCTGGCAAGTCTTTTTGCCATGATGCTATTGTTGATGCCATGTGCAGCTGTGTCAGCAGCATCGAGGACACACCTAATAGAGTTGTCACTGATTGTCTGTCCTTCTGTGACACTCTGTTGTCCCCTTTTGCAGTGCTTATCAGGGAGAGACTGGAGGAGCTCCTCCATCTCATCCCAGTGTGCCCGATCATATCTTGCAAGTAGGGCTTGCGAGTTGGCGATGCGCTAGTGATTAGCACAGGCTGGGCAGCCATCCTTACTCTGCGGCATTTATCTTTTTACTCTCCGTGTCTGGGTGAGGAGAGTACCCTGTGGCTTGACTATTGGCTCGCTTACGTGTGGTAGTAGCCACAATGGAATCTGGTGGGAACTTATGTATGTTGGATCAGAAGGGACAGGTTTATATTTTTTGTCAACTCTAGGGGTGATAACCTTCGAGCAAACTGGTTCCTTAAAGATTTTGTCTGCGTGACGAAGCATGTCAGGGAACATGGGGAGGAACGGGATATCCCTATGTGTGGACGATAGCATATCAAATAAAATGTCTTGCTCAATTGGATACCTAAGAAGGTCTACATTGTGAAAAGCGGCTGCCTGGACTATGACCTGAAGGTAGGGTGTTACATCCTCTGGCGGTGAGGGTCCTGCAGGATATTGATCTGGGTCTGTGGATTTAAATGGGGTTAGGGTAATATATATCCCAAGGTGTCCCACCTAAATCACCCTCGTGAATAGCGGGAAATCCTGTGATGGGAAATCTCCTACAGTGGGAGAGGCAGGTAAATGAGGTAGGGAAGGGAGTGCAGGAGAATCAGGTAATGGAGGTGGTGGAGAAAATAGAAGGGGAGGAAGAGGTTTATGTATAATGGTAGCCTTGTCCTTGGCCTTCTTTGGAGAAGGTGGTGTGTCTAGGGCCTCCTGAAAAGTGCGTTTACGTTTAAAAGTAACAGGCGGAGAAGCAATGATGCGCCTTGTATCCTCCTGGATGTGGAGTTGGTGCTGACGAGCATCCATAGTCTCCAAAATGGGTTCCACAAGAAAAGGTATGGCCAAGGACTGGCCAGAGTCTTTAGGGTCCGAAAAGAGGTAGAGTCCTTGGATTTCAAGACCAAAGCTTCCGGTTCGTACCCCTTTGTCAGTGCCGAGGTAAGGGTAGAAGCTGGCCTCGAAACCAAAGCGGTCAGTGCTGAGATTCAGATAGAAACAATCACAATGTCTCAGACCGAGGAGGAGGTCAAAGCCGAAGACAGTGTCTTGGCAGGTTTCGGTGCCGAGCCGGAGGGTGGGTCAGCCATGGCCTGCTGGCAGTTGCGGTCCGGCGACCTCAGTAACTGGCTTTTTAGAAGTCTTGACATGGGCAGGAGGGCCACTGTACTTACAGGTTGCGCTGTCACCTTTTGGCTTTCGATGACTGACTGAATGTCTGAGTCCTCGATGGAAAAAGCCTACGCCTGTTCAGGTTCCTCCTGAGCATGCTCCTTCCTGAAGATGCTAATCAATGAGCCCTCTGGTCTGGAAGTGTCTATTTCGACTGGAAGATCTGCAGGCATCACAGGTGGCTTCTTGATGGTAGGGGGAAGAGGCAAAGACTACACATCAGATGTTGGTCGGTCTGCAGGAATGTGCAGTGGCACAGAGGACAGAATCGAAACGACATTCATTCCATCAGCAAGGCATGCTGGTCGGTGCCACGTGGTGAGGTAGGCCTGAAAGGGCAAAGATCCTCCAAAAGGCGTTCAGTGGGTTCCCAGACTGACTGAGTGAGACGAGCACAATAGTAGGAAAGAGTGATCAAAAACAATACTGACGATTTGTGGAAAGATGGAAAAAGGGTTTTAAAAATAGAGTGAAAGGAGAATGGAGTGTAGAGACATGTCTGAACACGACGGCGGAGAGAAAATAATCCAACAAAGGAGTGGATGATCATGCGCAGTATCACAGAGGAGTCGTCACTCGATCCCGTGACTCGCAAATGCTTCTTTGAAGAAAAACAACTTACAACACTCCGAACCAAACACTGGAAGGTAGGAGCATGAACATATTACTTACCTTATAACCACCTGTTTGTAGCATGTAGCGCTTTAGAGTCACATGCTTTACCTCTCCTGCCATCTAGTGTTGGGCCTGGATGTTTGCAACTTCACAGGTGTTTTGAAATCTATTGTGATTTCTCCCTTGGTCAACAAAGCACCAGGACTGCTCAGCTCAAATTGTTTTTCCACCCAGCGGGGTAGTAGTGTAAGAGGAGTATATGTCACTGTTAGTGTAAATGATGTCAAACACAAGCGTTCTGCACAGATAAGATAAAAAGAAAGAATAAAAACATCTGTGATCATCACTGGCTTCCAGGGACGAGGGCGGGCCTTTGTGAATTTACAACACTATACGCTATAAACATATGGTTCCAGGTTTTCTGTTCGCAGCCCGTGTAACTGTAGATACACATGCTCTGCATTGATTTTAAAGTAGTTTCTCCGCAAAGTGGTGGCTAGCAAGCAAATTATGCAGATGTTTTAAGCAAAGTTCTTAACACAGTTTTGGCTAACTAAAGCCTGCTGACAGACTTAGATGTCCACACAACAGTGTTTTATGAACGTGTGGAGTTGACCAATTGGCAACTAGGCAGACGTCTGCTAATAGAATGTTTCCTAGACATGTGTCATGGGCTCTAGGAGGAACTGCCAATGTGGGCTTGGCAATGGCTTAATAAGTCTGTATGTATTTAATAATCCATCTTGCAATGCATTCCTTGTGATGGGGGTGGCCCACGTGAGGCTTGACAAAGGCTACAAAACAATTTTGTTTAATGGATGGACTTGGTACTGTTAAATCCTTCGCTGCCAGGCCTTTTTCCTCTCAGGTGCAGAGACTTTTTTTGGGGCTATTTGGGATAGTTAGCGCTTAGGCCCTCATAACTTTTTGTCCACATAAGCTCCCCACGTCAAATTTGCGTCCTTTTTCCCCCCAACATCCTAGGGATTCTAGAGGTTCCCAGAGTTTGTGGGTTCCCCTGGAGATGAAGAAATTAGCCAAAATACAGCTAAAGTGTGTTGTTTTGGAGAAAATTGGGAAAAAGGGCTGCAGAAGAAAGCATGCGTTTTTCCCCTGAAAATGGCATCAACAAAGGGTTTGCGGTGCTAAAATCACCATTTTCCCAGCTTTCCCATACTTGAATTAGAAAACCACATTTGTTAACACAATTTTGGCATTTTACTGGGACATACCCCATTTTTACTATTTTTTTGTGCTTTCAGCCTCCTTCCAGTTGGTGACAGAAAAGGGTGTGAAACCAATGCTGGATCCTGGACAGCTAAACATGTCTGAAAAGTAGGCAAAATTCTGAATTCATCAAGGGGTTATTTGTGAAGATCCTTCACGATTTTCCTACAGGAAGCAACAGCTAAAACAAAAAAATATTGAAATTACGGTGGAAAAAAAGAGCCATTTCTGTCCACGTTTTCGTCTATAACTTTTTCCAGCTAAGGCAGACTTTTGAAAGTAATATACTGTTATTTCTGCTGGACTCTTCTGGTTTCGGGGATACATAGGGCGTGTAGGTTCATCAAGAACCCTAGGTACCCAGAGCCAATAAATGAGCTGCGCCTTGCAATGAGTTTTCATTGTATACCAGGTATACAGCAATTCATTTGGTTACATATAAAGAGTGAAAAATAGGCATCAAGGAAACCTTTGTATTTCCAAAATAGGTACAAGATAAGGTGTTGAGAAGCAGTGGTTAACTGCACATCTCTGAATTCCAGGGTCCCCCATACTAAGCATGTGAATTACAGGGCATTTCTAAAATAGACTTCTTTTTGACACAATGTCTTACATTTGGAAGGAAAAAGTGTAGAGAGAGACAAGGGGCAATAACACTTCTTCTATTGTGTGTTCTCCCAAGCCTCCTGATAAAAATGGTACCTCACTTGTGTGGGTAGGCCTACTGCCCGCGACAGGAAACGCAACATGGGCACATTACATTTTTACATTGAAATCTGATGTGTTTTTTGGAAAGTACCTAGCTGTGGATTTTGGCCTCTAGCTCAACCGGCACCTAGGGAAACCTAGCAAACCTGAGCATTTTTTAAAACTGGACTCCTAGGGAATACAGGATGGGGTGACTTGTGGGGCTCTCACCAGGTTCTGTTACCCAGAATCTTTTACAAACCTCAAAATTTGGCAAGAAACTAAACAAAAAAACAAAAAAAACCACTTTTCCCCCTCACATTTCAGTGATGGAAAGTTCTGGAATCTGAAGAGACCCACAAACCTCCTTCCAACCTGCATTCCCCCCAAGTCTCCCGATTAAAATGGTACCTCACTTGTGTGGGTAGGCCTAATGCCTGCAACAGGAAATACCCCAAAACACAATGTGGGCACATCACATTTTCCCAAAGAAAACTGACCTGTTTTTTTGCAAGGTGTCTAGTTGTAGATTCTGGCTTCTTGCTCAGCTGGCACAAAGGGAAACTTATACATTTTTGAAAACTAGACATCCAGGAGAATTCAGAATGGGGTGACCTGTGGGGCTCTCACCAGGTTCTGGTACCAAGAATCCTTTGCAAACCTCAAAATTTGTCTAAAAAATCATGTTTCTCTCACATTTCAGTGCTCCAAAGTTCTGGAATCTGAGAGGATTATTTCTGGGGAGGAGGAAGGGTCGCATGTAAATCCAGAAAGTTCTTCAAGCTGCAAAACTACTCCTACAGGTAGGTAGCCATTTTGCTTTTCAGCGTGAATCCTTTCTGGATTCACATGCTGTGCTCTGATTTTATAGCAGTATCCTTCTCCATTGGGAGGTTGGACTTGTAGGAAAATAACTTTTTGGCATGGTTACCCCCACTTTTTGCCTGCTTATCATTGTGTTTAGACTATTTTCACTTGGATCTTGCTAACAAGGACCCCAGTGATTGTGCTCTCTCCTCTAAATTTGGTTGCTTTGGTACCATTTAAACAGCACAACTGGCGTACTATTGTGCCCCTATAAGTCCCTAGTATATCTTACTAAGATACCCAGGGCATTGATACACCACGGGCTGCAGAATATATTCTGACACCCATGGGACCCCATGCAAACTATGTCTGCAGGCCTGTCTTGCAGCCTGAGTGCTGGTCACTGCACCAGGTCACTATAAGTCATCCCTTATGGTAGGCCGTCCTAGCCTAGAGGGCAGGGTGCAGGTTCCTGTGTGTGAAGGGACCCCTGCGTGAGCAGATGTGCTCCTAGGAACTCCAGTGCCCGGGCACTGGACTTCATTAGTGCGGGGAAGCCATTTTACTGGTGTACTGGTAACACCTGTGGACCAGCTACATAATGGTAACTCTGAACCTAGGCATGTTTGGTATCAAACATGTCGGAATCATATCACAATACTAATGCCAGTACTGTTAGCATGATTCCATGCACTCTGGGAGCTCCTTAGAGGATCCCCCAGTATTGCTTCTACCAGTCTTTCAGGGTTTGTGGGCAGCCCTCAGTGTTGCAGCCCCTCAGACAGGTTTCTGCCCTCCTGCTGCTTGACCAGCTCAAGCAGGGGAAGGCAGAACAAAGAATTTCCTGTGGGACAGGGAGGCAACACCCCCTCCCTTGGAAATAGGTGTTACAAGGCTGGGGAGGGGTAGCCTCCTGTGCCACTGGCTTGCTTTGAAGGGCACATTTGGTGCCCTCCTTGCATAATCAGGTTTGCACCAGTCCAGGGACCCCTGGTCCCTGCTCTGGAATGAAAGCACAAAAAGGAAAGGGGAGTGACCCCTCCTGTGTCAATCACCAGCCCAGGGGTGGTGCCAAGAGCTCATCCAGCTGGCCCCTTGATTCTACCATCTTGGAAACAAGATGTGCAGAGGTCCCTGGGAGCATGTGGTTGGTCAGGACAGGTATCTGACGTCAGTGACCCCCTCTCTGATAGGTGGTCATCGTGCAGTGTTAGGGCTATTTAGGGACTACCTTGCGGGTGGGTCCTCAGATTTGGCGTGCAAAACTCCACCAGGACTCCTCTGCATCTACCTCTTCTGCTTCTGGCCACCGAAACCTCTGCTGGACTTCACAGTAACCAAACAAGCCTGCAACTCCTGAGACGACCTTGCCTTGCTACATTTTTTCTTTGGCTCCTTCCATTAATTACAATTCCAAGGCTGTGCAGCCTCTGGGGCCGGCAAGACTTCGGCTGCTTCAAAGAAGCAAGAAGGAATCTCCCTTGGAATGAAGGAGTCACTCCACTGCATTCGCAGGCATCTAAGGAAACAACGACCGGCTGCTGGGATCGGACAGCCATCCGACTCCAGGAAGAATCTCCAACACAGGTGGTGGGTCTGAGTGGTCCCTTTGGTCCTCTCTACCTTCTGTCCAACTTGGGAAACAGCGAGCCCTTGCCTCTCCTTGCAGGACAGTACCCCGGAGCACCGCAACTCTTGCAGCAACCAAGGCTTTTTGAATCCTGCTCAAAGGGTTCTTCGGGCTCCAAGTAGCCCCGGCCTCCAGCACTTCATCCTTTCAAGGACAGTCTCTCCTCTGCTGCTCCAGCGACGTGGGACTCCTCTCCAGGTGTGCTGACTGGGCCTCACTGCAACTTACTGTGCCTGCTGCCAGTGGGTTGTCTGTGGGTGCTGCAACTGCTTCTGCAGGCTCTCTGGGTCTGAGGGTCAGCCAGGACTCCCCTCCAAGGGTTGAGTCCCATGGACCTTGCTGGTCCTCTTCTCTGCAAATCCTCTTATTCCCATATTTGCATTTGCCAAGGCTTGTTGGTGGTTCTCCAGACCACAGACCATATGAAACCCAGTGACCGACAAGGGACATCATCTGCACAATTCCAAGGACCTCCTGCAGCTCCTGGACTCCACAGCTGATCTTCATCTTCCCTCAAAGACCCGGATCGTCAAACACAGAAGGGTGGGTAGTGGCTCCTGCCCCACCCGGACACTCCTGTATGGACGGGACTCTGTCCCCTTCTTTTTCAGGTAAACCACCATTGGGTTCCACCAGACTGATCCTGGTCTTGCAATCCTTCTTTTCCAAGTCCTTTTGTTAGTCTTTGGGAAGACCAGGTAACTTACCTCTGATCTCCTGGTCGCTGGGGGTCACCTAACGGCTCACCTTTTGGGTTCCAAATTCTCCTAGCTTCCCTCTAACTATTCCACATCCTTGGGTGGGGGACCTAACTTCGCATTTCACTATTTTAGTATGTGGTTTGGCCCCCTATACAGCCCTGGCTATTTTCTGCTATTATTTGCCAATGCTTGTTGTTTCTATATGCTAATTTATAGTAACTACTGTGCATATTTAGTATGTACTTACCTTCATTTGGGAGACTGCCTATCAGTAATCTAGTTCAGTGCTACTGTAATAAAGTAACTTTATTTTTGTAACACTGTGTGGTTCCTTTCAGGTGTGATATGTTGCTGTGTGACTGCTGTGGTATTGCGAGCGCTTTACACTCCTAGATAAATCTTGGCTGCTCACCACCGCTATCACTTGAGAGGCCTGGCTTCTTAAACACTAACCCACTAATAGGGGTTGTCTGGACCTGGTATAAGGTGAAAACACCACCACAGGTGTCCACCACACACCAGGCCAGCTTCCTACAGGGCTGAAATGTGTTTGTACTAGCAAACAGGTGTTTTAAAACAGTCTATCCAACCAGTGCTTCTCTATTTATGTGAATGTCTACAAAATAGTGTTGGTAATTATGGATGACCATGTAGCTGCCACACGTTAATGCAGACATCCATTAAAAAGACAAGAACCATCCTCTTTTTCCACATGGAGTGGTCTCTGCTTCTCCTCTAGTGCTACTCCTGCTTTATTGTAGCATGTCTTGATTGTCAGCACTAACCATTGTGCAACCGTCCCCTTAGACACAAGTGAACCTGTTTGCTGGTGAAAAGGAAACAAAGAACTGGCTTCTTCTTCTGAACGGTTTCCCGAGGGTAATACATGACTACACCCTGTATATCTAATGTGCAATGCTCTTTCTGTATGTGTCTTTGGCTAACTGAAGAGTGATTAACGTGAAGTGTGATATGACCTTGGGAAGGAACAGTGGATTTTTTTCTCAGACCCACTCGGTCCAAGTGCATTATTAAGTAGAGCTCTTGTGTTGTGAGCGTTGCAGCTCACTGACCTTTTGTAGCAATGTGATGGCTACTAAGAATGCTGTCTTTAGCATTAAACATTTGAAGTCTGCACAGTATCAAAAGGTTCATCCATTAGTTGGGTGGGCACCATGTTTAGGATCTACATGGGCGTAGGTGCTGTCCTTGGTGGTGCTATCCTTTTTGCTACATCTAGGAATTTCTTGATGACTGCTGTAGTGAAGAAAATGCTTTGTATAGGCCCCCCACTGCCAGATAGAATAGGCAAGGCATGTAAGTTAGGTTATCATCCAGAAGGTAAGTGAGGTACCTAATGAACGTAGGTTCCTGCGTTCTATGCCCAAGACCCCTTTTTTGTTGCACCAGTGAACATGTCTGTTCTACTTTGCAGTATAGCATTTTCGTGTGCTTGATCTATTGGCTTCACTCAAGTCCTCCACGCTTCTCTGTGTGAGATCCAGCTGTCTTTGGAAGCGAGGCTGCCAAATTGAGACAGGCTGGCTCTAAGAAGCAGGCATGTTGCTCCTACGTTATCAGGGATCTTGAGAGGGTGACAACTTTATTACTGCTCCCTGGGAGATCTTCAATAGGTTTGAAAACCAGGTCTGTCTTACACACTCTGGTGTTATCAAGATCAGCATCACCGACAATTGGTTATACTGGTTTATAAAAAAAAAAAAAAAAAAAAAACACACACACACTCTGATGGAAGGAAGGTTTGCAATACATCTAACCACTGGCAATCGCTCATTTCAGGCCATAGTCCATTAGCCCACTGTGTCACCTCAGTCTGGACCTAGCCATTTTCAAGCATTCCTCACATTAACATTTTTGTGTGTCTGATGTACTGCCCTAGTGACAAGGGTATGCAAGGTTTCCATTACTCTCCTTTATCTGTTGCAGCACCTCATCCACTTGAGGGCTGAACAGGTGGTTTCCTGTGAAGGGCATTTTATGACTCTGTCCGGCACTTCTGGCTAGAGCTTGAAGCTAGGTGGGCCTCCATAACACTGTCTCTGTGTCCATGTGTTGGCTTTCAGCGTCTGCTGCATCCAGGACTGACATCTGAGGCACGTGATTGAGATCATCTTCCCCTACTGGGTGATTGCCGTGGCATTCTTTCCGGATTGTCTGGAGTGGTGTTACATCAAATCTTAAATCTCCTCCCATTGCTGGTGCCTAGATTAGCGGAGGAGTGTACTGGAGTTTGCAATTCTCCATTTCCTGCCTGTAAGAAACTGGCTCTTAATATGGTGTACCAAAACGAGGTATACCCTGCAAAGGGTCCTGAGGTTACCTTACCAGTGAACAGGGGTTTGCTCTAACAATCAGAAGGTGCTCTTAGGGGGGTAGTGTGGTCGAGCAGCCTTAAGGCTCATCATAGCGGAGTGTTAGGCATCTGCAAGTACACACACATTCAAAAATACACTGTACGGAGTTTTGTTTTTGTTGCAGTAACCCCCCTCCCCCAATGTTCTGCCTGGTATCTGATGCAATGTTGAATGAAGTATACTGGGTCCCTGACAACCAGATGCCTGCGTTCTTTACCCAAAAACTGGCCAATTAGCAAATCCTGTAGCATCCTCTGTAAGTCCTTAGTAAATGGTACCCCTGCTACCAACAGTTTGAAGTGCTAAAGAGGGTTCCTAAGGGCTGCAGCTTCAGGGACCTCTCATCAAGCACATGACAGGCTGCCATTCCAGGCTGCGTGTCTTGGTGCAGACAAAAGTGAAAATACAACATGGCACACAGCCTGTGTGCCAGGTCCCCTAACACTGCATGCAATATATGTAAGTCACCCTTCTAGCAGGCTTTACAGCCAAAAGGCAGAGTGCATTATAATACATGTAAGGGTGCTTCTGAAAGAGTAGATATGCCCCTGCTATGTCTTTGTCGATTCTAAGACATAGTAAGTGACCATGGAAGTCATTTTAAATGCATGTGCTGGGCAATGGTCAATACGAGTTCCCCAGCTACATGATGGTTTCACTGAAGATAGGGATGTTTGGTATCAAACATTTCGTATTAGTGAACCCACACTGGCGCCAGTGCTGGATTTACCAATACATGAACCCAGAAGGCACCTTAGCGGTGACCCCTGAAATCCTAGCAGCCTCTGGTGTGCTCACTGACCAGTTTCTGCCAGCCTGCCACCCGAAGCACCAGTCGGGACACCTACGATGAGAGTTTTCTGCTCTCAGGAGGTCCAGGACAAAAGCCTGGATGGATGCTGATCAGCCTTCCTAAGGTGGCAAGCTTCAAAGGGCTGTCACCTTTGAAATGTGGATCTGGCTCTCCTCACAGGAGAGGAAGCCACCCCTGTCCTGAGTCCATTTGGCACCTAGACAGGTGGGAAATTAGCTAGTCAGAGAGGCGGGCCACCCCCAAGCTAGTACCACCCCTAAGGTGGGCTACTGCGTGGTGGACACAATTTTTCACAAGTAGCCATCTTGGTGATGGCATACTTAGAAATTCTGGGACAGGATTATGCCTACTTCCCACAGGAAGTGGTCATATAGGGGGCGTAGTGACCCCAAGGATCAGTAGCCTTTTGGCTACTACCCTAAACAACCCTAAATTTAGTATTTATTGGAGCCCCTGGCACCAGAGAACAGAACACTGCCAGCCTGCTTGTGGACTTTGACAATTGCAAGAAAGACGCCTTGTCCTTCAACTGCGGAAACTTTCTAAAAGTCCGGTAAAACTGCCAGCCTTCACGCTAGCACAAGGAACTCCTGTAGAATAGTGGCGCTGCTCTCCCCTGCATCCTTGCAGGCATGCTGAAGGCAGCCAACGTTGCCAACTTGGTCCCCAGTCTCTCTAGAAAGAAAGTCCATTGCAGGTTTCTATGCTGTGACCTACACACCGATGACTGCCTCCGCCTCCAGTGATGGCAACCCCAACGCTCCACCGCACCTCTGCACTAGATGCCCTGGACCGAGGGGAAGAGGACCACTAGTGCCCTCTGTGTCCCCCAGGCTCGTGAGACATGATCCTACCTGCTGGAACACCCAGACTAATTCCCCAGTCCACGCTTGCAGCCTGTTCCAGGGGGCCCCCTCCACCCCGACCACCATCGATGACGGACACCCGATGGTCCAAGAACCCTCTGCACCCGGATGCCCCAGACCGAGAAGAGGACCATTGGTGTCCCTACGTCCCTGAGCATCCTAAGATCTGAGCCCACTCTGTGGCTTACCCAAACAGGACACCCAATCCTAGCTGCAGCCTCTTTTCACAGTGACCGATCCCTGTTGGAAAGCATTGGGCACCCAATGCTGTTTTGCACTCTGCACCCGGCTGCCCCCGTGCTGTGGGTGCTGCCTTGGACCTTGCTCACTACTCACCTTGTACCCAGGAGATTCGTCTTTTAAGTTGCTGTACTCTACCTGTTTGCAGAACTTGTACTTCCTCCCATAGGATAACATTGCAGAACTCAGAAATTGCAGTGTGCCCACTTTTTAAAGTGAAAAGTATTCCTATTTATAAACATACATACCTGAACAATTTTTCTCTTATGCCTAAACATCCACAAAAATACTTACTATTTTTATAGCTTGGCGCGGATTTCCTTCTTGAGTCCTGTCTCTCATTAATTGACTACTGGGTGAATTTGTAGAGGTCTTTCACTGCTCTGTGTTAAGCCTAAGGCTGCTCGACACACTATCCCTAAATAGAGCACTTTGGGATTGCAAGCAAGCCCTGTCCATTCACTGGAGAGCCACTGGACCCTTTACACGGTATTCACATACCACATGAAGAGCCAGCTTCCTCCACCAATTTACAAAAATAAAACATATCTTTTTATATATTTAGGCACCAGAAGCAATACGAAAGTGCATTTTGCAAGGAAAAAAACATTCAGGTTTCAAAGGTCAAATCTTAGTGCATTTTTCAGAAGTGGAAATGTTATTCTATGGAGGAAAACAAGAACTGCATTCAGGTACAGTACAGCGATTTACAGGACCAATCTCCTGGACTTAAGGTGAGTGTGAGGCAAGGTCCAAGGCCACACCAACATGTCACACTGGGTAGCAGTAGGACAGCCGGGTGCTGCGGTGCAGTGAGCATCGGGTGCCCAATGTTAGTCAATGAGGACTGGTGTGGTTGAAAAGAGGCTACAGGTTTGGACAAGGAGTCCTATCAAGGAGAACCAACAGGTGGGTCAAAGTCTTTAGAGGCTCTGGGACATGGTGACCCCTCAAGTCATCTTCTCAATGGAACAGGGCGACAGGTGTCCTGAGTAATTAGGTTTTCTCCATTGGGAGCACTCACAGTTGAAGGGGCCCACGGCCACAGGCAGTGTGGGGGAGTCCACAGTGGGCACGCATTCAAGGTGGGCCCAGTCTCTGGAGGGCTGGGGGACCACGTTGACACCATTGGCCCACTTCAGCTCTGGCTAGGCGGCATGGGTGCAGTGGTGCTTTCAGGGTCCTCTCAGGTCTTTTGGGGCGCTTGCAAGATGCAGGGAAGCTGCTCCGCCGCTCCACAGAAGTTCCTCAGTCTTTGCAGAAGACAGCAGTGCTCCCAGGCCTTTGGAGGCACAGCAACTTGCAGGACGAGTCGACTTTGGCGCAAATTAACAGGAACAGCAAACAGGAAGGCTGAGCAGGGGCCAAGTCAGGTGCTTCTTCCACAGTCTTGGCTTTTGTGGCTCTTGAGTGTCCTTCTTCGTAGGTCAGTAGGAATCTGATTTCCTAGTGCCAGGGGCTCCCCTAAATACTGAATATAGGTGTTTAGGGGAGTGTAGAGTATTAGCCAATGGGCTACTTACCCCTGGGGTCACTACATCCCCTATATGACAGCATCCTATGGGAAGTAGGCATAACCCTGTCCCAGAGTTCCTCTTTCTGCCACCACCAATATGGCAGACTTTCAAAAATTGTGTCCACATTAAGCAGTTTACTATAGGAGTGGGTCTGACCTGAGAGGTAGGCCTGCATCTATGACTACTAATTTTCCCACCTGTCCAGATAACATTTGGACCATGGTTGGGGTGGGGGGGTGGGGGGGGCATCCTCTCCTTTGAGGAAAGCCAGATCTACATATCAAGGGTGGTGAGCTTCTTTAAAGCCTCCTGCTATGAATGCAGATTCACAGATCATCCTTTTGGAAGGGGTATGCTAACAACCCTGTCAGAGTAGGCTTTGAATCTGTCCGTCCAAGAGCAAAGGCTCTCACCGCTCGGGTCAGAAACATGTTTGTTTGTGGCAGACCAGTTAGAACTAGTCAGCTTGCACACGGGTAAATGGTAGGTTTTTCCAGGGGGCACCTCTAAGGTGCCCTCTGGGTGCATGTATTAATAAATACATCACTGGCATCAGGGAGGGCTTATTAATACAAGATGTTTGATACCAAACACCTCTATTTTCAGTGAAGTCATCGTATTGGCGAGTGTCCAGCACATGGCTTCCCTGTCCACCTTCTATGTCTAGGAATCGACAAAGACATAGCAGGGTATATGTGCTTGTTCAGTCTGCATGTGTATTTACTAAGTGCTTTGAGGGGCGGGGGGGGATGGCAATTGGGGAACAATTACACACACAATTTTAGGGAAAGAGATCTGGCAAAGGGGACCTCGTTAGCAGGAACCCAGTACACTTTCTGTCAAAACTGCATTGAATACCAGGCAAAAAGTGGGGTTGACCATGTAAAAAAGGGGCACTTTCCTGCACTGCCCACCATTTCTACTGCCTTGCTCTCCTTGTTTGGGATTGTCCTGTTAATGTAGGACTTTTACTTCTTTTCCTGGCTGTTGCCACAATGATTGAGTCAGCCATTGTATTGCCCTGAACGAAAAAGGGGTCCTGAGAGTAGTGCTCGTACTTCTTTTCGAGTCTTAAGAGTTACTGCCTTCAAGGACCCAGGCTCACAAAAAGCAACAGAAGCAAGGGGAAGTACAAATGTTTTCTGGGATGGCATTGAGGATTTGGTAAAGAAGGAATATGTTATCCTGTAAGCATCTGTTTGCGACAGGTAGTGTTGTCTATTCACATGCTCTGCATACTCCTGCCATTTAGTGTTGAGTCCGGATGTGTGCAAGTTGTTTTACTTCAAAATAAAGTCTTTCGAGTCACAAGGTAGAGTGAGATACTTGGAGATACTGCGCATGGGAATCAACTCAATTGTTAGATTGTTTTCCCCGCAGGAGGGCGAAAATAGAGTGTGGAGGAGGTGCAAGTCATGAGATGTCCATATGAGAAAGAGCAGAATAAACTGCAACGGCTACAGGTGTCTGGGGAGGAGGGTGGGTGCACGTTTATCTACAGCACTACATGCCGCAAACAGATGCTTACAGGGTAAGTAACATATTCCGTTCAAGGCATGTGTAGCCATCTATACACACATGCTCTGCACAGACTGTAAAGCAGTCCCCCTCAAAAGTGGTTGCTAACCTGAGGGTGTTGCAGTTGTTTGAAAAAGTGTACGCACCACTGCCTGACCAACAATTCCTTGCTTGTTGGTGTGATAAAACATCCACACAATGTTTGGTGAAGGTGTGTGGTGTACACCATGTAGCTGCTTTGCATATGTCAGCTATGGGGGAATTTCCTAGAAAAAGGTAAAGATCTTTTGGCTTTAGCATAACAAGTCTGAATGCATTTCACTATCCATCTGGCTATGCCTGATTTGGATCTAGGGCTGCCTTTATGTGGTGGGGGGAAAAACCAACAAAACGTTTTTCGGTTTTGCTGAAAGTTTTATTTCTATCAATACAGAACATGAGGGCTCTTATCGACCAATCGGGATTCATGCCCAAGAGGTCGACAAGACTTAACATCTGCTGACTGCATATTTGGATGGAAACGGTGGGAGACAGATGACCCACACGTTTCGATCATTAGATGCTAAGAAGGCATTTGCTGCTGTCCACTGGCCCTTCCTGGCAGGTCCTGAAGAGTTTTGGGTTTGGATCAAACTTTCTGCCCTGGACAGAACTGCTGTGTAGGAAGCTGGCCTGGTGTGTGGTGGGTACCTATGGTACTTAAACCTTATATTAGGTATCCACTCCTAGTGAAGTGTAGCAGTGTCTAGAAGCCAGGCTCCTAGAGGTTGCTGTGGATGAGCAGCCAAGGCTTATCTAGGAGCTCATGCAATACCACTGTAGTTACCAGTACTTAATTTGTGCTTGTTGTTTCCGGTGTGGGGCACCAGCACTTATTTTTGAGGGCTGCCACTTATTTTTCTGCCTCAAGCATTTACTGCAAACAAAAGACACACAGGAAAGATGGAGGAAGAAAAAAATGAAAAGGCGTCACAAAGGGAAAAACCAGAAAGCTTCAAGAGTGAGCTAAAGGGGTAGGGAATGGTTGTGAATGGATTGAAGAGGGCTGAGATGGCTTCAGGATTACGCTGCCTCAGTATTCCTTGTTTGCACATTTTATAGCAGCAGCCACGTGTTTCAGGGGAGGGCACCAGCACCTTTTTATTGACAAATTAAGCACTGGTAGTTACACAGCACTTACACACATGAAAAAAAACACTTGGTTGTACAAAAATAATGGTACTTTATTTTTGGAACAAATCACCACAAAATACTAGAAAGGTAACTCACCCTGTGGAAGTAAGTAATACACTAAATATATACACTAGTAATAAGAAACAAGCATAGAAAAGCTTAGAAAACAGCGCACAAAGCAATAACCAATAGTTACCCAAGGGGGAGCACAAACCATATACTTAAAATATGGAATGCGAACAAGGTAATCCCACCTAGGTAAGTAAACTGTGCAGAGGGGAGCTGGGAGTACTAGAAAATCACCGAGCTAAGTAACAGTACCCCCCAGTGACCAGGAATGCAGGAATAAAACACTGGATATTCCCCCAAACCACCCAAAAGGAGGAAAACAAGACACCCAGACAAGCCTGAAAGAAAACCAGCGGTGGATTCCTGAAGCAAGACCTGTGGAGAGAGGGGACCAAGTCCAGGAGTCACAGTGGAGTGAGGGCTACTACACACCCAGGTGTGGAAGCAGGAGTTGGTCAACAGTGATGAACAGGTCAGCACTGCAGCCCTGGAGCCGAAGAAGAGTTCCTGATGGATGCAGATGGTGTCCCACGCTGGAAGGAAGATTGCAGACGGGTGTCGGTGCAGGAATTCCACCAATAAACCTTGGCAAAGGCAAACTCGCAGTTAGTGGAAAATAGGTGCTGCCGGGGACCTGCAAGGCCCAGGAGGACTCAACCCAGAAGGGGGAGTCGCAGAGGACCCTCAGCATCACAGAGAGTCCACAGGAGCAGAGGCAACACTCTCAGGAGTCCCACAGGATGGGGACACAGGAGTCGCAGAAGAAGCCCACACAGCACTACAAAAGAGGATCCCATGCCGTAGGAGAACCATGCAGGAGGCTGTGCTTTGCAGGATTGAGCACTGGGGGCTGGAGCTCCACGTCGCCTGAAGATCCCTTGGAGTAGATGCAAACAAGCCTTGGCAGCTGCAAGAGACGCGCTGCATGGAGGTACTGTGCTACGTGGGAAGGCAAAGGCTTACCTCCACCAAAGTTGGACAGCTGGCAGAGAGGATCAAGAGGACTACTCTGGACAACCACCCAGGATGCAGGATCCACGCAGCTCAGCAGGAGAGGGGATCCACAAAGCCGATCGTCGCTTGTTGTAGGTGCCTGCGGTTGCAGAGGAGTGACTCCTTCACTCCGAGGGAGATTCCTCCTTCTTGTGCTGGCTTACGAGTTGCAGTCTTCTGAGGATGCACGGCTGGGGAAATGTTGCAAAGCTTGCATGAGACATGGAAACAAAGTTGCAGAAGAGTCTTCTTCATTGTTGTAGCGTTTGTCGGTTCCTGGAGGGTCCAGTCGCGGTTCCAGTGGCCAGAAGTCGAAGCAGAGGTTGCATAGGAGTCCTGCTGGAATCCTGCAAGCCGAATCTGAGGGCCCACCCAAGAGAGAGACCCTAAATAGCCCTTAAAGGGGGATTTGTCATCAAACCAAGTAAGCACCTATCAGGAGGGGGCTGTGACATCACCTGCCTGGCCTGGCCACTCAGAAGCTCCCAGAGATCTCTGCCAACCCGGGAAACAAGATGGCACAACCCAGGGACCCTCTGGAGGAGCTCTGGGCACCACCCCTAGGGTGGTGATGGACAGGGGAGTGGTCACTCCCCTTTCCATTATCCAGTTTCACGCCAGAGCACGGACTGGGGATCCCTGAACCGGTGTGGTCTGGTTTATGCACTGAGGGCACTAAATGTGCCCTTCAAAGCAAACCAGTGGCTTGGGGAGGCTACCTCTCTCAAGCCAGTCACACCTATTTCCAAAGGGAGAGGGTCTTACCTCCCTCTCCCAAAGGAAATTCTTTGTTCTGCCTTTCTGGGCTTGATCAGATCAAGCTGCAGGAGGGTAGACACCTGTCTGAGGGGTGGCAGCAGCTGGGCTGCCAGGAAAACCCTGTAAGACGGGGGGTAGCAATTCTGGGGCTCCTCTAAGGAGCCCCCACAGTGTAAGGAATCATACTTCCAATACTTGCAACAGTAATGGGGTAGGATTCCGACATGTTTGATACCAAACATGGCCAGGTTTGGACTACCATTATATAGCTGGACACAGGTAGTGACCTATGTCCAGTAAACGCGTACATTGGCGTACCTGCACTCACAAAGACCAGGAAAATTGATCTGGAGTTTGTGGGGGCACCTCTGCTAGTGCAGGGATGCCCTCACACATAGGTACCTGCACCCTGCCCTCTGGGGTGAGAGGGCCTACCATAGGGGTGACTTATAGTGACCACCCGTTTCACGCAGGCTGTAATGGGAGGCTTGCAGAACCCTTTGCATGAGCTCCCTATCGGCGGCAGAATTACTGCTGCAGCCCATAGGGACCCTCTGGAACCCTAATGCCCTGGGTACGTAGGTACCATACACTAGGGACTTACATGGGGTGGACCAGTATGCCAATTGTGGGGAGAAAAGGTTATCAGCAGCCAAATCTAGAGGAGAGAGCACAGTCACTGGGGGTCTGGTTAGCAGGATCCCAGTGAACACAGTCAAACACACTGACAAACTGGTAAAAAGTGGGGGGTAACCAAGCTAGAAATAGGCTACTTTCCTACATGCTGTATGAGGACCCAATAAATGGAGACAGTTAGGGTGAATGGGGAGATATCAGCTGAATTTCCAATAGGGAGGGGCACAAGGCAGGGATGCCCCCTATCTCCACTGCTGTTTGCCCTGGTACTAGAAACGGTGGGGTATGTATTTCTGGACCACACAGACATTACGGGTTTCAGGGGAGGTAAGGAGGAGACGGATACCGAACGGATCTCCCTCTACGCAGACTATATTCTCCTATACGTTACATGCCCGAGAAACACCCTTCCGGCAATATTTAAAGCATATGAACAATACAGACCGGATGTAGGAAAGTAGCATCTTTATGACTTAGTTATCCCCACTTTTTGCCTGGTGTTAGTGTGTTTAGACTGTAGTACACTGGGATACTGCTAGTCAGGACCCTAGTGTCTGTGCTCTCTCCTCTACATTTGGTTGCTGGCAAACTGTTTACACCCACAATTGGCATGCTGGTGCACCCATGTAAGTCCGTAGTATATGGCACTTCGGTAACCAGGGCATTGGTGCACCAGGGGACTCCCATGGGCTGCAGCATGTAATATGCCACCCCTGGGAGCCCATGCAAACTATCTACAGGCCTGCCACTGCTGCCTTTGTGAAATGGTGCACGCACCTTTCATCTTATATCACAGTCACTGCACTTGGACACTGCAAGTCACCCCTCTGGTAGGCCATTCAACCCAAGGGCACAGTGCACGTCCTTAAGTGTGAGGATAGCCTTGTATGAGCGGGGTACCCTTACAAAAACCAGACTCCATTCCCTGGGCTTTTTAAGCGTGGGGAAGCCATCTTAAGGAATGTAGTGGACAAAAGGTCAACATGAGTGGTCCAACTACATAATGACTTCTCCAGACCCAGGCATGTTTGGTATCAAACATGTAGGAATCATGCAACTACACAGATTCCAGTGCTAGTTTGAAGGATCCCATGCACTCTGGGGGTTCCTTAGAGGACCCCCCCAGTTCTGCCTGTGCAGCCTTACGGGGTCTGGCTGCCAGCCCACTCGGTTGCCGACCCCAGACACTGTTATGCCCTCCTGCTGTTGAGTGTAACTCAAGCAGGGCAAGGCAGAACAAATGATTTTCTGCAAGGGAGAGGTGTGACCACTTCCCCCATTTTAAACAGGTGTCTCTAGGTTGGGGTGGCCTCTTAGCACCACCACCAGACTGCTTTGAAGGGCACATTTGGTGCCCTCCTTGCATAATCCGGGTTACACCAATTCAGGAGCCCCTGGTTCCCATTCTTGTGCGAAACTACACAAAGGACAGGGGAATGACCACCCCCCCTGTCCAGTCCCTCCCCTAGGGAGGTGCACAGAACTCTGCCAGGTGGCAGGAGATTCTGCCATCTTGGAATCAAGCTGGGCAGAGGCCCCTGGGAGCATCTGACTGGTTAAGCCAGGTAGATGACGTCACTGACCCCCTCCGATAAGTGGGTCACTACAGCGAGAGAATCTTCAAGGAACTCTCAGCAAGACGATATCTAGTCCTGGCCTCCGGAACCGCTGCTGGTCTGCTTTTGGAACTGAAACAAGACTGTATCCAGTTGAGAGGGCTCCCACTGCAACATTGTCTCCAGCTCCTGCAAGATTTCTGCAACATCCATTGCTGTGCACCCTCCAGAGTCACAAGGACTCTGCCTGCATCTAAAAAGCAAGAAGGAATCTCCCTTGGACTGAAAGTCACTCCCCAGCATCCACAGGCATCTCAAGAGGACGACTGGTTAGTGGATCCTGCTGTCCCACGGTCAACATAAAGGCTCTGCTCGCAGGTGGTAGTTCTGTGGTCCTCTTTGGTCCAACTTGTCTTCTGACCAACTGGAGACATGGTGGGCTCTTGCTGCAGCCACTGTAACGGAACCCCTATGCACCGTGACTGTTGATCTTGCCAAGGTTAGTTGGTTCTTCCTCCAAGAAATCTTGGAGGTCCTAGAAGCCCCAGCCTCCAACACTCTGCAACTCCAGATTCAACCTTCACTCTGCAGCTCCTGTGACGTGGGAATCCTTTTTTGTTGTGCTGCTGAGGCCTTCCTGCAACTCCCTGTGCCTGCTGCCAGTGGGTCTCTCGTGGGGGCTCCTCTGATTCTGTCCGGCTTTCCTCGCTGCTGAAGGCCTGCCCGGACGTGTCACTAGAAACTTGCTGGTTCTCCAAAACATGCAATCTCCCTTACATCAGCTTTCTCCATTTAGCAAGGCTTTTTGGTGGTCCTGCTGGTCACTGACACTCCTGCAATTTGGTGACTGACGTGATACAGCTCGTGGGCGACTCCAAAGATCTCCTGCATCCCCCTGGACTCCACAACTGGACTTCATCCTTTATCGTCCTGCAGGAACTTAATCTCCAAGAGGGTGGATGTTGCCTTCCGGCACCGCCTAGACACTTCTGAGTGGTCTGGACACTAACCCCTTCTTTTTCAGCTCTCCACGTCCAGAATCCACTGGCCTAGACCACAGGTCACAACAGCATCTGGACAACACAGCGTCTACTGACTTAAACAAGTGTTTATGACGCCACTCCACCCCTATGCACCTGGGCTCCCTAGTGGAGGTACTTGGGTCTTCTGGGTAACCACGGGTGGGAGTCCTCTCCAACATTTTTGTGCCAACTAGTTTCCTCGGGGTCTACTGGGAAGGGTCCTCAATCCATAAAAATCCTACAGCGACGATCCTGTATTAGCCTACGGGACACCTGGCTCGACAACAGCTCTGCACCCGGGCGCCTGTGGGATTCACAGAACTTACCTCTGGTAACTTCCTACTCCCCCAACCCCTGGGATCTTAACAGACTTACCTTGGTTGGGCACCTCCATTCTCATACCACTTTCTTAGTATATGGTTTGATCCTCCCCACCCACCTACCCACCTCCCAAAAATAGGGCTTCATGTATTTTTGTGCTTTTCCTGATAATCACTAAGTGTATATTTTTTTGTGTTGATATCACCAGGTGGAGATAAACCAATGTTAGAGTAACTTTAGTTTTGCAATAAAGAAACCTTTATTTGTGCAAAACCTTGAGTGGTTCTTTCTTGTGAACAGTTACTGACTATTGTGGTATTGCAAGTGCTTTACACCCCTCCTAGATGAGCTTTAGCTGCTCACCACAGCCACCCCTAGAGAGCTTTTGCTATATGGACACAAACACTATCACTCAGGGTTGCCTGGACTCAGTATAGGGTGCCACACCACAGGTGTACACCATAAACTGAGCCAGCCTCCTACACAGGATGTACGATAAATTGGGATATATCCCGCCTTTACCCTATGGGGAGACACTTAGATAAACTAGACCTCCCACACAGCCTCCATATAGATAATGCAGCATTCCAAAATCTGGGAATATACATGACCATGGGCAGGGAGAAGGGTCTAGACTGTAACATCAGTGGAGAGCTGACAGAATTTAACAAAGATGCTGAACATTGGAAAATCGTATCCCTCAAACTACTGGGGAAAGCAGCAATTAATAAAATGCTAATCCTGTCAAAACCCCTCTACACTCTTCAAAATGCGCCTAACATAAGAGACCGAAGGTGACCTTTCTAAAAATAGAGGGGGGGGGGGACCGTGTGATATGGAGTGGGGGCACCCGAGAGGGGCACTAAAGACACTACAAGGGAATCAATATAATGAGGGTATAGCTCTACCAGATATACAGGTTATTACTGGGAAACACACATCAGAGTTAAATGGCTAGTGCCATTTCACCAGTGACCACCCAACTTAAGCACTAGGACGATTACAGTTTCATAGCACTCCCTATCTACACTATTTCTACAAAGGGAAGGGGCTTAGACAGCTACTCCCAGTAAAGCAATTGGCTACTGATGCTTGGATGGGAGCCAGGAGATACACAGGATGGGAGATCACCACCTGAGAGACGCCCCCTATGGGTGGGGACATAGTTGAAGAAAATGGGGAAAGCGAAGGGCTTCATGCTCTGGAACATAATTGAAATTTCCAAATTGGGCGACATTGTGGCTGAAGGCTTCCTGAACCTCGTTTAAAACCCTGCAGAAAGAGTATTAGTTCAACAAATCGCAGTACTTTAAGAACCTATAACCTAAACATGCATAGGGGAAAGAAACTAGACATCACAAATATGCCCGAATACACCCCACTGGAGGGGAGACTACTCCAGGAGGAACTAGAAGCTAAAGCAGTCTCATGGACTTGCACAAAAAAAAAAAGGGAGGGCCAGAAGGGAATCAGAAATGGGAGAACTGGATGACAAACTGGACGGCAGCCCTGATGAACCATGGAGAATTAGCGATCAAAACAAGACTGAGACTGATCCAATTCAAAGTCCTACGTGACAGAGCTCGGCTACACCGCATGGGTAGGGCGGAATCTTCCTACTGTCTCCGCTGTGGGGAACTTTCCTCCATACCCTCTGGGATTGCACTAAATTCAGGAGTACTGGGCAGACATAACGAGTGAACCAAGGAAGAAACTAGAGACACCATATCCCAGTTACCCCGCAATAAGTCTTACTGGGTATACCGATAGAGGTAGACCTACCATGGGACAAACCTTGAATCAGCAAGTTGGGGTTGGACAGCTGCCCAAAGAGACGTAGCTAAGTACTGGGGAGCCCTGGGACTTCAACACTTCAGGAGTGGAAAAGGGGATTAGGCTTCTACATGGCGGCAGAAAAGACGGTGTATAAAGCCAGAGGATGCCCGAAGAAGTTCTGTGAAATATGGGGCCCTTGGATGAGATATTACGATATAGATTTGACAAATTAAGCAGGTAATCCCCCCCTTCAACTTTGCCCGAGTAATGTTATGCGTGTCATCCCATAAAACTAAAAATTCCTTTGTATCTAATATGCATATTCTGCTAATGTACCGTATTTCTGTAAATCGATCACAAATACATTTTCACTCCTGGGTAAAGGGGTTGGAGAGTGTGGGATTGAGCACCTGTGTTGTTGGTTAAAACTCAATAAAAACAGTTTTTAAAAAATTTCACCTTTCAAGAAAGTAATTGAAGGGGGCATGAGTGTAGGGGTTCATGAGTCTTTTGAGAACAACGATTAAGGTGTAAGTGGAACACTCATGGAATAACTCTTGTGCACCTCCATGAAGGCTTTTATCACTGGAACCTTGAACAAAGAAAGATGTTGACTATTTTGTAGCTGGGCAGCCATTGCAGCAAGATGCTTTTATATGCAAATGCTAAACCAGAGTTTTGTAAATGAAGCAGGTAGCAGACAATGTTTTGTATAGTGGCAGTGAAAGGGTAGATTTGTTTAGACTGACAGTAACAGTCAAAACCTTTCCACTTTGCCGCATAGCAAGCTCTAGTGGTAGGTCTACCGGCTTCTTTGAAAGCATCCATACATTCTTTTGGCAAATTAAGGTAACCATACTCTCTGACTCCAGAGCCACATTGCTAGGTTAAGAGTTTTGGGATCTGGGTTCCCGATTCCTCCATGGTTCTGAGTGAGACGGTTGGGCCTGCTGGGGAGCTTCTCAGAGGGAACTATGAAGAGGAGGAAAAGCATAGGCAAATATCCCTGGCCAGCTCATGTATAGTGCAGTCCCCTTGGATAGTGGGTGTGGGAACCTAGATTTGAAGTTTGCGCATTTTGCGTTTTCTGCGGTTGTGAAAAGGTCTGCTTGAGGGAACCCCCATTTCTGGAAGTAGGACTTGTGGGTGGAGTTCCCATTCATGGACTTGTTGCTGCATCCTGCTTAGCAGGTCTGCAAAGTCATCTGTGCCTGGGAGATAATCTTCTATAAGGGGAATGCTGTGACACAGAGCCCACCTCCATATGGTCTGTGCTAGTTGTGAAACCCTCCCCTCCCCTCCCCCCCGTTTAAGTAGATAATACATGGCTGTCGTATTGCCCATCCGGACTAGGACAACCTTTAGAACTAGGTGAGGAAGGAAAGCTTTCAAGGATAGGCTAAGAGCTTGAAGCTCGAGGAAGTTGGTACGGAGACCTTGGTATCCCATATACCCTGTATCTTGAGATCATTCAGCTGTGCACCCCCAACCAGTGAGTGACGCTTCCATTGGGAGAGTTAAGTGGGGAACAGAGTCCAGAAGAGGCCATCATTTCAACATGTAGGTGGGATTCCACCACCAACCAGAGTGAAAGTTTGGCAGTCGACCAACACTAGATCTTGTAAGTGACCCAGTGACTGAGACCACTGACAAGCTAGACATTGCTGCAACAGATTCATTTGTAGACAGGCATGGGGTACTACAACGATATGGAAAGCCATCATCCCTAGAAGATGCATGACTGTCTTCACTGTTATCTGCTGGTTAGGGTGAAAGAGAGGTAATAGGGCCTGAAAATTCTGGACTGTTGCAATTGTAATAGGCTATCCTGATCTGTGTGTTCAGAATCACACCTAGATAGGGTTGTATCTGTAGAGGTTGCAGGTAGGATCTGAGAAGACTGATTGCGAATCCCAGGCTGTGAAGTAGATTTATTGTTACCTGGGTACTCTGAAGACATTGCTCCTGGAATGAGCCTTTTATCGGCCAGGTAGGGAAAATTCAGTATTTGTTGTCCACATAGATGGGCTGCTAATACTGCTAAACATTTGGTGAAAAATTGTGGTGCAGTTGTGACCCTGAAAGGAATTTGAATTGGTAGTGTTTTTTGTCCACCATAAATCTGAGAAATCTGGGATGGGCTGGGTGGATTGGTATGTGAAAGCATGCGTCTGAGATCTAGACTAGATATAAAGTCACTCTGTTGAAGTGGCGGAATAACGTCTTGCAGAGTGACCATGTTAAAATGCTCTAAAAGAATGTACTCGTTGAGCGGCCGTAAATCTAGGATTGGCCTGAGAGAACAGCCTTTTTTGGGGGTATTAAGAAGTATAGAGCGTAAACACCCCAACCTTGGTGCTGAGAGGGATGTGGTCTATTGTTCCTTTGAGAAGAAGTGGTTGGATTTCCTGTTTGAGTAGTGTTTCAATGAGAGCCAATGAGTGCGAAGAGGAATGATGGGTGGTGTGGCAATGAGCTCTAGACAATAACCATGATGTAAAATATCCAACACCCACTGATCTGTTATTTGTTGCCAGCTGAGTAAAAAAATGTGTAGGTGTCTCCTGACAGGTGTAGTGTGATCGGGGGGGAAAAGAAAGCGAGTCACTGCATTCTAGAGGTGGTGCCACCACATGATGAAGTACTCTTGCCTCTTCTCTTGGTGTTGTTTCCTATGTTAGAGACTCTATAGTAGGACTTTGTGGGAGAGTATTGACTGTGGCCACGCTGATAGGAAGTGTAGGCTTCCGGGGTGGTGGTCGTCCGTGAGCCAGTGCAGTCAGTGGAGCCTCTAGAAGCAGGGGTTTAAAGATCTCCGATGGATTTAGCTGTTTCTGTGTCCTTTTTAATTTTTCTAACGTCTCATCAACACGTGGGCCAAAGAGATGTACTTTATCAAAAGGGGAGTTAAGAATGCTCTGCTGCTGAACATCAGGCTTAAATCTAGAGATACGTAGCCATGCACTTGCGTTAATACTCCTGGCTGCGGTGTCAGCAGAGTCCAAGGCACATCTAATGGACGTGCTGGAAGTAACTTCCTACTGTATTAGTTTCCCTTCTGCAACTAATTCCTGTTCCCTTTTCCTGTTCTTATCTGGAAAATGCTGGGGGTGTTCCTCCATCTCATCCCAGTGAGTAAAGTTGTAGCGCGCTAATAACCCCATTGAATTGGCGATGCACCACCGGTTAGCAGACTGTGTAGCA
Organism: Pleurodeles waltl; assembly: GCF_031143425.1. NCBI lineage: Eukaryota > Metazoa > Chordata > Amphibia > Caudata > Salamandridae > Pleurodeles > Pleurodeles waltl. Next base: position 942,617,149 of record NC_090446.1, read on the forward strand.
ACCCGTTTGCCCACACAGTCAATTCTTTTACTTTCTTTATCAGATGGCGGTGTGTCGCCTGATGCTAGTGAATTAGCTAGCTTTCTAGCACTTGTTACCACTAGCAGGTCAGGTGGTACTTGTCCCCTTATGTATACTGTATGTTTTATCGACCATGGGGATGATAGCGTGAGCCCTGACAGGGTCCTTAAAGACATCTTACATGTGGAGCAGCATGCCTTTCAGCATGGGCAGGTATTGAGTGCCCCTGAGTGTAGACAAAAGAGTTCCAAACAAGAAATCCTCTACAAGAGGTTCTTTGTGTAATTGTACCACATGAAAAGTATCCGTTCTCGCTATGAGCTCCTGATTTGTGGTTGACTCATCAGTGGGTGGGGTGCCTACTGGGTACAGGTCTGGGTCTGTATCCCCTGATGGGTTGATGTTGTATGAGTCCCAGCGGTTAGTGTCTTGGAGCACATGAAAAGAGTCACCTGCAGGGTCAGGTAGACCGGTGTCATCTGCAAGGGAGTCTTTAGGGGAAATGTCCATTGGCTCTAAATCAGAGTGTGGTTAATGAGGCACATCGGGTATAGGTGATGGCGTTGTGGGGGTGGTGGAGGCAGCTGTGGCGGAAAAGGTGGAGTTGGCAGCAAAGGGCTAGTGGTCTTGTCTGAAAACTTTTTGGTTGGGATGGGTACATCCAAGGCCTCCTGAAAAGAGATCTGCATCTTTGAGAAGGTGGTAGTTTTGCCAGTATCTTTCCAGTATTTGGTTGGATCTGTTTCTATTTATAGTCCAGTCTTTCCTACAGTTTGTGGAGGATGGGCTCCACAACTGTCTTGGTAACCTGTTTCAGCACAGATTTCAAAGCTTTAGGTTTGGATCCGATTTTTTGTTTCGGTGCTGAAGCCAAGGAACATTTCGACCCTGAGAGAATGGAGGCTGAGGAGGCTGTCCGCACCAAAGCTTTCAGTTTCGAGTGGTGTTTCAGTACCGAGCTGGAGGGTGGGGTGTCCGAACCAGAATCTTGGTGTGGACCATGGCTCACAAGCAACGGTGGTCCGAGAGCCTTTTGTTGTGGAGGTATGAGTCTTTTGGTTGATTCGACTCAAGGCTGAGGGGCAGAAGGTATCATTTTCACTGAGTCATTCTGGATTGATACGCTGGCGATTGCAGAGAAACTTGGGGTCTTATTCCAAGCTGGCCTGGATGGAAAAGGCCTCTTCAACCACTGAAGCCTCCGGGAGGTGTTTCTGTTTGACATCCTGCTGTTCAAAGAGGTCAAAAGTGTTGTCTGCCGAAACTTCGCTACATTTCTAGGCGGTGTGCTCGACAATCACACAGTGTTTTCTTTGAGCGAAAATCTGGTCAGGCTTCACACTGAGCATCCCTGTGTTCTGGGGGGAGAGAGAGAGAGAGAGAGACAGGCTACAGGGGCATTTTGAGCGGGAACGTGGGCAGAAGTGAAACAGAGTTCATTCCATCACCGGGAGGGCATAAATTTGAAGCCGGAGAGGAAGATGGAGGGCCCGAAGGGTGAGGCCCTCAACTGAAAGAGTCTCGACAGCTAGCAGAGTTTCAATGCACAAGGGAAGAAAATGCAACTGGTAATGTTACCAAAGCAATCGGATAGAACCGACTGAGCATTAGTACACATATCTGAACCCGACGGCGATGAAAAATAATCTAACAATGGACTCACTGATAATTAGCAGTATCACCAAGGAGTCACTCTACCTCATGACTCGAAACACTTTTTCATCTACAAAACAACTTGCATACATCTGGGCTCAACACTAGATGGCAGGAGTATGCACAGCATGTGTATCTACAGCCACACATGCCTCAAACAGCAGGATTCCGATTGCTACTCCTATAGTTGCACCCCATATGTGTTAGCTGCCATTTTATCAGGGAGTTGTACACCTCTAGGTCATCTGGCACTGACGGTCTCGAAGGTTAGGAGTCAAGGCCTTGCCATTCCTCCTTCTGTGTGCCCTGTTCTCTGTAGCCAGTGTTTTTGATTTTGCCCTCATCCTCAGAAGAACTCTCCTGTTCCTCAATGTGGGGTTCAGCATACTTGGAGGTTCGAGCTACTTGTACTCTTCCTCAACTCTGCTGGCCTTTTTGCAATATGAAACCTCTTCAATAACACAATCTTTTTTCTTTCACAAAAGAGCAGCCATTGCGGCTTTGAGACAACTTTTTTCACTCAACCTTGAATGCCTGTTGTATGATCTCAGTGGCTCTCTGGTCTTTGCCTCTGTCGCTTGTCCTGCCTCAATCACTTCCAGCATCGAAGCCGGCTGAGACGGTTTGCCTCTTTATGCTTCTTCTGCCTTTCAATCGGCAAGTGCTTATGTGCACATGGGGTCTTCAGGGACTTGAGTCCAGTGTTGTTTGCTTGGCCACACAGCATGAGCGTTGTTACTTGCCGGTGTTTCTTGCAATCATCCTCTTTCAACGCCTTCCTTGCTGCTTCCAGTCTCTCAAGGTCCATGACTATCTTCAACGTCAGACACCTCTCTCTACGCCAACTAGATATCTTTGTTTATTTTGCCGCTGGAAAGGTCATTGACCTTCAGTGAGATCTGCTTCTGCTTCAACCACATGATCGCACAAGTGCAGCCAACTCCGTTTCACCCTGACTTTCAGAGTTTTTGGCTGGTACTCAGCGCAGCACTACAGATTTCACAACCATCAGCACTATGGCCCTTCAGCAATCACAGGTTACAGACTTTGTGGGAATCCTATTCTGTAAACTTGTGATGGCACCTTGAACAGAATTCTCCATATCCCCTGACAGTTCCAGGTACCTGTGGCATATTCTTCAACTGCATAGTCATCTTTCTGGTGGAATTTCAGGAAAAAAACGTCACACCCATGTTTCAGCCTAACAGTTTGGCATCCATCAATGTTGTGATACGTTTTCTCACTTTTTCAAGGTTTTCCCTCAACAATCAATCAATCTAATTCGCCAGTATTCCCAGAGCTCCTCCTGCTTGCCTTCAGATCACCCACAGGGGCTTCTGAGGCGTACGTCCGAAAGGGGAAGGAAATTTCATCAAATGGTGCTCGACAACTTCCAAGAGAACACACACACAAAAAATGCACTGAACACAATACCAGATTTAAGAACTATAAGGAGGATTAATACACAGCATGTAAATCTAGAGAAGATTCACACTCCATACAAAACTACAGCTGGCTCATCCAGGTTGGTGCCATCAGAATGAGAGGTCTTGACACTTGTCTCATTTTCCTGATCACACTGAATTGGGAAAGAGGAGGAAAAACACAAGTAAATATCCCTGGCCAATTGATCCATACTTCTGTGCTCCAGGACTCTGGGTGTGGGTACCTAAAGGTATAGCTTAGGCATTTTGTGTTTCTTGCAGGGTAAACAAGCTCTAGAGTGTGAGTGCCCCACTTTTGGAAGTACTGTTGTAAGATTTTGAAATGTATTTCTTACATGTTGGCTTGTTGATGCGTCTTGCTTAGCAAGTCCACAAAGATGTGCCACTGAACAGTTCTTATCATGCATGCCTTCACAATGCAAGCCTCTACAAGGCATGTAATACAATGCGCTGATCTTGGCAAAACGTCATATTACGTTTACTTTCCTTGCAGACGACTGCAATGGATAATCACACGCTTTCATGCTGCTTCTATTGGTTTGTTTTCCATTTCTGGAGGCTGAGTGTCCCCAAATATTTCTCAACCCATGCACCATTGGCGTATCAGGAGGGACATGTACACCTGGTCGTCAGGGGAGGACTTAAGTTCCTTTTTGAAACAGAGAATGAAAATTCAGGCTTTCACCAGGTCCTTAAAGTTCGCTGTGGCTATATTAAGTATTCCCCAAAGTACTGAGAAGTACTGCACGGACTGCTCATTCTTGGAGAGGGTTTTGATGAGTAAGTCATCCTCCTCCTACACCTTGCGCGTTTTAACATTTTATGCTGTGCAGCCCTTCATATCACTGCACGGTAGGAGGAAGTGTCATCAAGTGGGGAAGTTGTAATGGGGTATAAATCCGAATCATCTTGCAGGGCCACACTGTAGCCCTCCCAGAGGTCATATCCCTCCCCAGGCGCTATGGGCTTATAGTAAGGGGTCCTTGGGGAGATATGGGCCAACGTGGACAAAATGAGTGTGTACTAACTAGGGTAGAGTCTTTAAACGACTGTGGTAGTGTGAAACTGTGTGGTGGTGAAGAGGGCTGTGGTATAGGAAACCAGGTAGCAAAGTGGACTTGTAGTCCAGACTCTACGCTGCTTTGGAAGAGAATTAGGGGAGCCCCAAAGGAGAGTTCTTCTTCAGAAGTTAATCTCTTCTTTCTAATGATCTAGAAGGGTGTTTGCGGCTGGTGAGAGTTCTCCTGGAGCTTGATCGCGCCCTTGGAGTTGTCGGAGCTCAGATTCGAAGTTTTTTTCAACGCTAAGCTTGGTGCTGATCTGGCTGGCAGTCTGTGTTAACTTCAGCTCCACTGGTGGTCTGTTAGGTGCAGAGGCAGTTAGGCGCACGGTGCAGAGGCAGTTAGGTGCCCTTTGCTGATGGCTTGCTTTGGGTCAAGCACAGCTCTTGAGTTAGAAGGATATCTGTTGCTGGAACAGTTTATGAAGGTCAGGGTCTCTTGAGGCAGGGCTCAGTCTTCAATGCCCAACCCCTATGGAATGAGTGTTCTACCTCGGTCTTCATTGGGGGTTGACACTCATGCATTTGAATGAGTAACAGGGGCCCACGGTGTGGTCTTGGGTCCTCAAAAAATGGTATTCCTCCTCCTGATCAGACTCTGAAGCCATGGCGGATAGCAGTTCTGGGCTGTCCTACCCCTGCACCACTAGAAGACTAGATGGGCCTGATTCTTCTCCTTCAGCAATATATTCCTGCCCGAATTCATAAGGGTTTTTGGGTGATTCCTGCTGCTGCATTTTGTAGTGTGACCAGTGCTTCTCTGTTCGAAGAGTTTTCTTGCACCAAAATGCCTTGCAGGAGGAGCAGATGGCCTCATATGGCTCTGGTGTCAAGCAGGCTACACAATCTGTGTTGATCAGAGAAGGGGAATTTTGTGTGCACCTAAGACTGAACTAGAAGGGTGTTCTGTACACAACACCCTACAGTCATTTTCAGGTACGACCTGAATTCATTATAGGGTTTTCGGTGCCAACTACGGCCCAGGTAAAAGTCCTCGTAGCGTAGCATCAAAGCAGGTTGTGGACAGAAATGCTTTGTGAGTTGCATAGAAGAGGTGAACAAACTGCTTCCTCATAACTAGGGTTGAAGTCCTGGGGTTGCCACCAAGGTTCCAGGCCAAGAAGTGTTGTCAGTTCCAGAGCTGGCATAAGAATAACCGAACCCGATGACAGAAATAACCAATCTGAGGTTAAGTCTTTGCCCTGGTATACTGTGGGCTAAGGCTGGAGTCACAAAAGGTATTTTAACTCAAAAACAACTTTGTACAAAAACAAACTGCAAACATCCACACCCAACACTAGATGGCAGAAATATGCAGCGTACATGCATCTGCAGTCACATGTTACAAACTTGTGCTACCATAAGTATCAGGAAAAAATGTATATACAAACCTTGAGCCTGGATGTGGTCCACGTAGAAGAGGAATGGGAAGACAGACAGCCAACGGGAGGCGAAGGACAGAGATGGAGAAAAGGGTGTGTGCATATGCACATACTGTCAGCAGAGTAACATAACAACATAACAGTCACTGGGTGTTATAAAGAACTGGAAAAAGCGTGCTACTTATTAATAAAAGAAAACTGTTCTTGCATGCATACCCACACCAAATGTGTCACTTGACATTCCAACACTACGTATTCAAGCATTATACAGCAGCATCATAGGCACACTATATTGCTTGGTATGTCACAGTACCACAATACCTGATAGCAGATGGCACAGATATCATTGTGGTGCTCCAACTGTTCAGTGGAGGCAGTCGGCAGGCACTTGATCTTGTTGACAGCATCTCGTCGCAAGAGAAAACTTTTCCATCCTAGTTGAGCACGAAGCCACACATTGTAGTAGGAATGGATGAAGATGATCATGGAACCCATAACCGTCCACTCGCCAAAGACAGTTTCTGAAACACCATAAGCAACCACACAGAGTGCTACCAGGAACTCTAGTAGACGATAAGTGCCGTTCACATAATAAATGACATCATCCATGTTCTCCACTGGCTCCTTCTGGAACTCTTCAACCATAAACAAGACATAAATGAAGAGTGTCCCAAGCACCTAAACCAAGTCAGAAACAACAGGAATTAATTGAGTAAAGCGAAAATTATGCAGAACAGCCATACAAAGCACAGGAGCCACAGGCGAGATATGCCAGGCATCTAAAAAACATGAAGTACTCAAACAGAGATCCACAGGGGCAACTCCATACCAACAGACAGAACCTCAGATCTTCCAGTACTACAGCTAGATAGAACTCCTAGTGCAGACTCTTATCAACTCAAACCTGCAGCACTTATGGCCTCCTGGTTCTAGGTGCACACTACAAGGTTTGGTATGGTTATGTAACTCTCCCCTTGCAGGTTTACTCAATACCATGTGTTTCTCTCCAGAAGGTCCAACAATGATTCAACCCCTAGGGAGGTGCTCCGCGTTGTTTTCGGTTTTGTTCTGCATCAGAGCAACACTCTGATAATAGGGGACACCAAAGTGCAGCAAACTCATCACATCTGATATTCTTTGCATATTTCAGTCCCTACTGCAAGGATTTACCTACTCCTAAAACCCCAGGACAGCGCTTCAATATCCCAGAGTAGGTTTGGAACTAGCGCCATAGGGTAAAAGTCCTAGGTTCAGTTTTATCAGAAATAACATCTGGTTAGCCTCTGAACAAAATGCTATCACAAATCTAGTCCCTTGCACTAAGACACAATAATAATGCTGAGTATCATTCCATCCTTAGAAGATGCCAGCACCTTCTGATTTTCTGTCCATCTACTTTTGAAGTAAACTCTTTGAATTCAAGGAGGTATGGTCTTAGGTTGGTACAAACCTGATAATAGCCTTGAGTGTGTGTTTCAGAGACCATGCGTACTTCTAGTAATTCCACTGTATGTGGCAACACAATTCATATTACACACGCTCAACAAAAGTTCGTGAAATCATAGCATGCCACCAATATTAACTTTCAGTATTCTCAAGTCAGACAGCTACTTCAAAATAAACGAGTTTGACAGTAGAACCTGCAGCTAATATGTGTTTCACTCCAGCAATTAGTGGAGCTTTCTCAAGGCTTAACCAGCCACATCATGTTATTAGGGTGCCCCCCTCATGCCTTCTGGTGGCAGTTAAATTTGCAACCGATATTGGTATTGCAATATCGGTCACCAAAGCATTCAATTTACAGTCATTTCTTATAGAATTTGCTTTCTTGGCGTCACTACCAAGAGTGAAATGTGTTGGTTGCACATATGATGGTCTATAAAACACTGAACCCTGCATGGTAACAATAATAGTGTGCTATAATTCTACCAATATTTTGAAACTGAAGTTATTAAGTTGCTATCTATTTTGTCAGACTGAACTGAAGTTTCAAACCTCCTGGAATTAGCAATGACTGCGCGCCATCACTATCCTAAAAGACTAAAGTGCCCAAAAGACTTAACTTGGTTATTAAATTTTAGTGTGTTTAGTATTCTGGCTCTTGGACCCCAGTGGTTAAAATAATAAATAAGAAAATGTACTTACCTGTAACGGTTGGTTTGCACCCTTTAGTGCTGCATAATCACATGCTGTGCACAATGTGTACAGTCTAAAAAGCAGTACCAAAACCTTGAAAGCTGCAGATCCTACGAGCACGGTTTGTCCAACTACCACCTCATTCCTGGCATGACCCCGACTGTATTGTTTAATGAATGTGGGTGTGCAGCTTAATGTAGCTGCTTTCCAAATGACTTATTTCAGTATTACTCAGGAACACAGTTGTAACTCCTTTGTTACAAGTAGGGTTTGTTGCTGGTTCGGTATGCAGAAGATTTGCCACTAAAAAGATCCCCTGTTGAGCCAGCCACCTACAAAGGCACAGTTCCTCTGTAGATCCCCTCTGCTCCTTGTAGTTCCACATGGCATTTGAAGTATCACCGAGGACCTGCCCCAGATTTCCCGATGGTCGGGGGCAGCCTGATAACATGATGTGGCTGGCACAAAGATCCAACAAGTGGATTTATCCTTGAGACCCCAGACGCCCGATTTCAACCTCCCCCAGGTGACCTCCCCAACCAAGAGACAATGCACCTGTCACAACCGTGAACTCTTGGTGAGGCAGGGAGAGCCGATACAATAAGACAGGCTGGTTTCCACTTGCCACCAACAAAGGTGCCAGGTTGTCTCATCTGAGATACAAACCATGTCAGACAGGTTGTCCCAGTACTGCGCTTAATGGAAATTGAGGTTACATTGCAGAGCCCGTATTTTCCCTGCAATGAGGTGCCCAAAAAGCCTCAGAACCATCCATCTTGGGACTGAGCCCAAAACATAGGGAACATAAGTTGCGGAATCAGGTGAAGATGTGGCACCATCTTTAAAGCCACTGTATCCAGGAAGGATCCAATGAAAACAATTCTCTGTCTAGGCATCAAATGGGATTTCGGTTCACACATGGAAAACCTCAAAATGATGGCAGTGTGATCCCTTGTCTGAAGGGGGTCCACCCTGACTGCAGCTAGCTCACCTTCACAGCCAGTTTTCAAGGTATGGAAATACATCTATCCTAGATCTACAAAGATTGGTTGCAACCAACAGTATCACCTTTGTACAAACCAGAGGAGTTGAGGTGAGGCCAAAGGGTAGAATGGAAAAGTGGATGCATTTTGACCACATCATTAACCACAGAGATAGAGGCTGAGGGACTTCAGCTGGGGCACATCTTAATATAAAGTATGCAAGTCCAAGGGCACCATCCCATCCTCAGAGCACAATTAACATGAGCCAAAGTAAGCTTTTTTTTTTTTTTCTTCTGGAAGAAGGTATTCAGAGGCCGAGAATGGGTCGTAGCCCTCCATATTTCATGGGCATAAGGAAGTAGCAGGACTAATTCCCTTCTTCGTCCAGCATTCTTTCTGGGGCTTCTTGGGGCAGGAACATATTGCATATATGCTTAACAATGGTACCAAGAGCTGTCAAAACTTGAGCTGAGACAGGGGGTGAGCAAGTGGTGATGAAATGAAAGGTAGTGAGTAGCCCCTTTAACGGTCTGAAATACCTGCTGATCCAAAGTGAATGATTTTCAGTGGGGAGAAAAAAGACAGACCTTGCTCTCTGTGTGTGGTCCTACTAAAGAGAATCAGAGCATCCTAGAGTTTGCTGCAGCCAGGGACGGAGGAGGAGGACTGATGTCCTCAAGGGTGTCCCCGGTTTCGTCTACCAAGTCCCATGGAGCTGTGAAATGTTGAAGCCGGTTTCTGCACTTTGTGAAAGCGTTACCGTTAATGATATGCCAGCCCCACGAATACATCCTGTATTGCTGGTAGAATTGGTAGGGTGGCAAAAGCAACCCTAGGTAGCAGCTGTAACATGTCTGTCTGTAAATCTCTCTAGCAAAAAAATCGGCCCGCTCCTCCAAATTTCTAGAATCATCAGGGGACATGTCCTTCAGAGACGCTTGTACATCCTCTCAAAATCCAGTTGCATGCAACCAGGTGTAACACCTGAGCAATATACTGATGCCCATGCCAAAGTCTGTAGTGTAGAGGCCAGCACATAAATCATAATTCACCACATGTTGAATAGTCTGGGCAAAGAATACCAGGAGTTCCTCTGTAATGGCCATCAAGATCTACCTGGCCGTGTCCCACAGCACATGTATATGTAGCAGCACAAAAAAGATCACATTTAAACATCACAAGGCTAGGCTTGCTGAAGAGAATAACATCCTTCTTAAAATCCCTGTCTGGAGATGTAGAAGGAAAAAAAAATGCACTCAATTGTTGGCGCTTGCATCACAGGCCTTTTCAGAACGTGGTGCTGAGTAAGGAATGTTGGATCACCAGGAGCTGGTCTACGTAGCCTGGCCGCATGTCAACTAACTGGAGGGGTTGAGAACGGCTTTGCCTTTTTTTTTTTTTTTTTTTTTAATATCTTTATTGCCATTGTTTTAGGTATCAAGAGTTTTCCTTCATCACATTTCACCCATTTGCTACGATCGTATGACAGTATTCCTAGATTATTATGCAGTCACATCAGTCGTATGAATGTGATAAAACAGGTATATCAAAGGCTATCAATCCAGTCTACTGTAAGTGGCATGTCCGATACCAAGTGTGTGGGCGACAATATCCAGTATTGCGTTTGTTTTCACAATTCCCTATCCTTGTTGAATAGTATAGGGGGGGGGCCACAGAGATTTAGCGTGAAGAACTTACCGTGGTAAAGGGGGAAAGAGAATGTCAAAGATCAGAGCCAACTCAACAATGAGTGAACCGTATCAAAAAAAATAAACAGTTTTACAACCAACTATAGGGTCTCTGGTGTAGTGTGCAACAATCAATATTGTGGTAGTGTACATGCATCCCGCCAAAAAGAGCAGTATTATTCGGAGGTAGTAATGAGGAGGAGATGGAGAGTGAGGTAACTATCTCTTTCTTTATTGACTTCTCTCCTTGAATGCCCCAAACATCGTTCTCACCGTTTTTCCCTCCCCCCCCCAACATTCCAAAAGCCCAAGCGCAGCGTCAGCCGCGCGCACAGACACAAGGAACAAGAGAGGGAAGAGAATAAAAACACACGACACCCAGGGTGAAAATGACAACATTATGTGTCTCTGCACTTTGATGGAGCACTACATCTTTTCCCTTTTATTAACACTTAATTCAATACGTAATCTTTGAATCTGACAGGTGGTACAATAGCTCTTTTGGTCGTTACAGTGCCCTTTGGACTGGTTACAACTGTAGTTGAAGACATGTTAGAAGGGTTACCATTTGTGGCATTTTCTTGGCTTTTTCTACACTGTTCACTGTGGTTTGCAGTTTAGCTGTGTTCAGGCAAACTATTATGAACAACTTCATGGTCCCTGCCTTGTTCTGGTACCTTAACGCTGACCACATTCAATCCATTCCACCATTGACCATTATCCAACAAGACAGCTGTGCCCTTAGTTTTAACCACCCGCCTCGGCTCACTGTATTTGCTCATATTAACTCCTTTCTTCCGATATCCCACTCTCACCAAATCACCAGCGCACACATTCATTTCCTTGACTGCATTTCTAGCATTATAGTTGCTACGCATGCGTTTTTGGAGTTGGTCAACTAGCTTTCTCATCTCAATCTCCTTTTCCTTCAAGCTCTTTGTCTCCCATTTCTTCCATGCCACTGACCAGTATGGCTGCAATTGTGTGATGGCCACTCTACCCCTGAGCAACTCGAAGGGTGTTATGCCTGTGGTGTTGGGTGGAGTGGTGCGATAGGAATGTGAGACCTTAATGCCATTTGAATAGTTTCTTTGACTAAGCGATTGGCCAGCTCAACCTGCCCATTGCTTTGGGGTTGGTATAAGGATGACCGTATGTGCTCTATGTTATTTACTTTCAGGAAAATTGTCATTTCTTGTGACAGGAATTAAACTCCGTTGTCTGACACCAGCTGGTGTGGAAAGCCCTCCTTACAAAACACCTCCTTCAGAAATGTCGTCACCTCAGACGTGGTGGGTTGTGATACAAACTTTGCTTCAATCCATTTATTAAAGTAGTCAATATTAACAGTGGCATAACACATGTTTAGGGGAAGAACAATCATTGGCCCAATAAAATCGATTCCGATTTTTATCCACGGGCCGTCGGGTAACTCAACCAACAACATTGGACAACGGTGAGTAGACATGGTTTTGTCTGCTTTAGCACATACGGAACATCAGCTGACAAATATGTCAACGTCGCGATTCATGGCTGGCCACCAATACCTTTCCGTATGTTTTTGTTTAGTTCCTGTCATTCCTACATGAACTTCATGTGCCAGGGCCACCAACCTCCCTCTCAATGACATTGGTGCAATAAGGGTTTCACCTCTGAGGAGGACCTCATCAACAATGGCAATGTCATCTTTAATTTTCCAATATGGTTACAATGTTTCATTCAATCGCTTTTAACGCAGCCAGCCTTCCATTATGTACTTTTTCATTTCTGTAAATATATTGTCATTGCTAGTGGCCTCCTCCCATTCTTGTTTTGTAATAGCACTATGGGGCTCTTCACTATTAAACATGCAACCAGAACCTCATCATCATTCACTCGTTTTCTTCACAATCAATTTCACTAATACATGGTGCACGTGACAAGTAGTCAGCAGTAACTGTCGCTTTGCAGGTAATATGTAATATGTTCAGAATTGGTACTCTTGTAACTTACATACAAGCTTTGCTATTCTTGGAGCAGGTTTACTCGAACCTTTTCCATCTAGGATGCTGACTAATGGCTTATGATCTGTACGTAAAATGAACTCTTTACCCCAAAGAAAACTTTAAAACTTTGTAACAGCCCAGACACAGGCTAAAAGCTCAAGTTCAATTACTGAATATTTCGACTCAGCTCAGTTTTTGTGAAGCAAAAGCAATACTTTTCTCCTCTTTAGCCACTCTCTGACTTAGCACCGCCCCCAACCTGTCTAGCGTCAGTGGTCACTATGCTCTATAGTTTTTCACTGAAAGACTGCAAGGAAGGTGCTAGCTGAAGTTCTTCTTTTATGTTTTTCATGTTTCTTCACATATCTCATCCCATATGAACGCTGCATCCTTCTTTTTTAGCTTCCGAAGTGGTTCCACTTTTGTTGCATAATTCTGTATGAATTTAGAGTGAAAGTCACACATTCCTAAAAATGATGCAAGTTCTTCCTTGTTGCTTGGGATTGGTGAGTTTGAAATTGCAGATATTAGGGATGGCTTTGGTCAAACACCCTGTTCATCAATTATGTGCCCAAGGTACTCTACTGTTCCTTTGAAAAATTTACATTTGTCTTTTTGTAGTGTTAGACCACTGTCTTGAATTCTCTGTAATACTTTTTTTTTTTTTTTTTAAATAGGTGTTCTTCCACTGTTTTACTGTAGATTAGTATGTCATCCTGAAATGACCTTACACCTTCCATATCTGAAAAAAGTTGATTCATTACTCGTTGGAAAGACTGCCGATGCCGAACACAGCCCGAAAGGTAATCTACAGAACTGGTAAGCTCCTTCAGGAGTGATGAACGCTGTATAACTCTTTGAGCCTTCCTCCAACTGAACTTGATGGTAATTTGCACTGAAGTCCAGAGTAGTGAAGAATTTTGCTTGGTTCAAAGTCATCACCATCTCATTTATCAGAGGCAATAGTTGGCAATCAGCTACCACGTGATTGTTGAGTTGGCGAAGATCAATGCATAAACGGATTGAGCCATTCCTTTTCTTAGCCAAGACCACGGGCGACAGCCACTCGGACGCATTGATGGGTTCTATTATTCCCTAATCACACCAATTCTTTAAAATAGCCGTGACCTCAGAGCGGACAGACAAAGGAATGTTTCTTACATGTTGTTTCACAGGTTGCACGTCTTCCTTCGAAATTATTTTATGTTTGAAATTCTTTAAGCATCCCAGTTTTCCACTGAATACGTCTTTGTATTCCTCAAGAATGTTTTCCAAACGGTCTTCTTGAATACTGAAGACGTAGGGCGGTTGACATGGGTTGATCAATATACTCGGGCTCTGCTGCTCCAACCAACCAAGGATGTTGACATTGTAGTCTACCACAAACACCTTTGAGGATGTACTTTTGTCCTTGAACTTCAGATCAGCGTTAAATACCCGTTCTAGCTTCATTTTGTGACTTCCATAGGCTCCTGGCATAATCTTGCTAGCCTGTAGTGGTGCTTTACATCCTAAGGTCTCATATGTGTTCTTTGACAAGATAGTAATTCTAGATCCAGTATCAACTAGCATTTCCACACTCTCCCCATTTACATGAATGTTGCATTTGGGTTGATTATTTAAGTCTTCCTTACTGATGAAGGCCACAAGCAACACTAAATTCTCCATCATTTCACTGTCGTCTGAGTCTTCGTCTGTTTTATATTCTTCCACCTTGAAGACTTTCTTCACATGAGAAGACTTGCAAACTTTAAGGAAGTGTCCAACCTTTCCACATCCTTTGCAAGTTTTGCCGATGGCAGGACATCCTCTGCTGGATGCTAAATGGGTACTGGATCCGCAGCGGTAACATGTAATCTTGTTGCTGCGTGAAATTGAACTGCTTTTCCTATTTCTTTTCTTTACTTGACTTGTAGATGATTCACCTTCTTTGCGGATCAAACTGACATCCGCTGAATGGTTATCAGGTTTGCGCAACAATTTTATTCCCTTTGCAGATCTTTCCATACTTTTAATGGTTGATACCACCTTCTCCAGGCTGGGGTTGCGATGGCACAACAGTTTTTCTTGTGCTTTAATACAAGTGGTGCGCATAACTACCTGATCGCGGATCATTTCATCCATGTCTCCGAACAAGCACGTTGTAGCTAACATCCTCAATGTTGCGACATATGACTCAACGGACTCTCCTAGAGCTTGGTAACGGTAATAGAAATTATATCTTTACATTTTAAAGCTCATAGTTGCATCAAAGTAGTTTTTCATTCTTGCCTTAACTTCAGTGAACACATCCCATTCTTGATCTTCCTCCTCTTTCTCAACAGGAGCTATGTGATCAAACAACCTTCTTCCTTCTACCCCCAGACAGTTATACATCATGGCTTGTTTTCTGGCTGGATCATACTTGGTTCCATCAATAGCCTCCAAGTGTTTTTCAAAACATTTGATCTATTGTGTCCAGCTTTCTGCATGTGGTCCTGGGACATCTAAAAAGGTACTTGGCATTGCCATTGCATTCATTATGCTAGCCATTATAATGTTAATGTTCTGGGGTTTTATTTATAAAACTTATAGGTAATGATCTAGCAAATTGTTTTACTCCTCAAATTTAGATTGTACAATGCCTCTGTTTAACTATAAATATCACTTTTTAGGATCTGGCTCCCTCCTGTGGCAGTTTCAGGTATAGCACATTAGTTAATTCAGGGCATGTAAAGGGTTAATCACTCACAGTTCAGCTCAGAAGTCAGCTAAGAAGCCAGAAAATCAGGGTCAAGAGGTCATAACTTGCTGGCAGGAATTCAGATGCCTGAGTGGATAAACCTGTCCAGAACTGTGAACACAGCCTGCTCCTTGTCTAATGGATTTTGCTTTTTATCCCGTCCTTTGTCGCCAAATGTCCTTGTGTAATGACGAGGAGACGGAGAGTGAGGTAAATATCTTTCTTTATTGACTTCTCTTCTCGAATTCCTCAACCATCGTTCTCACCGTTTTTCCCTCCCCCAACATTCCAAAGGCCTGCGCGCAGCGTCAGTGCGCACACAGACACAAGGTAAAACCGACGGAAGGGAATAAAAAGACAAGACACACGGTGGTGGGGGGGGGGGGGGCAAATGATAACATTACAGGGAGTGCAGAATTATTAGGCAAGTTGTATTTTTGAGGATTAATTTTATTATTGAACAACAACCATGTTCTCAATGAACCCAAAAAACTCATTAATATCAAAGCTGAATATATTTGGAAGTAGTTTTTAGTTTGTTTTTAGTTTTAGCTATGTTAGGGGGATATCTGTGTGTGCAGGTGACTATTACTGTGCATAATTATTAGGCAACTTAACAAAAAAAAATATATACCCATTTCAATAATTTATTATTACCAGTGAAACCAATATAACATCTCAACATTCACAAATATACATTTCTGACATTCAAAAACAAAACAAAAACAAATCAGTGACCAATATATCCACCTGTCTTTGCAAGGATACTCAAAAGCCTGCCATCCATGGATTCTGTCAGTGTTTTGATCTGTTCACCATCAACATTGCGTGCAGCAGCAACCACAGCCTCCCAGACACTGTTCAGAGAGGTGTACTGTTTTCCCTCCTTGTAAATCTCACATTTGATGATGGACCACAGGTTCCCAATGGGGTTCAGATCAGGTGAACAAGGAGGCCATGTCATTAGATTTCCTTCTTTTATACCCTTTCTTGCCAGCCACGCTGTGGAGTACTTGGACGCGTGTGATGGAGCATTGTCCTGCATGAAAATTATGTTTTTCTTGAAGGATGCAGACTTCTTCCTGTACCACTGCTTGAAGAAGGTGTCTTCCAGGAACTGGCAGTAGGACTGGGAGTTGAGCTTCACTCCATCCTCAACCCGAAAAGGCCCCACAAGCTCATCTTTGATGATACCAGCCCAAACCAGTACTCCACCTCCACCTTGCTGGCGTCTGAGTCGGACTGGAGCTCTCTGCCCTTTACCAATCCAGCCACGGGCCCATCCATCTGGCCCATCAAGACTCACTCTCATTTCATCAGTCCATAAAACCTTAGAAAAATCAGTCTTGAGATATTTCTTGGCCCAGTCTTGACGTTTCAGCTTGAGTGCCTTGTTCAGTGGTGGTCGTCTTTCAGCCTTTCTTACCTTGGCCATGTCTCTGAGTATTGCACACCTTGTGCTTTTGGGCACTCCAGTGATGTTGCAGCTCTGAAATATGGCCAAACTGGTGGCAAGTGGCATCGTGGCAGCTGCACGCTTGACTTTTCTCAGTTCATGGGCAGTTATTTTGCGCCTTGGTTTTTCCACACGCTTCTTGCGACCCTGTTGACTATTTTGAATGAAACGCTTGATTGTTCGATGATCACGCTTCAGAAGCTTTGCAATTTTAAGAGTGCTGCATCCCTCTGCAAGATATCTCACTATTTTTGACTTTTCTGAGCCTGTCAAGTCCTTCTTTTGACCCATTTTGCCAAAGGAAAGGAAGTTGCCTAATAATTATGCACACCTGATATAGGGTGTTGATGTCATTAGACCACACCCCTTCTCATTACAGAGATGCACATCACCTAATATGCTTAATTGGTAGTAGGCTTTCGAGCCTATACAGCTTGGAGTAAGACAACATGCATAAAGAGGATGATGTGGTCAAAATACTCATTTGCCTAATAATTCTGCACTCCCTGTATGTGTCTCTGCACTTTGATGGATCACTACAGTAACTCACCTCATACCTGGTGTACATCATATGGAGTTCTTGTGTCCAGGGGTGGAGTATGTAAGTGGCTCGGGTACTAAATGTTAAGGTCCAAAAAGAACCCTCGCTTCCCCTGGTGGCCCTCTTATGCCTCACTCACATGTATTCCCCTGTCTGGTGCATTTCTCTGGTGTCAGTATTCTGTGTCACTGTCTCTTTCCAGTTCCGACTCGTGGCTACTGTCTGGGTTTAACCAGGTTCCTAATACCTCAGTCCAGAGGTTTGCCATAGAGCAACTTCTGATCCCTCGTCTGTCTTCACTCTTCCACCTCTATGCCCACCTCGTAACATCTTAACAGCTTTTCCTATGTGGTTGTCTGATTGGCCATAACATTCGCTTTGAAGTGCAACAGAGGTTCTGAAAAGACAGATCCTAGCTTAAGTATTTCACTTAATAGATTAGATTTCGTCTCCACAGTGGGCAGTTGTAGGCCAAGAAATGTTGCTGTTATGCGCACTATCACTGCAAAAGAGCTGTTTAGTTCAGTAAATGGAGAGTTGGGGAGTCCAACCCACAAGTATTCTTTAGGCCCAAATAGAGTCATGCTAGGCAGGGAGAGTAAGCTGTCCGTCTCCTCATCTTCGTTGTGTGGGAACATTATGAGCCTCAAGACTGCGTCTGAACCCAGGCAGAACAGGGTTTCCAGCCTCCAATACTGTAACATCATGGAAGAGGCTAGGGATTATATACTAGTCTGGTAGGTTGCATCTTAGTGATCTTGCAGCACAATATAATGCTGGTGCAGGCTAATGTCAGCTCTGGGTCGAAGATGTGTTGAAGATCATACTCAGCACAGGTGCAGGCATGGCATGGATCTTGGGGGCGAGGTAGAAGTGTGGACTGGTGTGGCCAGAAGGCCGGATGCTGACCGTGTGGAATCATTCGGAACCAGGGAGGGTTCTGCTGTTGCAAGTTGGGTTGGTGGACCCTGCAGTTCAACAATGACCAAATGCTCTCCAGGGGGAGCCAGCTGCACGATGAAAATATGCATCATGACCTCTTTCAAGGCCTCTTTTTTTCTGTGGGTTTGACTAGGGCCCAGGAAATTCCAGGCCTGCTTGGGCCAGCTTTGGAAGGAGCTTAGATTTGGAGAATGCTGGCGAGAAGGAACACAAAGTGGCAGCTGCACAGTTTCTTGCCTGCCTGAATGCAAGAGGAGGAAAGATGGTGTTGAATCCCATCTTGCCTTCTTATGCTTGTGATGTGCTTTTTATTTATTTAATGCGTTTTTATATAGCGCGGACTTTACCCGAAGGTGTCAGAGCGCTTCACAATAGGCAAAGTAAAGATACAAGAGGAGAAGAATTACAAGTGAGCCTGTTACAAAACAAACGTTACATTACATGAGGCAATAGTGATAATTGTGCAAGTATCAGGAGCAAAAATACACGAGGTAGCAAACGATACGTTACGAAAGGAAAAAGTGACGTGTGCAGGATACAAGAGCAAATAAAGTACGAGTAGAGGTAAAAAAATTGCAATAAATGGTAGATACTCAAAACACTAAAACAATAGTTACGTTACATGAGGCAGTGGTGGCCGTTGTGCATGTATCAAAAGCAAACAAGATATAAGAGGTAGCAAATGATACGTTGTAGAAGGAAAGGTGCCGTGTACATGTTACAGAAGAGTACAAAATACAGGTAGAGGTATAATACTGCACTAAATGGCAGACACTCAGAACACAAAAAACACCCAGGGAAGGCACTTCTATAGGCATGGGGAACAGATTATCCTATAATGAAAGGACTTCCTTCAGAAAACAGAGGGCTTGAATTAAATTTGGAAGTGTCTTTGAAGGAGGAGAGCTTTGAGGTCAGTTTTGAAGGCCTGGGAAGAGGTGGTGGTCCGAAGCTGAGGCGGAAGTGAGTTCCAGATTCTCACTGCGTTGCCTGAGAAGGATTGGGCCATCGATCTTTCCTTCTTGAAAATGGGAGGTTCAAGCAATAACTTTTCTGCATTACGTGATGGTCTGGAGCCCCCAGAGAGTTTCAGTTTATTCACCAGGTAGCGAGGGGAGGAGGAGTGCAAGGCTTTGTGAGTGATACATGCAGTTTTGTAGATAGATCTTGCCTCTATCGGAAGCCAACGGAGGGTGGATAAAATGGGTGTGATGTGGTCGCTTCTTTTGGCCCCATATATGAAACGAGCTGCTGAATGGAGAATAGACTTCAGGGGGGAAAGGTGGGATTTGGGAAGGCCAGTAAGAAGAGAGTTGCAGTAGTCCAATCTGGAGAGAACCAGCGATTGGACCAGGGTTTTAAGGTCGTGCTCCGGGAAGAAGCGACGAATCCCCCAAAGAAGGCGCAGTTGGTGTCGAGCAGACTTTGCAATGGAGTCGAGGTGGGAGAGTAGATTGAGTTTTTTGTCAAGAATGACACCAAGGGATTTTGCGCTCTCGACAATGATGGGCTTATTATTCATTAGATTGATCTGATCCATCCAAGATTGCACTGGGGGATGAGAAAGTGAGGAGGAGAGGAGGAGGAATTCTGTTTTGGAGGGATTCAGGATCAGTTGATGAGTTAACATCCAGTTTTGGATGGAGTCGAGAGTAGAGCTAAGGAAGGAGAGATCGTGAGTGGAGGCCACCTTCAGGTAGATCTGAGTGTCATCCGCATATAGATGATATTGGATCCCGGATTTACTCAGGAGATTTCCCAATGGTTCTAAATAGAGATTGAACAGTGTGGGTGCAAGTATGGAGCCTTGAGGAACACCTTGACTGACCGCTAAAGGAGTTGAAAGACTGTTCGCTATTTTGATCATTTGGGATCTATCAGAGAGGAAGGAGGCAAACCATTTGAGCACAGTGCCCTCCATGCCCATTCTCTGTTGAAGAGTGTTAAGGAGAGTGTTGTGATTGACAGTGTCAAAGGCTGCAGAAAGGTCAAGAAGAATTAGAAGACAAGACTCCCCTGAATCTAGTATCCGCAGCGCGTCATCAATCACTAACAGCAGGGCTGTTTCAGTGCTGCAGTTTTGAATGAAGCCGGACTGGAAATTGTCAAGAAGATCATTTTCCTTGATATGGCGAGAGAGTTGTTTCGCTACACATTTTTCTGTGATTTTCGCAAGAAAGGGTAGGTTAGTGATGGGACGGTAGTTGTTGAGGTCGTTCGCATCAGCGGTGGGTTTTTTAAGCAGAGGGGTGACCTGCCCCGTTTTGAAGTAAACAGGAAGGGAGCCTTGACTGAGGGAGAGGTTGACCAGAGTGGTCCAATAGGAAAGAGAATTAGTATAGAAGTCCATGGCAATGGCACTAGGGATGGGGTCAAGTGAATGGTTAGAGGGCTTTGGATCGAGGATGCATTTAAGGAGAGCATCGTCAGAGATGGGGTCAAAGTCTTGCCAAATGGTTAAGGATTTGCGCTCCTCTGTAGGGGTAGGATGAATGACCTGATCTACAAGTGATTTAACCTTTTCGTCAAAGAATACAGCGAATTCCGCTGCTTTCTTTGTGGAATCTTCCAATTTGGAGGTTGGGGGAGAGCTGTTTGGGTTCTTGATGAGGTCGAATAGTTTTTTGGGTCTATTTTTGGCTGAGTCAAGGAGGGATTTGTAGTGCGACGCTTTTCCAAGGAAGATGCGCTTGTGGTACTTGGATCTTGCTGAACGAAGCAAGGCCAAATTTTCAGTGGAGGGCGCTTGTCTCCATTGTTTCTCAAGGGCTCTTATGAGCTTCCTTTCTTCATAGAGGGATTTGTTGAACCAAGGTGCTGAGGGAGTGGGCCTTTTCTTTTTGCTTTGGAGAGGAGCGACATTATTGATTTCGACTGCAAGGACTGTGAGGCATTGGGAGGTGAGTTCGTTAACATCTAGGTCCGGGTCTAGCCTTGGAAGTGATAGCAAAGCAGAATCACAGAGGGTACTGAGGTCAATATTTTTAGTGTCACGGAACCAGGAAGTAGCCCTCTTCGGCTGGCCAAGAGTTATAGAGTGTGATAGGTGAAGAGAGAATGGGATGAGGAGGTGGTCCGACCAGTCTACAAGAATAGGGGTAGCGATAGTCAGCAAGCCTGCTTTAGAAATAACAAGGTCCAGGATTGAGCCTTTAGAGAGTGTTGTTTCTGTGCAGTGTTGGATAAGATCGTTTGCAGAGAGGAAGGTGGCCAGCGAATTCGCATAGGAGTCTTGAGGTGAGCCCCAATGGACATTGAAGTCACCCACGAAGATCTGATTGTCACTTTGCGTGTATTGGTCGCTGAAGAAGTCCGTGAGTTCCTCAATAAACGAAGGGCTGCTACCAGGCGGGTGGTAAATAGCATGGAATCTGAGAGGTGAGCGGTGGTGCAATTGAAGCTCAAGAGAAAGGCATTCAAAAGTGTGGCAGGAGCTGTTAGGAAGAGCCTTAAGTAGAAGGGAGTTTCTAAAGATGACTGCAACACCTCCCCCAACTTTGTCAATTCTGTCATTTCTAAGTATAGAATAGCCTGTGGGTACAAGGAGATCAAACAGAGTGAGAGGTATCGTTGAACCAGGTCTCTGTGAGGAAGAGCATGTCAATATTGTGCAAGTTGATGGTATCGGAGATTTCAAGTTTGTGTTTTATTGCAGATCTGCAGTTGTGGAGCAAACAGTGCAGCTCTGACGCAACTGTTTTGGTGACGGGGGCACTTGGGCTATGAGGGGTGATAGGGATATTGTACTTATATGAGGGCGCTCTGGAGGGTTTAGGTGGGCGAGTGGTTCTGGTAGAGGAGATGGTCGGAATAGAGTAGATAACAGGTTTACTGGGCAGTGGAAGTGAAGGAAGGGTGGCGTTCGAGTGCTTGTGTGGATTTGCAGACGACAGGCTATGCTTAGCTATAATGGGGAGTGGGGGTGAGGTGCATTTCGTGTAAGGGTGAGTGTTTGCCAAAGGAATTGAGGTGTGTGGAAAAGTCAAGATCTTGGAGCTTAAAACTAAAATGGTAGCTTCAAGTTGGGAGATGGCGGTGATTAGAGAGCCTAGCTTATTTTCCAGAGAGAGTAAGGAAGAGCACGGCATGTTGGGTGGCTCGATGGAAACAGGAGGGGGTGCATTAGGCAGTGTCCGGCAGGGAGAGGTGGGGGAACGGGAGGGGAGCAGGGGTATAGGGTTCAGAGGTGCACTAGGCAGTGTACGGCAGGGAGAGGTGGGGGAACGTGAGGGGAGTAGGGGAATAGGGTTCAGAGGTGGGGAAAGGTTTTGGATAAGAGCAGGAGTTGGTGCGCCAGGGGTGAGAGGAGAGTTGTCGTCGTTAGCATTGCAAGGAGGATAGGAATTAAGGGCAGAATTAGGGGGCGAAAGGAGAGGAGTGGGGCGGTGGGGCGGTAGGAGAGGGACGGAGTGTGAGGAGTGATAGGGAATAGGGAGGTATGGAAGGAAGGGAGGGGAGGGGGTTGGATAGGTCCTGGTAGCTAAGTGAGGTGGCTGTGAGGGAGCGGGTATCAGGCAGAGTGGGGGGGATTGGGAGAAAGGGAAGTTGAAGAAAGGAAGTGATTCTGCTCGGTCCGAGGGAGGCGAAAGGAGAGGAGTGGGGCCGTGGGGCGGTAGGAGAGGGACGGAGTGTGAGGAGTGATAGGGAATAGGGAGGTATGGAAGGAAGGGAGGGGAGGGGGTTGGATAGGTCCTGGTAGCTAAGTGAGGTGGCTGTGAGGGAGCGGGTATCAGGCAGAGTGGGGGGGATTGGGAGAAAGGGAAGTTGAAGAAAGGAAGTGATTCTGCTCGGTCCGAGGGAGGGGAGGGGTTACCAGGGGAGGAAAGGGGGTAGCACAGTATTGCTGGAGGAGAGTGGGGAGGGAGAGAGATGGAATGTATTTGTGGGGAAATCGGGGTACATAGTGAGGGGAGGAGTGGGCGGAGGGGCAGAGAGGAGGAGGGGCTTTGAACTATGACAATACGGAGTGGAAGTGCCAATTAGGATGCAACCTCCTCCTGTGTTCAGTGATATACAACTTTGTTTACCGCTCTCAGATTGCCTTCAGGAGCATTAAGACACACTTGTCACACAGCATTAGAGTCATGGTTGGGGCCCAGGCACCAGAGGCACATATCGATGTGAGTGTGGCAGACATTTGCTTCCTGCAGCACAGCTTGAATCCCGCCATTCTGGGGAAGACCTACTTCCTGCCTAGTACACTATTGAAAATTTGGAATCATGTGAAGAAAAGAAAGTAAGGAGCAATGCTCTGGATCCATATTTAAGAACAAATAATGAAATGAGCTCACATCAGTGTGCAGGGCTGTCACCTATATGCAGGCTCTGCTCAGTGACTTAATGGAGGTTCCCATGAATGTAGTGAGAACAATGTTATGGCCCAAAGAAGGGATTCAAGGCCATCTAGTGGGATGATAACTTTAAGACATGCCAATAATATCCTCACAACTTGAATTCTAAAAACATACTGGCGCTCTCCATTCTGCAGGTATGCAGCAATCGCAGCTCAATGAGCCCCTTGTCAATGCGTAAGCCAAGCACACCCTTTGCAGGTTTAAAAGATAACATACATCATACTGCAATAAATGACATATGATTTCCATTTTGCAGCATCTCACTTTCTAGTGGAGGGTTTCATAGCTTCTTAAGCTACTTATCCAGTCCTCAGGAATCTGTTATGTAACCAAATGCTTAGACCTCAGGTGCCAGATTGAAAGGCTGAGTTCCTGATGCTGCGATGCAGTACCTTCCCCTCAGCTGACAGTCTGGATGAAATTATAACTTGCTGTGTGCATAAATGGATACTTCTAACAGTTCAGAACACCAAGGTTGACGAGCCAAAGTTGAAGGAAGGAGTATCAGCATCATTAGTGCTCATTTGAGTACTACATAAAGCATCACTCATAGCAGGGGCAACAGAAGCACAAACATCTTTAGACCAGTTTATCCAAAGGGCATTCGTCAGTGTTCGTAGGTATGGGTACCTGGTGGAAACGTTTTCCGCCAGGCATTTTAGGGAATGGCAGACAGATCCACTGTTGGGGTGCAATGTTTGCAGAGTACCTATAGAATGTGAGGGTTGATCTCCCATTCGTCACTTTCTTGGTGTGCCTTGCTTTCAGTCCCACAAAGTTATCCATTCATAGGAGATGTCATGCCTGTACGTGTGTCTGATGTTACATGGCTGAGTGCCAAATATTTTGCACCAACTTTACCAGTTGTATCAAATATGTGCCCACAGTTTCTTATGTACTATATTGCTAGCCATGTTGTCTGGGGAAATGAGGATCACTTTGTGTTGTACCTTGGTGAGGAATGCTTGAAGAGCTAGTTGAACTGCGGTTAGCTCCAGTACATTAATTGGTAATATGCTCTCTTGTGGTGAACACTGGCCTATGTGCCCTCAAAAACCTCAAAGGTGTGTCCGTTATAGTCATTTGCTGCTATATGTCAAGAAACGATCAGCCCTGTAATAAATTATTTTTGTTCCACAATGGCAGTTTGTGCTGAACACGGGCTCCACAACACTTGATCTTACCATTCTCCTGTCTGGCTAGAAATGTATGTAATGTGTAATCTTCTGTCAGGACAAGAGCAATAAAATAGGATATCATTCTAAACATTTTTATTCTTCTCACTGTAAGAGGACAACATCTAGTAAAAGGAAAACAGTCTCTGAATGCCCTGACCCTCTTATTGCTGAGATAAGCTTTCATGTGACCACACTGAGTGTATTCCCTATGAAGATCAGTGTCTGTTGGGGATGTAAGTGTGACTTCTTTGTATTTATGGTGAGGTTTAAGCTGTGTAAACTGTTAAGAGTCCCCGTTGCCAACCAATTGTCCAAGTATAGAAACACAAGAACATGACAACACCGAAAATGCAATGCCATTAACACCAGACATGTAGTAAGAACTCTTAAAGCAGTTATCACTTTAAATGGTAACACTTTGAATTGATAAACTCCACTAAAGACAAACTTCAGGTAGAGTAGATGGGCCTGATGGATGACAATGTGAAAGTATGCATCTTTCAGACTGAGTGTTGTCATGTAGAGTGACCATATTGTGCTCTTGAGCGAAGGCTATAGGATCACAAGAGCTTGGTGTTTCACTCACTTCAGGTGAGGCATGACCTAAGGGGGTAACCACAGCTGCATACACATCACTCACTCACGTGATTTCACCCGCTGCACCTTACCTGACAATCTGGTGATGCACGCTGATTAAAAGCTGGATGCTTTCACTTTTGCCTTTATATTCAGATGAGACAGAAGGGTGATAAGTGTTTCAGGGGCCAAAACTCTTGATAAAGTCGTGACATTTTTGCAATGCTGGCATGGCCATGGTTGTTACTTTCTGCTCTCGTTAGAAGGCTAAATCGGATTCTCTTGATCAGGTTTTGACTATAGGGACTACCTCCTCCCTTCATCCATGAAGCCTAAACTTCTTTATCTAGGACGAGCTGGACAACGACACTGCTGTTTTAAGGAAAGGTTTTGTTTTTTTGTTTGTTTTTTTACATAGATGTGCCCTTTGCACCGTGTGAGGTGGTTTGTCTCACAGTGGTACTCTCACTAGTTTGGGCACAGCTGAGTGCAATGTTTCACATTATACATGCAATATGGGGACATTTATGAACAGATCTAACTGAGTATGTTATATTCATTTTAATTTATTTAAATATTTATACAGCATGATTGGTACCTGAAAGGTATACTGGTGCTAGAAACCTGAACCAGGCATTCTATTACAGCTTAAGGACCTACATCAGGATTTCTGGGTAATGAGCCAGGGTTTCACTGCCCTTCTAAAGCCTCGCAGGTCAGACAGGCTAATAGAGGCCAGCAGCTGATTCCAAAGTTTATCTGCCTTTACAGAGAAGATACCTCCACCCTGACGACTCTTCTTAAACTTGGTGACACTAACAAAGTTTGCTGATGATGAGCAGACATCTCCTCTGTGTATACTTCAGAAATCTATTCTGGAAGAATCTGGGGCCAGAGCCCTGGAGAGCCTTAAACACTATACAGAGGACTTTAAATACAATCCTCTGCCTCATCGGGAGCCAGTTAAGCTCTCTTAAAGCCTTTGTGAAGGGAATCTTCTAGGCCTATCCAAGACCAGTTTAGCAGCAACTGCCTGCTTGCAGTGTAATCTGTGCAACAACTAATCAGGGGCTGTAAGAAGGAGCGCATTAATGTAGTCAAACCTACTTAGGATTACACTGCATATCACCAATTATTTAATAGATGAGGGCAGTACGCGAAGAATTCTCCGGAAGCCCCGTAGCAGTGAACAGCAGATCTCGGCCACTTTGGTGACATGAGCCTCAAGGGAAAGATTGTTGTCAAATATCATGCCTAGGTTACGGACTGCGTCCGAGGGAGAAGGCTCAGCCTCAGTGGGAAGTGGCCAGAACTTAGATGGTAAAACAAAAGGAACTTTGTTGGCTGAGCAACACAAAAGCTCAGTTTTGTCTCTGTTAAACTTCACAGAATTGCCATTCAGCCATGCAGCAAGATCTTTCATACAGTTATTAAAAAATCCCCCCTGATGATCACTATCAAGTGCCAGGATTAGCTATGTGCCATCTGCACAGTTCACTACCCGTATGTTATGGGTTTTAACAAGTGATAACAGGGGCCTCATATAGATATTAAATATGATTGGGTTGGGGAAAATCCCTGGGGAACACCCTGCTTCACCTCCGTATAGGCCGACTAATAAGGTGGAAGAGCTACCACTTGGCTATGTTCCGACAAATAAGACTGAAACAAAAATCAAAGCGACACCTTTAATTCCTGCAATGGAAAGACATTCTAAAAGAAGGCTATGGTCTACTGTGTCAAAAGCAGCAGCAAGATCTAATAAGATCAGAATAACTGATCTGCCACCATCTATCAACATTTGTAGCTCATGAATGGTCTTAAGGAGAGCTGACTCAGTACCATGACCTGGCCGAAAACAAATTGGTCCTCATCGAGAAGAGCATTGTACCCCAGGCGGTTCAAAAGAATTTTACATGCCGTTCCAATATTTCAATCTGGATGGGCAGAAGGGAGACTGGCTTGTAATTACTCGTAATGGCCGAGCCTAAGGAGGGTTTCTTTAGAATAGGGGAAACAATATATCCAGTGGAAAGGAAGTATCTGCAAGGTCTTTCCATACCCAATTAGGGAACGGATCAAGAGGGGATCCCTACATTATTGAGTTGTTCAGAGAGAATTTAATCTTCCGGAATGGCCTCAGATTTCTCCACTTGACAATCAAGAGTGACCCTTTAAGATGTTGGGGGCAAATATACTGCCCAGGGAAAAGGAAGCAGGGGCATTGTTTGGGTCAGTATTGTGTGTTTCTGGCACTTGCTGATTTAAAAAGGGGGGAGATATCTTGATCACCTCAAAGATCTTTTTTTTATCTTTTCTTCAAAGAAAGACAAATATTAGAACAAAAATCTTGAGAAGGAGGAAACTTCTGTCCCAAACAGTCCGGATCAGATAGCTCTCATATAATCTCAAATACTTTTTTAGTATTGTTAAGGGGCGGTTAAGACAGCAGATGCATAAAAGTCTGCTTTAGCCACATTAATGGGCTTCTTATAGTTCTGTAAGGAGGATTTTAGCAAAGCGTTATCTTCATTCTTTAAAAACGGCCTCCATTTCCTCTCAGCTTGCCTACAGGCTAATTTCAGTTGTTTTAAAGAAGAATTGTACCAGGGGTAGAGCTTTCTCCTAGTCTGCTGGGGAATCTCGGAATCCAAAAGCCCATGCATTTTTGTTTCCATTATTGCATAATTGTTGCCTATAAATTATTATTATTATTTTTTTAACCAAGACAAAAGTCAGGTCACGTAAGGAATCGCCCAATTTGTGCCGTGATCTGCTAGCAATTAGAGGGGACTCAATTTTCTTAGCGGGGTTTCATGTTCTAACGTGAAGGAAAAACTTCACCAGGACGTGATCAGTTCAACAGAGAGGAAAAGCATCCCACAAGGAAACCAACCTTTCTGTGGCAAATATAAGGTCAAGTGTATGGCCGCAGGATTGCGTGGACTGGAGACCTCTGTTGAAGACCCAAAGCATTACAGGAGCTACAAAGTTCCTTGAAAGCAGGGGATGGTGGTCATTCCGCTACCCACTCATTAAAATTCCCGAACAGAAAGAAATTGGAGTGGGCTAGCGCTATATTAGTGATTGTCTCAATTAGAGGATTAAGATGATGGGCTGTGGAACCCAGGGTGATAACACAGCAACCCTGAGAAGGCACAGCCATTTTTACCCTTCATGGACAACCCACAGGACGTCAAGCCGCTGGATTTGATCCAGTATCAAGGACTCCAGACACCAACACTTTTTAAATATAATCCCAACTTCCCCCTCCGCCTCTTATTGACACGTGGCTTATGAAAAATACTTTAGCCTGTGGGGCAAGCCAAGCCTAGGTCCACTGTAGAGTCAGGGGAGGTCCAGGTTTCCGTAATACAAAATTATGTCAAAGTTCTCATTTGTTATAAGTAGATTAAACTCTGCTGGGTGATTAATTAAAGATCTAGTGTTGACTAAGCCATATCTCAAAGGGGAAAACACCACCGACTCAAATGGTTGGGTGGTTACAACAGTTACCCCCTCTTGGTTATGCAAGTTGCAGTCCAGCCGGCTGCTGAGAGCTACTAATTGTTCCCTAGTGTATGTTATCCTATCTTTAGGGAGAATTGCAGTGTCACTTGAGAAACCTGCAGCATGGCTGGCGCCGAGTGTGGCTGAAGAGCAAACAGGTGCAAATGTGCTTGCCTTTGTGCGGTCGCGTCAGCCTAGGATTTAAATAGTCTTCTCTCTTGAAGGCGAGAAAAGACTAGAGCACTGACAATACTGTACATCTCCTATTAGGAATACTTTGTATCCTAGTACTTTTGAATATTTTTACTATCATTTGGGCACATTAACAGATATTTGAGCTAAGGAACAGGGATCAAGAGTCCTGATGAAAGCCACTGACCCACTAGGCTTAACCATCGGCTGAAATATGTTGATGTAAGAGGGTGGGAACACTGTACTTCCATCACATCCTTTGATACTAGTTTTTAATTTTACCAGGGCCATCTTGAATAAAGGTTTTGCAGGGTATCGTATCCCTAGGTAATTTTGCATTATATTCTTCGATTCCTCCCCTCCCCCCCCCGGTATATTATTATGATATATAAGTTCTCCCATCCTTTGGTGAGCCCGGATAGGCAACATACAGTCTTGACTGTTAGTATGATCCTATGAAGAAGCAAATCATGAAAAGTGAGTGAGGGTGTCCTGCCAAAAGTATTAGATGTATCCCCATATTTTTTCTATGTAATCCCATAATTATTTAAGTCAGAATTTTATGCCTGCGATATAGTTTAGTACAGGTACTGAAGATGGTAGGATATATGGATGGCTTTCTTCCTCTCCGTCTCTTAGGATTGCATTTAGGGCCTTTACCATAGACCCTTTTTACAGAAATGTCTTTACCTCTTCCACTAACAGGATGAGATGATAATCTTATATTCCAAACAATACCAGTGGGTAAGAATGGATAACGTCTACTGAAACGAGGTTACTTCCTCCCACTGACAAAGGTACAACTCCAGTTATACCTTGACAACTGTTGATGGCCGTGGAGAATAAGAGGATGGTCACTGTTTAAAGCCAGTGGTGCTTATGCTTTGCGTCCCTTTGACCCTCCCTTACTCATTGATCCAAAAGTATCTTCAAAGATACTGTAGCTGGCTTGCAGATTGTGATCTTGGAAGGCTGCTTGCTGTTGCATTTGTTTTCTAGTACATGTTCCTGGCTTGATAGACTGACATGATTTCTGTCTACAAAACCTGCCTTTTGGTCATGCTGCTATTGTAGAAGGTCCCTAGTATCTCACCTACTTGTTGTCCACAGGGCTGCTGACCATCAAAAGGTAAACCGATGAAGAGTTGTTGAACATTTGGATAGAAACCATAGATTCTAAGACATGAATGTCGTCTAACAGGACACTGGTGTGAATTTGTATCAATGCTGCATCTGCAGCACTCAGCACAATAAATATTGGCCATTGGTACCATTTTGCCCTTCCCAATAATTGAATCTGCTCTTTTTGTATGTATGCACCTGGCAGATGCTGCATCAAATCCTTAATCTCCTCCCACTGATACCTGTTGTATCTTAAGTAGTGCCACAGAATCTGTGAGAATCTTTTTACTCTCTCAGACTGGGGAGTCCCCCTATTTCTTACACTAGTGCCCTTTTCCTGGCAGTATAAAACTCCAGGGATTCAGGTGAAGCATGAGTCCTGATGTAAAAAGGGACCCTGCGGAGCTGATTTGTATTTCAACTCCACTCTGGGTGTTTCCATTCTTAACTTTAAAAGGTATTTGAAGTTTTTCATTGAGCAGCACTTAATCACAGCCTTTAACACTGGAGAAATCGTAAACTCTCTTCCATTTTTGACAAAGTTTCTATTAAGAAGTTACCCTCTCCCTTTGCCCCATGCAGCTGAACAGGATGAAAAGCAGGCACCCAAGCTATCATTTCATGAAAATCCAATGTATCGCCTTCCGAGAAGCCTTAACTGCGTAGAGCTCCAAAAAAAAGCTGTCCTGCAAATGTACCCTCTAATCATCCAATGCATCGCTTTGCTGCTTTATGGGTGCTGTGTCCTTACATAGTGTTTTGTATCCATTATGTTTTCTGCCTCGGAATCCAAATGCACAGAATGGACTGAATGGGAAATTGATGTCTTCAAAGGATGAGTAGATGGTTGGTGTTTGAACTAAGTTTCTTAGAAAATGAGAATGCCCTAATGTCTTCTGATATAGGTTCCTGAAAAGTAGCCAGCACTTTTTTCGGGCCTGGCTGTGGAGGTGCGGGGATATGCAACAATTTTTCCAAGTATGTGGTTCAATGTAAATTGTCCTCTGTCTTGCATCTGGTTGAGGTGGAATAATGAGTGTCAGTGTCTGCCAATGTATGATCTGTTGAGTTGAAAGCATTTTCACCTTGAAAGCAGGCCTCAGCACTAACGGGCACTTGTAAATCTCCTTGACTACGGGGCAGAGTATCTAGAATCCAAACGTCCTCAGTTGTTAAAGGAGCTTTCAATGTCTAGACTACAGTTAGTGGGACCGACTGCCAAGGTTTCTTAGGCGCTGCCTTCCGGCGCTCTCGGAGCTGCTGCTTGGCATGGAGACATGACTCCTTTCAAAGTCGATTTCCAGGGGGGAAGATCATCATTCATTGTCAGGCCCAGGAGGACGTGATGGTGTGTTAGGTCTGAGTGTGGGTGTCATCCGGTCAACCAGGAGCAACTGTTTTCCACAGCTGAAGCCTTCAGGAGAAGCAGAAATTGGACTCCACTCTTTGCAGGCCTGTCAATGTGAAGGCTCTTATGTTTGGAACTGTTCCGCTCCTTCACCATGCTCAGAATATCTGCCAGAAAGACTTTCTTCTTTGGGGATGCTGGGGAGGATTTCTCCCTCATTAAAGCAAACCCAGTCTTTGTTTGGTTTGCAAACTTGCCTGTAAATCGTTTTTGCAACTCTTCAGAGAGCTCACCTTTGCCAACAATTCTTGTAAGTAGAGTTATGCCTCCTTTCTCTGATGAGCTGCCACCATTGCAAAGCATTCTGGCAGAGATTCATCCCATACGGCAGCACCCTGACTGATAATGGGAGTTCTTCATCATAAACCTTAGGTACTTCTTGTGCCCATTACTAGTCAGGATATGGAAATAGGTGCCCTTCGGGTCTATTGTTGGGATGTAGTCCCTTTTCATCAACCTTGGGCTGATATCCTGTTTGGTCATTCTGAATTTGTTCAGAAATCTGAGATCTAGGATCTCAAGTTAAATTTTGGGTCAAGGAAGATAGAAAGGACTCTCTTTGTTCTTTCTTTCAGCCTACTCTAAGCTCTCTTTTGCAGCAGCTTTTATATCCTGTTGTAGAAATGTCAGTCCTTTGAAATTCCCTTTGGGTTTTGGTTTGGTGCTATGCCTTACAGTTCCAGGCAGTTTCTGTGTTCGACTGAGTTTAGTACACATTTATCACAAGTCATCTTCCTCCACTCCTGAAGGAACCCTCTTAGACTGCCCTGTACAAATGTAATGTAACCAGTTAATGGTGAAGTCATCACTGTTCAGGGTTTATGGGAAAACCATCAGTCCTGTGGTTTGGCCTTTCTGCATAGTTCTTTCTCGGAAGGGCAGTCTATGGTACTTCTGTGACTGCAGTGACGAACCTGTTCTCTGGCGATGCTTGCTGGTGGAGTTTGGGTTAGATGTGGGGCTGGTTGAAAAATCTGTCTGCCCAATGGTCTTATGGTGGGGCCTCATGCTCCTCTTGAACAAACCTCTAAACTGCAGAGCCTTTATTGCTTCTGACATTTCGTTGCCTTTCTTCATCTGTTCTAAAAACTGGTTGATAGAAGTTCCAAAAAGAGCCTTCCTTGTGAACAGAATGTTAATGAATGAGGCTTGTACTTCTTGTTGAAACCAGAGACTCTCGGGCATATGAGACTACTGAGAGTTGAGCCAGATGAAAGCTGCCTACTGGCTGTGTCTGCAGCACTGAGCGTCAATTTCAGACGTGTTTGCTATTGTTTTGGCCTCTCGTATGACAGCTTTTGCTCTTTTCTTATATTGTCAGGGAGTTGTTGCATTAGCTCCTCTATCCTCGCACACTGTTGGTGAGCCAATCTGTTCAGAAGTGCAATTAAATAAGTTAGGCATCATCGTGCTGCAGCCAACTGTGCATATTTCCCCCACCATCTATATTATTTTGCTCTCTTCCTCTGGTGGAGGGCCTGTAAATGTTGATGCATTTGCTCTTTTCCAGACAGTGGAGTATGCAGAGGCATTGTCTTTTTTCGTACACTGGGTCCTGTGTGGAGTGTTTTTTTTGCCCACCCTAGGTTTGACAGCTTTGGAAGAGGCCGTCTAATTGAAGGTCTATGATGCTGCACGGCATAGGTAGGTAGATATTCCTCCTTTGTGCGGGGACAATGGTTCCTAGTACAAAGCACAAATATGTTTGCTCTTCCTCCAATTAATCTCCACAGGTGCATGCAGCTCTTTTGATGACAGCATTATCCACCAAGATGTCATCTGGTGGCGAAGGTCTAGACGGCTGAGTCTATGTTCTCCTTTGGGGAATCTGCTTCTAGTTCTTCCAAATTCCCTTGTGCAGACCTTTACACCGCCATCAGTTGCTCATCCGCTGCTCCTCCTCATTATAGGGTTCTTTGGCAGTTCTGAAGAAAGGGTTGTCTCTAGGTCCACAGATTCTTGCACCAGTGGAATTTTGATAGAGTAGCCAAACTCCTTTCTTTGTAGCAGAACTGCCATTTCAGCTTCGAGTCACTTTCTTCTTTTCGACCTTGGGTGTTCACTGTTCGGTGGCGAGCAAGTATTTCTCTTTGGGGCCAAGGATTCTTTCCCCTTCCACTTGGTTGGTATCTCAAACAAGCTCCCCTTATGGTGTTGAATGGGGTTTCGAAGGTGTTCTCCTGACGGTGTCTTTATGTTTTAACCAAGGAAGCTCTTTCGATTTGTGTTTCCCTTCAGTTGCTTGGGTGCCAAGGGTGTATTCGTAGACTTCAGATCTGAGTATTTCATGTCTGTACCTGCTCTGTCTTGGGTTACTGCTGACGTGCATCTCTGATGCATTTTTCTTGGTTTCCTTGCTCCCAGGGCTTACGTAGGCCTTGTCTCGTGCTCCTTTGGCTTGCTCCAACCTCTCACCATCACTCGACAGGCCAAACTCTTTAACTGGAGTCCTGCAACTGCATCGTGGTATAGCGAGTACATCTCTTCGTCTCATTTCCCTTAAGGGTTCTCAGGAGGAATTCTTCGCAGAATTTGAACCTCTTGGACTGGTGGTCCTTGGGTAGAAAGATGCTGCACAGACTGCTTGTTCTTTAGGCCCGTTTGTGGTCGAAGTTTTGCCAGAATCTAAATGAGGTGTTCTACGCAGCTCAGGACATCAACACCCCCAATCTTACATTATCCGAACCACATGGCCGAAGTCAAGATTAAGTGCTTACTTTTTATCAGTTTTCCCCAGTGTTCTACAGTGCTTCCCGGTGTCTGCTGTTAAAAGTAAAAAAAAGCATCTCTTATTCAAGGTTGTCAACCTCTTCTCCATGTTCCTTTCACAGCAGTGTGTCCTCCTTCTGAGCTCAATATTTCAAAAAAATCTAAAGATGGATGTCGGGCATAGGGACTTCAGGGCCATGTGTCTTACATCACAGAGACAAAGAACCAAATGATAGATGACGCCAAGAGAAAAAGAAAACAAGCATTTGCAATGCAACAGGTCTCGCTTGAGTTAGAGCTATTAGCGTTGTAAATGCATAAAGTATAGTTTCTTACCTGTAACTCCAGTTCTCTCGTAGGGGTATTTCCATGATACTCAAACTGTGAATAATCCCCGCCCGTCTGCAGGACCCCGGAGCACTTTTTCCAATATAACTTCTGAAGTGTCAATGTTCGCCATACTTCACAAAGGCCTGCCAAGTCATTTAAGAATGTTCATATGCAGCCTAGGGGAAAGGCTACAGTGTTTAAAATTATTTATCCTGTCTATCTTTAAAAGGGACAAATCTGAGATATCTGCATTTAAATGTCTGAATGAATGGCAAATTTTGCAGGAAAATTCCTTTGCATACCTTTTATATATTGTAAAACCCTGACGAAGAAGTGCAGGGCAATGTAGCCCATAAGCTGCCATAGTAATGAAGAAAAAGGTGACTGTGCCATTAAGAGCAGCCAGTCATCCAGTACCCCATCATGCCTAAAGAGAGGCAGTTACCTCAGTTATTTTTGTAGGAAGTCCTAGCTGAGAATTATGAGTAACTTGAGTTAGTAATCTGTCTACTCCACCGGGGAGGCGGGAGGGTCGCTTATGACTATCATGGAAATACCCCTACGAGAGAACTGGAGTTATAGGTAAGAAACTATTCCTTCTCTCGTAGGGGATTTCCATGTATAGTCATAAGCTGTGAATAGAATAGCAAGCTCATCCCTTAAACCGCGGAGGAGTAGACAGAACACTCATGAAATACATTTTCAAGCAGAGGTTCCTGAGAGAAGCCTGTCCTACTTGAGCATCTGCCCTGGAAGGGAGCATTCCTCATTAAAGCCGTTGCCAACTTGCCTCTGGTAGAATGTGCTTTTGGTCTGCCAGCTAGTGTCTTGTTAGCTAGTTGGAAGCAAAATAGAATGCAGGAGACAATCCATCTCGATATTGTCTATTTGGAGGAGGACAGACGGGTACGAACCAGACTATAATTAACAAACAATTGTGAAGATCTTCGAAGAGAATTGGTCTTACCTAAGTAAAATTTTAGCACCTTCTTTGCATCTAGAGAATGGAGAGCTCTCTCTGCTGGAGTAGATGGGTTTTGAAAGAAAGTTGGTAAGGAAATCAACTGGTTGACGTGAAAATCAGATTTAACCTTGGGTAGGAATTTAGGCTGTGTACGCAGTACTACCTTGAAGGAGTGAAATACTCTGTAAGGTTCGTGGGTACAGAGGGCCTGAATCTCGATAACCGTTTGTGTTGACGTGATTGCCACAAGGAAAGCAGTTTTCCAAATTAGATGTTGGAGAGATGCCTTGTGTATGGGCTCAAATGGAGTTTGCATGAGCCTCAAAAGGACCACATTAAGTTCCCATGGTGGGGAAGGACGACTAACTGGAGGAAAGACCTTCTTTAACCCATCAAAGAAATCTTTGATGACTGGCATCCTAAAGAAAGAGGTTTGCGAAGGACTTTTTCTGTTTGCAGTCAAAGCTGCCAAATGGACCTTTATGGAACAGAGTTGCAGACCAGATTGAGCCAAATGTAACAAGAATTACATCTTCTTTGCAAAATGTAGGGTCTATCCCCTTAGAAGAATACCAGATGCAGAATCTCTTCGATTTGAAGGAATATGATGTACGGGTAGATGGCCGCTTTGCCTCCTTTAGGTTTTCCATACAATCCTGTAGAAGATTTAGGTGTCCGTACTGGACTAACTCAGGAGCCATGCTGCCAAATTCAAGGAGGAAAGATTGGGGTGCCTCATCTGCCCTCCAAACTTCGTCAGGAGGTCCGGTCTGCATGGTAGCCTGAGATGTGGACGGAGTGACCGGTGAAGAAGGTCTGGGAATCACCACTGTCACGGCCACTCTGGTGTAATGAGGATCAATGTGGCTGAAGTTATTGAGAGTTTGACGAGGACTGCTGGGATCAGTGGAATTGGTGGAAAGTCGCACAGAAATTTGTTGGACCAGTCTATCCACAGAGCATTCCCCAGCGATTCTGGTTGGTAAAACCTGGCGGCGAAGGCGCAGCTTTTTCTGTTTTCCTCTGTGGCAAAGAGGTCGAAGGAAGGTGTGCCCCACAAACGGAAGATATCTTGGACGACATCTTCGTTGAGCACCCACTCATGGTTCTCTTCGAGAAGTCTGCTGTGGGCATCCGGTTGTACATTCTGAGCCCCTGGAAGGTGGGTTGCCACTATGGTCAACTTCCTGGCTAGGAGCCAGTGCCATATTGTCTGGGACTCTCGAGATAAGACTCAGGATGTGGTGCCCCCCTGCTTGTTCAGATAGTACTTGGTGGTAATATTGTCCGTCTGCACAAGCAAGTTGTCGTGGTGAATGACGGAAAAAAGGTCTTGAGAGCTAGGAACATCGCACGGAGCTTGAGGAGACTGATGTGGTATGACAACTCCTTGGGAGACCAGAGACCTTGTGCCTGTAGGTGACCCATTTGAGCGCCCCACCCAAGGAGAGGCATCTGTCACAATAGTCTGTGCTGGAGACTTTGGACGGAAAGGTATCCCCTTTAGGAGATTGTCTGGAGAACACCACCAAGCAAGAGATCTGGTTGCATGGGTGGACAGACGAATCTGATCTTCCCAGTTCCCCAACAGTCGACTCCATTGGTCCTCCAGACACTCCTGAAGAGGTCGTATGTGGAGGCGAGCATTGGGAGTCAGAAAGATGCAGGAGGCCATGGAACCGAGAAAGGAAGAGACTGTGCGCACTGTTGGGTGACGCATAGTTTGGAGTGCCCGACACTTCTGGAGAATGGATAAGCGTTGTTCCTCTGAAGGACACACTTTTGCCTGTAGTGTCTATGGTAGCTCCTAAATAGTGTAACTTCTGGACAGGAACGGTCATCGACTTTTGAAAATTGACATGAAGGCCTAGCCGATAAAGGAGGTGTCAGGTCCACTGGAATGGAGTTGGGCTTCTGCACGGGTGGATGCTTTGATTAGCCAGTCATCCAGGTATGGATAGATGCAGATCCGATGTCTTTGGAGATGTGCTGCCACCACAGCCATGCATTCGGAAAAGGTTGTGGGTGCTGACTTGAGACCCAATGGTAGGACGGTGAATTGGAAGTGATCTTGACCCACCACAAACCTCAGGAACTTCTGATGCTTTTTTCGCAATAGGGATGCGAAAGTAAGCATTGTGAAGTTCTACCGAACAAAGCCAGTCCCCTTGTTGAATCTGAGGGTATATCTGGTGTAAGGATAGCATCCAGAACTTTTCCTTTCGGACCCATTTGTTTGTAATTTTGAGATCTAGAATAGGTCTGAAATCTCTTGTCCTTCTTTGGAATGAGAAAATACTTGGAGTAAATGCCCTTCCCCCACTGGTTGAGGGGAACGGTTTCCACTGCTTTCTTTTCTAGGAGGATGGAAACTTTAGAAGGCCGAGATGAGAAGTGGTGGATTTCGGAAGAATGTTTGGAGGCGGAGTGGAAAACCTGAGACAATATCCATTCTGTACAATGTTTGAGACCCAAGTGTCTGTTGTAATTCTTTGCCACTCTGCCAAGCAATTGGTGATGCTTCCCCCCACCGGAGTGGGTAACGGAGTTGGGGGAAGGAGATTTTCAGGGATTTGAAGCTGAAGGTTGTCGAGAACCCTGATTGGACTGCTGGGTCGAACGCCCTCTCTGCGTTTTTCGATGAGGTTGATAAGATCGTTGGTATTGTTAGTGATATCTTGCAGGGACCCATTGAGGAGTTTGAACCATCTGAGTGGCATAGCGACGCTGGAAAGGTCAGAAGGGCCTTCTTTGTTCTTTGGGTTTTTCAAGACCCACTGCTTTTTAAGTGTCCACCTCAGCCTTCATCCATGCCATCTAATCATCGGCATGGATTCCGAATGCGCTGCTGAGCATCTGGTTTCAGTGAAGTAATCCTCAGCCACGAATGTCTCTGCAGTGTCACTCCGTGGCAGTATGTATGTGCGGAGAGCAATGAAGAATCCGCCGCTGCACTGATGATCTGATTCGAGACCATAGCACCCTCTTGGACTATCTCCATAAAATCCTCCCTATGATCTCTCGGAAGATGCTCTGCAAACTGGAGAAGGGAATCCCACAAGGACCTGACATAATTGCCCAAAAGGGCTGTTGCACTTGCCGTCTTCATGGAGCTTGCGGCCGAACTACAGACTTTGCGCCTGTTGAATCTACCTTCTTACTCTCTTTGTCCGGAAGAGAGGTGGAAGACGGAGATGCTGCGTCGGATTTGTGAGCAGCCAGTATGACCACCGAATCAGGTGGAGGATAAGAACGTAGAAACAAAGGGTCTTGTTCTGGAGGACGATACTTTTTCTGTAGTCTGGTGAGAGCAGGTTTGGTCGTAGCCGGTGTAAGGAAGACTTCCATGGCAGGTTCTAAAGGGCCAGGTATCAGAGGTAGCAAAGGTCTGGCGGCTATACGCTTGTAGGGGTAGCCATTGGAATGTTAAGTTTTGTCGCACCTCTGCGCAGAACTTCATGAAATGTATTGATATCATCCACCGGTGAAGACCAAGGTGGAGGTGTATCCGATAAAGTAGGGGAGTAATCTCTGGTAGAGGACGAAGAATCTCTCTGATGGTCACGTGATCTTGATCTATGGCTAGATCTATGGTGAGAGTGTCGTGACCTTGAACGGCCTGATGACTGATGGCCATGTTGAGACCGATGGCGAGATGTAGAGCGCGGCCTAGGAGCTGGGACACAGATAGGCACTGGAAGTGGTGCCGGGACAATCGGGTCCGACGGCTGCAATGGTGTTGCTGGAGGAGAGGCCTGAGGAGAAGGCGCTGAAGGAATAGGCACTATAGAAGGAGAATGGTGCGATTCCGATGACAGATAAATCTTTCTCCTTTTCTGCCTCCTCGACATTGATGGCCTCCCTGATGTCAATCTTCTCCGACGTCTTGATGTCGGCGTTGAGCGGGACCTCGATGTCGAAGCACGCCATCTGCGTTTTGGTCTCGTCGATTCCAATGACACCGATATGCTTCTCGACGTAGTGTGATGTGGAGTCTTCAACGTCGTGCGGTGTCTTGACGTCGAACGGCGACGCTTATGTGACGTCAAGCCAGACTTCGAAGGCGAACATGAAGGCGCCGTACCTCCTCTCGATGTCGAGACCTCCTTGACGGCGATCTCCTCGACTTCGAACGGGAACGACGCCTCTCAGACCTCCCACAACCACTGGAGGCTGAGGTAAGAGCCCTGGTGGAAGACAAAACCTTCCCCTCGCTCAGAGGTCCCACTGGTTTCCTGGCGTCGTCTCTCCACTTTCCCTTGAAGGCGAATCTTCTCCCTGTTGCATAGGGTGCGCCTGGAAAATGTCTTACAGATGTTACAGGAGGCAGGTATATGAGAAGACGGCAGACAGATGATGCAGACCTCATGGGGGTCTGTCTTGGCCTTTTTCCTGCTACATTTTGGACATTTGTCAAATAGAGAAGGTATTTTTGTGGTAAAAAAAAGCCTTACGTCCAGTCAGAAAATGACAAAAATCTTGAGAGAAAGTCAAAAGACGTTGAACGTAGCAATTATTTTTAAACTGTATTTTTGAAGAAAAAAACTAAATAGGTCGAGCTCAATGCTCCAGGGTCCTGTCAGCAGGAGCCGGATAAAAGAACTGAGGTAACTGCCTCTCTCTAGGCATGATGGGATACTGGAGGACTGGCTGCTCTTAAAGGCACACTCACCTTTTTCTTCATTACTATGTCAGCCTATGGGCTACACTGCCCTGCACTTCATCAGGGTTTTACAATGTATAAAAGGTTTGTGAAGGAACTTTCTACAAAATTTGCCATTCATTCAGACATTTAAATGCAGATATCTCAAATTTGTCCCTTTTAAAGATAGACTGGATAAAGAAATGTCGGACACTGTAGCCTTTCCCCTAGGCTGCATATGAACATTCTTAAGTGACTTGGCAGGCCTTTCTGAAGTAAGGCGAACACTTAAGAAGTTATATTGGAAAAAAAGTGTTCCGGGGTCCCGCAGACGGGCGGGGATTATTCAGTTTATGATTATACATGGAAATCCCGTACAAGAGAACTGGATTTTTCTTGCCACATAAATTGGGCAACCCTGCCGCATAATTTGGTCCTCTCTGCCACATACCACCAGTGGCCCTGCATGTAATTAAAGCACTTCCATTTACTGCAGAGTCCCCTACCCGGATGACCTTGAACATTTCTTAGACTGGTTTTAGTACTGTTTTCTGTTTTTTTTCCAGTCTCCTTCCTTGCTTGCTTCTACCACATGCTATCATTTCAGGTGTATGCGGTCTCTAGTGGGAATATTTAGAGATAGTAAAGAACATTGTTTTCATGGGAATCGGAGCAACAATGTTTGCGCGACCCGACCTCCTCCTCCAGCATCTTGGTAGGAGACACATTGTGATTTGGGCATGCTATCCTGTAGGCTACAGGTTTTTGCAGCACTGGCTAGAGAAGACCACATCCAGCCAGCTTATTCGCCATGAACTACTCACTGATATGCCCTTATGCAAGATTTCATGGTTGCTATAAAAGTCCTTAAACATCTTTTTTGCTTTTGAGTGCCAGCACTTTGTCATTTCTTCCGGGTCAGCAGAAAAAGCATCCAGACCTTCATCAAAATTCAGTCTTGACAGGCAACATATCCATTCCCCAGGGTCACACCATGTTCTGTACAGATCTTAAATAATCTGTGAACATTATTTATAACTGAGCCGTGCATTCATTGTGAAAGGCTATGTAAATCGGTCTTTTGGGTGCATTTTGGATGGGTTTATACTTTCTGGTCA
Source organism: Pleurodeles waltl (assembly GCF_031143425.1). Lineage (NCBI taxonomy): Eukaryota > Metazoa > Chordata > Amphibia > Caudata > Salamandridae > Pleurodeles > Pleurodeles waltl. Next base: position 942,658,266 of record NC_090446.1, read on the forward strand.
AGTTCTTTCAGGCTAAAGGTGCTGATGATTTCCTAACAGAGCTGCTTTCATGAGGGGTGCGGAGTTCCCTAATAGCGCTTTGAAAATCAAATGACGGAAGCCTGTGGCACTGGTGCCCCAGAGATCGATGTATATTTCATTTGGCTGGAAATTACTGCTATGAAAAAGCATTGTGCGAGAACCGCCACCTTCCTCTGCTTTGAGCTTCTGAAGTCGAAGCACAAAAATGCGCATTCAAAGACTGATTTACCACCAGAGGACATGTTTTAGAGGTGACATTTAATAAACTACATAAACTTAGGAAACTCATAGAAATGAGGTTGTGCTATATGTAACACCATGTAGTGATGTAAAGTGCTCCACCGATCGAGTTCACGCTATATCTGTAGGTATGTAAATCACTCTTTGGATCGAGTTTGACGTTGTAATCTACATCAATTTCATACAGCGCAAAGATAGCGCTTGTGTGCTGCCTGGCCCAACCTAAAAATGAAAGCATTCAAGAATTCATTGTATGGGGTAAATTACTAATTATGATTTTCTGTACCCAATATTCTAAAGAAAGGAAGTGGGTGCAAGAAAGGTTCAGTAAAGACCCGTTTAAACATGCTCACAAAACAGGCGCTAATTAAAATAGATGATTTTCGTACAGTTCTATAGAATCTCATCCATTCATAACCTGCGCCACACTGCCAGTTCATGTGCAGTCAGCCATTTAGCGGCAAAGTATATTTCACATTCTAAAAACGGATTAATTTGAACCCACTATATAGATTTAACAAAGCTGTGTTTTTGTTTCAGATACTTTATATAGCCTAGACTGACACACAGGTACATCTGCCAGTATTGCAATATTTCAGTCAAGTCCCACAGCCAGGAGTATGAGCTACGAGGATAACCCAGACACAAGTATAACCCAGGTCTTCAATCAGTAAGTATACCACTAGACCTTCCTGTTCAGTTTTAATGCCACATAAATAATTCCATTAGAGCACCACTTCTGGTGAAGGTAGAATGAGCAGACGTCATAGTAACCACCTTTAACATCAAACACATATAAAAGGGATCATGCATGAAAAACTTGCCTCGCTTTCCTTCGAGATATTTTTAGCCAGAAATTACAAAACTGGGGCACCCGCATAAAACTCAAAAAGGCTGTGGTACAGTGATTTCATTGCAGCCCTGAATTAAATGCAGCTGAAATGAAAAACATTGTTGGCTCAAAGGGAGTGTGTTCCCATTTAGTCCTGAGTTTCTTTAGTCTGATTATTTCGCAACGAGACAAACAGATGAAACTTCAACTCAATAATAGAATAGGTACCAAAACACATTAGTAAATCAGATACTCCTTGCTGACACGAGGAGCAGAATCATTCTAAAAACCAGTAACATCCCTGCATTGACGTGTTACCACAACAAAGAGCTAACCGGGCTCTTAAAGAGGCAGAACTTTTGTTTAAGGTCTAGCAACTAGAAACAGCTCAATAAAATTTGGTGCGGACGCCATATGTAACCATAAAGCAAGGCGTACCACACTGCAACAATTAAAGGAGCTGGAATGACTCAAGTGCTCCCCGGAAACCTGCTCGAACAGGGAAAGGTGTGTCACAAGGACTAGAGCCTCTGACATTGGAACCGAGGACCCAGGTTCAAGTCATGATATCGGCTCAACATCACTAAATCTCCCGGTTCCTACAAAAAATGAAGGTCTTTGTGTAATGTAGCTGGTACTCACGTAAAGCCTAAAACTTAAAACAAGTAATTAAATAATCAAGCTGGTCTCCTCCCTTCCACCACCAGGGACCGCACTCTTGGCGCAGAGAGCCCACAAAGAGAGGTAGCGCGAAGGAGAGACAAAAGAAAACAAGTAGTTCGCCCGCGCTGAAGTATATCGGTGATTGTGCAGTAATCTACGTAACTGGGCCGGTCACCGAGGCAGTAACAAAACCACCCCAAGGCGGGACAAACGTAAAGCATTTACCAATGTCAAAGGATTCTACAAAGGCAAGCCTACGAACGAGTGAAAGTGATGGGTGAGAGGTGGGCGTGGTTAGAAGCCCACATAGATACAATATGTATGAAAAGCAGAGATGCTACGCTTGACCTAAAAAAACTAAGTCAGACCCAACCACTAGATGGCATGACAAGATTCAAACTCAAACTTTCCCTTATTTGAATGGTGAAGGTGGTTTTATGGATCCCTTTTGCAGTAATGACTGCACCTCCTCTTACAACAGCCTTTGGTATTTCTAGCTGATGTGCTAGAGTGGTGGGATGTTAGGACAATTGGTGTGGAAATCCAGACAATAGTTGTGGGCCTTGGTAGATCTGGATAACACCAACATACCTGTGTTATTTTTTTCCTTTGGAGAAGAAATAACCATATTCTTCCCCCAAAAGTGTTGTATCATCAAGGAGAATCCGAAGTAGGTCATTGTTTTGTGGTGAAGGAACTCAAACTTTGGGGGCCTCTGCTTTTACATGGCTGGCACCACTGTAACAACCTCTGGGGTAGGGTAGGACTGTTGTGGCTAGTACTGCTGTCTTTGTCGGAGGTGCTTTTTTTACCTGCTGGTCGCATTTGGTTCCAACAAAACTATCTTCTGGGGTCGATATAGTGCTCCCATAGCTTTAGTTTCTTTCTTGATTTTCTCAATCAACATCTATTTGGGGCCAAAAAGGTGCTCACCCTGAAAGCGTAGGCTGATGAGGTACTGAACTTCTAATCTCTGACCTAATACCAGTAGCCATGCAAGTCTTCTAAGTAGGACACTTCTTTTTGTCTCCCATGAGATAATGTCGGAAGCATTTGCATGTAGTCTTCCCTTCCTGAACAATCTGCTTGCTCTTTCAAGACGCTTGAGGAAGGTGAAGGTGCTTCTTGAAGGAAAGGTGCTTAAGTGGTTCCTCTATTTCATCTCATTGGTGGTGATAGTACCTGGAGAGCAAGTCAACTGACTTAGCTTAAAGATGCAACACTGTTGCTGCTTCCGCCTTCACCCGTTTACCAGCATCATTTATCTTGTCGCACTGCTTGTCTGGAGAAGGGGTGTCACCTCTAATCTGAATGAAGGCTTTCTTATGCGCTATATGGACAATGAGTGAGACCAGTGGGACATGAACAACATGCATAAAGGTACTGTGAGGCCGCCTTATACTTCTCCAGCCATGAGGCATGACCACTCATGTCTTTACTAGGTCCATAATGTTCTTGGGTCAAGACTTTACAATACTCTTGATCAAAAGCAATAATAAATATTGCACAGTCCGCTCAGTCTTTGAAAATGTATCAATGGGAAAATCCTCTTCCTCAAAAACGATCTTGTGATATTCTGAGCTCTTTGTATGATGGTGTAGGAAAGTAGCCTCTTTTTAGCATGGTTGTCCCCACTTTTTGCCTGCCGTCAGTGTGTTTTGATGGCGTTCACTGGGATCCTGCTAACCAGGAGCACAGTGACTATGCCCTCTCCCTTTAAAATTTGGTTGCTTGGGACTTCACACACTTCACATTTGTTATACTGGTGTCCCCATATAAGTCCCTAGTATATGGTACCTAGGTACCCAGGGCATTGGGACACCAGGGGTTCCCCATAGGCTGCAGCATGTACTATGCCTCCCATGGGAGCACATGTAAAATGTGTCTGCAGGCCTGCCATTGCATCCTGCAAGAAAGAGTGCGTGCACCCTTTTCACCTCAGGTTACTGCACCAGGTCACTGTAAGTCACCCTTATGTTAGGCCCTCCTAGCCCAGCCTGTGTGTAAGGGCCGCCCTGCATGTGCAGAGGTGCCTCTACGAACCCCAGCTCCATTTTGCCTGGACTTCTTAAGTGTGGGGATGCCATTTTACATGTGTACTGGACACAGGTTACCACCTCCTGCATCCAACTCCACAATGGTATCTCTGAACCTAGGCATGTTTGGTATCAAACATGTCTGAAACATACCCCAATACTGTTGCCAGTATTGGTTGTATGATTCAATACACTCAGGGGCTCCACAGAGGACACCCAGCACTGTTCCTACCAGCTTTCTGAGGTTTTCTGGGCAGGCCACACTGCTGCCTTCCCTCAGAGGTGCCCTTCTGCTGCTTGACCAGCTCAATCAGAGGAAGGCAGAACAAACGATTTCCTGTGGGAAAGGGAGGTAACACTCTCTCCCTTGTCTTCAGAGGGGTAGCCTCCCCAAGCAACTGGTTTGCTTTGAAGGGCACATTTGGTGCTCTCCTTGCATAAACCAGTCTGCACCAGTCCAGGGAAGTCCAGTCCCTGCTTGGCGCGAAACTGGGCAATGGAAATGAGAGTAACCACTCGCCTGACCATCACCACCCCAGGGGTGGTGCCCAGACCTCCTCCAGGTAGCCACTTGATTCTGCCATCTTGAATCCAAGGTGAGCAGAGGCCCCTGGGAGCATCTGAGTAGCCAGGTCAGGCATGTGATGTCACAGCCTCCTCCTGATGGTCACCTTGCTAGTTGACCAATACCCCTTATAGGGCTATTTAGGGTCTCCTTCTTGGGTGGGTCCCCAGATTCGACGTGCAAGATTCCAGCAGGACTCCTCTGCATCATTTACTTCATCTTCTGGCAACTGGACCCTCCAGGAACCGACAATCTGCATTCACAGCGACAACTCTGCTGGCAACATTGTTTCCACAGCTCCTTCCAGCAACATTTCCCCGGCTGTGCATCCTCTGAGGGTGACAAGTCTTCAAGAGAAGCAAGAAGGAATCTCCCTTGGAGTGAAGGAGTCACTCCCCTGTATCCACAGGCACCAACTGTAATGACGCCCGGCTACGTGGATCTCCTCTCTTCCTGAGCTACGTCGATTCTGCATGACACGTGGTGGTCTGCAGTGGTTCCCTTGGTCCTCTCTGCCAACTATCCAACTTTAGAGACGGTAAGTCCTTGCCTCTCCACGCAGGACAGTACCCCCGTGCACTGCATCTCTTGCAGGTACCAAGACTTGCTGGCATCTCCTCCAAGGGATCTTCAGGCTCCGTGTAGCCCCAGCCCTCTTCACTGCGACGCTCAGCTTTCTGCATGCTTCTCCAGCGACGGGGACCTCTTTCAAGGTCTGCTGCATGGGCCTCACTGCGACTCCTGTGCTTGCTGACTGTTGGTTGCCTGTAGGGGCTGCCTCCACTTCCAGTGGCTCTTCTCACTGCTGAGGGTCAGCTGAGACTCCCATCTGTGAGTTGAGTTCTCCTGGACCTTGATGGTTCTTCTCCAACAACATTTGTCTTTGCCAAGGATTGTTTGTGGTTTTTCCACACCACTGACTGACTGCAATCCTTCTTCCGGCGGGGAACGTCGACTGCATCACTCCAGGAACTGTTTAGCTTCTCCAGTGATGCACTGCTGACTGTCTTCGTCCATCGTCGACCTGGTCCTGCATCCACTGACAGGTGGGTAGTGGCTCCTGCCACCACCGGACACTCCAACATAAACTGGATATGGTCCACTACATTTCCAGGTCTTCCTCTTCCAGGATCCATCTTTGGTTTCTTACAGTCTTATCTGGGTCTTGCAGTATCCTTCTCTGAAGTCCTTTTGGTGAGCCTGGAGAAAACCAGATACTTACCTCTGTTCTCCTGGTCGCTGGGGTGCACTCTGGTACTTACCTTGTGGGTTTCTGGTTCCTCCAGCTCCCCACTACCGATGGTTTGGTCCCCCTAGGCCTTCAGTATGGTCTACTTCTTTCACGGTTTTCTATTGCCTTCTATGCTAATTCTTGATGTGTACATAATAGTGTGTTTACTTACCAAAATACTGTAAGGACACTACCCCAACTGGAGGTATTTGTGTTACCATAATAAAGTACCTTTATTTTTGTAACACTGTGCTGTTCTTTCATGTGTGTGAGTTCTGTGTGACTACAGTGGTATTGCATAAGCTTTGCATGTCTCCTAGTTAAGTCTTAGCTCCTCATCCACAGCTACCTCTAGAGACCCCTGGCTTCCTAGACAATGCCAACACCTCACTAATACGGGATACCTGGACCTGGTATAAGGTGATAACACCATAGGTGCTCACCACACACCAGGCCAGCTTCCTAAAGATGGCATGATAAGCTTTTTATGGTCAGTACAGAATCCTTTGCAGGCTTCTGATGAGGTCATCCTAAGGCTATGGCTAAACTTCCAGGGGCTCTTTTTCAAAGGTGATCATATGAATTGTGCAGGAAAGGGTGAGAGTGGAGGTTGTGGGTGTTCCTTTCCTTTTTCATTGGGCTTTGGAAAGGTCTGAGCTCATCTGAAATAGATGTTTTCTGGCATGTGGCTGTTCTGGTGTGGGAGGCTGTGCATAGATGTCATTTGAGAATGGGCTCATGTAAGTGTCCCCCCAACCCTTCCATTAGGCTGTGTCTCTTAACCAAACTGAGGCTCTGTTGATGTAGAGCTCAATGTGGGCTTCAATGGTGATGAAGTGTTTTAAAAGCAGATTTTGAATCCAAAACTGACCAGCTGCCTCTCAGTGCAAAGGCTGCATTTCTCATAGTCAAGGTTTAAGTCTTCTGGCTGTAGGTATTGAGGCTGCCAGTCTGAGCCTCAAGGTTCGGGATCTTGTCCCTCCAGTGCTAAAAGGCAAACTCATCGTCATGCTAACTTGGTGGTCTAGACAGACTGTTGCAGTTTCTTGTGTGGTGGTACAGGGCTAAAGACTTGGTTGTTTTAGTGCTATTCCTTGCCCTGGAACTGAAGTGCTGTTCGAAGTTGAGCACTAGAGAAGATAACTCTGCTTATTTTTATTACAACCTTTGTGTTATCTTGGTCTATGTGTGGCTTCCACAAAAGGCCCTGGAGAGGTTTATTCTCAGAGGTCAGAGTTGTTAATGCAAACATACTCAGGGCTCTATTTCCCATGGGTATCTGAAGTACGAGAAGACCAATCCCTTTCACCATGTAAGTAAGTCCCCTCAACCTCTTCGAAGCCATGGCCAGTCAGAGGCTCAGGTGAACTTTGGTGATACATTCTTTAGTGTGCTCACCGTCTACCTCTTCAGTGCCTGATGGTTTTCTTGTGCCAGAAAGCCTTGCACTTCAAGCACACAGTCTTTCAATGGCCTCTTGGAGAACAGATTGCAGAGCTGATGCTCAGCCTTATAGGGAAATTTGCAACTGCAATTTGGGCAAAGCTTAAAAGGCATCTCCTCCATACTCTCTCCCTGCACGTCACTCTTATATGACCAAACGCCGATTGTCTCCATCCAATCCTGAACTTTGGCTGTTGGCAGTCATAGCTGGAGTGTTGAAGTCTTCCTCAATTTTCCTACGTTATTGCATGTGGGAGTTCTTCATTGAGGTTGAAAATCTGAAGATCCACAGCTTTTTAGTGAGACAATTGCGGTGCATAAGCAAAGAAGCTCAAATACAAAAGTGGAAAAAATAACCTTAGGTGTTGTCTTTGTCCTGGTGCACTGTGTGTTTCCAAGAGCGATCATTAGTCATCTCAAAACTGAAACCTTTACTTAAGGTTTACAAATTGTAAAATCCACTTCCAACACAAAATGGCAGGAGTCTGCAAAGCATGCGATCTATACCAGCGCATTCTGCAAACTTTATGGCCATTTACCTGGAGTGAGGTCAGTACACTGCTCGATATGATGATCAGTAGCCAGAAATCCATGTGGAAGAACTGACATATCATGTAAGCCATGTAGGTGGGGAAGATGAGCAGGAACAAGCAGAGGCTGACAGCGCGAAAATGCTTCCAGAGACTCCTGCAAGAAATACACATGGAAGTAAAAGAAAGATATGAGCAGCTTTATATTTCAATGATAAAAGCTCCTGGCATTGGCCCAACAAAGATGTGTGGACATTCTTTTAACATAGATGTCACAGCTATTGGCAGGAACAATTTACTTCCCTGAATAAGGTTTCTTGTGAGAGGCTTTTCCTGTTAAACAGGTAGGTATTGGTTTGGCGGTTTCCTAAAGGATCTTGTAGGTATTCATGATGTGGCACACAAGAAGACAATGTAAGCATTTTTAGGGTGAACACTTTCTGCAAGCTGGGGAAGGGTGTTATTGGTGGGTTTTAAGTGCTTAACTATACAAAACAGTGGGGGCGTGGATTAGGGCATCAAGTTGACGGTCGCACTCAGTGCTCCGGACGCCTCCGTCATCTACCACCATATCCATCACTGTTCAACTGCCAACTACGCCATGTATGCTTCTTCTGAACCCTCCTGACAGCGCCATGCCGCTGGAGGTCTCTTGGATCAGCTACTGTGAGTGTGGGGAATGACGGCAATCCTGTGGCTGTTGAAGAAGACAGATTAAGTCAGACATCTTCGGTCCTCTAGATTCCTTAGTGTATATTAAAGAGGAGGTTTTCCTTTACGTCCTACACTTTGTTGATGAGGGCGTATCATTCCACATATGCAAGTTGGCACCGATGTTGTGTTTAACCTTGTTTTCTTTTAGGTTGTCACATAGATTTACGGGTCATCACACCTACAGCAACCCCTACACGCTCATCCACCTTTCTGCCTTACCTAATAACTAGACTTGTTGAAGTCACTGACTCCATTTCAATCTGATCACCTTTCATTCCACTACATCTCCCATGCCAGCATGTCCTGCAACGTCATGTAATGTAAACGTATGGATTGTGCAGTATAACACTACGCTCAGCGGCTCCTCCCGTCCATCTTACTATTACAAGAGATCCATTTCCTGAGCACATCTTGCCCCTTCCTTGCCCCCCCCCCCTATGGTTTTGATCAGGTATATCACGCTGGCTTTGCCTGAGGGTTCCGGGGGTGGCAATACTGCTGCACTCACCTTTTCTTTGGCAGTAAATCAATCCTGGGCCGACCCCCAGGGCCGTTACACCACCCCCACAGGTATGTTGGAAGGTCCTCCTTAAACATTTTCTGTGTATATGCCTCTCCTACAGCGTTTCACTCATTCCTCACTACACTCACCAAACCTGCAGCCCATCTTCCTCCTGGTCTGCCACTGGCCATTATGTAAACGCTGTCCTGAAACCCACGATGGTTACCATTGCTCCCCCGCCAGTGACAGATCTGCCGCTCTACGGAACTGGGTGATACACCTCAGCCTCTGATATATGGAGGATTTAGACATGTTCTTTATGCCAGCTACCAATTTATCATCCGTCACACAGATTTAGGTACTTGCCTGAGGAATCTTGAATCACGCTCCCCTACTTCTAGGCATCAGCCCACCTGACCCCTACCAGCGCCCAATGTGGCACCTTCAAGAGGAGGCTTCGCCGAGAAGTTGAGACATACTTTCACATCAACGATGACACAATGTAATCCAAAGGCACCCTGTGGACGGAATGTAAATCTACTGTCCAAAGCCATGCAAAGGCCCACCTCAGACAGAAGAAGACCCACAAGACCATATTACCCAACTGAAGGCATGTGCACTCTGTCTTGAATCACAACTGACCCTCAACTGTCAAACTGATACCACAGGAGCCCTAGCCTTGGTGAGGGAAGAAATCAGAACCCACTCCATAGAGGCGGCAAAGTAAATCTGGCATGTTTCCTTACCGCGTATCTACGGCTGGGGAGACCAAAACAGCAAGCTGCTGTATTGGCTTGCTTGTAAACCCGTGGTGGGGTAAATCATACCAGAGATGACTGATTCGAATGGTGCTATGCAAACCACCTCCTTGGGTATAGTCTCCACATTCGTTGACTATTACACTGCACTTTACACAGCCATCAACCGACCTGAAGACGAGGAGCTGTTCTCCCCATTGGAGAAACAGCGATGCCCTGCATGTCTGACTCAGTGTGGCGAACATTGGAACCCATTGCGTTGACCGAGATAGGAGAAGCAATCTCAGCCATGAACATGGCAAGACACTGGTCCTGATGGTTACCCAACTGAATGTTATACCAAGTACAAGGATATCCCCGCCCCTCACTTACTAAACGTAAGAAAATGCCTCCTTTGCATGGTTACCCCCCTGACTTTTTGCCTTTGTTGCTGCTAAGTTTTGACTGAAAGTGTGCTGGGAACCTTGCTAACCAGGCCACAGCACCAGTGTCCTTTCCCTAAACTGTACCTTTGCTTCCACAATTAGCACAGCCCTGGCACTCAGATATGTCCCTTGTAACTGGTACCCCTGACCAACGGCTCTGATGGCAGGGCAGGTCTCTAAGGGCTGCAGCAGGTCTTATGCCACCCTGGTGACCCCTCACTCAGCACATGCACATTGCCTCACAGCTTGTGTGTGCTGGTGGAGAGAAAATGACCAAGTCGATGTGGCACTTTCCTCAGAGTGCCATGCCAACCTCACACTGCCTGTGGCATAGGTAATTCACCCCTATAGCAGGTCTTACAGCCCCAAGGCAGGGTGCACTATACCACAGGTGAGGGCATATGTGCATGAGCACTATGCCCCTACAGTGTCTAAGAAAAACCTTAGACATTGTAAGTGCAGGGTAGTCATAAGAGTATATGGTCTGGGAGTTTGTCAAACACGAACTCCACAGTACCATAATGGCTACACCAAAATCTGGCAAGTTTGGTATCAAACTTCTCAGCACAATAAATGCACACTGATGCCAGTGTGGAATTTATTGTAAAATACACACAGAGGGCATCTTAGAGATGCCCCCTGAATACCAATCCGACTTCTAGTGTGGGGCTGACCAGTTTCTACCAGCCTGCCACAGAAAGACGAGTTGCTGGCCACATTGGGAGAGTGTCTTTGTCACTCTGTGGCTAGGAACAAAGCCTGCACTGGGTAGAGGTGTGTAGGAAGTTGGCTCTGTATGCACTTGTAGGAGGCTGGACTGGCTTGTAGTGAGTACCAAGGGGTACTTGCACCTTGCACCAGGCCCAGTTATCCCTTATTAGTGTATAGGGTGTCTAGCAGCTTAGGCTGATAGATAATGGTAGCTTAGCAGAGCAGCTTAGGCTGAACTAGGAGACGTGTGAAGCTACTACAGTACCACTTAGTGTCATATGCACAATATCATAAGAAAACACAATACACAGTTATACTAAAAATAAAGGTACTTTATTTTTATGACAATATGCCAAAGCATCTTAGAGTGTACCATCAGTGAGAGGATAGGAAATATACACAAGATATATATACACAATAGCAAAAATATGCAGTATAGTCTTAGAAAACAGTGCAAACAATGTATAGTTACAATAGGATGCAATGGGGAAACATAGGGATAGGGGCAACACAAACCATATACTCCAAAAGTGGAATGCGAACCACGAATGGACCCCAAACCTATGTGACCTTGTAGAGGGTCGCTGGGACTATTAGAAAATAGTGAGAGTTAGAAAAATAACCCTCCCCAAGACCCTGAAAAGTGAGTGCAAAGTGCACTAAAGTTCCCCTAAGGACAAAGAAGTCGTGTTAGAGGAATAATGCAGGAAAGACACAAACCAACAATGCAACAACTGTGGATTTCCAATCTAGGGTACCTGTGGAACAAGGGGACCAAGTCCAAAAGTCACAAGCAAGTCGGAGATGGGCAGATGCCCAGGAAATGCCAGCTGCGGGTGCAAAGAAGCTTCTACTGGACAGAAGAAGCTGAGGTTTCTGCAGGAACGAAAAGGGCTAGAGACTTCCCCTTTGGTGGACGGATCCCTCTCGCCGTGGAGAGTCGTGCAGAAGTGTTTTCCCGCCGAAAGAACGCCAACAAGCCTTGCTAGCTGCAAATCGTGCGGTTAGCGGACGCTGCTGTGGCCCTGGAGGGACCAGGAGGTCGCAAATTGGACCAGGAGAGAGAGGGGACGTCGAGCAAGACAAGGAGCCCTCTCAGCAGCAGGTAGCACCCGGAGAAGTGCCAGAAACAGGCACTACCAGGATGCATGAAACGGTGCTCACCCGAAGTCGCACAAAGGAGTCCCACGTCGCCGGAGACCAACTTAGAAAGTCGTGCAATGCAGGTTAGAGTGCCGTGGACCCAGGCTTGGCTGTGCACAAAGGATTTCCGCCGGAAGTGCACAGGGGCCGGAGTAGCTGCAAAAGTCGCGGTTCCCAGCAATGCAGCCCAGCGAGGTGAGGCAAGGACTTACCTCCACCAAACTTGGACTGAAGAGTCACTGGACTGTGGGGGTCACTTGGACAGAGTCGCTGGATTCGAGGGACCTCGCTCGTCGTGCTGAGAGGAGACCCAAGGGACCGGTAATGCAGCTTTTTGGTGCCTGCGGTTGCAGGGGGAAGATTCCGTCGACCCACGGGAGATTTCTTCGGAGCTTCTGGTGCAGAGAGGAGGCAGACTACCCCCACAGCATGCACAAGCAGGAAAACAGTCGATAAGGCGGCAGGATCAGCGTTACAGAGTTGCAGTAGTCGTCTTTGCTACTATGTTGCAGGTTTGCAGGCTTCCAGCGCGGTCAGCAGTCGATTCCTTGGCAGAAGGTGAAGAGAGAGATGCAGAGGAACTCGGATGAGCTCTTGCATTCGTTATCTAAAGTTTCCCCAGAGACAGAGACCCTAAATAGCCAGAAAAGAGGGTTTGGCTACCTAGGAGAGAGGATAGGCTAGCAACACCTGAAGGAGCCTATCACAAGGAGTCTCTGACGTCACCTGGTGGCACTGGCCACTCAGAGCAGTCCAGTGTGCCAGCAGCACCTCTGTTTCCAAGATGGCAGAGGTCTGGAGCACACTGGAGGAGCTCTGGGCACCTCCCAGGGGAGGTACAGGTCAGGGGAGTGGTCACTCCCCTTTCCTTTGTCCAGTTTCGCGCCAGAGCAGGGCTAAGGGGTCCCTGAACCGGTGTAGACTGGCTTATGCAGAATTGGGCACATCTGTGCCCAAGAAAGCATTTCCAGAGGCTGGGGAGGCTACTCCTCCCCTGCCTTCACACCATTTTCCAAAGGGAGAGGGTGTCACACCCTCTCTCAGAGGAAGTCCTTTGTTCTGCCATCCTGGGCCAGGCCTGGCTGGACCCCAGGAGGGCAGCTGCCTGTCTGAGGGGCTGGCAGCAGCAGCAGCTGCAGTGAAACCCCAGGAAGGGCAGTTTGGCAGTACCAGGGTCTGTGCTACAGACCACTGGGATCATGGGATTGTGCCAACTATGCCAGGATGGCATAGAGGGGGCAATTCCATGATCATAGACATGTTACATGGCCATATTCGGAGTTACCATTGTGAAGCTACATATAGGTAGTGACCTATATGTAGTGCACGCGTGTAATGGTGTCCCCGCACTCACAAAGTTCAGGGAATTGGCTCTGAACAATGTGGGGGCACCTTGGCTAGTGCCAGGGTGCCCTCACACTAAGTAACTTTGCACCTAACCTTTACCAGGTAAAGGTTAGACATATAGGTGACTTATAAGTTACTTAAGTGCAGTGTAAAATGGCTGTGAAATAACGTGGACGTTATTTCACTCAGGCTGCAGTGGCAGGCCTGTGTAAGAATTGTCAGAGCTCCCTATGGGTGGCAAAAGAAATGCTGCAGTCCATAGGGATCTCCTGGAACCCCAATACCCTGGGTACCTCAGTACCATATACTAGGGAATTATAAGGGTGTTCCAGTAAGCCAATGTAAATTGGTCACTAGCCTGTTAGTGACAATTTAGAAAGAAATGAGAGAGCATAACCACTGAGGTTCTGGTTAGCAGAGCCTCAGTGAGACAGTTAGGCACCACACAGGGAACACATACATATAGGCCACAAACTTATGAGCACTGGGGTCCTGACTAGCAGGGTCCCAGTGACACATAACAAACATACTGAAAACATAGGGTTTTCACTATGAGCACTGGGCCCTGGCTAGCAGGATCCCAGTGAGACAGTGAAAACACCCTGACATACACTCACAAACAGGCCAAAAGTGGGGGTAACAAGGCTAGAAAGAGGCTACTTTCTCACAGCACTATTTCAAAGTAAGGAATAGTATACACAGAGTCCAGGGGTTCCCCTTAGAGGTAAGATGGTGGCAAAAAGAGATAATACTAATGCTCTATTTTGTGGTAGTGTGGTCGAGCAGTAGGCTTATCAAAGGAGTAGTGTTAAGCATTTGTTGTACATACACAAGCAATAAATGAGGAACACACACTCCGAGACAATTCCAGGCCAATAGGTTTTTGTTATAGAAAAATATATTTTCTTAGTTTATTTTAAGAACCACAGGTTCAAATTCTACATGTAATATCTCATGTGAAAGGTATTGCAGGTAAGTACTTTAGGAACTTTGAATAATTACAGTAGCATATATACTTTTCACATAAAACACAAATAGCTGTTTTAAAAGTGGACACCGTGAAATTTTCACAGTTCCTGGGGGAGGTAAAGTATTGTTAGCTTTTGCAGGTAAGTAACCCACCTACAGGGTTCAGTTTTGGGTCCAAGGTAGCCCACCGTTGGGGGTTCAGAGCAACCCCAAAGTTACCACACCAGCAGCTCAGGGCCGGTCAGGTGCAGTGGTCAAAGAGGTGCCCAAAATACACAGGCTTCAATGGAGAGAAGGGGGTGCCCCGGTTCCAGTCTGACAGCAGGTAAGTACCCGCGTCTTCGGAGGGCAGACCAGGGGGGTTTTGTAGGGCACCGGGGGGGGGGACACAAGTCCACACAGAAAGTACACCCTCAGCAGCGCGGGGGCGGCCAGGTGCAGTGTGCAAACAAGCGTCAGGTTTCCAATGGGAGTCAAAGGGAGACCAAGGGGTCTCTTCAGCGGTGCAGGCAGGCAAGGGGGGGGCTCCTCGGGGTAGCCACCACCTGGGCAAGGGAGAGGGCCTCCTGGGGGTCACTCCTGCACTGGAGTTCCGATCCTTCAGGTGCTGGGGGCTGCGGGTGCAGGGTCTTTTCCAGCCGTCGGGATTTTAGAGTCAGGCAGTCGCGGTCAGGGGGAGCCTCGGGATTCCCTCTGCAGGCGTCACTGTGGGGGTTCAGGGGGGACAACTTTGGTTACTCACGGTCTCGGAGTCGCCGGAGGGTCCTCCCTGACGTGTTGTTTCTCCACCAGTCGAGTCGGGGTCGTCGGGTGCAGTGTTGCAAGTCTCACGCTTCTTGCGGGGATTGCAGGGGTCTTTAAATCTGCTCCTCTGAAACAAAGTTGCAGTCTTCTTGGAACAGGGCCGCTGTCCTCGGGAGTTTCTTGTTCCTCTTGAAGCAGGGCAGTCCTCTGAGGATTCAGAGGTCGCTGGTCCTGGGGAAAGCATCGCTGGAGCAGGTTTCTTTAGAAGGCAGGAGACAGGCCGGTAGGACTGGGGCCAAAGCAGTTGGCGTCTTCTTTTCTTCTTCTGCAGGGGTTTTTCCGCTCAGCAGTCCTCTTCTTCTTGTAGTTGCAGGAATCTAAATTCTTAGGTTCAGGGAAGCCCTTAAATACTCAATTTAAGGGCGTGTTTAGGTCTGGGGGGTTAGTAGCCAAAGGCTACTAGCCCTGAGGGTGGGTACACCCTCTTTGTGCCTCCTCCCAAGGGGAGGGGGTCACAATCCTATCCCTATTGGGGGAATCCTCCACCTGCAAGATGGAGGATTTCTAAAAGTTAGAGTCACTTCAGCTCAGGACACCTTAAGGGCTGTCCTGACTGGCCAGTGACTCCTCCTTGTTATTCTCATTATTTCCTCCGGCCTTGCCGCCAAAAGTGGGGCCGTGGCCGGAGGGGGCGGGCAACTCCACTAGCTGGAGTGCCCTGCGGTGCTGGAACAAAGGGGGTGAGCCTTTGAGGCTCACCGCCAGGTGTTACAGCTCCTGCCTGGGGAGGTGTTAGCATCTCCACCCAGTGCAGGCTTTGTTACTGGCCTCAGAGTGACAAAGGCACTCTCCCCATGGGGCCAGCAACATGTCTCGGTTGTGGCAGGCTGCTGGAACCAGTCAGCCTACACAGATAGTCGGTTAAGGTTTCAGGGGGAACCTCTAAGGTGCCCTCTGGGGTGTATTTCACAATAAAATGTACACTGGCATCATTGTGCATTTATTGTGCTGAGAAGTTTGATACCAAACTTCCCAGTTTTCAGTGTAGCCATTATGGTGCTGTGGAGTTCGTGTTTGACAGACTCCCAGACCATATACTCTTATGGCTACCCTGCACTTACAATGTCTATGGTTTGGCTTAGACACTGTAGGGGCACAGTGCTCCTGCACTGGTGCCATCACCTATGGTATAGTGCACCCTGCCTTAGGGCTGTAAGGCCTGCTAGAGGGGTGACTTATCTATACTTGCATAGGCAGTGAGAGGCTGGCATGGCACCCTGAGGGGAGTGCCATGTCGACTTACTCATTTTGTTCTCACCAGCACACACAAGCTGGCAAGCAGTGTGTCTGTGCTGAGTGAGGGGTCTCCAGGGTGGCATAAGACATGCTGCAGCCCTTAGAGACCTTCCCTGGCATCAGGGCCCTTGGTACCAGAGGTACCAGTTACCAGGGACTTACCTGGATGCCAGGGTGTGCCAATTGTGGATACAAAAGTACAGGTTAGGGAAAGAACACTGGTGCTGGGGCCTGGTTAGCAGGCCTCAGCACACTTTCAATTCAAAACATAGCATCAGCAAAGGCAAAAAGTCAGGGGGTAACCATGCCAAGGAGGCATTTCCTTACAAGGTGCTTCACACCTTCCCCTGCAGGAACTGTAACACCTGGTGGTGAGCCTCAAATGCTCACCCTCTTTGTTACAGCGCCCCAGGGCATCCCAGCTAGTGGAGATGCCTGCCCCTCTGGCCACTGCCCCCACTTTTGGCAGCAAGGCTGGAGGAGATAATTAGGAAAACAAGGAGGAGTCACCCACCAGTCAGGACAGTCCCTAAGGTGCCCTGAGCTGAGGTGACCCCTGCCTTTAGAAATCCTCCATCTTAGTTTTGGAGGATTCCCCCAATAGGATTAGGGATGTGCCCCCTCCCCTCAGGGAGGAGGCATAAAGAGGGTGTAGCCACCCTCCAGGACAGTAGCCATTGGCTACTGCCCTTCCAGACCTAAACACCCCTACATTCAGTATTTAGGGGCACCCATGAACCCAGGAAATCAGATTCCTGCAACCTGAACCAAATAAGAAGGACTGCTGACCTACAAGCCTGCAGAGACGACAGAATACGACAACTGCTTTGGCCCCAGCCCTACCGGCCTGTCTCCTGAGTCGAAAACCTGCAATCAGCGACGCATCCAACAGGGACCAGCGACTTCTGAAGCCTCAGAGGACTGCCCTGACCCCAGGGACCGAGAAACTCCCGTGCACAGCGGCTCTGCTCAACATCCTGCAACAAACTTGCAACTTTTCTTCAACTTCAAAGACCTCACTCTTCCCACGGGACACCTAAAGACACACTGCACCCACAGCCCCCAGGCCTTGGAGAAACCGACCCCTGGTGCAGCAAAGTTCAGCAGATGTCCCTCCTCCATTTCCAGCCTGTGGTTTGCCCGAGACGACCTCCTGGACCATGCCTGCAGCCTCTGAGTGACCCCCAGGGTCCCTTCATAGAGAATCATTTGAGACCCAACACTTTGTACCCTGCACCCGGACGCTCCAGCACCGCTGCATGTGTAGGTTTGCCCCCCATTGCTTCTCTAAAATCCCCAGGTCTGCCCTCCGAAGACCAGGGTACTTACCTGCAGATCTGAAACAGAGTGCCCCAGTATTCATAGAAACCCATGTTAATTTTACCTACACTTTGACCTGTGCACCCGGCCAGCCCTGTGCTGCTGGTGGTGGGTGTTTGGGGTTAACTTGAACCCCAACCCGTGGAGCTCCTAACCCCCAGAGACTGGAACTGTAAGTGTTGTACTTACCTGTAAAACAATCTAAATGTTCTACCCCCCAGAAACTGTTTCTGAAAACTGCAGTTTCAAATTTTAAAACAGATTATTGCCAATATTTAATAAACTGTATAACTTAACGATTTCAAATTACTGTTTATACATGTGTGAAGTAAGGATCTACTGAAGTACTTACCTGCAACTTGAATCATGTGGTTCTAAAAATTAATTAAGAAAATATATTTTTGTTATATAAAAACCATTGGTCGGGAGTTAAGTCATTGAGTGTGTGCTTATTATATTCTCTGATGTGTACAACAAATGCTTTGCACTACCCTCTGATAAGCCTAACAGCTCAACCACACTAGCACAAAAGAGCATTAGTAATATCAACTTTAGCCTGTTAAGCCTCTGGGGAACCCCTGGGGACAGCCAGTGACTGAGAGGCCTTGATTCAAACTCCTGTTATCTTTAGACAATTCCTATAAGATGGCCGTCATAAAATTTAGAATACTGTCAGACCCTCCTACAAATTTTTCCAGAAGTTTTAAAATTGAGGAAAGCAGGATTCCCAAGCTGACCAGGGAAGTAGAGAACCTGACCTCCTGGTCTGGGGGTTGACTATGAAAATTACCACTTACTTCCAGAACTGGAGTCACAGATAGGTGAGAGTACACAGAGTATTGAATGGACGGAGTACTGCTAAACAAATGCAGACCTTTCGGTGAAATCATAGGCATAGGATCCCCAGGTGGTGAGGAATAGCCCTTGACCTGATACACATTTCATACAGAGGTCTAAGTCCAAGTCTGACAAGGTGAAGTCTCGAAGCCCAGTGACTGGAGTCTCTGCAACCCTCAAGTGGGAAAAGGATTCCTGAAGAACTTTGGCAGAATTAACTAACCCTCCAAGGGTATCTACGGGTGGAGGTGGGCTTACTAGAAGAAGGGGGGGAAGGAGGTAGAAGAGAGACGCGGAGGCACCCTGAGCAGGTTCCAATTGTCCTGTAAAAGGGTCTCCTGGGGGACTAGATCCTCTGCTCCTCCCCTCATTCTACTGTCGGCAGAGTAGGACTCCTTTGAAACCTCCGTAAACAGGGTTCCACTTGGCTCCATGACAGATGTCATGCCGAGGGTAATGTTAAGCTTTGCCTCCTCCTGAGGGATTTCGTCTTTTTCCCTTAAAGTAAAAATTTGATTCTGGCCCTTCAACTGTAAGGCCCCGGTGACGTTATTCCGAAGGAGATTGGATTTAGTTTTTGTACATCTCCTTCCTGGGAGCAAGCGCCCTGAGCGCAATTTCTTTAGGGTCATAATTTTTGCCTCTCCTCCAAACCATCAGAACCAAGACAAAGCAGAGGGGTGACAAAGAAGTCTCTCACCTTATTCAAAGGCAATATCGAATATGGTCTTAAAGACCAGACAGCCCAGACTCTGAGATCCTCCCCTTTCTTCTCCTCTCCGGACTGCTCCAAATTCGCTGTTCCCTAAGAAGCGGAGCAAACAACTTCCGACGTTCTTCCAGGGAACTCAGCAGCTTCATGTCTGCCACCAGCCAGGGGTGAGTAGAGCACGACAGCTATGCATGGCGAGCCACACTGGCCTAACACCAGCTGCTTCTGCTCCTAGTAGGCTGCCTGCAGCCTAGTGCTTCCCGCTTGCCACAGGCGCTCCCAGGTTCTCACGGGGCTCCAGGCACAGCACCTCTCACCTGGAGCTCACACTGGGGGCAGTTTCACCATTTTCCAGCTGAAATGCCCAGGCCATTTCTTGGGCCAGTGATTAAGGCAGGACAACGGTGGAAACGCTATGGGGCTGACTGGAATGGCCACCAACACCGCAGGCCCACTGACCCCCACTCTACTCCCCTGTGCTGCTACAAAGGGTAGACGGGACAGGCGGCTTGATAAGGACTGGGTCGATCCAAAAGTTAATGCGGGGACTGTGGGAGGGGGCAACCAGGAGCAGAACATCAGGACGACCGCAAACGCAGCTGGGGAGACTCACTCCTTTTCCCTGCTTCCAGAGGCAGGACGCTGAGCCGGGATGGCAGAACAGCAAGAGGGCAGTCGGGCCGGGCGCAAACATTGTCAGTGAGGCTCACTCCTACTCCCTGCTTCCAGCGGCAGGACAGCGGGTCAGGCCGACAACAAACGCAGCACGGTCAGAGCAGCACGGCCAAGATTTGAACAGGACTCGCTGGAGCGGGCGCAGCTGCTCGGCCAACGCTCCTCCTCCCTCCACACTTCCCAGCATCCTCTGCTCCTCGACTCACTTCCACACTAACTCGAATGAGACTTGTACAACTGCTTGCTCCACTTTAGGACTAGACTCAAGGACGGCCAATGACACATACTTTGATAGGGAGATTACACTTAACTTCACAACAGATGTGGGGCAATCCACCAGGCAAGTTTGGTGCAGCATCTCCCAACCATGGTAGGTCAGCGAGACAAGTCCTATGTCAACCTCCACAGCCTCAATGAACTCATTTATTTGACAAGAACATATTTGTTAACAGAAACAGGTCTTTCATTGAACTGTGTGAAATAAATCTTCCCCGTGTCAGGTGACTGAGCTGGGCTTGCAGTGCGTAAGCAGGGTAGGGGAGTAGGTGGTGGTGCATTGTACTACCAGTGACACTGCTGAGTATGCTATGTATTGGCAGGCAATTATCTAACATGAAGTACACTGTGTTTGTGTATGTATGTGTGCCCATATTGGTAAATACTGCATCTGCCTATGCTGTATCTATTTTGTGTCCTCTAAGGAAGACATGCACAGTTGCTGCGTATGTTACATTTATTCACTATATGAAAAAAGCAGTACATGGTTAGGGATGCTCGTTTACTTTGAAAACATCACAACATTTGGATTTGTCAACGTTTGTTGCAATAGAGAGGTATGTGTTACTGTGCCTAAGGCATAGCCAGAAGGTAGAGGTGCGGGTGTGCGGAATTTATCCTTATCCAGGTACTTACTCATGCTTGGGGTGGGGGTCTTTGATATGGGATACTACTTCTCATGTTGACAGTGACTGTTCTTGGTGAGACACTTCCTGCACAATGGTGGGCAGTTATCTTGGCAAGGAACATTTCAAGGAATGAATGGACTGTCTTGGGGTATGTGACCTAACAAATATTGTGGGTCTTCCCGATACCTGATCACCAACGGCATGTCATAAGCAATCTTGTATAGTACAGGCAGCTTTGTGGCATCAAGGTTTGAACATAGATATATTTTTTATTTTGGAACAGGGTACTTTTCAGCGCTTGGCTAAACCAGTTTCCTGGAAATAAACACAAATCTACACTGGCAGCTGTATTTGCTCTGAATGGGATAACATGCTCTGCATCAGATCACAGAGCTAAATAATGTCAAAAGGTAACAGTCAGCAAGTAAGCTGGTGACCAATCAGAGGCAGTGGGCAGGATCTACACAACACAGCATCCCTAACCCACAAAAACACTAATTCATGATTTTTTTTTTTTTTTTTTTTTAAAGGGGAGGTCTGAAAAGCTGCAATTTCTAGAAAACAAATTAAAAAGTGCACTAAGCGGCTCTAAACTTGATACACTACAATTTATATAACCAGTTTTTGACCATTCACACCATGTCTGCACGTCCTTTACCTCATTGACTTTCCTTTTTGTCTTAAGTAAAGTCACTCTCTATAGCCTCATCTTACACCCCAGCTGGCTTCAAACTCCCTACTGTGCCCCAGGGTTCATAAACAGCACAATGTAAAAACATAAGTTAAAAGCAATAATACATACTTGTCTCTTGAAGCACCCAGGGCCAAGACAATAGGATCTGCAATCTCTAGCATTGACTGCAGTATGGATGCCACCACGATGAAGAGGATGATGCTGAGAAGGAAGGCCCGGTGGACAACCTGCAGTTCAATCAGTCCCGTCTGCACAGCCAAGATGAGAAGAGTAACTCCCTCTGTCATACCACTGGAGAAATAAAAAATAAATAAATAACCAGAGCAAACAAAATCTAAATATTTTCATACTGCCCAGGCACAAAAGGAGACATCACCACCACCCCATGCAAAGATAAGCACTCAACAACGTTCCTCCTTAACACTGAAGCAAACTTTGAGTAATCGCAAAAAACAACCCAAGGAGCAAACTTTGGCCTTTTTCATACAATGAAACATTGACAATTACTGAGCACTCTCACAATTTAAGCGACAGTGCCAAATAACAATCTCATCCATCTTTACATATGGAAATGCTGCAATATCTCAACTCTTTATACGAAGATGCAAAAATTAGCAAAGCCAACCTTGAAAACTAGCCAGCAATTCAACAATCACATTCCATATCTAAACGAGGCAAAAATCTACACAAATCATCCCACTCCAGAAAGCAAGAATAAGCAATCTCATAAATAAAAAGACAAAAAAGTGCATAATCACAAAACTAAGAGCCAAGTACTAAGCAGGATCGAAGTTCAACTGATAGCTCCACAAAATGTACCTCGCCATCCTTAACATATTTATTTACACACAATTCAAGGTACACAATTCTTCATTTGCTCCAAGCATTTCTTCAAAATCCTTAATTGTTGCAGCCACTATCAGGCACCTATGTAGACTGATGTTAGAAAACTGGTAATGACTGCACCCCAAGGTCTCAGGAGGTCATTTACATGGTGGGTAGCATCAAATAGTGTTCGTATTGCAGATATTTAACATTTAATTCAGTTTGTACGGCATTTTTCATGACATAAGCAGTGAGGTCATACATAAAACATTAACATTTTGTAAGGTGTTGATCACTAATTGCTTTCTCTTTGCTTTACCCAATATGTAGATGGAGAGATCTACTTCTATTCCAGAATATAAGTGTTTGTTATTATTAAGAAATAGATCAAATTCCAACCCCGGAAAAGGAAATATTAGGCATACATTTGTAGGCTTCTGTCTATTGATGAGCTGATATCAAATAGCAATACACTGGCTACAACCATTAGTCCCAGATATGACTTGCAACATAAAAAATGTACTTAAATGCCCAATGACCAAACTACACATGATCAGAAATCACACTGACTAGAAAGCCTATAATGGTGTGATTTGCATACACTGACATAACCCTTGTTGTATCCACAGGATACCATATCACCTTGACAGCTCTGCAAAGTGTGTGCTAGCTGCTATGTTCTAAATACCGTGCATTAGCACCACAACAGTAGACTAGATATGTTCAATTTTCATTGGAAAGGATAGACATCAGTGCTATTTGGTTTGCCTGCTCAATCCTACTCTATTTACACTGCAGATATGAAAAATGCAATGTTTTCACCGCAATCGTTGTAATGTTATCATATTAAAAAAGGTTTTCTATTGATGAAAACAATGAATAGTTCACATTGGTGCTGGCAAAAACAAAGACCATTTAGCACAGGTTCCATCTATTCAGAATACTACAGTCAATAACTGTAAAGTAACAACAATATATTTGCTTATCGCCCACCGAAAAATCTGACCTAGACAGTTGAGAAAATCTTGCATGGGTGTGTTCTGGTTTAATAACTTGCACCACATGAGAACTTTGCACTGGAACAGACAAGGTCAAACTGTGGACGACATCTGCACTGAAGGAAAACCACAAAGCAGTGGCCGAGCCTGACATGCAATGAAGAACTTAGCATGGCAAAGAATGTGTTTGCAGAGTGGTGAAGAGTAACTTGAAGAATCTAACATAAGCAATTTTTTCAATGTGATTACAATGTCAGACTACAGTACAAAACAAACAGATTGATTTATTAGTTACTGAACATTACTATCCTTTTCTCTTTGGGTATGTACACGCTAACTGTACTTGAATTTGTTTGTGGCACACAGGTCATACTGTCTTCCTTAACTTGCACCTCCCTAAACCAGGCTTCTCTAACGACTAGCTTGTGAGTTACTGGTTGCTCACCAGCTACCGGTTAGCATCTCTTCTGTGTGCAGGCCAGCCTGACAAATTAGAAGCATTTGTTTGGTTGAATTATTATATGTATAGCTTAGCTGAGAGTAGGAGCCAAAGACAAAAAATGTGTGTACTTTCAGCATCCATAAATTGACTTTAGAGTAAAATGGTAGAATTTCCAAAAACTGAACTCGAAGTGATACATCGTGTGGCATTGGGGACACTTGTTACTAATGACTTGGTGGCAGGGGTATAACCATATAGAGGCATTCGAAATTGACAGATTTTTTTTTTTTTTTTAATTACTGCTGGCAACCCTCAATGATGCACTGAAGTGATCATTGCAAGTCATCTTGTTTGATGCGGTCACTAGTTCAACACTAATAATATTCATACATCTGGGTGATTTTCACTAAACGTAACTCTTGGAGACCCCTGTTCCTAACAATGTGCCTATCATTAATACCAAAGTTCTAACAGCTAAGTTTCATCCTCAAGAGTTCCTATATGATTTTTGGCATATTCTTCCATCTTTCCATTCCCAAAGGCCATTTTTAGAAGCAAGAAGAAAGGGCTGTAGAAGAAGTGCTCTTTGCATAAACATTTAGTTTAAACTCCATTCTTATGAAATGCACTGTTGTAGACATATAGACCATTACACATACAATACAGTAAACACATCCCTCTGTAACTCTTACTTATAACTCTAAGTTATGCCCCTTTATGCTGCATCATACTTTGTGTAAGGGCGCACATAACTCTAGTTACGCCCCAACTGTGATATTCCATGGAAGAATGTCACTGCTATGATAATCGCTTCTACTACTGCTTTCAAGCGTAATACGGTCCTGGTTTTGATACCATGCACGCAACTGTACATGCAACTGCTGTTTTTCCACAAAAGGAATATGCTATCAAGTCTGATTGCCACACTAATATGCACTCACAATTCTTCATCTGTACGACATATAAGCTGCAACACATCCTTTGGATCATCTCCCACACTAAGAAACGTCAGAGTACTGGGTTGTTCCAAATGCCATTATTCATTCATTCATCTCCTTTGTTAATTCTGATACTACTTCGCTGCCAGTGAGTCCGAACTGGACAACCCTCAAAATAAAGTGCAACTGTAGAATTGTGCAGGTAATCAATCATTTGCTACTTTTTTATAAAAATGCCAGATACAAATTTAACTGTTGTTGACCTATACTTCACAATCTCATCTTCTTTCAGAGTTGCTGCAGACTTCACCTGTCAATAATTCGAAGAATAGCCTCCAAGAAAGTTTTTGTGACAAATCTTATTACAACACCTGGAGGCACTGCACTCATCAGCAGGATCTATTCAACTGAACTTTCTTAGGATATTATTCCTTAATCTTTACTTCAGGACGACTCAGGGTTGTAGGTTCCATCCTACAAAACGTATGTCTAAGGATCAGCTACTTACCTGCAACCAGTTTGAGGAGTGGTGTTTTTATAGATTCACACTTGAATCATTCCCCAATGTCAGTCTGGAAATACCAGGCTAGCTATACTCAGAACTCCACTCCTCTAGATTTCACCATCCTTTAGCTGAGAGTCTATATCAGGTATAGATCTGGATCTATCAAATACATCAATGAAGGAGAACGAAATGGTTATTTACCAGTAGAAGTAGTTTTGCAGCTTGAAGAGTTTTCTGGGTTCACATACTGTGCATTTTTCCACTATCTAGAGGCTGGGTCCGGGATTGCCTTTTCCATTTTCTCTTTCCTCTTTTTGTTTTCTTTTTTCTTTGCTGTGGGTGTTGTCGACCACCATTTGGTGGTGTGGCCATCGTCTTGTGTGACATCAAACGACAACCCGGCTATTTCTGTGCTTAGTTGCAATCTTCTGATTCTTTTCTTCTTTGGTACACCTGCTTTTTATTGTTATCTTTCCCACCTGATATCAACATCTCCCATTTTCCTGGAGTTGGGTGGGTCGCATGTGAATCCAGAAAACTCTTCAAGCTGCAAAACCACTCCTACTGGTAGGTAACCATTTTGTTTTGCAGCATGAATCCTTTTCTGTATTCACATGCGGTGTATTACATTTTGTAGCGATATCCCCTCCTTTGGGATGGCTTGGATGAAATGTGGAAGTGTTAGTAAATAGGTGCTGCAGTACTTTCTTCCCACCTGTGCATCCTTGTTCATTTGGATATCCACAAAATAAAGTTCAACAGAAGTGTATGGTGATGCTCATGTGTAGGGAAGTGCCCCTTTTAGACATGGGCCCCCACCCTCCTTTTGCCTGGTATTTGGTGTAATTTAGACTAAAAGTGCACTGGGTTCCTGCTAAGCAAGCCCCTAGTGCCAGATCTCTCTTCCTCAAACTGTGCAATTCGTACGCAATTGGCAACACCTCTGACACCCCCATAAGTCCCTTAGTATATGGTATCCATGGTACCTAGGAAATGGCTACAAAAGAGGGTCCCGAAAGGGCTACAGCATGTATTACGCCACCCTTACTGACCCATCACCTAGCACGTGCAGACCGTCATTGCAGGCTGCATGTCTTCGTGTAGCTCTAAGGCAGGGTGAATTACATTACATCTGAGGCATATCTGCATGAGCAGATATGCCCCTGCTATGTCTTTGTTGATTCTCAGACTTAGTGAGGGAACAGGGAAGCCATTTTAAGTACATGTACTGGACACTAGTCAGTTCGAGTTCCCCCAGATACATGATGGCTTCACTGAAGATAGGGATGTTTAGTATAAAACATCTCGTATTAGTAAACCCTAACAGATGTCAGTGATGGATTTATTAATACATGCACCCAGAAAAACCAACCATTTACACGTGTTTTGGCTGACTAGTTCAAATTGGTCTGCCACAAACAAACATGTTTCTGACCCCCAAGGATGAGGGACTTTGTTCTTGGGCACACAGGAGCAAAAGCATGCTCTGGCAGGGGTATTAGCACACTCTTCCCAACAAAATGACCTGAAAACCTGTATTCCAAGGCAAGGGGTTTCAAAGATATAGCTTCACTCAAAGCAGAGTTGTCGACCTCACTCACCCAGGCACCATTTGCACCTGGACTGGGGGGAAATTTAGTATTCAGAGAAGTGTGTTCACCCCTCAAGTCAGTCCCACCCCTAACCCGAACAGCCTGATGGGGACACAACATTTAGTAATCTGCCATCATGGTGTTTGGCAGAATTGGGAGCTCTGGGACAGGGTTATGCCCATTACCCACAGGAAGTGGTCATACAGGAGGTGTAGTGACCCAACAGGCAAGGAGCCCATTGTCTAATATTCTACACTCCTGTATAAGTCCCTAAACTCAGTATTTAGGGGAGTCTCTGGCTTCAGGAAAGCAGCTTCCTGCTGACCTAAGAAGGACACAAAGAGGAGTAAAAGCAAAGACTGAGGGAGAAGCACCTGACTTGGATCCAGCACTGCTGGCCTATTTGCTACTCCTGTCAAATTGTGCCAGCATAATCTTGTCCTGCAAGCTGTTGTGCTTCCAAAAGCCTGGGAAAACTGCCTGCCTTCAGCAAAGACCCAGGAACTCCTGCAGAGCAGCTTCCCTACATCTTGACTGTACCCCAAAGGAACTGCGAGGGCTCCGGACCGCTTAAAACCGGACACCTGAAACCAAAACAGCACCCTGGCTTCCTAGCCTGAGCTGAAGTGGGCCAACGGTGCCAGTGCCGCCCCCCAGACCTCCAGAGACAAAGCCCAGCTTGGACTTGTCCACTGTGGACCAAATAACATCACCTGCAGCCTCTGTCCTTAGACCTCCATCAACGGCGAGTGCTCCTGGTGCGTTACTATGGATGCATTTACGATCCTGAGTAGATGGCTTGTACCTACTCTACTCTCGCAGACACAGCCTTTGCAGTGGCTGGTTCCTTGAATGCCTACTTCCCCATGTCAAGTATACTTGGTAGCATGGGTAAATACAAGTTCTCCTTGTTAGAGGACATCAATGTTTTGAGGAAGCAAGAGTCCTTTCTCCTCCTCTAACTGGAATCCATAGGTTTCTGTAGCCCTCTTTATTGGGTTGTTGTAGAGCAGGGGCCTTCGAACTAAAGGGTGAGCCCCCTCTGGAATGGGGGGGGCTCAAATAATCCCAGGGGGTGGCAGGCTCTTATCAAAAGAAACAGTATGCTGGTAGCAGGGCTCTTTTTTAAGCTAAAAACATGGAGCAGCAGTAAACCGCTCTGTAATGGGCCATCATTAACAAGTTTTGACATTTATATCTGTAGGAGGCTGGGCCAGTGTGTGGTGGACACCTTTGGTGCTACACCTCATCCTAACTTCAAGAAACCCTTATTAGATAGTGTTACAGTATCTAGGTAGCCAGGACTCTCTAGTGGTAGCTATGGTGACCAGCCAAGACTTATCTAGGAGGAGTGTGAAGCACTTGCAATACCAAAGTAGTCACAAAGTAAGTATTAGGAAAAAGCATAAAATAGAAAGGGCCCTAAGGGTGGCTGAAACAATACACAAAAATAGTGGAATGCGAGAATGGGTCCCCAACCAGGGGATTTGGAGTAGTTAGCCAAAGGCTTGGGGAGAGTGGAACCCCAAGAGGCAAATATCTAGAAGACCCACAGCGACCAGGAGAGCAGAGGCAAGTTACCTGGTCGTCCCATAGGCAAACATGGGGATCCGTAAATGGAATATTGCTAAAACAGGGCCAGGCCAGTGAAACCCAATGGTTGATTCTGGATGAAGATGACCTGCAAAAGAAGGACAGAGTCCAGTTCACGCAGGAGTGTCCAGATGGGGCAGGAGGCAATGCTCACCCTTCTATGGGTAAACATCTGAGTCGGCAGTGGTGGATGAAGTCCAGCTGCGGAGTCCAGGAGCTGCAGAGGAGTCCATGAAGTCACCTAAGAGCTGTCCCTCGGTGGTGGGTAGATTGCACAGGTCAGTGGTCAGGAGGACCACCAACAAGCATATGCAACTGTAGCTGTTGGAGATCTGCAGAGGCCAGCAAGGTCCTGGGACTCGACACTTGGAGGGGAGTCCGAGCTAACCATCTGAAGACAGGAGAGAAAGCAGAAGCAGTCAGCCCCCACGAGCAATCCACTGGCAGCAGGCACAGTAAATCCCGGTGAGGCCCAACTCGCATACCTGAAGAGGAGTCCCATGTCACTGGAGCAGCAAAGAGGAGAATGTCCTTGCAGAGGTAGAGTACTAGGGATCAGGGCTACATGGAGCCTGAAGAACCCTTGAAGCAGGAGTCAACAAACCTGGGTTACTGCAACAGTCACTGTGCCAGGGGATCTGTCTTAGAGGAAAAGGCAAGGACTTACCGTCTCCAAAGTTGGACAGAAGGCAGAGAGGGCCCACAGGACCCCTCAAAACCACCACCTGTGTTGGAATCTTGACATGTCCAGAGGACAGCAGATCCCAGCAGCCGGGCTTCTTTGTCTTAGGTGCCTGCAGATGCAGGGGAGTGACTCCTTCACTCCAAGGGAGATTTCTTAGCAGCTGAAGTCTTGCTGACCCCAGAGGATACATAACCATGGAAATGTTGCAAGTTGCTGATGGGAGCTGCGGAAACAATGTTGGAAGGAGAGGTTGTCTCGGTGTTGCAGTCTTGTTCCGTTCCTGTGAAGTCCAGCAGTAGAAGAGATCATTGCAGAGGAGTCCTGGTAGAGTCTGCAACCGCCGAATCTGGGGACCGACCAGCAAGGGAATCCCCAAATAGCCCAAAAAGGGGCTTGGTCACTCTGCAAGGTGACCACCTATCAGAGGGTGTCACTGACATCATGTGATCAGTCAGATGCTCCCAGGCACCTCTACCCATCTTGATTTCAAGATGGCAGAATCAAGTGACTGCCTGGAGAAGCTCTGGGCACCACCCATGGGTGGTGGACAGGCGAGTGGTCACTCCTCTTTTCTTTGTGCCGTTTTATGCCACAGCAGGGACCGTGGGTCCCCAGACTGGTGCTACCCGGATTATGCAAGAAGGGCACCAAATTTGCCCTTAAAAGCAAAACCGGGGGAGTGGGGAGGTTACCCCTCCCACCTTGTAACAACTATTTCCAAAGGACAGGAGGCTGCGCCACTCTTCCACTAGAAATCCTTTGTTCTGCCTTCCCCTGCTTGAGCTGGTCAAGCAGCAGGAGGGCAGAATCCTGTCTGAGGGGCTACAGCAGTGTGGGCTGCTCACAGGAGGAGCAATACTAGGGGTCCTCTAATGAGCCCCCAGAGTTCATGGGGCCATGCCACCAATACTGGCAACAGTATTGGGGTATGATTCCGACATGTTTGATACCAAACATACCTAAGTCTGAAGTTGCCATTATGTGGCTGGACCATAGTTAGTGACCTATGGCCAGTACACAGCTAAAATGGCTTTCCTGCACTTACGAAGTCTAGGGAATTGGAAATGGATTTCACAGGGGTACCGCTGCTCTTGCAGGGGTGCCACACACAGAGGGACCTGCACCCTGTCCTTAGGGCTGGAAGGGACTTACAGTGACCTGATGTAGTGACCAGCAGTGAAAGGGTGCTTGCACCTTTTCATGCAGCCTGCTAATGGCAGGCCTGCAGACACAGTTTGCATGGGCTCCCATGAGTGGCATAGTACATGCTGCAGCCCATGGGGGGCATGGTGTAACAATGCCTTGGGTACCCAAGTACCATATACTTGGGACTTACAGGGGTACACCAGTAGGCCAACTGTGGGGTGTAAAAAGTATCAAGACACCCACATTTAGATGACAGAGGTCAATTACTGGGGTCCTGGTTAGTAGGATCCCAGTGAAAACAGTCTAAGCACATTGACAACAGGCAAAAAGTGGGGCAACCGTGCCATAAAGAGGGGCTGTCCTACAATATCCTAAGCTAGGAGTGTGTCAAATGGGAAGGGATTCAAAATATTCTAAAAAAAAAAAACAACCCCCAAATAACCACACTGTGGATACTTTTACTCGTTGTTAAGGCCTGCCTGACCAGAATAGTATGTTTGGCATCAAGTATTTGATTGCATTTTTAAAACCGTAACAGAACTTAAATGCAATGTTTAAATAAGTCTACTCATATTTAAACACTGCCAATGTAACAGAATTTTGAAAAGTTTATGAGGATACCGCAATAATTCCCCCTTCACCCACTAGAGGGTGGGGGTGAGGGGGATGGAACAGCTTTAAAACATTTGAAGACCACGGTTATAGACGGCTAGGTCATCTGGTGGTGATGACCTCGAAGGATAGATGTCAACCTCCTTCTTTTGAGGAGTCTGCGTCGAGGTCCTTCCACGACTCCTAGTCCAAACCTGTTCCCTCTTCACCCCTCTTCAAGCTATTGTAACTCTTTGTTCCTCTTCGTGAGACCCCAGTGTTACTGGGGCCCCCAGGACACACTGGTCGTCTTCCACCTTGGTCGACATAGAAGGCTTGGAAGGAATTCTTTAAAAAAAAAAAAAAAAAAAAAAACTTAAGAATTTGCCAAATTCCTTCTAACGCTGAAGGAGGGCAGCCATTTTGGCTTCGAGCCTTCTCTTCTTTCGTTCAACCTCAAGCAATTTTGCTCAGCATCGAGCATCTGATGTTTCTTTTTCAGCATTGATGGGTATGTCAAGTATGAAACTTATGCCTTTTCTTTCGGTGTGTCTCGAACGGATTGTGTTGTCGAGGGTTTCGACATTACCCCTGCCCCCTAGATATCCCTCGTTTGGGATCCATGTGGCTCTTTTGAGCTTCGGGTGAACATCGGTCAGAGTGCTTCGACACAGGGACTGCCCTCTGGTGTTTACTGTCTGGGGCTTTAGGATCAGAGCCTTTTGGCAGTTTCATTACCTCACTCTTTTTTTCTTTTGGAGTCCTTCGATTGTCTCTTCACTATTTGCCATTTTTGATGTCCATCTCGTAGATCTCGATATCAGAGTCTTCTCCTTGAACCCTCTCTACCTCCTTGACGTTCTCATCTTCTCTCGACAGACCGAACCAAAAACTGTTCCTTCTGGGTGCTGGTCATGGTGTAATGGTCCAGCCTCTGGCTTCGACATACCATTAGGGTCTTGGGTACGAACACTGCTCAGGCCTCACACTTTGTCTTGATGATCCTTGGGAAAACAGATTGCTGATCTCATGGGGGTCTCTCTGGGCAAACTTGTGGTGTGGTTGGGGGTAGAATGTAAATGGGGTGTTCTCCATGACCTCTACTGCCTTCATTCTCTGACCACGTAGCTGGCCCGGTGAGGTTGTCCCACCAGGATAAGAGATGAAGGGTGGCCCTCTTCTCTAGTTGTCATCTTCCGTCACAGTCTTTGGAAAACATTTTCAAAGCGTTTAAAAAACTTTCCAGGGCTCCACCATTGCTTCCAGAGCCAACGGCGGAAAAAGGAATCAGACGTTGTAACTACACACAAGAACATCTGGGTGCCGTCTGACGTCACTCAAGGTGGTCAACGATGGCCATAACAAAGGGGGAAAAACCAGGAGGAAAACAGGAAAAGACAATCTCTGACCCAACCACTAGATGGTGGAATAATGCACAGTGCGTGAATCCAGAAAAGGATCCATGCTGCAAAACTAACTTTCTTCTTCACCGTTCGATCATTTATAAATTTACATGCCTGAATCACTACTGCCAAGTATGTTTTCATATAGAGGAAGAGAAGACGCAATGTGGCTCTACATGTGGAATTCATTTTTGACTTGTACTTTCAGGCAGTAGTGCATGAAGAAGGTGAGTTCTCGGTGTTGCTGTCTTGAAAAAAGTCCATGAATTAACCCATGTGAACACTGCCAGTGTTACTTCATCCCTCTTGTGGATCATGCTGTACTTTAACTTGAAAGTAGAGTAGCAGCCTTTTAATTGCAAACAGTAACAGAAGAAAAGATCCAGAGGGCTAGGCCAGTTTTGGTTATGAGCGTCCTGTTTTTAGAGTGTCCCTGTGATATGAAGAACTAATGAGATTTTATTAGTGTTGTTGTCCTGTGCAATAGAATTTAATGTAGCTTATGTCTTAAGTATGAATGTCCTCTGTACTGTTATGGAGAAATTAGAGATAAAAGTGGACAGAAACAATAGTTCAACTATTCCTGAACACTTTTTAGCAAAAGAAAACTTGAACAAGACTTCTTTCAAAAAAAGAAGAAAAAAAAAAAAACTTTAACAGTGCTATTTTAAGAAACACACCTTTTATTTTACAACTGCAATGCAGTGCTCGAAGACAGATGCTTTAAACTTTTGAAAGAGTTTTAAATGCATAATCTTTTTGCTTTTTAAACTAAGAAAGCTGAAAGGCATGGTGGAAAATGCATACACAGGCTCTAAAAAACAGAAATGCTTTGCAGCGTGTCCAAGGTGCTCACTAACCTAGCTATTCTTTTATTGTACAAACCAAGCAGCAAACCAAGCAGTAGGACTTTAGTTCATCCTCAAGTGCCCCATTGAAGCATTAGCTACTTTTCCCCATCTGATTTTCCAAATAGGAAGGAGGATGTGCTGAATACGCTTTTAAGGTCAGACTTGGTGAGATCTATTGGCTTTTTTTTTTTTAACCTTTTCAGTGCAGGCGTTGGCCACTGGTCAACACCCACACTACCACCTGGTGCGGGTCACGACCAGTGGCAGACGCCAGGGAGGGGGTTAAAAAAATACCCCGGGAGCCACAGAAGATCTTCTGTGTCTTCCCCTGAACCTCTACCTGCCACTTTGTGACGTCAGCGCGCCGACGTCACTATCTGTTTTCTTCCCAAAAAAATTAAATAAATTCAATGGACCGGGGGGGGGGGGGTCGCATGTGAGCAGGGCGACCCCCTGTGGGGGGCAATCATTTTTTATATATATATATATATATATATGTATATATATATATATATATCACTTTTGTCAACGTGTGTGGTTTCCCTGGCGGCTGCAACGGCCCCCAGGAATACCACCCCCAAAAATAAAAGTGATCTGTGTATGTTAGTAATAGTGCCCATGCAATGGAGTGAATACGTATGTACATAATGTAGTTTAAAGTAATATATTTACAAATTTACAAATGTTCAAGATCAACTTCTAAACGGCTACAGGCTCCCGGGGAGGCGGGTGGGCGCATGTGAATCTGCAGCGACTAATGCCACGAACAGATGTACACTGGGTAAGTGACATTTTCCGTTCGATGGCATGTGTAGCTGCAGATACACATGCTGTGCATAGACTAGTAAGCAGTTATCTCCCCAAAAGCGGTGGTTCAGCCTGTAGGAGTTGAAGTTGTTTGAAACCATGTTCGTAGTACTGCTTGACCTACTGTGGCTTGTTGTGCCGTTAACACATCTACACAGTAGTGTTTGGTAAATGTATGAGGCGTAGACCATGTAGCTGCCTTACATATTTCGGTCATTGGAATATTTCCTAGAAAGGCCTTGGTAGCACCTTTCTTTCTGGTTGAGTGTGCCTTTGGTGTAATAGGCAGTTCTCTTTTTGCTTTAAGATAACAGGTTTGAATGCACTTAACTATCCATCTAGCAATGCCTTGTTTAGAAATTGGATTTCATGTATGAGGTTTTTGGAAAGCAATAAATAATTGTTTTGTTTTTCGAATTAGTTTTGTTCTGTCAATGTAGTACATTAACGCTCTTTTGATGTCTAATGTATGTAGTGCTCTTTCAGCTACAGAATCTGGCTGTGGGAAGAACACTGGTAATTCTACTGTTTGATTCAAGTGGAACGGTGATATGACTTTTGGTAAGAATTTAGGATTTGTCCGTAGAACTACTTTATGCTTGTGTATTTGGTTAAATGGTTCTTGTATGGTAAATGCTTGAATCTCACTTACTCTTCTTAGAGATGGGATGGCAATTAAAAATGCAACTTTCCATGTTAAGTATTGCATTTCACAAGAGTGCAGGGGCTCAAAAGGTGGACCCATGAGTCGTGTTAAGACAATGTTGAGGTTCCATGAAGGAACTGGTGGTGTTCTTGGTGGTATAATTCTCTTTAGGCCTTCCATAAACGCTTTTATGACTGGTATCCTAAATAGTAAAGTTGAGTGCATAATTTGCAGGTAAGCTGAAATTGCGGTAAGATGTATCTTAATGGAAGAAAAAGCTAGCTTTGACTTTCGCAAAGGTGGTAAGTATCTTACGAAGTCTTTGGCAGATGCGTGTAAGGGTTGAATTTGATTATTATGGCAGTAATAAACAAATCTTTTCCACTTATTTGCATAGCAATGTCTAGTGGTAGGTTTTCTAGCTTGTTTTAGGACCTCCATACATTCCTGTGTAAGGTCTAAGTGTCCGAACTCTAGGACTTCAGGAGCCAAATTGCTAGATTCAGCGATGCTGGATTTGGGTGTCTGATCTGTTTGTGTTGCGTTAACAGATCTGGTCTGTTTGGTAGTTTGACATGAGGCACTACTGAGAGGTCTAGTAGTGTTGTGTACCAAGGTTGTCTTGCCCATGTTGGCGCTATTAGTATGAGTGAGTTTGTTTTGACTCAACTTGTTTACCAGATATGGAAGGAGTGGGAGAGGGGGAAAAGCGTAAGCAAATATCCCTAACCAACTCATCCATAACGCATTGCCCTGAGACTGATGTTGTGGGTACCTGGATGCGAAGTTTCGGCATTTTGCGTTTTCCTTTGTTGCAAATAGATCTATTTGTGGTGTTCCCCAATTCTGGAAGTAAGTGTTCAGTATTTTGGGGGTGAATCTCCCATTCGTGGATCTGTTGGGGATCCAGAGAGAGATTGTCTGCTAACTGATTCTGAATTCCTGGAATAAATTGTGCTATTAGGCGAATGTGGTTGTGAATCGCCCAATGCCATATTCTCTGTGCCAGGAGACACAACTGTGTTGAGTGTGTCCCTCCCTGTTTGTTTAGGTAATACATCGTTGTCATGTTGTCTGTTTTGACAAGAATGTGTTTGTGGCTTATTATGGGTTGAAATGCTTTTAGCGCTAGAAATACTGCCAATAGTTCTAAGTGATTTATGTGAAACTGTTTTTGCTGAGTGTCCCATTGTCCTTGGATGCTGTGTTGATTGAGGTGTGCTTCCCACCCTATCATGGAGGCATCTGTCGTTATTACATATTGTGGCACTGGGTCTTGGAAAGGCCGGCCTTGGTTTAAATTTATACTGTTCCACCATTAGAGCGAGGTGTATGTTTGGCGGTCTATCAACACCAGATCTAGAAGTTGACCCTGTGCCTGTGACCATTGTGATGCTAGGCACTGTTGTAAGGGCCGCATGTGCAACCTTGCGTTTGGGACAATGGCTATGCATGAGGACATCATGCCTAGAAGTTTCATCACCATTTTGATTTGTATTTTTTGTTTTGGATATATGGCCTGTATTACATTGTGAAATGCCTGAACCCTTTGTGGACTTGGAGTGGCAATCCCTTTTGCTGTGTTGATTGTCGCCCCTAAGTATTGCTGTGTGTGCAGAAGGTGTGACTTTGTGTAGTTGATTGAGAAACCTAGTTTGTGGAGGGTTTCTATGACATACTTTGTGTGTTGTGAACACCGTTCTTGAGTATTGGTTTTGATTAACCAATCGTCTAGGTACGGGAACACATGTATTTGCTGCCTTCTGATATGTGCAGCTACGACTGCCAGGCACTTTGTAAAAACTCTTGGCACAGTTGTTATTCCGAATGGCAACACCTTGAATTGGTAATGTACCCCTTGGAATACAAACCTTAAGTACTTTCTGTGTGAAGGATGTATCGGTATATGGAAATATGCATCCTTCAGGTCTAGTGTTGACATGTAGTCTTGTTGTTTGAGCAGTGGGATTACGTCCTGTAATGTCACCATGTGAAAGTGATCTGATTTGATGTAGGTATTTAATGTTCTGAGATCTAATATAGGTCTCAGACTCTTGTCTTTTTGGGGTATGAGAAAGTACAGAGAGTAAACTCCTGTTCCTTTCTGTTGGTTTGGTACTAATTCTATTGCTTCTTTCTGTAGCAATGCCTGAACTTCTAGTCCTAGAAGATCTATATGTTGTTTTGACATATTGTGTGTTTTCGGTGGGACGTTTGGAGGGAATTTGAGAAATTCTATGCAATAACCATGCTGGATAATTGCCAGTACCCAAGTGTCTGTTGTTATCTCCTCCCAATGTTTGTAAAATTTGCTTAGTCTCCCCCCCACAGGTGTTATGTGTTGGGGATGTGTGACTTGGAAGTCACTGCTTATTTTGTGGAGTTTTAGCACTTTGGAACTTCCCTCTACTTTTTTGGAACTGTCCCCCTCTATATTGTCCCCAAAAACTTCCTCGCAGATATTGGCTCTGATAAGTGGGCCTTGTTTGTGAGGTCGTGGGTTCTGTGCTTTGCCCTCGAAACCCCCCTCGAAACTGTGGTTTTCGAAATGTGCCTCTGCTCTGTGGGGAGTAGAGTGCGCCCATGGCTTTGGCCGTATCAGTGTCTTTCTTAAGTTTTTCGATAGCAGTGTCCACCTCCGGCCCAAACAACTGCTGTCCGTTAAATGGCATATTCAGCACAGCTTGCTGTATTTCTGGTTTAAATCCTGATGTACGCAGCCATGCATGTCTCCTTATTGTCACTGCTGTGTTGACAGTTCTAGCAGCTGTGTCTGCTGGATCCATTGCAGACCGTATCTGATTGTTGGAGATACTCTGTCCTTCTTCTACTACTTGCTGTGCTCTCTTCTGGAACTCCTTGAGCAAATGTTCTATAAAGTGTTGCATTTCGTCCCAATGAGCCCTATCGTATCTGGCCAACAAAGCCTGTGAGTTTGCAATGCGCCACTGGTTTGCTGCCTGTGCCGCCACCCTTTTGCCTGCTGCGTAGAATTTTCGACTTTCTTTATCTGGAGGTGGTGCATCTCCTGAAGTATGTGAGTTCGCTTTCTTGCGAGCTGCCCCCAC
The DNA here is from genome assembly GCF_031143425.1 of Pleurodeles waltl. Lineage (NCBI taxonomy): Eukaryota > Metazoa > Chordata > Amphibia > Caudata > Salamandridae > Pleurodeles > Pleurodeles waltl. The sequence continues at coordinate 942,695,669 of NC_090446.1, forward strand.
TACAACTGAGTCCGGTGTTAGCTGTTGTGTGATGTACAGGTTGTGTCTGTTGGTGGTGGTTTATATTTTTTCTCCACTCTTGGAGTAATGGCCCTTCCTTTTACAGGCTCCTCAAACACTTGTTTGGAGTGTTTTAGCATTCCGGGTAGCATGGGAAGACTCTGGTACTGGCTGTGTGTGGACGACATTGTATTAAATAGAAAGTCGTCTTCAATGGGCTCTGCATGCGGGCTGACATTATGAAATGCCGCTGCCCTCGACACCACCTGTGCGTAGGCTGTACTATCTTCTGGTGGCGACGGTCTAGCTGGGTAACAGTCAGGACTAATATCTGACACTGGCGCATCATAAAGGTCCCATGCGTCAGGGTCATCTTGACTCATCCCAGTATGAGTTGGGGATTGCACCATAGGTGGAGTGGCTACCGGTGATGTTTGCGGCGAGCGTTGTGGAGACAGTGGCGGGCTTACTTGTTTAGCCACCTTTACCTGTGGCTGCTTGTCTTTCTCCTGGAAGGCAAGTTTGCGTTTCATTCTAATAGGAGGGAGAGTGCTGATCTTTCCCGTTTCTTTTTGGATGTGGAGCCTTCTTTGGATGTAGTCTGGCTCCATTGTCTCCAATTCCTGTCCAAATCTATGTATTTTCATTTGTGAGGACAGGCCTTGTTCCTCTGTGTAGGAACTTGATTTCGGTTCCGAGGCCGGATGTTTCGGTATCGAAACCTTTTCGGCTACTTTTTTCGGTTCCGACAAAACCTTTTTTTATTTTCGGCATCGTTGTCTCTCGGTGCCGACTCATTTCGGTGCCGCTGTATCGGTGCCGAACTTGCTCGGAGCCGCTATCTCAGGCCCGAGATTGCTGTGTGGCGGTATCTCGACCGGAGTCGGATGACTTCGACACCAGCGTGCCCTTTTTCGGTGCCGATGATCGGTGACCTATTTTTCGGGTTAAGCCATGGCCTGTTGGCGGTGGCGGCCCCAGGGCTTTTGTGGTCTTCTCGTGAGTTTTATGTTTCGACGTCTTACTCACGGTTTTCGGCGTCTCTTCGGGATCGATCTCATCCGAGTCCGATTCCTGGATGGAGAAGGTTTCTTCTTCCTCCTCGAAACGCCCTTGTCCTGTCGGCGCCAACGCCATTTGCAGTCTTCTTGCTCTTCGGTCTCTTAGTGTCTTCCTGGACTGAAACGCTCGACAGGCTTCACAAGTATCTTCCTTGTGTTCTGGCGACAAACACAAGTTACAGACCAGATGCTGATCTGTATATGGATACTTGTTATGGCATTTTGGGCAGAAGCGGAATGGGGTCCGTTCCATCAGCCTTGAAGAGACACGTGGCCGGGCCGACCAGGCCCCGACGGGGGAATCGAAAAAACCCCGAAGGGCCACCGGAGCTCTTCAAAAGTCTGTGTCGACTACCCGATACCGAACGCAAACAAAACCGACGATTTTTCCGAGATTCGAACTAACTTTCCAAACCGAAACCCGGAGCGAAAAGGAACACGTCCGAACCCGATGGGGGGAAAAAAACAATCTAAGATGGAGTCGACGCCCATGCGCAATGGAGCCGAAATGGCAGGAGTCCCTCGATCTCGTGACTCGAAAAGACTTCTTCGAAGAAAATCAACTTGTAACACTCCGAGCCCAACACCAGATGGCAGGATGTGCACAGCATGTGTATCTGCAGCTACACATGCCATCGAACACACACACACACACATATATATATATATATATTCGCCACCAGTTCTCTTGCAGTTGCAGCTTGCGTCTTCAAAGCCATGCACATACTTCAACTGACTGTAGCTTTTAGGCAGCAGTAAAAAAAAAAAAAAGTCAAGTAAGTCTTGTGATTATGTTTCTGCTAGAAAAGTATCTGACTTTTATCTAGTGGCAGTTTTGATGCCATAAAATAGCGTAGAAGGTTTATATGCCTACTGAAAGGATCAAAATTATATGTGAATAGCTGAGTGGATTAGTAAAGCCAGCTATTACCTGCGCTATAATATAAATGAAATGTATGTACGGGGCTATGAAGAGATGAAGGGCACTTTTGCTAGGTGGTAGTGAGAGAATCCAAAGAGGAGGTCATGGGAATGGGAGCACCAATGATGATTGTTGGACTGGGCGCTAGAGGCGCTAAAGATTATTGGTATGTGACAAGGTGAAGGTAAAGTGGTTCTTTTTTGTTTTTTTGAGTGTCTTGAGAGAACATGCTGACTGAAAGAAAAAGCGAAGGTGACCTCTACTGTTGTAGGTATCACCCACCAGCAATTTCGTGACTGTCTACATAGGCTAGTGTTGTAGAGCGGCAGTTTAGACAGTAGCAGAGATGGCATCTCATTGGATGACTGCTGCTCAAGCCCTCACTCAAGTTATAGAGGACAGCTCTGACGTAGGATCAGAGACTGAGACAGCAGATAGTGAGACAGCATCTGAGGGGCAGGGCAATGGCACAGGCTCTGGGAATGATTTTTCAGTAGGAGTCCCATTCAATAACTTGTCTTCCAGTGATTATGAGGGAGGTGATGAAGACAGTCCTGCTGTCCCTTCGCAAGCACAGTCTGTGCAGCAGGACAATAGCGGGTTATCCCAACCCAGAGAGCAGGTGCATGCGGCGGCAAGCACACAGAGAGAGTGCTCCCCTATTTAGTTCAGCCCCAAAGTGCACCGCCCAATCGTATTGTGGAGACATCAAAATTATCTATCACAAAAAAAACTGGTTTTGTAAGGCAGGCACCTGCGTTTTTGGTCCTGGGCTCGCCGGCCATATAGGGAAACATACCAAACCCAGACATTTCTGGAAACTAGACATCAGGGGGAGTCTACAGAGGTGTGACCTGTGTGGATTCCCCAAAGTTTTCTCACCCATAATACTCCGCAAAGCTGAAATGTTGAATAAAAACTCTATTTTTTCTTGCATTTCTCTTACACAAACTACAGGAATATCCTGGGATCCACAAAATTCCAACCACCCAGTGTTTTCCCACCTGTCGTGATAAAAACGCAACCGTACTTGAGCGCATGTACCAAGTGCCAGCGTCAGGAATCGATCACACCAGGGTCAACATTTGCCCTCATGTAAGGAAATGCATTGACCGTTGTCTTATCTATTCCTGCTGCGGGCACTAGGACTACCCACACAAGTGAGGTACCATTTTTATCAGGAGACTTGGGGGAACGCTGGGTGGAAGGAAATTTGTGGCTCTCCTCAGATTCCAGAACTTTGTCACCGAAATGTGAGGAAAAAGTTTTTGGGGCCAAATTTTGAGGTCTGCAAAAGATTCTGGGTAACAGAACTCGGTGAGAGCCCCACAAGTCACCCCATCTTGGATTCCCCTAGGTGTCTAGTTTTCAAAAATGCACAGGATAGGGAGGTTTCCTTAGGTGCCGGCTGAGCTAGAGGCCAAAATCCACAGCTAGGCACTTGCCAAAAAACACATCAGAATTCAGTGTAAAAATGTGATGTGACCATGTTGCGTTTCCTGTCGCTGGCATTAGGCCTAGACACGCAAGTGAAGTGCCATTTTTTTATTGGGAGACTTGGAGGGAACACAGAACAGCAGAACAAGTGTTATTGCCCCTTGTCTTTCTCTACATTTTTTCCTTCCAAATGTAAGACAGTGTGTTAAAAAGACTTCTATTTGAGAAATGCCCTGTAATTCACTTCACGGTACCCCGGAATTCAGAGATATGCAAATAAACACTGCTTCTCAACACCTTATCTTGTGCCCAATTTGGGAAATACAAAGGTTTTCTTGATACCTATTTTTCACTCTTTATATTTCAGCAAATGAACTGCTGTATAACCAGTATAGAATGAAAACCCATTGCAGGGTGCAGCTCATTCATTGGCTCTGGGTACCTAGGGTTCTTGATGAACCTACACGCCTTATATAGTCCAGCAGACGTAACGGTATATTGCTTTAAAACATCTGACATCGTAGGAAAACGTTACAGAGTAAAACATGGAGAAAAATGGCTATTTTTTTCACCTCAATTTCAATATTTTTTTTTAATTTCAGCTGTTATTTTTAAAGGAAAACCTTGTAGGCTCTACACAATGACCCCTTGCTTAATTCAGAATTTTGTCTACTGTTCCGAAATGTTTAGCTTTCCGGGATCCAGCGTTGGTTTCACACCCATTTTTGTCACTAACTGGAAGGAGGCTGAAAGCCTAAAAAATAGTAAAAATGGGGTACTTCCCAGTAAAATGCCAAAATTGTGTTGAAATATGTGGTTTTCGGATTCAAGTCTGCCTGTTCCTGAAAGCTGGGAAGATGGTGATTTTAGCACCGCAAACCCTTTGTTGATGCCATTTTCAGGGGGGAAAAATCACAAGCCTTCTTCGGCAGCCCTTTTTAACCCCATTTAAAAAAAAAAAGTTTTCGCTGTATTTTGGTTAACTTCTTGGGCTCCTCCAGGGGGAACCCACAAACTCTGGGTACCTTTACAATCCCTAGGATGCTGGAAAAAAAAGGACCCAAATGTGGACAAAAGGTTATGAAGGCCTAAGTGCGAACTACCCCAAGTAGCAAAAAAGGGGCTCAGCAAATGGGGGGGTGGGGTGGAGGCCCAGTAGCTAAGGGGTTAATAGTATCCTATATTCTGTTATGCTATCAGTCTGGATATGTATTGTTTACAAGCTGCTCGTCCTATATTTATTGGTCCATAATTCACAAAAAAGTCTTCTAAGTCTAGACGATTCAGTATTTTTAACTTAATGTTCTTTTAAAGTCCAAAATGTGTAAATACCTCTCTGCTTAGGTCAGGCGTGGAAAAATACTGGTAGAGATATAGGAACAAGTAATATAAAATTCAGGGACTACTATCATTTAGGAAAAAGTGTGCATTTTGAAGACTGCATTACTATTGCAGTAATACAAGGCTTATTAAGGTATAGAGCTTGAATGTCACTCACCCTCTGGGCCAATCCAATTGCTACTGGGAAAGCCTTTTTTCCATGACAAAGGCTGCAAAGAAGATTTATTCATGGGTACAAAAGGAGGACCACTGGACAAACTAGCACTACAATGAGCTAATGATTGAAATTTAAAAATGAACACCAAAGGAATGGTCAGAATTTGGACTTTGATCTCTAGTGCTTCTCATCACTGGTGTTTCCAGTACAGACTAAAAAAGTAACAGAACTGGCACTTTATCACTCACGCTAGCTCGTCTCTACCTGTTCCGAGTGAAGGAACGCTGTGTGGTGCATAACAGTGGTACAACTCTTTAAATGTCCTTGACAAACACTTGAGGAGTGTTACCTTAGAGTCCAAAGTGAGTGTAAGATTAGGTATACCTAAAAAGTGTTTGTGGCAGCTACCCTCACACATTTAATGCAAGGTGTACCGGCTAAGGGAGCATTATATGCAAGAAACAGCTTAGGTGCACACTCGCGCCGTCTCATGTCAGTGATATTTATGTTGCAGGTTTAGAAATGAAAAAGGTATCCACCTATTTTTATTTTTAAGATTCATGAAACAGGATCCATCCTTCTTATAGAAAACATTTTAATTCACGTTTCGTTTTCAACATTAATGCAGAAAATGCTTACATGGGAACAATCTAGGTGTTGCAGAGCTGGAGTAACTCCTGCACATGCAAACCCCGCTGCAACATTAATGCGTACACGCATACATGGGAACAATACTAGCATTGGAATGCTGGGATGGGGAAGATGGGAGGGGGAAAGAGGGAACAGGAGACGAAGGACGGAGTGATTGAGGACACGAGAATTCATGTGGTGTGATCCAACACAAAGCACGAGAAAGACAACATTTAGTTCCAATTATAACTGGCATGCACTAGTACTGTGTTCCAATATTAACAATCTGGGCGCTGGAATGCTCAAGAATCTCCTGCACGTATAAACCAGATAAAGCAGCAACGTTAATTTGTAAATGCTTACAAGGGAACAATCTGGGTATTAAAAAGCTGGGATGGGGTAGGTAGGAGGACGGTGCAATTGAAAACAAGAGCACTTTTGTGGAGTGCTCAAACACAAAGAAAAAAGGAGCTTCTAAAACAGGAGCGGTGGATGTGCAAAAGTACTTGGACCATTCTCTGGGGTTTTGATGGGAGGATAAACGCAAGAAGAGGCATGTCATATACATGCAATGGCCAAAAATGGGGAGCAATCAAATGGTAAGCCTATGGGATGACTGAACCCACAGATTTAAAAGATGTCTTTTAGAGACAGTGCGTGCACGCTCTCTACCCGAGACCTAAAAAGGATTTTTTTCAGGGCATGTCTCAACTGTAAAGTCCGTTCCATTCAAAGGGATCTGTTATTAGGTGAGTGATAGTTTTGGTCAACATTTCCACCCATTCTGCTAAATCCTCTGTTAAATTAGCTCATCTCGACTTCTTTTTCTTTTTCTTTTTTGCTTAGGCCCACTCAACCGGGTCCTTTTTTCAAATGAGCAATCCTAAATGAGCTAGAGATAATCTAATGCATTGTTATTCTCCTCTTAGCCAACACAGTCCCCAAAGCCAACATCTGCAGTTTCATTTTACAATGTTTCCACTACAGCAGGACTATCAGCAATATGTTTTAATAGTTTTCGCCACATTCATATCAGTTATAACATGGAGCACAGTCATCACCTTATCCTAAAAATCAGTTATCTTTTGACAGCCCCATGTCCTGTGTATGAAATTGGCTTTTCTCAGCTGCATCTAAGCACATGCTGCAAGCTTCCTGGATTTATCAATGCTAGCCTTTGAGAGGTGAGATATATCCTACGTATATAATAGAAGTGTATCAATTTAAACATAGCACCAGGAGAAATTGTTTTAATCTGGTGACACGCTCTACCCCATTCTGTGTCTGACAGAACATTTAGACAGTCCCCCATGCCACCATTCATTTGTCTTCTGTGCATCACTCCGCCACTGCACCTATCCTGTAGCAAAGCTACACGTGGCAGCGTTAGGAACCTCCTATTACCAATTAAATCGAATATCTTATGCAGCACCATATGTTCAACAAGAGTCTCTAGAAAGCCATTCCAGATGGTTGGTGCTACATGGGCTATTCTGGCATACTGCCAACATCGTTCCATTCCCATACAAGTGCTCCTGTACCTGTTCAAAGCTAATGAAGTGATTGTTCAGATATAGACCCCCAGCCCCATTCACAGTCACTCTCCTGCCAATGGTGAAAGGACATGTCCCTAGTCATCATCCGGAATGGTCTAAGGGACGAGATGTGTATCTCTGCTGTAAACTGGGCACTTTTTACATGTTTAACCACTACTGGGTGCCATATATATGCCAACTAACACACCAAGTAAAGCATGTGCCTTGCAGCACCTTCAACTATCATAAATAACTCAGATAATGTGTATTGACAAGAACTTCTCCCGTCCTGGGCCACGTCAAACCAATCAAATGCATTCCGGAGCTGGGCTGTCGCATAGTATATAAAAAATAAATGTCCAGTAAGCATAGCCCACCCTTTGACCACAGTATAATAATGTGTTTAAAATTACTCATCTGCGCTTCCCTGCCCAGACCAGCTGACCTATCAATCTACCAAGGCAGTGGAACTTTTCATTGGAATCTGACATATTGTGTTTTGCACATATAAACAACAAAGCAAAAACCACTATCTTCGCCTCAGGAGTGTGCCCCATTATGGAATGGGTGTTATAGGCAAAGAGAAAAAACGCTTAGATCCAAGGGGATAATAGAGAAACCCTACAACAAAGTGCCAAAGGACATTATTTAAAATAACCAATTATTTTCATTGCTCATGCAATACAATAACTAATTATATTGCATATGTACACAAATTACGAAAGAAAATGTTGGCAACTGTAATACTGAACGTTTTTAAAAAATATATATATTTTAAGACATCCTTAGTTTAAGGTGCCATTTCTCATGTAAGTGGATTTGTATAATAGCCTAAATTGATGGCCTTAATTGCTTACCCTCCAACGGACGCTGTAGCATTAGTAACATTAATTGTAAAATCAGGCTTTGGTGAGTTAACACCAGCAACAAGAAATATTTCAAGCAGCAATCATGACTTTTGTGCTCCCTTCGTCCTAACGATGGCCCGTTAAACTAAAGAAAGGTCGAAATGATGGCAACAAACATTTGGATGAAAACAACATTTATTGTGCAATGTGATTTATGTACAAGCTTTTCTATTCATTTTTGCCATGCACAATATTGTAGAACTATTACTTTTTGCCGTTGCTTGGTTCTCCTTCGCTATGTGCTTCACTTTGTGCAGTTCATGTTAATTTCATGAGCACCATGTGTTCACCTAGCAGACTGAGCACTTTGCTTTTATACTTAATGTTGCCTCAGAACAACTGCATCTGTATGAATGTTTTTAAATATTAAAACAATAGCCTCAGTATTTACAGTTGGTCACATATTTGTTCGTAATTTGTTTACGTAAGCAATATACTGAGTTATTATGTTGCATGAATGATGGAAATTGGTTATTTTAAATGATACAGTTTGGGGCAATGTTGAAGAATGTCCCCATTATGGAATGCGGTAATGTCCTACAGAACTTACCGAACAGCTCAGTCCTTCCATGCATTTAAGGAATACTGTATCTGGGAACATTGGCACCCAAATCCGTAAGTGCTTAAATCCATCTATTCCAAAAGCAGATCTCCAGGTAGCGCTCTTCTCTTCTCCATTCCCCCCCCCTCCAACTTCTGGAAATAGTTGCAATTTGCTACGAATAGTGTGTAACCCAGATACTTCGCCAAAGCTATACAAGGCCTTTGATCAAATTCACCAGCTCCATAAAGCATGCAAGTGCATTATCCGCATACAGGGAAATCATGTGTCTATCTGTCAGACTGTAGCATCTCCGTATGCGGACTACAAGCCAAAGGCTCTATAGCTAGACTAAACAGCAGGGGTGATGACTGGCATCCCTGCTGGGTGCCTCTCTGTAGCTCCCTAGCATCTGATATTAGGTCACTTGTATGCACTCGGGCCGTGGGATGCAAATACAACAAGTTCATCCAGTTTAAGGATTTAGGTAAAAAAAAAAACCAGGCCAACAAGACCTTCTACAGATACTGCCAATTCCCAGGGTCAAACACTCGCTCCAGATCTAAGGAACCACCACACAATCTTCCTCTGCACACCATCCAGAGCCAATTTTGGTTCTTCCAGGTCTAAAGGAGCTTTCCCCTCTGTTTGCCTGAAAGTCTAGGGAGAGTTACATCTTGTAAATAATTAGGTATGTCTTCCATGTCTACAGCGCTCAGCTGGAAGACACGTTTCTGCAATTATTGCCTACACATCTCTTGATAGCATACCTTGAAACTATGCCGTAATCACCACTCCCAAGAAGCTTCATTATTTCAGTCTGAGGAATTTCCTGCTTCAGCAACCACACCAATGTGTACTGGTTTGCTCCCCTCATGAAACACCCTCAGCCTATATAGTGTGTATGTCTTTGTCCTCACGTAACCATGTATCTTCCACTTGTCATCTAACCTCCACCTGCTGCCTTTTAGTAGTGTGATGAACTGGAATCACTTTCTAATTATGCCTGTTGGGTCTCCAGCTCCGCCAGTGTGCACTCCAAATGTTGCTTGACCTCTAAAATATGAGCAATGCATTCCCCTCTTAAGGGCGATCTTATAGGCCTCCTACTCTACAGCTCTAATGTTAGTGGTGCCAAGATTATTTTGAAAATAATCACTTGTAGACTCCTGCATGAATCCCACACAGGCCTCATCCATCAATACTTCTGTACACAATATTCAAAGTAGCATTTCGGTCTGTCTCCTCTAGGTTGTAAAGCAGCCAGTAATTGAGTGTGGTGTGACAGGAATCAATTAAAATACGAGGCCTTGCTAAACAATGTTAGATCATCTGATCTGCCCAGCATGTGGTCCAACATACTATGTGAGCTGTGCACCACAGAACTGTAAGAGTATACCTTTTCCAGCTGATAATGGTATTGACATATTTTCACCAGACCAAGATCCACAATGGCTCTGTTCAGGGCTGCCTACATACCCTTTTTCGTACCTGACCTTGGGACTCAGTGGTGTAGGTGGTAGTTTGGAGGGGAGGGGGAAGTGGGGAAGCGTTTATTCAAACACCAATCTAGCAATGTACCATCAACAGTCAGACCTCTACACCATCCAGAAGGCCCACCATCACAAAATATTGCCCCTGCAGGTTTACTACCCGATTGTATATAGTTCAAATGTTGTCCCCGCAGTTAAGCATATAAATACTCTGCATGCATAATTTCAATACATAGCAACAAATAAATGTCCTCCTCATTTCTTACCCACTTTTTCCACTTCAGATTTAAGCAGGTGGGACTCCTCGAACATTGCATTTTGGACCTTAACAGATAGGAGTATATCCTGTAATGCTTAGGGCAGCTTTTAAGCCATCTAAGGTTCTATGGAACTATAAGTCTATGCATTACAGTATTATCAGTGTTTGACCAGGGCTTTCCCACAAAGCACCCCCTTAGCAAATCATGATCCAAATTTCTCTTATGCATTGCTGGCAATCTGCCTCCGTCCTCTAGTGTGGCTGAGTCAACCACGTATATTTCAATATGATAAACTAATTTTCTGATACAACAAAATAGCGTCCACAAACTCCAACCACCAAGGGAGACACATATTTCCCCAACTATGTCCGACTTCGGTGCGCCATCAGCTGTATCCCATAAGGGTCAATCATATCAACCTAGTAGTGCAGTGGAACTCGCTGAATTTAGAGTAGCTGAAGTACTGAAAATCTCCTTATGAACAACATCTATTCTGAGGCTCTTTTTATCTCAAGGGTATAAGTAGAGGATTTTTTTTTTCAGACTTCTTTTGCACTACAGTCAATATGAAATAACGTAGGCTCAATTTATTAGACAAAAGTGACATCCTTCACATTGTGATGGTCAAGCAGATAGAGATGGATACTCACACCCTTTACATTCTCTAACTTCTTCCTACTCGCTAAAGATGTTTCATGAGCAGATGCCACTGGTGGAAAAAAACATCAAGTGCTGTAGAAAAGCCTGGAATCTCGGGATATAATACAAAAAGCATGAACAGCTGTTTACATTAACGGTTTAAGTGGGGAAAAAATGATCCAAATGAAGACAGACCTCTGGGTTCAGGTATCATCACAGTACAGTTTGGAAAGATTAAAGGAAACCCCACACTTGGCGATGTATCTTAGGCTAGTTAGGTCTCAGCACAATCTAAGTCCCATATGTTTAAATAGCCACAGTCTCAGATTCTCTTTACTTTAAAAAAACATTTTTAAGGTTTTGTTAATCTTTTAGGGTTTAGTCATGGATTTCCTTTTCAAATCACTGTACTGCACTGGTAAAATAAAATAAATGTCTGGTTATACTTATGTTTGAAACAGTTTTTAGAGTTTTTTTTGTTACCACACAAAGGCAGCCAATGCGTGTTATCAGTAAAAATTCTATGAAGGAGTACATAAGAGTTTGTGTTTAGAAATAATTTATCTTTAAATAAGCCCCAAATGGCTCTTACCTGGCAAACATCTTTGTTGCTCAGATTCACCTTTCCTGCAAGCTGGTCAGAAGCGCTGCTGGCTTTAAAGAAAAGTATTAAATGCCTTCCTTGCCAACCGGTTCCAAGGGGCGAACCAAGAACTGAGAATATTTTTTTTCCCAAGCTGGTGAAATTCATGTCAGAAAACAGAGTAATATATTTCTCAGCTCCTCAATTAACTCCTGAGAGAATGATGTATCTGAATGTTTTCTTCAATATCTGGAGAATGCAAAGTTATAGTGGCTTGCTGAGGGCTACGATGTTGTTCTGCAGTCTGGTGCTAGTGATAGCCAAGAGAGACATTGCTAGACACTGGGATGGAAGCAAATGTCCAACCCTTCTGGAATGCAAAACGAACATGGATATGTATCTAGTTGCGAAAAAAGTAACAAATGCAAACAGGGGCACACCCAGTAATGTAGGATAATATGGGGAAGATGGATGCATTACTTCTCTCTGGATATGTCAGATGAGATGGAGAACCAATCCCAGGTACTGTTGTAATAATTATTATGGCTCTACGGCGGGGTGTGACTTGTACACAGACTATTTGTTTTTCAATACTAATAGGTGGAAACTGGCTGGGAAATGTCTGGGTGGGGGGAGGTAGGGCAGTTGTTTCAGACCTGGTTACTGTTTAATCTGTTCCATTTTGACATGCTTGGTGATTACTCAAATATCATGTATTATGCTCGTCTTAACAATGAAAATAAATACCAATATTACCAAAAAAAGAATGCAAGTTGAAGGCTTATCAAAAAATATGCAGAGCCCTGAATATTCTACAGAGAGCAGGTAATGTTTATCTGGTGTGGTTGATATGAAATGAGCTGTAGACCTTTCCTTTCTTCTGTCACCAAAACTACTTTAATACAGCAAACATTTTGGTTGAGGAAGAGGCTCAAACCATTGCAATCTTCTATCATGTCCAGTGAACCAAGTGCTAAGGAGCCACATATAATTCAGACAACCCTAGATCCCAGTTCTCCATTGGAACTGGTGAAGCCTGTGGGTCCAGTAGATATCACCAATACTGTGGGTGAAACCAAGCAAGCATACTCCTGAGTGGCACCTTCATAGGTACTGTCCCACTTCAGCTCCTACCTCACAAAAAACATTTTAAGACTGTCAGAACAGTTGGGTCATTAACAAGTTTCACCCTGAATGGTGCCGCACTGGACACTGGTTACCAGAGCCTGTGGTGAAACCATGAACTTGACACTGAGAATCTGAACTTGTAACCTTCTATCTGTTTAGGGTGAACAGGTTTTTTTAAAACTGTATTTGCTGAAATGTAACTGCAGAGACTCAAACCCATTGTCAAGAGAGATTGAAAGAGGTTAAGGAAGAGGGTACACCACTGCAACGCCATTTTCTAATCTCCAAGAATAAACTTTATTTTTGCTGTCTGAACGGAGGGCACTGTATACAGAAAACAAATACTATTAAGCCACTGTTTGCAAGCATAAAAAACAAGTATAGCCACAGCACATTAGATACTTTCACAGTGGTGGCAACCACAGGACTGATCTCCTTACCCTTAGCATTAAAACCACCACACACTATTGGGTAGGACCAAACAAGGGGCCCAAAGTTTGGGAAAACCTCTGAGATCACAATTTAACAAGAGTCTAATCGAGATGCGGCTTCAGGCATTATGGTGCTAAGTCAAGTACCATATTTCTATTCTAGCCACCGTCCCTAGAAAAAGGCAGGAGTCTTCATTCACAGAGGCCCTTCCATGTAATTACTGCAACCTCAGGATATGTTTGATTGGTTTCTGTAGGTGCTACTTTATATCATAAAAGGAGTTCTCTCCATTTAGATGTTCTCCAGACGATGAATTTGTTTGTACAGTCTCCTATGACAGTGCTTCAAGACAACCCTCTTCAAGCACCACATAACTGTCCAACTAATCTTCTCAACATTCTCCTTCCTAGGACTACAAATCACCATATGTTCCGGGGTCCATCTTGCATTTCCATTCATCATAATGCACAACCAGATGTTTGTTGGCTCTTTGCTTGAACTTTCATGGGAAATAACAGCTGATGAAAAAAAATACAGGGCCGATTGATTGTGATGTTGCTTTTGTATGTGGCAAAAACATCTATCACAGTTTGAAAGGTCCACTGCCGTTTCTCTGCTCGGTGGACTTTGCCTTCTATGAGTAGGATTTTGACAATGTTGCTCGCGTTAAGCACGGCTGGGTGAGAGGGTTATCTTCCTGGTCATTCTCCGCGAGCCTTTTTTTATTTTATTTTATTTTTTATTTTTTAGGACTGGCATGTTCAAATTTCCAAAGGGAATAGACCTCTAGATGATGGGGATCTAAAACATTTCAGTCAACTTTCTCTTTTTCCTTTACTTCCTTGCCCTGTCTAATGAGTACTTGCAGCTCCACAGGCAGCTTAGTGTGCAAAACCGGTATCAACACACAAGCAACTAAAGTAGCCATGGATGAGACTCTTGGTGACACACTCAATGAATTGATTAAAGGACGGTTTTGTTGGGGTAGCCATCAAAGAGTGTGTCCATTTTTTTTTCATTGAGGAATAACTGGTTTGAGGAAGGTGTGCATCAATTATACATGGTTGTCAAATACCAGGTCGACAAACAGTTCTCTGGATTGAAGTAAGCCTAGGTGAAGGTGGAGAAATTAACTGTGGCAAGCTACATGATAGCTTGAATCAGTCCTTAGAAATTCAAACTATGTAACCAGAAAACTCCACCACATGCTTTTGTCCTTGTAACTGACTAGAAACTGACGATGGCAGAGGACCTGTCACTGATTCCTTATTGCTCAGACGCCATAAATCTCTTTTCCTGCCTTTCTGGCTTTTAGAGAAGAAGGTATGGCACATAGAACTGTTTGGACGCACAGGCTTCAGGTGAAGACAGTAAATGTGTTCTGTAGGAGGGTCAAGAACAGTTGAGGCACCACATCTGAAAAGTGACTTTTTGGTCTTGGCAGGTGTCTCAGTCGTGTTTCGCAATTCCTTGATGTTCTTCTGGAGCAGAATTTGAGCACCAAACTCCAGGATGGGCTACAGAACTCCAAATAGGTTTTGACACATCCCAAAAGGGAACACACTAAAAAAATGAGACTCCCATGTGCAGACTGGAGCCGTAGGCAACAGGTGAGATCCAAAACAGTTCTTCACATAGGTTCCCTGATCATTGAAAATATGTCAAAAATTTAATGGATGGCTTGCGGCTTTTTAGTTCAGAGCTAATTTTCCCAGATTCAGAACAAAACAATTAAGTTAATGACAGTTGAGGAAATAATACAGGGCAGACATAGGAGGCAGAAAGGGCAGACATATGAGTAAACATGGCCAAGCTAACACTACCATTTATTTAAAAAAAAATTAAAAAAAATAGGTCAATTCCAAAAATGTTTGATGGGAAATGATTCAACCTGTTAATCTAATTAAGGCTAATGTTTGAGAACCATGGTCCTGATTTATAATTTGGTGGTCAGAGTAAACTGTCAATGCAGCATAGTAAACTACTCTCTTGCTCTGACAAGTCCCCACCAGCCAAATTATGAAATGTCTGCAGGTCCAGCAGACATTTCAAGCACTGATAAACACCATCACAGCAGCTCCTGTCAATGCACTGCAAGTTTGACAGACTGCTCCGACAACATGACAAAGGCGCCCATCAAACTTACAATTTTTTTTAATTTTCATAAAGAAAATCCCAAAGCAGGATTTCCCTTTTGTGAGGGGAAAAACAAAAATCGCCCCCTCACAATGGGAAGAAAACAAGTTACTTACCTGTAACTACAGTCCAGTATTGGTATCTTTCATAAATTCACATGCTTGAATCATCCCCGTTGTCGAAGTGGGAGTCCCACGGTACATAAAATAGCAATAAATATTAAATAACATTTTTTTGCCATATGCTATAATGGAGCCAGCACTTGCTCACATAGCCTATCCATGTCCTTTTGTGTAAGGACCCAAACCTGCCTGCTGTCCAATCAGGCACCAGCACCCTCTAGAACCATCTCCAGAGAAGCTCCCTTCCTCAGATTTTCCAGCACCAGAGTGAAAAATTATAACCTGAGAGGAAATGCGAGCATCAAAGGGGAGGAGGGTGGGTCGCATGTGAATTTATGAAAGATACCAACACTGGATAACTGTAGTTACAGGTAAGTAACTTGTTTTCTTATCCAGTATTGGATCTTTCATAAATTCACATGCTTGAATCTGAATAGACAGCAGTATGGTTGATAAACATTGTATCCAGCGTGGATGGAGGGTGCAAGCATGAAAACCCTCTCTCTCCAATATAAATAATTAAGTCATACATTTCTGATCGCGAGCTTCGAAGGAATATATATATATACACACTTTTAGGTACATGCACATATATACTGAAATGAAATTCATGCTGTAAATGCCGATATAAATATATATAAATGTATAAATTTACACATATATGGAAAATGTCACTTACCCAGTGTACATCTGTTCGTGGCATTAGTCGCTGCAGATTCACATGCTGTGCACATCCCGCCATCTGGTGTTGGGCTCAGAGGGTTACAAGTTGTTTTTCTTCGAAGAAGTCTTTTCGAGTCACGAGACCGAGGGACTCCTCCCATTTCGACTCCATTGCGCATGGGCGTCGACTCCATCTTAGATTGTTTTCCTCGCAGAGGGTGAGGTAGGAGTTGTGTATGCTAGTAATAGTGCCCATGCAATGGAGTGAATACGTATGTACATAATGAAGTTTAAAGTAATATATTTACAAATTTACAAATGTTCAAGATCAACTTCTAAACGGCTACAGGCTCCCGGGGAGGCGGGTGGGCGCATGTGAATCTGCAGCGACTAATGCCACGAACAGATGTACACTGGGTAAGTGACATTTTCCGTTCGATGGCATGTGTAGCTGCAGATACACATGCTGTGCATAGACTAGTAAGCAGTTATCTCCCCAAAAGCGGTGGTTCAGCCTGTAGGAGTTGAAGTTGTTTGAAACAATGTTCGTAGTACTGCTTGACCTACTGTGGCTTGTTGTGAGGTTAACACATCTACACAGTAGTGCTTGGTAAATGTATGAGGCGTAGACCATGTTGCTGTCTTACATATTTCGTTCATTGGAATATTTCCTAGAAAGGCCATGGTAGCACCTTTCTTTCTGGTTGAGTGTGCCTTTGGTGTAATAGGCAGCTCTCTTTTAGCTTTAAGATAGCAGGTTTGAATGCACTTAACTATCCATCTAGCAATGCCTTGTTTTGAAATTGGATTTCCTGTATGAGGTTTTTGAAAGGCAATAAATAGTTGTTTTGTTTTTCTAATTAGTTTTGTTCTGTCAATGTAGTACATTAGTGCTCTTTTGATGTCTAATGTATGTAGTGCTCTTTCGGCTACCGAATCTGGCTGTGGGAAGAACACTGGTAATTCTACCGTTTGATTCAAGTGGAACGGTGATATTACTTTTGGTAAAAAGTTTTGATTTGTCCGTAGAACTACTTTATTTTTGTGTATTTGAATAAATGGTTCTTGTATGGTAAATGCTTGAATTTCACTTACTCTTCTTAGAGATGTGATGGCAATTAAAAATGCAACTTTCCACGTTAAGTATTGCATTTCACAAGAGTGCATGGGCTCAAAAGGTGGACCCATGAGTCGTGTTAAGACAATGTTGAGGTTCCATGAAGGCACTGGTGGTGTTCTTGGTGGTATAATTCTCTTTAGGCCTTCCATAAATGCTTTTATGACTGGTATCCTAAATAATGAAGTTGAGTGCGTAATTTGCAGGTAAGCTGAAATTGCAGTAAGATGTATTTTTATGGAAGAGAAAGCTAGTTTTGACGTCTGCAAATGTAGTAAGTATCCTACTATATCTTTTGCGGATGCGTGTAAGGGTTGAATTTGATTATTATGGCAGTAATAAACAAATCTTTTCCACTTATTTGCATAGCAGTGTCTAGTGGTAGGCCTCCTAGCTTGTCTTATGACCTCCATACATTCTTGTGTGAGGTGTAAGTGTCCGAATTCTAGGATTTCAGGAGCCAAATTGCTAGATTCAGCGATGCTGGATTTGGATGTCTGATTTGTTGTCTGTGTTGTGTTAACAGATCTGGTCTGTTTGGTAGTTTGACATGAGGTACTACTGAGAGGTCCAGTAGTGTTGTGTACCAAGGTTGTCTTGCCCATGTTGGTGCTATTAGTATGAGTTTGAGTTTGTTTTGACTCAACTTGTTTACTAGATATGGAAGGAGTGGGAGAGGGGGAAAAGCGTACGCAAATATCCCTGACTAGTTCATCCATAGCGCATTGCCCTGAGACTGATGTTGTGGGTACCTGGATGCAAAGTTTTGGCATTTTGAGTTTTCCTTTGTTGCAAATAGATCTATTTGTGGTGTTTCCCAAATTCGAAAGTAAGTGTTCAGTATTTGGGGGTGAATTTCCCATTCGTGGATCTGTTGGTGATCTCGAGAGAGATTGTCTGCTAACTGATTCTGAATTCCTGGAATAAATTGTGCTATTAGGCGAATGTGGTTGTGAATCGCCCAATGCCATATTTTCTGTGTCAGGAGACACAATTGTGTCGAGTGTGTCCCGCCCTGTTTGTTTAGGTAATACATTGTTGTCATGTTGTCTGTTTTGACAAGAATGTATTTGTGGGTTATTATGGGTTGAAATGCTTTCAGCGCTAGAAATACCGCTAACAGTTCTAGGTGATTTATGTGAAACTGTCTTTGCTGTATGTCCCATTGTACTTGGATGCTGTGCTGATTGAGGTGTGCTCCCCACCCTGTCATGGAAGCATCTGTCGTTATCACGTATTGTGGCACTGGGTCTTGGAAAGGCCGCCCTTGGTTTAAATTTATACTGTTCCACCATTGAAGCGAGATGGATGTTTGGCGGTCTATCAACACCAGATCTAGAAGCTGACCCTGTGCTTGTGACCATTGTGATGCTAGGCACTGTTGTAAGGGCCGCATGTGCAACCTTTCATTTGGGACAATGGCTATGCATGAAGACATCATGCCTAGTAGTTTCATTACTATTTTGACTTGTATCCTTTGTTTTGGATACATGGCTTGTATTACATTGTGAAATGTTTGAACTCTTTGTGGACTTGGAGTGGCAATCCCTTTTGCTGTGTTGATTGTTGCTCCTAAGTATTGCTGTGTTTGACACGGCAGAAGGTGTGATTTTGCATAGTTGATTGAGAAACCTAGTTTGTGTAGGATTTCTATGACATATTTTGTGTGTTGTGAACACCGTTTTTGCGTGTTGGTTTTGATTAACCAATCGTCCAGGTACACATGTATTTGCTGCCTTCTGATATGTGCAGCTACTACTGCCAGGCATTTTGTAAAAACTCTTGGTGCAGTTGTAATTCCGAATGGCAACACTTTGAATTGGTAATGTATCCCTTGGAATACAAACCTTAGGTACTTTCTGTGTGAAGGATGTATTGGTATATGGAAATATGCATCCTTTAAGTCTAGTGTTGTCATGTAGTCTTGTTGTTTGAGCAGTGGGATTACATCTTGTAAAGTAATCATGTGAAAGTGGTCTGATTTGATGTAGGTATTTAATGTTCTGAGATCTAGTATAGGTCTGAGTGTTTTGTCTTTTTTGGGTATCAGAAAGTACAGTGAGTAAACTCCTGTGTTTAATTGTTGTTTTGGTACTAATTCTATTGCTTCTTTTTGTAGCAATGCTTGAACTTCTAGTCCTAGAAGCTCAGTATGTCAAAACAACATATAGTGTGTTTTCGGTGGGACGTTTGGAGGGAATTTGAGAAATTCTATGCAATAACCATGCTGGATAATTGCTAAGACCCAAATGTCTGTTGTTATTTCCTCCCAATGTGTGTAAAACTTGGTTAGTCTCCCCCCCACAGGTGTTATGTGTTGGGGCCTTGTGACCTTGAAGTCACTGTTTGTTTGGAGGAGTTTTTGGGACTTTGGAATTTTCCCCTATTTTTTTGAAATTGTCCTCCTCTATATTGTCCCCGAAAACCTCCCCGCTGATACTGGCTCTGGTAAGTGGGCTTTGTTTGTAAGGTTGTGGCTTCTGTGGTCTGCCCTCGAAACCCCGTCTTTCGAAATGTGCCTCTGCTCTGCGGGGAGTAGAGTGCACCCATGGCTTTGGCCGTCTCAGTGTCTTTTTTAAGTTTTTCTATGGCAGTGTCCACCTCCGGCCCAAACAACTGCGGTCCGTTGAATGGCATATTTAGCACAGCTTGCTGTATCTCTGGTTTAAATCCTGATGTACGCAGCCATGCATGTCTCCTTATTGTTACTGCTGTGTTGACAGTCCTAGCAGCTGTGTCTGCAGCATCCATTGCTGACCGTATCTGATTATTAGAGATACTCTGTCCCTCTTCTACCACTTGCTGTGCTCTTTTTTGGAATTCTTTTGGTAAATGTTCAATAAAGTGTTGCATCTCATCCGAATGGGCCCTATCATATCTGGCTAACAAAGCTTGGGAATTTGCAATGCGCCACTGGTTTGCTGCCTGTGCCGCCACGATTTTGCCTGCTGCATCGAATTTTCTACTTTCTTTATCTGGAGGCGGTGCATCTCCAGAAGAATGTGAGTTGGCTCTTTTGCGCGCTGCTCCCACTACAACAGAATCGGGTGTTAGCTGTTGTGTGATGTAGACTGGGTCTGTTGGTGGCGCTTTATATTTTTTATCTACTCTTGGAATAATGGCCCTCCCCTTCACAGGTTCTTCAAACACTTGTTTGGAGTGTTTAAGCATTCCGGGTAACATCGGAAGACTTTGATATTGACTGTGTGTAGACGACAGTGTATTAAAAAGAAAGTCGTCTTCAATGGGTTCTGAATGAAGGCTGACATTGTGAAATGCTGCAGCTCTTGATACCACTTGAGCGTAGCCTGTACTATCCTCTGGTGGCGATGGTCTTGCTGGATAGCATTCAGGGCTATTATCTGACACTGGTGTGTCATAAAGGTCCCATGCATCAGGGTCATCTTGACTCATTCCCTATGAGTTGGTGATTGCATCATTGGTGGAGTGGCTACAGGTGATGGTGGTGGAGAGTGATGTGGGGATGGTGGTGGTATTACTTGTTTAGCCACCTTTGCGTGTGGCTGTTTGTCCTTGTCTTGGAAGGCAAGTTTACGTTTCATCTTGATCGGAGGAAGAGTGCTGATCTTCCCCGTATCTTTTTGTGTGATCTGGCTCTATTATCTCTAATTCTTGTTGAAATCGGTGTGTCTTCATTTGTGAGGACAGTCCTTGTTCCTCTGAATAGGAACTACTTTTCGGTTCCGAGGCCGGATGTTTCGGTACCGAAACCTTTTTTATTTTCGGCGTCGTGCCTTCTCGATGCCGAGCCATTTCGGTGCCGCTGTCTCGATGCCGAGTCTTCTCGGACCCGCTATCTGGGACCCAAGAGTGCTGTGTGCTGGTATCTCGATCGGAGTCGGATGACTTCGACACCAGCTCGCCCTTTTTCGGTGCCGATGGACGGTCACCTATTTTTCGGGTTAAGCCATGGCCTGTTGGCGGTGGCGTCCCCTGGGCTTTAGCGGTCTTCTCGTGAGTTTTCTGCTCCGACGTCTTACTCACGGTTTTCGGCGTTTCTTCGGGATCGACCTCCTCCGAGTCAGATTCCTGGGTGGAGAATGTTTCTTCCTCCTCTTCGAAACGCCCTTGTCCTGTCGGCGCCGACGCCATCTGTAGTCTTCTGGCTCTTCGGTCCCTGAGTGTCTTCCTGGACCGAACCGCTCGATAAGCCTCACAAGTATCCTCCTTCTGTTCTGTTACAGACCAGGTGTTGATCTGTATATGGATACTTGTTATGGCATTTTGGACAGAAGCGGAATGGGGTCTGTTCCATCAGCCTTGAAGAGACGTGGCCGGGCCAAGCAGGCCCCGATGGGGATCGAAAAAAACCCGGAAGGCCACCGGAGCTCTTCTTAATTCGGTGTCGATCTGTTGTAACTAACCCGATACCGAACGCAAACAATACCGACGATTTTTCCGAGATTCTAACTAACTTTCCGACCCGAAACCCGGAGCGAAAAGGAACACGTCGGAACCCGATGGCGGAAAAAAAACAATCTAAGATTGAGTCGACGCCCATGCGCAATGGAGTCGAAATGGGAGGAGTCCCTCGGTCTCGTGACCCGAAAAGACTTCTTCGAAGAAAAACAACTTGTAACACTCCGAGCCCAACACCAGATGGCGGGATGTGCACAGCATGTGTATCTGCAGCTACACATGCCATCGAACATATATATATATATATATATATATATATATATATATATATAAATATATATATATATATACATATACACATACACACATAAATACATACATACATGTAGGAAGTTGGCTCTGTATGTGCTATTTCAAAGTAAGGAATAGCATGCACAGAGTCCAAGGGTTCCCCTTAGAGGTAAGATAGTGGCAAAAAGAGATAATACTAATGCTCTATTTTGTGGTAGTGTGGTCGAGCAGTAGGCTTATCCAAGGAGTAGTGTTAAGCATTTGTTGTACATACACACAGGCAATAAATGAGGAACACACACACTCCGAGACAAATCCAGCCAATAGGTTTTGTTATAGAAAAATATATTTTCTTAGTTTATTTTAAGAACCACAGGTTCAAATTCTACATGTAATATCTCATTTGAAAGGTATTGCAGGTAAGTACTTTAGGAACTTTGAATAATTACAGTAGCATATATACTTGTCTCAGAAAACAGAAATAGCTGTTTTAAAAGTGGACACTTAGTGCAATTTTCACAGTTCCTGGGGGAGGTAAAGTATTGTTAGATTTTGCAGGTAAGTAACCCACCTACAGGGTTCAGTTCTGGGTCCAAGGTAGCCCACCGTTGGGGGTTCAGAGCAACCCCAAAGTCACCACACCAGCAGCTCAGGGCCGGTCAGGTGCAGAGGTCAAAGAGGTGCCCAAAACACATAGGCTTCAATGGAGAGAAGGGGGTGCCCCGGTTCCAGTCTGCCAGCAGGTAAGTACCCGCGTCTTCGGAGGGCAGACCAGGGGGGTTTTGTAGGGCACCGGGGGGGACACAAGTCCACACAGAAAGTACACCCTCAGCAGCGCGGGGGCGGCCGGGTGCAGTGTGCAAACAAGCGTCGGGTTTCCAATGGGAGTCAAAGGGAGACCAAGGGGTCTCTTCAGAGGTGCAGGCAGGCAAGGGGGGGCTCCTCGGGGTAGCCACCACCTAGGCAAGGGAGAGGGCCTCCTGGGGGTCACTCCTGCACTGAAGTTCCGTTCCTTCAGGTGCTGGGGGCTGCGGGTGCAGGGTCTTTTCCAGCCGTCGGGATTTTTAGAGTCAGGCAGTCGAGGTCAGGGGGAGCCTCGGGATTCCCTCTGCAGGCGTCGCTGTGGGGGCTCAGGGGG
This sequence comes from Pleurodeles waltl, assembly GCF_031143425.1. NCBI lineage: Eukaryota > Metazoa > Chordata > Amphibia > Caudata > Salamandridae > Pleurodeles > Pleurodeles waltl. The sequence goes on from NC_090446.1 coordinate 942,718,583, forward strand.
GACAACTTTGGTTACTCACGGTCTCGGAGTCGCCGGAGGGTCCTCCCTGAGGTGTTGGTTCTCCACCAGTCGAGTCGGGGTCGCCGGGTGCAGTGTTGCAAGTCTCACGCTTCTTGCGGGGATTTGCAGGGGTCTTTAAATCTGCTCCTCTGTAACAAAGTTGCAGTCTTATTGGAGCAGTGCCGCTGTCCTCAGGAGTTTCTTGTCTTTCTTGAAGCAGGGCAGTCCTCTGAGGATTCCGAGGTCGCTGGTCCTGGGGAAAGCGTCGCTGGAGCAGGTTTCTTTAGAAGGCAGGAGACAGGCCGGTAGGTCTGGGGCCAAAGCAGTTGGTGTCTTCTTTTCTTCTTCTTCTGCAGGGGTCTTTCAGCTCAGCAGTCCTCTTCTTCTTGTAAGTTGCAGGAATCTAAATATTTAGGTTCAGGGAAGCCCTTAAATACTAAATTTAAGGGCGTGTTTAGGTCTGGGGGGTTAGTAGCCAATGGCTACTAGCCCCGAGGGTGGGTACACCCTCTTTGTGCCTCCTCCCAAGGGGAGGGGGTCACAATCCTATCCCTATTGGGGGAATCCTCCATCTGCAAGATGGAGGATTTCTAGAAGTTAGAGTCACTTCAGCTCAGGACACCTTAGGGGCTGTCCTGACTGGCCAGTGATTCCTCCTAGTTATTCCCATTATTTCCTCCGGCCTTGCCGCCAAAAGTGGGGCCGTGGCCGGAGGGGGCCGGGTCAACTCCACTAGCTGGAGTGCCCTGTGGTGCTGGAACAAAGGGGGTGAGCCTTTGAGGCTCACCACCAGGTGTTACTGCTCCTGCCTGGGGGAGGTGTTAGCATCTCCACCCAGTGCAGGCTTTGTTACTGGCCTCAGAGTGACAAAGGCACTCTCCCCATGGGGCCAGCAACATGTCTCGGTTGTGGCAGGCTGCTAGAACCAGTCAGCCTACCCAGATAGTCGGTTAAGGTTTCATTTCAGGGGGCACCTCTAAGGTGCCCTCTGGGGTGTATTTCACAATAAAATGTACACTGGCATCAGTGTGCATTTATTGTGCTGAGAAGTTTGATACCAAACTTCCCAGTTTTCAGTGTAGCCATTATGGTGCTGCGGAGTACGTGTTTGACAAACTCCCAGACCATATACTCTTATGGCTACCCTGCACTTACAATGTCTAAGGTTTTGCTTAGACACTGTAGGGGCACAGTGCTCATGCACTGGTGCCCTCACCTATGGTATAGTGCACCCTGCCTTAGGGCTGTAAGGCCTGCTAGAGGGGTGACTTATCTATACTGCATAGGCAGTGTGAGGTTGGCATGGCACCCTGAGGGGAGTGCCATGTCGACTTACTAATTTTGTTCTCACCAACACACACAAGCTGGCAAGCATTGTGTCTGTGCTGAGTGAGGGGTCTCCAGGGTGGCATAAGACATGCTGCAGCCCTTAGAGACCTTCCCTGGCATCAGGGCCCTTGGTACCAGGGGTACCAGTTACAAGGGACTTACCTGGATGCCAGGGTGTGCCAATTGTGGATACAAAAGTACAGGTTAGGGAAAGAACACTGGTGCTGGGGCCTGGTTAGCAGGCCTCAGCACACTTTCAATTCAAAACATAGCATCAGCAAAGGCAAAAAGTCAGGGGGTAACCATGCCAAGGAGGCATTTCCTTACAATACACATTACCCATTCATATGGAAGCATAATAGAAAAAACATGGTTATTTGCATTTCAAACCATTTGTCTATAACTAAGGAAAGGTCTCACCTTAATGAAAGAGATGGCGTAGCACAGCTTGTCCTACTAGAGAGTCTGTTCTTTGTGATGACTCCAAACAGTAGTGCTGCGTAAAGGAGTGTGTAGTTTTCCATGTCGCAGCCTGGCAAATTTTATCAAGGGCAATACCTTGAAACAAAGCAGCCGATGTGGAGACTGCTCTTGTGGAGTGGGCTCTCGGGCGCTTAGTCAAGGGTTTTCCATCCTTGGTGTGACAAAATTGGATTGTCGAAGAAATCCATCGGGCTATAGTAGCCTTGGTTACTCCTGTTCCCTGTCGTCCCAGAGAATAAGATACTAGGAGTTGGTCTGATTTTCTGATGTGTTTGGTACTTTGCAGATAAAATTTTAGGCATCGTTTGATGTCCAAAGAGTGGAGAGTTATCTCTGCTATCGTAGTAGGGTTTGGAAAAAAGGTTCGTAGAATAACAGGTTAATTGAGGTGGAACGAAGATGGAACCTTGGGAATATATTTGGGATTGGTTCGGAGCATAACAAAGTCTTCAGAGAAAACTAAAAAGGGTTCTTTAGTAGTGAACGCCTGTATATCACTGACTCTCCAGGTAGAGGTGAGAGCGAGCAAGGTTGTCACTTTCCAGGTGATGTACTTGAGCTCCGCCCTATGAATGGGCTCAAAAGGAGCTTTCATGAGTTGGGAGAGGACGATATTAAGATGCCACTCTGGCGGAGGTAAGCGTACCGGAGAAAAGGTGCGGAACAGCCCTTTCATAAACTGTTTGATGACTCTGGATGAGCCGACAGATGGCGTGTCAGCTGATCGTCTGTAAGAGGCTATAGCTGCTAGGTGAATCTTGACCGATGCGTGGGAAAGACCAGCTTTGGAGAGGGAGAGCAGGTAAGAAAGAATTTGCTCAGGATTAATCTGAAATGGGTGAAAATTATTCTGAGAGCACCAAACACAGAATCTCTTCCATTTGAGTTTGTAGGTCTTGTTCGTGCTCTCTGCTCGTGCCTTAGATAATATAAGTCTACATTCTTGATCAATGTTCATATCTTGGAACTCTCTGTACTCAGGAGCCAAGCATGCAAGTGTAGTGAAGTTGGGTCGGGATGTAAGATGAGACCCTGATTCTTCATTAGAAGATTGTGGTTGCAAGGGAGGCGGACTGGATTGGCTACTGACAGGAGTAGGAGCTCTGTGTACCAGTACTGCCTCGGCCACTTGGGGGCTATGAGAATGATCCTGCAGCATTCGGTCTTCATTTTCCTGAGGAGCCTGGGAATCAGTGGAATGGGGGGAAAAGCGTATGCAAAGGTCCCGGACCATCGTATCAAAAGAGCATTTCCCATGACCCCCGGAGTGGGTATCGACTGGCGTAGAACTGGCATTTGGCGTTCAGATTGGTGGCGAACAAATCTAGGATCGGCCGACCCCATCGTTGGAAGATGTCCTCGAGTATGGTCTGGTTGAGTTCCCACTCGTGACAGTTGTCGTCCGTCCTGCTGAGAGAGTCGGCTAGAGCATTGTTGACGCCAGCCAGGTGCTCCGCCCTGAGGTGGACATTGTTCAGTGTGAGCCAGTTCCAGAGAGACTTAGCTTCTCTTGAGAGGGAGAGGGATCTTGTTCCTCCCTGCTTGTTGATGTAGAACATGCTTGTTGTGTTGTCTGTTCTGACTAACACTGATGATCCTGCGATGCGTGGCAGAAAAGCTTTGAGCGTGAGATGAATCGCCTTGAGCTCTAACAGGTTTATGTGCATCTCTTTTTGGAGCTTGGACCATCTGCCTTGAATGCGCATGTCCTGTAAGTGGCCTCCCCATCCTTCCAAGGAGGCGTCCGTGGTGATGACGAAATCTGTTATTGGTGCCAGAAAAGTTAGACTGTGGGAGAGGTGGTTGATGTGAGACCACCATTCTAACGCCTGGCGAATCTTTGGTGTGATAGTTATTAAGTCGTCGAAGGATCCTTGCGACTGGGTCCACTGAAGTTGCAGTTCTTCTTGCAGCGGCCTCATTTTGAGTCTTGCTAGTCGTACTAGGACTATGGCTGAGGAAATCATGCCCAGAAGCGATTTGAATAGTCGTACTGAAACGAACTTTCTTGCGGAGATTGTGACAGCCAATTGGGTCAGCTTCTGCTGTCTTGCTAGGGTAAGATATGCCTTGTTTTGGATAGTATCTAATTCTGCTCCCAGGAAAATTATTCTGCGTGCGGGAAACACGACTGACTTCTGTAGGTTCACTGTTAAACCCAAACCGTTGAATAGTTTTAGGCAGGCGTTTGTCGCTTTGGAAGCTAGTAGAGATGACGGAGCTTTTATTAGCCAGTCGTCCAGGTATGGGAACACCTGGAAACCCTTGCTTCTGAGGGAGGCTGCGACTGGGGCAAGGCATTTCGTGAAGATTCTTGGAGCTGATCTGAGGCCAAATGGAAGGACTCTGAACTGATAATGGGCACCGGCTACTGTAAAAACGGAGATATTTGCGATGCTTTTGATGTATTGGAATGTGGAAGTAGGCGTCCTGGAGATCTAGAGTTGTCATAAAATCTCCAGGATTCAGGAGGTGCAAGATATCGGACAGTGTGATCATCCAGAAGAATTGTTTCCGAAGGAACTTGTTGAGTTTCCTGAGGTCTAGTATAGGACGCAACTCTCCTGACTTCTTCCTTAGAATCCGAGACCACGTTGTTGCAGAGGAACTGCTTCTATAGCCCCTTTGGCAAGAAGGCTGAATACTTCCGCTTGAAGCAGACGAAGATGGAGACCTGCTTGATGTTGGTGGGTGAGGCGGTGGCTTTTGTGTGAATTCCATGGTATGACCTCTTGTCACTATATCGAGCACCCATCTGTCTGATGTTATCTTCTTCCACTCTTGGATGAAGTTGGAAATGTTTGCTCCTATTTGCTGATGTCGTGGGCATTGGGGGGAGCATAGCCGGTGCCTGTAGAAGATCATTGTTTTCTGGGTTGATCTCTGGATTGCGAACCCTGCCTTCGTTTACCTCCTTGTCTGGTATAGGAGGCAGTCGATGATTGCCTGTACTGCTGGTGGTATGAAGGCCTGTACTGGGATTGCTGGTATTGTCTATGGAAGGAACCTCGAAATGAGGTGAAACCTCTTCCTCTAGCCCCTCGAAAGGGCTGTTTCCGGTATTGCAGGGTACCCAGGGACTTGGCGGTGTCCGTGTTCGTCTTGATGGCTTGAAGTGCGTCATCCACATGTTTGCCAAATAGAGATTCGCCATCGTAAGGCATGTCTAGGATTCAGGACTGCACTTCTGGTCTAAAAGATGTGGCCTTGAGCCAACCTTGCCGTCGTAAGACCGCGGCACCCGCTAGTTGGCGGAAACCAGTAGAGGCTATGTCAAGAGCGCAGTCGATAATTTCTTCCGACGTACGCTCACCTTCCTGTAGGATCTTTCATGCCTCTGCTTGTTTATTTTCAGGGAAAATGTCCTGGAAAGGTTGCATGTCGGACCACATTTGGCGGTCATATCGGCCTTGAATCGCTAAAGAATTTGCTGCCCTGACGGTGATTGCAGACATGGAGGAGAATCTCTTGCCTATATTGTCCAGTCTGCGACCTTCCTTGTCTGGAGGAGTAGAGATAGGCGTCAATGGATTTTTGGAGCGCCTTTGAGCAGCCTGTGAGTTCACGGAGTCAGGCTTTGGATGGCCAGTAAGGCATGCCGGAGAATCTTGAGTTGCCTTGTATTTCTTATCCAGTTTTTGTGGAACTGGAGAAACCGTAGCCGGGTTTTTCATAATCTTTGTGCCCTCGCTCCATATAAATGCAATAATCGCAATGGACCGTACTGACTTCCGTGATTGCTCCTTGAAATCATGTAGGAAACATTCCGACTGGGAGACAGATGTTGGCAGGTGAAAACGTACCGCGGCTCTGTCCATAAGATTATAGAAACCACCTATGTCCTCGGGCGGAGAATCAGAGGGGCGAGGAGCTGGTGGAGAAGGAGTGGGGGCCAAGTAATCATCCCATTCCTCGGTAGGATGTTGCGGAGTAGAAATTTCTCCTTCTTCCTGTTCCTCTTCCCCTGAAGTGGAACCTTCATCTCTGGGGGGTGCAGCTAACACCGAGTGGGATGTCAATCTTGGAGTAGCTGGAGGAGGAGGAGGATTAACTGGTATTACCGGAGAGACTGGCGCTGGTGGTTGATCTTCCGCTGCCAGTGGGAACCTTCTCCTATAATCCTGAAGCATGGATTGTAAATCCTGGATTAAGGAGGAAGGCATTTGTACAGTATCTCTGTGTTGAGGCTCTCGTGTTTTGTAATACTGTTCCTGATGAGAGTAGTATGGTTGATATTGTTCATACTCATCCTCTTCATCCTCATCTTGGTACTTGACATGGAGCTGCGAGGGGCTATGTGCATCTCCGAAAGGACCTTCGTCAGATTCCTCCCAGTCATGAAGATGACTGGGTACTAAAGCAGACACCTTGTTTGGAGATGTGTCAGATGGATAAATGTTCGGTGCAGGTAGAGATCTGATCCTGACCATGGCTCGGAGATCTGGAGACCTGGAAGAGGCAGGAGTGGCCTCAATTTGTCTACTAGGCACCAGTGCTGACGATGGCGTGAAAGTTGATGCAGCCGTAGATGGTGCAGATTTTTCCGTCGACGGTGGTTTCGCCGACGATGGTGTCGACGGTAGCTTCTTTGTCGATGGCGAAAACGCCGATGACAATGGCGTCGCTGACGTTATAGTCGACGGGGCAGTCGTCGACGGTGTTGCAACCGACGATGTTTTTGCTATACTCGTCGACGGACTTTTGAGAGAGGGGATAGGATGCCTTACCGTCGATGTTAAGGTCGTCGACGCTGACAACAGTCTCGTTGACGATGTAGTGGAGACAGTAGTTGTTGGTAACGTAGTCGTCGTCACGGTCGTCGACGGTGTTGTCGTCGATCTAATTTTTAGAGTCATTTTTCCAGAAGTGGAAGGCTCTGAGGAAGGAGATAGACGGTAGGACTCCTTCTTTTGAAGAGGAGAGGAAGGCTCAGAGGAGACTGAAGTCTGTAAGCCCTTCCCATGATGTGATTTCTGCCTCTTCCTGGATTTTTCTGTGTGGCCTAGGTCCTCAGATCTGGACCTTTTGTGTGGCCTCTCTGACCCACTCTCCTCACCTGAAGTACAGGATTTGGCCTGTAACCATGTCAGGAGCCTGCCCTCACGGTCTCTGAGGGTCTTTGTGGAGAAGGTGCGACATATTTTGAAGTCCTTAACCTGGTGTTGTGGGTAGAGACAGTCTTTATGTGGGTCATCCACATGGAGCCTTTTCTTTCTACAGGTCTTACAAGGGCGGAAAAGGCCTTTCCTAGAAGAATCCAACATATTTTCAACTCTTTTGAGAGGAAAAAATTCTGAAGTAGAAGAAAAACTGAGCAGAGCTCAGGGAGACTCCCTTCACACGACGTGCGGTAGAAAATCTGAGGAAGGGAGCTTCTCTGGAGAAGGTTCTAGAGGGTGCTGGTGCCTGATTGGACAGCAAGCAGGTTTGGGTCCTTTCACAAAAGGACATTGTTAGGCTATGTGAGCAAGTGCTGGCTCCATTATAGCCTATGGCAAAAAAACATTATTTATTATTTATTGCTATTTTATGTACCGTGGGACTCCCACTTCGACGACGGGGATGATTCAAGCATGTGAATTTATGAAAGATCCAATACTGGATAATTTCAGTGCTCCTTAACGCCAAGTTTCTCCTGGCGGTGACAGTCATTAAAAAACTGCTCTATGTCCGCTCATCTAAATTAGGTGGGTGGACGTATGGCTAAACCTCAGACTGCCCTTACTCTTCGGAGAAGCAGGACCACGGAGGAGATGGAGTAGTCTCCACCAACATCACACTATAGTCTGCCGCATTTAAACTTGGTAGGTGGACCATAATCTTTGCAGGGAGGGAAAGCCATTGCTACGGAGTTCCCTCTCCACCAAGATACAAATCAGCCCCATGTAGTGAAAAAAAATCATTCTAAACACAGAGGAAAAGAAGATAGTGCTGAGTCACAAACCATATAAACGGAGTCTAGTTCAAAACCCAGAAACTGACAATCAAGATTGGAAAGCACTCACCGGTTCATGGCAGGGTCATTGATGAAGGCTCTGTATCCCTGTAGGTAAAACTTGCACAGAGTTAAAACACCAAGAGCCACAAAGGAGACCGTGAAGACCAAACCCAGCAAGGAGTATGGAGTGCTGCAGCATTCTGCAATGCTGAAAAGGACAGAAACAAAGGTCACAGGGCAGAAGGTTCAGGGACGTCAACAGTATAGAGACGCAATCAACATATACATGTATGTTAAAGGGAGCTTCATGCCACTCTACTCTGGTTGATAAGGGGAATCCCGCCATACATGTACCTATGAGACCTGTAGTGTCACTATAGCCTTCTCAAAAGAGACTCCGGCTTTGCTGTAAACTAATATATATATCAAAACTGCTTGAGAAAAAAAACACACTGGACACTAATACTGTAAACAGTTCTCATGAACAACCATTAAAACCTAAGAAGGGGAGAGGTCTGTGAAGCCAAGATCCTCTGCATAAACAAACCTGTGGGCACATTAACCGCTTGTATGCCTTGGACGAGATGATCTCGTCCAAGGCTACAGTTCCCCTGTGCTTGGGTGAGCTAGCGCCCCCGTGTACCCCCCTCCCCCCCAAGGCGGGGATGGAAGGGGAAGACCTTGCCCTTCCACCCCCACCCCCTGTCCCCCCCCCCCCTCCACGGCAATCCGAGGACGTCAGCGCGCTGACGTCATCTAGTGTTGCCGGGCGCGCTGGAAGCCATTTTCAGCAGATCTGCCCCCGGGGGGGGGGCGAAAACCACTAGACACCAGGGATTTTTTTTTTTTGTAAAGCTTTTTTTAGGGACGACCCCTTGGGCTAGGGGCCCCCCACTGGGGGGCTATTTTTTTAGTATTTCGCCCCCTCTCCCCCCCCCCCCCCCCCCCCCCCGGGGGCAGATCTGCCCATTTTTCAGGGGGGGGGGGCGGCGGCGAAAACCACTAGACACCAGGGATGTTATTTTTTGTGTGTATATTGGGGGCGACCCCTTGGGCAAGGGTCGCCCACCCCCCCCCCCCCCACCCCCCGGGGGCAATTTTGTTTTGTATTTCGGGGCAGATTGCCAATTTTTGGGCTGATCTGCCGCTTGGGGGGGGGGGGGGGGGCAAAATCCACTAGGCACCAGGGATTTCGTTTTTATTGTTTATTTTGGGGGCAACCCCTTGGGAAAGGGTCGCTCCCCTGGGGAGCTATTTTTCTGTTTCGGCCCCCCCGATGGCATACCAGCCATTTTTTGGACAATCTGGCCCCCGGGGGGTTGGAAGCACACTAGGCGCCAGGGATTTTGTGGTGTGTGTTTGGGGGCACCCCTTGGGCAACGGTCGCCCACCTAAGGGGGGGAAAATTCGTATTGGTCATCTCTGCCCCTAATTTTGTAGGCCCATCTGCCCCCAAGGAGGACAGAAACCACCAATACGGCAGGGATTTTTTTGTTTTGTTTTGTGTTGTGCTGGGGGTGCCCCCTTTGGGAAGGGTCGCCCCCTAAAAGGGGGCACAGAGGTGTTGCCCATTTTTGCCCCCCTTGGGGGCAGATTGTACAATTTTTTTACGCCCATCTACCCCCGAGGGGGGGCAGGATCCACTTAGGTACCAGGGACAACTTCTAAGTTCTTGGTGGTTTCTTGGTGGTGGGGTGTTTGTCAACTGGCAAAGTATTTGTATTTGTGATTATAACAATTTATTTCTTCTTTTTCTTCTAGTTCAACGCTTTTGCTTCCTTTGCTGTGGATCTTTGCGGTTTTGGCAGTAGTTGTCCTGCGGTTTGCATAGTTGCATGTTTTAGGTAAGTGAAAGCAATTTACTCCAAAGGAGTATTGTTGACATGCATGAATGACATGTTTGTAGGTGGTGTACTAAATGCAGTATTGTGTGTTTGACATTGTCCTTAGATTTGAGCACAGTGGTGTTTGTGTTGTTATATGTCTAATTAGCTTTTTTCTTTTTAGTGGGATATCATTGGTGATTGCTGTGTCTGTGCAGAGTAGTTGCTTGGTGAGTAGCTATTTCAGGCAACTGAGTGGTATCGTTTTTTGTAGTACATAACTCTTTGTGATAAAGCTACACTTTGTTTATTACTTATTTTAGTGCTAGTTGTTGTTGGCAATCCATTTGTTGTTAGGATCATGGCTAGCCGCAAAGTGACCGCTCAGCAGGTTGTTCGCATGCTCTTTGAGTCGTCTTCAGACCATGATTACGACACTGACTCTGCATCTGAGGCAGAGGAGGAAGCAGGAGATTCTGGACGTGAGTTTTCTGTCCGAGAGTATTCTTCTGATGAGGAAGCTACTCTCAGTGCAGATGAAGGGCCTGTGTTAGAGGAGGACATTGATGTGCCAAGAGTGCAGCAGCCTGGGGCTGAAGGGTTTCCCATTGGAAGACCTGACACCTGGATTGCCCCAAACATGGAGCAGCCACAGTTACCTGCATTTACTGGTCTCCCAGGGTGTAGCGTTAATACGGAAAACTTTCTGCCTGTCCATTTCTTTCACTTGTTTATGGACAATGTATTTTTGGAAGAGATTGTGGAGCAGACAAATGTGTATGCAGAGCAATACTTGCGGGACAACGCTGCCAGACTTAAGCCTCAGTCTAGAGCTACTCATTGGGTTCCCACATATCTGGAAGAGATGAAAAGGTTTTTAGGTTTGTCTTTTTTGATGGGGTTGATCAGGAAGCCGTCACTGGCTTCTTATTGGTCTACTAGTCCCTTGATGGCAACTGCGATATTTCCTGCAACTATGACACGTAATCGGTATTTGCTTCTTCTTCGTATGCTGCATTTTGTAGACAATGCTTTAGCCTTGCCACGAGATCACCCTGATTGTGACCGCCTTTTTAAGATTAGGCCTGTCCTAAGATAAGTGTGGACGAGTCTTTGGTCCTTTTTGGTCCTTTTCAAGGGGCGTTTAGTTTTTAAGCAGTACATTCCTAGTAAGAGGGCACGGTATGGGATTAAATTGTATCTGCTGTCAGAAAGCAGTACAGGATATGTGTATAATTTCCGGGTCTACACTGGTAGGGATTCCAGTATTGACCCTCCTGGTTGTCCGGCCACTTTTGGAGTTAGCGAAAAAACTGTGTGGGAACTTGCTAGACGGCTATTTAACAAAGGTCACCATTTGTACGTAGATAATTTCTACGCTGGAGCGCAGTTGTTCAAAGAGTTGTTTAGGGTGGACACTGTTGCTTGTGGCACAATCCGTTCTAACCGGAAAGGCTATCCATGGGAGGTTGTCTGTAAAAAACTTGAGAGAGGACAGTGCAGTGCCTTGCGGAATAATGACCTGCTAGCTCTGAAATTTTCAGACAGGAGGGATGTGTACATGCTATCGACCATCCATGATGAGAGTACTTCCCCTGTGGCTGTTTGGGGTCAGGTTGCGGAAGTGCGCAAACCTGCGTGCATTTTGGACTACAATAGGCACATGGGTGGTGTTGATAGAGTAGATCAGAGGTTGGAACCTTGCACTGCTCTTCGTAAGACTTGTGTGGTATAAAAAGTTGGCCCTACATTTATTTCATTTGGCAACTTTTAATGCCTTTATTGTATACAAGGATTGTTCACCTGAGTCAAGGATGACATTTGTTAAATTTCAGGAGTCGGTGATAGAAACCCTTATTGTGGTGGAACCGGCAAGAGTTCCTAGAGTAGAAGTGGTGGAGGATGTGGCTAGATTGAAAGATCGGCACTTTCCAGATCACATTCCTCCCACTCCCAAAAAAGACATGCCCACAAAGAAATGTAGAGTATGTGCCCGGAGATCAATCCGGAGGGAGAGACGGATGTACTGCCCCGAATGCCCTTCAAAGCCTGGGCTGTGTGTGCCCAGCTGTTTTAGAAGTTATCACACTTGGCTGGCGGTGTGCGTGGGGTGGCGCTTGGCTGGCGGTGCCAGCCAAACGGCAGTCCACGCTCCCATCAGCTGGTGTGATTCTTGTATCAGGCATGTGGGCGTATGTAAGTGATGGGCCCTTGAGTGGCGCGGTCTGTCGATGTGAGTGTTGTAATGTGCTGGGCCCGTGGCTGGCGGTGTGAATGGTCTTGTGCGTGTCATGTATGAAAGGTGTGTGAATGGACTGTAAAGCGGTTGGTGCCTTGTCGCGGCTTTATTCACTTTTTTGCCTTTCAGTTATTAGCAGTGCATTTCATTTTTGTGAAATCTCTTGTTAATAAAATTTGATCCACTGAACCATCACTCACCCTCGTGCCAAATCCAACCAGTATGTGTGCTAAAAAATGACAAAACCTGCTCCGCTGTAATCAGGCGTCGCAGCACACCTGTGACACGCTAGGTGCCTCGGGTGGGACCCCGATGATGAAGCAGCCACCAACTTGGTTGGTGGGTGAGGGGTCTTCTTCACATAACCTAGGTGTGTTTCTTTTCACAATTTTAGTGTTTGGCACATCACGGACGTATGTGCACACATCAAAATGATATATTGCAAAAATACCTGTGTTTGGGGGGAGGGCCCACCTATGTTTTTGGTCCTGGGTGCAGCCTTCATCTAGGGAAACCTACAAAACCCAGAAACGTTTTAAAACTAGACACCCCAAGGAGTCCAGGGAGGTGTGGCTTGCGTGGCTCCCCCAACATTTTCTTACCCAGACTCCTGTGTAAACCTCAAAATTTGCATAAAAAAGCATATTTTCCTGACTTTTCTTAGTAGGATCACCGCTCCAGCACAAAATTCCTACTCCCCAGTTTTCCCCTCAGTCTCCCAAGTAAAATGACACCTCATTTATGTGGGTCCCCAAAGCAGAGTCCGTATAAAGATGTATAAAAGAACATGCCCTTATAAACTCGCTGGCTATCCCTTCTATCTCTTCAAGTTTTGGGCCTTATTCTGTTGCAGGCACCTGGCCCACCCACACAAGTGAGGTATCATTTTTATCGGGAGACTTGGGGGAATGCTGGGTGGAAGGAAATTTGTAGCTCCTCTCAGATTCCAGAACTTTCTGTCACCGAAATGAGAGGAAAGGGTGTTTTTTTACCCAGATTTTGAGGTTTGCAAAGGATTCTGGGTAACAGAACCTGGTCCGAGCCCCACAAGTCACCCCATCTTGGATTCCCCAAGGTCTTTAGTTTTAAAAAATGCACAGGGTTGGTAGGTTTCCCTAGGTGCCGGCTGAGCTACAGGCCAAAATCCACAGGTAGGCACTGTTTTCTTTAAAAAAAAATTAGATGTGTCCATGTTGCGCTTTGGGGCGTTTCGTGTCGCGGGCGCTAGTCCTACCCACACAAGTGAGGTATCATTTTTATCGGGAGACTTGGGGGAACGCTGGATGGAAGGGAATTTGTGGCTCCTCTCAGATTCCAGAACTTTCTGCCACAGAAATGTGAGGAACATGTGTTTTTTTAGCCAAATTTTGAGGTTTGCAAAGGATTCTGGCTAACAGAACCTGGTCCGAGCCCCGCAAGTCACCCCATCTTGGATTCCCCTAGGTCTCTAGTTTTCAGAAATGCACAGGTTTGGTAGGTTTCCCTAGGTGCCGGCTGAGCTAGAGGCCAAAATCTACAGGTAGGCACTTCGCAAAAAACACCTCTGTTTTCTTTCAAAAATGTAGATGTGTCCACGTTGCGCTTTGGGGCGTTTCCTGTCGCAGGCGCTAGGCCTACCCACACAAGTGAGGTATAATTTTTATCGGGAGACTTGGGGGAACATAGATTAGCAAAACAAGTGCTATTGCTCCTTGTCTTTCTCTACATTTTTTCCTTCCAAATATAGGAGAGTGTGTAAAAAAGACATCTATTTGAGAAATGCCCTGTAATTCACATGCTAGTATGGTCACCCCGGAATTCAGAGATGTGCAAATAACCACTGCTCCTCAACACCTTATGTTGTGCCCTTTTTGGAAATACAAAGGTTTTCTTGATAACAATTTTTTACTCTTTATATTTCAGCAAATGAATTGCTGTATACCCGGTATAGAATGAAAACGCACTGAGGGTGCAGCTCATTTATTGGCTCTGGGGCGTTTCCTGTCGCGGGCGCTTGGCCTACCCACACAAGTGAGGTATCATTTTTTATCGGGAGACTTGGGGGAACGCTGGGTGGAAGGAAATTTGTGGCTCCTCTCAGATTCCAGAACTTTCTGCCACAGAAATGTGAGGAACATGTGGTTTTTTTAGCCAAATTTTGAGGTTTGCAAAGGATTCTGGGTAACAGAACCTGGTCCGAGCCCCGCAAGTCACCCCATCTTGGATTCCCCTAGGTCTCTAGTTTTCAGAAATGCACAGGTTTGGTAGGTTTCCCTAGGTGCCGGCTGAGCTAGAGGCCAAAATCTACAGGTAGGCAATTCGCAAAAAAAACCTCTGTTTTCTTTAAAAAAAAATGGGATGTGTCCACGTTGCGTTTTGGGGCGTTTCCTGTCGCGGGCGCTAGGCCTACCCACACAAGTGAGGTATCATTTTTATCGGGAGACTTGGGGGAACATAGATTAGCAAAACAAGTGCTATTGCTCCTTGTCTTTCTCTACATTTTTTCCTTCCAAATATAGGAGAGTGTGTAAAAAAGACATCTATTTGAGAAATGCCCTGTAATTCACATGCTAGTATGGTCACCCCGGAATTCAGAGATGTGCAAATAACCACTGCTCCTCAACACCTTATGTTGTGCCCTTTTTGGAAATACAAAGGTTTTCTTGATAACAATTTTTTACTCTTTATATTTCAGCAAATGAATTGCTGTATACCCGGTATAGAATGAAAACGCACTGAGGGTGCAGCTCATTTATTGGCTCTGGGTTCCTCGGGTTCTTGATGAACCTACAAGCCCTATATATCCCCGCAACCAGAGGAGTCCAGCAGACGTAACGGTATATTGCTTTCGATAATCTGACATTGCAGGGAAAAGTTACAGAGTAAAACGTAGAGAAAAATTTATGGTTTTTTCACCTCAATTTCAATATGTTTCTTTTTCAGCTGTTATTTTCTGTAGGAAACCCTTGTAGGATCTACACAAATGAATTCAGAATTTTGTCTACTTTTCAGAAATGTTTAGGTTTCTGGGATCCAGCATTGGTTTCATGCCCATTTCTGTCACTGACTGGAAGGAGGCTGAAAGCACAAAAAATTGCAAAAATGGAGTATGCCCCAGTAAAATACCAAAATTGTGTTGAAAAATTGGGTTTTCTGATTCAAGTCTGCCTGTTCCTGAAAGCTGGGAAGCTGCTGAGTTTAGCACCGCAAACCCTTTGTTGATGCCATTTTCAGGGGAAAAACCACAAGCCTTCTTCTGCAGCCACTTTTTCCAATTTATTTGAAAAAAACAGAATTTTCACTGTATTTTGGCCAATTTCTTGGCCTCCTTCAGGGGAACCCACAAAGTCTGGGTACCTCTAGAATCCCTAGGATGTTGGAAAAAAAGGACGCAAATGTGGCTTGGTTAGCTTATGTGGACAAAAAGTTATGAGGGCCTAAGCGCGAACTGCCCCAAATAGGCAAAAAAAGGCCTGCCACAGGAGGGGGAAAAGGCCTGGCAGCGAAGGGGTTAAAAGAAGTGCAGTTTTATGGTGAGCCATGCAAGTTGTTTCCCCCTCTAAACCTCTGCTGTCCACTTTACCCTATAAGTCTGTTGCTAGGAACCTCTCTAAATCTGCCATTGTGCTATTTGCTTTCCTTTCTACCTATTAACATGAACCATCAACACCTGTCTACGTGCCTGAATGGTCCTACTACCTTGCACTGTACATGGGTACAGGAGACCACTGCCTTATTTTACACCTCCCATCTGGCATAATACCAACCCCCCCCATTTCAAAATAGAGGAAATCCCGTGCCCCTTCCCCCAGCCCTTCAACACACATATAGAAACCATCTGCCCCCCTATACCTGTCTGTAGAAGCCCTGGGAATTTTTATACCAGACCATGGAAGTTCTCTCTCTCTCACTCTATACCTTCAAATAAAAGCCTTCTAGCCCTTAACTTACCTGATGATAGGAATCGCCTTCCTGTCTCTACACTTGTACTTTTGGAGTAAGCAGTCTGGCCGGTAAAAACTGATAGCTGTTTAGTTATTAAACAAAAAAAACAAGATTTGATGGACTCCAGGATCAATAGAGATCTGGGGTTCTTTTAAATGTTCCCTCTATCAGAAAACTACTTCCAGAGGGCCCCGTGCAACTATCTCCAATCAAAGTGAGGAACAGATCGGCCGCACTAGAGAGGGAAGGTGATCAGGGAGCTTTCCTTAATGGAGAATGTTTAGCAAAAGTTGAAGGAGGTAAAGGACTAGTTTCTAGGCTCAAAAGAATAACAGACTACAAAACCCAATTACTTCTAAATGTCTCAGCTATGATGAGCAGGTCATGGTAGCACAATGGCCAATCTGGAGCACTCTTACATGAAGGAGCTAGCTGGTTGGCTCCAAGAGGTGGGACTAAGCAATCTGTGGCAGTTAGCGCACATGCATACTAGAGACTACACTTTTTACTCCTATGCACATAAAACGTATGCTCATATTGATTCTTTTCCGAGCATGCACAGGTCCGAGCCCCGGTCGCAGTAGTTGAGATTGAACCTAGGATTCTATTCGTCATGCACCCTTGACTCTTACGTTTCGGGTGAACCCTTCATGCCTGGCCAATCATCCATGGTGGCTGAGGAAAAGCTTGCTTCACTTCCAAGACACAGTGAGTCACATTAAGCAGGCGATTACTGACTTTCTGGCAGTTAATAATACTGACAGCACTTCCATAGCCACCCTATGGGAGACACTGAAGGGGGTTGTCTGGGAGAGTTAATCGCCATCTTTGCAGCCGCAAATGTTACACAAATTAAAAAGGGTGAAACTAGAGGGGAGGGTGAAGGAGATGGGCGCTATCCATAAAAGGACAGGAGCTCCTTGAATCTGGCGGCAGCTGGAGTCCGCAAGAGCGCAGCTCTGCAGTTTAGATTTCGATAAGGTGGAATATGCACTGCTCTGCTTCCAGCACTCTGTGGGGGGGGTGGGGGGGTTGTGTCAATGCGGCAGGATCTTGGTCAACAAGTTACAAACTAATGGTCAGGCTGAGAGGGTGAATGCTATCCTTCAGTCGGATGGTAGTGAAGTCACGGAGGATGCAGCTATAGTGGCCGCCTTTAGGGATTTCTGTATGATGCTCTACGAGGCACAGGACTTACAACCTGCTGATTCCTGGGCCTACCTGCAGGGTGAGCACACACCCCAGCTGACAACGCAACAGGCTGACTCCCTTGATCAGCTCAGTCATATAGATTAAGTCATTGTGCGTCAAACTTCTAAACCCACCAGGCCCAGATGGCTTTTCTGCCCTTTTCTTATAAAATGTTCTGCCAGACACTCTCTCCCTATCCTCACTATCCTCTTTAACTCACTGGCAGATGCGGGCACTATCTCATCCTCCATGTTCAAGTCTTCCATCACAATTATACCCAAACCTGAGAAAGATAAACAGCAGTGTGTCTCGGCCCATTTCACTTATAAACATGGATGCTAAACTTTTTACTAGCATTCTGGCGGCACAGCTAGTGCCCCATATGCCGGGACAGGAGGCTCCCAATCATCCAAGCTTTATTTCTCATTACCAGTGCAGAGACACCACTATGTGAGTGCTACACTTAGTGAATAAAGCTTAACTCTTGCAGTGGAAAGGAAAACGTTACTTACCCAGTAAGCATCTGTTTGTGGCATGTAGCGCTGTAGATTCACATGCTCTGCATGCTTAGGACATCTAGTGTGGGGTCCGGAAGTTTGCAAGTTTTTTTTTTTTTTTTAAACGTCTTTTGAGTCACGAGGAGTAGTGACTCCTCCTCTCCCTGGTAGTGTGCATGGTTATCGACTCAATTGTTAGACAGTTTTCCCGCAGGCGGATGTGAATGAAGTGTGGTGTAAGAGTAAAGATAAAGATGTTCATGCAAATGTAAATACACCAGTAATGGTAAACAAACTACAATGGCCATAGGTATCCTGGAAGGAGGGCAGGCGCATGTGAACCAACAGCATTACAAGCCACAAAAAGATGCTTACTGGATAAGGATTATGTTACTTACCCTGTAAGCATCTGTTCCTAGCATGTACTGCTGTAGATTCACATGTTCTGCATACTTCTGCCATCTAGTGTTGGGTCCATAGCTGTAAAAGTTGTTTTTCTTCGAAGAAGCTGTTGGAGTCACAAGGTGAAGCGATTCCTCCTCTCAGTGGTAGTACGCATGGGCATCGACTCAATTGTTAGAATTTTTTCCCATAGTCGGGTGAGAATGGAGCGTGAACAGAGTGTTAAAAAGAGTTGTCAATGCATATGAAGAGTAATATAATACAGCAACGGCCATGGGTGTCCAGGCAGGAGGGCGGGCGCATGTGACTCTACAGAACTACATGCTATGAACAGATGCTTACAGGAGAACATAATCCGTTCGATGGCATGTGTGGCTGTAAATGCACATGCTCTGCATAGACTGTAAAGCAGTGCCCTTCAAAAGCAGTGGATAACCCAGGGGTGTTGCAGTTGTTTGAAAAAGCTTGTCCAACATTTGCTTGTTGTCTTGCTGCTACAGCCACACAATAGTGTTTAGTAAATGTGGCTGCTTTGCAAATGTCAGCTATAAGTATATTACCTAAAAAAGCCATAGCTGCATCTATCTTACTAGTTGAATGTGCTATAAGAGGTATGAGCAGAACTCTTTTAGCTTTAGCATAGCAAGTTCGAATACATTTAATTAGCCATACTGATATACCTGCTTTAGGTATAGCCTTCTCTGTGTGTAGAGGTGAGAAAGCAACAAAGATTTAGTTTTACGTAAACCTTTAGTTCTATCAATATAGTACATTTATGCTCTTGTAACATCTAAGATATGTAGAGCTCTTTCAACAACTGAATCAGGTTGTGGAAAGAAAGCTGGTAATTTAACTGATTGATTGAGGTGTAACGTGGAAACAACCTTTGGAAGAAATTTTGGGTTCATACGAAGGACTACTCTATCTTTTTGTATTTGGAAAAAAGGTTCCTCCAAGGCTAATACCTGAAGCTCACTCACACGTCTTAGTGAAGTGATTGTTACCAAAATTGCTACCTTCCAAGACAGAAATTGGAGTCGACAGTTATGCAAAGGCTTAAACGGTGGTCCCATAAATCTAGTAACTACAATGTTAAGGGTTCCAAATTGGTGCCAGAGGTACCCTCGATAGAATTACCCTTTTAAGACCTTCCATAAATATCACAATGACAGGTATTTTAAACAACATTGTGTTGTCTATTTTGTAGATATGCCATTACTGCTGCAAGGTGCAATTGTATTGAAGTGTATGCTAATCCACACGTTTGTAAATGGAGTAAACAGCAAACAATAGTTTAAATAATTGCATTAACCCGTTCAGTGCCCAGGACGTAATGGTTACGTCCTGAGGCACAGTGCTGCTGTGCCCAGGACGTAACCATTACGTCCTGGTCACAAAGCCCAGAGGGAGCGCTAGCGCTCCCTCTATGGAGTTCTCTCCCCCCGCCCCCCAAGTCAGGGATGGAAGGGGAAGCCCTTCCCCTTCCACCCCGACCCTCCAACCCCCCCGTGACGTCAGCGCGCAATGATTAGTCACAGGGTCTCCCCCATCGCGTTCGATTGAAACACAAATGCTCAGCATTTCTCTTTCACTCCCGTGGGGGAGGCCAGGAGAGGCTTTAAAGGGAAGGAAATGTATTTCCTTCCCTTTGAAGTCTCTCCCAGGGTGTCAAAAGCCGGATTGCTTGTAATCCGGCTTTTGAAACCCCACTAGACACCAGGGATTTTTATTTTATTTTTTAAATGGACATAAGGGAGCGACCCCTTGGGCAAGGGTCGCTCCCAGGGAGGGGCTTTTTTTTTTAGAAGGCCTTTTCTGCCTCGCCCCCCCCCCCCCCCCGGGGGCAAATCGGCCTATTATTAGGTAGATCTGCCCCCAGGGGGGAGAGAAACCTCTAGGCACCAGGGATCATTTTTTTTTTTTCTTTTAGTTATGTTTTGTTGTTTTTTAGGTGGGGAGCGACCCCTTAGGCAAGGGTCGCTCCCCTATGGGGCAAATTATATTTAGGCCATTTCTGCCCCCCTTGGGGGCAGATTGGCCTATTTTGATGAGGGCCGAAACCACTAGACACCAGGGTGTGTTTTTTTTTTTTTACATGAATTTCACGCAAGGGGAGTGACCCCTTTGGCAAGGGTCGCTCCCTGGGGAGGGGGTGGGGGGTATTATTTTAGGCGATTTCTGCCCCCCTGGGGGGTAGATCACCCTATTTTGATTAGGCTGATCTGCCCCACCACTAGGCACCGGGGATTTTTATTTTTTTTAGTTTTACAGATGGGGAGCAACCCCTTGGACAAGGGTCGCTCCCCTGGAGGGGCAAATTGTATTTAGGCCATTTCTGCCCGCTTTGGGGGCAGATCGGCCGATTTTAGGTCAATCTGCCCCCAAGGGGATCTTTTTTTTTGCGTCGTCACGCAACAGGTGCGCCCTTGTAGGCCAAGGGTCGCTCCCGGGAGGGGTGGGGGGGGCAAATTTATTTTAGGCCATTTCTGCCCCCAGGGGGGGCAGAAACCTCTAGGCACCAGGGCAAATTGTTTTTTTGTGTTTTTTTTTTTTTTTTTTTTTTTTTTTTAGAGATGGGGAGCGACCCATTAGGCAAGGGTCGCTCCCCTGGGGGGCAAATTGTATTTAGACCATTTCTGCCCCACTTGGGGGCAGATTGGCCGATTGTAGGTCAATCTGCCCCCAAGGGGGCAGAAACCACTAGGCACCGGCTATTTTTTTTTTGGCGCCAAAGTCACGCAGGGGGAGCGACCCCGTAGGCAAGGGTCGCTCCCGGAGGGGGGGGTGGGGGGACACATTTATTTTAGGCCATTTCTGCCCCCCCTGGGGCCGGCTGAGCTAGAGGCCAAAATCCACAGGTAGGCACGGTTTTCTTTTAAAAAATGCGATGTATCCACGTTGTGTTTTGGGGCATTTCCTGTCACGGGCGCTAGGCCTACCCACACAAGTGAGGTA
This sequence comes from Pleurodeles waltl, assembly GCF_031143425.1. NCBI lineage: Eukaryota > Metazoa > Chordata > Amphibia > Caudata > Salamandridae > Pleurodeles > Pleurodeles waltl. The sequence continues at coordinate 942,739,364 of NC_090446.1, forward strand.
TAATTTTTATCGGAAGACTTGGTGGAACATAGATTAGCAAAACAAGTGTTATTGCACCTTGTCTTTCTCTAATTTTTTTCCTTCCAAATATAAGAGAGTGTGTAAAAAAGACATCTATTTGAGAAATGCCCTGTAATTCACATGCTAGTATGGTCACCCCGGAATTCAGAGATGTGCAAATAACCACTGCTCCTCAACACCTTATCTTGTGCCCTTTTTGGAAATACAAAGGTTTTCTTGATACCTATTTTTCACTCTTTATATTTCAGCAAATGAATTGCTGTATACCCGGTATAGAATGAAAACGCACTGCAGGGTGCAGCTCATTTACTGGCTCTGGGTACCTAGGGTTCTTGATGAACCTACAAGCCCTATATATCCCCGCAACCAGAGGAGTCCAGCAGACGTAACGGTATATTGGTTTTGAAAATCTGACATTGCAGGAAAAAGTTACAGAGTAAAACGTAGAGAAAAATTTATGTTTTTTTCACCTCAATTTCTTTTTCAGTTGTTATTTTCTGTAGGAAAGCCTTGTAGGATCTACACGAATTACCCCTTGCTGAATTCAGAATTTTGTCTACTTTTGAGAAATATTGCGGTTTCATGCCCATTTCTGTCACTGACTGGAAGGAGGCTGAAAGCACAAAAAATCGTAAAAATGGGGTATGTCCCAGTAAAATACCAAAATTGTGTTGAAAAATTGGGTTTTCTAATTCAAGTCTGCCTGTTCCTGAAAGCTGGGAAGCTGGTGATTTTAGCACCGCAAACCCTTTGTTGATGCCATTTTCAGGGAAAAAACCACAAGCCTTCTTCTGCAGCTCCTTTTTCCCATTTTTTTGAAAAAAACGAAATTTTCACTGTTATTTGGCTAATTTCTTGGCCTCCTTCCGGGGAACCCACAAAGTCTGGGTACCTCTAGAATCCCTAGGATGTTGGAAAAAAAGGACGCAAATTTGGCGTGGGTAGCTTATGGGAACAAAAAGTTATGAGGGCCTAAGCGCGAACTGCCCCAAATAGCTAAAAAAAAGGCTCGGCACAGGCGGGGGAAAAGGCCTGGCAGCGAAGGGGTTAAACAGGTCAGTCCATTTGTTTTGACCATTAAAAAAAAAAAGAACTTTTCAGTTTAGCCCCATAGCATGCTCTGGTTGTGGGTTTGCGTGCTTCCTTAAGAATGGTCATGCATTCTGGAGGTAATTGTAAATATCTAAACTATCACCTCAGGAGCCAAATCTCAAGATTGAGTTATTTGGGATTTGGGTGTCCGATTTCTCCATGTTTCTGAGTGAGAAGGTCCGGGCGAAGGGGAAGCTGCTCGTGTGGAACTACTGAGAGTTCAAATAGTGTTGTGAACCATGACTGCTGTGCCCAAGTGGGAGCTACCAAAACAAGTGCGAGAGATACCTGTCTGAGCTTCCTCACCTCAAGTGGAAGAAGAGAGAGGTGAAAAAGCGTAGGCAAATATCCCTGACCAGTTTCTCCATAGAGCACTGTCCTTGGACAGTGGGTGTGGGAGTCTGGAGGCACAGTTTGGGCATTTTGAGGTGTCTGCTGTTGCGAACAGATCTTTGTGCGGAAACCCCTACCAATGGAAATATGTTTGTAGAACTTGGGGGTGGAGTTCCCATGCACGCTCTTGTTGCTGCATCCTGCTGAGTAGGTCGACAAAGTTGTTGTCTGTCCCTGGGAGTTGTCCCGCTAACAAGTGGATGTGATGCTGAATTGCCCAATGCCAGACTGTCCGAGATAGTTGAGACAACTGTAGAGCGTGTGTCCTACCCCACCCCATTTTCGCAAATAAAACATGGCTGTTGTGATGTCTGTCCGGAATAAGACAATCTTGCCTTGCAGGTAAACCAGAACAGCTTGGAGTACTAGCTGTATAGCTAGGCGTGTCAAGTAACTGATGTGTAGAACTAGATGTTTGGTGTTCCACATTCCTTGTATTGAGAGGTTGTGTAGGTGGACACCCCAACGGCTGCTGAGAGAGTGATCTGGGAAACAGGGTTTCAAAATGTTTGCCCTTTTGTCAGATTTTGTGTGCTAAGCCATTGCAGGGAATTGTGAGTGTCGATGTCTACCAACACTAGATCCTACATCTGACCCTATGCTTGAGACCATTGACTCGCCAGACACTCCTGCAGCAGACATGTGTAGCCATGCATGTGGCACTATTTCAATACAAGATGCCATCATCCCTAGGATTTTCAGTACTGTCCTTACTGGAATCTGTTGATTGGGGTATACCTGTTGCAGTAGAGTTGCTATATTTTGGATCCTGAGTACATTTGGGTAGGCTAACCCTAACTGAGTGTTTAGAACAGCTCCTGGATATGGCTGTATCTGAGATGGATGGAGGTGGGATTTTTGTATGTTGATGGTAAATCCTAACTGGTTACGGAGATGAAGCGTTGTCTGTGTATGCTGTAGACACTGCTGGAGTGAACTGGACTTGATGAGCCAGTTGTCCATCTATGGGAAGACATGAATACTCTGAGTAGATGTGCTGTGATGCGTTTTGTGAAGAGACAAAGTGTAGTTGTTACCCCAAAAACGAACACCTTTAACTGATAATACCTTCCTTGTATGACAAATCAGAGGTATTTTCTGTGTGCTGAATGCATTGGGATGTGGAAATATGCATTCTTTAGCTGTAATGCAGATATGAAGTCTCCTTGCTGCAATAGAGATATCACATCTTGGAGAGGGATGATATGAAAGTCTAGATCTCAGACAATTAAATCACTACATCCTGTCTGAATTAGTCGTAGTGAACCGTCCTTTTTGGGAATAAGGAAGTATAGTGAATATACTCCTGCTCATTTTTGCTGAATGAGAACTAGCTCTGTAGTTCTTTTCTGAAGGAAAGCCTGTATTTCCTGATTTCACAGTTGTACATGTTCTACAGAGAGTTTATGTTTTCTGGGTGGTATGTTTGGAGGTGTGTTGATGAGCTCCCGACAATAACCATGTTGGATAATATTCAACACTCACTGGTCTGTTATGTTTTGCCAGTTGGGAAAAATGTTGTAGACGTCCCGACAGGTGTTGTGTGATCGGGGAGAATGAGAAGAGAGTCACTGCTTTGATGTGGAAGGGGTGGCATGAGTGAAGACATCTCTTCCATTATCTTTTGAATTGTTTCCCCTATATGTGTCTCTGTAAAACCCTTCAGAAGGAGATGCTGAATGGTGTTGCCTAAAAAAGATAAAGGCTTTTGATTGTTTATTGCCCTGCTTGAAGGTAGGCCTGTGAAAGGCACCCCAATTATTGGGAGTCTGTAGAGCCCCCATAGACTTGGGGACATCAGTGTCCTTTTCATTTTTTCTAGTGTTTGGGCCAAAAAGGTGTTCTTGATCGAAAGGGGCATTTAAGAGTGCTTGCTGCCTTTCAGGTTTAAAACCAGCTATAGAAACCCAGGTGTGTCTGTGTAGTAGTATACTGGTGTTTATACCCCTAGCAGCTGTATCTGCTGCATCAAGAGCACATCTAATAGAATTATTACAGATTAACTTGCCCTCCTGTACAAGTTATTGCCCTTTTTTCCCTAAACTCTTCTGGGAGATGGTGAATAAGGTCTCCAGTTTCATCACAGTGTTCTATCATTATCTTGCTATCACCCATTAGATGTTAGCAATTCTCTAGTGGTTGGCTGCTTGGAGCTCCCACCGTTTTACCTGATGCATCAATCAGTTTTGATTCTTTATCTGAAGGAGGTTCATCTCCGGGTGTTTGCGAATTAGCTTGTTTACGAGCTTTTGATAATAGCAGGAAGTCTGGTGGAATTTGACCTCTTGTATAAGTAGGATCGGCAGGGGCTGCCTTATATTTTTTATCAACTCTAGGTGTAATTATACTAGCATGGACATGGTCTTTAAAAATGTCACCTGCATGCTGTCATACCCTTCAGCATTGGCAGGTACTGACAAGCCCTACTGGTGAAGGAAAGAGTTTCAAATAACAAAATCATCCTCTATAGGGTCCTTGTGCAATGAGGCCTGATGATACACAGCTGCTCTACCTACTAATTCATTAAAGGATGTGGTGTCATCTGGGGAAGATGGTTTAGCTGGGTATAGTTCTGGGTCTGTATCACCGGAGGATCAATGTCTTGTGTGTCCCTAGGGTCTAATGGGGCCTGTTGAGCATTATCATCCCGCCCTGATCTCCTACATAGGATTACGGCGTTTCCCCTATTATATCTTCTAGATCTGATATAAGTGGTGTGGTGTAAAAGATGGAGGTGGAGGAGATGGTGGTAAAGGTAGAGGAATTGGACTGGTGGCCATTTTGTTTTTCTTTAGAGGTGTCAGTAAATTGCTGACCTCCTCCAATGAAGACTGATGTTTAAATTGAGTTGCTATCAGCTTCAATGATTTTGCAATGATCCGTCCAATATTAGGCTGAATAGGTATTGTCTTTTTGTTTCGGATCAAGCTTCTCCACCATAGTCTGTAAAATAGGCGCTGGTGCCGAAACAGTCTATTTGGACAGAGATGTTGAAACTTTCAATGCTTGAGTTTTGATGCCAAAATGGTTGGTGCCAATGTTGTCAGAACTGAAGACATTGATGGCATGAGCTTTAGGCTTAGGTTTCGGTGTCAAGCCTGAGGGTGGGGAGTCCTGGGCAGTTGTTCGGTGTCTACCATGGTCTGACAGCAGTGGTAGCTCAGCAGCCTTATGTTCGGTCAGTGCCGAGTGTTTTTAGGTGGGTATGGCAGTGGCCTTTGTACTTACTGCGTGTTGCGCCAATGGAATTTCCTGCGTGTGCAAGCTGGTCTCAACATCGGAATCCGATTCACATTATGGAATGGAGAAGGCATCATCCTCTGCCGTGGAAGCTTCATGTAGCTCTTCATGTGATTCAGTTTCTTGGATCCCGAAGATGACCAGAGTCTCTTCCAGCTCCTTGTGCTGCATTTCTTTTCTACGTGCCAGATGACCACACAGCATCTTCTTCGATCAAAACTTAAAACAGGCCTCACAGTTTCTCGTCATGGTCAGGAGATAGACAGAGATTGTAAACCGAGTGGAGGTCTGATTGTGGATATTTGGCGTGGCACCTCCGAAAAAAATATGAAACGTGTAGATTCCATTAGCATTCTTTATCAATATCGAATTATGAAAAAAAGTAAGCCCGACCAGGCAAGGCCGGGAGCAAATCTTGTTTTCGACGTAGGTGGAAGGAAGGAGAATGAAATCAATACAAAAAAGAATGGAAGTGTACGCTGCTCCAAAGGAAGCCTCAAACGTTCCCGAACCAGAGCACCAAAGAACCCACCCGAACCAGATAGAGGAAAGAAAACAATCCAACAAAGGTTTTGATGTCCATGCGCATTATCACCGAGAGGAGGGGTCACTTTACCTCATGACTCCAACAGCTTCTTCAAAGGAAAACAACTTCTACACATCCAGACCCAACACTAGATGGCAGAAGAATGCAGAGCATGTGTATCTACAGCCACACATGCCACCTAACATAACATTTTCCTTTTGATGGCATGTGTGGCTGTAAATATACATGCTCCACACAGACTGTAAAGTGGTGCCTTGTAAAAGCGGTGGCTAATCTGTGGGTGATGCAGTTGTCTGGAAAAGTGTACGTAGCACCGCCTATCCTACGATAGCCTGTTAGCATACTAAGACATCAACACAATAATGCTTGTTGAAAGTGTGTGGTGTAGACCATGCAAGCTGCGTTACATTTGTCAACTATGGGAATGTTTCCTAACAAATCCACTGTTGCTCCTTTTTTTAAAAAAAAATTAATGAGTGCAGTGTGCTCTAGGAGGAATAGGTAATGGTCTTTTGGCCTTTGCATAGCAAGTTTGGTTACATTTTACAATCCATCTGGTTATGCCCGAATTAAATATAGGTTTGCCTTTGTGTGGTGGTGAAAAAGCAACAAAGAGTTGCTTAGTCTTTCTAAAAGTTTTACTTCTATCAATATAGAACATAAACGCTCTCTTAACATCCAGAGTGTTAAGAGCACTTTCTGCAACAGAACCTGGTGGTGGGAAAAACACTGGCTATTCAACAGACAGTGAGGTGGAACTGAGATATCACATTTGAAAGGAATTTAGGGCTGATACGAAGAACCACTTCATCTTTGTGTATCTAAAAAAAGGGTTCTTGTAAGGTTAAAGCTTGGAGCTCACTAACATGGCTACGCGAAGTGACAGCAATTAAGAATGACACTTTCCAAGGTAAAAACAGAAGAAGGGATGAATGTAGAGGCTCAAATGGTGGACTGATAAGTCTTGTAAGTACAATATTAAGATTCCTAGAAGACCCTGGAGTTGACTTTGGTGGAATCACGCGTTTAAGCCCTTCAATGAAGACTTTAATTACAACAATTTTGAAAAATGAAAAATGCTGCTTGTTCAGAAGATAAGCGGTGATCGCAGGAAGATGCAATCTTATGGAAATGTACGCCAAGTTTGCCTTTTTGCAAATGAAGAAGGTAGGAGAGAATGTCCTGCACTGTAACTTTGAAAGGGTCAACTTGTTTTAAATGGCAATAGCAAACAAAATCCTTCCATTATGCTGCATAGCATACTGTAATGGTGGGTTTGCGTGCTTCTTTAAAACCGTCCATGCATTCTTGAGGTAAGTTAATGTATCTGAATTCCATGACTTCAGGAGCCATATCGCAACATTTAGTTCCTTGAGATTTGGGTGCCTGGTCTGACCATGGTTCTGAGTAAGAAGGTCTGGGTTGAGGAGAAACTTCTCAAGAGGAACTATTGATAGGTCTAAGAGGGTGTTGAACCAGAGCTGTTCAGGCCATATGGAACCTACTAGTATTAGAGTGAGGGATGTTTGCCTGGGCTTCAGAACCAGAAACGGAAGAAGAGGGAGATGTGGAAAAGCGTAGGCAAGTATCCCTGACCAGTTCATCCATAGAGCATTGCTTCTGGATTGAGTGTGAGGAAACCTGGAGGCAAAGTCTGGGCAGTTTGCATTTTCTGCTTTTGCGAACTGGTCTATGTCTGGTAACCCCCACTTTTAGAAGAAGGGGAGCAGGACTTGTGGGTGGCGTACCCGCTCATGGACTTGTTAGGGAATCCTGCTGAGGTCAGCAAAATTGTTGAATGTTCCTGAGAGATGATCCGTTAGTAGGTGAATGTTGTGACAAATAGCCCAAAGCCAGATTGCCTGCGATAGACCAGACAGCTGTAGGGAATGTGCCCCCCCCCCACTTCTTTCTGCAAATAATAGTTGGTTGTCATGTTGTCTGGGGGGATCAGGGCAACCGTGCCGATCAATTGACAAGTGAACAGCTAGACGTTCCAATTAGTTGACGTGCAAACTGAGGTGTCTGTTAACACAACAACCTTGGACTGAGAGATCCTGAAGATGAGCACCCCACCCAGTCTCTGATGCGTCTGCTGTCAATATGGTCAGAGGAACAGGTTTGAGTAAAGACCGCCCTTTAATCAGGTTTTGTTCCACCACTGCAGAGAGCAATGGATGTGGCTGTCATCCAGGGGTGACTATGTGAAAATCCTCTGACAGGATATAATGATTTATTGGCTATAGATCTAGTATTGGCCATAAAGATTAGCCCCTTTTGGGGATTAGGAAGTATAGGGAGAACATTCCTGGCCCGTGATGTTGCGTTGGGACATGTTCTATAGCTCCTTTAAGAAATAGAGCCTGAACTTCCTGTTTGAGCAGGGTTAGTTAGTGTGGAGTGTTTGTGAGTGCAAGGTGGAATGTTTGGAGGTCTGGAAATGAGCCCCAGACAGTAACCATGATGGATAATATCCAACACACACTGAAATGATGTTATATTTTGCCCAATAGGGAGGAATTGTTGTAATCATCCCCAGACAAGTGGGGAACAAGGGAGTCACTGTTTTGTGGCATGGGTTGTGCAATGTGGTGAAGTGGTTTTGTCCCTTCCTTTTGAATTATTTCCCCTGTATGTGCCTCTGTTGAAACCTCTATGGCAGGATGGATGACTGTCCTTTGTGGTAAGACAACACGGCTTGTGTTGAAGCGGTCTTAGAGCCTTGTTTGTAAGCTGGACAGCGAAAGGAACCACAGGTACTAGGGTTTGCAGTGCACCCATGGACCTCCCTACACCTGCGTCCTTTTTCCTCTTTTCAAGTACCTGATCAACTTGAGGTCCGAAGAGGTGTTCCTTCTCAAGAGAACGTTCAAGATGGTTTGCTGCACCTCTGGCTTAAAGCCCGATATGCATTACCATATGTGATGCGTAGCAGGACATTTGTACGGATTCCTTTGACAGCTGTGCCTGCAGAATCCAAGGCACATCTATTAGAATTATTAGAGATACACTGCTCCTCCGTAACTATCTCCTGGCCTCTCTTCCTATGCTTCTCTGGGAGGTATTGAAGGAGTTCCTCCATCTCATCAAAGTGGGCATGGTCATATCTGGCTAACAATCCCATAGCGCTGGCTATACACAAGTGATTGGCAGCTTGGGCTGCAACACACTTGCCAGAAGCAGCTAAGTGTTTGCTCTACTTGTCAGGAGGTTGAGCGTCACCGGCAGCCTGGTAATTCACCCTTTCACAGGCATTAGAGACAACAACCAAAAAAAAATAGAAAGAAAAATCAGAGGGGGTTGCCCTCTGATAAAAAGAAGGTCAGAGGGCAAAGTTTATATATTTTTTTTATCCACCCTTGGTGTGATAATGCAAGCCCTAGTAGGATCCTTGAAAGTATTACTGGAGTGCCTCAACATTCCCTACAGCATAGGGAGGTACTGAGTTGCCCTCTGAGAAGTAAAGAGGATTTTGAATAAGAGGTCATCCTCTATGGGCTCTTTATCTAAGGGTACCTGGTGGTAAATGCAGCCCTACCAATAAGCTCTTAAAAAGAGGTGGAATCATCTGGAGGAGATGGCCTAGTGTGGTATATGTCTGGGTCAGTGTTGGGTTGTAGATCAACATCATAAGCTGAGCAAGGGTCAGACGGTTTAGGTAAGTCAAAGGTGTCGTCCCTTGTCCCCTGATCGCCAGTGAAGGAGTGTGGGGACCTCTGAGGGGCAACATCGAGTAGGTCACCCTGTAAATAAGGTGGAGAGGGTGAAGGTGGTGGAAGAGAAGTTGGAAGAGGAGGTTGTATAGTGGAAGAGCCATCAGCACTCCTCTTCTTGACAGCAGGTATAGGCAAATCTTCAAAGGAAAGTTGTCGGTCTGATCAAGTAGGGGTGGTAACATTGTTTACCAAAATCCAGCCAGTTTGAGGCTGTATGTGGATTTGTATTTGATTGACATCGATTGGTTCCTTCATTCTGTGAAGAATGAGTTCCACAGAAACACTTGGTTGCGATTGTGGTGCTGGTTTCAGTTTTTTTCGTTCCAGAGACTATTTTTTTTTTTTTTTTTCAGAGCTGAAAAGGTCGATATGGAAACCGTCTGCTGCACTTTTTTTCTAATAGTCTTTTTTTATTGAAACGACTGACAGGTCTATGGTCAGGAGACAAACCAAGATTGCAGAACTGGTGTTGGTTGATCCACGGGAACTTTGCGTGGGACCTTTGACAAAAACGAAAAGGAGACTGTTCTCATTAGCATGTCATTATCAAGTTCAATGAAATTGAGAAAATGGCGGCCCAAAGGGCCACTGACTGTGCATGTCAATTCAACAGGCGACGTTTTCTTGGTGCCAAAACGCGAGAGATGGGGGTAAATGCATTAAATATGAAAGAGTCCGAAAACATGGTCTCGACCCAGATCTCAGTGAAAAACAACCAAACCTCACAGCGGAAGAAAACAATCCAACAATGGAGTCGATGACCAGGCGCATTACCAGCAAGAGGTGGAGTCACTAGACCTCGTGACTCGAAAGACTGAAGAAAAACAACTTGCAAACTTCTGGACCGACACTAGATGATAGAAGTTTGCTGGGCATGTGCATCTACAGCCACACATGCCATCAAACATAACGCTTCTTGCCATCAACTCTCTAAAAGTGTTCTATCAAGTGCACTGGCCATATCAAGAAGCAACAATGACCTATTTTGGCACCAGGGATAGATTTAGTGCCTGGATCCATAGCAATTACGGGGCGCTTACAGCAGCAGTGAGAGTCAGTGGAATGGCATCAACCCCATTACCCATTGGTAGGGAAACTCTGGAAGCCGTTTTACTTCCCCATAGGACTCGTCGACAGGAACTTTCCAATTCTTGGATTCTATGTGATGTTATCCGTTGTCATCTATTGCTACTAGACATTACTTTTCATTTTAAATTGAAACACATTTATGATACTGAATATTAAAAAAAAAATAAAGAAAAAAAAAAATGTGGGGCTTTGCTCTCTGGATGGTCTGCTAAATTAGACAGGGCTATTATTCCATCCCTCATTTTCGGGACACGAGCTACGCGGACTCTCGGAGCAATTTAGATATCGTCCATCTCTTTGCATTTTACAACATTTAATCACCGTTCCAAGTACATGTTTTTTGGGCGGTTACCTTACGCTGCATTAATTCACTTACTGGACTTTCTATATACACAGTGGCCTTGATAAAGTCATGCAGGTGACGAAACACGTGTTGGCTGTTGATATCTCTACATATGGTCGCTTACGGAACCATGTTCTCACATATCAATAAAAGGCTTTAGTCTCACAAGCTCTCAACAGACTTTTCGTATTTAAAAATAATTTGTGGAATGCCAACGAGTGCTGCGGTATTTCATTATTCTCATGGATGGTTGCAGATCTGTTGGACACTTGTTTGACCCTGAAGGACCCATTTCATTCAAACAACTAAAAGCAGACTACGGATTGCCGAAGGCAAAGCATCTGCAACACCAGCAGGTTGCCACAGTCACCCACCCAGCAGTTCAAGGGGGTCGTAATGTACACTCACACTCTTTGAAAAGTGGCTATTGTCGAAGGAAAGCAGCTGACGCCTCATCACTGAATTATATGCCCTCTTGCTGCAACCCCATACAGAGGAGAAAACCTGAGGTCAGAAAAGACAAACTTGAGTTGGGGCAGACCCCGATGCATAAGGAATGGGGGCAGATGAATCATAGGGTTTATCATACCACATCCAACATTGCAAGTATAGAAACTGCCACTAAAACTGCAACTTACTGGTATCTAATGCCTGCAAGACAGAGGAAACCCCATTTGCAGTGCAGACGGCTGGAGGGGCTGTGGAGCTCCAGGGACCTTACTTCACTGATCCAAAACTCACTCAGTACTGGGACGCAGTCTTAACTTATGTATTTCAATTTCCAGCTGTCCTGCTTTACAGCATAAGTCAACCTTCTAACCTTTCCTTTTAAATCTAGGAGTGGGTCGCACATGGGTTTGGTGCTAGGAGCAGCACTCCAAGCAATTATTTTGTACTGGGGAATGGAGAAACTCCCGAAGCACATAGCTTGGCTCCATAGGATACGACAATTACTGGGTATGGAACGTCTGACTATTACAATGACTCATCAGCTAGACCCCTATCGAGAGCTGTGGAAGCCATAAATATCACTGCTATCTGCAGAATTTTACAAATTTACATGCCCTAGATACCTACGCTTGCTGTGATGATGGGGTGTGACTGAGGTGGGAAGAAAATGAGGGACAGGACACATGAGGGTCAGATGACACAAACACATTATGACAGAGTGAGTACAAGGGGGCAGTGGTGGAGGAATGGCTGGGGCACGCTGTTCTACATATGCAGCTTCTATTACTTAATACATATGTACTGGAAAGAGGTGGCAACCGATGAACTGGATTAAAAACATTAGCCTTTTTCCAACTAGTACTAATGAGGATTTCCTGATTAGATCCTCCCTTCTGGGAATCATCTAAGATTTGCTGACCCTATGTTTCTGGCAATGTAACGTAACAATACTACTTAAACATTAGGCAGGAACTGTAAGTGTATGTCATTGTTATACATTAGAAAGGTTAACATATTTTAGAGAGGTATAACCAGATCATGACTCTCAATTTCTTACACTACAATCACAAATTAAACAATGTGTTTTCTTTATTCTGGCACACAAAAAACATTCGGAATTGGGCACAATGGTTCTCTGCATTAAATATAACCTGAAGTAGCACAAAAGATAATTATGATTGGTATTGGTTAAATATATTTTGTTGACCGATTCATCATATGCTTTGTCACTTAAAACCAAAGTGAAACAAATCCAGTTGTCATCGTACATCCTTTGAGACTTCTGCCACCTAGTGGTTGGATATGTAATAATGTAATGTTTATAGCCCCTTTTCTTTCCTTTTTTCCCCCTCGCTGTGAGCATGGTCGACAATTTAGCGCTATGTTCCATCTCACATGACGTCAGGCGTATGATCCAGAAGCCTTTATGCATGGGTGACATCTTCGGATTCTTTTATTTTTGTAGTGTGGGGTTACCATTCTCCTGAATAAACTGCTACTACCTCTCAGATTTAATTTACCTGATTTGTGGGGAGGCAGGAGTTGTATGTGAATCCAGAAATTTCTTTTAGCTGCAGAACTACTTCTACAGGTCAGTAACTCTTGTTTTGCAGCTTGACCCTTTTCTGGATTCATATGGAGTGCATAGTTTTTTATTTTTTAGCACTACTATTCTTCCTTTGAAGATTGGGTTGAAATGCCAGGGTTTCTCCTTTCTTTCTTGTTGAGTGGACTCTTCAGTGTCCTGTGGATCTACTGCTCCTTGGTAGCATTTCTGGATTGTTTGAACTATCCATCTTCTTTTGATTTCCCCTTTGGGGTCTGGTGAGCCTTTACTTGCTGGTAGGTAGGAAATAAATAAATTGCAAATCTGATTTGTCTTGTTTCTTAAAGATAATACATGATTGGCCTTCTGACATTTCACATATGAATGGCCTTTTCTGCTTATGATCTTGACTGTTGGAAAAGGGCGGTAGTTGTCATCAAGTCTGAATTACTTTGGGGTGAAATTGTGGATTATTTCTCATTACTACTTTGTCCTCATGCGCTTGCAGGTAAGGTTCTTGTGTTCCGAGTACTTGAAGTTCACCAACTTTTCACAATAACCTGATGGTGCTCAAGAAGGCTGTCTTGAGGGTTAAGTATATTAGTCCTGGGGAGAATAGTTTCTCCAGATGACCAACGCCGCATATTAGAGCCAAGCTCCGCTGGCCCTAGCCATAAACCTACAGTATTCTGGCTCTCCGGATATGACGAAGGGCATCGACAAAATTTGATGGCATCTGGATGATTGTGTGCACAGGCACACTGATTACTGATGTGGTTTTGGGTTGTTGGGAAGCACCTCTGGATCAGTGCCTGAGACGACAGGCCTCCCTCATGATGGTGGATGTGGCGTCCTTGCTTGAGGGTTCTCTGGACCGCCGCCATTGTTGGACCACTTAAAAACATCTGCAATCAATGTGGACCGATAAGAACTAAGTGCTGCCCAGGTCGAAGTGTGCAAGCAACACCAGCATCTGTCACAGAAGACCACAGATTACAGTGGTAAGGCAGAGGCTAATGCTACCGGCACTCTAGCAAACAGTGGAGTTGGAGCTCACTCAACATACAGTCTATGTCTACATGCAACTGCAGGGATACACAGAACATGGTGTTGTAAACAGATATCCTAACAGACCTAAAGATTGTTCCTTTTGTTTCCCTTGCTTCGGAGGCTGGTGGCGGCCGTGTGCAAGCCAAAGAAAACATAGCAAATGAGAATTGATCAGTATACAGAGGTAAAAAAGTTTAAGCAGACACTGGGGGAAACAAAATATCTTTGGGGTGGCCCCCAGCTGCCACAGGCTCACAAATACAGGCTGCTATTGAATGCTCTCGGCTTGCAATGGAACACAAAATAGACCCCATCACAACTGAGTTGCACTTATTGTGCACAGATCTTTGTAAGTTATTGAGGAAGCTGTCCTGGTGTATGGTGGACACCTATGGTGTTATCACCCTATACCAGGTCCAGGTATCCCCTATTAGTGAGGTGTAGGCAGTGTCTAGGAAGCCAGGGCTCTGAGGAGGTAGATGTGGATGAGCAGCCAAGACTTATCTAGGAGACATGCAAAGCTTGTGCAATACCACTATAGTCGCACAGCAACTTATCACACAAGAACGAACCACACAGTGTAAAGGTACTTTATTATAATAACACAACACCAGAATACTAGACTATAGGCAGCTCACCCCAACTGGATTTAAGTACACACTCATTATATACACAATAGTAATCAGTAAAATAGCATAAAAGCAACAAGCGTTGGCAATACTTAGTAAAAATAGAAAGGGCCTTAGGGGAGGGCCAAACCATATACTAAGAATGTGGAATGAGAGATACACTTCCCCACCTAAGGATTTGGTGTTGTTAGAGGGGAGCTGGAGGAACTAAGAACCCCAAGAGGTGCGTACTGGAGTGATCATCAGCAAACAGGAGAGCAGAGGCAAGTACCTGGTTTTCCCAAGGACTAACAGGAGGACTTAGAAAAAGAACTGTACAAGAACAGGACCAGACAGGAAGAGTCCAGTCCACGATGGAGTGTCCAGTGGGGGTAGGAGCCACTACTCACCCTTCTGTGGATGCAGCACCAGGTCAATGAGGGGAGAAGACCACCAGCTGTGGAGCCCAGGAGCTGAACAGGACTCCTTGGAGCAGTGCAGGTAGGGTCCCAAGTGGGTGGTCAGTTTGCAGATGGTAAGTGGTGCAGGAGAAACACCAACAAGCATTGGCAAATGCAAGAGAAGCGAAAGAAGAGTTGCAAGGCTAAAAAGGACCAGCAAGGCCCAGGGGACTCGACCCAGGGAGGGGAGTCCAAGCTGGCCCTCAGCAGTCGGGAGAGCCAACAGAAGCAGACACAGCCCCACAGACAACCCACTGGCAGTAGGCACAGTAAGTCACAGTGAGGTCCAGTCAGCACACATGAAGAGGAGTCCAACTTCGCTGGAGGAGCAGAGAGGAGACTGTGCTTGGCAGGAATGAGTGCTGGGAGCCAGGGCTACACAGAGCCTGAAGATCCCTTGGAGAACGAACAAGCAAGCCTTGGTAGCTGCAAAAGTCACGGTGCAGGGCGGTACTGTCCTGCAAGGTGAGGCAAGAGATTACCATCACCCAAGTTGGACAGTTGGCAGAGAGGACCAAGGGGACCACTCCAGACCATCACCTGTGATACAGGATCCACGCAGTTCTGGAGGAGAGCAGATCCACGCAGCCTGTCATCGTTGCAGTTGGTGCCAGCAGTTGTAGGGGAGTGACTCCTCCACTCCAAGGGAGAGTCCTTCTTGCTTCTTGGTGCAGGCTGAAGACTTGCCGACCTCAGAGGATGCACAGCTGGGGAAATGTTGCAGTTGCTGGAAGGAGCAGGAGAAACAATGTTGCAAAGCAGAGTTGTCGCTGAAGTTGCAGATTGTTGGTTCCTGGGGAGACCAGTTGTCGTTCCAGTGGGCAGAAGATTAATTAAACGATGCAGAGGAGTCCTGGTGGAATCTTGCACATCAAATCTGGGGACCCACCCTCAAGGAAGTCCCTAAATAGCCCTAAAAGGGGGTTTGGTCACCTAGCAAGGTGACCACCTGTCAGGCGAGGTATGTGACGTCACCTGCCTGACCTGGCCACTCAGATGCTCCCTGGGGCCTCTGCACATCTTGTTTTCAAGATGGTAAAATCAAGTGGCCACCTGGAGGAGCTCTGGGCACCAACCCCGGGGTGGTGATGGCCAGGTGAGTGGTAATGAAAATGTCACTTACCCAGTGTACATCTGTTCGTGGCATCAGTCGCAGTAGATTCGCATGTTTTGCAATAGCTCGCCATCTGGTGTTGGGCCGGAGTGTTACAAGTTGTTTTTCTTCGAAGAAGTCTTTCGAGTCACGGGACCGAGTGACTCCTCCTTCTGTCTCCATTGCGCATGGGCGTCGACTCCATCTTCGATTGTTTTTCCCCGCAGAGGGTGAGGTAGGAGTTGAATTGTAGTAAAAGTGCCCATGCAATGGAGTGACTAAGTATGTACCTACTTAAGGTTGAGATGATACATATACAAATACTTGAAGGTAACTTCCAAACTGCTACAGGCTCCCGGGGAGGCGGGTGGGCACATGCGAATCTACTGCGACTGATGCCACGAACAGATGTACACTGGGTAAGTGACATTTTCAGTTCGATGGCATCTGTCGCTGTAGATACGCATGTTTTGCATAGACTAGTAAGCAGTTATCTCCCCAAAAGCGGTGGATCAGCCTGTAGGAGTGGAAGTAGTTTGAAATAATGTTCTTAATACGGCTTGACCTACTGTGGCTTGTTGTGCGGATAACACGTCTACACAGTAGTGCTTGGTGAATGTGTGAGGCGTAGACCATGTGGCTGCCTTACATATTTCTTGCATTGGGATGTTTCCTAGAAAGGCCATGGTAGCACCCTTTTTCCTGGTTGAGTGTGCCCTTGGTGTAATGGGCAGCTGTCGTTTAGCTTTAAGGTAGCAGATCTGGATGCATTTAACTATCCATCTGGCTATACCTTGTTTTGATATTGGGTTTCCTGCATGAGGTTTTTGAAATGCAATAAATAGTTGTTTAGTCTTTCTGATGTTCTTTGTTCTGTCAATGTAATACATCAATGCTCTTTTGACATCTAACGTATGTAGTGCCCTTTCAGCTACGGTATCTGGCTGTGGAAAGAACACTGGAAGTTCCACTGTTTGATTTAGATGGAACGGTGAAATAACCTTTGGCAAAAATTTAGGATTGGTCCTTAGGACGACCTTATTTTTGTGAAGTTGTATAAAAGGTTCTTGTATAGTAAACGCCTGAATTTCGCTTACTCTTCTTAGGGAAGTAATGGCGATGAGAAATGCCACCTTCCAGGTTAGGAACTGTATTTCGCAGGAGTGCATGTGTTCAAAAGGTGGACCCATAAGTCTAGTTAGGACCACATTTAGGTTCCATGAAGGAACAGGTGGTGTTCTTGGTGGTATAATTCTCCTAAGTCCCTCCATGAATGCTTTAATGACTGGTATCTTATATAGGGAAGTTGAATAGGTAGTCTGTAGGTATGCAGATATTGCTGCAAGGTGTATTTTAATGGAAGAGAAAGCCAGGTTAGATTTCTGTAAGTGAAGCAAGTAACCCACTACATGTTCTGGAGTTGTGTGTAATGGTTGTATTTGATTAATATGGCAGTAGCAAACAAACCTCTTCCATTTACTTGCATAGCAGTGCCTGATGGATGGCCTTCTGGCTTGCTTTATGACTTCCATACATTCTTGGGTAAGTTGTAAGTGCCCGAATTCTAGGATTTCAGGAGCCAGATTGCTAGATTCAGCGATGCTGGATCTGGGTGTCTGATCTTTTGGTTGTGTTGTGTCAACAGATCTGGCCTGTTGGGCAATTTGATGCAGGGTACTACTGATAGGTCTAGCAGCGTTGTGTACCAGGGTTGCCTTGCCCAAGTTGGTGCTATCAATATGAGTTTGAGTTTGTTTTGACTGAGTTTGTTTACCAGGTAAGGAAGGAGAGGGAGAGGAGGAAAAGCGTAAGCAAATATCCCTGACCAGTTCATCCATAGGGCATTGCCTTGGGACTGTTTGTGTGGGTATCTGGATGCGAAGTTTTGGCATTTTGTGTTCTCCTTCGTCGCAAACAAGTCTATCTGAGGTGTTCCCCAGAGTTTGAAATAAGTGTTCAGAATTTGGGGGTGAATTTCCCATTCGTGGACCTGTTGGTGATCTCGAGAGAGATTGTCTGCGAGTTGATTTTGGATCCCTGGTATAAATTGTGCTATTAGGCGAATTTGGTTGTGAATTGCCCAACGCCAAATTTTTTGTGCTAGCAGGCTTAACTGCGTGGAGTGCGTCCCCCCTTGTTTGTTTAAATAATACATTGTTGTCATGTTGTCTGTTTTGACGAGAATGTATTTGTGAACTATTATTGGTTGGAAAGCTTTTAGTGCTTGAAAAACTGCTAGAAGTTCTAGGTGATTGATATGCAGTTTTGTTTGATGTACGTTCCATTGTCCTTGTATGCTGTGTTGATCGAGGTGTGCTCCCCACCCTGTCATGGAAGCATCTGTTGTTATTACGTATTGTGGCACTGGGTCTTGGAAAGGCCGCCCCTTGTTTAAATTTATGTTGTTCCACCACAGAAGCGAGAGGTAAGTTTGGCGGTCTATTAACACCAGATCTAGGTGACCCTGTGCTTGAGACCACTGTGATGCTAGGCACTGTTGTAAGGGCCTCATGTGCAGTCTTGCGTTTGGGACAATGGCTATGCATGAAGACATCATGCCTAGGAGTTGTAACACCATCCTTGCTTGTATCCTTTGTGTTGGATACATGCGTTGTATGATGGTGTTGAAATTTAGAATTCTTTGTGGACTTGGAGTGGCTACTCCCTTTGATGTGTCTATTATGGCTCCTAGGTATTGTTGTACCTTGCGCGGCAGAATGTTGGATTTTGTGAAGTTGACGGTGAACCCGAGTTTGAAGAGGGTTTGTATGATCTGATTTGTGTGATTTGAGCACTCTATGAACGAATGGGCCTTGATTAGCCAGTCGTCCAAATATGGGAACACATGTATTTGCTGCCTTCTTATGTGTGCAGCGACTACCGCTAGACATTTGGTAAAGACTCTTGGTGCGGTTGTTAATCCGAAAGGCAGTACCTTGAATTGATAATGTATTCCTTTGAATACAAACCTTAGGTATTTCCTGTGCGATGGGTGTATTGGTATATGGAAATAAGCATCCTTGAGGTCTAAAGTTGCCATGTAGTCGTGCAGTTTTAGCAATGGTAATACTTCCTGTAGTGTGACCATGTGAAAGTGGTCTGATTTGATGAAAGTATTCACTACTCTGAGGTCTAGGATTGGTCTCAGTGTTTTGTCTTTCTGTGGTATCAGAAAGTACAGTGAGTAAACTCCTGTGTTTATTTGTGTGTTTGGCACTAGTTCGATTGCATTCTTTTGCAATAGTGCCTGCACTTCTATCTCCAGGCAATTGGAATGATGTTTTGTCAAATTCTGTGCTTTTGGTGGTATGTTTGGAGGGAATTGTAGAAATTCTATGCAATAACCATGTTGGATAATTGCTAGAACCCAAGTGTCTGTAGTGATTTCCTCCCATGCTTTGTAGTACTGACTTATTCTTCCCCCCACTGGTGTTGTGTGGAGGGGGTGAGTGACATGTGAGTCACTGTTTAGTAGTAGGGGTTTTGGGGCTCTGAAATCTTCCTCTATTTCTAGGGAATTGCCCTCCTCTATATTGTCCCCGAAAACCTCCTCTATACTGTCCCTGGTAACTGGACGGTGTTGCCTGTGAGGTGCTGGCTTGTGTGCTCTGACCCCGAAACCCCCCTCTAAAGGGTGTTTTACGAAACGTGCTGTAATTTCCTCTGCTCTGCGGGGAGTAGAGTGCGCCCATGGCTTTGGCAGTGTCTGTGTCTTTTTTGAGTTTCTCAATCGCTGTGTCCACTTCTGGGCCGAACAGTTCCTTTTCGTTAAAAGGCATATTGAGAACTGCTTGCTGAATCTCTGGTTTAAAGCCAGACGTTCTGAGCCATGCATGCCTTCTGATAGTTACAGATGTATTAATTGTCCGTGCAGCTGTATCTGCAGCGTCCATGGAGGAGCGGATCTGGTTGTTAGAAATGGTCTGTCCCTCTTCAACCACCTGTTTTGCCCTATTTTGTAGATCCTTGGGCAGATGTTCAATGAGATGTTGCATCTCATCCCAATGGGCTCTGTCATAGCGCGCAAGTAGTGCCTGGGAGTTCGCGATGCGCCACTGGTTTGCAGCTTGTGCTGCGACTCTTTTACCAGCTGCATCGAACTTGCGGCTTTCTTTATCTGGGGGTGGTGCATCTCCAGATGTGTGGGAGTTGGCTCTTTTTCTAGCTGCTCCTACAACGACAGAGTCTGGTGGCAGCTGTGTAGTGATGAAAACCGGGTCCGTAGGAGGCGCTTTATACTTTTTTTCCCACCCTTGGTGTGATTGCCCTACTTTTGACCGGCTCCTTAAAGATTTCTTTTGCGTGCCGGAGCATACCAGGGAGCATAGGCAGGCTTTGGTATGAGCTGTGGGTGGAGGAGAGTGTGTTGAATAAAAAATCATCCTCGACCTGTTCTGAGTGGAGGCTTACGTTGTGAAATTGTGCTGCTCTGGCCACCACTTGAGAGTACGCAGTGCTGTCCTCTGGTGGAGATGGCTTGGTAGGGTATGCCTCCGGACTGTTATCTGACATTGGTGCGTCGTATAGGTCCCATGCGTCCTGATCTTGGTCACCCTGGCTCATGGTGGTGTGAGCTGGGGAGTGTGATGGAGTTTGTGCTGGTGAGACGTTAATCACGGGCGGTGGAGAGGGTGGTGGAGTAACTCTTTTCACCACTTTTGGTTGTGGTGTCTGTTCAGTCTGGAACTCCAACCTTCTCTTTCTTCTAATAGGGGGAAGGGTGCTTATCTTTCCTGTCCCCTGCTGTATGAAAATACGCTTTTGCGTATGGTCCACATCCGTTGATTGTAGCTCTTCCTCAAACCTATGCTTTTGCATTTGTGAGGTTAGCGAGTGCTCTTCTGTATAAGAGCCTGAAGCTGGGTCGGTTGCTGCTTGTTTCGGCACCGAAACCCTGTCAGCGTCCTTTTTCGGCTCCGAGGTGACTTTTTTCTTTTTCGGTGCCGAAACCTCTCGGCGCCGATCTTCGTCGGGCCCGCTGTCTCGGCGTCGAGCCGTGTCAACACCGGCATCTCGGTGTCGACGCTTGTCTCCAGCACTTTCTCGGTCCCGAGAAGGCTGTGTGCCGGTGTCTCGACCGGAGTCGGACGATCTCGGCACTGTTTGGGCCTTTTTCGGTGCCGACGGTCGGTCACCGAATTTATGGGTCGAGCCATGGCCTGGTGGCAGTGGCGTCCCCTGGGCCTTGTAAATGTTCCTCTGAGTGGATTTCGACGTCTTACTCACGGTTTGTGTATCGTCGAATCCTTCGGAGTCCGAGTCTTGGATCGAGAAGGTACCTTCCTCTTCTTGTTCCTCGAACTCCCGTTGGGCTGTCGGTGCGGACGCCATCTGAAGTCTTCTGGCTCGACGGTCTCGGAGTGTTTTTCGGGACCGGAACGCACGACAGGCCTCGCAGGTGTCTTCGCTGTGCTCAGGTGACAGGCACAGGTTGCAGACCAAGTGTTGGTCTGTGTAGGGGTATTTATTGTGGCATTTGGGGCAGAAACGGAACGGGGTCCGTTCCATCGGCGTTCTTCAGCACGCGGTCGGGCCGACCAGGCCCCGACGGGGGATCGAAAAAACTACCCCGAAGGGCACCGGAGCTCTTCGATCCTTCGACGCGGTGTTGAATCTAACTACGCCGAACCCGAACGCAACAATACCGACGAAAATCTTCCGAAATTTAGCTATTTTTCCGTTCCGAAACTCGGAGCGACAGGAACACGTCCGAACCCGATGGCGGAAAAAAAACAATCGAAGATGGAGTCGACGCCCATGCGCAATGGAGACAGAAGGAGGAGTCACTCGGTCCCGTGACTCGAAAGACTTCTTCGAAGAAAAACAACTTGTAACACTCCGGCCCAACACCAGATGGCGAGCTATTGCAAAACATGCGTATCTACAGCGACAGATGCCATCGAACCTCCCCTTTTCTTTGTCCAGTTTCGTGCCAGAGCAGAGATCGGGTATCCCTGGACTGGTACAAACCGGTTTATGCAAGAAGGACACCAAATGTGCCCTTCAAAGCAAACGGGTGGCTTGGGGAGGCTACCTCTCTCAAGCCTTGTAACACCTATTTCCAGATGAAGAGGGTGTTACCACCCTCTCCCACAGGAAATCCTTTGTTCTGCCTTCCCCTGCTTGAGATGGTCATGCAGAAGGAGGGCAGAAACCTGTCTGAGGGCTGATTGCAGCGTGGGCTGCCCGGAAAATTCCATAAGAGTGGTAGAAGCAATACTGGGGGTCCTCTAAGGAGCCCCCAAATTGCATGGAATCATGCAACCAATACTGGCAACAGTACAGGGGTATGATTCCAACATGCTTGATACCAAACACGCCCAGGTGCAGAGTTACCATTATGTAGCTGGACACAGGAGTGACCTGTGTCTAGTACACAGATAAAATGGCTTCCCCGCACTAATGAAGTCCCGTGTAATGGAATTGGAGTTCGTAGGGGCACTTCTGCTCATGCAGGGGTTCCCTCAAACACAGGGACCTGCACCCTGCCCTCAGGGCTAAGCGGGCTTACCAAAGGGGTGACTTACAGTGACCTGGTGCAGTGACCTGTGGTAAAAGGGTGCATGCACCTTTTCACGCATGCTGCAAAGGCAGGCCTGCAGGCACATTTTGCATAGGCTCCCATGGATGGCATAATACATACTGCAGCCAAAGGGGAACCCTTGGTGCCCCAATGCCATGGGTACGTACGTACCATATACTAGGGACTTAAAAGGGGCAACCAGTATGCCAATTGTGGGGTGTGCAAAGTCCTAGGCAACCAAATTTAGAGGGAGAAAGCGCAATCACTGGGGTCCTGGTAAGCAGGATCCCAGTGAGAACAGTCTAAGTATACTGACCGCAGGCAAAAACTGGGGGGTAACTATGCCAAAACGAGGGTACTTTCCTACAAGTTATACGAACAATCACTGGCAATGGAACATTATGCAGACCCTGAAAGAGACAGTGAAAGACTTACAGACTAAATGTAAATTTCCCATCCAAACTCAGTCTTCAGACTAGGTTGGAGGATGCAGAGGAGAGGTCCACCACAATAACCTTAGCTTTGTGAGGGGTTCTCTAAAAGGGTTAGGGTAATCTGTGAATACATTTTTATAACAGTGGATTAGGACTGTGCTGAAGCAAGGGAGGTTATCTCCCTAGTTTGTCCTGGAACGTGCACACAATGGGCATCACCACCCACGATTCCCCCTCCTCTCACTGGCGAGTCAACGACAGACAGGTGCACACTGGGGGTTGCGACCTTCTGTGAGTGCAGTTGTTAGCAAAGTCTTAGCCTATCGTTCAATTTCACCACAGTTGTTCCGGTCTATACTACTACTAGAAACGCTGTGCATGGTTTGCTATTCAAATACTTTTATTGCAAGAAACACACGTGACGGATGCAGTTGAAATACAGGATGTTATAGAATAGTACTTCAACACAAACTAAGTATGCACACACATACAAGAGCAAATGAATGGGACACCTTTAAAGAGGTGCTGAGGAGGGAGTGCCTTAGCAAGATTGTAGGAATACAAGAACAAGGGAGGTCTGATATGCACAGCGTGGAACAGAGGGTGGCCTGCATGCAACACAGAGAGCCATGGGACTCCGATACCAGGGCGCAGGCAGCACAAGCCTGGAAACTGTTGGCCGACAGGTGGGATGCTCTTCACACCCTCAATCTGAAAAGAATATAGGCAGAAGCTGCACAGGGAAGGGGACAAGTCGTGAGATTTTTAGCCTGACTGTTGTGAAGGGAAAAACCACCCCAAAAGATATTGTCGTTTCACAAGCCAGACAGAAGTATGGTCTCCATCAAACAGGGTATTTTAAATGAATTCCAGCATCATTTCAAACAAGTGAATGGCCGGATCCAGGGGCAGAATGATACCAATATTAGGGACTGTCTGGCCACTCTGCGACTTCCAAGACTATTTGTTGGGCGCTCCACTCTTGAAATACATTATCCACTGCCTTATTTTAGCTCCCACTAATGTGACATACCTATTTGCCTACTTTGGCTGTCTGCTTCTGTGTTTTAAAGTCCTAGCAGGTGCATGACTACTATGGGTATATTTCTCTTAACAGCTCATCTCCATATGCCGTTGGACAGTTTGGACAGCTCATGCGGCCTTGTTCTTCCCGGTTTGTTGAAATAAATCATAGTAATTGTGTGGTTTATTTCGACTTGAACCATTTTTCCCCATTACCTGTGTCTAGAATTCTTCAGTGCCAAAAACACTGTCTTTAGTTCCAACACATTTATATGTTTCAATTGGTCCTCTGGGCTCCATAGGCCTCTTATATTCAACTTCCCCACGTGAACGCCCCAACCCTATGGTGATCAAACTGTCATGATGGTTACTAAGGTGTTAGTTGTCTGAAGGGCCTATCCACTGAGATGTTCTTTGCATTCCACCAATGCCTCTATTTCTGCACCCTTTCAGTGACTATTATTAGATCCTCCCAGCTCCTGGTTGCTTGTGACCAACATTTTTGCAATTCCTGAAATGGTCTTGTGTTGCCTAGCATGGGAATTAAAACGTGTGCAGGATGCCAGCATACCCGTTAGTTCCCAGAAGTTCCCACTGTCACAGGTCTTTGCATTCTCAGCCCTTGATGGATTCAGACTTCATCAACCCTTTTATAGGGACATTGAAACCTTTTTTCCTCATCACGGTTTCCACAGCCTTCTGTTCGGCATTGAGGGCTTTCTTTTCAGCATCAAATCCATATTCTCTTTCGGTTCATTCTCTCTCCCACATTCTCGATCCCCTTTCAGAGTTGAGGCAAGATCTGAGGGTTGGCTGCCAATGGTGTCTTTCAACTTACATCCATGGAGTTCCTTCTGTTTTGACTTTCCTTTGATCACCAATTGCTTAGGCCTAATTTAAGTCCAAGGATCTCACCTCTGTCCCACCTGCACCGCTACGGTGTTACCTGGTGCTTCTTAGACAGTACTTCTTTCTTCATCCTCTTCAGCCCCTTCTATTTTTTTTTTTAAGTCAATCTCCACAGCAACAAATCCTTAGGTCTGCCATTTTGTTTTCTGTGGGATCTCAGCACTAAACGGCCCTTGGTCTTTCAAGGAACATTGCTTGTGCTAGGACTGTCATGTTGTAATGTCCCCAGTTATGCTTTTCTCTGGTCTTCAAGGTCTTGTGCAGTAGCTCTGCACATAAGCTGTATCCCTCTGAGCTGCAATCCTTTGGCAGACAAGGGTTACATACCTCGTGACTGTTCTTCTGGGCGAATGTGTTGACACTTTAGGTAGAACCTAAAAGGAGTATTCTCCATTGTCAATGTTTTTGATTCCTAGAAGGTACATTCTCTAACCCACATGTTCGAGGATAATTTGGTTTCCTTCATATTGTTTGTTCCTTCGACATCTATTGCCGGTTATGTGTTTTCCTTCTTATCTTTTTTGCACTTGTCTAGTGTATGCTCGAAAAAACTCTACTTGAATTGTTTCACGGTTCCTGGGTTGTCAATAATACTTCCAGATCCAACAGTGGAAAAACCTAATCAGAAGATACAGAAGATAGCAACCATGCAGAAGGCCTGCGTCTGACATCGTGTGAGTGGGGATATAATAAATGGTAGGAAAGGCCCACTGAAAAAATTGTGCTTGGGAAAAGCAGTTATGTTTTGCCACAACAAAAAAAAAAACTTGATAAAGAAAATCACATTGAAAAATAAGAGAAACTAGTGAGAAACAGAGTTCGATATCTGATGCATCTAATTTAATATTCCTTGTTGTACATGTTCAATTTTTATAGGACTAAAAATAAAGGTGTTGATGTGCACTATCTAGCTTCACTGCATTGATAATTATTTTTTACTGATACGCACCCCCATAACACGCCTTCAGCCAATGCAGCATGCTTTATAAAAACTTTTAAAATAAAGTAAATAGACATTAGCATGCAAATGTTCTCCCCCACACACAAGCCCCCCTCTATGCAAGCCTAAAACAGTTTTCTGAATCACTGCATTGTTTCATTATCCGTTCTAAAGGAGATCTCTCATTCACTGTTATTTACCAATAAGGAGTTTTCCGCATCCCTCTATGCCAATCTGCCTATAGGCAAAACTCTCAATAACATTGGAAAGGAATTATTCCTACACCATCCAATACCCTATCATTCTTGCCTCTTTTGCACTCTGATAAAACAAGCTGAGTTACCTGGTTAGAAAGAGAAATAGAAGGCGCTCTCTGGAGGTTGGTTGATCTCGAGTGCTAAAGTAAGAATAAATCTGAAGAGCAAAAAGGACCAGCCAGAAGACCATGAACAGAACAGGAACAACCAGCTGGTTCCAAAGAGACATCCCAAGAGCCAAGAGGCCATACACCTCTACAACCTGTGAAAATAAGAAAGACATCACCACATTATGGACGTGGAAACAGAAGGCAGATACACCTCCCAGCCATTGATGGCAGGGAACTGATAAGCCAACATTACTAACAGCAAAGAGGGGTGTTGACAGTGTAGGATTTAGTTACAGGAGGAGGAGGAAGGGACAGATTCCTCCACAAGGAGGAGGAAAGACCAGATTGTTACTTGTGACATATTCAAGGGGCACTGGAATTATGCAATTGTGGGGCAGCATTATTCACATAATTAGAGAGTTGCCACAAAATCCATTATCTGCTGCATAATCTCCAGATTTTAAGATTTTTTTTTTGTCTCTATCTCAAATCAAAAGCTACTATAACCGCAGTGACATGTTGCCACGCATTGGAAGGCCTTTTGCAAAGGTTGACTTGTCACCTTTCTGTTTTGTATTGTTATATTTGGGTGTTTAACTGCAACTAATGAGGTGCAACCAATGCCCAGAGAGTGTTAACAAGTTAAAAAATTACAAACTACTGAAATAACACTATCTCAAAATGTGCTGCTTTACACAGAATAATTTTCTTTTCTTGCTGCATATTTACTCACCTCTGCTTTATAGTTTGGCTCTCCCCTGCAGCATAATCCCAGTGGCCCTGAATATATACATGGTACCCTTTACAGGTTGCACTGATGTACAAAAGAAAACAAGACATTCCCATGCACTAATAATCCATCAAGAAGAGATCCCAGAGTAGTACTCTTCCATTACTGATAGGTGTCTCAGGATGGGAAAAGGGAGCCACAAGCTGAAGAAGGGATGGAAAAAACACACCCAGCTTTACTACTATATTTTGCACAGCAAGATGGAAGACTAGAATAGTAAATGGGTACTCTGACCCGAACATTACAGGCTATGCCACAGAAAACAGGAAAACAAGTGACAACTTAAAAACCAACAGCTAAATTCTTTATGCATGCAACAACGTTTCTCAATTATCCAAGTTGCGTGCTGCTCGAATATCACCAGGATTTCTAAAAATCTGATAACACATTTGTTTTCATTTTTATTGTTTTAATTACAGGACTTGCTTTTAATCAATACCTCAGCATAAAAATGCGAAGAAAATCAAAAGTTATAAAAAGAACCCAGTGAACGTTTTCGCAAAGAGAATCTACAAAGCATAATTATGAAAACCTTCACTTCTAAGAGAAAAATGTACTGAAAAATAATCAATACAAGTATATTCAATGGCATAAAATGAAGTAAGGGATGTTATAATTGAGATCTATTCAAATATAAACACTAGAGAAAACTGACAGTTATAGTTATTGGCACCTCCTCAATCGAAAAATATACTAAGTAGGTATGAATGATATCACCCATAAACTAAAGTTTATTTTGAGGATCTTGTATTTATCTAAATAAAAAAAAAAGGCTGTGGAGCTTCCATTAACATAGAATGACGACAAACACATGTACTGCCTTTGTCAGGGATGTTCACTGAAAGCTTCCCCAGATTTAGTATAAAGTGAACAGGTTTCATGTATGGGATCTGCACATTATCCATGCAAGGTAAAGGAAAAAGGAATATCTGATTTGGTATGGATAGTGAATCAGACAAGCAGGTTTACAAAGAAATAAGAGCATTATCTGTAAGGATGAACTTGTGACAACCTGGACAGCTAGCTTCTCAATCCCATTCACAGTTTTTTTGCCAATAGTTTGAAAAACAGCTAATCTCTAGGGAGACAACAAATTGTAGGCTGGTGCCCTCAAAGTCCTCCTTTGACAAAGTCTTGAGTGAGGAAACCTACATAGGTGTTCTTATTCTTTCTCCTAAGGGGGAGACCCACTCCTTTCTCCTGGATAGCAGCAGCTGATTTATAATTTGTGAGTGTCTAAGTGCACACCCAGGAGAGCTACCTACAGGTCTCCACGCGTAAAGTCACATCTTGATGTGTGTGGCAGATGGGGACCTTTCTAATGTATGTTTTAAATTACATTATATATTCTACATTACATATTATGTTTGTAAACAGAGTACCATCATTGCTGGCATGATCCACTGCACTACAAACAGTAGTATCCATGAACTGCGGTAAAGGATTTTGCATACATTATGAATGTACCTTATTTAAACTTGCGTGCAACTAATAACATTTGCAACAAGGAAAAGGAGTGCTACCCATTGAGAACAACCTCATTGCTCACTTCTTCATTCTCCTCCTTTGCTTCAGCTAGTGTGGAGGAAATACACATTTATTCCACCAGTGCAGAGAGCCCCTGTATGAGTTATCTGAGCTCCTCCTATTCAACACTCCTGTCTGAAGAAGAACTGGATCCACCCAGATTGGCTGCACTGTTCAAATTGCCGATGGTCTGGTCAGTGATTATATATACAACTTTCTATATAAAACATGGAAAAGCCCGGAGTTCCTAGCTCTACTAGTCTGTCTTGCGTCTGGCATAAACAAACTTAGAGCTACATGGTACCTCAGCCAGTCCAAGGACTTACAACATTCCGAAGGGAGCTCGAGTCTGTAGCACCTCTCAAAATGAGACAGAGGCAGGGCTGCTGAGGATTCAACTCAACAATTGCTCACATCTGAGCACACCTTTGGAGTGCCTCAAATGCCTAACCACAAGAGGGAGCTGGGCAGAATTAGAGCCAAGCTGCTGCAAGTGCAAGTGACACTGAATGCATTTTGTGCAACAACATTGATTATTGTTGTTGATGTTTTCATTGCACCTTTTTGACCAGCTGTGTGAACAAATTCAGCATCCAGCTGACTAGCCAGATGCACACACCTGTGTAGGTCACTATTAACCACTAAGCCCATCATCATACCTAACCTAATGTGCACACTCCTTTGGCCATGCAGCCCTTCAAGGAAGAAGGATGGGACAGTAGGCCCACAGACAGCTATTAAACCCCATTGATGCCATGTTATGGAGACATTTGAAGGATACATCCTTTGTCAGTGAAGGCTGTTACTGTCTCTGCTTGACCAAAGCCAGGAACTGAAAGGCAGTGTTGGATGGAAGACTATAGTTCAGGGCCACTGGTATTCTTACCTGCCCATGCATGCATGAGAATCTGGAAGGCAGACCGATGCATATGTCAATGTCATCATTCCTGGACATTCTTTTACCATATGGGGTAATGTTTTAACTCCAATATGACTTTTAAAAAGGCAGCAGAGTTCTCAGATCCCTGCTCAGTGAGCAGAAAAACAAACTGCCTCTCAAACCCTGGGGTGAACGTAATTAATTATTAAAGGTGATAAGAGATGTTTTTCTCCAACTGTAGGATGGACTGGTGACATCACTTCCTGCTATATTTTTCTGTTTATTCCATCTTTTGCTAAGTGGTGTTTTTAGTTTAGACCGCCTTATCTGAAAGACAGAAAAGCACACAAATGTTTTTAAAATAAAATTTAAAAAGACTGAACATTTCCTCCTGTGGGTAATTTCCTGCACAAAACTGCTCTAAAATGGACAATGTATCTTAAAATAATATGTAACGAATTTCTGAACGTTCTTGGGGATAGTCTGCTGTTCATCCATGCAGTCGGGCTTGCTGTGAGCGAGGCATCATACAAGCATCAGTAAGTTCTACTGCCCTGGTTTCACACCAAAACCTTTGTTGGGCAAGCTATTATTGATTTGTGATGCCTATGCCTGGGGATGTTCTACTCTACCTACCGGCATAAAGAGGAATAGAAATGATATGCTTCCAGACAGAACTAGGAAAGATGAAGAAGCACCTGAAAGCAATAAACAAATCAAAGGCTATGGTTTATGAAGATCAGCACGTGTATGACATGGACAGCACAATTTCAAACTTCAATAAGTTTAATTTTAACAAAAAACTCTACTGCTCACTATATGTCCTGAGAAAGAACATAAATGATAAGTGCAAGCTGTGGATACCAGCACTGATTTAACTAGGAAAACTGTGTGCATAGCTCCACTTCAAATTTAGGTGAGAAAATGATTGCCGCAGTGTGCCATCTGCAGTTACCAGGCCCGAGTTGAATGCATAGATAAAATACCTTAAAACCCTCACCAACTGTACATTACCCAGCTGTGTAAAAAATTCTAACTAGGTTAGTTGTTTTATCAGAAAGCTAAGTGTTTCCTTCAGGAAATGTTGTCAACACTAGCAGACCAAAGCTCATGTTTAGGCAGTGCAGAAAACATTAGGTAACACAGTTCAGAGCAGTGTATTTATTATCTCTATTTATTTCTGTGAATCACCAT
This sequence comes from Pleurodeles waltl, assembly GCF_031143425.1. Classification (NCBI taxonomy): domain Eukaryota; kingdom Metazoa; phylum Chordata; class Amphibia; order Caudata; family Salamandridae; genus Pleurodeles; species Pleurodeles waltl. Next base: position 942,769,600 of record NC_090446.1, read on the forward strand.
AATGGCAAAAATGTCTATATAGATTAATAAACATGCTTATTCACAATTATTTTGTGGTAGAGATACCAATGGGTGCAAGTATTTTAGTCATCTGTGCTTGCACAAGCTGTGCCAAAAGGGATTACTTTCAGAATTGTGGGCTGGTGGCACTGTTTTTGTGTTTCTTTTCTTTTTGAATTCTGAGCTGTGGTCTACGAGACAGTATTAATGTCAGATTCGTGTCTGTGATGTTTAGCTTCATTTCGCTTCTAGATGCTTAGGTTTGTACCTTTCTTTGAGCTTTGAGATTGTGCAGTTGTACTCATCTTTCAACCACGCAAAAATAATTTTTAATAATAGCCACTGCTAACTGTCTTGGTACAGCTGCACCCCACATTACCAATGTCAATAAAACTTTGAGCACAGTCTGTCTAATGCCCTGTAAGATCTAATGTTCCATGGCGGAGACATTCATACCCACTGCACATTCCTATGTCAGTTAAACTCAAATGAATAACTAATGTCGTTTTTGTTGGTTTATTTGTCCTGCAGATAGACAGAGACAGAAAGATAAATAGATATACAGTTACCGAAGCAGATCTACAGAGGCCTTTAAAGAAATAAAAACACAGTAGAACACCTCTTCCTGAGAAGGTATGTGTAGTACCTGAACTTCCCAAATATTACTGAAGGAATAAGTTGTCATAAAACACCTCGATACATCCATTCTAGTAAAGGCTGTGCCATTGGGCAGACACTGAGGAAGCCCCCACCTAAACTGGTCTTCTGTGAGCAGAATACAGATGTGATACAGGACCTGGAAGTGACTGCACTGCAGCCCTGCTGGAACAAACTGCCTTATCTTCAGTGATGTATACAAAAAAGTGATGGAAGGAATGCTTGCGTTAATCTCATCATTGAACATGTATCCAGGCAGCATCCCAGTCCATCGTTATTTTGCATCCCATGCCACCTCCCAGTAGAGCAGGCTCAGTACTGATTTGCATAGGGTTGGGTCCAAAATGAGGTGGCCTGGTGGGTGAATAATGATGGATATGGATGTGGCCCAAGTGACTGCCACTGGCTGAGATTAATTCAAGTATTACATTCATACCTTTCTTTTTGATGCTTTCACTTCACGTCATTCAAAGGGAAAAAGAACATTCAGATATTTTATACACAGGCTGCGAGAACACCCCACTTCTAAATAGTCAAGAAGTGCTGGCTGAGAAGGCACACCATTGACCAGGCTATCTTTATTGCTCAAATTCAATCTACAATTAATTTGAATTGTCCTATCCAGCCTTATAAGACTGACCACGATAATCCAATTCTTACCTGGACCAGCTCTCTATATGCAGATTTTGCAAGGTTAAAAGGCACAAGGAGATTGGACGCCAAGAAATACAGCACTTCCAAGCCGGTGAAAATCATGGCAAATTTGTTAATGACAACAATAGTTTCCAGCGGAACGAGGCATAGACGAGCAAGTAGTGGGAGCATGTGAACTGAAAAGAGCCAAATCTGCTTTGTCTTCATAACACAGGAGCAAAGAGTACACACAACCATTTGACCTAGAAAAAAATGAACAACTTGAGCTTAAAAAAACAAAGCATAGTAAAGTACACTGCGCACAATTACAATGGAGCTACAGAAGTGTACACTACCTTATCCATTTAGAGGCCCAGCTATGCAATACCAAAGAGCAGCACAAAGCGACTTTATATGCACAAACAATAAGTGGCGTTTACATGACTGCAATTAACTTGACTTCATTTATTTATATTGGGAGAGTTATTTAACTGAAATCTTGAAACTTGAGGCAAGGAAAAGCAGTACAAAGAAGCAAGGAGAAACAGTAGATATGCATAGGCTGCACCAAAGAAGTGCTCACAAACACTAGGATCACATGATCTTCACAGTAATACTATTACAGCCTATGTACACGTCTAGCACAATCCTACAAGTGCTGCACATGCTACAAAAACAAGCAGAAAGGAAACAGCATATAAACCCACAAATATTTATCTCTGGATACACAACCCCAGTGCTACAAAGCCTACAAAACACCTCCTGTGCTAATTAATATTGTAAACGCGCAAATGCAGAAAGCAGACAAATGCAGTTGTGAGACCAAGACTAATGCTTGGAAAACAAACTCACAATGCCACTGTTAGTTGCAATCTGGACTGGGTAAGTGTTGTACGTTTCTGACCTTGCCAAGATCAGCTTCTCAGACCTCCTTAATGTAATGTTCTGAACTCTGGTTCAGGGTGAGCAGAGAAGTATTCTAAATACAGAGCACTCACATTTCTTGTTTCCTTCAGCAGCAACATACTTTCTTCTTCAGTCCTGGTGTATAGTCCTTAGCCTTAAAAAGGAGAACACCAAGAACTCCGGTAACCACCATCTACACAAGTATGCAGAACTTTTTGAAGGGGAACACTGCATATGCTTAGGGGGTCAGCTTATATTAAGTTTTTGGAGGCTGGCCGAAAACACATTGTTCAGTCAAGTCCAAAGCAAGCCACAAGATTGTCGGAAGGAACCTATCCACTGTGAAGGCATTTTCCTTTCAGTAAGTCACAGCTCTATGTCAACCAATTTTAAATGAAACTATCACTCGTAGTCTGTTTACTACTTCAAGGGTCTTGCCTCTCAACACAAAATACTCCTACTGAGCAATGCCCCTGCCTTTGCACCTTCCCTTTATTCAAGTGTTGCTCTGATAATCTCGGCATAGCGTTACATATATTGCGTACTGCAGAAAATGTGCGGCTCGATTTGATCAATTTCAATAGTCTCTTACTGCTGAACCCCAGTAAAGACATGGCATTACAAGGGACTGTTTATAATTCCTACAGTAAATTTATCTTAAAAACCCTCACAAACCAAAACCATTACCTCCATGGAGCAAAAATATAACACACATTAGGAAGCAGTGGAAACAAGAGACCAACAATCCATGAAGAAAATGTTCAAATGTAAAGGTGTTTTTTTCACCATCCTCATGAAGCAATGAGCACAGTCATAGCCATACAAGCAGAGTGGTGCAGTGATGACAGGTGAAAGGGATAGTTATGCCTCAGAGAAGTACAGTCTTACCAGGGAGACACTGCATCTAATCCAAGGGATATTTGGAACCGTGCAAGGAAGAGGGCCCAGCATAACTGAAGACAAGAGTAATCATCAGACAAGTGCAGCCACAGCATAGGCTCGGTTCAGCCACACCTCAGTGAGGTCTTATAATGTGAGAGGACTGGATATGCTAGGCGGCTTTAGAGCTCATCAAAAGGAGAGATGCAGCCATGCCAGCAGACAGACAATCCCACACCAGCAGAGCCATGTCAGCAGAGAACAACCCTTGAACCAGCAGATAGCAAACCCTGCACCAACAGAGAGGGAATGGCACTATCATGGCAAAGGAAATACCATACCATCGTAAAGACATGTCATGCCAAGGAATACCTGCACCCATGTCTGCAGAGATGATCCAGCCGTGTCAGGGGCCCACCATGCCTCTGGAGAGGGGACAGACAGAGGTCAAATGTATTCTTTCAGACTGACATTCTAAGATACTCACCTACGAGAGCGGTAGTGAAGCGGTTCATGGAGAAAGGGTCTAGATACAGAGGTCCTTCATAACCAGATTCTATCTCGCTCCTGACGTAATCTCTGAACAGAAATTAGGGAAAGAAGAGATATCTACTAGTAAAGATGTTCATTCAACCAGAAAGCCAAACACTAATCTTTACAAAGCAGACTGAAGCTCACAGCAGTCCTCATCCCGATTCTTACCTGGAGATCTGGTGGCCTGCGTAGAGTAGAAAGCCCGTTAAAGAGTAAAGGTACAGCTGTGCTAGGTGCTGCCGTGGTAAAGTTAGGAGAACAACACTGAGAATGTAACCTACAAAAATAAAAAATACAGTAGGATGCATGTGAAACAGTCATTAGAGATACTAGGCAATACCACAATATCACCAATATCCCTGCATAAACTCAAACAAAACACTATCGCTATTCAATTCCAAAACAGCACTATCACAATAGGACACTAGCCCATATCACGATATACGATTTCACTCCAAATTTATTATTTTTTTTTTTCGTAGCAATGCATTTGTTATGTAGTTGGAACAGTAGCTTCTGAGTGTACAAAAGATGGAGAGGGAGGAGAGGAGAGCAGGAAGAAGAGTTGCAATAAGAACAGATGAGACTAAGTCATGAATGTTGCATAGTATGATTGGCCACTGGAATGCAAGAAGGCAAGCGTTGGTGGCTATGAAAGGCAAGAATCACAAGTCACATATCACTGTATGATCATTCAACACATCATATCACCTCATGTTTGCACAATTACAATCCAATTTCACCACTGGAGGACACATACATTCCAGTAAACATGCACGACGAAAAGCACCTTACAATATTACTCCATGTTCCCAAAACTACCGTACATGTCTGAACCAGACAAGTTTTGGCTTATTTCATTTATTTGTGAGTTTTGTACCACGCAAAAAATGTGTTGCCCCCTGGCCACGTGTTATGGTAGAGAAAAGTCCCTGCACCACTCTGTACAGTGTGCATCCTTGCTTCAAATTCAAGGAAACCAGCTAGCTGCTTTTTGACTGTTTCTTCAGCATACAACGAACATGCATATATGTTGAAGGTACCTTTTGTGAAAAGAACGGAGACCGAGAGCATAGGTCAGAAAAGCACACCACGTGCACACTCTTTTGGATGACTGTGGTTACTCAATGAGTCCTTCCCACATGCAAGTGGGACATTTGTGCACCATTTAGTGTGAGAGGAGGACTGTAGGGCTCCCACCAGAACGTTTCAGGGATCCTTAGTAGAGGATCAGACTGCAGAGTGTTAAGGAAAGGATTAACATCCCCTTAAAAGATGTGCAGTATCACCCATACCATTTCCTGTCTCACTACTCCCTACAGGATTTACCACCCACAATCTCCCTTTCCTTTGTGCCTTTGTTGTAGGTTTCTTCTGAAAAGTGACACCCAAGGCTACCTCACCAACCTGCTCAAACTTTGTGACAAAAACCTTGGCTGGATCAGTCTTAATGGAATAAGCAAATAGATAGAGCAGCCCAGAAGTCTGTTTAGTGTAACAATGGAGTAGAAACCTCTAGCTAGTGTGTCAATATTTCTCTACTGGGTTTCCACACCAGTTGCAACAATGAACATTATGCGCTCCTTTGTTGGGTTATCTGTAGGAAACTGGCCCTTGTTGCAGTCAACCAGATATTGATGCTGACTTGACTGAGCGCGTGCTGGGATCCTGCTAACCAGACGCCCAGCACCAGTGTTCTTTTCCTAACAATATACCATTGTTTCCACAATTGGCACACAAATAAGTCCCTTGTAAAAGGTACCAGTGGTACCAAGGACCATGTGGCCAGGGAGGCTCCCTAGGGGCTGCAGCTTGTGTTGTGCCACCCCAGGGGGCCCCTCACCAAACACATGCACACTGCCACTGCAGACTGTGTTGCTGGGGAGAAAAAGGCAAAGTTGACATGGTATCCCCCCTCAGGGTGCCATGCCCACAAAACACTGCCGTTGGCATGGGTAAGTCACCCCTCTAGCAGGCCTTACAGACCTAAGGCAGGGTGCACTATACCACAGGTGAGGGCATAGCTGCGTAAGCAATATGCCCCTACAGTGTCTAAGTCCATTCTTAGACATTGTATGTACAGTGTGGCCATATTAAGTATATATGGTCTGGGAGTTTGACATGTCAAACTCCATAGTTCCATAATCGCTTCACTGAATACTGGGAAGTTTGGTATCAGACTTCCCAGCACAATAAACCCATACTGATGCCAGGGCTGGATTTATTCTAAAAAACACACAGAGGGCATCTTAGAGATGTCCCCTGTATTTACCCAATCCTCTAGTGTAGGACTCTAGTGTAGTCTGTGCCAGCCTACCACAAGCAGACATGTTTCTGACCCCATGGGGTGAGGGCCTTTGTGAGGCCAGAAACAAATCCTGCTCTGGGTGGAGGTGTTCACACCCCCACACCCCAACCCCCTTGCAGGAACTGTAACACCTGGCAGTGAGTCTCAAAGGCTCAGGCCTCATGTTACAGTGCCCTAGGGCACTCCAGCTAGTGGAGATGCACGCCCCCACAGAAAGCCCCACTTCTGGCGGGAAGTTTGGCGGGAAACTTAGGAAAAACAAGGAAAAGTGACCACTTCAGCTGGGGCCACCCCTAAGGTGTCCAGAGCTGAAGTGACCCCTCCCTGCAGAATCCTCCATCTTGGTTTGGAGGGCAGGGACCAATAGGGTTAGGAATGTGCCACCTCCTCCAAGGGAGTGGGTACAGGAAGGGTGTAGCCACCCTCAGGGACAGTAGCCATTGGCTACTGCCCTCTGACCCCTGTAAAGCCCCTAAAATTAGTATTTAAGGGCTTCCCTGAACCCAGCTCACCAGAATCCTGGGAACCTCAAGAAGAAAGGAGGACTGCATAGCTGAAACCCCCAGCAGAGAAGAAGGAAGACGACAACTGATTTGGTCCCAGCCATACCGGCCTGTCTCCTGCTTCAAAGACCCTGCACAAGAACAGCGACGCATCCAGTGGGACCAGCGACCTCTGCCAAGCTCCAGTAGCCTGCCCTGCACCCAAAAAGACCAAGAACTCTTGTGGATAGCGGCACTATCCAAGAAGAAACAACAAGCAAGTACTTCAGCCTCAATTTAAATGCGAGAGTCCTGACCACTCTGCACCCGAAGCCCACAGCCTGTGTCCAGGTGGTCAAACCAACCAGACAGGATCTCCCGGCGGTTCCAAGTAAGTGCCCACCCTGGGTTGACTTCTCCACCCCTCTACACCTCCACCTGCAGAGAGAATCCCGAGGACCGCCCTGACCGCAAAAGCTCTGGACGAAGCGATCAGACTCCTAAAGACACTGCACCTGCAGCCCCAGGCCCTGGAGAACCAGGCCTCCAGTGCAACTACATTCAGCAGGCGGCCCGCCTCCCTGTCTAGCCTGTGGTTTACCCAAGTAGATCCCCTGGACCTCGCCTGCAGCATTTGAGTGACCCAGGTGTACCCTCATAGAGAATCACTGGAGACCCAACGCTTTGTTTGCCCCCCCTGCACCTGGCCACCCCAGTGCTGCTGAGGGTGTATGTTTGGTGCGTACTTGTGGTACCCTCCCCCACTCCCAAATGCTCCTCTAAACTCCCCAGGTCTGCGTTCCGAAGACGCGGGTACTTATATGCCTGCAGATCCAAAACAGAATGCCCCCAGTCTCCATAGATGCCCATGTTAAATTTGCCTCAACTTTGACCTCTGCACCAGGCCGGCCCTGTGTTGCTGGTGGTGGGTGTTTGGGGTTAACTTGAACCCCGAACTGTGGACTTCCTAAAACCCGGAGAATAGAACTGTAAGTTTTGTACCTACCTGCAAATCGATCTAACTTTTCTTCCACCAGGAACTGTTTCTGAAATTGCAGTGTCAACTTTTAAAACATATTGCCAATATTTAAAAAACTGTATAACTCATCAATTTCAAACAAAGTGCTATCGATATATGTGTGAAATACAAATCCATTGAAGTACTTACATGCAACTTGGATCTTGTGGTTCTAGAAATAAATTAAAAAATATATTTTTGCTATATAAACACCATTGGTCTGCAGTTAAGTCACTGAGTGTGTGCTTCTTCTATGGTCTGTGTGTGTGCGTAACAAATGCTTTGCACTACTCTCTGATAAGCCGAACTGCTCGACCACACTACCACAAAAGAATGCATTAGTATTATCTACTTTAGCCTCTGTTAAGCCTCTGAGGAACCCCTGGACTCTATTCACACTATATCTCACTTTTATATAGTATATACAGACCCAGCTTCCTACAGTATCCATCACCAACTCCTCTTGCCAGGTTCGGGATTAGAAACCTTCCTTTGAGACTGCCCGAAAGGGCTGCCTTGAGTCTGCTCCAAAGATGAGAGCTGGCAATCGGCTCAGAAGTGTACCTGGAGGTCTCCTTGTATGAAGGAAGTACAAGAGACATGGGGCTGTAAAGAAACCAGGGTAGACAAGCAAGAGTGACATCTGTACGCTTGGGAAGAGTCTGCACTGATCTACAAGGGTGAGAACTAGTAGTCCTCGAGGTGCCTCCAAAGTTCTAAAGTGGACCCAACGAAAGGGACATCATTCTGGCCTGCAGGAAGCCCTGTGAGTATCCATATTACAAAAGAGGCTCTTGCTCGCTAGCAGCATTTTGAGGACAAAGGAGGGGCTGCTTGGCCCAAAACAAACTAACGACTGGACCTCGGCTGCAGCTCCAACATGATGGCAGCTCCCATGTTCTGAATGCAGCATGGGGGGATAAGTTTAAAAGCCTGAGCAGACAAGCGTTGCTGGTGAGGACACTGTGCACTGTTGGATGCCTTTTAGAGACTGTGGAGGGTCTGCCTGCCCCCTATAGCTGTGGCCTGGATCGTAGCCACAGCCCCTGCAAACAGCCAGCCCCGATGGCCTGGGTGCTATGGGGAGGCCACATGGCATACAACCAGGATTGCAGACCAGCTCCCTGTGCTGCTGGAATGTGAAAGGGGGAGAACTGGGCGTGATGATCAGTGGGAGCAGCCAGGGTTGAGCAGGAGGTGGATTGTCCCATCTGGACCTCCAGGACCCAGGTGGGTCATACTGGGACCTTCAGTGAAAGGCCATGGACGGAAGAAAATGCCCTGCTGTGGCTGCATCAGTGCCCTAGACCAAGGAGAACAGAACAGACCACTGGCCCTCCACTGGTGCCTTGATTCCCTGACACTTGGCAGCCACTCCGTCAGGTAAGCCCCTGGAGACAAGAGTTGAGAGGGGAGTGGGTTAAGGGGAGGAAGGGAGGCAGGGGGTCGTTCAGTTGGCAGTAAGGAAAATCACAATCCCAAGGTGCTCTCTTAGGGTGTAGTGTGGTCAAGCAGCCTTAGGCTTACCAGAGAGGAGTGTTAGATATATACCATAGGCACACAGTCAAGAAATGAGACAACTCAATAAGGAGATCCACACCAATTTACAAAAATAACAATTATATTTATGTATATTTAGGCACCAGATTCAATACTATCAGGTAAATATGTTTTACAAAGGAAATACTTTCAGGTTTCAAAAGTCGACACAGTGCATTTTTCACATGCCGCAGTGTTATCCTATTGAGGAAAAACTAGTACTTCATACATGTACTGCACAGCGACATACAGGACCACTCTCCTGGAAATAAGGCAGGTATGGGGAAAGGGGCAAAGACCAAGGCAGCACCAACAGGACGCCTCGGTTAGCACTGGGGAGGCCAGGTGCAGAGGTGCTTTTCAGGTTGGGTGCAAAAACGTTAGTTTAAGGGGATTGGTCTGGTTAAGAAGAGGCTGCAGGTTTGGGCTGGAAGGCCAGTCGGGTTGAACCAGCAAGTGGGTTCATCTCTCCTGATACTCAGGGACATGGGGACACCTTAGCTTCTCTTTGCCACGCGTCAGGGGTGTAGAGGTGCCAGGTTTTCGTCTCCGGTATCTTGCAAACAGAGGCTGTAGACACCGTTGGTGAGTCCACACTGGGCAAATCCAAGATGGGCTTTATCTCTGGAGGGGAGCAGGGAAGACCACGCTAGCACAGCTGGTCCACTTCTGCTCGGACTAGGTGGCACAGGTGCTTTCTGGTGTCAGGTTTTCAGCGGTCCTCAGAACACGCAGTTCTCCTGGGGTGCCTGCAAGATGCAGGGAAGCAGCTCTGCTGCTCCACGGGAGATCCTGGGTCTTTGTTGAAGGCAGGCAGTCCTTCCAGCCTTTTGAAGCCACAACACCTTGTAGGACAGGAGTACTTCGGCACAATTTGAGGGGAGCAGCAGACAGACTGGCAGGTCTGGTGCCAAGTCTTTGCTTTAACGGCTCTTGGGTGTCCTCCTTCATAGGTCAGCAGGAATCCGATTTCCAGGTGCCAGGGGCTCCCCTAAGAACTGAGTTTAGGGGCGTTTAGGTAGGTGCACGATAGTAGCCAATGGGCTTCTTACTCTTGGGGTCACTGTGCCCCGCTATATAACCAATTTCTTTGGGAAGTGGGCATAACCCTGTTCCAGACTTCCTAATTCTGTCAACACCAAGATGGCAAATTTCTAAATGTGTTCACATCAGGCAGCTCACTTTAGGGATGGGAATGACCTGAGGGGTGGACACCCCTCTTTGAATACTAAATTTCCTGCCTGTCCGGTGCCAAATATGCCCTGGGTCAGGGAAGTCTGCACCTCCCTTCTGAGGGAGCCATATCTGCATAGCCAGGGCGGTGGGCTTCTTTGAAGCCCCCCTGCCTTGGGATGCAGATTTGCATGTCATCCTGTTCAGAGGGTTGTGTTAACACCCCTGCCAGAGCAGGATTTGTTCTTCTCTGCCCGACTGCAAAGGCTATCACTCTTGGGTGTCCGAAACCTGTCTGTTGGTGTCAGGCTACATAAAACTAGTCAGCCAGCACATGGGTAAAGGATAGGTTTTCAGGGAGCACCTCTAAGGTTCCCTCTGGGTGCGTGTATTAATAAATCTATCACTGACATCGGTGAGGGTTTTTCAATACAAGATGTTTGATACCAAACATCCCTATTTTCAGTGAAACCATCATGTAGCTGGGGAACTCTTACTGCACATGTACTTAAAATGGCTTCCCTGTTCACTCACTGTGTCTGAAAATCGACAAAGACATAGCAGGGGCATATCTGCTCTTGCAGATATATCCTCACATGTAATATAATGCACCCTGCCTTAGGGCTGTAAGGCCTGCTGCAGGGGTGACTTACAAATGTTGCATGCAGTGTTAGGAGACAGGGGGGCACAGTTAGGTTTTCACTTTTTGGGGCACCTTGTCACACAGACTGCAGTGGCAGTCTGTATGAGTTTGGTGCTGGGTCCCTTAGAGTGGCACAAGTTATGCTGCAGCTCTTAGGGACCCCTCTTTATTACCTATGCCCTAGGTACAAGAGATACCAATTATAAGGGACTTGACGAAAGGTGCTAAAGGCCTTGTCACTTGGGGATCAAGTGACCAGAGGTCTTGTTTTTTGGAAGAAGGAGCACTGGCACTGGGGACTTGGTTAGTAGCAGGAACCCAAGCACATCAGTCAAAGTTGCATCAGAAACCAGGCAAAAAGTGGCACGGCTTCTGCGAACAGAACCCAGTTTCATACACGGCACTACAACACACTTGACTCTTCTGACCAGGAACGTTTGAGGTCTTAATAATTATCGCAAGATTAGAGATGTACTCACATAATAAGATAGGCACCATATAGACGTTGCTCTACTGCAGGAGATGTATAGAGGTCAAGGGCAAATTCCATCTAGTTGGCAAGTGGTGCACCCACACAGCGATTACGACCGATTCCCAATATTCGAGAGGCAGCACAGTGCTGGTTAAACTCCTTTTTGAACAAAATGACTCCCAGGTCAAGTACATCTTGCTACAAACTTCGATCTGTAGTCACCACATACCAATTCTCAATACTTGTGGCCCCAATACTGACAAGACATACTATCTGGAGCGGTATGGCTGAAGTGCACTTCCATGGCCCTCAAGACCATATTGTGGGGAGGTGAATTTAACCTGGTCCTTGACAAACAGGTGGACTGCTCAAACCCCAGCCATCGCACATGCCAGTTATCATGGCCGATGGTGGCCCAACTGGCACATGGCTCCTGCAACACTCTACTGACAGGTTAAGAAATCCACATACCCACTGAGCATGCATCCTGGGCATGACTAGAAAACTGGCTAGGCATAAACGAGACATGTACACGGGCGAAACAGGTAGTTCACCGCCACTGCACTCTTGTCAGATCACGCTCCAGTCAAACTTGTTGTGGGCTTCCCAAGCCCAGCACACCAGCCATTCACCTGGCACCTATCCCCAATGGCACTCCTGGATAATGCCTTTAAAGAGTAGATTTGGACTGAAACTCTTAATTTCTTTCAAACTAAGGGTTGGGTGACCGGGTGAGAACTATGTTGGAGTCCTGTGCACATGGCATCTGGCTAGTCAAAAAGCACAGGGTCAGGAAGGCCCTACTTAGTCAGCTTGACACATTAGAAAAGCACCTGGGACATATCAACCTTGCACAGTAACGGAACAAATTCCTAACTCAAGCAGACCAGGAACAGAAACATGCGCACAAGAATTTCTGTGCCAGAGCATATGGGGAAGCAGAGCGGCCCAGTAGAACACTAGCAACGATGCTGTGCTGTCACACTCCCCAGTGATCACCCACTTCAAAGCGATAATGGGCTGGCCCTGTATGAGACAGAGGACATCCTAGCAGAGTTTGTGAATTTCTTCTTCGTTCTCTCCACGTCACGTTCTAACAACTCTCCCAGCGATTCACTTGCCTGCTTTGACTGCATCTTCTTGGTGTGTCTCGAAGGCCCAAGACAACAACTCCTGGAGGTGCCCCTTATCCTGGGTGAAATCACCTCTACCATCTCAGACTCAAAACTTACAAGGCCGCTGGTAGTGATAGATTCCTTGCAGAATTCTATAAAGTATACTCAGCTAAACTAGTGCCCCAGAGCTTAAAAGTATACAAATGAGGCACGAAAGACAGGTGCACTCCCCCTCACCAAAGATACCCTTATAACACTGTAAAAACCCAGCAAGCCTGCAAATTACTGCTACTCCTACTACCCTTTGTCTTTCATAAACATTGATGCCAAGATCTTGGAAAAGGTCCAGACAAATAGACTAATGCTCTTACTCTCAGACCTCATTCTCCCAGATCATGTAGGATTTATCCCCGGCAGATCCACTGCTCATTATCTCTGCACCCTCGTCGCCCTAATGCACCAGATGAGCCCTCACCTTATAGTGGTGGAAGTCTTCCTGGATGCCAAAAAGGGCTTAGACTCTCTAGAATGTTTTTTTATTTTTGCCGTTCTAGAAAGAATCGAGTTCCCAGGAAGTTACACCCACTGGATTAAATTACCATACACTGCCCCACCTGCCACAGTGCGGTTAAATGGCTCCATACCGAGGGCAGTGGCCCCCCACAGGGTTACCCTTTCTCCCCACTGCTCTACGCTATTACCAGAGAACCACCACATGGCACGACAACTATATGCATGACGAAGACTCCACTTTACGCCCGGTAACTCATCTGCTTATATGGAGACAACAACCCTATACCTGAGAGACCTAGCCAAGAATTTAAGCCCAGTAATCAGGGCATTCATGTTCTTTTATGCACTGTATTAACTGGAATAAAACAACAGTCTTACTGCTCACTCCCTGCCCTCTGAACGTGGTTCTAGAATTCCAAAACCTCTGGTGCACCACGACACTGAAATACCTGGGCGCCTGGGTTAGAGGCGACACGAGAAAAAAAAAAAAAAAAAACACACCCACAGAAAACTACGGGATGGCTATTTCTAAAATAAAAGACCAGGTGGGGTTTGCGCCCCTCTCACTACTGGGGCATCTGGCGCTGATGAAGATGATTATTTAATCTAGGAGACTGTTCAAACAGATGGGAACATTGTATAAGTAGTACAAACATTTGTTCAATACACTGCACTCACATATCACATCACTGGCAAGGGTGGGTAAGCAACCATTGATTAAATGGGAAGTACTTATTCTACCTTATGCATGAGGGGGGCCTTACGGCGCTGGATGCTGAACTACACTATGCTTGCGCCCAGGCCCGTTATTGGGTGCTCCTGTTGCCCATATGCTCCAAACGGTGATTAAGCATGATACTGTGCAACCTCCACCTCGAGTGTTTGGCACCCGACATGTGGACACAATGAGACTGGCACAGGGGGAACACCCAAGCAGCTTGGGTCATGATTTGTGAAAAATACTTTGCATCCCCAGTTTTCACGCCAGCACCAGCAACTTACACATCACTCACTGATACACATTACCCAGGAACCCCTCACCCACGCAGACTACAAGGATTTGTGGCTTGAGGACAATGGGACACATTTACCAAGACGGGCAATTTGTTCAGTTCGACACTGAGGCTGTGGCAGGAGAAGCCACTGCTGGGCCATTTCATCTACCGTCACCTTAAAGTTCTCTGCAAGACTCAATCCTTAATTCCCTCAGTCACCACAAATGTGCGGTGTGCTTAACGCTCCGATTGCATGCCCCTCCATCGAGCACCTGGTGCCTGTCCTATACAACTAAATGCAGACGGAGACCTCTCAGATAGCACATCAAGCTCAGCTGGGCTAGGAGGAGGACGTAGGTGGGGCACTCACTGATAGAGAAGTATTGTTGCGAACAGACAGGCAGGTTCTCACCTAACTTCAGATTACGCTTCTTATATATTTTAAATTTCTACATTCCTTATATCATACAACTCTAGGCCTCCAAAACTCCGACTGTGCCCAGAATCCAGATGCCTACAGTGCAAAGTACCAGATGCAGACTCCTTACACTTAGCGTGGGGCTGTACACCAATAAACAAGCACTGGGTTGCAATTTTTGATGCTCTCTCCACTATTGTTGGTACCAACTTGGCACCGACTCAGAAACTGGCTCTTTTGGGGTATACAGAAGATATCCCACAAACTATATGAAAATTTACCAACATTACATCACTCTTGGCTAAGAGGAGGGTAGGTTGTGCTAGGGAAAGGGATGCTGCCCCAGGCGTTAAGCAATACTTATTGAGCATGGAGTACTGTCGGGAACGATTAAAGTTATCTTACTGAACACTACTGCAAATCTGAAAACCACACAACCACCACCACCTGCAAACTTACCTGACTGACATTGCTGCTCTGAGTATATAAAGTGGCCAGAGGTCAAAGCAGGAGGACATGGGTAGTCATTGGGAACCGAGTTAGACAACAACGACAGACTGATATGTCTATCTATTAGACCATCCTCCTGAGCTGTAAATGTGTGTTATCATGCAATTACCTGTATATCTTTGCCTATCTCCTCATGGCTATGTCCTGTCCCTCGATAACCTAATTCTGGCAAGAGGTGACAACGGACCAAGAGCACACCTTAGCCCAAGAGGATGGAGTGGAGCCTTCTCAGGTTGCCCGCCATCCCAAGGGTAAAATGAACAGGAGCCAGATTCCTGGCATTAGCCTTGGTCCTACTTAAGTGGACCCTGGCCATGCACTGGGGTTGCCCGGGGGCCCTGCCCATTGCAGGTGGAAAAGGGTGCATGAACGTTGGGATGTGGCAGAAGAGGAACAGAGAGGTCTGCAGCGTCGGCCAATTCCAGACAACGGTGTCCATTCTGGCAACCTTTGCGGGGAAGAGGGAGAAGTGAGAGAACCACCTGCACCTAGCAGGCTGGGAAATTGACAGCGTTATGAACTGAGGCTGTTAGTCATGCCCGAGATGCTGACTGAATACAATAGCAATGGGAGAACACACTGGATGAACCCGGAGTGTCTGAAGCTGACCAGTAGCTTCAAGTTGGATTGTAACTACGTGCCTGTTCTTGAATGTTACTGAAACTTTAATAAAGAAAGTCAAACAAAAATAACAAAATAAAGTGGACCCTGCTATGCATTTCCATGGACAGAGGCTACCTGGGAGTTTAAGCTTGTTCAAGTTATTTTACATACTGCCAATGGCCTCAAAACACTGAGGCGCTTAAAAGAAATCAGTTGACTGCCACAAGAAACTGGACTACAGTACACTAATTACAAGAAAGACAAGCTGAAGTGCCAGATGACAGTCACAGTAATGAAGTGACCGATATCAAAACTTACTACTTACCCATGGTGGGAACTTAACTGTACTGGGTTGATGAGTTTGTGGCTGGGCCCCCAAGTAAAATTCAAATGCCGCAAGACACACTGAGGCATAAGAAAGACGACTACACCAATGTCTCTATGACTGCTGTTGGCGCTGCCTCTGCTGACCCAGCATCTGTGACACTACAGACACTGATTGCACACATTCTGGTTGGGCTAGGGTTACTGTCCACTGATATTTTCCTTCAGAACATTTTGTTGCTGCTTCTAAACCATACGGAGCAGTATTACCTTCTGTGTAAATTGAAGGAAGAGTACTTGATATTTTTAAAAGACTGAGCACTGTCCGGATATTCAGTTATCAACTTTTGATAGTGGTTTTCTGAGTTCCAAGTTCCTAACCCCCACACCACCGCCCTAAGTAAGCCTCAGACTTGAATTACTCGCTCAGGTTCTTCTCCAGGGTTGGACCCCATATACTTCAAGACTTTGGTGGTGGGGGGGGGGGGGGGGGGGAGAGGAGGAGGAGGAGGAGGAGGAGGAGAAGAAGAGGAGGAGGAGAAGGAGAAGAAGAGGAGGAGGAGAAGAAGAGGAGGAGAAGAAGAGGAGGAGGAGGAGAAGAGGAGGAGGAGAAGAAGAAGAAGAGGAGAAGAAGAAGAAGAGGAGAAGAAGAAGAAGAGGAGGAGGAGAAGAGGAGGAGGAGAAGAAGAGGAGGAGGAGAAGAAGAGGAGGAGGAGGAGGAGAAGAAGAGGAGGAGGAGGAGGAGAAGAAGAGGAGGAGGAGAAGAAGAAGAGGAGAAGAAGAAGAAGAGGAGAAGAAGAAGAAGAGGAGAAGAAGAAGAAGAGGAGAAGAAGAAGAAGAGGAGAAGAAGAGGAGAAGAGGAGGAGGAGGAGAAGAGGAGGAGGAGGAGAAGAAGAGGAGGAGAAGAAGAGGAGGAGGAGAAGGAGGAGGAGGAGGAAGGGAGGAAGGGAGGAAGGGAGGAAGGGAGGAAGGGAGGAAGGGAGGAGGGAGGAGGAGGAAGGAGGAAGGAGGAAGGAGGAAGAAGGAAGAAGGAAGAAGGAAGAAGGAAGAAGGAAAAATGTTTATGGTTCTGAATATTGCTTGGATTCATACATGAACATTTTTCCAGTTCCACATTTAGTTCTATCCTTATCTGGTGATAGATGCTGAAGATCGGGGTAATGATCACCTCTGGCTCTGGGACGCCTTCAACTGAATATCTGCATTCTAGTTCTATTGTTATAGATGGAGATACCCAGGAACTCCGAGTCAATAGAAGTATATGGGTATAGAAGGACAAGAATGCAGGACAGGTGGTTGGGATCAGAAGCAGTAAATGCATTTCAAACATGCGTGAGGCAAGCCCAGAGACGAGCCTACACAAGGCTGACCACAGGTTGTTGAAGAGATTCTTTGTAGAGAGGAAGAGGGCCTACCCAGAGAACAATACTTCCTGAAAATCCTCAGATGATAAAGTACAAGTAAGATTTGGCAAGAACTGCATAAACAGGTGACAGGGGCTACCAAGGATACATAAAGCTGGTAATTGCTGTTTTGAAGCAGGGATGAGGTACTTTGTAAACTAAATTACGTTGAAATGAGACCTTTAAATCTACATAAAAGATCTGTAATGCAAAACAATGTCATTTGTTTTTCACAATAGAGATAGTTGAAACGGCAACGTGACTATCTGTTTAATGCTTCTTAAACAAAACCCAGGACTTGAAAGATCTTGGCTGGAGCTAGGGAACTCTGGGACATTATACTTGCTCCGTTGTGGGTCAGAATTTATTCATTCCTCTATCAACTACGTGGTGAGGAACCATTCCTCTCCAGTAATAACTGTTCATTAAGAGAGCAAGTTTTCGTCGGTTCCTATACCTGCTTTCTAAGAGCAGAGCCTGCCCACTTTGTTTATCAGAATTTCTAGCCATTCAGCTATTGCTACATCTCCTCTGTCAGGACCCAGTTTTTATGCCTTGAAAATCCAACTTCTTAAAAAATCCAACTATCTTCACTGATAAATCTGCATTATTGCGATCCAGCCTTCACCCCATCACACATTATTTATATGGAGCCATCAGTGTCTAATCTACACCCAATCTAATAGAAGGGACAGAATTTGGTGCTATTGCTCTTCTAAAGGATAGACAGTATTTATCTCGTTTCTTTGTTTTTATGTTTAAAAGGGCATAGTTCATGCCACTAAAAGGACAGTTTAAACAGCGGACAATCTTCACCCCCTTTACTAAAACTTAATAGGTTTAGTAATATTATCCATCTCCATCATGCTAGGCAGAATTGCAACTTCACTTCAGATGTAGCACTAGAACAATTTACCTGTTAAAGAAGAGTGGGTACTGGAAAAACGTGCGGACATAAAAACAAGCTTTCAACTACGTACCCACATAGTGCATGTTGAGGGCCAGATATTTGGATTGGAAGAGAGGGTTGTTAGTGAGGCTGCTTCTCTGAATGTGGTGGAAGAAGGAACTCACATCCCAGCGGTATAGTACGTCCAAAAGCATGATACTGGGAACCCGCAAGGCCACGTTCAACATGGCCTCCAACTTCTCCTTAGCAGCCATTTTGCTTTCCTTCCTGTGATCCCACAGCAGACTTTCTAGAAAAAGTAACACAAAAAAACAATTAGCATAACTATGGTGGACAGAAATATGCAACATTACTGTACGGGTATGAGCAAAAAAGGTACAGCACTAAAGAGCAGGATGGAGGTGAGAGGAAGACACCAGTACTGCAAAGGTCACATTAAACCGGATCTGTATGTCATAGGCATTTAGATTGCAGGATTGTTGCAGTATAAATGATATCAAGAAGGCAGGCGATCGTCACTATATGAAGCAAAGGATGCAATAAGTTCAGGAGTAAAGGTAAGGATGAAGGAGCAGGAGTAAAGGTAAGGATGAAGGAGCCCATCTCCACATGGGAAAGTCGAAAAGGAAAACTATTAGAAGGGTTTGTTTCAGGTGCACAGGACTTCACCAGAATGGAAAGACCGCTCCCTCACCTTGCAAGCCATTTATGGATTGAGATAACCCTTCTAAAAGGCCACGTTTTCCAAAAGAACTACAACACCCCAACGCTTTTCCCTACCCCTTCATTGTTGCTTTGCTGAAGGAACAGTTTTCCTTGGAGAAGGAACACACAGACCCAAATCTCCATTTGGAGGAGGGCAGGCTCCACTCCAGAAAGGCCAGGATTTGTGTCCAGCATACATATTGTAGGTTGACCACAAAACATATATGAAACTTTTCATGCAAAGGCCCTCCCCCCTAAATTGCAAATTGTGCCTGACGAGGTCCAAGACATAATCTGAGCCAAAAGAAACTTCAGTAAATCTCAGAAGAGCAATTCAAGTCTCCATAGTATGCACACATAAAAAAATATTTACCAGCGAAGAATTTAATTTGGGTGTCTAGGCACCATTGATACAGATCACCAGTACAAGCAAAATATTTAAGCGACTATTAGGACTTTCTTTGCTCAACTGAAAATGTAACATATTCTCAATATTTTCCCCAGTGTACAAACATTGCAAAATAGCTGAATCCAGGGGAAATCAAAGTTACACTATTAGGATAAGGTGTCGGAGCTGGGACCCACAGACCCAGCTTCAAATCCCTGCCATTACATTAGCAAACTAAGGTGTTTGGCTTTTGTGCATTATAATTAGGTTGGTTTGTAGTCGGTAACAAAGTAGGTGCATCTGGCATAGCCCTAAGCCACGGTACTCCTACAACAAGGTGCACTCTACTAAACTAAGGTACAAAAGCACAGCTTTTAAAAAAAAGAAGTGATCCTGGCTACTTGGCTTCTCCCACAGGAATGTAGTTTCTAGTGGCATCCTAAAATGGAAAGTTTTCTTGCTGAATCTAAGGCCCTTATATCCCCTGTTCTAATATATTTCTGACCAAACAAACTGCCATTCATGGGGTAGAAGCTGAATCGTCTGGAGCGGTTCTACATAAAAATCTAAAGACCCATCTACATTATCTACATTGAACTATTACATACACAAAACAATCTTCTTTGTACCAGCAGAATGACGCTCACAAATTAATTTAACCTCTTAGCTGCTGGGCCGTTTCCCCCCCAGTGCTGAGCCCTTTTTTGGCTATTTGGGGTAGTTTGCGCTTAGGCCTTCATAACTTTTTGTCCACATAAGCTATCCACACCAAATTTGCGTCCTTTTTTCCCCAACGTCCTAGGGATTCTAATGGTACCCAGAGTTTGTGGTTTACCCTGGAGGAGACCAAGAAATTAGGCAAAATACAGTGAAAATGTTGTATTAAAAAAAATGGGGAAAAAGGGCTGCCGAAGAAGGCTTGTGTTTTTTTCCCTGAAAATGGCATCAACAAAGAGTTTCTGGTGCTAAAATCACCATCTTCCCACCTTTCAGGAACGGGCAGACTTCAATCAGAAAACCACATTTTTCAACACAAAATTGGCATTTTACTGGAACATACCCCATTTTTACTATTTTTGGTGTTTTCAGCCTCCTTCCAGTTAGTGACAGGAATGGGTGTGAAACCAATGCTGGATCCCGGACAGCTAAACATTTCTGAAAACTAGACAACATTCTGAATTCAGCAAGGGGTCATTTGTGTAGATCCTACAAGGTTTTCCTACAGAAAATAACAGCTGAAATATAAAAATATTGAAATTGAGCTGAAAACAACAGCCATTTTTCTTTATGTTTTACTCTGTAACTTTTTCCTGCGATTTCAGATTTTTGAAAGCAATATACCATTATGTCTGCTGGACTCTTCTGGTTGCAGGGATATAAAGGGCTTGTAGGTTCATCAAGAACCCTAGGTACCCAGAGCCAATAAATGAGCTGCACCCTGCGCTTGGTTTTCATTCTATACTGGATATACAGCAATTCATTTGCTGAAATATAAAGAGTGAAAAATAGGTATCAAGAAAACCTTT
The DNA here is from genome assembly GCF_031143425.1 of Pleurodeles waltl. Classification (NCBI taxonomy): domain Eukaryota; kingdom Metazoa; phylum Chordata; class Amphibia; order Caudata; family Salamandridae; genus Pleurodeles; species Pleurodeles waltl. The sequence continues at coordinate 942,790,254 of NC_090446.1, forward strand.
GCATTTCCAAAATGGGATCAAGATAAGGTTTTCAGGAGCAGTGGTTATTTGCACATCTCTGAATTCCGGGGTGCCCATACTAACATGTGAATAGCAGGGCATTTCTCAGACGTCTTTTTTACACACTCTTATATTTGGAAGGAAAAAATGTAGAGAAAGATAAGGGGCAATAACACTTGTTCTGCTGTTCTGTGTTCCCCCAAGTCTCCCGATAAAAATGATACCTCACTTGTGTGGGTAGGCCTAGCGCCCGCGACAGGAAATGCCCCAAAACACAACATGGACACATCCCATTTTTTGACAGAAAACAGAGCTGTTTTTTGCAAAGTGCCTACCTGTAGATTTTGGCCTCTGGCTCAGCCGGCACCTAGGGCAACCTACCAAACCTGTGCATTTTTTAAAACTAGAAACCCAGGGGAATCCAAGATGTGGTGACTTGTGGGGCTCGGAACAGGTTCTGTTACCCAGAATCCTTTGCAAACATCAAAATTTGGCCCAAAAAAAAAAACACCTTTTCCTCTCATATCGGTGACAGAAAGTTCTGGAATCTCAGAGGAGCCACAAATTTCATTCCACCCAGCATTCCCCCAAGTCTCCCGATAAAAATGGTACCTCACTTGTGTGGGTAGGCCTGGTGCCCCCGACAGGAATAGATCACACAACGGTCAATGTTGGTCCTTACATGAGGCAGCTGTTGACCGTGGGGTCATCCATTCCTGACGCAGGCACTAGGTGTAGGCACTCAAGTGGGGTAGTGTTTTTATCAGGACAGGTGAGGAATCACTGGATAGTAGAAATTTTGTGGATCCCAGCATATTCCTGTAGTTTGTGTGACAGAAATGCAAGAAAAATAGAGTTTTTATTCAACATTTCAGCTTTGCAGGGTATTCTGGGTAAGAAAACTTTGGGGAATCCACACAAGTCACACCTCTGTGGACTCCCCCGAAGGTCTAGTTTCCAGAAATGTTTGGGTTTAGTGTGTTTCTCTATATGGCCGCCGAACCCAGGACCAAAAACACAGGTGCCTGCCTTACAAAACCAGTTTGTTTTGCAATAGATAATTTTGATGTCTCCACAATACGATTTGGGCGGTGCAATTTGGGGCTGAACTAAATTGGGGGGTCTCTCTCTCCCTCCCCCTCTCCCCCCCTCTCTCCCCCTCTCTCAGAGTCTGCGCCACTGTCCTATCCCTCAGATGCTTTCTCAGTCTCTGATCCTATGTCAGAACTGTCCTCTATAACCCGAGTGACGGCAGCAGTCATCCATCAAGATGCCATCTCTGCTATTGGCTAAACTGTTGCTCTAAAACACTGGCCTACGTAGACAGTCACAAAATCAATGGTGTGTGTGAGATACGTGAAACAGTAGAGGCCACCTTACCTGCGCTTCTTCCCTCAATCAGCACGTTCTTTCAAGACACTCAAAAAACACCTTGTCACATACCATTCGTCACAGTCTTTTAGAACCTCCTGCGCCCAGTCCAACAATCATTATTGGTGCTCCCACTCCCTCCTCCTCGGATTCCCTCATTACCACCCAGCAAAAGTGCCCTTCATCTCTCCATAGCCGCCCTCCACCCCGCACATACATTTCATTTGTATTATAGCGCAGGTAATGGCTGACTTTACTAATGTACTCAGCTATTTACATAAAATACAGATTTGCTCTTTGCAGTAGGCATATAAACCTTCTGCGCTTCTTTATGGCACTAAAACTGCCACTAGACAAGTCTGACCCTTTTGTAGCAGAAACATAATCACAATACTTATTAGACTTTTTTATTGCTGCCTAAAAGCTACAGTTGCAAAGCGTCAGTTGAAGTATGTGCATTGCTTTGAAGACGCAAGCTGCAATTGCAAGACAACTGGTGGCAAATCTATATATAGATATATATATGTATATATATATCACTTTTATATGTGGGTCTGGTTTTCCTGGGGGACGATCGCAGCCCCCGGGAAACCCTACAACAACTAAAAAAAAATATTGCCCCCACAAGGGGTCGCCCTGCCCACGGGCTACCCCCTGTCCATTTATTTTCTTCTTGTTTTGTTTACAAAAAAAAGATTTGCCCCCGGGGCGAGGGAGGGGGGGGGCGGCCCGTTTTCCGAGGGGGCCGACCCCCCCCCCCCAAGTGAAATCCCTGGCGTCTAGTGGTGTGCTGCGATCGGGGGCCAGGAAACACTTTTAGGAAGGCCTCGTAACAAAGGGGAGACTCTCCCCTTTCTTACGAGGCCTTCCCGAACGTGGGGGAAGGCAGTTTTCCCCATCGAAGCAGGAAGCGGCCAGAAATCAACATTGTGGCGCGCTGACATCACAAAGGGGCGGGTGGGGGGAGACACGGAAGAGCTTCAGTGTCTCCCAGGGACCAAAAAAAAATCCTCGGGTGCGTCCCCTCCCTGGTGTCGGCCACTGGTCGTGACCCGCACCAGGGAGGTAGTGCGGGCGTCGGCCAGTGGCCGACGCCCGCATTGAAAGGGTTAAAGCATTTCTTCTGCCTCACACTTCACTAGTAGAGATATGAAAGCCCATCACACAAAAACTTGCCAAATATTGTCAAAGGTTTGATGATGGGTGCACAGGTAATGATGAATTTGCCAACATGTTCACATTTCTGCAATAACACAACATACAATGAAAGGAAAAGTATATTTGGATGCAACTGTAAGTTCCTCTACACGTCCCTCTTCTTTTTCCCCCTGCATTACAGTGTCCCATTTTACTGTACACCATTTTGGTTAATTTTGTGATCACAACCCACAGAAAAGGTGAAGTCAAAACCCTCAGTAAGCATAAATATAATAAACAGGAGTCAACTAAAACTAGACAACCTCTACTGTTCTTCAGAGTAAAAAAATTACCATCTACTTGTGAAACTCAGTTTACTTCTGCTAGAAACCTTACACTGACAACTCTAGTTAGCAGAAGAATTCAACAACTACCTGCAGTGTAAGGGATCATCTACTCTATTATACCAGTGACACACTCTTGTCCACATTTTCTCTCAATATCATGAAGTTGGATTCCTGTTTATGTCTTAATGACCTATTGTACAATACAACAGGCTTGTAAGTTAACAGGAGTGTGGAATTTAATAAAATATCTACTTGTACAAGGGATGGGATGCTCCAGAAATCTATTTGTTCCGTACAAAACAAACAAAAATCCACTTGTCTCCTTTCATGCCATGCGACGAGGTACTGGCAGCATTCTCATTATATAAAAGCTCTGATAATAGACTACAAGATTATGCCAGGGCTCACATGCTACAATGAGCATTCTAGTAAGGTTCTAATATTTCAACCTTTCGGCAATTCTACATACGAGGCTAGAAGTAAGCGGTATACCCAGTTCCCTAGATTAGGTACACGTTAAAAAAACAGATATTTAAAGCTAATCATCAGCCCTTTTATTGGATTGGGCCTCTAATATATCTTCATGTTGCCCATGATGGTTTTACACGGATTCACAATTTTGTTACTTTTTCAAATTGTACATGCATCACACGTGTTTTTTGAATGAGGATTACTAGAAATCCTACTTAAAGTTGCCAACACTTTTTAACAAAAGTCTTTTTTGAGATGCAATGTTTTTGCACGCTTTATTTTGAAACCAAACAATCACCAATCTTGCTTCCAGGATTCCGCATGCATTTGCATTTAATCAGGAAGAATTCTGCGTGCACTGTTAAATTTGGCAAACAGGTATACTTGTTTGTACTAGGACCACTGTCATTACACAAATACAGAGTTCACAGTATTTATTTTGAGTGCTCTCCTTAGAACTGAAGGCTTTGTAATGATAATCATATCCATGAAAAGAAAAAAAAAAAATGTTACAGGGACGTTAAAGTTAGGTTCACATTTACCCTCACAAAACCATAAAGACTGAGCCGTTATAGTTATGTGGAGAAACTAAAACTCATTGCCCAAAGGTACTTAACAGCACAAGTTAGATCCTTAAGGTAAGTATAACTATAACTGCTAAATTTGTATAGCTTTGTGTGGGTAAAACGTTAACCTAAATATGACATCCCGGTAACCATTGTTTTTTTTCAGTAAAAATTATATAAAATAATAATAATAATAAACCAAAGGATTTTACCGCACTCTACGCGGTATAAGTAGCATGTATTTTATTGCAGTAACAACCACCAACGCGTTTCAACTCACCAAGGAGTCTTGGTCACGGTGAGTCCCTTTTTACCTTTTCTTTTTATATACTCAATATCCCTTCCTCATGTACAATGCATTCTGGATATCGTAGTTTATAAAAATTCAAATTAAAGGTAAAATTCCCATTTCAAAATACATGACTTGTTTCTCTTTTTCAACATCCCTCCAATCCTTTCCAACTGTCAATTTAACACTGCTTTATTTTCTATTGTTATTTCTAATATTACACTGGTTCTACTACACAATTGAAGGTATTATTTGTTAGTAATTTGCTCAATAAAGTAAGGGCTATTTTGTATTTTGTACTGCATCTATTATTAGGCTAGAGTCATACATTCTCAATCTACTGCTTATTTCCTAATATACTCATTAGTTTTCAAAACATTACCTACCATCTTCTTATTTTCATTATTGTGATTACAAATTCTGCCCTTCATGATTTCATTACTATCATTATAGTATACCTTAACATGTTTTAAATCACTAATTTATAGATGAACATGTAATTCTTTGTCCATGTTCAATCCATACGGCATTTTAGTACGAAGCTGAATAATATATCTGCTCTCCAGTTGTCGGAGTTTCCGGATTCTGTCACCACCTCTCTCACTCTTTTTCATTTGTGCTATTCCCACAAACCTTAATGATCTCCAATCATTTGTATGAGTCCTAGAGAAGTGTTTTGCCATTGTGTAACTCATGTCTTGATTTGTAATGGCTCTAGTATGCTCTAAAATCCTTTTCTTAAGCGGACATATTGTGCTCCCAATATATCTTAATCCACATTCACACTCAAGCATATACACCACATATTGGCTATCACAAGTAATTCTCTGTGAGATGTGTGTGACCTTCCCTTTATGAGCCATAAATGTTTTTGTATTCCTTGCAATTTGACACACTTTGCATTTATTGCATTTATAGAAGCCCACTACCTCAATCTTCAGCCAATTTTTTGGTATCGGTGCTACATAATCGCTATTCACCAATATGTCTTTCAATGATCGTGACTTTCTATATGTTATTTGTGGTTTGGAGCCTATTCTTTTTACCAAGTCTTGATCACTTCTCAATATTTTCCAATGTTTTCTGAATATCGTTTCTATGTTCTTACTTTCCTTACTGAAAGTGAGAATTAGATGAGGGCACCCCTCCTCCTTGTCATTTCCTCTTTTCACACCTTTGTCTATCAGAGTGTCCTGCCGCGGTATCTTCCTAGCTCTTTTCTCGCTACAATCAATGTTTGCTTTTAGGTACCCTCGATGCATAAACCGCTCTCGTACCTTACTGAATTGTTTTTCCATTTCTTTATCATTGGAGCAGTTTCGTCTAGTTCTTAAAAATTCTCCAAAAAGGAATGCTCTTTAATAATGGTTTCGGATGGAAGCTGCTTCCATGCAGAACACTATTTGTAGATGTTGCTTTTCTAAACATAGTTGTATTTATCTGATCATTTTCTATGTACACTCTAATATCTAGAAAATCAATTTGTTTATCATTGATGTCATATGTAAAACTTAGACCACAATTATTTTTATTTAGAATTTTAAAATATACATCAAATTCCTCCTTGGTACCATCCCAGATTAGAAACAAATCATCTATATAACGTAGCCATAATACCACTTTGTCAAGATGTTCTGAATATTCATCTTGCCATGCTATTTCTCTCTCCCACCAGCCCAAGGTTAAATTAGCATAGCTTGGAGAGAGAGAAATACCCATGGCAGTTCCTCGCACCTGTTTGTATACCTTTTTGTCAAATGTAAAGATGTTATTATTTAAACACAATTTTACCATCTCCACAAGCATTTCCGAATGTCTTTTCTCTTCACTCTTCCTTTGTTGTAAGAAAACATTCAATGCATTTAGTCCTACTTCATGTCTAATTGATGTATACAGAGATACTGCATCCACCGTCACTATATTGTAACTTGCCTGCCATTCAATACAATCTATCACTCTCAAGAAATCACCTGTATCCTTGATATAGGCACTGACAGAGGAAACCAATATAGCAATGTAATAATCAACATATTTTGATATATTTTCAAACAAAGATCCACACCCTGAAATAATCGGTCTCACCGGAGGCTTATTAAGTGTTTTGTGAATCTTTGGAAGAAAATATATAGTAGACAAGACTGGATGGTTCGGTTCAAATATTTAAATTCTTCTTCATTAATCAACAATTCATTCCGCCATTCTTCCAATTTCTTTGTGATTTCCTCCTGTATTTGATTTGAAGAAAATTAAGGTCATTCCTTAATTTCTCATAACTCTCTATTTAATTGTCTCATTGCTTCATTTACATAGTCATTCCGATTAAGAATCACAATAGTACCTCCCTTGTCCCCAGGTTTGATAATAATATTGTCATTATCCGCAAGCCGTTGTAAGGCTTTTCGTTCAGTCATAGTTAGATTCTCTCTTCTTCCAGTAGGTTTAGCATATTCCAATTTCTCCAAGTCATTAATGACCATCTCATAAAATAAGTCTACTTTATTCCCTGGTGTTAAAATAGGACAGAATTTAGAGGTCGATTTAAAATGACTATATTTATGATCATTTGTTTGAATCCCCATTGTTTCTAATATTTGGGTAGATGTAATCTCATCATCTTCCAAGTTATTCATTAAATCATAGCATACTTTAATGTCTTGTATTTGATCGATCATCAGACCTGTATCTTTCTGTATGTTTTGTATGTCTATAGATCGTGATTGATGTTTACTGAAATGTTTTGCCAATTTGATTTTTCGAATAAACTTATACGTGTCTATCTTAGTCTCTACTCTATCAAAGTGATGTTCAGGACAGAAAGATAGGCCTTTATTCAGTACATGTTCCTCTTCCTTTGTTAATGTATAATCAGAAAGATTTATTACCAGCTTTTCTTCTAATTTTTCTATATCTTCTATTGTAGTTTTCGCTGTCTGTTGCGTAGAGGATATTTTTTTCTTTCCTTTTCCTCTTCTGATTTTCCTATGCTTGATTGTATATTTCTTGCCTGGCATCTGCCTACACTGCATCCTCGGCCCCTGCCTTTTGACATTCGTTGATCTATGCATATGATTTGCATTTCTTCCAGTAATGTTGTTCTAGTTCTTACATTCTCGGGCTATTCGCCTTCACTGATTTCAATATCTGATTCACTGATTGTGTCTGACATCACTGACACTTTTGATTTGACATCTTTGGAATGTTGTTGTTTAATTCGTTCAAATCTCCTAGCAAATGTCAGCACTGTCCCATTTTTATAATCCAATTCATCTCGATAAAATTTCCTCTGTTTTTGCATTTCTATCTCAGATTCATATTTATTAAGTCTGTCCTCCATTCTTTTCCTATATCTGTTGAGTTCTTCCTGATTACCCATATTTTTAATTTTTTCTTCCATTATTTGTGCTTCCTTGGTAGCTTCTGCCACCTCAATTTTGGCATATTTAATCAAGATCAACATCATGTTACGTGAACAGGTCATATTGTTTTCTCCCCATTCTGATAATAACTCAGGTTTAATATCGAAATAGTTAGGAAGTGTGAAGATCCGCAATCCTCTTGGAACCCTCCCAACCTATATATTTTTCAAGAGTTATTATTTCCCAGCTTTTATTTATCTCCTTCCGATATAGCTTTTCTAGTTGGAAAAATGTATTTTGTATTGAGGTGACATTCTCTGTTAATTTCACAGTCTCATCTGATGTTTGAGCTCCTTGCATAGTTGAAAATAAAGTCTCTGCTTTAAGTGCACGTTTTGCTGCTCTTGCTTCCATTTTACTTATTATGCCAAAAACAAAAATGGGAGAAAGAAAAGAAAAAAGGGGGATAAACAATGGGAAATTTTAAAAAAATAAACTTGAACTCTTTAAGTTGTTACAATCTGCTCCATTTTATCTTGCAACATCTTGACAAAGTGGTGTTATGGCTACGTTATACAGATGATTCGTTTCTAATCTGGGACGGCACCAAGGAGAAATTTGATATATATTTTAAAAATCTAAATGAAAATGATTGTGGTCTAAGTTTTACATAAGACATCAATGATAAACAAATTTGCTGTTCTTCTAAGTCATTTGTGGGTATTGTCCCATAATTTATCCCACTGTTGGGTCCATAAGTAAAATTGCCCAGTGACTCTCCAAAATTTTTCAAACTTGTGTGGCACTCTGAGAGTATGTAGTTATAAACCTCTACTGCTGTTGTTTGGAATGTTTAGTAACTTGGTTACCACCATGCATTAGTTGTTCTCTTGATGATTGTTTCAAACGTTTCTTCGCTACAGCTAAACATTTGTTCGGGTATTGTCTTGCCAGGAATCTCTCCTCCGATAATTTTAAGTGCTCCTCACACTCTTTTGGTTCTGAATACCATAAGGAATATTCCACATCGTTCGTGGTGGGTGAAAACTATTAGCATGTAGTATAGAATGCGTGGCTATTATTTTTCTATGTAATGAGGTTTGAATTGTCCCCTCTTTGACATAAATTTCTGTATCAAGGAAAGTCACACGTTTTGCACTGATGTCATAGGTGAAATTCAATTTTGCTACATTAGAATTCAAAATCTTAAAATATTCATCAAATTCTAGCTCAGTGCCATCCAAGATCAGAAAAAGGTCATCAATGAACCTCAGCCAGATCACTACTTTTTGTTGATAAGTCTCATTCTCTTCTGCCCAAGCTATTCGCTGTTCAAACCAACCCATTGTCAAATTAGCAAAGTTTGGGGAGAAAGAAAAACCCATTGCCGTGCCCTTTATTTGCAGGTATAGTTGTTGATTAAACAGGAAATAATTATTCGTTAAACAAATGTTGATCATTTCCAACAGCATCTCATTATGTTGATAAAAACGTATATTCCTTTGGTCAAGGAAAAATTTGCATGCCTGGATCCCTACATGATGTTCAATATTTGTGTAGAGTGAGACCACATCTATCGTTACTAATTTGTAGGTATCCTGCCAGGGTATGCCTTCCAGTTGCAACAATAGGTCTCCTGTATCACGCAAATAGGAGTTCAAATTATATATATATATATATATATATATATATATATATATATATTTTTTTTTTTTTTATTATTACATTAAGTATTTTTTTATTACATAAAGTAATACACAATAACCTTAAGTTAATTACCTTAAGTTATTAAAATCACTGCTGCGCACGACCTTCAGCTGTGCGTGGCGGGGGTTGGCCGCAAGACGTGGTCTGCGCACAACCCCGCCCCGGCACCCAATCCCATGCTGAATGATGGTGCAGAGCCCTGAAGAGCAAAGGGTGCACTGACAACACTGAATTAATAGGCAAGACCTACTCTTAGTAGTTTGCATGACTCAGGCATGCTTCACAGACAATTGGGATTTTTGGGGAATTGCCCCAGCGATGGCTCAGAACCCTTCACCTATAGGCTTTTATTTCTCAAGGTGGGTATCCAGATTGAGGATCGAAACATGTTGGCATTAGAGGACACTGGGGTGTGGTGAGTCCTCATCTCTTCGATACCCCCCTGTCAGTTGTTCTTGAAGGTGGAAATAGTCTTCTTTTAATCCTACCCTGTGTGCCCTCACTAATAAAGGAGACATCCTGGGTACACAAAGACTTAGTATCGGGATCCCTATATTAAACCACAGAACACTTTATTCTGAGCTCTCTTTTCTCAAAAGATTTTTTTCGGTTTAAGATTAAGACTGCTAGGGTGGTATTATTTTAACAGGGTGGGGTGGACTGGCCGAGGCTGCAACATGCCACGATTATATGAGGGAGGCCTTTCTGTTCGTAAACAACTGCTGTTCTTGGAATAAAAGTAGGGAACAAGGTTAGTTAGAGCCTGGGACGCCCTAATTAGCTTTTGTGGATCTCATGTCTGCCTTAACCGAATGAGCTCCAAATTTACTATTATCCACACCTCCTTCTCTTATGACCTCTTCCACCCAACTTGCCAAAGTCTGGGGTGAGAGGGCTATATGAGGCAATCTGTAAGAAATCAGTAATTGAGCAACATTGTTTCTCAAACTTTCCGTTCTCCTATCATACGCTTTCAAACTTTTAACCACACAAAGTCTCTCACTCAATACAAAATAAGGGTATAATATAGATTTAGATCGAGATTTAATTCTCCTCCTAATGTAAAAAAAAAAAAAACTCTGGTTGATAGGCTATACTTGTAACGTCCAGAGCCCTTACATTTAAAGTCCTCCTGAAGACCACCAGATGAAGCAAAACTGTCAGTTTGTAAGAAATGTGTTTCAGTGATAGGGTCGAGTCAACTCACTAACACCTGTAATACCTGACCAACATCCCACAATGAGGACTCGCATACTATGCATAAACTTTTTGGGGAGTCTATTCTGCCCACGGACACACCATCCACTAAGCAATGGCCAGCTGATATCGCTGATCTATAGACATTCTTTATTCTATATGACAGTCCAGATCTAAACAACTCAGTCAAGTAATTAATCACATGGACTAATGGTTCCCAACCTGAGGTCCGGGAACCCCTGAGGGTTAGCAAAGCCTTCTCAGTGGGTCCGCGACGGCTTAGAAAATTAAATAATATTAACAAAGTAGGTCCCCAGCATTCAATAATGACTCATTGCAGGGATGCCCAGATTCCAATAATGATTCAGTGGGAGTTCCTGGCTTCCAGTAATGATCAGGTTCAGAAGCTCCTGTTCTATTAGAGGGTGATACTCTCCTTCTGGCCTTAAGATTACCCTTTGGAAACTCTATTCCCATTTTCATCAAAATTGGGAACCACGCTTGGGACCGCCAAATTGGGGTAACTATCACAGCAGTTTCACCGCAATTGCTAATTTGCAGAAGTACCCTCGGTATCATAGCATAAGGAGCTAAACCTCTCCAGTCCTGAAGAAAAGCATCTAATCCCCAAGCCTCCGGATCTGGTGTCCAATTGAAAAATTGTCAGCTGTGTGTTCAGCCTGTCCGCAAAGAGATCTACACTAAGAGAGCCCCATTTTTCCTGAATACTCAGAATTATCTCCCTGTTCAACCTCCAGTTACTCGCATCTTTGAAATTCCTGAAAGACCAATACGCCACACCATTGTTTGGACCAGCAATATGTTTCGCCACTACTGAAATTTCCTTGCTCAAATAAGATTACCAAAAGTCTTTTGCCAAGTCGGCTAGACCCTTTGAATGAGGTCCACCCATCTTGCTGACATACCTTACAGAGAGCACATTGTCCATACGGAGCATCAAACAACATTTCATCATTCCTTGGGTAATGTATTGCGACCGGCCAACAATTCTAAGCAACTGATGTGTAACTTCTCCTGAACTGTCCAAACTCCACCAGTGGATAAATTCCCACATCTTGCTCCCCATCCTTCTAAACTCGCATCTGACTATCACTATTTCAGGCTCCTCCTCAAAAACTGCCATGCCATGCCACGCTTCCACATTCTTGAGCCACCACCCCAACTCCTTTATGGATTCGTGATCTACAGATATCATCTGGAAGTATGACCAATTGGTTCTTAAACATATGGTTTTCAGTCTTTAAAGGGCCCGATAATACAATGGTCCCAGGAGTATTGCTTTAATCGTCGAGGATAACAGGCCCAGAATCCTTGCCAAAACCCTTAAATGTATCACCTTCGTCCACAACACCTTCCTCAACTCCTTTCGCAGCTTCTTTAGTTTTACCCTTGCAAACCTCAATTCTTCCTGGACAATGCCCACAACAAAACCCAGAAACTGAGGCCCTCATTATGACCGCTGAAGCCACTGCTGCCAACAGACCGCCAATGTTATGAGTTGCTGTGGATTTCTGCCCGTTTACAGGCGGAAATCCGACCCGGTCAGCCTGGTTGACAGAGGAAGAGAGGCGGTTCCACCGCCACACCAACAGGACTCCGCCCGCCTTCTTACAATGTGTAATACAGCACAGGTGTCCTGTATGGTGGTGCTAGCGGTGGAAGATGCCAGGACCCCTCCCCTCCTGGATGACCACAGGTAAGTCGATCGACCAAGGGGGGGGGGGGTGGATGATGTTGGGTGAATGCGTGTGTGTATGTGTGGCGGAACGGGTGTGAATGTGTATATGCATGTGTGCATGGAGGGTGTGTGTCCGAATGGAAGGGGAGGGAAAATCGGGGTGCGAGTGTGTTTGTATGCAGAGGGGGTATCGGTCTGCCTGTCTGAATGTGCGAATGGGGGGTGTCTGAGTGCTTGCTTGTGAGCGCGTGGGGGTGTCTGGATGTGTGCAGTTGGGGGTGTGTGTTGCATGTGTGCGGATGGGGGCGTGTGTGAATATGTGTGTGCGGATGGGGGCGTGTGTGAATGTATGCGTGCGGATGAGGGGGTGCATGTGTGCAAGTCTGCGAGTGAGTGGGGTTTATGCGTGCGAGTGAGTGGGGGTGTTTGTATGGAAGTGTGCAGATGTGGGGGTGTTTGTATAAAAGTATGCAGATGGGGGGTGAATGTATGCATGCGTGGAGGGGATGTGCATGAATGTGGAGGGAGTAGGGGTGTGAACAATTGTGTGGGGTGCGTATCTGTGAGTGCATGTCAGTGTGAAAGCGGGTGGGGTGTAAGTATGGATGTGTGTGGTTAGGTGAGGGTGGTGTTTGGAAGTGTGTGGGGGGATGTGTGCATGTGTGTGGACGTTTTGGGGTACGTGTGCCGGCAACAGGAATGGGTATCCAGTCGCCAGGTTCATTACCACCACGCTTTTTGTGGCGGGGCAACTGCCGCAAAAAGCCTGGTGGTATGAACTGGCAGGCAGAGCGGTGTTGTGGCCGTTTGCCTTCGGCCAAACGCCACAACTCATAATGCAGCGGTTTATCCCCCCAGGTCCGTGGCAGTAAGATTGCCACCGCTGGTGTCTTAAGACCGCCACACTCGTAGCGAGGGCCTGATTTTCCTGACTTGAGGTCAAAGACGATTTATAGTATGTAGTAAGACTACATCCTTGCACTGGTCCATTATTAGAATGTCATCTAGGCAGATTATTAGCCCCACTCTCCTTGCCCGTAGCCAAACTTCTACTGAAGTACTTTGGTAAAGCACAAGGTGCTGAGGAAAGGCTGAACAGGAGACTGTGGAATTGCCACAGCTTTCCCATTGATCTGAAGTGGAGATATCTCTGGTGAGATGATCAAATCGGTATAGTCAAATATGGGTCCTTGAGATCTAGTCTAGTTAGCCAGCCTCCTTTCCTTAACACCTCTTAACAGATACATTTCCTCCACCTTGAAATGGTGATACACCACCCACTCGTTCAAATCTTTTAGATTTATCACTAGTCGCATACCCTTATCCTTCTCGACCAGGAAAATGTTGCTGATGAAACCTAAACTACCATCTGTGACCTCCTGAATGGCCCTTTTTGCAAAGAATTCCTGTACCTCTTGAATCATGAACTTCAAATCTTTCTCTGAAAATGTTATCTCTCCAGGTGTATTTGTCTGAACCGGGATATCCATAAACTCCAGTTAGATTCCCCTGCAAGTCTCTAAAACCAAGGGATCTTCTATCACTACTTTCCAGTTCCCACAAAGCTGGGCAAACCTGACTCACGCCTTTACAGGGATATGTGAAAGGTATGTTAAAACACTTACATGTTGATATTCCTCTTTGTCTCCTATCTCCTCTGGAGAACCTGCCACAAAACTTTTGTCTCTGGGAGCAGAAACCTTCGTAAGATCCAGAGGATGTCTGGCTGACTCTAGCACATCCCTAAAAAATGGGATCTTGTGGTAGACTGTCCTCAGCCAGGGAACCAACTCCTCGTTTTCCCAGCCCTCCTGAAAACCCTATCCTGAAAAACTTTCTTAATGTCTTTTTAGGACTTTTGTATGGAGCTAAACACCAACATACTTAGCTGTGTCCTTAATGAAATCATCCCCGAAGAGGTGACCCCGAGAGGAAGGACCACCCCTCTTCCTTATTTGCCAATACAATCAATTTTGGATCGATCTTAAGGAGATTACTCTTCCTTCTTTCCTTAAATAGTGCGGTATTAGAATTGCACAATAGCCAAATGGTTCTCTGCACCTAAGCCCAGCAGACAAAGAAAAGATGACCTGGGTGTTGTCCGCATATGAATACAGGGTGAGTCCGAAGCGTTCCACCAAGTCCGCCAAAGGGCAGACATACATGTTAAAGAGCATGGGGCTAAGGGCTGATCCCTGTGGGACTCCTGAATTAAGTGAATGTGAGCCAGACATTACAATAGACGAGAAAACCTGAAAAGTGAAGTCTATCGGGAAGAGGGATAGCCATGTGAGCGCCGTATCTTGGAGGCCTGGTTGGATCAGGCCTAGTTGGAGGCCTATTTTGGGTCAGTTCAACAAGAATATCGTGAGACGCAGTATTGAAGGCTGTGCTGAGATCTAATAAAATCAGCACAGCTGTGCCGCCCATATCCAAGAGCTGCCTTAGATGTTCCGTGATTCCTAGAAGGGCAGATTTAATGCTGTGCCAGGCTCTGAAGCCTTACTAGGAGAGATAGCAAGCATCCTGGGTCTCACAAATGAGGTAAGCTAGGCGTTTACATGTTTTTCCAAAATCTTGTAGAAAATAGGTGGCAAAGAAATGGGCCTAAAATTGGACCAGTTGTTCCAGTCCAAGTAGGGCTTCTTTAATGGTATAGGATCTTCACTTGATAATCCAAAGAATGTGATCAAGATAATTAGTTGGAATGTGGCTGGTCTGGCCGCCTCACTGCTAGTCCGAGCACTGAGGGCTTCATAAACAGTGCTGATATTGTGGCCCTCATTCCAACCCTGGCGGACGGTGTAATGTGGGCAGTAAGACCACAAACAGGCTGGCGGTAATTACCGCCCCATTATGACATATGCCAAACCGTCAATGTATCACACCATCCGCCACAGCGGTAATGACCGCAAGGCTGGAGACAACGGTCTCCAGCCCTGTGGCCGTCACTAGTCCGCCTACGGGATCATGACCCTGCATACCACCATGGATTTCGTGGTTTTTGAACCGCCATAAAAACCATGGCGGTAGGCACTATCAGTGCCAGGGAAATAGTCCGGGGACGATCACCTTACCTGACTCGGTGCTCGTCCGGGAGGGAACAGAATCCATGGGGGCTTCTCCGCCGCCAGCACCCAGTCATCAGAACACCGCCACGCCGAATACTGGAACGTAATTCGGTGGGCGGTGTTCTGATGATGTGGCGGAGACGGAGGAGTAGCCTCCACTACACCGCCGACCGCCAGTATTGCTACTGGTGGCTCTCAGTCAAAAAAATGGTGGAGGGTCACCACCAGTCATAATCTGGTTTGCGGAAGACCGCCAAGACTGGCGGTATTCGATGCGGCGGGATCTCGGCGGTCTTTTAAAAACACCGCCGAGGTCGAAATGAGGACCTATGTGTTTTCAGGAAACCTGGTTGGTGGAGCCATTAGCCATACCTGGTTACACAATAACCCAGACCCCTGCACAAAAGAAAAACCTGTTCAAAAGACATATGGGAGGCCTTGCAACATATGTCAAACTAGATCTAATTGTCAAAGTGGTGTCCTGGGAGAAATCAACAATGATGGCCACATGATAACCATATATGGCTTAGCCTTTACCATGGAAACAAGGCCGGTATCAGTCATAAACTTGTATATAAATCCCCCTCGGGCAAAAAAAACAGGCAAAGGTCAAAGAAATCTTGTCGCTATTGAAGGAATTTTTATATGATCACCCCGATCATGAATATTTGATTGCAGAAGATTTTAACACCCGGTATCTTGGTCAGGAGGCGAGGATCCCCGGAGACTCAATAAGATCAGCCCTAGAAATCTTCTTTAAGGAATTAGAGTTGAGAACAACCAATTGCAGTGTCACAGTAGTGGGCACCCTTATTCCAACATTTAGGAATATCTCCACATTAGATTATGTGCAGATGTCTAAGCCATAAGGTGACCAATAGATCTGAAAGTGATCACAATCCCGTGGAAATAGTAATCGATCTTGGTGCAGTGAGACATCAGTCCTGCAAGGCTAGCGGAAAGCAACAAGTATCTAGCGTCTGCTCCTTGCCAAAACGAATCAAATCGGGCAAGGCATGCATGGCTAAATGCCATCAATAGAAGAAGACCAATGGCCCACTATAACTCAAAACCAGGGAAAGTTAGATCACAGATCAGTGGGAAAATATGATTAAGAACCTACACGCCTCATTTTGCAGCCCAGCACAGGTATGTGGGGAGAAAAAGGGGGAAAGTTGATAAGTTTTTAGTATCCAGGGAATATTTACATAGCAAAAGGAAATGCAGGCAAGCAGAAAGGCGATACAGGAGGAACACAACCCCTGCAGCAGAAGCTTTTAAAAGGCAGGCAAGGAAAGGGCGTAAGAAAACAGTATGGAAATTGAAGCAAAAGGACATCGAATACATGCACTGTTGCCACCAAGCAAAAGCAGAGCATTCTGGGACTATTTCAACTCTTTGCTATATGTCTCGGTAAATAAGGACAGTGTGATCTCTGCCTGTGATTGGGAAAACCATGTGGGAAAAACTTTAAGTGGACTCAGAGTGTGTAGATACCCATGACAACACTGGGCTGCAACATGACTTAGCTGGTCTAGACAGCACAGTGCCAATTGTCTCTGCTAAATCAGTCAAAGTAGTGCTTGGCAGGATCAGGCGCGATGGGGCCCAGGCCCGAATGGCCTTCCGGGGAGCATATTCAGAGAAGATCAAGGCTTTTGGGTTGAACCAGCGACCATTTTATCTAATGATTGTGTTTACCACTCTGCAGTCCTGAAGGCCTGAAAACGGTCAATATTGCACCCAATCTTTGAAAAAGGGGACATCACTCTACCCAGAAATTATATGCTGAAAGCCCCATTAGATGTGGACGGCAAGGCTTTTGCAAGGATACTGCTCCAAGAACTTGAAAACTGGATAACTGATATTATCATCATACCCAAATACCAGACTGGTTTCAGATCTTGCTCTTCTACCCTAGATAACGTTCTTGCTCTTTCATACCTGGGTCAGAAAGCATTGTAATTATCAGCTCAGCTGCTTTTTGCTTGTTTCATTGACTATGGTGTGGCTTTTGATGGTATTGTGCGCCACTCTCTAGAAAAGAACTGTCCGTCAGGGGGATACCTAGAAAGTTGCTAGCATCTATAATCGCACTATACTCTGATACATAGGTGCTAATCAAGATCTCAGACACACACGTAACCAAGAAAATCTGTACTAAGAAAGGCTTAAAGCAAGGCTGTGTCACCCCTCCCACTCTAATCTGTAAACCGCTGATCTGGACACGGAATTGCTCAAAGGAAACACATTTCCCCCGAAACTGGGGCAGTTGGTGCTTCCCATAATTCAATATCCTGATGACTTGGTCTTGTTTGCCCAGACCCGGACAGAGCTGAAAAGGGGCCTGGATATATTGCACAGCTATAATGAAAACAAATGCATTAAGTGCAAATGCAGCCAAAAACCAAGGACTTGTTTTTTGGCCGCCTAGCCAAAAAGCAACAAAGACACTGGAAACCAGGCCCAATAAAAATAGAGATGGAAGACAAATATCATTATCTCCGAAGCAGGATGTCAAATACGGGGAAGATTTCATGAGGCAGCTAAAGCAGAGAGAACTACCTATGCCCTAACAAAACTATACTGTTGGCTCAAATCATCGACATCAAAGGCAATTAGACGAGTCATTAAGGCAAAATTATTACCAGCAATCTCCTATGGGCACCTTGCATACCCCAACAGGCTTACAGCACTGCTGGAGAATCTTCAGGTGAGAGCATATAAAAGGATATTCCAGATCCCTAGATCAACAAGGCATGCAGGGACACAATTTCACATAGTAAGAATAGATATAAGATGTAAAATGGATATAATCAAGCTCCTCCACTGTGTTTGCAGGGCCAACACCAACAGTTTGAGGGGATCTCTGAAAGCAATCTTTAAAGATTAATCCAGTAGCTGAGCCATCTTCCTTAGGAGTGCTGAGGAACCCTTCAACTTGACTTCCTCCTATGCAGCAGACCCTATTGTAATTATGGCTCTGCTAAAAAAAAAAAAAAAAAAATACCATGAAAGACCTAGGTGAGCAAGCTTCAAGGGCACGAGATCTTGCTATAATAAGGAACATCAGCAGAGCTGAGGGTTTAGTTGAATCTTATGCAACCACAAATGGCCAGGAGTACATGAAAGCACCATTGGGTTTTCGCGCGTTCCAGAGCATTTTGAGAATTCAGCTTTTGACTGCTCTGTCTGGGATTACAGATGCACTTGGAAGACCTGGCAGGGCTGTTTGCAAGAATGTACCTTGTGTAAATACCACAATGAATCAATTACACATCTTTTATGTTGCTGTCCATGCTTGGCCTCAGAGAGATGTCAACTACTAACACCCCTATTCTTGAAATATGGCCTGAGAACATGCAAAAGAAGCATTAATATGCATATTTACTGCAGTGACCCCTATGGAACTGGCATGTTTTGGGAAATTCTTCTCCAGAGTGGGTAAGGCCTTACAGCTTGCACATGGCCAGCAAAGGGTGGGAACCAACAGGGGCAGTTGGGCCCAAAAAGAAACTTTACTGTCAAAATGGCTCCTAGAACGACGCTATTTTCTATCGTACCCATGACGCCACTGGTCTCTATGCTTTCTAAGGCTCATCACTAAATTCTACAAACTTCTTCTTCAAACACTGTCTTGAGTGGCACTGGTCCCTATGTTCCCTAAGGCTTATCTTTAAACTCTACCATCCTCTCCTCCATATTTTTTCTTATCTTGCTCCTACCTTGATGCTAACTACAGCTGATCTAGGAGGGCACTGGTCTCTGGGTTTTCAACGTTCTGGCTCTGCAGACACACCCGGGGTTCTAATTTTAAACTCAAAACTCTGTTTTATCCTGAGTAAGAGAATATACAAATTACTCATGATATTTTAATGCGGTCCAACTAACACTATGATTTATAATTTCATTGTACTACATGGTAAAGCGCAATGTGAAAATTGACTGATGCTGGCACGACACCACTCACAGGAGGCGAAAGATGGATGGGAATTTTATGTAGGCATTAGAATTTACAATCTTATCGCAAGGATGTGGAATTCCTATCACCCGACGCCCAGGACATATTGTTTGAGGTCAAGGGCAAAACGGTTTCATGTTTATTTTGTCCTTAGGTCAAGTAGGCCCAACCCCCTGCAGCACAAACCCTTTAGCTGGCAGTTTGAAGAGAAGTGAACTGTCTGTAGTTAAAGTAATAGGTGTCCATATGTTAATGCTGTTCAAACTTGCATTTATGGTTCATTAATGAAAAGACTTAATTATTAGAGTGCACGCTGTAAATACATTTTATGGTCAAACTGCACTACTGGCAGTGTTACAGTTAAAAAAAAAAAAGTGTACATATATGTTTGAAAAGTTTAACAATATGAGGCTAAGTATAATGCACCCTGGATGCTCTCTGATTAGATCCAAATGTTTGCAGAAGCTTGAAAGCAAGAGTTCGGAAAAAATGCAAGTAGGAAAAAAAATATTTTGCTATTACAAAATTTTGGGCGCTATTTCTTTGAAGCGTCATTTAGCACAATGTGTTGATGCATGCTAGTGTTTCTAAAAAATATTCCTAATGGAAAATCAGTGTAACTATTTTCAATGAGATTATGGAAAGCATGAAAATAAACAAGCACTGGCAAATCCAACTGATCCAACATTTTTGTGAGTCTTTTGGTTTCGTCAATGTGTGTCTTGTTTTGACACAGCTTTTGTAACCCTTTATTGTTGGGAGAGCTGAGAGGCCCTCACCATTGTAACAAACATTGGCAAAAAGCACACATTGCCACCAGTGGCCTAACCAAGGCCCAGCAGCCCCCCTCCAGGGGGCCCACCCACTCAGCACAGGTCCTGCACTTGGGGGGTCCCCTCCATGTTCTTTGCAGAGGGCACCACCTCCGGTTTCGTTATGTCACCGATTGCCACAGTAGTTCCAGGCACTGAACAAAACTGTGTGCAAATATGCTCCTTGTGGAGGAGCAGAATGCGATCACTCACAGTAAAGCCAGCCGATAGAGAGAGAAATAGAAGTTTAATAAAAACAAAATGTCTTTGTTAACTTAGACCTAATTAGGGACCCAATTCTTAAAGAAAGTCACAAAAGTGCACCCATTGTATATGTCTTTGAATTAGTGCCTTTCATGAATTCACAAGAACTTACAGAAGCAGATCAGGAAAATTTTGCTCCTACAAAGTATTTGTGAACTGTATTCTAGCACGAGTAAATGTGCATGTGTAGATTTGCTCATTTGAAAATTGAGCGTTTACAAGTTCACTTTCCCTCCAACCACTTTTTTCCTAACCCTGGAAGAACTTATACTTCTGCCATTGTCAGGAGTAAATTTCCAACCTTTCTCATTATGAGAAAAAATTAGAGAAGAGCTGGTGAAACTCCTTAAAATGTGAAAGTTTGTAGGTTTGCAGACACCAATGGCATTGCAGCCATGGAACTATTTCTTACTGCTTCCTCCAGCCCCAGCAGGTAGATCTGCGGAAAGGTGGCAAAATAAAGAAATCGCTATAGTGGGGATTTTGATTACAAGTATTCAAGCCCTACTATAGTAGTAGCCCTGGCATAATCAGAGGGGCTGTTATAGGAGCTCTTACGGAATGAAACTGCTGCCATAATTTGTTGCCGCACTACATGGCACCAAAGGGACAAGTAGATTTTTTACAGGACAAGTAGATTTAAGAAGCAACCTGTCCCATGGACAAGTAGATATTTTATTAAATTCCACACCCTTGTTAGTGATTTTAGAACTTTATGATAACATACTTGTGTAATATCTTGTGCTGGTGGGCTCCATAAGGAGGCCCGCACTGCATTGGTGGCTGTCAATATGGTGTTAGACACCACTATTTATACCATATCTTGAGTGCCTTGTAGTGCGCAACACATACAAAATACATCTAAAACTCATGATTACATATGTGCTTTATATGTGTTTTACTGTATATTTGTGCAACAATTTTAAGTAATCAAGCAATGAAGCTTTACCTACCTACCTAACTAGGGTTTCTTTAGTAATGGGGACCCAAAGCATGTTTATATGCTTTAGGCAGATGCCCCTCGCGTAAAGAGGAGGTTAAAAGTTCTGCATGAGGAGCACACTCAGTGAGCTTAATTTGGCCAGAGAAAAATTGTCTAACTGCCACATGTGCCATAATTTTATTTCACATGTGCCATAATTGTAGTAGTGTATGTTGATCCACACGTCCTCAGGATATTAAGTCAAAGCCAACTTTTCATTATAAAACAAGCAACTGGCAACCTTAATAGGCCTCATACTCATATTTCAAGTGACGAGCTGTTGACAGTGCCAGTGTTTGTCGGTGAGGGATCGTATGGTATCTCAAAACTGTAAATTGAATTTAATATTTTCAATCTTTATAAAGGGCATGGTTTATTTTATTTATTTTTTAACATATTTTTCACTAAGGAAACCTTCAGAATTCAGAAATACAGAGGAAATGTCAGAATGTAAAGGGGACTGCTTGTCAACACCCACTTTACTTTCCACAGCCATACGGTCCTCTAGTTGGAGCCCAGGGAAAAAAATGTATAAGCATCCAAGAGAAGTGCCATTCTATATAAACCTTCTGCCTCAGATGCCAGCTAAGTGAGTGCAGCAGAATGCCCCCCACCACCCCTGGTGCCTTTCTGTGCCATTCTTTGTGCTTTCAGGCAATGTGTCAAACACAAGATAAAACAAAAACAAACCTCCAAATTCTGCTGTTCATACCACAGGACCAATAGCACTGCTGCTCTGATTTTACAAGCAAGCTTGGTGATGAGCATCACAGCACAAGGGGGCAAGCAGCATAGGCGGGAGAACTGAAAAAGACACGCATTGGCATGGAGTACTGAATGAAAAAGAAAAATAAATTTTTAGGTCGAGCGCACAAGTGCTTTGACCTGTTAGTATTGTGGGCTTTTAACTATGCCCACCTCACTCCCATCACTTTAACTCGGTTGTGGGCTTGCAGATTTTTTTAAATCACTTTTTGTCATTGGTAATTGCTTTACGTTTGTCCCGCATTGGGGCTGTTTTGTTACCTACCACCTTGCAGACTGACACTGTTACATGGATAATTGCACGGTTGCCAATATGTTTGACTGAGCGTCTTCTTCCTCCTTTTGTCTCTCTCCTTCGCGCTCATGCTCATGGCACCCATGGCGCTTTGAATCAGCTCGCTTTTGTCAACTGTTTTAATTTTCACTTTCAATTTATGTGGCAAGAAAAGTCCAATTAGGAATTAACAACTCCAATAGCTTTAACTGGCGCAAATGCAAGAACGAATACATTGCAAATGCTTGTTTTCTCAGCATCATCACACGCCAAAACTAGAACGTTGTACTAGATAACCGAATACTGATTGAACACTGACAGAAGTTCTTGTCGCCTAGTTGACCCCTCTGTCATAGTGGCCGTATCCTTCTGCAAAAAATGAGGTCTGGAAAACTAGTCATCCATTTGCTTCCAAGGCATGTAAGAGGCACCTCCTAGGACACAAGTAAGTCAAGCAAGAGATTAAATGCCTTTGATAGTAGCTTGGTGGAAATTTCATATCCAGCTAATCAGCGCTCTATCCTGGGATAATCAATTATGTCTTATTTGAAAGACCCTATGGCAACAATTTATGCAACACCAGTCTATGTATCAGGCTTCCGCTGCCCCATTCCACCTTGTAAAGCTGGCAATGCGTGCTAACAGGGCCTGATGCGCAACAAGTTCAGTTACCAGTAACAGATACCAGTAAATACTCAGCAAGATCGCATCAAGCGATCTTGCTTCAATTGACGTGTTGGCTAATAGCAAGTAGCAATAACTTGACAAACCTGACCAAACCCATACTGGAAGCAGTGGCCGAAGTGCACGGCCCACCTCAGTTGCCAAGCGTAGCCACTCTCAGGTCACCTCCAGGGCTGGATCCTTTTCTGGATCCTTTTCTAGTTTCATCAAGCACTAGCATTCTTCATAAAGCTAGTGTGCTGCCAATTGTGACACATACCTCCCAACAGTCTTTGGTCCTGTTCGCTTTTCATCTATAGCAACACAGACATCATGCAGGCTCTGGAGACCCAAACTACTGACGTGAAAGGTTCACATGTATTCAATCCTCATACAAACCAGGGGCGCTTGGAGGTCACTGAACGCAATACCCTAAAGCATCTTCTCATAAACTGGTCTATTGGAGGCTTCAATTTAGGAGCTGGAAGACAAAGTGAATACACCAAGTCATATATCGCCAGGTGTTGAGGAAATATCTCCACAAGAAGCTCTAGAAGCCCCTCTTCCATTAAAGTACTCTGCAAGTTTGTATATTGAGGAGCAGACTCAAATGAGTTGCACGGGAACAGCGGTTCACTCTAAGTGCCTTCTTTCGAACAGCACAATCAAACCTAACCATCTTTTTGATCATATGCATCGCACCCCGCAATGGTGGGATAGCCTAATAACTCTGCAATCTTCCATCAAGGTTTTGAACTTCCAGTCAGACAAGCTAGAGGAGCAGCTAGAGACAATGAATTTAATAACCACAAACATTACTGGTATAAGTAAAAAAAAATGGATTCATTAACAGCAGCAATCACAAGAGTACAAGCTGCTTACGCTCAAATTCCTGAGCAATGTTCATGTGACTTAATTATAGACAAGTTATACTCTGTTCCAGATCTCCTAACAAGTATACTAATACACACAGAGCCATAAAGTACAATTTATAATAACATGAAATGTCAAACTGATACGTCTTACTGCACTCAGCGAAGTGACAACCCACTGAAAGATGAACAAGGTAAACGTTTATCTTCCCTCGATCGGGGGGGACTTGGCCGGTTATCATCTGGTTGAATCAAAACCTGATCCCATTGATGATGAAGCTAAAACCACTCTCTAAATGTATTCAAGAAACAATGCAAGCACACTAGTAAAGGGAGAAAAAAGCAGATATAACTTTATGGGGAAAATCAGGAAATATTTACCCAATATTAACCAAGATAGCTACAAGGAGTAGACTAGACATGCAAGTTTCCAGCAACACTCTGGCCCCTTCTCCATCTTTAATTGCAGCAGCAAACCCAGCTGTCTCTTTTCAACCCTCTGACAGTATTATAGACAGTATAGCTGATGTGAAAGTATCCAGTGAATCTGGATGCCACTGAAGCTTCAATGGCAGTTGTCAGCTCTGCCATCTTGTTCTGGTGGAAATACTGAAAGGCAATGTAAAACAGAACTATAAAGGGGCTTGGTAGAGAAAAAAGGTCTTTCTAGTTCTTTCGTAGCCAAATTCAACCTCCCTCAGCTCAGGCCAATGGTATACCACATTTCAAAACCAGTAACTCTGGTTCCGATAATGCTCACAACACATTGGTGACAATTAATGCAAGTCCACTGGGCTGACTTGTTACTGCAATCACTTCTAGAACATCAGGTCTGAATTTAAAACCATCTAATGAGTCTTCCACTCAGGCAGGACTAACCGTTGTGAAGCTGTTGGCAGGTGCAAGCTACGTAGACTTTCAATCAGGCCTGATTCATCCATTGTTCCCTGGTAACCAGACCACACTGTACAAAACGAGTGTCATGGAGGTTAACGACCAGCAGGTATGCCATGCGAGTGGAAACGAAAGCGAATCTAAACTGTTTCAGCGACATTTCCCTCACAAGGTCCCCATGATGTGCTAAATCGAGGTAATGTACTAAGACGTCTACAAGAGATTCCAGCACTTAAAAAGTTAATATCAGCAGACCTAACAGCGGTGGAATTCATGCCCTTGATCACTAATAATCTATCAGAACGTACACTAATCACAAGGACATCTATTGAAATAGTGGATTTGATTATGTCCTTCTCTACAATTTTTGAAAGCTGGGGGACAGTATTAGTTAGACCCAAGACTTTAAGATATCCCCTTCTGCTTTCACCACAAAAAATGCACCGGCAGCTCCATTTAAGCTACCTAAATCAGTTTTAAGGGGTGCCAGAGGTCTATCTCCCAAACTACTGGATATTAATAACGTCAGGCCAGCTATTCCAACACCAAGAGGCTTTTAATGGGATTGGCTCCCACAGGTCATAAATGCCCCCCAAAATGCATGAGTAGAGACCTTAAGAGACTCCAGCCAGAACGAAAAGTCCTTACGTTTACTGTTATGGAATATAGGTGGCACTAAATCGCTGCTGCTAAGTGGTACTCCTTCGGAAAGTTGGAATCACTTGGATGTCATCGTTCTTCAAGAAAAGTGGTCCCAACATGATCTGCCATTAACTGGGTCTGTGTCTTATTATAGAAGAGCAGTTAAGAATAAGTGACTAGGTAGGCCAAGCAGACGCTTGGCTGTATACTTTACTTCAAAACGTAAGAATTGACATTGAAGGGTTTCCACAAGTAGACCCAGATATCCAGATAATAAATCTAACTAACTGGGCTTTGCAAGCCAGAACCCCTGTTGTTGGTTAATCTCTATATCCACCCTTCTGCATCTCGGGAGAGGGCCACAATAGAAAACCTATTGACCATTGTTACTGAGCATTGTCAGGTCTCCCCAGACTGGGGCATAATACTGACTTTAACGTAAACCTCCACCAGGTTGTAGAGGATGATGAATCACTTACTTTGATCATTTGTGCTGGAATATCCCGATTCAGATGACACTAAATGGCACTCGTCATGATCGATTGGGTGTGCACCTACTAACGTTATTAGAATACTTAAAAATGCGTGTACTAAATGGAAGATACCCAGGAGATCCCCTCCTCACCAAATTATATATATTATGGTCCCAAGTCATTATCACAGTAGTAACTTTACCATTAATACCCTTGGTATAGCAATTTGTAATAAAATATAGTTCATCTAGTGATCATACGTCTCAAATGTTACAACTGGGATCTATCCCATCTCATATTCAAGCTCTACCTCAATTAGGAACCATTGGATCAATGAACTTAAAGCGACTGCAATGAGCTTCAGAAACAAATGGGGAAGTTGCCATGACTGCCAAATTGATACTGACAATAAGTTTTAATACCAGCCCAGACATAATTAAGGCCTGGGAGAGTCTTGGGAAGAATCTATTAGTAAGTTATACCAAGCAAATCACTACCTGCCCCATCACTAAACTGGATCCCACCGGCAGAGTGCACCTTTTGAAACAATGCAGATTGCTGAAGAAAGAGAAAAGCGTGCTGGCAATGTGTCTGAAAGCTTTCCCAGGCAATCACTCTCTCTGGGAACTCTTAAAAAAGGCCAAGAAGGATGATGCAAATTGAGTCCAGAAGAAAAAAAAAAAACTAACACAAAGATCTCTTCTGGTCAAAATTAATATATGCTGCAAAACAGATGACCCCCAAGCACTTCTGGGAAATGGTTAACAGCCTAGCTCTCAGAGGAAATCCAGTCAACAACTTGAGTGTAACTGAGACTTCCTGGGTGAAACATCCTGCAGTAGTGTTTTTGACAAACCTACAAATAAGTAACCTTGTTGAACAGATAAGGGGAATAGTAATATCTCAAACACAACACTGTCAAGGTCCACTTGTGATAGAGAAGAATTTCACAAATGCAGAAATTGGCAGTGTCCTGATGAAAGTTCGTCAAGATAGGGCCCCAGGCCAAAATGGCTTACTGCAAGCCATTTTCAAGGAAAATGTCGTATTTTAGTCAGGAGTTTGAAGATATTTATGCTGAGGAATTAGATCAATATGCGCTATTCCAGAGTCCTGGCATGGTTCTATAATTAATCCAAACTATAAGGGAGGGAACAGAGCCAACCCCGCTAACTATACGCTTATAGCCCTCCTTGACGTGGAGGCAAAGTATTTTCTTGCAGATTTGATTGATTGGTCCGACAGTAACAGCACCGTCCCATTTAATCAGAGGGATTTAGGGAAGGAGTGGAACAACAACTAATATTCTTGTGAGATCCTTTCTTGAAGAGCAATGTCGACGACTGAAGAAGAATCTTTACCTAGCAATTCTTGAATTCAAAGCCGCATTTGAGCGGGTCAACAGGCAATTGCTTTGGAGCAAGTTAAAGCAATGGGGCACAAAAAACTCATGGAAAATTCACATATTCTGGTTTGAAACAAGGGTGTGTACTGGCACCACACCTATTTCATCTTTTTATGGCGGACCGTTCTCTAATTCTGAACAATGTGAACTCACACCTGCCACGTTTGGGATCTCTCTCTCTCTTACCAGCTTACTCTATGCCGGCGATTTAGTGTTGTTTAGCCACACTAAGGTAGGATTGCAATGGTCCCTAAATTCATTGCCCGCTTACATGACCTTAAACCAACAAGAGATCAACGTTGCTAAATCTAAGGTTATGCTAGTCAGCCCTCACCGGTCATTCTCTATTAACCTGGCCCAGACCAATTTACCACTAGACATTGTGTCACACTATAAATACCTCTTATATACTTGGATGCCCGGGGTTCATTTGTACAGCAGAAATATTACATCAAGAATAAGGCAGCATCACTGATTCACCACTTTTTTTTTATTTTAGCCAGGCAGCTTGGTAGTCCTTCCTTTCATCTGTTGCTAACAATGATTTCTTCAAAATTACTGCCAACACTCACTCACGCCGTTACTGCGACCAACGGCTTGTATGCTGCTCTAATAGACAAAATCCAACTGAAGGTTTTTAGGTGTGTTTTTAATCTGCCAAGTACAACCTCACCAGCACAACTTTGATTAGAATTTGGGCTAATAGGGCAAGATTTAGCAATAAAAGTTGCTGCGGTCAAAACATAGTATAAAATCAGTCAAGCTGGTGAACAACTAATTATGGCCCTTTGGAAAGCGCTTCAGCATGACCGAAAGTCTCCCCTTAGCAAATACTTGTAGTTAGCCATTAATCAACTGGGTCTGCAAGAATTGTGGGATGTTGGCCCAGAGTACGGTTCCTTTAAAAAGTAGTGTGAATAAAGCAGTAAAATGTTTATCATTCCTGGAAGATAAAGTTAAATTTAGTGGTCCATCACATGCATGATGCTAATAAACCAATATACCATCTGTCTCCAGCATCTTATCTCTTAATTCTGTTTCCTGCACGAATGAAACGCACTTTAATGCATCTGTAGTTAGGTAATATTCAAACAAGGGCTAACACTCCATTGTGGAGAAGTCCCATCTAACAGACCAGTAGACATTCTGGCTGGCATAAGGAAGACTTGACTGGCATAAGGAAGAATCAATTCAAATAGTCTGTATCTGGTCCGGTCTGCAAGAACTCCATCAAACATTTTTGAAAATGAGTTTCAAAGAACGTGCTATTCGGACTTGTAGAGCTGCTATCATAGCCTGTCTAAACCCGCAGGATCCACAGCTAAACTGCAAATTTGTGAGATTCATGACCATTGCTCTGTTATAAAACCGCTGAATGTAGTTTAATAAAGAAGGAAAATATGTTAACCACTTTCCTAAGCATAGGTTTATAACACTGTAGGCAGTATGTGTATTTGAGTATTGAACCTACTAGGGAAAACTAATATTTAAAATCTTAAATCAAGTGGCCTGCCCATATAGTAATGGTATAATTTGGCTTCTTTTCTTTAATATTGTATTATAGATATTTAATAAGATTTTTGGCACCCGCACTTTATAATGCACTTCTCTGTTGTGACAAATAATTAGAATGGACACAGTCACTAGGCTTGGAGTCTTTTTTTTTTTTTTAACTGATTTTATTCTTAAACCTGTGATCGATGTTTTGACATATGGATTAGTATAAAACCTCCTAGATAATTAATTTCTTTCTTCTCAATTAAGGTCATTAAGAGGTTAGGACCATAGGCACTGTATTATTACAGCTGTTTTTTATATTATCGTATTAATAGGAAGGAATATTATTTTTATATTGTTATAATGGATTTTAAGTAATAATGTTTGATTGTCTAAATTGTTATGGTTCAAATAACTAAAACAATAAATAAATATATTATTTCCCTAAAGTAAGCTGTGGAATGGTACAACTAAGCCAATCAAAAAGATCGTACAGATGCTAAGCTCCAGGGGAGGGACAAACACAAGAAGAGGAAGGAAAGCAATCAAATAAGAAGCAAGCAAATTAGAGTAACAATAATGCCAAGCAATGGTAAGCAATGGGCAGGCTGTAACCCTAATGGAAGTTCACAATAGGTCTTTCACAACCAGACAGCTCACATGGTTTGTTAGACTAGCAATTGTTCACTGCACTCAATGGGATCTTTATACATCTTCTTTTCCTACATATTGAAATATAAACTATACTGCCTAGACTTTCAAAGGGAGTCTTAGAATTGTATTGCGCCTCTTTTACAAAGCAACTGGCTGTGGTAACCCAATAGAAACCCCACTTGCCCCAATTATTCCACAGCAGAATATGAGTGACTGGAAACAGCGAGTGCTGCCTTTCGGACATGCCTATGACGGCTTGAAGGCTTCCTTATACAGGTGTAATTTTTATCAGGGGAGAGCAGGAAGAACACCTATTCAATTCTGGAATGGTTCAT
Organism: Pleurodeles waltl; assembly: GCF_031143425.1. NCBI lineage: Eukaryota > Metazoa > Chordata > Amphibia > Caudata > Salamandridae > Pleurodeles > Pleurodeles waltl. The sequence goes on from NC_090446.1 coordinate 942,819,958, forward strand.
TTCATACCCTACATCTCAAAACAATAGCCTTCCTTTCCAGAGTGAGCACACCATCTTGTTTGTGTTGCTTTTCCAGGTTCCCCTTTAAGGGCTAGAGTTATTCGACTCACCTCTGGTGACTAGATGTATCCAACCAACTGCCACCATTGCCCATTCTCCTTACAGGGCTACTCCACAATTGTCTTGCATCCCTTTCACCCATGAAGAGGCCTCGAGCTGCTTAAGGGCCTAGCAAGCAACCAACAGGACATTTAAAATCATGTCCTTTGGTTAATAAGAGTTTCTGCAAGCAAGATTCATTTTGAGTATTCCTGCATTTTAGCACATAGCGTGTACATTGAGAAAGTTCCTATTTTTACACAACTTTTCGCACTCCTTTGCAAACTGGGAAAATTAATCTGCAGGGTTCTGCAGTTAAACCTACTTCAAGAGACTTGGTCCACAAAAAGTTGAAACTACTACCTACTGTTTGAGTCGGCAAATCAAAGTCTCAGGTTGCATTTTTTCTACATTTAGTTTTGTAACGGTTTAGGTTATTTTAACTGTGATAATAGGTTGTATTTTCCGCTGACGTCTTCCTCTGGTTATACTGGCACTTAAATTCTCCTGGTTACTCTGCCTTCTCTTTTGCACTCAACATTAGAAAACAAAAGTCAAGAGGATCCTGACTGGTACCTAACTAATGACTTTCATTATATGTTTTTCATGAAGTAATTTACTGCCAACATGTTACAAAGGGAGGCCTTGAAACATTTCTCAAAAAGTACAATCACTTCCAAAATTCTAAAAATAAAACTGTACTATGCTCTCCGAAAAAGTTAACAGAAGCACTGCAACTACTTGACTGAATTCCTTCCCCGCCGCTAGTGCCAGCCCCTATACTGCCAGAAATGTTTCAACAAACCTATTGCTAATTCTATTATAGAAGAATAAGGTTAGCCTCATTACATTAAGATGCTAACACACAGAGGTCAAGAAACGAGCCTCGAGTGCTAACCTACTATAAAGGATTCAAATGTGGTCTGCAGGCACAAGCCAAACATACAGTTGGCAAATGTGACTGCAATACAATTTTTTTTTTCAGGAATAATCCACCCCAAAATACACTTAATTTTCACTACAGAAACTTCATGTGGCTACTGCACAATTTAAGTAGTACAAGTCCCTCCCAGGTCTCATACCCAGCAGTAATTAAAAACCCAGTTTGAAACGGGTCCTCATTGCGCCAAGTACTGAAGGCCTTAACTTTACTGGAAAAAAATATTTCTCAACAATAACGATTAGAAAACATAAAAACAACCTACGTCTCCTATGCAGTCATTGCTGAAAATTTGCATTTTTATATAACAAGAAATTTAAATGCTTATAAGTAAAAGGGTACATTGTGTGAGAAGTATATGTAGATGGCGGATTTTATAAAGAAGTGGGGAAAAAATGTAATATCTAAGAAAGAGGCTGCAGAGGAACATTTTGTTGAGGGAAGAACAGGAGTTATTGAGACACTCCAAAGACTCCTATCCTACATCAGACCTCAGTAACTATTGATTCATGATATCATATTTTTAGAATTGAAACATTTTAATTTCTAACTATACAAAACATAACCATTTGTGTAACACTTATCTGACATCGCTAAAAAGCATTCACGAAGCAATAAATCTCGTTTGTTTTAAGCACATGACTGTTGCCTAGTCATAGTGACAAGTTTTAAGCAATCAGAGAAAGCTCACGGAGAGGCACCAAAACACTGGTCAGATGGAAAGAGTCAGAAGCACCGCACTTTAGTTTACGTGTTTTAAATCACACCATTAATTGCACAGAGAGGCCATGCCTCTCGGGTTATTATTCCTAGTTAGGCTTATTTGATAACGCCGCTTTAAGAGATTTCACCCTCATCCTTTTTATTCCCACTTGAACCCAGGGTTCCTGTACCTAAAGCAAGGCAGAGGGTCTGTCATCGAAATGTTCTTAGCAGACCTGGGAGGGTTCTTACAGTCAAGCGCCTGGGAGAGGTTGTCCATCGCCTGCAGCGATGGCTTTACAGGCAGCACCAAGAGCCTGATTGGGACGTGGGAGATCGTTTGGTCTGAAAAAGGGGTTCATAATCCAACAATGGGAAGCAGGAACTATTTACACAGCCTGGGCTGGGATTGGAAGGTTCGAAAGTTTGTCAGATTCTCTGCAGACTGTAGCACGTGACCTAAAGGGTGCGTTTAAAAACAGACGGGGGTCCGACTGCCTAATACGGGCGAGAGATTTTAAAGAATGTGGGTAATGATGGTGGGCGTAAAGCAGCCAGTCTCAGAGGGATGTGATGAGCGGTGTACCCAATTTAAGCAAGCAATGCGCTGCAGTTAGAAACAGCCACGGGGGCTGTGGACAGGGGGGCTCTGAACTGCCATATGGGGGATGGCGCAGACAGCAAAAGGGAAGGAGATAATTCTCACATGGATTAAGCGACCCCACGCACTCATCCTTTCTTGTTTAAATTGCACCTTCGTGCCCCTTCTTCGTGCCCTGAGAGACCGTCCCGCCCCCAACCCAAAATACTCCTTGCTGCCCCTCCCTCATTAGAAATACCTAACCTCACCGGATATATAATAAACCGCTTCTTCTCCAAGCACTTCTACAACACGCTCCCCTAGCCGCGTCCTCACTCCGCTTACAACCACCACCCACGTTTTTTAACACACGAACCCGTTAATTTATGCCCCCCAAATATTTGAGAACCAGACTCACAACAATCCGCTTGGGCCTTCGTGCCGCGCATGCGTAGCACCGACACACCACACAGGCAGTGACGCGACCCTTAAACATAGACAACGGACGAAATAAAATGTGACAGCTCTCATTTGAGCGCTTCAGTGAACAACCGGAGCGCTAACTTTGCACGTAGTATGCTCACACTGATGGCCATGTTGTTCGGCAGAATATCTCTTCAGGAGTCTTTACTGTTAACCAGGGAGCATTGTTTTAAGAAGTCTCTCTGTTTGAGGCGCGTAGTATTTCTTCCACAATATACAAACATTTTATAGGTTTTATCGTATTGAAAATAATTGACTTGCACAGCCATGGTTCTCTTACAAACACACACCACAAAAGAAGTTCGTTTGAGCCTATCTACTGCCTATTTTATTAATATTAAATGTATATGCCAAAACTTGAGCACACCAAAGGTTTAGAGAACCAGCTTTGGCAATGCAAAATCTAATGGCTTTGTCAATGTTTTGTTTTTACATGTGGAACAGCAAGTTGAGCAGCTGTGCAACATGGCTTAAAATAAACAATGAACAACAAAAGTGCAAAATGAAGTGTGTTTTAAAATAAAAAAAATCAGATAATTTACCCTTTAACTTCTCAAGTGAGATAATCACTGAGCATGCGCAACTTAGCCGCAGGACCCCTTGTCACTGAGCCTACACTGTTTACACCAGTTTCTTTGGATCTGAGCATGTGCAGTATGCAGAAGTAGGTGTCTTTTATAAACAAGTTTTAAATTTCTAAATGTAGAATTATGGCCACAGCTGTCGACTGGGGAAGCAGATTCGAGTCCCGCTTTGAGCTCCACAGCATGTGATTCTGGGCTACTCAATCTCTCCTCGCCTAAAAAAAAGGCTGTGAGCCTAGGGAAGAGGTCAGAGGAGTAGGGGACAAGCAGGTGTGCTGACGCATGCTAATAAGAAAGAAGTTCCACCAAAGCAGATGAAAACAGTCCTTGGGCCACGGGATACTGATAAGAAAAAAAAAAACAAGAGGAGGAACGGGAAATAGTATGCTACAACCAATAGAAAGGGAGAAAAATTAAGTAGCAAGCGCACAAACCAATGACAAGCATTTACAATGCAACGGGTCTCGTGTTTGCTCATGTTAGAGCTGATCGCGTTGTAAACTCCTAACCCGACTTTTCACCTATCGGCAAAAGTGCATTTATGTACATAACCCGAAAAAGTGAAATTAACTATGTAAAGCGCTCGACTTCTGCCAAGCGAGATCGCACTCGTAAATTAGAGAAAAAGAAGTCCACGAGCCCGATGGAAAACAGCGAGCCTCGCACGTTTTCTGTACTTGGTCGCTGCGCTCGAGGAGGGCTAGCCACCGGAAAAGGCATGACGTCTGCGTGCCTTTGACTAATGAAAGCAAGCAGATTTTATTAGGCAAGCCCACAAACCAATAAAAAACACTGACGTGAGGTTGACAGGGCTCCGAGCCCTTTTCTAAATACTAAAGCGTCTCGCTGCGATACGCATGCGCGAGCCTAAAAAACAAGGGTGGGATGTAAGCCCCTTTTAAGATTTATATAAAAGCAAAAGATACCATAAGCACAGAGCAAGCGTTGTGCAGGTAACACCTAAAAACAGGGGAGATAACCATATCCAGATTTTGGTTTTATATAGCACTACCCAAACACAGGAAGGATAACATAGTGCTTTGAAAAGGATGCTGAAAACTGTTGTAAAAGAAGATAAGACTCAGTAGTCAAAGTGTATTACAACTAAAAGTATGGGGACTGTGCTCTCTACTGGAATGGGGTGGGGGAGAGTAAGTAAGGGTGGGGGGTCAAAGGTTAATGTGGTGTGTGTGTGTGTGTGTGTTACGGTCCCAGCCCATGAGAGAAAGCACTATGAATATTTAAGCAATTATTTTAAACTTGAATTACACACATTATAAGATAGGTGATCACAAAATTAGTAAAAACAGGTATAAGATTAAAAAAAATGCTTTTAAGATATAGATTTTAGTAATATGCAGTCAGACTGTACTTAGTGCAAACATTTTTTATGTGTCCATTAAAAGCATACACTCTACAGCTTAGCCCCTAAAATCTCTCAAAAACAATTAATTTTTGTCATTAGGAAGCTTCAAGTGAACCTGTCAATTAATGCGAATGTAGGCTTCCAAGCAGCCTTTACATTTACAGTTTAACTAATTGCACATATTTACATTTCTATGAGGCAGCAGGAACCCTGGCAAGGCGTCTTGTTTCTTATTTAGCTGTCTGTCCCTCTGTGGGCTTAACAGTACAGGAGACTCCCATCCTTCCATTTCAGGTGGGGCATCTCAATTGTTGGAATAAACCGTTCCAGGAACAGATGTCTTTTAACAGAAAGTAGGGGAACTGTTTTTGTTTTATTAAAAAAAGTATGGGCACTTCATGCCTCACAGATCCAACATAAACCAGCATGAAAGTAGCACCAGGATTGGTGGGAACAGCCTCTCTCAGTGCTTCCAAGAGCACTGGAGGCTTGGGCTTTCCCTAACCCGGCTGTCTTAAGACAGCTGGGTTAGAGAAGTTCAAAGTGCGCATGTCTGGCTGGCAGTCACAAGATGTCTGTCCAAAGGGACATGCACACTTTAAACAAGTGCATAGGCAGTCCACCCTCCACTCTGCTGTGGCACTTAGGTAGTCCTGCCTCGTCCTGACACTCGGTTCAGGACAGAGGATGAAAAATAAAATGGTGATAAATTGACTTTATCACCATTTTATTTTTCATCTCTGGGCAGTGCCTGGGGGCATTTTTCTCAGTGGGGCTACGTTCCTCCGCTCTAACGGAGGGGCACCCCTGCTTATTTCAACATTAGTATGTTTATGCAATCATTAAACTATAAAATGAAATATATAATGATATTCACTGACCTAGATGAGGGTGGAATAATCCTCAGCTCATTTTATTTTGCAACCATTTTTTATTATTTTATTTTAAGCAAGCTAAAATCTCAAATGAATCAAGACATTATGAATATTATAAACCATATACTAACCAGTATTGAGATATTGTACATGATATAAAATAATCAGAGTGGAACATACATTTTTGGCATCTGATTGTTAATGTACAGTACAAATCTATCTATCTGAAACATTACAAATCTATCACAAAATTATCCTAAAGCTCAACATACAAGGTAAGTCACAATCCTCTCCAGCCTCCAAGTATAATTTTTTTCATGTCAATCTTATTCTTGTCATCCTCTCTGTCCCTCTTTTGCCCTTTAGTGTCTTAGGGCCTGATTTAGATCTTAATAGGAGTGCTGTCCCACCGTGATGGTGGTCCCAAGTACTCCATCAAGCCAACGGACGTCCGACAGCCATATTTAGATCTATGGCGGCTGAAACTCCGTCTGCATTGACAGAGTGGAGTCCGCCGTGTAAGTGGTCTACTGCTGCCAATGCAGCAGACTTCAATGCTGGCTAACAGTACCACATCACCGTCAGGGTGTCAGGATGTCTTCAAGCATATTTAGGTTTCACAGCTGTGCTGGTGTTGTTCTGAGTGCAGATACCAGATGGCAGGAGTCCGTCGCGGGACCTGCTCAACATTGTATAATAGGTGTGGCTATTGGATGGATGGTAGCAGCACACACCTCATGTATATTGGCCAATTTCTGAACACCTGGACACCAGACTATAAAACACACTCCATTTCAGACCATCATCCTTTGCCATTTCACTGTAGAACACCATTTTGCTGCTGAATTTGCCACTCAGAAGTCAGGTTTTTCTCCCTCTGTTCATTTTTCATTTCGTTCTTTTTGAAAGTTGTATATCAACTTGTGGGCCCCTATTTAATTTATTTCTAGTTTCTCACTATGTCAGGGAGGAGGAATCCACGTTTTACAAAGGGAGAATTGTCAGTCATGGTGGATGAAATCATCAAAGCAGAGCCACAATTGTTTGGAGCCCAAGTACAAAACACAATCATGTCTCAGAAAAGGCAAATGTGGGCCAGAATAGTTGACAGAGTGAATGCTATAACAAACAACCTACGCGCACAGGGGGAAATTAGGAAGAGGTGGAATGACCTGAGGGGAGAGCGTGTGCCTTGGACTCCAAGCGTCACCTGGAGGCCCAGAGGGCTATTGGTGGTTCTCCCAGCCCCCCATTACAACATTTTCCCTGGGAGGAGAAGGTTTTGCAGATCCTACATCCTGAAGGCTTGACAGGAATCCCTGGTGGAGTGGAGACTGGTAAGTTACACTCCTCAATGTCCTCAATGACTCTAGAGATAGAAATGTAGTATTTGCTCTTAAGGTAAAATTCACAAATCTAATTTCATCATCAAAGTAGTAGCAGTATGGTACTATCTCTCGTTTCACTACTGGGCAATATGTGTGGACAATATATGTGTTGTTCTTCATTGAGCATGTTTTGAATTTGCGTGTTAGTTTATTTGTTTGAATGTATTTTGTCCTACTTCAGTTAGCAGGTTCCAAACTCCATCTATTAGAACATAAAGGTATGGTGATTGTGTTTCTTTAGCTATCAACATATTTCACAAATGGTATTCTTTTGTATATGTGTGTGTACATCCACACAGCATATATTTCAATAGGAATATACAAATACAATTTTTCAAAGTGTTGGTAATGCTAAGTTGAAATAACTACAACTACCATGATGCCTTGTTTCTGAATCGGGAAACAGGTTTGCACTGTGACATTTCTCATCCTCTTTTTTCGAACATATGTGCACATGTGTTAAAGACTCATGCATAAGACAAACCCCTTTTGATGCAATGAATGAAAATGGCATGATCTCCAATATTGTATGTTATCTCTTGCTTGTGAGTAGATTTAATTGATGCCATTGGTCTCACAAATCAAAGTATGTTGATTTAAAGGTTTTCTTACAAGTCATGTGCATGCAGAACCTACTTTGGAATGATATAAAATGTACCCAGCAAAGTTGATATGATGACTATTGCCAGAAACCCTACCAAGTTGTTTGATAGTCTGGTTATTAGCATGCTAAGCCTTGGTGTGGTTTCCTTCACATTTCTCCTCTCCACTGAGTTGGGTTGACAGCATGATATATCACATGTACCCTTCCTAAGTAAGTAAGTATTACTTTCCAGGACATCTCTTTAGATGTAGTGTTCTTCTTGAGTTTGCATGAGTGTAGTTACTAATGTGTTTCTAAATTGATAGAAACACTTACAGGTCTAATCATTTCATTATATTGTAAAATTATTTCCCTCAGATGGCTTCATGTGTAGCTCAAAAGCTGTTTCATTCATAATCCAGACTCTTATAATATGATTTTCTTGCAATTCATCTTAAAACCTACAACCAGAGTACGTGGCCAACCATCACCAGATACCTCCACTCCAAACAGAGATCAAGCGAATAACTCCACTTCTGCAGGTCCGAATGATGGTGAGCAGCCTGACCCATCTGGCCTGTCTGGTCAGACAGCTCCATTTAGTCTCACTTGGCCCCCACCTACACCTTCCACCTCAGGTGTTACATCATCTCTGACAATGCATACCTCCCCTTCCTGCTTCCAAAATAATATCACACTAATCTCGTGCCCCCCATCCTGGATGCTGTTGAGACAAGACAAGCAACACCACTTCCAGTTCAGCCAGGTCCCAGTGGGATTGGGCACATTGGCTCAAGGGCACAGGGTAGTGGGGGTAGGGGTTGTGGGAGGCCAACAAAGTGAGGCCACTGGGTACACTGTCACCCAGACCACTATTGACCAAGTCTTGGGAGCCCTACATCAGTCTCAAGACATGATGGGCCAGGTCCTTACAGCAGTCCGGGACATGAGCAATTGCAGAGGGAGCACATTTTAGAAATGCAGAATCACAACTCCAACATGGGCTCCCTGACTGGAGTGCTGTGTGACATTTACCACCATATGTGCACCTTTCCCAGCAAACCTACCTCTTCTTGTGGCCCAATGACATCTGGCCCCACTACGCCTGCCTCAGCCACAAAAAGGGAGGCCCTGCCACATACAGAAACACCTACAACCACCTCAGCCCCTGTGGACTCACAAGGGGATGTTAAACTGTACCACCAGCAGAGGATGGCAAGACCTCCACTGTAGACGCAGCACATAATTTCCTCCAGTGTATGACTACCATTCACTCTGTGGACTTTTTCTGTACACATTTACCTTTTTGAGGACAGTTGCATTCTGTACAATGGAATTCAAATACTTTTTACGCTACAAAAATAGTACGATTCACCTTGACTGACTGTATTGTTTTTGTTTTTCATTTATATATTGTTTTCATCCCGTTTGAGTTGATGTGTGTTTGTTAAATTAAAACTTAACTTAAAACACAAATTCAAAGACTAGAGTTATTTTTCTTGTGATATAACTTTTTAAATTATTTTTACTTCCATCATTTTTGGGAAAATAACAAACAGAAAACAAAAAGATTGTTTGAAACAAATTGCTACATTTAGGTAATGCTTCTTCCATTTCCAAACATGTAAAGTAATTATTATCAGCACAAATCTTGCTATATTACATCCATTTACAATAAAGAGTTGTTGGTCAAACTAAAGGAAAATAAAGTACAGTTTTGGCATGAACCATATCGTCTGTGCCATCACTACAAGTACAGTTCTAGACCTTGAAACCATGTAAGAATGGAATTTAATACAACAAAAAAGAGTCAGTAGGCAAACTTATCTTGATTCATGTCATCAGCTGGAGCCAGATATCCTGACTCACAAGCGGAATCCCACATCAATAACACCAATAGTCAAAATCTTGGCAGAATTGCCTTTTGTGGACACAGGATCAATCCAATGCACTGTGGCAGTATCTGGTGAAATGCCACAACCAACTTAAGAAGTTCACCCTACAGTAATGAGGCATATCAACAGGCTCATACACTTAACACAAATTGAGGAGTTAGCAAATGTGAATGGGGATGAGTATGCTATGGTTCAAATCACATGTGGTTAGAGCAAGTCAAGCAGCACATATTCTCTTGGTGGCAGCATACAATAGAAAACTAGTCTAAAATACCAAATTCTCCTATACAATCAATGTGCAAGTTTTTTTGTACAAGATTTGTACATCCAAAGTATCTGTGTCTTTCACAGGATCTACACATGTCATCTTTGCACTTGGCAACCGCAGCAAATAATAGCAAATGTCACAACTTTGAAATGTCCAGATGAGGATAGCATATTAAAGAATCTGAAAACCAAAGAGCAAGAAGAACTTAATTTATCTGCCTGACAAAATAGACACCATACAAATGATAATGTACCAGGATACAATCAGTTAGATCAATCAGAGATAATCAATTTACACGAACACAGTAGCCAATGTGTCAAACCTTTGATCAACAAACATCCTTGCTCAGTCATTTTCCAGACCTACCCAAATTTTGCTAAACAAAATATAGCACCGACTGATATGCTCATCACATTACAAGTTCTTCTTACAGTGATTGTAACATTATGTAGAGATGTACTTACACTCATGCGAAGAAGGGTCAATGACATCTTGACATAAAGCAGTTCCTTCCTCTTCACCACTGTCACCTTAATTTGCCATTTCAACATCCTCACCCAGTGGCTCTTCACAGTCTCCCTCCTCTGCAATGTATGGGATGTTCTGCACTGTGATTTGGCACACGTTATCGGGTGAGTAGAGGAGGGCTTCACCGGTCTTATCCAGACAGCGAAATGTGGCATTCAGAAACCCAAAAGCCCACTCCACTGGCCTCTATTCTTCCATGGGCCTCACTAAAGCAAACCTCCCCTGGCATTGTTGGATTCCTCAACAGTGCTAACAACCATGGTCGGTTAGAATAAGCTGAGGATCTATATGAAAGTAAAAATATATAGACCAGTTAAATCTCATCCCATTGTAAAGTCCTAAACTATAAATAAAGCAAATGATCCTGCTGTCATATTGTACTTACCAACGAGCCAGGCCCTTTCAGTCCAATTTGTGACGTTTGCAGGGGTATGTTGCTGTTCCATAGTACAAAAGAATCATGTGTTGACCCTGGTAAATGGGTACACAGGCTTGACATGTACAAATCCAGTAAGCAAACTTGCACATTGATTGAATGGAAGTTCTTCCAATTGTGGTAGACTTGTTCCCTGGCGTGTGGTGGCACCAAGGCAATATGTGTGCCATCAATTGCTCCAACTACATGTGGTATGCCACCCAAAGCATGAAAATCTCCCTTCACATTAGCAGAATCCTCATGTATTGGAAACTGGATGAAGCTGTTGTTGCAACTCATCATTGAAGAAGGGACTTCTTGTAGCATACCAATGAAAGTTGTTGTGACATGCCTCCAGATACTGCGAAAGTGTATTGAAAGGATCCCGTGGTCACAAAATGGAGTACTGACATACCTTTCACTATTGGTGTTATTGCTGTGTGACTCCTAATGTGAGGCAGCAGATCTGGCTCCAGCTGATGACATAAATCCAGAATAGTTTGCCTATTCAATCTGATTTGTTTTATAAAGCTCTGAACAGTTGAAGAGTCATCTTCTCCCTCTCTCTGGGTTCATATGTCTGCATTTAAGAAAAATAAATTATCACTTAAAATGGTCAAACAATACTTTGATAATCAACACAGATCTCATGTCTTTGTAAAATTACATATGTTTTTATGACTTATGTACACAATTTTTTTATTGATGTTACAACTTAAAGTAATTTTTTTTACATGTCTGATATTTTCTAAAGATAATGTGTAAGTAATGCATTTGGAATGCACTATTTACGTGCCCTATTTTGTAATTTTTTGTTTCTAAAATTCCATCAAGTGGTGGCCAACTGACCTTGTTGTCAGGACAATAGCAATCCAACGGCCGTCGGCAAAAGTTGACCGCATAGTGGGTGTAACATTTCACAACAGACACAGCCATAGTCTAACATGTGTGACAGCAAAGCACAAAAGCCATTGGCTGTGTCCTTCTCCATCGCAAATAACATAAGCCGTGTACTTGTAAGCATTAGGAAAAAAAATCACTTACCTCCTAACACTACAGCTAACAACACCGCTTCCATTTTTGGAAGTCTTCACCACAGTGGTCGTGTCCCTGTACAGCCAGCCGCATGGGAACCCAGAGGAACAGCTACATGTTTGACTGAGAAATGTATTTTTAAGTAACTTAAAAAAAAAATACACAGGTTAATTTGTCCATTTTAGTTCCTGAGTGAAGTGTTGTGATTGGAGTGTAGTCAACTCAATGAGTTGTCAGGGAACATAATTACATAATTTATAGATTACATGCCCCTTACTTCCAGTGGCCAGTAGACACCGTACCATAAGTATAAGAGAAAAACACAGCCATATGTTGAAATAAGAGTATGTAAAGTGCAAGAAAAAACTTTCAAATTATGGTCTTGTCTGAGTATTTGTTTTTTACTTTAAATTTATCCAGTTTTCAGAAACAGTATCTGTAAGCTTTATCGATGTAATGGTGCCACATATGGGGAAATTAATATCCTGTGCTGCAAGTACAGATGACACAGGCTCTCAATCACCCATACAAGTAGATCCCATTCCTACATCACCAAAAACCATGCTTGCACTGACACACATGGCAGCCCTGCCCTTATTCATTGTATGTAGTTCAAACCATAATATCTGGCTAAAACCATAGAATCAGGCTCTAAAACATTAGACATTAGGCCAATGTAGCTGTGTGCTAATAATGTACACGCTGTTTAGCCTTCAGTAGCTCACAATGATTTGTAAAGCTCAGAAGTAGCTCCCACTACAGAAAATGTTTCAGGCCCCTATCACAAATGATATTTATGTGCTGGATTTATAACATTAGGCCATTGATAGCATTGAGGGTACTCAACAGGTCACTACAAATTAGTATTTCCCAGGAAAATTACAATGTTTTTAAATAATCTGTCCTAACTTTTTAGAAATGTTTGTGAAAGATGTTACAAAATTGTTACAAACTAATCCTCACAAAACATATTTTACTTTCTTTTTTCATATCTATACAGGTCAATGCCCATCAGAAGAAGGAGAGAATCTTTGGAGTCTACAAGCGGCCCATGTAGGAAAATGGCTCCCTGTTGTAGTTACCCCCCCACTTTTGCCTGATATTGATGCTGACTTGACTGAGACATGTGCTGAGACCCTGTTAACCAGGCCCCAGCACCAGTGTTCTTTAACTACAAATGTACCATTGTTTCCACAATTGGCACACCCCTGGCACACAGATAGGTCCCTTGTAAAAGGTACCAGTGGTACCAAGGGCCCTGTGACTGTGAAGGTCCCTAAGGGCTGCAGCATGTGTTGTGCCACTCCAGGGGACCCCTCACCTAACACATGCACACTGGCATTGCTGCTTGTGTGTGTTGGTGGGGAGAAAAAGTCAAAATCGACATGGCATCCCCCTCAGGATGCCATGCACACAAAATACTGCCTGAGGCATAGGTAAGTCACCCCTCTAGAAGGCCTTACAGCCCTAAGACAGGGTGCACTATACCACAGGTGTGGGCATAACTGCATGAGCGATATGCCACTACAGTGTCTAAGTCCATTCTTAAACATTGTAAGCACAGTGTGGCCATATTAAGTATATGGTCTGGGAGTTTGTCAAAACGAACTTCACAGCTCCATAATGGCTACATTGAATACTGTGAATACTGGGAAGTTTGGTATCAAACTTCTCAGAATAATAAACCCACACTGATGCCAGTGCTGGATTTATAAAACAAATGCACACAGAGGCCATCTTAGAGATGCCCCCTGTATTTTACCCAATCCTTCAGTGCAGGACTAACTGGTTTGTGCCAGCCTGCCACTGAGACGAGTTTCTGACGCCCTGGGGTGAGAGCCTTTGTGCTCTCTGAGGCCAGAAACAAAGCCTGCACTGGGTGGAGGTGCGTACCATCTCCCCCTGCAGGAACTGCAACACCTAGCAGTGAGCCTCAAAGGCTGAGGCTTTGTGTTAAAATGTCCCAGGGCACTCCAGCTAGTGGAGATGCCCGCGTCTCCAGACACAGCCCCCACTTTTGGTGGCAATCGCAGAGGAGATAATGAGAAAAACAAGAAGGGGTCACCCACCAGTCAGGAGAGCCCCTAAGGTGCACTGAGGCTGAGGTGACCCCTGCTTTCAGAAATCCTCCCACTTGGTTTTGGAGGATCCCCCCAATAGGAATAGGGATGTGACCACCTCCCCTCAGGTAGGAGGCACAAGGAGGGTGTATCCACTTTCAAGTACAGTACCCATTTGCTACTGCCCCCCAGACCTAAACACACCCCTAAATGCAGTATTTAGGGGTGACCCTGAACCCAGGAAATCAAATTCCTGCAACCTGAAGAAAGAAGAAGGACTGCTGACCTGAATGCCCCGCAGAGACGACGGAGACACCAACTGACTTGGCCCCAGCCCTACCGGCCTGTCTCCAGACTCAAAAACCTGCACAGCGATGCATCCAGCGGGACCAGTAACCTCTGAGGACCCCCTCCAGGTAGTTTCCTGGCAAGGTAGGCCCCTTCTCATTTTTTACTCACCGTATTGTGTTTTTCCCATTCTCTTAGCATGAGTAGTAGGGATCCTTTGCCCTGATGAATGCCCCAAGACTTTCCAGAGCTCATTACTGAGGGCAGAAACATGTCGGCTTCTACTTCCTAGTTAGGTGACCCTGTGAGTCCTTGTTCTCACAGAGGTGTCCCAATCTCCATTTCTAACCACACCAAACAGAACCTTTAATTAAATACTTATACAGGTTTCTGTTTAGGCGTTTTTATTCCTTAGATTAGCTGGATCCCTCTTTTTCCAGTACCAGAATTAATTTATGCACTCCCTCCTGTTCCTTTAACAGTGAGGTTGAGTCTGCCCAGGTGGCACTGTCCTACCTGGGTGGGGCTAGGTGGTCATATGATGAAGCATGACACCATATAGTGTGTGAGACCACCTAGTCCGTAAAGGAAACTCCCCCCCCCCTGTTCTCCAGACCCTCTGCAGTACCACAGCTTACTGATACCCCACCTCCATTAGAGGACCACGAGGGATCTGGTGGTACAACTGATGCACCATAGATCCATCCCTCGTTGTAATAATAGAACCCCATACTCCTTTTTTGTTTTTGTAGTTATTTTGGGAGCTGAGTACGTTTGTGTTCTCTTTTCCCCCCTCTCTCCCACATTCTCTCTTTGTGTATTGACTCAGAGGACTGCCCTGCACCTAAAGGACCAAGAAACTCCCGAGAACAGTGGCACTGTTCAGAAACTGCAACAACTTTGAAACAACTTTAAAGAGACTCTCACTTCCCTCCAGAAGAGTGAGACTTCACACTCTGCACCCGATGCCCGAGTCCAGGACAACAAACACCGCAGAGATGACTCGACTCCCCCTGCACCTCCACAGCGACGCCTGCACAGAGGATCCAGAGGCTTCCCCTGACCGAGACTGCCTGGTAACAAAGGAACCCGACACCTGGACCAAGCACTGCACCTCCAGCCCCCAGGACCGAGAGGAACCACCTACCAGTGCAGGAGTGACCAGCAGGCGGCCCTCATCCCAGCCCAGTCAGTGGCTGGCCAGAGAAGCCCCCCTGTGCCCGGCCTGCATCGCCTAAGTGGCTCCCGGGTCCTCCAGTGCTTTCTATAGCAAACCCGACACCTACTTTGCCTACTGCAACCGGCCGCCCCTGTGCCGCTGAGGGTGTGTTTTGTGGGCTTGTGTGTCCCCCCCCAGTGCTCTACAAAACCCCCCTGGTCTGCTCCTCGAGGACGCAGGTACTTACCTGTAAGCAGACTAGGACCAGAGCACCCCTGTTCTTCATAGGTGTGTCAGCACCAGGGCAGTGCGGGCTCTATTGGTGAATAGAAGGCAAAAACCCAGCACTCTCAAAACAACGCCATTTATGCATTGTGCTGATATGTTGTTGTTTAACCTTTTGCATTGCAGAGTTCAATCCTGAAGACTTATTTTCAATGTGCTTACAAATGCTGTTAATTTGCAATGTATTGCTGCAGGCTTTCAGAGTGTGTTTGGGTGTGGTCCCTTTCCAGGGCCTTCTAGAGACTTTCCCTGCAACATGCCTGGGTGTGGTTGTGGGCTGGGCCAAGACTCTATAAAAAGGAGCCAGCCCAGCTCCAAGTGCTCACTATTCAGAGGTCCCAATGCAGAGCAGCAGCTACTTCCTGAGCTCCTGTCCCGGTGGCCTATTTGATCTTCCAGACATCTGACTTTCATTCTTCATTTGGAGATCCTTGTTCTGGGCGGTAAGACGGTGGTTGGGCTGGCCTCCCGACACCGTTATCGAGAACTCTCATGTTCTTGGGCCTAATTCTTTTATGATTTGACAGAGTACTTTGTGCCTGTGAAATATGCGCTTGAGTGTTTGTGACATTTGCAGGGTGACTTGCGAATCGGCAAAACGCGCAATTCGTTTCATGATAATTTAATCTTGTTATTCGTTGCACGCTCACATTTCTTGACATTTGCATGGTGGCTTAAGAATCGTCAAGAGGCGCGATTCGTTTTATGGTGTTTTCACTTTGTTGTTCATTGCGCGCTACCATTTCTTGCCATTTACATCGTGGTTTACGAATCGGCAAGACGCGCAATTCGTTTAATTGTACTTTGATATTGTTATTCATTGTGAGCTGTTATTTCTTGGCATTTTACATGGTGACACTCGAATCGGCAAGACGCACAATTCTCTCCTCGAGTTTAATTCATGTTGTTTATTGTATGCCACTATTCTAAGATATTTATCATGTAATATTCGAGTTGGCAAGTTATGTGATTTGTTTTCCTGAATCCATATTGTGTTATTCATGGTGCACAATCCTTTTATGGTGTTTACTATGTATATACCTATATATATATGTATATATATATAAATCTACAATATGCGCAATTTGTGTTGAAACATTTTAAGAGTACACAGCAGATCAGAGTTTCTAGATGCAATATTGTATGGTCCTAGTATGCATTCTCAAAAAAGGATTTATATGACTGGTTTAAAATTTAGTCAGAATGTTTTTCTGATTGTCATGTAAAGGAAAGTACTTGAATAAGAAAGTTTTCATTTAATCCATCTTGATTCCCTTACAGGTATTCGGCCATCTTGAAACTTAGTCATTTTAAACTTTATTCTTAGATTGTTCATCTTTTCAGAATGACTATGCTTAGAATCATAGTCTAGTATTGATTTCAGGAGATATAATTTTCATATTGTGTGTTCTAACCTTTTTCTTACTACAGGTCTCCTTCCCAGCTGTTTCCCTTCCTAATCCCCTCTTCCCCTCTTGAACTCTCTTAGCCTCTGTGATTTATCTATCAGAGTCTTGGAGCTGTTCAGTGGTGGACATGTTGGGAACGTGCGCCGACCCCGAGGATCTGGTGACTTTGACAGAATAGTGAGCCCACAAATTATTATCCTCCTGGTTTGTGTATGTTCTCAGCATGGCCACGCTGGACGAGTTAGTCAAGGCTATCACCCAGCTCCAGGCAGAGGTGGTATTATCCAAAGAATTGACAACTATCTTAGCTGAGAGAGTGAGTCAGTTGCAAGATAAGGTAGAGAAGAAGGAACAAAGTCCCACAGGTGTGTCCTGGCCAGGTACTTCTTCTCAGGCTTCTGGAAGTAATCTGACAAACATTTCCCTAAATGTTCCTTCCGCAATTCCTTTAGCTCCCCCAGAACGTTTCTCAGGTGACCCTTTCAAAGCGCAATCTTTCCTGGTTCAAGTGGGACTACACTTCACCTGCAGACCACATACTTTCCCTGATGCCCAGTCCAAAGTAGCTTTCTTTTTATCATATTTGGCTGGGGATGCATCTACTTGGGCAGTTCCTCTTGTGCGTAAAAATAGTCCCTTGTTTTACAACTGGAGAAATTTTGTTCGTGAGTTTGAGAGAGTTTTTGATCGTAGAACTGTGACACAGTCAGCAGATCGTGAATTATTAGATTTACGCCAAGGAAATCAAGACCTAGTGTCGTATTTAGCCAACTTTAACCGGCTGGTTGCCGAGACATCCTGGCCTGAAGAAAAACAAGCGGTCTTGTTTTACAAGGGACTCAAAGAGGAACTAAAAGATATCTTAGCGCAAATCGACCCACAACCTACAGACTGTCAAGAATTAATAAACCTTGTCTTGAGGCTTGATTTTTGTTTAGCAGAACGTAAAGGAATGCGCAACAAGATTGAAAAATATTCATGGCGTCTTCATGATAACAGAGACTCAAGAACTCCGAAAGAGAGAACGCCGGAACCGATGGAAATTGGAACCATCAGAAAAACCTTTGACCAAAGATGAAAAGGACCTATGCAGAAAAAATGGACAATGTCTTTATTGTGGGCGGAAGGGTCATTTTGCCAAAGATTGTCCAATCAAATAAGCAAGGTCCAGTTCAGAAGGTCGCAGCCAATGCACCACTTGAGTTGGAAAACTAAAACACCCGAGATGCAGAGAAGGGTTGCTCTTGGGTGTCACCGTGGACCCTTCACAATCTAGACATCTTAAACTGGAAATAAGAGTTCAGGTCAAGAAAAAGATCTATTTAAAAAAAGCTCTAGTCGATTCTGGGGCTACTGGGAACTTTGTTGATGTCCAATTGGTTTGTGCATGGGGGATCCCATGTATTGAAAAGAAGACCCCAGAAATCATCCAGGCAGTCGATGGAAAACTCTTGACTGGAGGTCCAGTAACTCTTCAGACTATCCCCTTGTTGAGAAAATCATTCTTGACGTGATCCATGCTCCCCAATATGGGATTATCCTCGGCTTGCCATGGTTAACTCATCACAATCCAGAGATCAATTGGGCAGAACGAAAACTCATGTCCTCATCTGCGCTATGTAACGAATAATGTCTCCAAAAGATTAAAGTACCAAAAGTTTGTAACACTTACATAGCTACTGCCGCGGAGAAAGAAATTCAGCTGCCCAAACAGTATTCATCTTACAAAGATGTATTTGATGAGAAAGGATCAGAGACTCTACCTCCTCATAGATCTTATGACTGTCAAATTGATCTAGCCCCAGGTGCGATACTTCTCAACTGTCGTATATATGCCCTGTCAGAACATGAAAATCAACATTTACGAAAATACCTAGATCTATTTTTGGAGAATGGCTTCATTCACCCCTCTAAGTCTCCTGCAGTTCCGAAAGCTAATGGAGAACTTCGAACTTGCATCGACTATAGGGGTTTGAACAAAGTCACCATCAAGAATAAATATCCTTTACCCCTAATTCCGGTATTATTGGAACAAGTAAAGAGAGCAAAAATCTACACGAAGCTTGACCTTCGAGGTGCTTATCATTTGGTCTGAATGAGAGAGGGTGACGAATGGAAAACAGCGTTCAAGACAAGATATGGCCTTTTTGAATACACCGTCATGCCTTTTGGTCTGTGTAACGCTCCAGCAGCATTTCAATTTTTCTTGAATGACGTTCTTAGAGAGTACCTCAACATATTTGCCATAGTCTACATCAATGACATTTTGATCTACTCTGACAATGAAAACGAGCATGTCCAACATGTCAAGAAAATTCTTGCAGCCCTTCGAAAGCACCATTTATATTGCAACTAACCAAGTGTGAGTTTCAGGTTACCACAGTTGAGTTGTTAGGGGTTATTCTTACCCCTCAAGGTATGGTGATGGCAGAAAAGAAAGTAAAAGCCGTATCTGATTGCCCCCCCCCCCCCAAAGACTGTTCGTGATGTACAATGTTTCCTGGGGTTTGCAAATTTTTACCGGAGATTCATAAATCATTTCTCCCAGACAGTGGCTCCAATCACTAAGCTACTAATAAAGAAAGAAAAGTTTGTATGGTCCCCAGAAGCTGATCAAGCCTTCTCGACTTTGAAGAAAGCTTTCTCCACTGCCCCAGTCTTGACTCATACTGATGTGAATCGACCTTTCATAGTGGAAGCTGATGCTTCAGATGTAGCAATAGGAGCCGTCTTATCACAACGAAATAAAGACACTGGTCAACTTCATCCTGTAGCTTATATGTCTCGGAAGTTGAATGAAGCCGAACAGAACTATGTCATTGCTGAAAAAGAGCTTCTGGCGATTTGTGACGCCTTTAAAGAATGGAGACATCATTTGTTGGGTGCCAAATACACTGTCACAGTATATACTGATCATCGTAATCTTCAATTCATGAGTTCTGCCAGACTTTTGACCCCTCTGCAATTACGCTGGATGCTGTTTTTTGTCGAATTTTATTTTGTAGTAACCTTCCGGCCTGGTAAAGAAAATCGCAAAGCTGACGCCTTGTCCCGTCAAGAGTCTACCATGTTGCCTGCATTTCAAGCCTCCAGAGCTATCATTGCTCCTGACAAGGTTCTATGGGCCAGATGTAGCAAAATTTTGCGAGTTGCAAATGGCCCGAATCGCAATTTGCAACCCCGTAAAATCGGAAATGGGATGCAAAAACCCCATTTCCGAATCGCAAAATGCGACGCGTGCCATTACCGACTCGCAAAATTTGGGACCCCATTGTGCAACCCGCAAATAAGAAGTTGCAATTTGCGAGTCGCAAACCATATGAAAAAGCCACTCGCAAATTGCGACTAGTCGCAAAAAGCCCATTTTGCACACCCAATTTACCACTAACTCAGAGCAGGTGGTAACCAGAACCAAAGTATAAAAGGAGACCCAGAAGGCACCTGGGTTACTCAAGATTGCGGAGATATATGTGATAGCAAGGAGGAGGAGGGTTCACGCCACACAGCAGAGGAGGAGGAGGAGGAGCCAGAGACAGGAGAGGATATACAGAACCATGCAGACACTATTCCAACAAACAGAGGAATATGATATGATAAATACAGACTCAGCAGTGCAGCAATATTAGAATTAATAGATCTACTCAATCCGCAGCTGCAACGCCAGACTGTGCGCGGCAGCGCCATCCCCACACATGTGCAAGTGCTATGCTCACTGCACCTCTTGGCCTCAGGTAGCTATCAGGGGGTCATTGCTGTGGCAGGTGGGGTATCCCAAAGTGCACTCTCACGGTTCTTTAGATGTTTCTTAGATGCCATACTCACACACACATGTCCAGATACATATACCTACACAGGAATGAGGCAGAAATCAACAGCACCAAGTTGGAATTCTACAGGATTGCCAACTTCCCTCATGTAATAGGGTGTGTAGACGGGACACATATACAAATATGCCCTCCTGCAAATCTGGAATATCTGTTCCGCAACCGGAAGTGCACCTACTCACTGAACATCCAGGTGGTATGTGACGCCCATTATGTTATCACTGACATGGTAGCCAAATTTCCAGGGAGTACACATGACTCTTACATTTTCAGGCACAGTGGGATAGACCAACGCCTAGAACGTGGGGAGTTTGGAGACGGATATCTCTTAGGTATTGCTAAATACACCCTGAAGCCATACACACAGGTCACAGTAGAAACCATCCATGCCCTGCTAACATTGTCCATTTATGCCAAACAGGTGACAGTGCATATGCGCTACGACCATGGATACTTACCCCATACTTAACACCCAGCAATGAGAAAGAGAGGCAATACAACAGTGCACATAGGAGGACCCGAAATGTCATAGAGAGGACCTTTGGACTGTTAAAGGCAAGATTCCGCTGCCTCCACAGAAGTGGAGGTGCGCTCCAGTATGCCCCAATTACAGCATTCAAGATAGTTGGCGCATGCGCTATACTGCACAACATTGCCACCAGACGTGGGCTACATCTCACCCCTGAAGACCCAGATTCGGAGGATGACGAGCAAGAGCTACCACATCACCATCATGGGGATAGAAGCATTGCAAATCAAGGCAGACAGAGACGGGACCACATTGCAAACCAATACTTTGGAAGGTACGTGGTAACTGTCAGCACACACACTAATGTCACACATGAAGAGGCCAGTTGTGAAGTGGAACAAACAAGAACTTTTATTAAGTGAACCTAAGTAATGATGAACTGAGCTTTTGGGAAGGGGCTGTAAATGTTCACCTGCAATGAGGACACATTCACCTCATGTGCCTCAATTGTCCTGCAGTGCATAGGCTCAACTCCTCCGCCTGGGACGCCCAGCATGGCTAGTGCTTGGTGTGTCAGCAGACCCTTGTCATGCACTGCCACTCCTCAAGACTTGTGTGTCCGTGGCAGATGCACTGCGGACGGTGGACCCCTCCTCACTATCTTGAGGTGTGTCTGCCGTGCCCCTAGCCACCTGTCTTGCCTCCATCGTGTCTACAGCGTGGCTAATCCGACCCAGTCCCTGAGCCACATCCCCTGCAAAGTGGCCCAAGTCAACCTGCAAACTGACTGTACGGCGTGACAGCCCTGTGGTGTTGACTGCCATGCGGACGATTGATGCAGCCATGCGGTCCAACCGGTGTACGAGTTGCAGCTCACGCTGCTTTGCACTCTCTCTCTCTGACACTAGTTCAGTTACGAGTTGATGGATGGAGAGTTCAAGGTCACCGACATTATCGTTCAGGCGTCGGAACTCTGTGTGCACCTGTGCCAACCCTGTGGTGAAATTGCGCTCCATGCGTTGCATGGCCCCTGATATAACTCTCATCTGCCTTGTTTGCAGGCGCTGACCACTTATGAGGGCTGCCTCCGCGGCGGACATTGAAGAGTCATCTACATCCTCCTGGGACACTGCTGGGACATGGACACGGCATCTGCGACATGGTGGAGCTTCAGGGTCCTGCTCTATGACTCTGTGGCTGGGACCGGGTGCTGTGTCGATATCCACAATGTCCATTGGTGCAGCTGAAGGGGACTGTGGTTGGGTGGTGCTGGTCCCTGTAGTGGCTGTTTCTGCCTCCTGTGCTGCCTGTTGGCTTCTCTCTGCACCCTGGATGGACTGGCTGGTGGGGGTGTCTTGTGGGAGACCTGTGGGACATAGGGAACACACTGTCAGTATCTAACATCTGTTGTCTGCCTCCTAATAAACTGTTGCCTATCAGCTGACTACTGAACTACATTGCCCATAATGCACCATTCTGGTGGTTGCAAGTCTGGAATGGAGCTAATTTGGTTGTGCATGCTGCTGTGTACTGGGTGGGTGGGGGTATGGCAAACATGGGTGTACATGCATGTTTCATGGTACTCACTTGTTGATGTCCCTGGTGTTGACGTGTCCAGCACTCCCATTCCAGCCACTGCCTCAGGCTCAAGGGTCTGTTCCACAAGTTCCTCCATGGGTGTGGGTGGTGGGACGGTGGATGGGCCTCCTCCTGTGCCCCTCATCTCCCAGAGGCACTCTGACACCCTCTCCTTGGTCCTGGAGCGCAGGTCATACCATCTCTTTTTGAGCTCCTCTATACTCCTGTGGCTCACCCCCATGGCATTGACCTTCTCATGGATGTCATTCCAGATCTTCCTTTTTTCAGTCTCTGGCACACTCAGGGCAGCCCTTCCGAATAGCTGGTCATGGTGCTGGCAGCATTCATCTGTCAGCACCTCCGGTTCCTTTTCTGAAAACTTCAGTTTTCTCTTCCTGCCAGAGTCCTCCATTCTTGCTGCTGTTCCTCCAGGTGGTTGCTCAGCAGTTTGAAAAGGGTGTGGTCCTCCCTCCTCCCAGGTGTATTTGTAAACTTCCTGGCTGTGATATCATCAGCAAGAGCCAGGAAGTGTTTTCCAGACTGTTCTGCTGCACCTGCATGCAATTTGCGGCACAGTCGCAATTTGCGACACCCACTTGCAATTTGCGTGTCCATTTTTAGCAAGGTCGCAAAAAGCGACCTCGCAAACAGCGGACTCGCAATCTGCGGTGCGACTTCATTTGTGAGTCGCAAAATGAAGTTGCTTTTTCTTGTTGGATACCAGTTTGCGAGTCAGAAATTGAGAGTCACAACGACTCGCAATTTCCGACTCACTATTTTTTAGCTACCTACATCTGGCCCTATGTATCATAAAAACTGAAGATTTCTTTGAAGAAATTCACAACTCTTTCACTGTTGAAAAATAGCAAACATGGGCTCAAGCAGATCCCGAAAGGTCAATCAAGCAAGGACTACCCTTTCATGACGCTCGTTTGTCCGTACCCACTACCAAACTTCGCAAGATAGTGTTTCATTGGTTGCATGTTATACCGACGGCAGGTCACCCAGGTACTCCTAAAACTCTTGAACTGATCCAACGCTATTTTTGGTGGCCTACCCTAATAAAAGATGTAAAAGCAATGGTAAACAACTGTGAAGTTTGTGCTCGCATTAAAACAAGTCATTCAAAACCAAAATGGTTGTTACATCCACTTCCAACCCCAAGTCGTCCATGGGAGCACATTTCTTTAGACTTTATTACCAGTCTGCCAGTGGTTCAACAGCATTCAGTAATTCTGGTGGTAGTAGATAGTCTCACGAAATATGGACATTTCATTACCTGTAAAAAATTGCCCACTTCTAGTGAACTGGCAACTATTTTACTGAACAGAGTGGTTCGTTATCATGGACTGCCAAAAGTTATCCTCTCCGATCGGGGTCGCAATTTGCCTCAATTTCTGGAAGACATGGTGTAAAACACTCGAAGTGACATCTACGCTATCTACTAGTCACCATCCTCAAACAGATGGTCAAAGGGAGAGACTAAATCAGACTTTGAAACAATGCCTACGTGCCTATGCTGAAAAGGCACTTCATTCTTGGACATCTATGCTCTGGTCAGCTGAGTTAGCTTACAATAACTCATTCCACACTTCTATTGGCGTTACACCCTTTTTTGGTTTATTTGGCTATCACCCTGACACCCTGCCCATCACAATTCCTCAATAAAGTTCTCTTACTCCAGCTGTGTCAGAAACCATTCAGCATTTGCATCAAACCCAGAAACTGATTCAACAGCATTTAGAAAAAGCCAAACAAAAATACAAAAGGCAGTATGACAAGAAATATTGTGAGGGACCGCAATATCAACCAGGTGACAAAGTGTGGCTTTCCACAAAACATATAGGGGGTCATTCTGACCCCGGCAGTCAAGGACCGCCGGGGCCGGGGTCGGCGGGAGCACCGCCAACAGGCTGGCGGTGCCCCGCAGGGCATTCTGACCGCGGAGGTTTGGCCGCGGTCAGAACAGGAAAACCGGCGGTCTCCCGCCGGTTTTCCGCTGCCCTCAGGAATCCTCCATGGCGGCGCAGCTTGCTGCGCCGCCATGGGGATTCCGACACCCCATACCGCCATCCTGTTCCTGGCGGTTCGCCCGCCAGGAACAGGATGGCGGTATTGGGTGTCGTGGGGCCCCTGGGGGCCCCTGCAGTGCCCATGCCAATGGCATGGGCACTGCAGGGGCCCCCCTAAGAGGGCCCCACAAAGAATTTCAGTGTCTGCTTAGCAGACACTGAAATTCGCGACGGGAGCAACTGCACCCGTCGCACCTTCCCACTCCGCCGGCTCCATTCGGAGCCGGCTTCCTCGTGGGAAGGGGTTTCCCGCTGGGCTGGCGGGCGGCCTTCTGGCGGTCGCCCGCCAGCCCAGCGGGAAAGCCAGAATGGCCTCCGCGGTCTTTCGACCGCGGAGCGTCCATATGGCGGTTCCCGCCAGGTGGGCGGCGACCGCCGCCCGCCGGCCTCGGAATGAGGCCCATAGACTTCAAGAAGAAGCACATGTTTAATCCCAAATGTATAGGTCCTTACACAGTCCTTCAGCAAATCAATCCGGTAACCTATAAACTACAATTGCCCAGATCCTTACGGATTCATCCAGTGTTCCACACTTCCCTATTGAAAAGGGCAGTCCAAAAGGTCCACCCTCCTCCAGCTGCTGTTATAGTACAGGGAGAAGAAGAATATGAAGTTAAGAAAGTGTTGGATTCTAAACTACGAGGGCGTAATCTATGGTACTTAATCTCATGGAAAGGTTATGGTCCTGAAAGTAACTCATGGGTTTCCGCATCTGATGTTCATGCTCCAGTACTTGTGAGACACTTTCATCGTCTTAATCCAGGCAAACCAGGCCCTAGAGCGCGTCTAGGAGAGGGGAGTATTATCAACACCAGGGCAGTGCGCGCTCTATTGGCAACTAGAATGCAAAAACCCAGCACTCTCAAAACAACGTAATTTATGCATTGTGCTGATATGTTGTTGTTTAACCTTTTGCATTGCAGAGTTCAATCCTGAAGACTTATTTTTAATGTGCTTACAAATGCTGTTCATTTCCAATGTATTGCTGCAGGCTTTCAGAGTGTGTTAGGGTGTGGTCCCTTTCCAGGGCCTTCTAGAGACTTTCCCTGCAACATGCCTTGGTGTGGTTGTGGGCTGGTCCAAGACTCTATAAAAAGGAGCCAGCCCAGCTCCAAGTGCTCACTATTCAGAAGTCCCAGTGCAGAGCAGCAGCTACTTCCTGAGCTCCTGTCCCGGTGGCCTATTTGATCTTCCAGACATCTGACTTTCATTCTTTATTTGGAGATCCTTGTTCTGGGCGGTAAGACGGTGGTTGGGGTGGCCTCCCGACGCCGTTATCGAGAACTCTCATGTTCTTGGGCCTAATTCTTTTATGATTTGACAGAGTACTTTGTGCCTGTGAAATATGCGCTTGAGTGTTTGTGACATTTGCAGGGTGACTTGCAAATCGGCAAGACGCGCAATTCGTTTCATGATAATTTGATCTTGTTATTCATTGCACGCTACCATTTCTTGATATTTGCATGGTGGCTTAAGAATCGGCAAGACACGCAATTTGTTTTATGGTGTTTTAACTTTGTTGTTCATTGCGCGCTACCATTTCTTGACATTTACATGGTGGCTTAAGAATCATCAAAAGACGCGCGATTCGTTTCATTGTACTTTGATCTTGTTATTCATTGTGAGCTGTTATTTCTTGGCATTTACATTGTAGTTTACGAATCGGCAAGACGCGCAATTCGTTTAATGATGATTTGACTTTGATATTCATTGCGTACTACCATTTCTTGGCATTTTACATGGTGACACTCGAATCGGCAAGACGCACGATTCTCTCCTCGAGTTTAATTCATGTTGTCTATTGTATGCCACTATTCTAAGATATTTATCATGTAATATTCGAGTTGACAAGTTATGTGATTAGTTTTCCCGAATCCATATTTTGTTATTCATGGTGCACAATCCTTTTATGGTGTTTACTATATATATATCTCTCTCTCTCTCTATATATATATATATATATATATATATAAATCTACAATATGCGCAATTTGTGTTGAAACATTTTAAGAGTACACAGAAGATCAGAGTTTCTAGATGCAATATTGTATGGTCCTAGTATGCATTCTCAAAAAAGGATTTATATGACTGGTTTAAAATTTAGTCAGAATGTTTTTCTGATTGTCATGTAAAGGAAAGTACTTGAATAAGAAAGTTTTCATTTAATCCATCTTGATTCCCTTACAGGTATTCGGCCATCTTGAAACTTAGGGGGTCATTACGACCCTGGCGGAAGGCGGAGAAGCGGTGGTAAGACCACCAACAGGCTGGCGGTCTCCCTTAATGGAATTATGACCATGGCGGTTACCGCCATGGTCATCCGCCGGTTCTCCGTTACGCCCGCTGGGCTGGAGACCTGGGTCTCCAGCCCGGCGGCCGTCACTATACCACCGGCGGTATTCTGACCCGGCTTACCGCCGTGGATTTCCAGCGGTTTGAACCGCCATGAAATCCATGGCGGTAAGCACTATCAGTGCCAGGGAATCCCTTCCCTGGCACTGATAGGGGTCTCCCCCACCACCCACCCCGACTCCCTCCCCTATCCCCCCACCACCCCTGCCACCCCCCAAATGTGGCAGGGCCCCCCTCCCCACCCCGACCCCCAACATCACTTCTCCCATAACCACACGACACGCATGCAGGCACCACCTACATACTTACACGCACACACACCGACATACATGCAAACATCCACACACACAGTCAGACATGCACACACACATTCAAACATACACGCACGCATCCATCGAGACATACCCACAGACATACACGCACTCATTCCTCTACACACAACACCACCGCAAGCATACACGCACTCACACACCCCCTCTACATACACACACGCACACCCCCATGCACCCACACAACACACAACACCCCCCCACCCCTCTCCCCTCACGGGCGATCGACTTACCTGGTCCGACGATCCTCCGGGAGGGGACGGGAGCCATGGGGGCAGCTCCGCCGACACCACACCGCCAACAGAACACCGCCACGGCGAATCACAGGACGTGATTCGCTGGGCGGTGTTCTGTTGGCGTGGCGGTGGAGGCAGTATGGCTGTTGGTGGCTCTCTGGCCGTAAAGGGACGGAGAGCTGCCAACGGTCATAATAGGCCGAGCGGCAAACCGCCTGCACTGGCGGTCTTCCGCACGGCGGTCCCTTGGCGGTCTTGGAAAAAGACCGCCGAGGTTGTAATGACCCCCTTAGTCATTTTAAACTTAATTCTTAGATTGTTCATGTTTTCAGAATGACTATGCTTAGAATCATAGTCTAGTATTGATTTCAGGAGATATAATTTTCAAAAGACCGCGGCGGTCATTCTGGGTTTCCCACTGGGCTGGCGGGCGACCGGCGAAAGTCCGCCCACCAGCCCAGCGGGAAACACCCTTCCCACGAGGAAGCCGGCTCAGAATGGAGCCGGCGGAGTGGGAAGGTGCGACGGGTGCAGTTGCACCCGTCGCGAATTTCAGTGTCTGCAAAACTATCTCTCACTTGGGGATAGTATATACAAAGCCACCTTCCTACATCGCAGCATTCATGTTGCAAGAGGTGGGAGGACCTACGACACTGGACCCTCAAGTCAACGGAAGTCCAGCTGGTCCAGTCTTCCCAATGCGGGAATGGCATATGCCGCACCCTGACCCCCTAATGGCCCACATTCTTGCGGCGGCCTATCCAGACCTTGATGTGCATTTGAGAACCCAACAGCAGCATCAAGGGGGTAAGTTAGTTTATTGACCAAAACTAATCTTAATGTTACCTGAGAAATAATTTTTGTTACAGCAATGAATTATAGGATCAACATAAAGGATGACATACACCCAAATCACAATAGGATTTCTGGAAGGTGGAAAGTTTGCATAATGTGTATGATGATGTGTTTTGTGTATTGATTTGTGCTAAAGGATGACACTAGATCCCTTATCACAGCCAAGGTACTGTTTTGAACAGACACATGCCTGGCTAAGAACAAAAAGGTACCTGTTTTTAGTCTATGTTATGAGTTACAGTTGTACCACACAGGCCCCAATTGAGGATTCTGTAAGGTGTGATGAATGCTCCATCACAATTATGAGTAGGTAACGTTGGCCCTAATACAGATGACATGACATACAATGCACTTATGCTACAGTTTATATTTTTACCTTCACATTGGTGAGCTGCTATTATGACCTATCAATGTTGAGCATCTGGTAAAAAATGACAAGGAACATGAGTACAATGGCAACATTTCTTAGCAAAGACGCAATAAAAATGTTTTCACTGCAAGATTCAAGTCACTTCATGTTGACAGAAGCAGACTGGCATGAAGCCTTACTCCTTTACAAATGTGCATGTAGGCCAGTCTGTTTCAACAAACATGAATTTAGTAGGCAAACATTCTTAATTGAAACAGACAGCTATGTGTTCACATTGATGACAGAGTTACCACTACCCCAAACAACATTTTTTGTGTCCTTTGTTAAGTCCCGATGATGAATCATGATTGAACAAAAGGGATGATTGAAAAGGACTTCTGCAGATGGACAATCTATATGTTACAAAGCTTTCTTGCTTGATATTTAATTTTTGTGACATGCGTTCACTATTCAAAACAACCTATCTAACCCATTCAGAGGTAATGTATAATTCCATGAGAAATTTGAAGTGTATAAATGTTAAGTGAAATGATCTAAAATGAGATGGGAGTAATGATGGTAAACTGCAGAACTGTGAGCATGTGGTTACATGATATGTTCCCAACATGCATGGGGCAATGGTGAAGTATACCTAAATGTTAAGGCTTTGCAGCAGGTGAGACAATAAAAATATTAAATGTTTTCTTAATGAACCTAATGAAAAATTGTATTTGCACAGATATATTAAAAATGTTGCCTGTGTCTTTTCAGCATCATCAGGAGCAGGCAAAGGAGACACTGGCCATGAAGGTGGGGGAAGCCGCTGACCGCTGTGTTTCTGGTGCAGAAACATCAGACACCGATAGATACAGTGGCACAGAGGGTGAGGGGACTAGCATAGAGGCCACAAGCTCTACATCTTCTTTCTCCACAGAAGACCAGTCCCTAGCGGTGGCAGATTCAACAGGACACTTACAATGTACATCCTTGTCTGCCAACCATGTTCCCATCTCCACCCTCCCTCTTGCTCTCCACACCCCCAGTTTGTGAAACCCAACCCCCCCCAAAAGGGGTAGCATCTCCTTTGTCGCAGGCACCTCCCTCTCTGCCCCGTCCCTCTAGCTGCGCTCAATGAAGAGCTATTGACCTCTTACGCAACATCTCTGTAAGCCAGATAGCAACTGTGATTGGCATCCAGGTGTTTAGTTCCCAAACACAACTAACATTTGTATTTCTGGATGCTACTCATAGTTTAATGTCTGGCATGCAGAGATCGCTTGCAAAGATAGCCTTTGCACTGACCGCAGCCCCCCAACCAGCCCAAACTTGTGCCCTTACTCCTGTCCCTTCCTCACCCCAAGTCCTACCTTCCACCCTAATCCCAGGCACACTCACTTCCTTGCACGCACTCACTCCAACTGACACAAACAGCACACCCACACATAAATACAAACACAGCAAGAGACACACACTACTGACACTACAGTCACAGGCACAACAACAGCCACCACAATCACATGCACCACCACCACACCCACAACTACCACCACAGACACAACCACCACACCCACAACCACAACACCGACACCACATATACAAACACCACAACCATAACACCCACAGACACACTCACCCCCACCAACACCACAACAACTCCATTCTACCACCACACCCACAATCACCAGCACACCCACAAGCACCGCAACCACAACATCCACCTCTCCATCTCACTCATCCAAACACACACAGTCTTACACACGCACGTACACACAAGACAGCACCCACTAGACGCAAACACTCACAATCATCTGACCACAGCACACCTACAAAACCATATACAGTCAAACATACACACTCACAGAAAACCACAGACACCCCAACACCCACATAGACCAGACCCACATGCACCTGCACAACTTTCAGGCACACACATGCTTATTCCCTCTACCTCCCAAAGCCCATCCACTACCACCCCTTTTACCCCTTCTCCTACAGATGCTTTTACTCTTGCCCTGTCTCTGACCTCTGTCAAACTCAAACCCGCCCCTTGCAAGAAAGATCATGAAGTGCCTGGTCTGCCCACTAGATGTTCCTTACTTAGGAGAAATTGCTTGGCAGTATCATTAGGAGGCAAGTTCTGGGCCTGAAGCCCCTAGGTTTGATAATAGACACTGTTAAAAATTGAGGCTCAAGTTGGCAGAGGTATGCACCCTGTCCAAGTCAGTACCACAGCCCTCGTCAGGGTAAGTCACAACACAACCTAAATTATCCTGTGCTTACCCTCTGGTAGCTTGGCACAGAGCAGACAGACTTAACGTAGGAAGGCAATGTGTGAAGTATTTGTGCAATAACTCTTATAGTAACTCAGTGAAAACACCACAAAAGTACTTCACACCAGTTTAGGAAAATAGATAATATTTATCTGAATAGAATAAGATCAAAACAACAAAACTCCAATATGCACAAGTCAAGCTATCACTTTTTAAAGGTTCAAATGAGTCTCAATCCTTAAGAATCAGTGGTTGTATCCTTTTAACACACAGTACCTGGGATGCGTCAAAAGTAACAAAGACAGTGCCAAAGAGGAGGAGATGCAATGAAAAATAAGGCACTGCGTGGGATTTTCCATCACAGTACAGATGATGATTAGTTTCTTTCCACGTTGCAAGGTGATCCATCCATTTCCAGAAGCACAGCCTTGGTTCCTCACTGCGATGCGGATATATTTTGACACCCAGAGACGATGCGTTGAAAATCCTTGACGTGCTGATAAGAAGGAGCAGGTGTTGCGTCGATCCGGTAGGGGATGCAGCAATTTTTTCAGCCGAGAGGTGGGTGCTGCATCGATTTCTGCAGGCTTTTTGTCGCTTTTCTGACGCACTAGGATTTTCTTCTTTTTGGAGGTCTTTGTGGCCCTGAAACTTCAGAACAGGAGGCAGGCTCAATCCAAGCCCTGGGAGAGAACGTGTGGGGAAGGCAGAGTCCTTCCAGCAGAGTCAGGGGCCAGCAGACAGCAGGGCAACAAGCAGAGCAGCAGTCCTTCCAGGAAAGGAGTCCAGATGAGTCCCTTGTGAAGCCAGGCAGTCCTTCTGACAAAGTCCAGTTTTAGATCCAGAAGTGTCTGATTTGGTGGGGTTAGAGACCCAGTATATATGCCCAAAAGTGCATTTGAAGTGGTTTTGAAGTGCACAAGTTCCCCTTTCAGCCCAGCCCTGTGATGCTGTGAAGACCGGCGGCACCCCACTTGAAGGCTTAGGTCGGATCGGCGGTCCGTGTCTCAGCGTTCGTTTCTGCCACAGGCCTCTTTTCGGGTAGCGACCTGTTTTTTGGCCCGCAGCGCAAACTGAAACTTTCCCTTTGGGCTCTGTTTCGCGCTGCGCCCACTTTTTGCCCTCCAAGTTTTACTTACCTGTATTTTGCTGATTTTCTTCTTTTCTTCTTCCTTTTCTTTTTTCTTCTTTGGCCATATCTTCTCCTTCCCAGGAGTCTGTGTTTCCTTCCCTGCATGCATTGCTCCCTACTTTTTATACAATGGCTATTTTAACATCCACTTTAATGTGGCTTTTCCCAATCCAAGAAGGTATCTTCAATACTTCCTGAATGTCACTTCCGTGTTGGAGAGGGAATTACTAATATTAAAAGATGCCTGCAAGGAATGGAGGCATTTTCTAATGGGTTCACAGGAAACGTTTGAAGTTAGAATGGAACTTCGCAACCTACAATGCCTCCACAGTTTTCAATGTCGGAACAGTCGGCAAGCCAGATGGGCTTTCTTTTTTAACCAATACAATTTTGTAGTAACATACATACCTGGATCCCAAAATGTTGTAGCAGATGCTTTATTCTGCCGATATCCAGAGAGCACAATTACTACTTTTCCACACATCACAGAGCCATGTCGAATAGTGGGAGTTGTTAAGTCCTTTCTCGACCTTGTGAAAACAGAGTATCAGAATTTACCCATGGAAGAATGGAACTCTTTAAGTCCCCACTTACAGAAGCATCAGGAATAGTACTATCATAAAAACACCTTATTTTTCCCTACTAAGAAGGTACAAACTGAAGCCTTGCAAATATGTCACAACTCCCTTATTGCTGGACATCGTGGAATTAGGAACACACAGGAACTGCTCTTCCGCTCCTCTTGGTGGCCCACGTTAAAATCTGATTTTGAAACATACGTAAGATCTTGCCCAATGTGTGTTCAAACTAAGACACTTCAGACTAAGCCAGCAGGTTTATTGATGCTCTTGCCTGTGCCATCCGTTCCATGGCATACATTGGCCACAGATTTTATATGTTCTTTGCCATCCTCTGCGGGTTATCAAGTCATAATGGTAACAGTTGACTCTGTTACTAAGATGGCTCATTTTTCAGCCCTAAAGAAATTACCCACCACTAAGGAAATGAGTTAAGTCTTTCTACGAGATATATTTCGATTGCATGGCCTCCCTCAAGTAATCATTTCCGATCAAGGACTTCAACATGTGTCCCATTTTTGGAGAACATTTTGTACGTTTTTCCATATTGAGGTGGCTCTATTGTCCGGATTCCATCCTCAGACCAATGGTCAAACAGAACGCCTAAATCAAGGATTTCAACCATATCTACGATGCTTTTGTAATGCAACTCAAAGTAATTGGTCTTCATATCTACAATTGGCTGAGTTTTCCTATAATAATACAGTCCATAGTGCAATAAAGTCCACACCTTTTTTTGTACTTATGGTTTCAATCCTACTGCTTTTACTACCGTCACTAATAAGGATTCCTTTGTTTCCACAGTTACCTCAGTTGTTCGACATCTCTGTCAGGTTCAGGACCTGCTACGTACCAATCTCTTAGCTAAAAAACGTTACATGAAGAAGGTAGCTGATACTCAGAGTAGTCCTGCACCATCTTACCAGCCTGGGAACAAAGTTTGGCTTTCTTCTAAGTTTTTGTCCTTTCGCCTGTCCCAGAATAAGTTCAAACCCCATTACTATGGACCTTTTTAGACTCCTGCATGTGTTAAATCCAGTCTCTGTTCGACTTCGTCTACTAGTGACTTAGAAGGTTCATCCTGTTTTTCATATGTCTCAACTTAAACCTTTTATTCTTGATCCCTACAAGAGAAATGCCCATTGTCCTCCTCCTCTTTTGGTTGATGGCCATCCTGAGTATAAAGTATATGCGATTCTTGCATTTTTCGGAATCGTCTACAATTCTTGACTCGCTGGAACGGATACCCCATTAATGATTGTTCATGGGAGGATGCTTCCTCAGTCCATGCTCCTCGCTTGGTCCACACATATTTTCAGAATTATACGGACAAGCCTGGGGCTTCGGGGAAGGGACATACTGTGATGCTGCGAAGACCGGCGGCGCCCCACATGCAGGCCACTGTCAGATCGGCGGTCCGTGTCTCAGACGGCTGTTTCTGCCGCAGGCCGTTTTTCGGGTTGGGACCGGTTTTTTGGGCCGCAGCGTGACCTGAAACTTTGCCTTTGGGCTCTGTTTCTCACTGCGCCCGCTTTTTACCCTCCTAGTATTACTTACCTGTTTTTTGCTGTTTTTCTTCTTTTTTTCTTCCTTTTCATTTTTCTTCTTTGGCCATACTTTCTCCTTCCCAGGAGTCTGTGTTTCCTTCCCTGCATGCTTTGCTCCCTACTTTTTATATTATGGCTATTTTAACATCCACTTTAATGTGGCTTTTCCAATCCAAGAAGGTGTCTTCAATACTTCCTGCATGTCACTTCCTGCTTGTCAGTATACAAGCAGAGTTGGGCTTCTGTTCCATGCGTTGCAAACATTTCCATCCTGATTGTGATCCTTGCTCTGGTATCCTGTGATTTTGGATTTCACCTGTTTTTCTCTGTCTGCAGTTTTAGTTCAAGACTAATTTTGTGGCTCTCTTTTTTCTTTTACATCTTTTTCAGGATTTCCTTGATCTGAGGTTTTTCCCAAGTTTGCATTTTTAGTCTGGGACCCCTTCTGGAGGTTACTGCCTGCATGGTGCTATATTATCAGCAGCACTGTGGCTACTGGAAAGGATTGCCCCTACCTTGGTCAATCCCGAACAAGCAGGAAACCAGGTGGTGCCCAGAGACTGGCAGATTACAGCGGTAAGAAGCGTTCAGGTCTTGACAAGCCCTGTCTGCCAGGAGCCCTGTGAGGAGTTATCAGTCCTTTGTGTAAGAGCAGGCCACTAGTGTTTGAAGTGAAAGTGAGGGCCCTTCCTGCCCAGGGAAACCCATCTGTATGCAGGTAAATGCAGATGTAGCTGAGTGTCCTGTGTTTAAGGCTTTCTGGGTTGAATGCACAATGGGAGATATCAACCAGCACAGACCTGACGTGGATTGGAGACAGGGTGAAAGGCACAGATCGCAATAAGTGCAGGGAAATGTCTATTTTCTGAATGTGGCGCTTCTGAAATAGTAATGTAAAATCCAACTTTACCAGTGGGTAGAATTTCTTACTACCAATCCAACCATGCCAGATATGACAAGTCTACTCCCCTCAGATGAGAATTTACCACATAAAAGTATATAAGGGAATTTCCAATGCTGGCCTAAGAGAGTAGCAGACTTCACAGTAGTGAAAAACAATTTGGAGAGTTTT
Organism: Pleurodeles waltl; assembly: GCF_031143425.1. Lineage (NCBI taxonomy): Eukaryota > Metazoa > Chordata > Amphibia > Caudata > Salamandridae > Pleurodeles > Pleurodeles waltl. The sequence continues at coordinate 942,855,563 of NC_090446.1, forward strand.
TCACTACCAAGATATATAAAACTTATAAGTACATGTCCTGCCTTTTACCTACAAAGCACCCTGCCCTATGGGTTAACTAGGGCCTACCTTACGGGTGACTTATTTGTAAGAAAAGGAAAATGTAAGGCTTGCAAGTAGTTTAAAATAGCAAGTAGAAGTGGCAGTAAGACTGCACAGACAGACCTTGCAACAGCAGGCCTGAGACATGGTTCTTATGTGGGTGGCACAATCAGTGCTGCAGGCCCACTAGTAGCATTTAAGTTCCAGGCCCTGGGCACACTAATGCACTTTACTAGGGACTTTAGGTAACTTAAATATGCCAATTGGGAATGAGCAAATGTTACCATGTTTAGGGGAGAGAGCACAACCACTTTAGCACTAGTCAGCAGTGGTAAAGTGTGAATAGTCCTAAAACCATTAAAAACTAGATCAGAAAAATAGAGGGAGGCTGGAAAAAAGTTGGGGGAAGACCACCCTAAGGCTATCAGGTCTAGCAGACCCTATGGATAGTTCCCTTTCATTATATATTTTTTTATTTCCTTACGAGAGACGTATCTCATTATTTAATTACATTTAATTTATTTCCATGAACTTTGTCCTGGCATTATTTTCTAATAATTAGTAATTGATTGCTGATAATGTTATTGATGCAAATGTCTGTAACATGAACTTATTTTCATTTCTGACAGTGACAAATACGGGTGTTATTTTTTACATCCGTATTTAGTGCATACATTAGTGTTGGACATTTATGTTGGACATGTTAATTTTGGTGCTAACATTCGTGATACTGGACACTTGCACTAAGATTAAACATGTGTATATTTTTGTGATTTGTGAATGCACGTGTGTTTATTGTAAAAGAATAAGTGTTAATAATGAACACATATGTATTACACATGTTAAATAACACTTTTGAGTTAAATTAAATGTAATGGTTAACAGAAATTGGACAAGATAAGGGGAAATGTGAGATTTATACATATATGACATGTTAATTTTAGAGGTGGCATTCCTCATGCATGTACATTTCTTGTTCACTCCTTTGTTGCATTGTGCAATTACTACATTATATTGGATTTATGTAATTCTATTGATGTGTACTGTTTATATAGATGATATGGTAGTTTTGGGAAAATTATTACACACACTTGTGTGGACACAATTAGGGATTAATGTAACATTGTGTGTAGGTGTCCACTGGCATGAAGGATGTTAGTATCAAATTGGTGAGTGTGAATAATATATAGAGGTGTATGTCTTTCAGTTTTTTTGAAGTACCACATTACATACATATGCAGTGCACATTGTTGTACTATTGTATGCTAGTATTTTTAAACATGCACGAATCCAGAGCTAATGTACGTAGACAATTCTGATGGTAACAGGTAAAACAATCACTTACCTTTGTTTCTGGCGACCACCGGGTTGATTTGCATTGTGGTCCAGTATCAGCAGCAAAGGGAGGACTTGTGCACTTGGGTCCATGGTGGCAAGGGAAGTGAAAAGAAGAGTAAAAAGTAAGCTTTGTGCTTATGTGCCTCCCAAACCGCCGACTCAGGTGTGGAGGTTTAGCCACCACAGTTACGTCGGCGGGAAGACACATCGTGATTATGCCAGCGGTAAAAGTGGCTGGAGTTGCACTGCCAGTCGCTATTGCCTATTGCACCATCGATCCGGGTATACAATCCTGGCAGTGACAGTGGTTCATCAACAGACATTCATTTATGGGACCGCTAACAGATAAATAGAGTGGGCGGACCACCAAGGCAGCAGGTGGGATATCCGATGGACAATCAACAGCGGGACCGATTCCGCCAATATCTAAATCAGGCCCTTAATGATTATAGAGAGCCTTCAGAGAGTTGGACCTTCTCACCCTATGTTAGAGTATTAACTTCCATCAACTGTACTAAGTCCTTATATGCATTACTTAAGTTTCTATGTGTTATGTTCGTTATGTGGGCATATCTTGCTTTATCCTAGTCGTAGCACATTCATGTCATCCATGCATGAACAGCTCTGTAGTGAGTTTCACTGCCCCTCATCCACAGACTAGTCATCCATATTACATTTCCCCTAAATTCAGGGCTATCACAGTTTCTTAGTACTATATCAACTATTGAATTTGCCCAATTACATATAGCAATCTTATACTCAGATGAGTTACATATTTCCTGTTAACCTATTAGAGTATGACATATATAGTGTATGTCTTCTATGATTCTTGATACAGTCTGCATATTTGTTCAGTTGTATGTACTTGGTTGTTTATTGTAGAAATAACTCTTTCACATGAGGTAACCTAGCACATTTCTGTGAACCACTCTTTGAATATTGGTTCAGATATTGCTCGCCAGTGTCTCAATATACATATTTTGGCTATTGCCGATGGGTTTACAAATCACACATGGTTATGATTATTCAGATGTAGCACATCTGTCATATTATGTATAATGGCAAGTTAAAACAGTGATGGAGCTGGTGGATCTGGGTTCCTGCAACAGGTGATGTCATACATCCTCCCAAATACTTTTGGAGGTTGGAGCATTGCCAGAGGATATGAAAGTTGTGACATCTGTCTTGATTACATCGCCAACTTTTGCTACGTCAGAGTAGTCTCAGCTTGTTTAGTCTCATGGGTAACCAATGGCAATTATTCAGTATCTTAAAATACATGAATATGAGTCTTGCCTAACTTACTTATTTGTTGAGTGTGTTGAGCAAGTCTGTGTAATCAGTATGAAGAACCTATGTTTGATTATCACACTGTAACAGCCAGAAATCATGCTCTTTTAACTCCTCCATAGTTCAAAGTATTTCCTGATTAGTACAGGTTGTTGTAACATCAGTCTTGTATTTTCTTTTGCAGCAGGCAGTGAGAGAGCTGTCTATATTACCATGCACATTTATCATCTATGCCAATACATTCTTTAAGATTACTTTATAATGTCTAGGTTCTTTAAAATGGTCTGTTTGGAACACTCCCTGGATGTATCATGGATACTTTATAGTGTGGGACACCCAAATAAAATGAAAATGCAAAGACTTCACATTCGTGCAAGGACTGCAAAACTGCTTAGAATAAATATATTTTATGCATTATTTGATCACTACATTGTTACAATGCTCAATCTTCATGGTACTTGTTTGTGAAAAGGTCCCAAGGCAATGTATGTAAGGATATATAATAGACACTAGATTACCATATAATGTTTTCAATAGTTACTAACCCCACTATTGTGAAGTAAGTAAACAATAATCTATTGTTACAGGGTACTTTTTTTTAATATATAATGGGTGTTAAGTGTCTTATAATGGATTTAATCAATTGGTCTGATCTAGTTTTTTTATGCCATATAGCAGAGTCTAACATAATATTCCTCTCTCCATGTGTCTTTCTCTGTCGCTGAAATATCCGGGCATTCAATTTTTTATTTGTATGTTTTAACGTGGGAGCAGAATATTTCTTTATCTGAAGTAGAATTATATTTTGATGCTTGTATTTGAGGTAGGGGTAAGTAGTACATGGCCTAATTCCAATCCCAGCTGTACTAATGCATGATCTGATAGCCCTGTCAATTAGGATCTCAGAGTTTGTTTCCTGAGGTAATAATAAGATGTGTGTGTAAAAGAAATCCATTCAGGGCTCAGACCACGAGGGAAAACCAGGAAAATATATTCCCTGTCTTGTGGAAACAATAATCGTCATACATCTATTGTCGTGAGGACCTCTTGGACCTGTGTTTGTTCCCTCCTTTTTAGGTTAATTTCAATTAATTTTACCTTTCATATTTTATTTGTTTTAGTAAGGCTGCTTTTAACTTTTTGCACATTTTATCTGCTATGTTTTATTCTAGGAAATATAGAGAATACGCTGCTTGTTTCTTTAGCCTTTGAATGACATGTAATCAGTACTGTCTGTCCAAGACTAAAGAACATTGTATCCGATATGCCAGTTTGTGCTGCCCGTTAAGGTGACAGCTTCCAATATCTAGACACAGGATTACATCATGACTGTGCTTCCAATACAGTATGATTTCATTGTATAAGTGATATATGGACCCAGTGGGGCAGAGGACATTCCAGCCACGACCGTCCTGGGATGAATGCTGTTTGACCTTCTATTTCACTGGGCTAATTTACCAACCAACATGAAGGACTGCCATCTCTACCACAGGCTGACTCCTTACAGTATCTTCAGTTATAGGGGCTGGGACTAATCCTTAGATCAGGTCAGGTAGATGGGTACAACTGCTATGCTCTCGAGAATAGTTTTAGGGTTAGGTAGGATCTTCCAGAACCTATAGATCATCTAGATCTACATCCATCATGGTTGGATTGTTTATCTTCTGTACCATGTTTGGATTACTTTGCCATGTCTCATCTGTCTAATCATCGCAGCTCATTTGCTTCATGCCAAATTATATTTGTTTCAATAAAAGTATTGAACATGTATCTTTAATCTCTTTTGTCTTGCCTGGGCATGCATGAGTAATACAATAAAAGGGTAATATCTGTTTCCACGACTTCCCTGAGGAGTCAGAGTCTCATGTTCAGGTTGCCACAATCACCTTCCACCCCAGTTAGTTTGGGGTTCAGGTGAGGCACTGTGAGCTAGCTCACGCTCTAACGTTCTGTGGTCCTAGTACACAGTCTTATGATCATAGTAGGGACCATAAATCAGACTAAAATCTGGCTGTACATCAGCAAGGACAGCTCTGTCATTATTATTCGGATGGTGCATTACCCCAGACTTATCTAGTGTGGGATCTATCATAATATTTCAATTGCCCTGATTCAGTCAGTCAAGATTTGTTAAGGTTTGTAAAAGATTTCTCTTTTGCTATGATTGGTTGAGTATATTGAGCCTATGTATAAAATTGTGTTTGTGGTTTTACATTTTACGAAGGCATAACATCCTAGTGGATGTGCACATGTTCCTAATTTTGTGTGTGGTACAGTGTTTGTTTGTAAGCATGGTTATGTTATGCTTGGTCTTGGGTCTGTGTTTTAATTTCCTAGCTGGAGTTTGGAACATCCACTACTTATTACAGTACCTGACCAGTCTTGCTTCAAGTTTTAGATTTCATTGTCTGATTGATGCATCTTGTGAAGCAGGGCAATGTCAGTACATTTAGGCCCTCATTTTGGCTTTGGCGGTCAATTTGCCTGACCACCAAAGCCAAACCCGCCATTACACCATCAGTGCTGGCAGTCTGCAGACCACCATACTATGACTGCTGGCAGGCGTCTGCTATACTTGAGGTGGAAAGTTGCCAGTAGTTGTGCTGGCGGTCGGCGGTGCACAGGCGGTTCCATCGCCGGGACCGTCATGGCAGCAGGACTCCGCCCACTGTATTATAAGCTGTAATATGGCTTGGCGGAGTCCTGCTGGCGTGGTGGTGCTGGAGATGGAAGACCACCAGGACCCATCACCTCCCGGGCATCTTCCTCAATGAAGAAGGCAAGTGGGTGTCCGAAAGGGGGAGAGGAGAAGGGAGAGTGTCTATGTGGTTGGGTGCGTGTCTGCGGAGGGGGTGGTGAATGCGTGCGTGTATGCAGGTGAATGTGTGTGTGCGTGTTGGTGTGTGTGTATGGGGGTGTCTATAAGGTAGAATGTGAGTGAGTGGGGGGTGTCTGAGTGCATGTATGCGTATGATGAATGGGTGTTTATGTGAATGCATGCATGGCTGAATGTCGAGACGGGGCCACTCACCTGAAAAGCAGGATGTCTTCAGGGGTAATGGTATGCCCCGACCTCCTGGAACACCTCTTGGCACTTCCTGGTGGACACAGAAACCCCGGCAAGTGTCCCAAAAGGAAAGGGGGAGTGAAACAGAAAGAGACAAAACACGTCTTGCTGGTCCAGCCAGGCACCCTGTATCTTCGGGAAAGGCCGGTCATTGTTGACAGAGTGATTGTAGAGTTAGTGCACTCAACTTCCTTGAAACTGAATCTCTCTTTCTGATATGGGCACGGGAGCAGTAGAATAACACTGGGATACTCCAGCACTTTTCTTGGATAATAACTGTTGGCACAATTACTAACACTGCATTACCAAAAACCCGAACTGAGTACCATAACAATAAGTACTGCGACACTAGGGCTAGCTTCACAGAGATTCACTGTTGCACACTACAATTAGAACTGTGGTTGCACTTATCATGCACAAGAAAGACAAACAAGGGCATTAATTATATCACATATAACTTTCCTGCATGCATAGGGTTTAACTCTGGGTTTAAACAGTTAGGGTGGCACAGTTTGGTTTTGTTTCACTGTGTGTGTGAAAAACCCTTCAAAAGAAAATTCCTCAAACCTGAAACACAGACATGAATGACACAATTTAAATCCAAGAGTTATGCTATTAGAGAAAGAAAAGTCACGTAAAAGCTCTTTTAAAATTGCACTGTCACTTTTTTTGTAGTACTTGAGCTCAAGCAGATTTCCTGAAGCACATTTAGGCAAGTAAATACAATACTAATGTAGAATGTTCAGAAATGCATTTGTCTCTTCAAGATAAGCTCTGCCAAAATACGAGGTCTGAAATTGTCAGCGAAACTGGATCCTCGGGGTTTGCACCTGTTCCCAATATGTCCAACTCCTGGCAGCTCCAAACTCTACTAGCCGTTATAGCACAGAGTTAAAGAATGGCCAAGGGGGATGGGGTTTAGGTTGGGAACAGCGGGGAAGGAGACCTGTGGAAGCAAGAGTTAAGAACACAATAGCAAGGTCATTCGCATTAATCTTCATGAACTTTTCTTTAACTCTTTATGCTCTAATAACATGAAAAATCAAGAGCTTTTCAATACCATGACCTTTTTATAATCATATACTCTGAATATTGAACTTTCTCAAGGTAATCTTTAAAATAGCAATTACATCACAACAAGAGTCAATGAGTACATTCGTTCCCAAAGAATTAACTGCTGTATCATTCATGAATGGTACTGTAGCATTGGCAAACTGACTCAACGTGTTCTGTCTAGAAAGATCACACTCTGTTTGATCTATATTACAAGATACAATTGCCCAGAAGTAATTGCGCACCTTATTGCCAGACTGTGCATCAAGACTCAAGTACCTGGAATGATCGCGCACTCTGCCGATCTGAACTGCAAGGGTTAATTGCCAAGAATGAATCGCGCACACTGTTGCCGATTCAACCATCAAGATTCAAATGCCTGGAAATGATTGCGCACTCTGCCGATCTGAACTGCAAGGGTTAATTGCCAAGAATGAATCGCACACACTGTTGCCGATTCAACCATCAAGATTCAAATGCCTGAAAATGATCGCGCACTCTGCCGATCCGAACTGCAAGGGTTAATTGCCAAGAATGAATCGCGCTCACTGTTGCCGATTCAACCATCAAGATCCAAATACCTCAAAATGATTGCGCACTCTGCAGATATGAACTGCAAGGGTTAAGTGCCAAGAGTAAACTGCACACACAGTAAAATCACAAAATCAAAAACTCAAATGTTTCTAGAAAACGGATTCGAGGTCTATCCTGAACTCCGCCTTACCGACCTGCCTGAAGATCAGCAAGATAATGAGGACAGGGCCAGGAAATGTCTAGGTAGGCCTCCGGAACAGGAGCTCTGGAAAATGCTGCTGCTCTGCACCGGGACCTCTGAATAGTGAAAACGTGGAGCTGGGCTGGGTTCCTTAAATAGACCCAAGCCCCGCCCACCAGCCACACCCAGCCAGGCTGCAGGAAAGGCTTGAACATGAACAATACATTGCAAACAATATTAAAGGCATTTCAAGATAAAGACATTTCAAGATAAATACCTGTAATGCAAAAGTTAGTATGCAATATCAGCACACAATGCATGAATTATTACATTGCATAAGGTTTGTCATTCTGCATTATGCTGCCCGTAGAGCGCGCTCTGTCCTGGTGTTGACAAAAATACACCAGCTGTTCTAGGAAAGTGCGGCGCTCAAAGAACAAACTACCTGGAGAATACTAGTCACTTAGTTGCAGTCTTTTCCGGAATGCTGGAGGAATGCCTGGTGTCAGCTGGTACAGGAACGAAGAAAAGAATTGCCTCAAAAGTCCTGAATACGAGGATGACAGCAGGGGCTGGACTGCCAAATCATATGCTGAGATCAGGAAGCAAAACAAAGCCAAGCAGGGAGGCATGCTTCACTGTGTTATTTCTAGCCAATCAGGAAAGCAGTTGAATTTCCACATATGGATGTGTCACCACACCCAATTAGAAGCACATGTCTACACCTGCTCACATTAGCAAACAAGCATTGGTAAAACACGCATTGATAGAACCAATTGTGTAACACAGCACATTATGTTTACTTAGAAACATGAAGGTTTAACCAGAGATATGATTTAGCCCTAATCCCTGGGGATGCTGACAGATAATGCAGGAGACACTTTGGGGATACCTGGCAGTCAAGGGGTGGGGGAGTGTTTGTGAGTGTGTGGACGGGTGGGGGGGGGTGTGTGGATGTGTGTGCCAGCGACAGGAATGGAGATTCCTGTTGCCGGGTGCATGACCTCCAGGGTTTTTGTGGCAGGGTGACTGCCTGGCAGTTTGCAGCCTTGTAATCCGGATGGAGGCTGAGGCCTGCCGCTGGGTTGGAGGTGCTCACCGCCGTCCGTAGCGGTTCGAGTGCACCGGCAGGCCAGCAGGGGTTGTGGAGGGAGGCCAGCCACAGAGAGGCTGGTGGTCTCATGACTGCCAGCCTCATAGTGAGGGCCTTAGTTTTGAGATAGTGTAGGTATTTTGTCATATGCACCTTAACTGTTTACATTGAGTAATAGGGTGATTAGTGTATTAATTTAGAATTATGGCGTTTCAAGCTTATCTCTTATGCTACACCTGTACCATAATTCACAGATTCTCAGTGCACTACACAGGAATTGTATGTGTCTCATAGTAAAGAGAGTTTGAATGATGTGAGATCTATAAGTGTCCGAAGAAGAGATATGTGGGGTTTACAACTCAGTTCATATTTCTCACACAGAGCTCTCTTTTGGGCACTTATAATATGTTGTCTGCATGCTCTAATTATTTTATGCCTCATCCGATCCACACAGAGAATGCTTGTCTATGATCTCAGGGTTTCTTACCAGTGTAACATCATGTGCAGAGTGTGAGTCAATAAATGAGCTGATGGTGATTTTAGCCTATTCCAAACTTTCTACATATACAAAACCAACATCCAGCGGTATAACTTTCCATAAGTGAGGTCCAGTCATAAATTCTGGCACAGCCCTTTTGCAGTGGTTTACCAAGGTGCAGGGAGGCATCTCTCATGAGTATTGACTTTGTGGAAGGTTAGTCTTTTTTTAAGGGCTGGCCTGGATTTATCTTGGTCTTTGTTGAATGCATCAATAACTCTGTCCTGTCCTTCCTTCTTGCATATTCTCCAACCTGGTCTGTCCTGTGGACACTACATGTGTCAAGCTTTTACTATCCTGTGAGCCAGGTGCATGATCTAAAGGGCCTCTGCTGTAAGGTGGCGTAATGTCCACGGTATTAGGCATTAGGTGGTCTGAGAAAGTTTCTAGGCCCTATAGGGCTGTGAACTCTCTTGTCTTTCTTTTTACTGTAAGAATCATTGTTGCTGGATCTAGGAGTCTATGTTTTATTTTTCGCGTTTTGAGTAGTGGTCTGAGTGCTAAAAACATTTTTTCTCTAAAAAAAAGTTGGTAGTTGAAGAAAAGTCTGCTGACATCGACATCTTCTGGAGCATAGGGTCCTCCGCTGCATGCTCATGTTTAGACTAAGGGGGTCATTCTGAGTCTGGCGGGCGGCGGAGGCCGCCCGCCAGACTTCCCCCCTCCAAAATACTGCTCCGCGGTCGAAAGACCGCTGAGGGTATTTTGGCTTTTGCACTGGGCTGGCGGGCGACCGCCAAAAGGCCGCCCGCCAGCCCAGTGCAAAAGACCCTTCCCACTAGGACGCCGGCTCAGAATTGAGCCGGCGGAGTGGGAAGGTGCGATGGGAGCAGTGGCACCCGTCGCGTATTTCAGTGTCTGCAAAGCAGACACTGAAATACAAAGTGGGGCCCTCTTACGGGGGCCCCTGCAGTGCCCATGGCATTGGCATGGGCACTGCAGGGGCCCCCAGGGGCCCCACGACAACCCATACCGCCATCCTGTTCCTGGCGGGAGAACCGCCAGGAACAGGATGGCGGTATGGGCTGTCAGAATCCCCATGGCGGCGCAGCGAGCTGCGCCGCAATGGAGGATTCTAATGGGCAGCGGAAAACCGGCGGGAGACCGCCGGTTTTCCGCATCTGACCGCGGCCAAACCGCTGCGGTCAGAATGCCCTGCGGGGCACCGCCAGCCTGTTGGCGGTGCTCCCGCCGACCCTGGCCCCGGCGGTCCGTGACCGCCGGGGTCAGAATCACCCCCTAAATTTCCTCCCTTTAAGTTGTGTTATGGATGCATGGAGGCAAATAAGTTGGGCCAATAGGAGGTGTAACTTGTGCAAGGGTGCAGCACAGAGGGTTGATGATGTTTTGTTTGCCCTGTTTCAAAATCTGACAGATGCTGTTTTTTAAAACATGGTATTAAATTGGCTGCAGCAGTCGCTCAGTTGTTATATAGCCCAGTTAATGAAATTATATGTTACAGAATTTGAACATTTTTAAAGAGTTTTTTAAACATATAATTCTTGTCTTATGTAGATTAATTCACAAAACACTGTTACAAATGTATCTTTAACTCTTATGCTATTTTACTGTTGATCTCTTTGAAGATCTAAAACTTTAATAAAATACATCTTGAAATCTTTACATATTCTGTCTTTTATAGTGAAAGGTGTCTGTTTTTCTCCACTGCTTGTAAATAACTTTTTGTATGTTGATGTCTGAAAATAAATGATGGGGCATCATACCCTTGTTTTATTTGTATACTGTATACTTTACATTTACATGCGCCGCAGAAGGCTTTCCATGAAAGCTGGCATTTCATCTTTTTCTTCTTTTCTGGGCCTCTATGTCTTCATATGTTATCTCAGAGGTTCTGATTTTCCAGGACTGCGATTTTCCATTTCATATTCCATATCTCCAACTGAAATTCAGGTTAAGTCTCTATTCCAGTGCTTTCCAAAACTGTGTCTGCGTCGCAATACGATTTTTGCTGGCTGGCCAAAGTACAGGCAATAAATAAAGATACCTTTAAATTCTGCATTTATCATGTCACCGTTGTTGCACTTCAGAGACAAAGGTCAAAAGTCAGGCTACCTCTTATGCTTCTTATTTTTTAACAAGGGACTGGTGTTTACGAACTCCTCTCACTTTGTAGACAGAGAAATTAAAGTAAAGTAATTTTTGTGACAATCCTGCTGGGGTGAAGTGCGAAAGGAAAGCTATTTTGTCCTATGGCACAATGAAATGTAAATGCCTGTAAATAAACTGTATAAATTCACAGTTAGGAAAACAAAATGGTGCACACTTTTTATGTAATTCTGAAGTGTGATTGAAACAAATAATTTAGTAGGATTAGAATAAATCAAGACAATGTGCTTAATGATGCACAAATAATAATTATTCACTGAACCTCTATTTCCAAACATTATCATTTGCGTGCAATATAGTTTTATCTTTAAATCTGTATGTCTGTGCAAATGTAGTGACCATTTAAATGGAAACTTTGCTGTCTGTCAATAACAATGCTCTTCCACATGCTGCTTTATTACATAAAAAAATCGCCCGCCTTGTGTTCATTAAAGCTAGGTGGGTCGCAAACATTTGACGTACTAAAAAGGGGGTTGTGGTTCTAAAACATTTGGGGAACAATGCTCTATTCTATTCTCTACGTTTGTCAGACATTTCTTTCATCATCAACTCTAAGGTGATTTCTGACACTACATGCTGAGTGTTTGCTCCCTGACAGTGCCTCTGAGAACAGAAGTTGTTGGGTGGGCCTTGGTAGGTAGATATGTGGATGCCTTCTTACTTTGAGTTTTACTCAGCAAAACTGGTTGCCCTCAATTGTGACCCTTTGAAGCAGCTCAATGTGGTATTTAATTGGCTTTGAAATGAATTATGCCTCCCGAACAGCAATATGGTGCATAAGCATGCATAAGCTGTTTGACTCTCATGATGCTTTATAGGTTTTCACAACTAGTTCCACGTTGCTAACTGACCACTTCTGTTTGTCGCTAGCACAAGGCTTCTAGTGCACTGTTATGTTTGAGGAACTTCATATAAGCATTTAAAGACTGGAGGCCATATTGCTAATTACTTTGGATCCGAGTCAACATTCACTCTATACAATCGGCGCACATTTTATTTGCAACTTGTTTACATTTCATTCTCAATTGTCTCCTGTTGCTTTATTGGAGGCCAGTTAGCTTTGGCCTTACTGCACATGTTTTTGAAATCACCTTTTCCTTCTGCTGCACACTATCCCATGTGTTCATCACCTTCCAGACACATGGTTCAGACCCTATATCCTCATACATTCTAATGCCCTTCCCACAGGCTCCAGCAGCCATCACATAGACCATGAATATGAGAAGGGAGAAGGCTTTGCTTTCAAACATAAGTCCTCTTGGTCCTGCACCCTAAGCAAGCAAGTAACACTCAACTCCATGGAGCTACTCACAAGTCACTTCCCACTTTCTACTACTCAAACCACCAACTCCCAGGTCATCTACAGGCCTTCTGGGCAGAAGAAGGACTTCATTGATGATTTATTGGACCTCTTTACCACTGTATCCATCCAACATGTCTACATCACCCTCTTGGGTGACTTCAACCTCCCAGACAAGACAAGCTAAAAAAATAAGAGAAGTCCTCTTCAACCTCACTGAAACACTGAATGTGATACAACACATCACCTCTAAAGACCACATCTTTGACACCCATGCGTTCAACATCACCAGCAACAATCTAATGCAAACCAGCTGTTCTCCAGAACTAAACTGACCACCTCACTGTCCCAGTCTCCCTGCTCCATAACCTACTAATAAATCGAGGTCAAGGCAAAAGTGAAGATCAAAATTTCACATGTTTCTAAGACTTCTGCATCAACAACCTAATACATGAACTAATCTCCCACAGTGGCACCTCCAGGTCCAGTGCGAACACCGTTCTAAAGTACTTTAGTGCTTTTTTGGAAAACGAAGTGAATGTTCCGCAGTCTAATGAAAACACTCAGTGCCATGTTGCAACCTTTTATTACCCTAGTACTCCTAAGACCTTGCTGACAATAACATCTCAACCTGCAAACAGGGAAGAGAACTAAAGAAAAACGGAACTCTTGATGATATTCTGATACTGACACCACCATGCGAAACATTGAGACAGCTTATTCCATCAGCCAAAACAAAGTAGTATACCAACACCATCAGTGAAGACACCGACAGAAGCAGAAGACATTCAAGCATTGACTCAACTTAGTGGCTGACCCACCTACCCCACGCTTAACAGACAAGTTTAGTGCCATCAACCTATTCTTCAGTAAAAAATTTACGAAGATCCATCCGTGACGGGACAACACCAAGCCTGCTTCTCCTCTTATGCCGACCTCTTTTTGCAGAATCCCGCAATGGTCATGGATGTATGCTGTTATCACACTTGCCACTGCAATGCATGTCTTTACATCAGTAATGTAATAATACACTTTGACCTTTTTGATGCATAGCATTACATTGTGGACTTCTCCTAAGTATTTTTGTGGATATGGCTACACACACACATCCATACTTTACACAGTGACACAGTGGTGATCCCTAGTATATAGCTATAATTAGGACCTATCTACCATAGGAATGTATTTTTTGTTTTTGCTAATAACTTTGGCTTTGGGTCCAAAAATACAATTTCCCCTAGCATTTTCCATAGGGACTTTTAAACAGCACTCCAGCCAAAACAGCTAAACAGAATTACATCAAATTTAACAGAAACCTAGATCTCTATGCAAAAAGCGTGATTTTTGTGATAAGGTGTAAAACTGTTCAGTAGTTTTTGAGAAATTAGGGTTCAAACCTTATAGATACACATATATGATTCATAGTTATTTGGGCACGAAACTTCAAATAATAGAGCAATCTGGCTTTTTTAACCATTGACCCCCCTGGGAGCGAGAAGCTCCTGCGTACCCTGCGGAAGTGAGAAGCTCCTGTGAGTCCTGTGGGAGTGAGAAGCTCTTACATGTCCCACAGAGGCTTGTATTCTGATTGACAAGTTGCAACCTGGAGATAAATGTTGCAGCCACCCTTATAAGACTTAGGAACTCGGTCTCATTGTCCTGAAAAATGATATGTAATGGGACAGAGAGGGAACCCTGAGTGGGGGAAGTCCCAGGAGCCATGCAATGAAGTACTTTTGCAGCAACGTTGGACGTCTGAAAAGTTGTTTTTAAAGATCTAGAATTGTAAAGCATGCACCACACAACAGTGCTTTTAAAATACAAATGTCTTAAATTCTATTATATGGGAGCTCAGCATTTATATGAATTTAAAACAAAATACTGCAGTTAATCAGCTCAACATGCCTTTGGAGGCTTTTGAATTTAAGAGATTCAACTCCTTTTTGCTTTTTTGATTCGAGCTTAGCAGTCCAGCAACTTCTGCTCTGTCAGATCTGCTCTGTATAACTACTTTGTGAGCTTTGCTAGGGTTAAGAAGGAATCATTAAAACTCTTTAATAATCTAGAGCTGCAGAAGGAATGGCGAAGTGTAAATTCTAACACTAAAACAAAGCTAATCCTTCAAGATCCACCTGCAGGCTATTCATTTGACCATCAAGGTCTTTTGTTGGATGTGTCTACAATTCACATTAAAAGGCAATTATGAATCCAGGTATAGGATGAGGGCTTTTATTAGACTTGGCATCCTTGGTGTGGTCTCCCCTAACTTTTTGCCCCAGGTTGCTGATGTGTGCTGGACTCTGTTTTTTGCTGTTTTTGATACTCTGGGAACTTTACCACTGCTATCCAGTGCTAAAGTGCAAGTGCTCCTATGTAAAATGTATGTGTAATTGGCTTTCCATGATTGGTATACTTGATTTACTAGTATGTCCCTAGTACAGTGCACTAGAGGTGCCAACGGCCTGTAAATCAAATGCTACTAGTGGGCCTGCAGCACTGGTTGTGCCATCCACATGAGTAACCCTGTAAACATGGCTCCGACCTGCCACTGCAGTGTCTGTGTGTGCAGTTTTAAACTGCCAATTCATGAGAGGGATAGGCCTTGCAGCAGTGAAAACAGAATTTGGCAGTATTTCACTGAAGGACATATAAAAAACATTAGTATATGTCCTACCGTAAACATACACTGCACCCTGCCCAACTGGCCTACCTTAGGGTTGCCTTACATGTGAAAAAAAGGAAGGTTTAGGCCTGGCAAGTGGGTACACTTGCCAAGTCGAATTGGCAGTTTAAATCTGCACACACAGACACTGCAGTGGTAGGTCTTAGCCATGTTTACAGGGCTAGTAATGTGGGTGGCACAACCAGTGTGTTACAGGGAGAGTGTTAGTATAGTGGAAGGCTAGGTGGAATGTAGAACGTAGAACGGGGGAACGAGGAATGCAGGGAGTTGGGGCAGGCATTCGGCCTGGGGAAGCAGTACTGACAAGATGTCCTTTTCTTCTAATGTAAATAAACCTGGGAACTCCTATCCAGCTTCATGAATTCTTTATAACATTTTGGCGACGATCTTACGACGAACCCATGTCTTATCTGCCAAGCAACTGAACAGTACACCACTAAGCAAGCTGCACTCGCTGAGGAATAGGAGCCGCCCGCACTGTCAAAATACGGCAATTAATGATGAAGTTCTGGAGATTCTGCAGTTTTCCAGTACTTTAACATCTTGTTATTGTCACCCTTGTTTTCTGTTTAATTTATCAGCCTGTTTGCGTAATGGCAGTTGGAGACAGTCGCGCAGCACCATCTTGAACAACGTGCCACGCGACACCTTTTGTTGTGCTTAGCGCGTAAGCCCAGTGGAATCTTTAAGCGCAGAAGAATTGGGAAATCTCTTACCTGTTCCCTCCTTTTCAGCCCGAATCTGGCCGTATGTGCTTTCTTTAACTTAACTGTGGGCGGGGCCTGTCTTCCGTGTTGTGAACATTGTGAAAGGACTTCTTTGGTCAGTGTCAAAGAGAAAGGACTAAAAAAAAACACATTTAATTTGACACAAAAAGAGGACTATAGTGCAGCTCCTGTGGCTAATGCTAAATAATTCGAACTTTTAAAGAAGAACAACTTTCTAAGAAAAACAACTTGTGAAATTTGATACATATTTTGTCTTTCTACAAGCTTTTTTATTGTTTTTTTATTAATTTATTTCTCCCTCTCCTCGTTGTGGAAAGGAAAGAGAAGTGGAATTTGAACCACCAGCTACATTTTTACAAAGCAAGGGTGATCCACCAATGCACTGGTCTAGGTGGAAGGAGGAGTCCATAACCTACATGAAAGCTATTGATGATGACAACATGTCACAGGAAAGGAAGAAAAGCATTTTATTACATTGTCTGGGTTCTGGGGGCAAGTGGTTTTCAGAACTTTACCCCCGATACCAGTACAAGATCAGGCTGACGGAGAGGTCGACGTTTTCAAAGAGGCGCTAATGAGATTGGAGAAGAGGTTCAAACCTACCGCAAGTCTAGCATTAAACAGGTTCAAATTTTACACAAGGGTACAACATTCAGAAGAGACATTTGATGAGTTTCTTACAGCGTTACGTGGATTATCTGTACATTGCAATTTTGGAAATATGACTGATGAGATGATCAGAGATCAAATTATTGTGCATGTCAAGAGTAGGAAAATCCAAGAGCATCTGTGGTTTATGGGTGATCCTAAATTACAGGATGTAATTGCAACGGCGAAAGCTTTAGGGCAATCTGAACAATGGATGAGAACAGTACAAGATGCTGATAAAGTCCAATGCTTAGAATCTGAGGTGGTGGGTGCAATGGGGGGCAGTAATTTGAATGGTAATTCTGCTGTTAAGCATACTACAGCTGGCAGGAAATGGGTGAAACATGACAGGCTGGAAAAACCATCATGCTTCCGTTGTGGTAGTCTGAACCACCTAGAATCGTCACCTCAGTGTCCTGCAGTTGGAAAAGATTGCATGAAGTGTGAAAGGTTGGGACATTTTGCATGAGTGTGTAAAGATGTCAAGAAAGGGAACTATGTTGCCAAAGGAAAGATGGCGTGTGTGAGTATCAAAAAAGATAGTGAAGAGTGTCAGGAGTCTGATGGTGAGCACAGAGGCATGGTGTTGTCGCTTAAGCAGGGAAATGTAGCAGGGTACGAACGTTTGAGTCAACCAAGGTGTGAAGTGCGAGTTGCTGGAAAGAAATTGGAATTAATGGCAGATTCGGGGTCCCGTTGGACCATTGTCACGCTAGATTATTTTGAACAAGTCTTTGAGGGGATTTGGGAGAAGAGTGATTTGAAAGAATCGGATATTGTTGCAGAAAGTTTTGAAGGGGGCACTATTGAGGTGATAGGTTTTGTTGATACAGTAATCAATTTTAAAGGGAGATGTGCGAGTATTAAATTGTATGTTGCTGCTAAGTGTGTGAATGTCTTGGGGTGGAAAGACCAAAAGAAACTGGGCATAATTTTGAACCCCCGGTGTAGTGAGCCTGTATTAGTTGTAGAGTCGAGGGAAGCAACTGAATGGATTACGTCCAAATTTCCACAAGTTTTCACTAGTAAATTGGGGAAACTAGCCAATTATAGCCACAGAATCAAGCTTAAGGCTAATGCTAAACCTTCGATACAGAAATTTAGAAATGTTCCCATCAGTGTTAGAGAAGAGTTAAAACAGATATTATCAGAGATGGTGAAAGAAGGTGTGATTCAGGAGATTGAATTGTCCGAGTGGGTTTCTCCGATTGTTTTGGCACGTAAATCGGACAAATCTTTGAGGCTGTGTGTAGATTTGAGAGCTGTAAATGCCAATATCATTGTGAGTTGTCATCCCTTGCCAAAGTTTACGAGGTTATTAGTATGTTGGAAGGGGCGAACATCTTTTCCACACTGGATTTGAGATCAGCGTACCATCAGATTGAGTTAACGGAAGACTCTAGACATCTGACAGCATTTATTACCCCGCAAGGATTATACCAGTTCAAAAGGATGCCTTTTGGCTTGGCATTAGCTGCGTCTGGCTTCCAGAGAGCAATGTTTAATCTATTTAAGGACATGGACAAATACGTGAAATGTTTTCAAGACGACGTTCTAATCTTCTCGAAGGATGAAAGCGAACATAAACAGCATGTGGAGAATGCATGTAAAGTACTGAGTAAGAATGGTTTGACCTTGAAGGCGAAGAAATGCAAGTTTTTTCCAAATCTGTTGAGTATTTAGGTCACACTATTTCAGGTGAAGGGGTAGTTTCTAAACGATCTCTTGTGGAAGTAATAGTTAATGCACCAGCGCCTGACAATCGGGAGAAGTTGCTGTCTTTCACCGGTTTGTGTGAATACTATAGCAAATTTATCAAGATTTTTGCTACCAAATTGAAACCTTTGAGGGAGCTTATACGCAAAGGAGTTCAGTATGCTTGGACTGGTAAACAAAGTGATGCATTTGAAATGATCAAAAAGGAAATTGTTGAGGTGACGGTGGATGCAAGTATGTAAGGGATCGGTGGGGTTTTATCTCAGTCGTGTGGGAAGGACAGATTGAATGTTACCTTCGCGTCTCGTACTTTGACTGAGGCTGAGCGAAGGTATGCAGTGATTAAAAAGGAACTATTAGCGTGCATTCGGGCTGTTGAGCATTTCCGGGACTACATCTGGGAGTCTAAGTTTATCTTGCAAACAGACCACAAGCCTTTGGTTGGTATCTTATCTCCAGGTGGAGGCTGGAATGCTACTGCTCGTATTGCTAGATTAGTCTCCAGGTTACAGGAGTATTGTTTTAAAATTGAATATGTGCCTGGAAGAAACAATGCTGTAGCGGATTGTTTGTTGCGCATTCCGCAAAAGGAGAGAGGAGATTTTGAGGGTCTTTTGGAGAGTGACGTGTCTGCGGTGTCTGGTTATATGTCTGCTGAATTCGGTAGTATAGAAGAGAATGAATGGATCAGATGTGATAAGGAGGACTTAGTGCTCCAAGAGGTTAAGAAATATGTGAGGGAGGGTTGGCTAAGCCGGAGATGTGTAACTACTGAAGTAGAGCCGTTTGGTAAGGTTAAAGACGAATTGGATATAAAGAACGATATGTTGTTTAAGGATGAGAAATGTATCCCTCCCAAGGGAATGCCGGATGTGATTTTGAGAGTGGCACATGAGGGTCATCGGGGAATGTCATCCATGAAAAGACTTATTCGCGCTTGTTTTTGGTGGCCAGGGTTGGATAAAATGGCAGACTGGGTAGTGAGAGAGTGTGGTGTGTGTGAATGCAGAGAAAATGTTAAAGACGGTTCCTGCTCCTCTAATTCCTGTTCCCTGGCCGAATTCTCCTTGGCAGAAGCTAGGATTTGACATTTCGGCCCGTTCTTTTCCCTTCCGACAGATACACGTTACGCTTTGGTGTTGATCGATTATTTTTCCAAATGGCCAGAGGTGAAATTGGTTGCCCAGGTGACATCAGCAACTATTATTGAATTATTTAAAGAGGTGTTTGCCAGAGAAGGGTATCCAGAAGTCTTGATTTCGTATAATGGTGTCCAGCTGACTTCGAGTGAGATGAAAAGTTTTTTTAAGTACTGTAACATCAAACATGTTACTACTCCTTTGTATAATCCTCAAGGGAATGGTCAAGTAGAGAGATTTAATCGGGTTCTTAAAGATAGTATTTTCTGGGTGCGTGGATTTGGTGGATTGTGGAAAGAGAAATTGAGGGAGAAGTTGTGGTATTATCGTATTACTCCGCAAAGTACTACAGAGATGAGTCCGTTCAAATTACTTAAAGGCAGACACCCTGTGTCTAAATTGTGCCCGTGGTGGTTCAAGAAGAAGCAGAGTAGTGACTGGGAGGTAGTCTCAGTAGAAGAAGTTAGAGAGAGGGTAAGGAGGAAACAGGAGAATTTCAAGAAGAGGTATGATGGAAAGTGGAAAGTGAAGGAACCTAGTTGTTTTGAGGTGGGTGATTGGGTGAAGGAGCGTGAACCTGGTTTATTGGTGAAAGGGGCGGCTAAGTTTGGAGAGGCTTTGAAAGTGATAAAGGTGTTCAGGAATAGTGTTGTTACGCAGGATGGCAAAGTGTGGAATGTAAGTAGGCTAGCAAAGTGTGCGTGGAATGGCAAGTGCCTGGACAGGAGTTATGCTGTAAATCCTTTGATTAGATTTGGAAATGGTATGCAATCTAGTGAATATTGTAATGAAGGAGAGGTTTGTGATCAACAGGAAGTTGTGGAGGATGGATCTGGAGAGGATGAGTCGATGCAGACGGGTTACAGTGATGTTAATGTTGCTGTGGGGGATACCTCAGTTGCATCACAAGTAAAGTCCAACTTTAGGGCAAGACGTCAACCAACCAAATTCAAAGATTTTGTTTAGGATAATAGAATACCTGGGAAGCGTGGACTCTCTTTGCAATGTGTTTATTGCATTATGTTGCTACATTGGTTTTGTTATGTTTGTTCATCACCTTATTGCCATAGATACATACATGTTTTTATTTGTTTTTGTTTAAGGAGGGAAAGTGTGTTACAGGGAGAGTGTAAGTATAGTGGAAGGCTGGGTGGAATGTGGAACGTAGAACGGGGGAACGAGGAATGCACGGAGTTGGGGGAGGCATTCGGCCTGAGGAAGCAGTACTGACAAGACGTCATTTTCTTCTAATGTAAATAAACCTGGGAACTCCTATCCAGCGTCATGAATTCTTTATAACAAAGTGCTGCAGGCCCACTAGTAGCATTTGATTTACAGGCCCTGGGCACCTCTACTGCACTGTACTAGGGACTTACCAATAAATCAAATATGCCAATCATGGAAAGCCATTTACATTCTCATTTTATACAGGAGCACTTTCACTTTAGCACTGGATAGCAGTAGTAAAGTGCCCAGAGTAACGAAAACAGCAAAAACAGAGTCCAGTACACATCAACAACCTGGGAAACAGAGGCAGAAAGTTAGGGGAGACCACACCAAGGACGAAAAGTCTAACAGCCTGCATATCCTGATGAGCCATCTGTGTTGGGAGGGAGGGGAGGAGTGGTCACTCACACCTGAAAAGGTTGTGCCTGCCCTCACACAATGCAGTCTCCAACCCCCTGGTGTATGTCTGGGGCCTGGCCTGGGCCTAGCCTGGGCATGGCAGGATCTGACTGTAGGAGGCTGGACTGGCTTGTAGTGAGTACCAAGGGGTACTTGCACCTTGCACCAGGCCCAGTTATCCCTTATTAGTGTATAGGGTGTCTAGCAGCTTAGGCTGATAGATAATGGTAGCTTAGCAGAGCAGCTTAGGCTGAACTAGGAGACGTGTGAAGCTACTACAGTACCACTTAGTGTCATATGCACAATATCATAAGAAAACACAATACACAGTTATACTAAAAATAAAGGTACTTTATTTTTATGACAATATGCCAAAGTATCTTAGAGTGTACCCTCAGTGAGAGGATAGGAAATATACACAAGATATATATACACAATAGCAAAAATATGCAGTATAGTCTTAGAAAACAGTGCAAACAATGTATAGTTACAATAGGATGCAATGGGGAAACATAGGGATAGGGGCAACACAAACCATATACTCCAAAAGTGGAATGCGAACCACGAATGGACCCCAAACCTATGTGACCTTGTAGAGGGTCGCTGGGACTATTAGACAATAGTGAGAGTTAGCAAAATAACCCTCCCCAAGACCCTGAAAAGTGAGTGCAAAGTGCACTAAAGTTCCCCTAAGGACAAAATAGTCGTGTTAGAGGGAAAATGCAAGGAAAACACAAATCAGCAATGCAACAACGATGGATTCCTGACTGAGGGTACCTGTGGAACAAGGGGACCAAGTCCAAAAGTCACAAGCAGCTCGGAGATGGGCAGATGCCCAAGAAATGCCAGCGGTTGGTGCAAAGAAGCTCTTACTAGGCTGAAGAACTGTGAATACTGCAGGAACGACAAGGGCTAGAGACTTCCCCTTTGGAGGATGGATCCCCCACGCCTTGGAGAGTCGTGCAGAAGTGTTTTCCCGCTGGATGGACGCCAACAAGCCTTGCTACACGCAAATCGTGCGTTTGGCGTTTTTGGACGCTGCTGGGGCCCAGGAGGGACCAGAAGGTCGCAAATTGGACCTGCAGAGAGAGGGGACGTCGAGCAAGACAAAGAGCCCTCACTGAAGCAGGTAGCACCCGGAGAAGTGCCAGAAACAGGCACCACGGGGATGCGTGAAACGGTGCTCGCCGAAGTTGCACAAAGGAGTCCCACGTCGCCGGAGACCAACTTAGAAAGTCGTGCAATGCAGGTTAGAGTGCCGTGGACCCAGGCTTGGCTGTGCACGAAGGATTTCCGCCGGAAGTGCACAGGGGCCGGAGTAGCTTGCAAAGTCGCGGTTCCCAGCAATGCAGCCCAGCGAGGTGAGGCAAGGACTTACCTCCACCAAACTTGGGCTGAAGAGTCACTGGACTGTGGGAGTCACTTGGACGGTGTCGCTGGATTCGAGGGACCTCGCTCGTCGTGCTGAGAGGAGACCCAAGGGACCGGTAATGCAGCTTTTTGGTGCCTGCGGTTGCAGGGGGAAGATTCCGTCGACCCACGGGAGATTTCTTCGGAGCTTCTGGTGCAGAGAGGAGGCAGACTACCCCCACAGCATGCACAAACAGGAAAACAGTCGAGAAGGCGGCAGGATCAGCGTTACAGAGTTGCAGTAGTCGTCTTTGCTACTATGTTGCAGGTTTGCAGGCTTCCAGCGCGGTCAGCGGTCGATTCCTTATCAGAAGGTGAAGAGGGAGATGCAGAGGAACTCGGCTGAGCTCATGCATTCGTTATCTGAAGTTTCCCCAGAGACAGAGACCCTAAATAGCCAGAAAAGAGGGTTTGGCTACCTAGGAGAGAGGAAAGGCTACTAACACCTGAAGGAGCCTATCACAAGGAGTCTCTGACGTCATCTGGTGGCACTGGCCACTCAGAGCAGTCCAGTGTGCCAGCAGCACCTCTGTTTCCAAGATGGCAGAGGTCTGGAGCACACTGGAGGAGCTCTGGACACCTCCCAGGGGAGGTGCAGGTCAGGGGAGTGGTCACTCCCCTTTCCTTTGTCCAGTTTCGCGCCAGAGCAGGGGCTAAGGGGTCCCTGAACCGGTGTAGACTGGCTTATGCAGAATTGGGCACATCTGTGCCCAACAAAGCATTTCCAGAGGCTGGGGGAGGCTACTCCTCCCCTGCCTTCACACCATTTTCCAAAGGGAGAGGGTGTCACACCCTCTCTCAGAGGAAGTTCTTTGTTCTGCCATCCTGGGCCAGGCCTGGCTGGACCCCAGGAGGGCAGCTGCCTGTCTGAGGGGTTGGCAGCAGCAGCAGCTGCAGAGAAACCCCAGGAAGGGCAGTCTGGCAGTACCAGGGTCTGTGCTACAGACCACTGGGATCATGGAATTGTACCAACAATGCCAGGATGGCATAGAGGGGGTAATTCCATGATCATAGACATGTTACATGGCCATATTCGGAGTTACCATTGTGAAGCTACATATAGGTAGTGACCTATATGTAGTGCACGCGTGTAATGGTGTCCCCGCACTTACAAAGTTCAGGGAATTGGCTCTGAACAATGTGGGGGCACCTTGGCTAGTGCCAGGGTGCCCTCACACTAAGTAACTTTGCACCTAACCTTTACCAGGTAAAGGTTAGACATATAGGTGACTTATAAGTTACTTAAGTGCAGTGTAAAATGGCTGTTAAATAACGTGGACGTTATTTCACTCAGGCTGCAGTGGCAGGCCTGTGTAAGAATTGTCAGAGCTCCCTATGGGTGGCAAAAGAAATGCTGCAGCCCATAGGGATCTCCTGGAACCCCAATACCCTGGGTACCTCAGTACCATATACTAGGGAATTATAAGGGTGTTCCAGTAAGCCAATGTAAATTGGTGAAATTGGTCACTAGCCTGTTAGTGACAATTTGGAAGTAATGAGAGAGCATAACCACTGAGGTTCTGGTTAGCAGAGCCTCAGTGAGACAGTTAGGCACCACACAGGGAACATATACATGCACACCTATGAGCACTGGGGCCCTGTGTGACAGGGTCCCAGTGACACATACATATAGGCCACAAACCTATGAGCACTGGGGTCCTGACTAGCAGGATCCCAGTGACACATAACAACCATACTGAAAACATGGTGTTTTCACTATGAGCACTGAGGCCTGGCTATCAGGATCCCAGTGAGACAGTGAAAACAGTGACAAACACCCTGACATACACTCACAAACAGGCCAAAAGTGGGGGTAACAAGGCTAGAAAGAGGCTACCTTCTCACACTGACAAACAACAGAGACGTTTTCTTTGAAGTTTGCCTACTTGAAAGGCAGAAAGGAGTATAAGTGGTGGACCGAAAACCCCTGAAAATGAGATCACTTCTGGAATCAAGAAGAACATCTGCAAGGAGAAGAGCTGAAGAGCAGAGGAGAAGTGATGCCCCTGCCTGTGACTGTGCTTTGTTGGGCTATCCTGCAGTTGCTGCTTCTGCCTGTGAACGGGGACAAAGACTGGACTTTGTTGCGCATTCCTGCTTGAGAAGAATATCCAAGTGCTTGAACTGAGCTTGCCTCCTGTTGTTGAAGTCTCAGGGCCATCAAAGACTTCCCCTGCCAACACCTAGATTCTCTGCTCAGACTCCTGCCCTGCGAAGTGGTGCCCTACCCAGTCCCTTGAGAGGTGAAGCTGGCAGCCAAGAACTGAAAATCCATGCACAGAACACTGTGCTGGGAAATCTATGGTGCAGGTGACATGACGCGCTGCCAGCTTAGCTGCTGAAATCAACGCTCCACCTGCATTGCGGCTGGGAGATAACACTCACGGCTGGAAAAGC
Organism: Pleurodeles waltl; assembly: GCF_031143425.1. NCBI lineage: Eukaryota > Metazoa > Chordata > Amphibia > Caudata > Salamandridae > Pleurodeles > Pleurodeles waltl. Next base: position 942,880,491 of record NC_090446.1, read on the forward strand.
AACGCACAACACCCACTCACGAAGGCTGATAATGACGCAAACCCCACACAGTGCGCTTTTCTAACACCGTGCGACTGGATCTTCCACGCATTGTCCCTGGGCGTCTAAGTCAAGCCGACTGTGCGGATCCGAGGTGCCCCATCTGGAAATCAACGCATTGCTCTCTTGCGAAGGAGAAGAACTGCGCATCACTGACCCGACCGAAGAAGGAACCGACGCACGGCCTCACTTGCGAGTAAGGAATCGACGCATCGCTGACTTTCCCAACGCACAATGGCCTGTGCGACTTTATTTTTTTCCGCTAACCAGGTGCTTTGTGTAACAACAGCATTCTCACTGTTTTCTAAGGATTAAGGCCCTCATTATGACATTGACGGTAAGTCCCGCTTACCGCCTTGCTGACTGCCCTCCCACATACCGCGGCAGTATACCGCTACCCATTTATGACCCACACATAGCAATCCTTCACTATACGGACACAAACACAAGTAAGCCAGCTCAAAGGTCAGTGGTAAACTGGCGGTAGCAAAAACCACACTGTTGCACCAACAGAACTACGCCCACAGCATTATGACCCATAAATCACCGCAGCGGACATTCAACTGCGGTAAACCATTGGCGGTACATACTGCTGTGCTCAAAATACACATACACATACAAAACAACACCACATTGGACAATTCAAACTACACATACCTGACACCCATTCACACACCACACCCACACATCCACACCACTATAAAACACCCACCCACATCTCTTTACGACTCAAAGAAATTGACAACTGAGAGAGACACACACCACGAGCATTCACAGAACCAGAACCACAGAACACCATTACCCATACACCATCCATGCACCTCACAGCACACACCCTAACACATCACCTCACACACCCTCACACACATCACACACACACTACACCCATAGCACCACAAAGACACCCCAGGTTCTCAGAGGAGGAGCTAAGGGTCATGGTGGAAGAAATCATCCGGGTAGAGCCACAGCTATTTGGATCACAGGTGCAGCAGACATTCATTGCAAGGAAGATGGAGCTATAGCGGAGGATCGTGGACAGGGTCAACACCATGGGACAGCAGCCCATAACAAGGGATGACATCAGGAAGAGGTGGAATGACCTACGGGGGAAGGTGCGTTCTGTGGTTGCAAGACACCAGATAGCTGTACAGAGGACTGGAGGTGGTCCCCCACCTCCTCCCCCACAGCTAACAACATGGGAGGAGGAAGTCTTGGCAATACTGCATCCTGAGGGCCTGGCAGGAGTAGCAGAAGGACTGGACTCTTGTAAGTCAAATCTTTACTACTTTCACCCCTCTACCTGCATGCTATCACATACCCCCACCCTTACCCTCACTCCCATCACTCCACCACCCCCACACACCCCACCATCACAACCCATCCATCCCAGTACCTAGCACTGCATGCACCACCCATGCAAGGACACCACTCACAGCCCTGCAAAGACACCCATCACCACAGCATGTACACTAGAGAGAGTCACCTATCCCACAAAATCACTACTCACACAAGGCAAAGCTCATAGGGCACTCACAACCATAGAGGCCAACACACCCATGCACAAGATGTCACACACAGAAACAATAACACTGCATTTACATCCCCACAGGACCCACACCCAATGTCACTGGAAAGAAGGTGCCAGCAACACCCAGTCCCCCCCCAGAAGAGGCCCACAGTGATGACAGCAGCTCTGCTCTCCTGGATGACCAACCTGGCCCATCAGGGACCCCCGGACAGTCGGTTACCCAGACACAGTCTCATACCACCACAGAGCCTCCCCCCTCAGGAAACACCAGCACAACATCCACCCAGCGGGCCCATCTCTCTGTCCCCAGGACACGTTAATCAGCAGTGTGTCCACCAGTACAGGGACCCCAGGCAACCCCACAAACACAAGACGATCAGAGACCTGGGGTCAGTGGCAGTGGGCACATGGTTCAGGGGACAGAGGCACAGGACAACAGGGAAGCAGGTAGGACTGCTGTGCGACAGGGAGAGGACAGGCCCAGGGAAACGACCCTCCACAAGGCACTCACCAACATCCCGGAAGCATACCACCATTCCCAGGAGACGATGGGCCAGATACTGGCCAATTTGCAGGAGACCCAGCGGCTGCAGGAGGGACAATACCTGGGGATCAGGGAGGACCTGAGGTGCATCCACACCACCATGGTCACCATTGCAGGGATACTGGCAGACATGGCCAACACCATGAGGGAGGCAGTGGCACACCAACGATGAACAGCCCTCTACCTCCGCTGATGCTAGTGGATCTGACACCCAGGTGAGAGACTGTGACCTTGCACTCTCCACGTGCTGCATCACAGGGCACAAAGCCCCCTCCAGAACCAGTGGAAGAAGGCATCCACTTACCCCCCTCCTTGCCAGGATGAAGCACACTTGGCACAAGGCTCCCTCCAGAACCAGTGGAAGAAGGCATCCACTCACCCCCTCCTTGCCAGGATGAAGCACACAGGGCACAAAGCCCCCTCCAGAATCAGTGGAAGAAGGCATCCACTCACCCCCTCCTTGCCAGGATGAAGCACACTGGGCACAAGGCCCCCTCCAGAACCAGTGGAAGAAGCCACCCACTAGAGAGACTGTGACCTTGCACTCCCTAGGACCAAGCAGTGGGCAAACCACCCACTAGAGAGACTGTGGCCTTGCACTCCCCAGGACCAAGCACTGAGCAAACTACCCACTTGAGAGACTGTGGCCTTGCACTCCCCAGGACCAAGCAGGGGCAAACCACCCACTTGAGAGACTGTGGCCTTGCACTCCCCAGGACCAAGCAGAGGGCATGTAGCCCCCCCCCCCAGGAGCAGTGGCATTGTACTATCTTCCAGCTGAGGTGCCCCCCCTCCCCTTCTCCCTGAGGTGCCTGTGTATTTTCGACCTGATGCCCCAGCAGTGTCCTCTCCGTATTGAGGCAGGAGTCAAGTGGGGGCTTGGCCTATGTGATATGGCTCTGTGGCCCACGGACATTATGGACTGGCCAGTGTCCCTTCATTTGCATATCTGCAAATACTCTTGTGATTTTTGTGGACGTATTTCTAGTATTTTATATGATTACACTCACTTTCTTCACATCATTTTGTCCTTGCATTATTCCTGAGGGGTGGGAATATGTCATGTTACTGCATATGCTTGTGTGTATGTTGTTGGGGGTGGGTGTTTCATGTGTGTGTTACTCTCTTTTTCCTCCCCCCTCCCCTGTGTGCTAGGCGGCAGTACTCACCGTGGTTGTCGTCGCCGGCGTTGGTATTCCTGGTGTAGGAGGTAGACCAGCATGGGGAACACCTGAAGTTCGGGCTCCATGGTGTCGTGGTTCTTCCCTGAGTCTCCAGAGGTGAGTCCGTTGCCTTCTGTGTACTGTTTCCGCCGTGCTTTTGATGGCGTTGGTACCTCCTCGGAAAAGGTGGCAGATTGGTGTCTTATAATACAGTGGGCAGAACCTTGTCTTCCGCCTGGCTGTTGGTGGTGGTAAAGTGGCTGTCTGTGTTGGCGGTTTCCGCCATGGTCATAATTCCATTTTTTTTACCGCCGGCCTGTTGGTGGTATTACCGCCACTTTATCTCCGACCGCCAGGGTTGTAATGAGGGCCAATGACTCTTATTCTTTTGAAAATTCATATCTTGACTTGTGTATGTTGGATTTTTTTTCGTTTTGTTCTTGTTTTGTTTAGGTATATATTACGTATTTTTCTAAACCTGTGTTTTGTCATTTTGTAGTGTTCACTGTATTAATGTGTGTGTTGGTACAAATACTTAACACATTGCTTCGTAAGTTAAGCCTGTCTGCTCGTGCCAAGCTACCAAGGGGGTGAGCGGGGGTTAACTGAGTGTGATTCTCCTTTACCCTGACTAGAGTGAGGGTCCTTGCTTGGACAGGGGGGTAACTTGACTGCCAACCAAAGACCTCATTTCTAACAGCTTTCATCAGATATAAAGGCTGGGGAAAAATAAAGTCATGTAATATGTGAAACATGCATATGCAAATACTCAGCAAAGTTAATTGGATTGCATGCTGACCCCTGGGATTAAGATGCCTTATTGCCGCTATCACCTCCTATATCTATCATTCTGTAAATTTGAGGGTGTATGGCTTGCAGACAGATAGAGTGATGATGTACTCCATGGACACTCGTAAATATTTTCACAGTGGCTAAAAAGTGTGGTCTCTGGTGTGACCAAGTGCAGTATTGGTGGCAGCAGGGTGGGATGTGAAGGATGTCCGAAGTATGGACAGTGAGTTGTGGAGTCATTTTGAGGGTTTCATTCAATTGTGCCCTCCAAATTCATCCCCTAGTCGCTAGAAGAGTCATAGATTTGACAATATTGCGTATACTGTCTGTTGGAAATGGCCCTTTCTACAGGGTCATCCAGAGACTTCTTGCCTTCCTCCTCCTCGTTTTCTGACCTTGTTTATGTTGGGTTTAAGATTCTGGGCACTTTAGCTCTGCTGACCAGAGCTAAAGTGCAGGTGCTGTGTACTCTAAACATGGTAACATTGGCTTTTCTCTGCCAGGAAGAAGGATTGCTGTGCTGCCAGGAGGGACTGCCACTCTGCAATTGCATTGCTGTATTGACTTACTGCTGCTGGGTGCTGTGCTGTAGGAGGGACTGCCACTTAACTGTTTGCTCTGCTGTGTTGACCTGCTGCCTGCTGCTTCTGTCAAGCAGTGAGAGGTACTGGCCTTGCTCTCTACATCACTAAACCAAAGAGTCTCAAAGAGCTTTCCCCCTGTTCTTCTGCAGTCTCAGGGACATCAAAAGTGGGTTCTGCAGCTACAAACTTCAAAAAGTGACACATCAACCTGAGTGCAGCAGAAATATGAACGCATTGTGTCCTCGCCATCGATGTAATGCTACAACAAAGGTACTGTTCAGCAAACCCCACATGAGTTCATAGCCGGCCTATCCTCCATCACGATTGGCCTGGATTTTGGATTTGCACGGGTCCCTTGTGACCTCAAGTCCCCATTTTACCGCCATAGACTTCTAAGCACTGTTTTCACGTTCAATCTTTAAAAATTAATACTGATTGGATTTTTGTCGTTTTGATCTTGGTTCAATCAAATAAATATAATCTATTTTTCTAAACTGGTGTTGAGTCCTTTTGTGGTGTCTTTCAATGTGTTATTGTAAATAAGTGTTGCGAAAATACCTGTCTGCTCTGTGCCAAGCTACCCGATGATGAGCACAGGTTAATTTAGGTTGTGTATCTGACTCACCCTGACTAGGACTGTGGTCCCTACTTGGACAGGATACATACCTCTGCCAACTAGAGACTCAATTTCTAACACTGTCTCTCAGTTGCTATCCCTCAACTGCACCCTTTGGTAAGCCTTCTCTGTCTGCTGTTGCTACCTTTGATGAGTCAAGTGTACAAAGCAAGTAACTTGATTACTGAACTGGAATGAAATAAAAATATTAGGCCTCACAATCTATGTACGCATTAATGGGGTCATTACAACATTGGCGGTAAAAGCTGCTTACCGCCGTGCAGAAGACCGCCAACACATCGCCGCGGCTGCGGAATTCCGCCACAGCTATTATGACCCACATCTCGGAACCCGCCAAAATTCAGACACCCACATAAGTCCGCCACACCAAAGGTCATTGATAAACTGGCAAAAACAAAACCTCCACCGTCACGCCAACAGAAATATGCCCACACTATCACGACACACGAATCCATGCGGTGGTCTTTCAACCGCAGTATTCCATTGGCGGTACACACTGCAGCGCTCAAAATACACACACATTTACAAAACACAACCACATTGGACAATTCGAAATACACACACCTGAGACACATACACACACACCCAATACTATATAAAACACACACATCACCCACAAACCCCTATGACAAAAATTGAGAACGAAGCCCAGAGAGAGACACCACCGGCAAGTACAACAGCATCCACAGGCACATAACACCATCACCCACACAACTTCCACGCATCTGACACAACACACCACTACATATCACCACACTTATCACCACACACACCACCCCACACATCACCTACACCACCACATGGCACGGCAAAGACACCCCAGGTTCTCGGAGGAGGAGCTCAGGGTCATGGTGGAGGAAATCATCCGGGTAGAGCCACAGCTATTTGGATCACAGGTGCAGCACACCTCAATTGCAAGGAAGATGGGGCTATGGCGAAGAATAGTGGACAGGGTCAACGCAGTGGGACAGCACCCAAGAAATCGGGAGGACATCAGGAAAAGTCGGAACGACCTACGGGGGAAGGTGCGTTCCGTGGTCTCAAGACACCGCCTGGCGGTTCAGCGGACTGGCGGTGGACCCCCACCTCCTCACCCACAACTAACAACATGGGAGGAGCAGGTCTTGGTGATTCTGCATCCTGAGGGTCTCGCAGGAGTAGGTGGAGGAATGGACTCTGGTAAGTCAAATCTTAACTATTACATCCCCCACCCTACATGCATGCTATCACATACGCCCACCCTCGCCCTCACCCCTATCACTCCAACTCCTCACAAATGTACCAATATCACAAACGAGCCATCCCAACACCAAGCCCTGCATGCAACAACAAAGCATGGACACCCATCACCAAAGCATGCACACTGCACATAGCCGTACACCCCCCTAAACCATCATCACACAAGGTCCCACACAGGAATGCCCAGCACTGGGGTACATTGTCACCCTCCCATTGCACACCATGCCACACACAGATGCAATAATCATGCCTTTCCACCCCTGCAGGACACCTACCCAACGTCACCAGACAGGAGGGTCCAGACATGTCCACTCCACCCACAGAAGAGGCCCACAGTGATGAGAGCACCTCTGTCCAACTGGATCTAGATGACCAGCCCGGCCCATTGGGGGCCTCAGGACAGTCGGTTCCCCTCACACAGGCACAGGCCACCACAGAGCTTCCCCTCTCTGGAAACACCAGCACAGCACCCACCCAGCGGGCCCATACCTCCGTCCCCAGCACACGTCAATCAGCTGTGTGTCCACCACTACAGGGAACCCAGGATAACCCACCACCCCAACAACAACAGGGACCTGGGGGCAGTGGCAGTGGGCACACGGTCCAGGGGACGGAGGCCCAGGAACACAGGGGAACTGGGAGGGCTGCCGTGCAACAGGGGGCGGACAGGCCAAGGAAACCCACTCACCACGAGGCCCATTCCTCCATCATGGGAGCATACCACCACTCCCAGGAGACGATGGCAACGGTACTGGCCAAGTTTCAGGAGACCCAGCGCATGCAGGAGGAACAGTATATGGGCTTCAGGGAGGAACTCAGAACCATCAGCTCCACCCTGGGCACCATCGTAGGGGTGCTGAAGGAAGTACTCAACACCAGGAGGGACACTGTGGCACTCCAAGGGGCCCCTGACACTAGCATGGACGATGAACTGCCCACCACCTCCGCCGGTGCTAGTGGACAGGACGCCCCGCCACAGCACCACCACACCAGCACCCCACCCAGTGCAGAGGGAGAACCACCCCGCAAACAGTCCCTGAGATCCAGGAACAAGACAGAGCACGATGCCAAGACCCCTGCCAAGAAATGAGACCACCCTGATTGTCATCCCACTGTCCCACTTTGTCACCCTGTCCATAATTAAACTGCCCCAGCCCACTTCCTATGCCCATATGGGCAATGCACCTGTGAGACTAATAGACTGGACTCTGCCATGGACACTCCCCCGCCATCACCCCTCACCATTTAACTTCCCCCTCCAATAATTTGCATTTAAATAAACACACCTAAAGCACAAAATTATCTGGAGTCTGTCTGTGATTTCGAAATAGTGTATTTGCAATTACAGTGACAAAATGTTCTTGAAATAGTAATGTCAACATACCTATGTCACACAACTCTAGTCCATGAGGAATGTAAGCAGATGACACACGTTGGGACCCACATCTGTGAAACCGTAAGGGAAAGTGACAACTCAGTGACCATACACTGAGTGAAAACGACAGACAGGATAGAGGTAGTAGTGTAAAAGTACATGTAGTAGGCAGGAATGTATTCTCACCTGTGTTTCACTGGAAATATTTCTGGATCACTGAGTCCCTGTTCTGCATGTCTTCTTCCTCTACTTCATCCTCATCACTGTCCACAGGCTCCACAGCTGCCACAACACCGCCATCTGGACCATCCTCCTGCAGAAAAGGCACCTGTCGTCGCAAAGCCAAGTTGTGAAGCATACAGCAGGCACGATGATCTGGCATACCTGCTTTGGTGAGTAGAATAGGGATCCACCTGTCATATGCAGGCACCTGAACCTGGCCTTCAGGAGGCCGAAGGTCCGCTCGATCACCCTCCTAGTTCGCCCATGGGCCTAATTGTAGCATTCCTCTGCCCAGGTCCTGGGATTCCTCACTGGGGTCAGTAGCCATGACAGGTTGGGGTACGCAGAGTCACCTGCAAATGGCGAGGGACAACTGTTAGACACACACTAACCTGTAGGGATAACCCCAGACAACCATTCCCACTGTCTTGCTTCCAGGGGCTCACCTAATAGCCACACACGGTGCCTCTGGAGTTGACCCATCACATAAGGGATGCTGCTATTCCGCAGGATGTAGGCGTCATGCACTGAGCCAGGGAACATGGCATTCACATGGGAGATGTACTGGTCTGTCAAACATACCATCTGTACATTCATGGAATGATAACTCTTCCGGTTTCTGTATACCTGTTCACTCCTGTGGGGGCGGACCAAAGCCACATGGGTCCCATCAATGGCACCTATGATGTTGGGGATATGTCCCAGGGCATAGAAATCACCTTTCACTGTAGGCAAATCCTCCACCTGAGGGAAAACGATGTAGCTCCGCATTTGTTTCAGAAGGGCAGACAACACTCTGGACAATACGTTGGAAAACATAGGCTGGGACATCCCTGATGCCATGGCCACAGTTGTTTGAAAAGACCCACTTGCAAGGAAATGGAGCACTGACAGCACCTGCACTTGAGGGGGGATTCCTGTGGGATGGCAGATTGTTGACATCAGGTCTGGCTTCAACTGGGTACACAGTTCCTGGATTGTGGCATGGTCAAACCTGTAGGTGATTATCAAATGTCGCTCCTCCATTGTCGACAGGTCCACCAACGGTCGGTACACCGGAGGATGCCGCCATGTCCTCACATGTCCCAGCGGACGGTGCCTATGAAGGACAACAGCGACCACAGAGTCAAACAACTCAGAGGTACGTACCCACAGTTTACACAGAACACCAATCATACACAAAAGGTGGCCTGTATGTGTGTTGAGACTAGGCCTAGGTATGTCTGACGCAGTATAAAATGAGGCCATGTGGCCCCCTGAAATGGCGGCTGCCTGATCTCTAAAGTGGGACAATGGGATGTGAGGTAACTGCGCTGGCGTTGTACATCGTCGCGGTAGGCGGTCGGAGACCGTGGCGCAATGCTGCATTGGTTAACATTGGACCCTATGGGTCCCAGGAGCCAATGACGATGTATGCCGGCGGTGACGGTACGCACCACTGCGGACGTGACCGCCATTTTCTATCTCTTCAATCACTTGATACCTGATCTTCGACAGGAGAGGACCTACACTGCAAGTGCTGCTGTGACCTCAGTCTGGAAGAGACAATGGCTTGTGCGTCTGGGGAAAGGTCCCCTGCCTTCACATCTGAGGAGTTAGAGAAGCTCATTGATGGGGTCCTCCCCCAGTACACGCTACTCTACGGTCCTCCAGACAAACAGGTAAGTACACAGGGAGCATGTTGTATGGGCTATGCCTGTGTGGAGAGGGCTGGATGTAAGAAGGAAGGGGGCAGAGTGCTGCATGCATGAAAGACGGTGGGTACATGTGCCACATGGCAAGGGTAGGGATGGGGGCCACTCACTTTGACGGTGCAGTTGGTAATGACTTCTCTTCTTCCCCTGTACATTTCATGTAGGTCAGCGCCTACCAGAAGAAAGATATTTGGCGTGCCATCGCCAAGGACGTCCGGACCCTGGAGGCCTCCCCCAGACGGAGCACCCACTGCCGGAAAAGATGGAAGGACATTCGCCGCTGGAGCAAGAAGACGGCGGAGGCTCAGCTGGGGATGGCCACCCAACGTGGGAGGGGTGCCCGTCGAACCATGACCCCCCTGATGTTCAGGATCCTGGCGGTGGCCTACCCGGAGTTGGATGGGCGCTTGAGGGCATCACAGCAGACACAAGGGGGTGAGTACACTCTCATTCAGCTGACTTTGCGCGCAGTGGAGTTGTCTGGGTGGGGGAGGAGGGCTGTGGGTTTCCCTACGCCAGGGCGAGTTCCGTAGGCTAGGCCCCTCCGTAAGGCATGGCCCTGTGGCCCCCCACCCCACCTCTGTAGAGTGCCAAGTCCGGCTATTCATGCCCCTGTGTCATCTATGTGTGCAGATGTCGTCCATAGCCTTGTAGGCCATTTCCCAGGAATTGCACTGTAGAGCCCAAGAGCACGGCGTAGTGCAGGGGGCTTCTGTGCCTGTCTAGTCCGCCAACGGTAGCGGCAATCCATGCACTCAATATGTCCTTATTCTGTCTCCCCGCCCCTTTTTGTGGTCTACCTGTTCTTGTGTGCATTAGCATCATCAGGTGGAGGAGCAGTGGCACCAGAGCACGAGGGAGCTGCATCCCACATGGCCATGGAGGGCCACACTACTGTAGTGCTTTCCTCTTATCTAGTTTCTAAGCACTAACATAACACAACAGAAATGCACTTCTGAGGTCAAAGAAGACTTTTATTGTTGTTAATTCTTCCCCAACCACAATATTTTATGTATGACGAATTAGTAGCTTTCAAGTCCGCGTTAATCAAACAAAATATATCAGTTTGCAATATACACAGCAGGTTATATTTATAAGATATTGAATGCAAAGCAAAACAAATACTTCACCGTGTGGGAACTATTTACAGCTACATCTTTCTAAGGTCTGCAAGCTGATGACCCCTGTCAGCCGCGAGAATGAGTTTCATCTACCCACACGGGATGCTGCCAGCTGGCGCCAAGCTCCAGCACGAGGTCCGGCAGATTCGAATCTGACTCTCTGCAGCCTGTTACATTTGTTACAAAGGTGTGCCCCCTCCTCTCAGACCTGGGAAACTGAGCAAGCCTTTTGGAGACTGGCCAGGTCTCCAAGACTACTCCTGTTCCCAAGCTCAAGCGAAGAAAAAACAACACCCATGTACTCTCTCTTATCATGTCTAGTCTACTGTGAGAAAAACATCTTGGTTCTCTGGTGCAAAAACACAGCTTGGAAAAATACAGCTTGGATTCTCAACTGCAATGTCTAACTCCACGTTAAAGGCAATAGGCAGCTAACCTAAGTATCAAATGCAATGTCATGTTAAAGGCAATAGGCAGCTAACCTAAATATCAAATGCAATGTCTAGTGTCATGTCAAAGCCAATAGGCATCTAAGCTGAATACAAAATGCAATGTCTTATATCATGTCAAAGCCCATAGGCAGCTGAGCTGAATACAAAATGCAATGTATAATATCATGTCAAAGCCAATAGGCAGCGGAGCTGAATACAAAATGCAATGTATAATATCATGTCAAAGCCAATAGGCAGAATATCTAATAGCATGTCAAAGTCAATAGGCAGCTAAACTGAATACATCATGTCAAAGCCAATAGGAATGCAATGTCAAAGCCAATAGGCGGCTAGACTGGATACAGCATGTCAAAGCCAATAGGCAGAATACAGAATGTAATGGCTAATGCAATGTCAAAGCCCATAGGCGGCTAAACTGAATACAGAAAGCAATGGCTAATGCCATGTCAAAGCCCATAGGCGGCTAAACTGAACAAAACATACCATGTGCTACTGGTGAACATTGAGCAACTAATATGCGCAGTGGTGAAACACAAAGTCATTGGTCAAAACAAAATTTATCAAATGGCAGTACATTCCGCCCTTTGACCAATGAATTTTTGTTTCACATATCTCCTGTTTCAAACAAAAACAAAAAACATCAGCACAAACAAAAAAACATTATGATCAAAGCAATCCCTGTAAAGCAATAGAAGTGAATTAACACATTGATCTCATAACCTTTCACATCAGATACATCTACATAGAAAAGACTGGGCAATTTTTATACTCTGAATGAGTCTCTAATTCAACAGTGTTAGCAATTTGATGTAGCATGAGTTCTGCTCATGTAAAGGTGCACGGTCCACCTGAAAGGTTTGCTGGAAGATAAGCAAAAGTCAGAGTTCCATACGAGAAGGGAAAAAAAAAAAACACAGCTTAGTTCCCGTGGAAGAATGCAATCAAACAAGTTGAACTTGAACTGAAGGCGCAGCTTGCGCAAAATGGATCCATGGTGCTGGCACTTTACTCAGCCAGGTTCAGGTTGGGGATTCGGTCCCTTCCCCGACCCCACACGCACACACCGGAAGGGGGACCACACAGCACACTCAGGGACAGTGGCGAAACGTGGTAGGATCTGCAAAAGAAACAAGTATGACTTTTCTTGCAAATAACATTTTTCATTTAAACTGCACCCTTCCTCTTTCTTTCCCTGTTTTATAATCAGCAGGACGTTTTTGAGGCCCTTTGTTATATTCTCTGCAGGTTCTGGAGGGTCACTTGGGGCTTCAGCCCACACATCAGCACTGAGGTTTTTATCTGCTGCGCCACAGCTTCCCTTTTCTTGCACTGTCAGAAGGGCTGGGGCAGACTCCTTCTTTAACAAACCTCCATTCACTGCATTTTTGACAATTTGGGCCATTCTGTCTCCAATTTGTTTGAATGAATCAGATTCTTTTCTAGGTATCAGCATAATTTCGATTTTTCCTTGGTAGTTTTCAGCAATCACTCTCCCTAAAACCTGATCAATTTGCCATTTCTGTTCTGGTAACTTTCCTCTCCCCAACTGCTCTGTGACTGCTTGCATGACAGATTGCTTTTGTGCGTGCTGCACAGTTTTTATCAAATCTAGGGGAATGTGCATCTCTCTCATCTCTGCCCACCTGTAAGTGGCTTTTTCTCTCAGCTGTTCACATTTCTGGGGCACCCACATAGCCATCCCCACTAAGGAAGAATTCTGGGTGAACACTTCTCTCTCTGAATTTTTCTCATTAACATCTGCAAGGTAATTGAACCAGTTAGGTGCAAAAACATTAGCAATGGACCAAAAATCAGCGTAAAAATGACACATCTCACGTAGCTCTTGCTTTAAAATCTGACACACATTATACAACGCTGTTCCTTCTACTGTGCCAGAAAGCAACATTTCAGTCAATGAATCATTAGTAAAACAAACATGCTTTTTATCTTCAGTGGACACGAATTCAAATGGTGCACACAATTTCACCGGTAATTCTTTTACCTGTGGTACTCTAGCCCTGTCTTGCAAGTAACAGATCCATTGTATGATTCTAGCTAGGGGCACTATTTTCTTCCCTTGTTCATGATTTACGTGTACATAAGTATTTCCTTCTTGCACTGCGCAGAAACCTAATGTCTGCATTATTTCATTTGCCAAATCACAAGCGCGCAACTGCATATAATTTTTCACAGTGACCATATACAAAAGTGTTAGGATTTCACTCAAATAAGGGCTATTCTTTTTCCAAAAATCAAACAAGCTAATGAAAGTCGGCTCTTGCTCTAATCACATTCTGGTCTCTCTCGTCCGTGTTATCAGTTAAGGAATGCATTTTGTCTGCCAAAAACCCTGGCTCACACGAAAACTCAGTGCAGCTCGGAGCTGTCTTAACCCCCTCATTACTGGAATGGGACAAGAAAGATTCTTCATTTTTATAACTTTCAGCATTATTTTGAATTATTGTATCCTGGCTAATTTGCTCACGTAAATTCCTATTTTCATGTTCCAACTTCCTACATTTCTCCTGCATTTCTCTGTAAGCAGATAAAGGTATCCAGACCTTTCTGTCATCATTACTTCCAAAAGACACGTTTTCTACATCAGGCATTTTAGCTACACATGCATTTTCTTCTGTAATTCCCCAAACAGAAAACAATTCACAGTTTTTCTTAGCACCATCAGGCAGTTCATCAACACATGTATTCTCAGACATGGTCTGCCGTGCTACTGTGATTCTCCAAACAGAACAATTTCTGTAATTCTCCAAACAACAAAAAAAAATTACACTTTTAAAGTGTGCACTTAGAAATCTACTAACTCGTCAAACCCCTTCTTAATCACCTCTTAATGACCGACCCCACGACTCCAGGTACCAATTGTAGTGCTTTCCTCTTATCTAGTTTCTAAGCACTAACATAACACAACAGAAATGCACTTCTGAGGTCAAAGAAGACTTTTATTGTTGTTAATTCTTCCCCAACCCCAATATTTTATGTATGACGAATTAGTAGCTTTCAAGTCCGCGTTAATCAAACAAAATATATCAGTTTGCAATATACACAGCAGGTTATATTTATAAGATATTGAATGCAAAGCAAAACAAATACTTCACCGTGTGGGAACTATTTACAGCTACATCTTTCTAAGGTCTGCAAGCTGATGACCCCTGTCAGCCGCGAGAAAGAGTTTCATCTACCCACACGGGATGCTGGCAGCTGGCGCCAAGCTCCAGCACGAGGTCCGGCAGATTCGAATCTGACTCTCTGCAGCCTGTTACATTTGTTACAAAGGTGTGCCCCCTCCTCTCAGACCTGGGAAACTGAGCAAGCCTTTTGGAGACTGGCCAGGTCTCCAAGACTACTCCTGTTCCCAAGCTCAAGCGAAGAAAAAACAACACCCATGTACTCTCTCTTATCATGTCTAGTCTACTGTGAGAAAAACATCTTGGTTCTCTGGTGCAAAAACACAGCTTGGAAAAATACAGCTTGGATTCTCAACTGCAATGTCTAACTCCACGTTAAAGGCAATATGCAGCTAACCTAAGTATCAAATGCAATGTCATGTTAAAGGCAATAGGCAGCTAACCTAAATATCAAATGCAATGTCTAGTGTCATGTCAAAGCCAATAGGCATCTAAGCTGAATACAAAATGCAATGTCTTATATCATGTCAAAGCCCATAGGCAGTTGAGCTGAATACAAAATGCAATGTATAATATCATGTCAAAGCCAATAGGCAGCGGAGCTGAATACAAAATGCAATGTATAATATCATGTCAAAGCCAATAGGCAGAATATCTAATAGCATGTCAAAGTCAATAGGCAGCTAAACTGAATACATCATGTCAAAGCCAATAGGAATGCAATGTCAAAGCCAATAGGCGGCTAGACTGGATACAGCATGTCAAAGCCAATAGGCAGAATACAGAATGTAATGGCTAATGCAATGTCAAAGCCCATAGGCGGCTAAACTGAATACAGAAAGCAATGGCTAATGCCATGTCAAAGCCCATAGGCGGCTAAACTGAACAAAACATACCATGAGCTACTGGTGAACATTGAGCAACTAATATGCGCAGTGGTGAAACACAAAGTCATTGGTCAAAACAAAATTTATCAAATGGCAGTACAACTACGTACTCTGAATTCACCAGTGGGACGGAGGGCGAGGGGAGCTCCACGGCGGGGACAGGAGCTGAGACCAGCGACACGGACTCGTCCTCTGATGGGAGCTCCCTTGTGGTGGTGGCAACATCTGTGCCCCCCGCATCTACAGGTACAGCCGCCACCCCCCCTACCAGCCCTGCCCTCCCAGCAGCCCCTCAGCCTTTGCCCCGTACCCGCTCACCCAGGAGGGTGGGCATCACCTTTGCCCCAGGCACCTCAGGCCCTGCCCCAGTCACCCCTGCTGCCCTCAGTGAGGAGGCCATTGACCTCCTCAGGTCTCTCACTGTTGGGCAGTCTACCATTTTGAATGCCATCCAGGGTGTAGAGAGGCAGTTGCAACAAAGCAATGCATTCCTGGAGGGCATTCATTCTGGTCAGACGGCCCTTCATGAGCTTTTCAGACTCTGGCCTCAGCACTGATGGCAGCCATTGTCCCCGTCTCTAGCCTCCCCCCTCCAACGTCCTCCACCCCGACCCAATCCCCAGTACCTCTGCCTATCCTGAGCACACCATCAGACCAGCCTGCACACACTTCAACACACAAGGGAAGCTGAGGCAAACATAAGCACCACACATCCCACAGGTACTCACGCAAGCAACACACACATGCAGACACACCAACATCCACTGCCTCCACTGTGTCCCCTTCCTCCTCATCTCCCTCCTCATCTCCCTCCTCCCTCCTACCCTTCTCCCTCCCAGTCTCGTCTACACTCACACCTGCATGCACTACCTCTACAGCCACTACGTCCCTCTCCAGCACACCCACCACCACACCCCGCTCACGTGCAGTCACCACCCCCACTACCATTCTCACGTCCCCTGTGTCCTCTCCCAGTGTGTCTGTGACGCCCCCTCCCAAGATACACAAACGCAGGCACCCACCTCACGACAGCCTCCAGCGCATGCACCTTCACCCAAAGTCACCAAACGTACACCTCCTACAGCCACCACCTCTTCCTCCACTCCCAAACCCCCTCCAGCTACCCGTCCCAGTGTGTCCAAAAAACTTTTCCTGTCCACCCTTGACCTCTTTCCCACACCTCCCACACCCCGTCCTTCTCATAGGTCCCGAAGTAGCACCTCAGCCACAACATCTCTGGGACCAGTGGTGCCTGTAGTCACCGGAAAGTGGAGTGCACCAGCCACCAGGACAGCCAGTGTGGCACAGAGCCACAGCACAGACAGTCCCCCACCTGTGAAGCATCAGAAGTTGGCCAGTGCCCGGCGGGAGAGGGGGAAGACTCCAGCCACCAAAGCCGCTCCCAGGGGTCCCGTTGGGAGTGTGGAGTCAGCTGTGACACCTTCCAAGGTGGGGAAGGGCCACAAGAAACCCAGCAAGTCTGGCAAGAGCAGCTCGGCGGAGAAGACCGCCATTTCCCCGCTGCCCAGGAGGCCACCGCCAGCCCCAGCCCAGCTGCCCAGGAGGCCACCGCCAGCCCCAGCCCAGCTGCCCAGGAGGCCACTGCCAGCCCCAGCCCAGCTGCCCAGGAGGTCACCGCCAGCACCAGCCCAGCTGCCCAGGAGGCCAGCACCAGCCCAGCTGGGCCATGAAGGACCGCCAGCAAAAGGCCCGTTGGGCCATGAAGGACCGCCAGCAGCTGAGACCCTGCAATGTAGACCGCCATCTGAAGCACCGCTGAACAGGGCACCGCCATCTGAAGCACCGCTGAACAGGACACCGCCATCTGAAGCACCGCTGCACAGGGCACCGCCATCTCAAGCACCGCTAGCCCATGAGTGGCAGGGGCACTGACGCAACTGGGTCCGTCACGGGGTGAATGATGCACTCTGGGCACCAGTCCCCCTACAGAACCAGTGGAGAGATACATCCACTACCTCTGTCCTTAACAGGATGAAGCACTCTGGGCACCAGTCATCCTCCAGAACCAGTGGAGAGATCCATCCACTACCTCTGTCCTTAACAGGATGAAGCACTCTGGGCACCAGTCCCCCTCCAGAACCAGTGGAGACTGTCATCCACTTGAGAGACTGTAGCTTTGTACTCCCCAGGATTGAACAGTGGGCAACCCACCCACTGTAGAGACTTGAGACTGTGGCTTTGCACTCCCTAGGATTGAACAGTGGGCAAACCACCCACTGTAGACACTTGAGAGACTGTGGCTTTGCACTCCCCAGGATTGAACAGTGGGCAACCCACCCACTGTTGAGACTTGAGCGACTGTGGCTTTGCACTCCCCAGGATGCAGCAGTGGGCAACCCACGCACTGTAGAGACTTGAGAGACTGTGGCTTTGCACTCCCCAGGATAAAGCAGTGGGCAAGCCACCCACTGTATAGACTTGAGAGACTGTGGCTTTGCACTCCCCAGGATTGAACAATGGGCAACCCACCCACTGTAGAGACTTGAGAGACTGTAGCTTTGCACTCCCCAGGATTGAACAGTGGGCAACCCACCCACTGTAGAGACTTGAGAGACTGTGGCTTTGCACTCCCCAGGATTGAACAGTGGGCATGTGGCCCCCTCGTGGATTTGGCGTTGTGCACTCAACCGGCTGAGGTGCCCCCCCTTTCCCTCCCCCTGAGGTGCCTGTTTTCTTGCTCTCTGATGCCCCTGCAGTGTTCTCTCCGTCATGGTCGGGGATCTTGTGTGGGCCTCGCCCATACTGCGTGGTCCCAGTGTTCCACGGACTTTCTTTATGCAGTACCTGGACTACTATGCCTGGTATTTATTTTGTACATTGTGTATATATATATTTCTGCCTACTTGTTTTTAATATATTCCGATGGTTACACTCATTTTCTTTGGTCTTTGCATTCTTCCGGGGGGTTTTGAGGTGTAACAGTGTAACTGTGATGTATTGATATGCATTAGTGTGTGTGTTGTGGTGGGTGAGGGTGGAGGTGTTGCATGTGTGTGTCCCTGTTTTTGCTTCCCCCCCCCTGTGTCGTAGGTGCTGTACTCACCGTGGTCTTCGCCGCCGGCGTTCGTGCTCCTGGTAGAGGAGCAGGAAGACTATCGCAGGGAGAATTTGGAGTTCCCGTTCCATGGTGTCCTCGTTCCTCGTGGAGTGTGTAGAGGTGAGTATTTTCCCTTCAAATTTCCTGTTTCTGCCATGTTTTTATCCGCGGTGAATCCGCCCCGGAAAAGGTGGCGGATTGGTAGGTTGTGATACTGTGGGCGGTACATTGCCTCCCGCCTGTCTGTTGGCGGTGACCGCCGCGCTGTTTGTTTGTACCACCGTGGCGGTCTGAGTGTTAAAGTGGCTGTCTTTGTTGGCGGTTTCCGCCACGGTCGTAATTGGAATTATTTTACCGCCGGCCTGTTGGCCTGTTTCTAAGTGGAAAGCTACTGTTTTACCTGTGTTCCTTGTACTGTACTTCTTTGTGATAAAAATTGCAACTTTTAACAATGAGTTTTAGTTTTTTAAAGGAAGTGATGTTAGCTAAATGTCCTGTTTAAAATTGTAATTATTACACGGAAACCGCCATCCAGAGAGGAGTGTGAATGTGACCTTATCTTGGAAGAGGAACAAACAAAGATACAACTGAAGCCCAGATGAAAGGTTATTGGCTATGCACTAATCCACCTCATAGCCTTGTTCAATAGAAGCTTAGCTAGTAATTTTTGGGACATTAATTTAGCAATCTTTAGGTGAAGCAGTCCAGTTCAGATGCTGTTCAGTTTTTGCCCAGTTCAGTGCTGCTCTTGTTTAATAGTTTAGTTACTTTAGGCACAACATTACTGAACTGTTTTCCCTTTCCATGTTTCCTGATGCTGATCTCTGAAGACCTGCTGTTCCTGTTCTCTACTGATGAAGACTCTGCAAGTTGCTGTCTCATTTAGGAGAGGTAGAACCAATGTGCATTTATTTTTCCTTTGCAGGTTTTCCCCTTTAGAAATCCAACCGCATTTTTGTTGGTGCCATAGTTAGATTTTTCCAATTTTATTTTTTGCCTTATTTGAATTTTTCAATGTGACAAAGCCCAGCCCACACATGCTTTTCAAATTAGAGTTTGGAAGTTAGGATGCCTGATCCAAAATTAATTTCAATGTTTATTAATTGATTGTAATTTATTCAATTGCACAACTAAATGACGTTTGCTGCTATATTCAAATTCATTTTGTTGTTATTCCGCATAATATGTTTGAATGTTTAATGGTAATTTCTCTTACAAGACTGAGATTCTTCAGAAACTTTGGACAGCCTCTGTTGTTTCTATATTTCTATCATTTGGTTTGCACATCATTTTCGTGAGCATTGTCAATTCATAGGCAATAAATGTTTAAACTTTGGTGTGTGGTGTGGTGATTCATGACCACGTAAGTCATTGTGTTAATAAATTACTGACTCATTATTGTATATTTTGATTCTATTAGTTCTCATTGTTGATTTAATGATCATTACTCCCGTCTAGAGTCAAAAGATTTGAGTCGACCTCTGAGGGTAGTAGATGTCACTACCCTATTGCGTGTCACCATAGCCTAATATTAGGAGTTCAAACACCCACAGCTTTTGGTAGTAAAGGAGGATGGTTTCATCTCAATAGTAGAGGATCATCTGGTTTTGAGGTTTTGTCTCAACAGGAGAGGATCATCCTGGTTTTGAGAGATTTGGTTTTGCTAATGCTTGTTTAATATTCAGATTCTGGTTATTTGTTTTTGCCAAAGCTTGTTTAAATGATATGGGTATGTTCCCACTGCGTCCAGTGTTGGTTGAGTTCTAAGTAGTGTTTGCGCTTGAAATGCTTTTCCAAATCACAGGTGAATTGTGATGTATGAAAGAAGGGAGTTTGCGTACTCCAATGTAGTTGAGTAGGGAGTTGGATTGGCAGTTGTGTGTGTGTTGATAAGTTGCTATTGATCATAAGCATGAGTATTTTTAATAAAGCTGAAACCAACTACACACCTTCTCCAGAGACTACTACATTTTCTGAGTTAGACAAGTTCTAAAAACATGAGAGTTATTTACACATGGACAGCTCAAAAGGAGATATTTTTTCTAATGTTTTCTATCATTTGCTGTATGAATATGTTGAGATTATGGATGTGAGAGGATGTTATGTGTTTACACAAATCCCTTTATCAGTACAAAAAAGGATTACCTATCATAATTTAGCACTAACACCTGGGATTAGTTGTAGTCTTCTATTAACAAAGGTTTATAATCAAGAATACATACAGTATTCCTATTCTAATTTTGATTTAGTCTTTTCTTTTGTTCCCATTAACCAACACTTCAGTAGTATTGCTAAAACTAGGAACATAGACATTGTGGGAGGTTTCTTCAAACCTGCACTGAATTGTGGCACAGCCTATGCACACCAGAGTAACCTCACATGTACACTTTCATCAATTGAGAGAACTTTCCTGGATCAGAGTGATGATAGAAGGGCAAAGAAGGAGAAAATATAGAAGGGTTTAGTGAAATGCACTTACAAGAATGATCATGCATATAGTGTGACTAACATACAAGGGAAGCTTGCTTTAGATTACCAACATGTAGGAAAGCTTTGTAAATACAGGCCTCAATCCAGAACTGATGCTATGTTTGTGGGAACAAGTGAATGCAGACGTATTTTTAGTTAGGAATACATGGGACTTTATGCTAAATGGACAAGATCCTACAATTCCAGGTGTATATTACATCTGTGGTGAGAATGTCTTTTATTGTCTCCATAGGGGATGGTATGGAACTTGTTACCAGGGAGTGGGTTTCCCTAAAATGTACCAGATTGACAACATATATGATACACATGAGAACTTAAGACTAAGATCAAAAAGAGCAGGTTATTCAGAAATAATTGGGGATATAATTGGAGCAATTATTCCTTCTATGGGAGTTGTTCTGAATGACATGGAAATAAGAAAGCTGTAACAACTTTTTTCTGGGGCCATGCTTCTCATGGACACAGAAATGGCTACAGTACGTTCAATGGTTCTTCAGAACCGTCTTGCTTTAGAGATCCTTTTACCAAAAGAGGGTGGAGTCTGTTGGATGCTTAAGGTGCAACACTGTTGCACTTTTATCCCAGACAACAGTAAAGGAATTAGGAGCTTTAGTAAAACATTGCCAATTTTGAATTTTGACTTAAAAGACGTGAAACAACCAAGTGCGTGGGAAAAAATAGGCAAATGTTTTACTGAAATGGGAAATTAGTTGGGAAATCTTGGTCAGTGTATTGCGGCAATGATACTGAAACCATTATTAATAGTGGTTGTGTGTCTCATTTGTATAATCAGACTTTATAAACTATAGATTCATACAATTACAAAAGATGAACAATGAACAGAGGAGGAAAGAAATAGAAATGTAAAAGATAAGAAGCAGATACTTTTGTGATTTGAGAAATTTGGAAGAATGTCGAAAGCCTAACTGTAGATATACTAAACAAACTATGTTTTGAGTTGTCTCATTAATTAATTAAATGTGTAACTAAATATAACACATGATGTGTAATAACGTGCATTAAAAGGCCTAACTGAAAATACATGTTAGAAAAATAAACGTGCAGCTTTAAAAGTGGTTGACATGGTGTAAGCCACCTTGAGTTCAATGTGAAATAAAGTGTCTGTGAAAATGTATTTTCATTAATTATAACGACATGTACTGACAAAACCTGAATAATATTATTGTACTACAAAACTAATGGTTTGACATGTAATAACATTAGTATAAAGGCCCACTTTTTAGTATTTTTCCAGAAGCACATGTTTAAATGTTATGCTGATTTTACTGAAATGCTTTCACAAACATTGTTTATTAAAATCTCACAGTGGAAAGCTACGGCTTTCCCTGTCCTTCTTGTACTGTATTTCCTTGTGATAAAAATTTTAAATTTAAAAATGAGCTTTAGTTCATGATAGGAAGCAACGTTAGCTAAATGTCATGTTTGTGTTGCTGTTTAAAACTGTAATTATTACACTGAAACTGCCATTCAGGGAGGAGTGTGAATGTGACGTTTTCTTGGAAAATGAACAAAGCCCACATGAAAGTTTATTGGTTGTGCACTAACCCACCATAGTCTTGTCCAACAGAAGCCTAGCTAGTAACTTTTGGGACTTTAATTTAGCAAGCTTTAGGTGATGTAGTTCAGTTCAGATGCTGTTCAGCTTTTGCCCAGTTCAGTACTGCTCTTGTTTAACAGTTCAGTTACTTTACGCCCAACATTACTGACCTGTTTTCCCTTTCCATGTTTCCTGATGCTGATCTCTGAAGTATCAGTCAAAAAATACACTGTTCCCCAAGACAAAAAGAGAATCCACTAGCCACTCCTAAAAATAGAAGCAAAAGCCCTCACACATCCATGTTGTATTGATCATAAAGGGTCTCGGTCAAGGTTGAAAACATAAAGGAGTGGGATGGTTCTGCCACTCTAACAATATACAGAGGGATGAAAGATAAATCCTCCTTCAGCCACTAATCAAGGTCAACATGTTTTACGCCTACAAAGTCCCTACGGATCACATGGTGCTTCATCAGGACCAAAAAAAATCTCCTAAGCTACACTACATACAAAAATGTGTGAGTGGATTTGTGAATGAGATCATGAGTTTAACTTACTCAAAATGCTATGCATTTTAACAGTCTAATTAGATGAAGCCTATAGAAAAAACAGAAAAAGTGAACCAACAGTCATATATTGGAATACATACATCAAACAGGACTCATAAGAAAGTTTTGTGGCTCTCAGTGATGGCATGCTGCCATGCTTCATGTTAATGCAAACTCAAGGTAACAACTACTTACCCTCCTCTATTATGGATGGGGCTCCTTAGGAAAGTGCGTACAATAACACAATCATTGCTTCTACAGAGATACATAAAGTACATTAAAAATCAAGATAGGTAAGGAACAAGATAGCTGTATGCCTCATGCTATTTAGAACATTGTGCAGAAGCAAACCCACTAGTAAGCAGAAAGAGAAAATCTACTAGTGCGTATATATGAATCTAAAGAGATCTGCAAAGCCTGGGAAGGCAGTGTATGCGAGGCCAATAGGCGAAATAATAAAGGGACACATCCCCTTAGTCATGTCCAAATGCAATACAGAAATATGGGCAAAGGAAAAGAAGTGGTATAATGAACATGCTCTCGTTAACTCCTTGTTTACAGGATATATTTACTAAAAACACGGAAAAATATATGCCATCCCGGTCGAATGTAAGTTAATGTCTGTCAAGTGTGCCAGCGATGTCTGAACCACAGACAAACAGTATAGCCTGGAAAGACAATAAATGTGTGGCCTCCGAGTGAATAATCATGGGGGCATTGTCTCTTTTCTCTGCCCTATTTAGAAATCTGAGCGTCAATGAAAAAGTGGTAAAATGTAAAAATGATGAGCCAAATAAAGGAAATAAAATGGTGCACAATGTTATTGGTAATCTGTAATATGAAGGGCATGTATACCAAAGGTAAACAAAGACTACAATATATCCCTCTGTGTCCGTATAAATATGACAAACTGTGTCAGTCCAGCAAACACAGGGAGGAGAAGGAAAGTTCACACCACGTTGACACTTACTTGGTAGAGCAAAGGTCCGGAGCTGGTAACCTACCCGGCGGCCGCGTTCCCAAAATCAGAAGCAATATGCGGCTGGTGGATTAAAAATTTGCTAACATTCGCGCCAAGAATTTTCAATTCTATTAAGGACACGGAGGCGAAGATTATGCTTCTCTTTCTTTACTACTCAAATATCAGCAGCCAATCAAAATACAAACTACATTTCCCAAAAATCATTGCAGAAAAGTGTCCACCAATCAACAGCCCTTTAATCATATTAGAGTTCACCAACGTTCAGGGACTTACTCTTTCTTTGCGTCACGAACTGGATAGTAAGATTGCACAAACACGAACTTGAAGAATGCCTGGGATCATTAACAGCTGACTGAAGATACCATTCCTCCAGCTTCCGGTGGCACTCCGTCTTACTCCACTTTTTGCTCCGATCCTAGGTAGACAAGAAAGATCATAATAATAACAACAATAATGATAATAACAATCATACTAGAAATATTATTAGCATCAATAAGTTTATCTACATAGCAGTAGGATAAAATTGGGAGGGAACATGACGACACATCTCAACAGAAAACTGCATTTACCGAAAAAATGGTTGCTTAAACAAAACAACCCGTGGGCGGGATAATCTTTGCCTCCGTGTCCTTAATAGAATTGAAAATTCTTGGCGCGAATGTTAGCAAATTTTTCATTCTATGTCAGGACCGGAGGCTCAGATTATGCTAGTTCAAAGCTGCCTGAAACACACTGGATGCAAAATCACCCACAGGTTTGTAATAAAACTGTTTGAAAGTGGAACCTGAAGACCAATCTGCTGACTTCATAATATCCAGCACTGATATACCCAATCCTACAGCTTTTGAAGCCATCGCACCCCGAACCGAGTGCGCACTAAATACCTGCATATCAATTCCTGCTTCAGCCATGACAAATCGCAACCATCTGACAATGGTAGCTGTAGACACAGGTTTGAAAGGTTTGCAAAGAGAAATCAATAATTGGCCTGTCAGACTCTGTCTAAGGGACCTAGTACATTGTTCATATTCTTTTAGACAAGCAACAACACTCAATTTCTTAGAAAAAGGAAAAGCAAAATATTCTATACAGGTAGGCATTGTTTTTGTTCTTCTAGAGATGGAAAAATTGACACCTTCTGGTGTAAAAACTCTACCTGCAAGATCCAAGGCTACCACATCCGAAGAACGTCGACAAGCTGCTAGGCATAGCAGCATGGCCAGTTTAGCCGATAGCTGTTTCCTAGAAAGGTCAGGATTATCTGGCCATCTCTCAAACAGATGAAGAACCAGATTCACATCCCAAAGGGAAGTATACTTGGAAGAAAGAGGCTTAGAAACCCTGACTCCTTTTAACAGCTTAACCACTACCGGATGCATACCTACCGAAACACCATCCACCTTACCATGGCCAGCAGAAATAGCCGAACAAAAATTATTTACTGACCTGTAAGATAATCCATCGTCGGCTTTCTGTGATAAAAAATTCACAATGTGGGCAAGCTCGGCTGCCACGGGATCCAAAGACCATTCCAGGAACCAAGTGCTCCAGACTCTCCAAGCGGAGAGATACCTCTTTCTAATGGAAGGCGCCCAAGCCCCACTGATAAACTTCTGAGCTGATTGCGAAATGCCTGGCAAGTGCCACTGTTGCCTGAAAGCCTCCAGGCCATCAGCTGCAACTGCCTGTCCAGAACTAGAGGGTGTTTCTCACCTTGCGGACCCAGAAGCATGTCCAGCAATGTTCTGCTTTCCTTCTTATCTCGTAATCTGAGCTTACAGAACATATCAAGAATGCACTTCTGAGTTCAAAGAAGACCTTTATTGTTGTTAATTCCTCCCCACCCACAAGTTCGTGAGAGACGAATTAATAGATTTCAAGCACAAAAGTAGTCACAGCATTAAAACAAAATAGATCTCAGTTGCAATGTACACAGCAGGTTATATTTATAAGATATTGAATGCAAAGCAAAACAAATACTTCACCCTGTGAGAAACTGTTTACAGCTTCATATTTCTGGGGTCTGCAAGTTGATGACGCCGGTCAACTGCGAGAAAGAGATTATCTACCCACACGGGAGACTGGCAACTGGCGCCAAGTTCCAGTCCGAAGTCAGGCAGAAAATAATCTAATTCTCTGAAGCCCCGAGCCATCCGTTACAAAAGCGTGCCCCCTCCTCTCAGACTCGGGAAAACTACGCAAGCCTTTGGAGACTGGCCAGATCTCCTAGACTGCTCCTCTTCCCAAGCTTGAGCATGAAGGAAAACACCAAATGTACTCTCTCTTATCATGTCTAGTCTACTGTGCGAAGAAAACAGCTTGGTTCATCTTGTGGAAAAACATAGCTTGGAAAAATACAGCTTGGATTCTCAACTGCAATGTCTAACTCCACGTTAAAGGCAATAGCCAGCTAACCTAAATATCAAATATAATGTCTAGTGTCATGTCAAAGCCAATAGGCAGCTGAGCTGAATACAAAATGTAATATTTAATATCATGTCAAAGCCAATAGGCAGCTGAGCTGAATACAAAATGCAATGTCTAATATCATGTCAAAGCCAATAGGCAGCTAAGCTGAATACAAAATGCAATGTATAATATCATGTCAAAGCCAATAGGCAGCTAAGCTGGATCCCTCTATTTCCAGAATTAGAATTAATTTACGCACTCCCTCCTGTTCCTTTAACAGTGAGGTTGAGTCCGCCGAGGTGGCACTGTCCTACCTGGGTGGGGCTAGGTGGTCATATGATGAAGCATGACACTATATAGTGTGTGAGACCACCTAGTTCGTAAAGGAAATTCCTCCCCCTCCCTGTTTTCCAGACCCTCTGCAGTACCATAGCTAACTGATACCCCGCCTCTAATTGAGGACCACGAGTGATCTGGTGTCACAATTGATGCAGCATTGATCCATCCCTCGTTATACTAAAAGAACCCCGTACTCCTTTTTGTGTTTTTGTGACCTGGAAAGATCGCCTGGACTGAGGATGCCAGGAGTCCCACAATCCGAGCGATCTTTCTCAGGGACAATGACATCTTGGTCAAGGCCACCTGAAGCTCCTGAAGAAGGGCTACTGTTGTGAGCCCGTGTTGCCTCAGCTGTTCCTGGGATTGCTCTATGATCAGGATATTGTCTAGATAGACGATCAAACAAATCCCTTTCTCCCTCAAAAATGCCACTACGGGCTTGAGCAGCTTGGTAAAACACCAAGGTGCCGAAGAGAGCCCGAAGGGCAGAACCAAGTACTCCATCCAAGTGTCCCTCCACCTGAACTGGAGGAAACGCCTGTGGGGATGCCAGATGGGGATCGTCAAATAGGCATCTTTGAGATCCAGTTGTATCAGCCAGTCTCCCGGCTGAAGAAGGTCTGGTAAGAGATGAAGACCCTCCATTTTGAAATGTCAGTAAACGACAAAAGCGTTGAAGTCTCGAAGATTTATGACTAAACGGTGACCTCCTCCCCTTTTCTGAACTAGAAAAATATTGCTACAGAAACCCGAAGGATGGGGATCGCAAAGAGAAATGGCTTTCTTCTGGAGCAGCACTTGAATCTCGGAGTCTATGATGCTCGCGTCTTGTTGGGAAAAATGGAGAGGGGGAGGAATACTCTCCTGCAGCGGAGTCTGATAAAACTCCAGACGAAAACCTTGAACGGTTTGCAACACCCATGCATCCTGAGTCACACAACACCAATTGTGGAGGAAAAACTGAACATGACCCCCCAACTAAATGAAGGAATCGCCTAGCACAGTGGTTGCCAACCCGTGGGCCGGGGACCCCTGGGGGTCCGCAAAGCCTCCTCAGGGGGTCCGCGGCTGCTTAAAACATTTAGGGGGTCATTCCTACCCTGGCGGTCTATGACCGCCAGGGCAGGTGACGGAGGAAGCACCGCCAACCGGCTGGCGGTGCTTCCGTGGGCATTCTGACCGCGGCGGTACAGCTGCGGTCAGAAACGGGAAACCGGCGGTGTCCCGCCAGTTTCCCGCTGCCCCAGGGAATCCTCCACGGCGGCGCTGCTTGCAGCGCCGCCATGGGGATTCCGACCCCCTTACCGCCATCCTGTTCCTGACGGTTTTCACCGCCAGGAACAGGATGGCGGTAACGGGTGTCGTGGGGCCCCTGGGGGCCCCTGCAGTGCCCAGGCCAATAGCATGGGCACTGCAGGGGCCCCCTAACATGGTCCCACATTGATTTTCAGTGTCTGCCTAGCAGACACTGAAAATCGCAACGGGTGCAACTGCACCCGTCGCACACCAGCAACTCCGCTGGCTCCATTCGGAGCCGGTTTCCTCGTTGCTGGTGCTTTCCCGCTGGGCGTGCGGGCGGCCTTTTGGCGGTCGCCTGCCAGCCCAGCTGGACAGCCAGAATGACCGCCGCGGTCTTTTCTTCTGGCAGTTCCCGCTTGGCGGGCGGCGACTGCCGCCCGCCAAACTAGGAATCACCCCCTTAATAATATTAGGTCCCAGCTATCAGTAATGACTCCTCGGGGGTCCCCGTGTTCCAATAATGATTCAGTGGGGGTCCCCGGGCTCCAGTATTGATAAAATAGGGGTCCACACAAGTCAAAAGGTTGGGAACCACTGGTCTAGCATTCTCACCTGTAGACAAGGTTGACTGGGAGTGGATCTGGCACCGCTTCGTTGACCACGCCGCCGGGTGAAGCGGGAGCGTGAGGGGAAGAAGGCACCTCCTCTATTATAATCCTGGCCCCGGCAGGAGCCACACTGGGAGCCTTGGAAGGATGGATGGCCTGACGAGCGCCCCCTACCTCGTCCGGCCCGGCCAAAAACACAAGATTGAAAGACCTTCTTAAGGTTCACTTGTGCTTTGTCCAGGGTTGTAAAAGTAGTAACATACTTGGCAACATCTTTGACGAACTTGTCGCCAAAAAGATGACCATCCACCAGGGGGCCTGCATCCGCCGCCGCCAACTCTGTCAAGGTCGGATAAATCCTCATGAGAAGGGATTTCCTGCGCTCAGATGAGATAGCGCAGTTCGCATTCCCCAACAAACATATTGCCCTCTGAGTCCACTCAGCTAGAGTATGGGGATCAATAGGCTCACAAGACTCCTTAGCCCTCAGGGCCATTTCCAATATTTTGGCCCAGGGTCCCGCGAGGTCCAAAAGTTTGTCCTGGCATGAGCGCCAGGCCCTGTCGATATCTTTTTTGGGATCCTTGGCGAATTTTTTAAGGAAGGTCAGCATGCTGGGGTCTATATCTGGCGTCTCCGCCACCTTATCCGGAATCTCCGGCCTAGGGCACTCTATTTCGAACCTCCTTGTTAAAACCCTTTCTCAATTTGTCGTGGAGATAATCTGCCACGGCCTGCGCTGGGGCCCAATCCGCAGAGCGAGGGTGGATAATATCCTCTGGGTTGAATTGGAAAGGGTTAGAGGGCGAGTGAGACCTTTCCTTGACCTGAGAAGAGCCGGATTTTCAAGCTCTCTTGCGCTTACGCAAGGTACTGCTGGAGTGAGAGGACTTAGAGGAGGTTGAGTCCGAATCAGATGAATCTGCCGCTTCTAGAAAAGGGCCCTTTGATGTTGACGGCAAGGAACAATACACATGGTCAGCGGAAGCCTTAGCCAACGCTGACAAGGCACCATCATGCGGCCAAGAATAGGTCTGGGGAGTAGTCGACGTCTCAGGGCCTTCCTCCATCAGCTTCTCATCTGGCAAGGGGGCCATCCCTTGCTTTTTGATAAAGGAATCAAATTTCTGAGTGATGGGCTTGAGAGCTGCGAGGAAAGCTTGGTTAATCGTCTGCGGCACACACAGACACCGCCAGCGCCCTGCTCAGAGACTGTTGTACTGAGGCATTAATTACCTCAGACAAACCTGCTCCCAACTGGGGACCGAGGGCGTCCTCAAAACCATGGCCCATTTCCTCGTCCTCAAAGGGCAGCCACTCGGTCATGGTTACACCAGGTTGCCGCAGCAAACTTCTCAAAATTCAGTCTGTACACTGAACCAAGGTGGGGGGAGCCAACCCCAAGTGCAAGAAACAAGTCAAGTAATCAGGCTACTCGGCACAGCCGTAATATGATTATTGCAGCCCCTCTAAAATGCAGCCAGGGGCGTATATGAGAGCCAACAATAAAATATGTATAGTGTGCACACCGCTAAAATGCAGGGCAAAGCTAAGTTATTACAGCCAGGTGTGGAGCAGCCGATGACAGACACGCCAGGAATGCCAAACGCGCGATTTCTACGTTCTGTCAACGGCTGGAGGAGGAGAAATTGACGACGGAATGCATGTAGCCCAACTAATAGAACTAGTAGGATTTGGGCTACATGCACCGTCGCGCTCTCCAACTCGGGCCGCACAACTGTAAAGGCACTGGTTGAGCGCAAATCGCTGACCACTTGTTACTCCGAAGGGAAAGAAACCACAGGGGACTGATGCGTGAGCAGAGGCTCCCGAAACGGGAGTCATCTCCGCTCGGCACGCAGAAGCTGCACAGAAAGGTAGGGCGACGCCAGTGCTACCTGTAAAAGACACGCGCACGCCCTTCAAGCAACATAAACGAGCAAGGAAGAAAAGCACTTAACTCAGTGAGGAACAGCAAAGAAAGAGGAAGTCCCTGAACGTTGGTGGACTTTAATATGATTAAAGGCTGTTGATTGGTGGACATTTTTCTGCAATGATTTTTGGGAAATTTAGTTTGTATTTTGATTGGCTGCTGATATTTGAGTAGTAAAGAAAGAAAGCATAATCTGAGCCTCCGGTCCTGACATAGAATCAAATAGCCCATTCGCCAAATAGGGCTCCAATCAGAGCCTTGCATAGACAGGGCCTAGCGTCATGAAGGCGGACGTAATGAATAACGACGTCCCACCCTGGGCTAAAAAAAAAAGGAAATAGATGAAGGACCAGTAAACCGTCTTAGGACAGAGTCGGGACGCATTGATCTTGCATCGTATTGTAAAAAAAAAGAGAGAACTTGGAGGATTCATCTCTGGAGTCATGAAAAATGTAAATTAGTGTCATGGAGAAAATGAGCTAAATAATTTGCTCAAACATGGGTCATAAAGTCAGAAACTGTTTGGTCTTGCCAAAAGTCATAATAACAAATGAAAAGGGAGGTCAAGGGCATCCCACATATGAATATTGGCATCAATTAAAATGATGTGGATGTCATAAATGTAAATCAGTGTCTTTAGATATAAAAACCAAAGGAAACTAAATAATTACCATAGTAGGTTGATAAGGCCTGGAGGGGCACCAACATATGGTAGAGAAACTCCACATGGTGGAAGTCTTATGATATATTCTAATGCAGTACCATGGCCTTAGTACTGAAGAAGACATCAAGTATTGGAAAGGAAACTCATCCAAGGGATATCGTTGTTATGTCCCTGTATATGAGTTCCAAGTTTGAACACGCAGTGTTGTTCTTTTTCCAGTAAGGTTTTAGACCCATTAAGTACGAGATTGGGCATCTCAAGGACTACTCACCACATATCATTAGGAGTATGCTTTTTATCATGATAATGGAGACTTAGTTTAGTAGACAATCGACCACATCGAATAGTACTACGGTGTTCATTAATCCTAACTTTCACTGGTCTAGTGGTCATTCCAATGTATCGTAAGTTGCAGGGGCATGTAATCATATAGATGCAATTGTGAGTATTGCAATTAGTCTGTTTCAAGAGGCGCCATCTGCCTATGTGTTCCAAGTCAAGGGAATCGACCCGTTTGGTCAGCGAACATACATTGCAGCTACCGCACGGAAAATGACCTTGTACTGGTGGGAGTTGCCACAATGTCATCTGACTGGATACTGGGTGAACAGTTATTGAGCGAGTGTGTACAACCAGATCCTTTATATTTTTTGTTCTCTTGAAGGCAAACAAAGGTTTGGGTACTGACACCCCGCCGCTGCTGAGTATAGACCATTGATTGTTTATGATATTTCTAATAGTATGTGATAAAGGAGTGAAAGTGGAAACGCAAGTTAATCGAGTATCTGAGTTCTTGGGTTCAGTTGTCAATAGTGCATCTCTATGGTTGTTGCATGCCCGTTTGCAAGCTTTATTGAATATCTGGTGTGAATGGTGCCTCTCTTGCAACTTTAATGTAGGGTGTTCTTCAAATGTGGAAATGTTACTGCAATTGCGACGAAGTCATAGGAATTGACCATACAGTAAATTGTTCCGTAGGTCCTGTGGATGATGACTGTTGTTAGAAATGGGGTCTCTAGTTGGCAGTCGGTTTGTACCCTGTCCAAGTAGGGCCCCTCACTCTAGTCAGGATAAGGGAGATACCCTTCCTCACCCCCTTGGTAGCTTGGCACGAGCAGTCAGGCTTATCTCAGAAGCAATGTGTAAAGCATTTGCACAGAACACACAGTAATAAGTGAAAACACTACAAAAGGACACCACACCAGTTTTAGAAAAATAGTCAATATTTATCTATTTAAAACAAGACCAAATACGATAAAAATCCAACGTACAGTAAGAACAATTTGAATTCTGCAAGATTTACTCAGAACTACAGTTCCTTGAAGTTGATAGCTCCACCTGGGGCTATCCCGGCATCATGTTCAACAATACCAACAGTTCAGGCCGGCCGCGGCATTGCGGGCTAGCTAAGGTGTCGGGAAGACCCGCAAACAGTACCTTGGATTTGCAGGCCGTCGTGATCCTCGCGGTGAGCTACGGAGAGCGGCGTCACTGATGTTGCGGTGTCGGTGCAGGATTCATCGGGCCCTTGAGGTCACACGCGTTGCAGATCGAACTCCAGGCTGATGAAGTCTGGTGCGCCGGCGTGGCTGGCGTCGGGCTGTGGTGCGAGGCGGGACGATGCGATTTGCGGTGACCACAGGTCACAGTGCAGGCAGCGGCTCGGTGACGGTGTCCTGCGGCGTCAGTGAGACCAGGGCTGTGGTGTGAAGCAGGGCGGTGCGACGTGTGGTGTCCACAGGTCACGGTGCAGGCAGTGTCGTTGCTGAAGCTCTGTCGCCGGTAGGCCCAAGCCAGCGGTGCGGGACAGGGCGGTGCTTCGTGACCCTCACGAGTGGTGTCCACAGGCCACGGTGCAGGCAGGATGCCTGGTGATGACACAGGAGTAGATGGTGCTGGAGTCGATGGTGCTGGACTCGGTAGACCGGGGCTGCGGTGCGGAATAGGACAGTGCTTCGTGGTACCTCACAAGCAGTGTCCACAGGCCACTGTGCAGGCAGCGGTGCTGGTGTCAGCAGGAGCATCGTCGTCCGGGATGCCCAGGCTGCGGTGTGAGCAGGCGATGCCGGAGTGCGGGGCCCACAGGTCGCGGTGCGAGCAGCGGCTTGGTGAAGTCATCCGATGACGGCGTCGGGGAGACCAGGGTTGCGGTGCGAAGTGGGGTA
This sequence comes from Pleurodeles waltl, assembly GCF_031143425.1. Taxonomy (NCBI): domain Eukaryota; kingdom Metazoa; phylum Chordata; class Amphibia; order Caudata; family Salamandridae; genus Pleurodeles; species Pleurodeles waltl. The sequence continues at coordinate 942,913,903 of NC_090446.1, forward strand.
ATGCGGCTCCGTGTGGCGTCGGCAGGTCACGGTGCAGGCCAGCAGCGTCATTGGTGGCGTCGCAGTGGTTTCTCCTCTTGAACAGCAGAAAACACACAGTTCACAGTGCTGCAGGTCGAGGAAACTGAAGTCTTTGGTGTCCCTGAGTCTTCCAACAGGAGGCAAGCTCTACTCCAAGCCCTTGGAGAATTTTCTCAAGCAGGACACACAGCAAAGTTCACCCTTTGCACTCTTTTCAGGCGGAAGCAGCAACTGCAGGCCAGTACAGCAAAGCAGCACAGCAGAGGGACAGTACTCCTCCTTCAGCTCTTCAGCTCTTCAGCTCTTCTCCTGGGCAGAGGTTCCTCTTGATTCCAGAAATATTCTAAAAGTCTGGGGTTTTGGGTCTTCTTCTTATACCCAGTTCTGCCTTTGAAGTTGGCAAACTTCAAAGCAAAGTCTCAAGTGTTTGCAAGATCCTTCATTGTCCAGGCCAGGCCCCAGATGCACTCCAGGGGGTCAGAGACTGCATTGTGCGAGGGCAGGCACAGTCCTTTCAGGTGTGAACGACCACTCCTCCCTCCTCTTTAGCTCAGATGGCTCATCAGGATATGCAGTCTATACCCCCGCCCCCTTTTGTGTCACTGTCTAGAGGAGAGGTGTGAACAGCCCAACTGTCAAACTGACCCAGACAGACAATCCACAAACATGCAGTCACAGAATGGTATAAGCAAGAAAATGCCTACTTTCTAAAAGTGGTATTTTCAAACAGACACTTTAAAAACCAACTTCACTAAAAGACGTATTTTTAAATTGTGAGTTCAGAGACCCTAAACTCCACATTTTTATCTACTCTCAAAGGGAATCTGCGCCTTAAGGATATTTAAAGGCAGCCCCCATGTTAACCTATGAGAGAGATATTCCTTGCACAGTGAAAACCGAATTTGGCAGTATTTCACTGTTAGGACATATAAAACACACTAGTATATGTCCTACCTTAAACATACACTGCACCCTGCCCTGGGGGCTTACTAGGGCCTAACTTAGGGGTGCCTTACATGTAGTAAAAGGGAAGGTTGAGGCCTGGCAAGTGGGTACACTTGCTAAGTCGAATTGATAGTTTAAAACTGTACACACAGACACTGCAATGGCAGGTCTGAGTCATGTTTACAGGGTTACTAATGTGGGTGGCACAACCAGTGCTGCAGGCCCACTAGTAGCATTTGATTCACAGGCCCGGGGCACCTCTAGGGCATGTTACCAGGGACTTATTAGTAAATCAAATATGCCAATTATGGATCAACCAATCCACAGTACAATTTATATGGGGAGCACTTGCACTTTAGCACTGATTGCAGTAGTAAAGTGCGCAGAGACAATAAACCAGCAAAAACAGAGTCCAAAACCAGGAGGTCAGAAGGCAAAAAGACAGGGGAGACATGCCAAAAAGCTGCCAGGTCTAACAACTGTCATATAGTAGTAAATTATTACGATCTGTTGTCTTTGGCTTTTGGTAGGTACAGGTTTTCAATTTGCCCTGGTTGATGGTGATCATGAGATCCAAAAAGGAAGTCCTTGTCTCTGAGATCGTCGAAGTAAATCTTCAAAAGGGATCAAGCCTGTTGAGACGAGGACACTCACCTGAAAAGCAGGATGTCTGCAGGGGCGATGGTATGTCCCCTCAACCTCCTGGAAAACCTCTCGGCACTTCCTGGTGGACACAGAAATCACAGCAGGTGTTCCAAAAGGAAAGGGGGAGTGGAAGAGAAAGAGACAAAACACTGCCACGTCTTGCCGGTCCAGCCAGGCACCCTGCATCTTCTGGGGGCAAGCCGTTGTTGACAGAGTGCTAGTAGAGTTAGTGCACTCAACTTCCTTGAAACTGAATCTCTCTTTCTGATATGGACACAGGAGCGGTAGAAGACAACCAGGATGCTCCAGCACTTTTCTTGGATAATAATACCTGTTGGCATAATTACTAACACTGCATTACCAAAAACCCAAACTGAGTACCATAACAATAAGTACTGCCACACTAGGGCTGGCTTCACAGAGGTTCACTGTTGCACACTACAATTAGAACTGTGGTTGCACTTATCATGCACAAGAAAGATAAACAAGGGCATTCATTATATCATATATAACTTTCCTGCATGCATAGGGTTCAACTAAAAGGAACAAAAACTATCCAAGAAATACAAATGTCCACTCTGCGTTCAAACAGTTAGGGTGGCACAGTTTGGTTGGGTTTCACTCTGTGTGTGAAAACCCCTTCAAAAAGCAAATTCCTAAAACTTGAAACACAGGCATGAATGGCACAATTTAAATCTAAGAGTTATGCTATTAGAGAAAGAAAAATGACGTAAATGCTCTTTTAAAATTGCACTGTCACTTTTTGTAGTACTTGATCTCAAGCAGATTTCCTGAAGTACATTTAGGCAAGTAACTACAATAATAATGTAGAATGTTCAGAAATGCATTTGTCTCTTCAAGATAAGCACTCTGCCAAAATACGAGGTCTGAAATACACCAGCTGTTCTAGGAAAGCGCGTCGCTCAAAGAACAATAAAAGTCACTTAGCTGCAATCTTTTCCGGTGCTAGAGGAATGCCTGGTGTCAGCTGGTACAGGAAGGAAGAAAAGAATTGCCTCAAAAGCCCTGAATATGAGGATGACAGCAGGGGCTGGACTGCCAAGTAAGATGCTGAGATCAGGAAGCAAAACAAAGCCAAGCAGGGAGGCATGCTTCACTTTGCTATTTATAACCAATCAGGAAAGCAGTTGAGATGAGTCACCATGCCCAATTAGAAGCACATGTCTACACCTGCTCACATTAGCAAGCAAGCATTGGTAAAACAAGCATTGATAAAATCAATTCTGTAACACAGCACATTGGAGGTCATTACAACCCTGCCGGACGGTGTTAAAGCGGCGGTAAGGCCGCCAACAGGCCGGCGGTAAAAAAATAGCAATTACGACCGTGGAAGAAACAGCCAACAAAGACAGCCACTTTAACACACCGACCACCATGGCGGTACAAACAAACAGCAGGGCGGTCATCGCCAACAGACAGGTGGGAGACAATGTACCGCCCACACTATTATGACAGGCCAATCCGCCACCTTTTCTGGGGCGGATTCACCGTGGATAAAAACACTGCGGAAACAGGAATTTCGAAGGAAAAACGCTCACCTCTACACACTCCACGAGGAACGAGGACACCATGGAACCGGAACTCCAAATCCTACCTGCGATAGTCTTCCTGCTCCTCTACCAGGAGCACGAACGCCGGCGGCGAAGACCACGGTGAGTACTGCACCTACGACACAGGGGAGGGGGGAGGCAAAAAACAGGGACACACACACGCAACACCCCCACCCTCACCTACTACAACACACACACTAATGCATATCAATACATCACAGTTACACCCCCAATCCCCCCTGGAAGAATGCAAAGACCAAAGAAAATGAGTGTAACCATCGGAATATATTACAAACAAGTAGGCAGAAATATATATATACATATATATATATATACCATGTACAAAATATATACCAGGCATAGTAGTCCAGGTACTGCACAAAGAAAGTCCGTGGAACACTGGGACCACACGGTTTGGGCGAGGCCCACACAAGATCCCCGACCATGACGGAGAGAACACTGCAGGGGCATCAGACAGCAAGAAAACAGGCACCTCAGGGGGAGGGAAAGGGGGGGCACCTCAGCCGGTTGAGTGCAGGACGCCAAATCCACGAGGGAGCCACATGCCCACTGTTACATCCTGGGGAGTGCAAAGCCACAGTCTCTTAAGTCTCTACAGTGGGTGGGTTGCCCACTGTTCAATCCTGGGGAGTGCAAAGCCACAGTCTCTCAAGTCTCTAAAGTGGGTGGGTTGCCCACTGTTCAATCCTGGGGAGTGCAAAGCCACAGTCTCTCAAGTCTCTACAGTGGGTGGGTTTCCCACTGTTCAATCCTGGGAAGTGCAAAGCCACAGTCTCTCAAGTCTCTACAGTGGGTGGTTTGCCCACTGTTCAATCCTGGGGAGTGCAAAGCCACAGTCTCTCAAGTCTCTACAGTGGGTGGGTTGCCCACTGTTCAATCCTGGGGAGTGCAAAGCCACAGTCTCTCAAGTGGATAACAGTCTCCACTGGTTCTGGAGGGGGCATGGTGCCCAGAGTGCTTCATCCTGTGAAGGACAGAGGTAGTGGATGGATTTCTCCACTGGTTCTGAAGGGGGACTGGCGCCCAGAGTGCTTTATCCTGTGAAGGACAGAGGTAGTGGATGAATGTCTCCACTGGTTCTGGAGGAGGACTGGTGCCCAGAGTGCTTTATCCTGTGAAGGACAGAGGTAGTGGATGGATCTCTCCACTGGTTCTGGAGGGGGACTGGTGCCCAGAGTGCATCACTCACCCCGTGACGGACCCAGTTGCGCCAGTGCCCCTGCCGCTCATGGGCTAGCGGTGCTTGAGTTGGCGGTGCCCTGTTCAGCGGTGCTTGAGTTGGCGGTGCCCTGTTCAGCGGGGCTTGAGTTGGCGGTGCCCTGTTCAGCGGGGCTTGAGTTGGCGGTGCCCTGTTCAGCGGGGCGTGAATTGGGGGTGTCCTGTTCAGCGGTGCTTGAGTTGGAGGTGCCCTGTTCAGCTGGGCTTGTGCTGGCGGTCCTTCATGGCACAGGGGGGCTTTTGCTGGCGGTCCTTCATGGCCCAGCGGGGCTTTTGCTGGCGGTCCTTCATGGCCCAGCAGGGCTGGTGCTGGCGGTCCTTCATGGCCCAGCGGGGCTTTTGCTGGCGGTCCTTCATGGCCCAGCGGGGCTGGTGCTGGCGGTCCTTCATGGCCCAGCGGGGATGATGGCGGTCTTCTCCGCTGAGCAGCTCTTCCCAGACTTGCCGGGTTTCTTGTGGCCCTTCCCCACCTTGGAAGGTGTCACAGCTGACTCCACACTCCCAACGGGACCCCAGGGAGCGGCTTTGGTGGCTGGAGTCTTCCCCCTCTCCCGCCGGGCACTGGCCAACTTCTGATGCTTCACAGGTGGGGGACTGTCTGTGATGTGGCTCCGTGCCACACTGGCTGTCCTGGTGGCCTCCACATACCGGTGACTACAGGCACCACTGGTCCCGGAGACGTTTTGGCTGAGTTGCTACTTCGGGACCTATGAGATGGACGTGGTGGGGGAGGTGTGGGAAAGAGGTCGAGGGTGGACAGGAAAAGTTTTTTGGACACACTGGGACGGACAGCTGGAGGGGGTGTGGGAGTGGAGGAAGAGGTGGTGGTAGTAGGAGGTGTACGTTTGGTGACTTTGGGTGAAGGTGCATGCGCTGGAGGCTGTCGTGAGGTGGATGGCTGTTGGGTGGGTGTGTGCCTGCGTTTGTGTATCTTGGGAGGTGACGTCACAGACACACTGGGAGAGGACACAGGGGACGTGTGAATGGTAGTGGGGGTGGTGACTTAACGTGAGCAGGGTGTGCGGGTGGGTGTGCTGGTGAGGGACGTAGTGGCTATAGAGGTAGTGCATGCAGGTGTGAGTGTAGACGAGACTGGGAGGGAGGAGGGAGACGACGAGGAGGGGCACACAGTGGAGGCAGTGGATGTTGGTGTGTCTGCATGTGTGTGTTCCTTGCGTGAGTGACTGTGGGATGTGTGGTGCTTATGTTTGCATGAGCTTCCCTTGTGTGTTGTGGTGTGTGCAGGCTGGTCTGATGGTGTGCTTGGGATAGGCAGAGGTACAGGGGATTGGGTCTGGGTGGAGGAAGTTGGAGGGGGGAAGGCTAGAGACGGGGACAATGGCTGCCATCAGTGCTGAGGCCAGAGTTTGAAAAGCTCGGTGAAGGGCCGCCTGACCAGAATAAATGCCCTCCAGGATGCATTAGTTTGTTGCAACTGCCTTTCTACACCCTGGATGGCATTCAAAATGGTAGACTGCCCAACAGTGAGGGACCTGAGGAGGTCAATGGCCTCCTCACTGAGGGCAGCAGGGGTGACTGGGTAGGGCCTGAGGTGCCTGAGGCGAAGGTGATGCCCACCCTCCTGGGCATGCGGGCACGGGGCAAAGGCTGAGGGGCTGCTGGGAGGGTGGTGCCGGTAGGGGGGGTGGCGGCTGTAACTGTAGAATCGGGGGCACAGAGGTTGCCGCCACCACAAGGGAGCTCCCATCAGAGGACGAGTCCGTGTCGCTGGTGTCAGCTCCTGTCCCCGCCGTGGAGCTCCCCTCACCCTCCGTCCCACTGGTGAATTCCAAGTCCATAGTATCGCCCTCCAGGGCCATGTGCGATGCAGCTCCCTCCTGCTCCGGTGCCACTGCTCCTCCGCCTGATGATGCTAATGCACACAAGAACAGGGAGATGACAAAAAGGGGGGGGCGACAGAAGAAAGACATGTTGAGTGCATGGATTACCGCTACCGTTGGCGGACACGACAGACACAGAAGCCACCTGCACTACGCCGCGCTCTTGGGCTCCACTGTTCAATTTCTGGGAAATGGCCTACAAGGCTATGGACGACATCTGCACACATAGATGATACAGGGGCATGAATAGCTGTAATTGGTACTCTACAGAGGTGGGCTGGGGTGCCACATGGCCTGCCTTACGGGGGGCTTGCCTATGGAACTCGCCCTTGCCTAGGGAAACCCACAGCTCTCCTCCCCCACCCAGACAACTCCACTGCACGCAAAGTCAGCAGAATGAGAGTGTACTCACCCCCTTGTGTCTGCTGTGATGCCCTCAAGTGCCCATCCAACTCCGGGTAGGCCACCGCCAGGATCCTAAACATCAGGAGGGTGATTGTGCGACGGGTACCCCTTCCACATTGGGAGGCCATCCCCAGCTGAGCCTCCGCCGTCTTCTTGCTCCAGCGGCGAATGTCCTCCCATCTTTTAAGGCAGTGTGTGCTCCATTTGTGGTAGACCCCCAGGGTCCGAACGTCCTTGGCGATGGCACGCCAAATATCTTTCTTCTGGTGGGCGCTGACCTACATGAAACGTACAGGGGAAGAAGAGAAGTCATTACCAACTGCACCGTCAAAGTGATTGGCCCCCATCCCTACCCTTGCCATGTGGCACATGCATTCACCGTCTTTCATGCATGCAGCACTCTGCCCCCTTCCTTCTTACATCCAGCCCTCTCCACACAGGCATATCCCATACAACATGCACCCTGTGTACTTAACTGTTTGTCTGGAGGACCGTAGAGTAGCGTGTACTGGGGGAGGACCCCATCCACGAGCTTCTCCAACTCCTCCGATGTGAAGGCAGGGGCCCTTTCCCCAGACGCACGAGCCATTGTCTCTTCCAGACCAAGGTCACAGCAGCACTTGCAGTGTAGGTCCTCTCCTGTCGAAGATCAGGTATCGAGTGATTGAACAGATAGAAAATGGCAGTCACGTCCGCGGCGGTGCGTACCGTCACCGCCGGCTTACATCGTCATTGGCTCCTGGGACCCTAGGGTCCAATGTTAACCAATGCAGCATTGCGCCACGGTCTTCGACCGCCTACCGCGACGGTGTACAACGCCAGCGCAGTTACCTCACATCCCACTGCCCCACTTTAGAGGTCAGGCAGCAGCCATTTCAGGGGCCCACATGGCTTCATTTTCAACTGCGTCACACATACCTAGGCCTAGACTCAACACACATACAGGCCACCTTTTGTGTATGATTGGTGTTCTGGGTAAACTGTGGGTACGTACCTCTGAGTTGTTTGACTCTGTGCTCGCTGTTGTCCTTCATAGGCACCGTCCGCTGGGACATGTGAGGAGATGGTGGCATCCTCCGGTGTACCGACCGTTGGTGGACCTGTCCACAATGGAGGAGCGACATTTGATTATCACCTACAGGCTTGACCATGCCATAATCCAGGAACTGTGTACCCAGTTGTAGCCAGACCTGATGTCAGCAATCCGCCATCCCACAGGAATCCCCCCTCAAGTGCAGGTGCTGTCAGTGCTCCATTTCCTTGCAAGTGGGTCATTTCACACAACTGTGGCCATGGCATCAGGGATGTCCCAGCCTATGTTTTCCAACGTATTGTCCAGAGTGTTGTCTGCCCTTCTGAAACACATGCGGAGCTACATCGTTTTCCCTCAGGTGGAGGATTTGCCTACAGTGAAAGGTGATTGCTATGCCCTGGGACATATCCCCAACATCATAGGTGCCATTGATGGGACCCATGTGGCTTTGGTCCCCCCCCACAGGAGTGAACAGGTGTAGAGAAACCGGAAGAGTTATCATTCTATGAACGTACAGATGGTATGTTTAGCAGACCAGTACATCTCCCATGTGAATGCCATGTTCCCTGGCTCAGTGCATGACGCCTACATCCTGCGGAATAGCAGCATCCCTTATGTGATGGGTCAACTCCAGAGGCACTGTGTGTGGCTATTAGGTGAGCACCTGGAAGCTAGTCAGTGGGAATGGTTGTCTGGGTCTGGGGTTATCCCTCCAGGTTAGTGTGTGTCTAACAGTTGCCTCTCGCCATTTGCAGGTGACTCTGGTTACCCCAACCTGTCAAGGCTACTGACCCCAGTGAGGAATCCCAGGACAAGGGCAGAGGAACACTACAATGAGGCCCATGGGCGAACTAGGAGAGTGATCGAGCGGACCTTCGGCCTCCTAAAGGCCAGGTTCAGGTGCCTCTATATGACAGGTGGATCCCTATTTTACTCACCAAAGAAGGTGTGCCAGATCATCGTGGCCTGCTGTATGCTTCACAACTTGGCTTTGCGACGCCAGGTGCCTTTTCTGCAGGAGGATGGTCCAGATGGCGGTGTTGTTGCAGCTGTGGAGCCTGTGGACAGTGATGGGGAGGAAGCAGAGGAAGAAGACATGCACAACAGGGACTCAGTGATCCTGCAATATTTCCAGTGAGACACAGGTAGGAATACAAACCTGCCTACTACATGTACTTTGACACTACTACCTCTCTCCTGTCTGTCGTTTTCACCCAGTGTATGGTCACTGAGTTGTCACTTTCCCTTACGATTTCACAGATGTGGGTCCCACTGTGTGACATCTGCTTAGATTCCTCATGGACTAGAGCTGTGTGACATAGGTATGTTGACTTTACTATTTAAAAAACATTTTGTCACTGTAATTGCTAATACACTATTTCGAAATCACAGACAGACTCCAGATCATTTTGTGCTTTAGGTGTGTTTATTTAAATGCTCAATATTGGAGGGGGAGTGAATGGTGAAGGGTGATGGTGGAGGAATGTCCATGGCAGAGTCCAGTCTATTAGTCTCACAGGTGCATTGCCCATATGGGCATAGGAAGTGGAGCTGGGGCAGTTTAATTATGGACAGGGTGACAAAGTGGGACAGTAGGATGACAATCAGGGTGGTCTCATTTATTGGCGGGGGTCTTAGTATTGTGCTCTGTCTTTGTTCTGGATCTCAGGGACCGTTTCAGGGTGGTTCTACCTCTGCAGGGGGTGGGGTGCTGGTGTGGTGGTCCTGTGGCGGAGCGTCCTGTCCACTAGCGCCGGCAGAGGTGGTGGGCAGTTCATCGTCCATGCTAGTGTCAGGGGCCACTTGGAGTGCCACAGTGTCCCTCCTGGTGTTGAGTACTTCCTTCAGCACCCCTACGATGGTGCCCAGGGTGGAGCTGATGGTTCTGAGTTCCTCCCTGAAGCCCATATACTGTTCCTCCTGCATGCGCTGGGTCTCCTGAAACTTGGCCAGTACCGTTGCCATCGTCTCCTGGGAGTGGTGGTAGGCTCCCATGATGGAGGAGAGGGCCTCATGGAGAGTGGGTTCCCTTGGCCTGTCCGCCCCCTGTCGCACAGCAGCCCTCCCAGTTCCCCTGTGTTCCTGGGCCTCCATCCCCTGGACCGTGTGCCCACTACCACTGACTCCAGGTCCCTTTTGTTGTTGGGGTGGTGGGTTATCCTGGGTTCCCTGTAGTGGTGGACACACAACTGATTGACGTGTCCTGTTGATGGAGGTATGGGCCCGCTGGGTGCTGTGCTGATGTTTCCAGAGGGGGGAAGGTCTGTGGTGGCCTGTGCCTGTGTGAGGCGAACCGACTGTCCAGAGGTCCCCGATGGTCCAGGCTGGTCATCTAGATCCAGTTGGACAGAGGTGCTGTCATCACTGTGGGCCTCTTCTGTTGGTGGTGTGGAAACGTGTGGACCCTCCTGTCTGGTGACGTTGGGTAGGGGTCCTGCAGGGGTATAAAAGGTTGTTTATTAAATCTGTGTGTGTAATGGTGTGCAATGGGTGAGTGACCGTGTACCCAAGTGCTAGCATTCCTGTGTGGGAGCTTGTGTGATAATGGTTTAGGGGGGTGTATGGGTATGTGCAGTGGGCATGCTTTGGTGATGGGTGTCCATGCTTTGTTGTTGCATGCAGGGCTTTGTGTTGGGATGTGTGGTTTGTGATGTTGGGACATATGTGGGGAGTTGGGGTGCTGGGGGTGAGGGTGAGGGTGGGGCTATGTGATAGCATGCAGGTACGGTGGGGGATGTAATAGTAAAGCTTTGTCTTGCCAGAGTCCATTCCTCCACCTACTCCTGCGAGGCCCTCAGGATGCAGAATCACCAAGACCTGCTCCTCCCATGTTGTTAGTTGTAGGGGAGGAGGTGGGGGTCCGCCGCCAGTCCGCTGAACCACCAGGTGGTGCCTTGAGACCACAGAATGCACCTTCCCCCGTAGGTCGTTCCACCACTTCCTGATGTCCTCCCGATTTCTTGGGTGATGTCCCACTCGGTTGACCCTGTCCACTATTCTTCGCCATAGCTCCATCTTCCTAACTATGGCGGTGTGCTGCACCTGTGCTCTGAATAGCTGTGGCTCTACCCGGATGATTTCCTCCACCATGACCCTGAGCTCCTCCTCCGAGAACCTGGGGTGTCTTTGCCGTGCCATGGGGTGGTGTAGGTGATGTGTGGGGTGGAGTGTGTGGTGATAAGTGTGATGATATGTAGTGGTGTGTTGTGTGAGGTGCGTGGCAGATGTGTGGGTGATGGTGTTGTGTGCCTGTGGATGCTGTTGTTCTTGCTGGTGCTGTCTCTCTCTGGCCTTCTTTCAGAATTTTTGGTCACAGGGGTTTGTGGGTGGGTGTTTTATATTGCAATGGGTGTGTGGGAGTGGTGTGTGTATGTGTATCAGGTGTGTGTATTTTGAATTGTCCAATGTGGCTGTGTTTTGTAAATATGTGTGTACTTTGAGCCCGTCGGTGTGTACCGCCAATGGAATACCGCGGTTGAAAGACCGCCGCGTGGATTCATGTGTCCTGATAGTATGGGTGTATTTCTATTGGCGTTACGGTGGAGGTTTTGTTTTCGCCAGTTTATCACTGACCTTTGGTGTGGCGGACTTGTGTGGGTGTCTGACTTTTGGCGGATTCCGAGATGTGGGTCATAATAGATGTGGCGGAATTCTGCGGCCGCGGCTGTGTGTTGGCGGTCTTCTGCACAGCGGCAAGCGCCTTTTACTGCCAATGTTGTAATGACCGCCATTATGTTTACTTAGAAACATGAAGGTTTAACCAAGAACAGAGATATGATGTAACCCTAATCCCTGGGGATGCTGACAGATAACGCAGGAGGTACCATGGGGATTCTGACAAAGCCTGTTAATCCAGATCGTAAATAAATCAATCTTCTGTGTCTGACCTTGCCAAATGATCAAAATATCATTGATTTAGCGGCTCCATAGTATGATGTTCTCAGCGAATGGTTTAGAGTTGTTAAGTACAAATAGTTGTTCAAAGTGATATAAATACAGACAGGCTAAGCTGGGTGCAATGGTGCTACCCATAGATGTCCAGTGTATCTTATGATAAAGCTTGTCTTCGAACTGGAAGAAAGTCTCAGTCAGAGCTAGAGACGCACACTGCATGATAAAGTGGATGGGTGTGGAAGATGTACATGTGCTGTTGGTCAATACATCTTCAACCACCTGTAATGTAGCTTCTTGCGGTATTGAGGACATCCTTGGTGTCCTTCAAAAAAGTAAACGTCTCCCTCACAATAGGTTGGAGGTAATGGTCATAGAAGATGGGGAGAGGTTCAAGGACAGATCCGATTCCTGAAACTACAGGGTGTCCCGGGGAGACAGTCTACCCTTATGGATCTTGGGGAGGCAGTTAAACTCGGGGTACGTGGATGGGAAGTCTTCAAAAATTCTGCCTCCTTATGAGATATCCATGCATTGGTTTCTGCTTCATTGATCATGGTTTGTATTGGAAGTTGTAATCTCTCAGCAGGGTCCTGTGAAATGGGGGCATAGTAGGTAGAGTCACTCAAGAAACGTAAGCATTCCTGTCTATATGCCTGAGAATCCAGGACAACTATTGCTCCACCCTTGTCAGCCGGCTTGATTACTATACTAGAGTCCGTGCCAGTCTGACGAGGAGCAAGCCCTATGATGAAGCATGACATACAATGTATGTGTGAGGGCTTTTGCTTCTATTTTTAGAAGTGCCTAGTGGATTCTCGTTTTGTCTTGGGGAACAGTGTACTTTTTTGGCTGATACTATGAGTAGGGAGGCTGTACACTTGACCTTATAATCTCCCTGTCCCTCTTTTGATTAGGCTGATCTCTGAAGACCTGCTGTTCCTGTGCTCTAATGATGAAGACTGTGCAAGCTTCTTTCTCATTTAGGAGAGGTATAACCAATGTGCATTTATTTTTCCTTTGCAGGTTTTTCCCTTTAGAAATTCAACCCGCATTTTTTGTTAGCTCCATAGTTAGATGCTTTCCAAGTTCATTTTTTTCATATTTTAATTTTTGCATGTGACAAACCCCAGCCCACACATGCTTTTCCAATTAGAGTTTGGAAGTTAGGATGTCTGATCCAACAATTGATTTAAATTTTTATAAAATGATTGTGATTTATTCAATTGCACATCTAAATGAAGTCTCTTGCTATTTTCAAAATAATTTTGTGGTTATTCTGCATAATTCTTTTGGAAGGTTTACTGGTAATTTCTCTTAAAAGATTGGGATTCCTAAGACGATTTGGATAGCTATGTTGTTTCTATATTGCTATCAATTGGTTTTTGCGCATCATTTACGTGACCTTATCATTGTCAATTTAAGGGCAATAAATGTTTACACTTTACTAAATTGGTGTGGTGATTCGTGACCACATAAGTCATGGGGGGTCATTACAACATTGACGGTAAAAGCTGCTTACCGCCGTGCAGAAGAGCGCCAACACACCGCTACGGTATTCCGCTACAGCTATTATGACCCACATCTCGAAATCTGACAAAATTCAGACACCCACACAAGTCCGCCACACCAAAGGTCAGTGATAAACTGGCGAAAACAAAACCTCCACCGTCACGCCAACAGAAATACACCCACGCTATCACAACCCATGAATCCACGCGGCGGTCTTTCAACCGCGGTATACCATTGGCGGTACACACCGCCGCGCTCAAAATACACACACTCTTACAAAACACAGCCACATTGGACAATTCGAAACACACACACCTGATACACATACACACACCACTCCCACACAACCAATACAATATAAAACACACACCCACATCACCCACAAACCCCTACTACCAAAAATTCAGAAAGGAGGCCAGAGAGAGACACCAGCATCCACAAACTAGCAGCCACAGGCACTCAACACCATCACCCACATAACTTCCATGCACAAAACACCACACACCACTACATATCACCACACTTATCACCACAAACACCACCCCACACATCACCCACACCACCCCATGGCATGGCAAAGACACCCCACGTTCTTGGAGGAGGAGCTCAGGGTCATGGTGGAGGAAATCGTCCGGGTAGAGCCACAGCTATTCGGATCACAGGTGCAGCACACCTCCATAGCTAGGAAGATGGAGCTATGGCGAAGAATAGTCGACAGGGTCAACGCAGTGGGACAGCACCCAAGAAATCAGGACGACATCAGGAAGAGGTGGAACGGCCTACGGGGAAGGTGCGTTCTGTGGTCTCAAGACACCACCTGGCGGTACAGTGTACTGGCGGCAGACCCCCACCTCCTCCCCCACAACTAACAACATGGGAGGAGCAGGTCTTGGCGATTCTGCATCCTGAGGGCCTCGCAGGAGTCGGTGGAGGAATGGACTCTGGTAAGTCAAACCTTTAACTATCATATCCCCCACCCTACATGCATGCTATCACAGACCCCCACCCTCGCCCCCTCCCCTATCACTCCAACTCCTCACAAATGTACTAATAACACAAACCACACATCCCAACACCAAGCCCTGCATGACACAACAAAGCATGGACACCCATCACTAAAGCATGCCCACTGCACATACCCATAACACCCCCCTCAACCATCATCACACAAGCCCCCACACAGGAATGCTAGCACTGGGGTACACGGTCACCCACCCATTGCACACCATGACACACACAGGTGCAATAATCATGCTTTTACACCCCTGCAGGACCACTACCCAACGTCACCAGACAGGAGGGTCCAGACATCTCCACCCCACCCACAGAAGAGGCCCACAGTGATGACAGTAGCTCTGTTCAACTGGATCCATATGACCAGCCCGGACCATCGTGGGCCTCGGGACAGTCGGTTCGCCTCACACAGGCACAGCCCACCACAGACCTTCCACCCTCTGGTAATACTAGCACAGCACCCACCCAGCGGGTCCATACCTCCGTGCCCAGGACATGTCAATCAGCTGTGTGTCCACCACTACAGGGAACCCAGGATAACCCACCACCCCAACAACAACAGGGACCTGGGGGCAGTGGTAGTGGGCACATGGTCCAGGGGACGGAGGCACAGGAACACAGGGGAACTGGGAGGGCTGCCGTGCGACAGGTGGCGGACAGGCCAAGGGAACCCACTCTCCACGAGGCCCTCTCCTCCATCATGGGAGCCTACCACCACTCCCAGGAGACAATGGCAACGGTCCTGGCCAAGTTTCAGGAGACCCAGCGCATGCAGGAGGAACAGTATCTGGGCTTCAGGGAGGAACTCAGAACCATCAGCTCCGCCCTGGGCACCATCGTAGGGGTGCTGAAGGAAATACTTAACACCAGGAGGGACACTGGGGCACTACGAGGGTCCCCTGACACTAGCATGGATGATGAACTGCCCACCACCTCCGCCGGTGCTAGTGGACAGGAGGCACCACCACAGGACCACCACACCAGCACCCCACCCCCAGCAGACGGAGAACCACCCCGCAAGCGGTCCCTGAGATCCAGGAACAAGACAGAGCACGATGCCATGACCCCCGCCAAGAAATGAGACCACCCTGATTGTCAAACCACTGTCCCACTTTGTAACTGTGGTGGGGCGTGGATGTTGGACTTGCTAGTACAGAGGCTCAGACCCAGTTTTACAGGGGTTCATAAGGCCGAAGCCAGGGTTTTATTAGTGAGTAGGAGAAAATTATCAAAAAAAAAAAAAAATACAACAACAAAATAAACTCTTGAGACTGGTCTTCTCTTTGTGTCTTTTCTCCGAGGAGTCTCTGTTTACAGGTGTGGTGGTGTATGCAGGTCCTCAAGGGTTCTTTCTTTCTTTTTAGGGTAGTTCCACTGACGGCTTCTCCTTGGGTGCACGTGGACTCTCGACAGAACCAGAGGACAAGACACGGTAAGTGGGACGGTAAGTATTATATTTATATCTTGTTAATAGAAGGGAAGGGTGTGAGGGAAAAACCGATAGGGGTTGGTGTAGTTAGGGGGGGGGGTTTTGGTGGGCGACTATTGGGTCTGTGTCAGGGTAGTGCCAGGCAGTGGACGTGCTTTGTGCCTTCCCCAGTTCCCCAACCAAAACTGCCCTGTTCACCTTTGTACCTTCCCCGGTTCCTTTTCCCTTCTTTTTCCTCCCTCCTGCCCCTTTAGAATAACTGTCCCTGAATAAACCCCGTACCTTGTTGAGCCACGATCCTCCTGGATCGTGGCAGGATTCTTCGTCTTCTTGGGAGGTTTCTCCCTCTCCCATGTAGTTACCGGGGTGCTGCTCCTTTCGTCTGAGTTCGGCTGCCGGTGATATCGCGTTCTCCTCTTCTTGACTCCTCTCGTCCTCCTTTTCCGTCTCTGCCGCGGCGTTCTCCTTTATCCCGCTTTCGGCGTTTTCTGAGCCGACAACCCGGAAGTCCGGCCTCGCCCGAGGCGCGGTTCCGATGCGTCTCCATGACAAGGCGTCATGGAGACGGAAGAAAGACTCCTCCGTCGCCAATGCTGTAGTTCTGGAGGCGCGGTGTAGGACACCCGCCTACACACCCCATCCCATGAACGGGACTGGTAGAGGCCCGTAGAATCCGGACAACGGGAGAGGAAGTCCGCGGGACACAGGCTGGACCCAGGGATGTGACGAACCTGAAAGGTAAAGGGCTGGAGTTCAAGGAACCAGCGCAACACCCGGGAATTGGTATCTTTATGGGAGGCCAACCAGGTTAGAGGGGCATGATCAGTATAGAGTATGAAGGGACGACCCAAGAGATAATACCGGAGACACTCAACTGCCCATTTTATGGCAAGACATTCCTTTTCGATAGTGGGATAGTGGGTTTCCCGAGGCAGTAGCTTGCGACTGACATAAACAATGGGGTGATCATACCCCAGGTCGTCAGGTTGGGCTAGGACGGCACCTAGTCCGACATTGGAAGCGTCAGTAAACAGATGAAAAGGTCTAGAAAAATCAGGACATCGCAGTGCGGGTTCGGTTGAAAGGGCTTCTTTAAGCAATGAGAAGCTCTTGAGCTGGGAGGGAGAAAAAGAAGGCAGGGTAGTAGGATATTGCTTCTTTAGTAGGTCTGTGAGGGAGGCTGTCATGGTTGAGTATTGTGGGATGAATCTACGATAATACCCCACCAACCCGAGGAAGGACCGGAGTTCTTTTTTTGTTCTGGGAAGTGGTATCTGTCTAATGGTCTCTACTTTATCTTTCTGAGGACGTAGAACTCCCATACCAATGACATAGCCTAAATAGGCGATTTGGGTTTGACCCAGGGTGCACTTCGAGGGATTGGCGGTGAGTCCGGCTTCTGCTAAGGCGGAGAACACGCTGTCTAAATGTTGGAGATGTTCTGTCCAGGTTGCGCTAAAGATACCAATGTCATCAAGATAAGCGGCCGTATACTCTTGGAAGGGACGTAAAAGCCGGTCCATTAATCGTTGGAATGTAGCCGGAGCACCGTGAAGGCCAAAGGGAAGGACTATAAATTGATATAAACCTGATGGAGTGGCAAACGCTGTCTTTTCTCTGTTTTGTGGGGCTAGGGGAATCTGCCAATATCCCTTCATGAGATCAATAGTGGACATGTAACGTGCATGCCCAATCTTTTCTAGTACTTCATCTACTCGGGGAATAGGATAAGTATCGAAAAGGGATATCTCATTTAGTTTCCTAAAATCTATACAAAACCGGACCGAGCCATCTGGTTTTGGGACTAAAACGACAGGGGAACACCACGGACTGGTGGACGGTTCCATGACTTTTAGGGACAGCATCTTTGCTATCTCTTCCTCTATCAGAATCTTTCTCGCTTCCGGAATTCGGTAGGGACGTAGTCGTACCGTACGTCCTTCAGGGGTTCTAATATGGTGTTGTACTAAAGAAGTGCGCCCAGGTAGTTCTGAAAAGAAGTCACAATGTGTTTGGGTTAATGTAAGTAGTTGATTTTTCTCGGTATTAGCTAAGGAGTCATTGACATGAGGGTGTTTTTGGTTGTCCGGCTGTAGAGTGGGACAGAGTTCTAACCCTAGTGAGTTGGTTGTGGTTATCATGCAACCCGTAGCGGGACGGTCACTCTCGTCCTCCTGGTTCTCCCATTTCTTTAGCAAATTGATATGTTAGATCTGAGTCCTTATTGGGTTATTATTTATTTCGATCAGGTAAGTAACGGGGTGACTGCTTTTATTATGCGATATGGCCCTGCCATTTTGCCAACAAGTTATGTTCAGAGGTGGATCGCATGACCAGTACTTGATCATTGGGGTGAAGAACCCGCAGTTTAGTACCCTGATCATAAGAAGCTTTTTGGTTTTGTTGAGCTAATTCTAAGTGGTGTCTCACGTCTTCCCAGACCATCTGGAGATGGGCCTTTAAGTTATGAATACAGTCTAGAAGGGGTCTCTCCTCATCATTCTCTTCCTCCCATAGCTCCGCCGCCATATCTAGCAAGTTGCTCGGTTGTCTTCCGAATACCACTTCAAACGGACTATGCCCAGTAGATGACTGTTCATGTGTTCTAATTGCATACAGGACCAGGGGTAATTTCTGATCCCAGTCTTTGCCCGAGTCGTTTACTATTTTACGCAAAAGGGTCTTAATGGTGCGGTTATATCGTTCCACCAAGCCATCAGTTTGTGGATGATATACCGATGTCTTTATCTGGGTAATCCCTAGGGCCTTACATATCTGTTTCATGAGCCCAGAAACGAATGGGGTCCCCTGGTCGGTAAGGATTTCTTCAGGAAAACCAACCCTCGAGAAAAAGGATATCATGGCTTGTGCAACTGTCTTGGTGGTGGTACTGGTAAGGGGAATGGCCTCTGGATATCTGCTAGCGTAATCAACTATCACGAGGATATGGGTATGGCCCTTGGAAGACGGTAAAAGAGGTCCGACTAAGTCCATACCTATACTTTTGAAGGGGGTGTCTATAATTGGCAGCGGATATAATGGAGCTCTTCTGGTGATTCCTGGATCTACCAGTTGGCATTTAGGACATTGTATACAGTATCTTCGAATTTGGGCATAGACTCCTGGCCAGTAAAAACGTCTCAACAAGTACTCCTCTGTCTTTTCCCGGCCACAATGACCTCCTCCCGCCTGGTTATGCGCGAGGAATAATACCTGAGTCCGGTAGGGTTCAGGAACCACTAGTTGTCGTTTCTCCCCATTTATGGTCCTAGTTACTCTATATAGTAAGTCCTTATGTACAATAAAGTGAGGGCCTACCTCTCCGTTAGAGTCGCTTTTGGCATTTCTCCATGCGTGTGTGAGGGTGGGATCTTCGCGTTGGCTTACTCTAAACGATGTTGGGGCGTTGGTTATATTGGCCACTGTCTTCTCCCCTTCCATCTGTCCTTGATAAAAAACATGCTTCTGTTTTTCAACCCTTTTCTCCCTCCTAGTTAGTCTTTTCCGTTCGGGGACGCTATCAATAGGGGTATCCCGAAATGGGGCTACTCCCCAACAATCAGCAATAGGGTCGGGTTTTCGAGTTTGGTCTAGAATGTCATTAAATCTCTGATAGTCAGTTCCAAGAATACATTCTTCGATCAGGTTATCCATGATTCCCATGGCGAGAAAGTCATGATTATCGTTCCACTCTATTTCCACTACTTCAAGGGTATACTGAGCTCGATCCCCATGAATACAACAGATTGTCACCCAGTGTTCCGCCTTAGATTTCATTGACTTGACTATATCCCGAGTATCACCGACTGACTACATCCGGAGTCAATCAATGTCATGACCATTTGTCCATTAATTCGTAGAGGATGTTTAAAGGATATATTGCCTGCCCATATGCACAAGACTCTCCCTCTAGTAACCCCTATCTCCATAGGTTCTACTCCCTCACGCTTCTTGGGACAGACTCTGGTTATGTGGCCCCACTCCCCACAACTAAAACATTGAGGTTGTTACATAGGGTTTCTCTCTGCTCCCCGAGAGGAGGAACCTGGCTCCTCAGGGTTCCGTCTGGGTGTATATTGGGGAGGGGTTGTAGGTGGCTTGCCTAGGGGTCAGGGAGGTTGGCCTTTTACATCTACGGACCGATGATAGGCGCACGCCAAGTCGACGGCTAGTTCGGTGTCGATCTTAGGATGTTATCTGATCCAGTTCCGGGTGCTCATGGGTAGGGAGTCTAGATACTGTTCTAAAATAATGGCCTTGATGACATCTTCACGGTCGGTCCCTAAGGGTCCCACCCACTTCAGTCCTAGGTCTTTCACGCAGTAGTAAAATGTACGCGGATCCTCATGCGGTCCCCATTTTACTTTACGGAACTTTGATCGATAATACTCAGTATCGTGTCCCACTCGCTCCAATATACTCTTCTTAATTTCGGAGTAGGGAGTGGTGCCTCCCGGATTGGCGGCCTGATAAGCTGACTGGAGAGTACCGGTTAAGAGAGGAGCTATATATTGACTCCATCGATTTTCAGGCCATTGAGCAGATGAGGCGACCCTTTCAAAGTTCGTAAAAAAGGAGTCGGGATCCTCTCCCTCCTGATACTTCTGTAACACCGAACTTGGTACATTAGGATGTACCTTACTGGCGGCAATCGTATCGGTCAGTTTTTGCATAGCGGTCTCATGAACTAACTGATTATTGGCCATTATAGTGGCCTGACTTTTCAATGCGGCTTGAAGAGCCTCTCTGTCTTCTTTGGCCTCCCTTTGTTGTGCCTCCCAGACTAGTTGGAGATGACGTTGACCCTCTGCCAATTGCTTTATCATGTCCTCGAGGGTGGGTTTCTCTTCCATGCTTGCAATACCTCTGTACAGCCCGCGAGGAGGAAAAAAATGTAATCTCCTCAGTTCTCCAATAATCCCACTTCTGACACCACTGTGGTGGGGTGTGGATGTTGGGCTTGCTAGTACAGAGGCTCAGACCCAGTTTTACAGGGGTTTATAAGGCCGAAGCCAGGGTTTTATTAGTGAGTAGGAGAAAATTATAAAAAAACAAAAACAAACAACAACAAAATAAACTCTTGAGACCGGTCTTCTCTTTGTGTCTTTTCTCCGAGGAGTCTCTGTTTACAGGTGCGGTGGTGTATGCAGGTCCTCAAGGTTTCCTTCTTTCTTTTTAGGGTCGTTCAACTGACGGCTTCTCCTTGGGTGCACGTGGACTCTCGACAGAACCAGAGGACAAGACACGGTAAGTGGGACGGTAAGTATTATATTTATATCTTGTTAATAGAAGGGAAGGGTGTGAGGGAAAAACCGATAGGGGTTGGTGTAGTTAGGGGGGGGGTTTTGGTGGGCGACTATTGGGTCTGTGTCAGGGTAGTGCCAGGCAGTGGACGTGCTTTGTGCCTTCCCCAGTTCCCCAACCAAAACTGCCCTGTTCACCTTTGTACCTTCCCCGGTTCCTTTTCCCTCCTTTTTCCTCCCTCCTGCCCCTTTAGAATAACTGTCCCTGAATAAACCCCGTACCTTGTTGAGCCACGATCCTCCTGGATCGTGGCAGGATTCTTCGTCTTCTTGGGAGGTTTCTCCCTCTCCCATGTAGTTACCGGGGTGCTGCTCCTTTCGTCTGAGTTCGGCTGCCGGTGATATCGCGTTCTCCTCTTCTTGACTCCTCTCGTCCTCCTTTTCCGTCTCTGCCGCGGCGTTCTCCTTTATCCCGCTTTCGGCGTTTTCTGAGCCGACAACCCGGAAGTCCGGCCTCGCCCGAGGCGCGGTTCCGATGCGTCTCCATGACAAGGCGTCATGGAGACGGAAGAAAGACTCCTCCGTCGCCAATGCTGTAGTTCTGGAGGCGCGGTGTAGGACACCCGCCTACACACCCCATCCCATGAACGGGACTGGTAGAGGCCCGTAGAATCCGGACAACGGGAGAGGAAGTCCGCGGGACACAGGCTGGACCCAGGGATGTGACGAACCTGAAAGGTAAAGGGCTGGAGTTCAAGGAACCAGCGCAACACCCGGGAATTGGTATCTTTATGGGAGGCCAACCAGGTTAGAGGGGCATGATCAGTATAGAGTATGAAGGGACGACCCAAAAGATAATACCGGAGACACTCAACTGCCCATTTTATGGCAAGACATTCCTTTTCGATAGTGGGATAGTGGGTTTCCCGAGGCAGTAGCTTGCGACTGACATAAACAATGGGGTGATCATACCCCAGGTCGTCAGGTTGGGCTAGGACGGCACCTAGTCCGACATTGGAAGCGTCAGTAAACAGATGAAAAGGTCTAGAAAAATCAGGACATCGCAGTACGGGTTCGGTTGAAAGGGCTTCTTTAAGCAATGAGAAGCTCTTGAGCTGGGAGGGAGAAAAAGAAGGCAGGGTAGTAGGATATTGCTTCTTTAGTAGGTCTGTGAGGGAGGCTGTCATGGTTGAGTATTGTGGGATGAATCTACGATAAAACCCCACCAACCCGAGGAAGGACCGGAGTTCTTTTTTTGTTCTGGGAAGTGGTATCTGTCTAATGGTCTCTACTTTATCTTTCTGAGGACGTAGAACTCCCATACCAATGACATAGCCTAAATAGGCGATTTGGGTTTGACCCAGGGTGCACTTCGAGGGATTGGCGGTGAGTCCGGCTTCTGCTAAGGCGGAGAACACGCTGTCTAAATGTTGGAGATGTTCTGTCCAGGTTGCGCTAAAGATACCAATGTCATCAAGATAAGCGGCAGTATACTCTTGGAAGGGACGTAAAAGCCGGTCCATTAATCGTTGGAATGTAGCCGGAGCACCGTGAAGGCCAAAGGGAAGGACTGTAAATTGATATAAACCTGATGGAGTGGCAAACGCTGTCTTTTCTCTGTTTTGTGGGGCTAGGGGAATCTGCCAATATCCCTTCGTGAGATCAATAGTGGACATGTAACGTGCATGCCCAATCTTTTCTTGTACTTCATCTACTCGGGGAATAGGATAAGTATCGAAAAGGGATATCTCATTTAGTTTCCTAAAATCTATACAAAACCGGACCGAGCCATCTGGTTTCGGGACTAAAACGACAGGGGAACACCACGGACTGGTGGACGGTTCCATGACTTTTAGGGACAGCATCTTTGCTATCTCTTCCTCTATCAGAATCTTTCTCGCTTCCGGAATTCGGTAGGGACGTAGGCGTACCGTACGTCCTTCAGGGGTTCTAATATGGTGTTGTACTAAAGAAGTGCGCCCAGGTAGTTCTGAAAAGAAGTCGGAATGTTTTTGGGTTAATGTAAGTAGTTGATTTTTCTCGGTATTAGCTAAGGAGTCATTGACATGAGGGTGTTTTTGGTTGTCCGGCTGTAGAGTGGGACAGAGTTCTAACCCTAGTGAGTTGGTTGTGGTTATCATGCAACCCGTAGCGGGACGGTCACTCTCGTCCTCCTGGTTCTCCCATTTCTTTAGCAAATTGATATGTTAGATCTGAGTCCTTATAGGGTTATTATTTATTTAGATCAGGTAAGTAACGGGGGTGTCTGCTTTTATTACGCGATATGGCCCCTGCCATTTTGCCAACTTATGTTCAGAGGTGGATCGCATGACCAGTACTTGATCATTGGGGTGAAGAACCCGCAGTTTAGTACCCTGATCATAAGAAGCTTTTTGGTTTTGTTGAGCTAATTCTAAGTGGTGTCTCACGTCTTCCCAGACCGTCTGGAGATGGGCCTTTAAGTTATGAATACAGTCTAGAAGGGGTCTCTCCTCATCATTCTCTTCCTCCCATAGCTCCGCCGCCATATCTAGCAAGTTGCTCGGTTGTCTTCCGAATACCACTTCAAACGGACTATGCCCAGTAGATGATTGTTCATGTGTTCTAATTGCATACAGGACCAGGGGTAATTTCTGATCCCAGTCTTTGCCCGAGTCGTTTACTATTTTACGCAAAAGGGTCTTAATGGTGCGGTTATATCGTTCCACCAAGCCATCAGTTTGTGGATGATATACCGATGTCTTTATCTGGGTAATCCATAGGGCCTTACATATCTGTTTCATGAGCCCAGAAACGAATGGGGTCCCCTGGTCGGTAAGGATTTCTTCAGGAAAACCAACCCTCGAGAAAAAGGATATCTTGGCTTGTGCAACTGTCTTGGTGGTGGTACTGGTAAGGGGAATGGCCTCTGGATATCTGCTAGCGTAATCAACTATCACGAGGATATGGGTATGGCCCTTGGAAGACGGTAAAAGAGGTCCGACTAAGTCCATACCTATACTTTTGAAGGGGGTGTCTATAATTGGCAGCGGATATAATGGAGCTCTTCTGGTGATTCCTGGATCTACCAGTTGGCATTTAGGACATTGTATATAGTATCTTCGAATTTGGGCATAGACTCCTGGCCAGTAAAAACATCTCAACAAGTACTCCTCTGTCTTTTCCCGGCCACAATGATCTCCTCCCGCCTGGTTATGCGCGAGGAATAATACCTGAGTCCGGTAGGGTTCAGGAACCACTAGTTGTCGTTTCTCCCCATTTATGGTCCTAGTTACTCTATATAGTAAGTCCTTATGTACAATAAAGTGAGGGCCTACCTCTCCGTTAGAGTCGCTTTTGGCATTTCTCCATGCGTGTGTGAGGGTGGGATCTTCGCGTTGGCTTACTCTAAACGATGTTGGGGCGTTGGTTATATTGGCCACTGTCTTCTCCCCTTCCATCTGTCCTTGATAAAAAACATGCTTCTGTTTTTCAACCCTTTTCTCCCTCCTAGTTAGTCTTTTCCGTTCGGGGATGCTATCAATAGGGGTATCCCGAAATGGGGCTACTCCCCAACAATCAGCAATAGGGTCGGGTTTTCGAGTTTGGTCTAGAATGTCATTAAATCTCTGATAGTCAGTTCCAAGAATACATTCTTCGATCAGGTTATCCATGATTCCCATGGCGAGAAAGTCATGATTATCGTTCCACTCTATTTCCACTACTTCAAGGGTATACTGAGCTCGATCCCCATGAATACAACAGATTGTCACCCAGTGTTCCGCCTTAGATTTCATTGACTTGACTATATCCCGACGTATCACCGACTGACTACATCCGGAGTCAATCAATGTCATGACCATTTGTCCATTAATTCGTAGAGGATGTTTAAAGGATATATTGCCTGCCCCTATGCACAAGACTCTCCCTCTAGTAACCCCTATCTCCATAGGTTCTACTACCTCATGCTTCTTGGGACAGACTCTGGCTATGTGGCCCCACTCCCCACAACTGAAACATTGAGGTTGTTGCATAGGGTTTCTCTCTGCTCCCCGAGAGGAGGAACCTGGCTCCTAAGGGTTCCGTCTGGGTGTATATTGGGGAGGGGTTGTAGGTGGCTTGCCTAGGGGTTGGGGAGGTTGGCCTTTTACATCTACGGACCGATGATAGGCGCACGCCAAGTCGACCGCTAGTTCGGTGTCGATCTTAGGATGTTATCTGATCCAGTTCCGGGTGCTCATGGGTAGGGAGTCTAGATACTGTTCTAAAATAATGGCCTTGATGACATCTTAACTGTCCCTGAATAAACCCTGTACCTTGTTGAGCCACGATCCTCCTGGATCGTGGCAGGATTCTTCGTCTTCTTGGGAGGTTCTTCCTCTCCCATGTAGTTACGGGGGTGCTGTTCCTTTCGTCTGAGTTCGGCTGCCGGTGATATCGCGTTTTCCTCTTCTTGACTCCTCTCGTCCTCCTTTTCCGTCTCTGCCGCGGCGTTCTCCTTTATCCCGCTTTCGGCGTTTTCTGAGCCAACAACCCGGAAGTCCGGCCTCGCCCCGAGGCGCGGTTCCGATGCGTCTCCATGACAACGCGTCATGGAGACGGAAGAAAGACTCCTCCGTCGCCAATGCTGTAGTTCTGGAGGCGCGGTGTAGGACACCTGCCTACAGTAACCCTGTCTATATTGGAACTGCCCCAGCTCCACTTCCTATGCCCATATGGGCAATGCACCTGTGAGACTAATAGACTGGACTCTGCCATGGAAATTCCTCCACCATCCCCCCTCACCATTTTACAACCCCCTCCAATATTGAGCACTTCAATAAACACCCTTGAAGCACAAAACAATCTGGAGTCAGTCTGTGATTTAGAAATTGTGTATTAGCAATGACAGTGACAAAATGCTTTTTCAAATGTAATGTCAACATACCTATGTCACACATCTCAAGTCCATGAGGAATCTAAGCAGATGAAACACATTGGAAACCACACCTGTGAAACCGTAAGGGAAAATGACAACTCAGTGAGCATACACTGGTTGAAATCGACAGACAGGATAGAGGTAGAAGTGTTAAAGTACTTGTAGTAGGCAGGAATGTTTTCTCACCTGTGTGTCACTGGAAATATTGCTGGATGACTGAGTCCTTGTTGTCAATGTCTTCTTCCTCTGCTTCCTCCTCATCACTGCCCACAGGCTCCACAGCTGCCACAACACCGCCATCTGGACCATCCTCCTGCAGAAAAGGCACCTGTCATCGCAAAGCCAAGTTGTGAAGCATACAGCAGGCCACGATGATCTGGCACACCTTCTTTGGTGAGTACAATAGGGAACCACCTGTCATATGGAGGCACCTGAACCTGGCCTTCAGGAGGCCGAAGGTGCGTTCAATCACCCTCCTAGTCCGCCCATGGGCCTCATTGTAGCGTTCCTCTGCCCTGGTCCTGGGATTCCTCACTGGGGTCAGTAGCCATGACAGGTTGGGGTAACCAGAGTCCCCTAATAGCCACACACGGTGCCTCTGGAGTTGACCCATCACATAAGGGATGCTGCTATTCCGCAGGATGTAGGCGTCATGCACAGAGCCAGGGAACATAGCATTTACCTGGGAGATGTACTGGTTTGCCAAACATACCATCTGTACATTCATGGAATGATAACTCTTCCGGTTCCTGTACGCCTGTTCACTCCTGTGGAGGGGGACCAAAGCTACATGGGTCCCATCAATGGCATCTATGATGTTGGGGATATGTCCCATGGCATAGAAGTCACCTTTCGCTGTAGGCAAGTCCTCCACCTGAGGGAAAACGATGTAGCTCCGCATGTGTTTCAGAAGGGCAGACAACACTCTGGACAACACGTTGGAAAACATAGGCTGGGACATCCCTGATGCCATGGCCACTGTTGTTTGAAATTACCCACTTGCAAGGAAATAGAGCACTGATAGCACCTGCACTTGAGGGGGGATTCCGGTGGGATGGTGGATTGCTGACATCAGGTCAGGCTCCAACTGGGTACACAGTTCCTGGATTGTGGCACGGTCAAACCTGTAGGTGATGATCAAACTTCTTTCCTCCATTGTCGACAGGTCCACCAGCGGTCGGTACACCGGAGGATGCCGCCATCTCCTCACATGTCCCAGCAGACGGTGCCTATGAAGGACAACAGCGACCACAGAGTCACACAACTCAGAGGTATGTACCTACAGTCTACACAGAACACCATTCATACACAAAATGTGGCCTGTATTTGTGTTGTGAGACAAGGCCTAGGTATGTGTGACGCAGTTGGTAATTAGGCCATGTGGGCCCCTGAAATGGTGGCTGCCTGACCTCTAAACTGGGACAATGGGATGTGAGGTAACTGCGCTTGCGTTGTACACCATCGCAGTAGGCGGTCGAAGACTGCGGCGCAATGCTGCATTGGTTAACATTGGATCCTATGGGTCCCAGGAGCCAATGACGATGTACGCCGGCGGTCATGGTACGCACCGCCGCGGACGTGACCGCCATTTTCTATCTGTTGAATCACTCGATACCTGATCTTCGACAGGAGAGGACCTACACTGCAAGTGCTGCTGTGACCTCTGTCTGGAAGAGACAATGGCTCGTGCGTCTGGGGAAAGGGCTGCTGCCTTCACTGCAGAGGAGTTGGAGAAGCTCGTCGACGGGCTCCTCCCCCAGTACACGCTACTCTACGGTCCTCCAGACCAACAGGTAAGTACACAGGGAGCATGTTGTATGGGCTATGCCTGTGTGGAGAGGGCTGGTTGTAAGAAGGAAGGGGGCAGAGTTCTGTGTGCATGAAGGACTGTGAATGCATGTGCCACATGGCAAGGGTAGGGATGTGGGCCACTCACTTTGATGGTGCAGTTGGTAATTGTAGGAAGTTGGCTCTGTATGCACTATTTCAAAGTAAGGAATAGTATGCACAGAGTCCAAGGGTTCCCCTTAGAGGTAAGATAGTGGCAAAAAGAGATAATACTAATGCTCTATTTTGCGGTAGTGTGGTCGAGCAGTAGGCTTATCAAAGGAGTAGTGTTAAGCATTTGTTGTACACACACAGGCAATAAATGAGGAACACACACTCAAAGACAATTCCAGGCCAATAGGTTTTTGTATAGAAAAATATATTTTCTTAGTTTATTTTAAGAACCACAGGTTCAAGATTTACATGAAATACTTTAAATGAAAGGTATTGCAGGTAGGTACTTTAGGAACTTTGAATTAGTAAAATAGCATATACACTTTTCACATAAATCACATATAGCTATTTTAAAACTAGACACTGCAATTTTCAACAGTTCCTAGGGGGAGTAAGAGTTTGTTAGTTTTTGCAGGTAAGTAAACCACTTACGGGGTTCAAGTTTGGGTCCAAGGTAGCCCACCGTTGGGGGTTCAGAGCAACCCCAAAGTTACTACACCAGCAGCTCAGGGCCGGTCAGGTGCAGAGGTCAAAGTGGTGCCCAAAACGCATAGGCTTCAATGGAGAAGGGGGTGCCCCGGTTCCAGTCTGCCAGCAGGTAAGTACCCGCGTCTTCAGAGGGCAGACCAGGGGGGTTTTGTAGGGCACTGTGGGGGACACAAGTCCACACAGAAAGTACACCCTCAGCAGCACGGGGGCGGCCGGGTGCAGTGTGCAAACATGCGTCGGGTTTGTAATAGGAATCAATGGGAGACCAAGGGGTCTCTTCAGCGATGCAGGCAGGCGAGGGGGGGGGCTCCTTGGGGTAGCCACCACCTGGGCAAGGGAGAGGGCCTCCTGGGGGTCACTCCTGCACTGGAGTTCGGATCCTTCAGGTCCTGGGGGCTGCGGGTGCAGGGTCCCTACCAGGCGTCGGGTTCTTAGAAGCAGGCAGTCGCGGTCAGGGTGAGCCTCAGGATTCCCTCTGCAGGCGTCGCTGTGGGGGCTCAGGGGTGGCAACTCTGGCTACTCACGGTCTCACAGTCACCGGGGAGTCCTCCCTGAAGTGATTGTTCTCCACAAGTCGAGCCGGGGGTGTCGGGTGCAGAGTAGCAAGTCTCACGCTTCTGGTGGGAAATGCAAGTTGTTTTAAAGTTGCTCCTTTGTTACAAAGTTGCAGTCTTGGGTGAACAGAGCCGCTGTCCTCGGGAGTTCTTGGTCCTTCTAGATGCAGGGCAGTCCTCTGAGGCTTCAGAGGTCGCTGGTCCCTGGGGAGAGCGTCGCTGGAGCAGTGTCTTTAGAAGTGGGGAGACAGGCCAGTAGAGCTGGGGCCAAAGCAGTTGGTGTCTCCGTCTTCTCTGCAGGGTTTTTCAGCTTAGCAGTCCTCTTCTTCTTAGGTTGCAGGAATCTGAGTTCCTAGGTTCTGGGGAGCCCTTAACTACTAAATTTAAGGGTGTGTTTAGGTCTGGGGGAATTAGTAGCCAATGACTACTAGCCCTGAGGGTAGGTACACCCTCTTTGTGCCTCCTCCCGAGGGGAGGGGGGCACATTCCTATCCCTATTGGGGAATCCTCCATCTGCAAGATGTAGGATTTCTAAAAGTCAGAGTCACCTCAGCTCAGGACACCTTAGGGGCTGTCCTGACTGGCCAGTGACTCCTCATTATCTCCTCCGGCCTTGCCGCCAAAAGTGGGACCGTGGCCAGAGGGGGCGGGCAACTCCACTAGCTGGAGTGCCCTGTGGTGCTGTAACAAAGGGGGTGAGCCTTTGAGGCTCACCGCCAGGTGTTACAGTTCCTGCAGGGGGAGGTGTGAAGCACCTCCACCCAGTACAGGCTTTGTTACTAGCCACAGAGTGACAAAGGCACTCTCCCCATGTGGCCAGCAACATGTCTGGTGTGTGGCAGGCTGCTAGAACTAGTCAGCCTACACGGATAGTTGGTTAAGGTTTCAGGGGGCACCTCTAAGGTGCCCTCTGGGGTGTATGTTACAATAAAATGTACACTGGCATCAGTGTGCATTTATTGTGCTGAGAAGTTTGATACCAAACTTCCCAGTTTTCAGTGTAGCCATTATGGTGCTGTGGAGTTCGTGTATGACAGACTCCCAGACCATATACTCTTATGGCTACCCTGCACTTACAATGTCTAAGGTTTTGCTTAGACACTGTAGGTGCACAGTGCTCATGCACTGGTGCCCTCAGCTATGGTATAGTGCACCCTGCCTTAGGGCTGTAAGGCCTGCTAGAGGGGTGACTTATCTATACTGCATAGGCAGTGTGAGGTTGGCATGGCACCCTGAGGGGAGTGCCATGTCGACTTACTCGTTTTGTCCTCACTAGCACACACAAGCTGGCAAGCAGTGTGTCTGTGCTGAGTGAGGGGTCCCCAGGGTGGCATAAGACATGCTGCATCCCTTAGAGACCTTCCCTGGCATCAGGGCCCTTGGTACCAGTGTAGGAAAGTACCAGCTTGCCTGGCATGTTACCCCCATATTTCACTGTATATATGTTGTTTTAGTTGTATGTGTCACTGGGACCCTGCCAGCCAGGGCCCCAGTGCTCATAAGTGTGCCCTGTATGTGTTACCTGTGTTATGACTAACTGTCTCACTGAGGCTCTGCTATCCAGAACCTCAGTGGTTATGCTCTCTCATTTCTTTCCAAATTGTCACTAACAGGCTAGTGACCAATTTCACCAATTTACATTGGCATACTGGAACACCCTTATAATTCCCTAGTATATGGTACTGAGGTACCCAGGGTATTGGGGTTCAAGGAGATCCCTATGGGCTGCAGCATTTCTTGTGCCACCCATAGGGAGATCTGACAATTCTTACACAGGCCTGCCAGTGCAGCCTGAGTGAAATAACGTCCACGTTATTTCACAGCCATTTACCACTGCACTTAAGTAACTTATAAGTCACCTATATGTCTAACCTTTACCTGGTAAAGGTTGGGTGCTAAGTTACTTAGTGTGTGGGCACCCTGGCACTAGCCAAGGTGCTCCCACATTGTTCAGGGCAAATTCCCCGGACTTTGTGAGTGCTCCTCCAGTGTGCTCCAGACCTCTGCCATCTTGGAAACAGAGGTGCTGCTGGCACACTGGACTACTCTGAGTGGCCAGTGCCAGCAGGTGACGTCAGAGACTCCTTCTGATAGGCTCCTTCAGGTGTTGCTAGCCTATCCTCTCTCCTAAGTAGCCAAACCCTCTTTTCTGGCTATTTAGGGTCTCTGCTTTGGGGAATTCCTTAGATAACGAATGCAAGAGCTCATCAGAGTTCCTCTGCATCTCTCTCTTCACCTTCTGCCAAGGAATCGACTGCTGACCGCGCTGGAAGCCTGCAAAACTGCAACAAAGTAGCAAAGACGACTACTGCGACCATGTAACGCTGATCCTGCCGCCTTCTCGACTGTTTTCCTGGTGGTGCATGCTGTGGGGGTAGTCTGCCTCCTCTCTGCACTAGAAGCTCCGAAGAAATCTCCCGTGGGTCGACGGAATCTTCCCCCTGCAACCGCAGGCACCAAAGAACTGCTTCACCGGTCCTCTGGGTCTCCTCTCAGCACGACGAGCGAGGTCCCTTGAACTCAGCAACTCTGTCCAAGTGACTCCCACAGTCCAGTGACTCTTCAGTCCAAGTTTGGTGGAGGTAAGTCCTTGCCTCCCCACGCTAGACTGCATTGCTGGGAACCGCGTGTTTTGCAGCTACTCCGACTCCTGTGCACTCACCGAGGATTTCCTTTGTGCACAGCCAAGCCTGGGTCCACGGCACTCTAACCTGCATTGCACAACCTCCTGAGTTGTCCTCCGGCGGCGTGGGACTCTCTTGTGTAACTTCGGGTGAGCACCGTTTCACTCCACTTTGTAGTGCCTGTTCCGGCACTTCTTCGGGTGCTGCTTGCTTCTGAGAGGGCTCCTTGTCTTGCTGGACGCCCCCTCTGTCCCCTCACGCAATTGGCGACATCCTGGTCCCTCCTGGGCCACAGCAGCATCCAAAAACCCTAACTGCGAGCTTTGCAGCTAGCAAGGCTTGTTTGCGGTCTTTCTGCAGGAAAACACTTCTGCACAACTCTTCACGACGCGGGACATCCATCTTCCAAAGGGGAAGTTTCTAGCCCTTGTCGTTCTTGCAGAATCCTCAGCTTCTACCATCCGGTGGCAGGTTCTTTGCACCCACAGCTGGCATTTCCTGGGCATCTGCCCACTCCCGACTTGATTGTGACTTTTGGACTTGGTCCCCTTGTTCCACAGGTACTCTCGTCTGGAAATCCATTGTTGTTGCATTGCTGGCGTTGGTCTTTCCTGCAGAATTCCTCTATCACGACTTCTGTGCTCTTTGGGGAACTTAGGTGCACTTTGCACCCACTTTTCAGGGTCTTGGGGTGGGCTATTTTTCTAACCCTCACTGTTTCTTTACAGTCCCAGCAACCCTCTACAAAGTCACATAGGTTTGGGGTCCATTCGTGGTTCGCATTCCACTTCTAGAGTATATGGTTTGTGTTGCCCCTATCCCTATGTGCCCCCATTGCATTCTATTGTGACTATACATTGTTTGCACTGTTTTCTGTTGCTATTACTGCATATTTTGGTATTGTGTACATATATCTTGTGTATATTTGCTATCCTCATACTGAGGGTACTCACTGAGATACTTTTGGCATATTGTCATAAAAATAAAGTACCTTTATGTTTAGTATATCTGTGTATTGTGTTTTCTTATGATATTGTGCAAGTGGCACTAGTGGTCACTCGTCTCCTAGTTCAGCCTAAGCTGCTCTGCTAAGCTACCATTTTCTATCAGCCTAAGCTGCTAGACACCCTATACACTAATAAGGGATACCTGGGCTAGGTACTAGCTCCCCCTTGGTACTCACTACAAGCCAGTCCAGCCTCCTACAACCAGGGGTACCAGTTACAAGGGACTTACATGGATGCCAGGGTGTGCCAATTGTGGAAACAAAAGTACAGGTTAGGGAAAGAACACTGGTGCTGGGGCCTGGTTAGCAGGCCTCAGCACACTTTCAAATCAAAACTTAGCATCAGTAAAGGCAAAAAGTCAGGGGGTAACCATGCCAAGGAGGCATTTCCTTACAGTAATGACATCTCTTCTTCCCCTGTACATGTCATGTAGGTCAGCGCCCACCAGAAGAAGGATATTTGATGTGCCATCGCAAAGGACGTCCGGACCCTGGGGGTCCACCACAGACAGAGCACCCACTGCCGTAAAAGATGGGAGGACATTCGCCGCTGGAGCAAGAAGACGGCGGAGGCTCAGCTGGGGATGGCCTCCCAACGTGGAAGGGGTGCCCGTCGAACCATGACCCCCCTGATGTTCAGGATCCTGGCGGTGGCCTACCCTAAGTTGGATGGGCGCTTGAGGGCATCACAGCAGACACAAGGGGGTGAGTACACTATCATTCAGCAGACTTTGCGCGCAGTGAAGGTATCTGGGTGGGGGAGGAGGGCTGTGGGTTTCCCTAGGCCAGGGCGAGTTCCGTAGGTAAGGCCCCTCCGTATGGCAGGCCATGTGGCACCCCACCCCACCTCTGTAGAGGGCCAAGTACAGGTACTCATGACCCTGTGTCATCTATGTGTGCAGATGTCGTCCATAGCCTTGTAGGCCATTTCCCAGGAATTGCATCTGTAGAGCCCAACAGCGCGACGTAGTGCAGGGGGCTGCTGTGTCTGTATTGTCCGCCAATGGTAGCGGTAAGCCATGAACTCAACCTGTCTTTCTTCTGTCGTCTCCCCCCTTTTTGTGGTTTCCCTGTTCTTGTGTGCATTAGCATCATCAGGCGGAGGTACAGTGGCACCGGAGCACGAGGGAGCTGCATCCCACATGGCCATGGAGGGCCACACTACGAACTCAGAATACACCAGTGGGACTGAGGGCGAGGGGAACTCCACGGCGGTCACAGGATCTGAGACCAGCGACCTGGACTCGTCCTCTGATGGGAGCTCCCTTGTGGTGGTGGCAACATCTGTGCCCCCCACTTCAACAGGTACAGCCGCCAACCCCCCTACCAGCACCGCCCTCCCAGCAGCCCCTCAGCCTTCGCCCCGTGCCCGCTCACCCAGGAGGGTGGGCATCGCCTTCGCCCCAGGCACCTCAGCCCCTGCCCCTGTCACCTCTGCTGCCCTCAGTGAGGAGGCCATTGACCTCCTCAGGTCCCTCACTGTTGGGCAGTCTACTATTTTGAATGCCATCCAGGGTGTAGAAAGGGAGTTGCAACACACAAATGCATTCCTGGAGGTCATTCATTCTCGTTAGGCTGCCCTTCATCGAACCGTTCAGACTCTGGCCTCAGCACTGATGGCAGCCATTGTCCCTGTGTCTAGCCTCCCCCCTCCAACTTCCTCCACCCAGACCCAATCCCCTGTACCTCTGCCTATCCCAAGCACACCATCAGACCAGCCTGCACACACTTCAACACCCAAGGGAAGCTCAGGCAAACATAAGCACCACACATCCCACAGGCACTCACGCAAGCATCACACACATACAGACACACCAACATCCACTGCCTCCACTGTGTCCCCCTCCTCCTCGTCTCCCTCCTCCCTCCCAGTGTCGTCTACACTCACACCTGCATGCACTACCACTACAGCCACTACGTCCTGCACCAGCACACCCACCACCACACCCGGCTCATGTGCACTCACCACCCCCACTACCATTTCCACGTCCCCTGTGTCCTCTCCCAGTGTGTCTGTGACACCCCCTCCGAAGATACACAAACGCAGGCACACACCCACCCAACAGCCATCCACCTCATGACAGCCTCCAGCCCATGCACCTGCACCCAAATCCACAAAAGTTACACCTCCTACAACCACCACCTGTTCCTCCACTCCCAAACCCCCTCCAGCTACCCGTCCCAGTGTCTCAAAAAAACTTTTCCTGTCCACCCTTAACCTATTTCCCACCCCCCGTCCAACTCATAGGTCCCGTACTAGCACCTCAGCCAAAAAATCTCCGGGACCAGTGGTGCCTGTTGTTACAGGTATGTGAAGTGCACCAGCCACCAGGCCAGCTAGTGTGGCACGGAGCCACAGCACAGCCAGTCCCCCCCCTGTGAAGCACCAGAGGTTGGACAGTGCCCGGCGGGAGAGGGGGAAGACTCCAGCCAGCCAAGTCACTTACGGGGGTCCCGGGGGGAGTGTTGACTCAGCTGTGACTCCTCCCAAGGTGGGGAAGGGGCAGAAGAAATCTCCAAAGTCTGGGAGGAGCAGCACGGCGGAGAATACCACCATCATCCCCGCTGCCCAGCAGGCCTCCGCTAGCCCCATCATCACTGCCCAGGAGGCCATCGTCAACCCCATCGTCACTGCCCAGGAGGCCAGCCCCATCATCACTGCCCAGGAGGCCACCGCCAGAGTCACTGCCCAGGAGGCCACCGCCAGCCCCATCGTCACTGCCCAGGAGGCCAGCCCCCATCGTCACTGCCCAGGAGGCCACCGCCAGAGTCACTGCCCAGGAGACCACCGCCAGCCCCATCGTCACTGCCCAGGAGGCCAGCCCCATCATCACTGCCCAGGAGGCCACCGCCAGAGTCACTGCCCAGGAGGCCACCGCCAGCCCCATCATCACTGCCCAGGAGGCCACCGC
The DNA here is from genome assembly GCF_031143425.1 of Pleurodeles waltl. Classification (NCBI taxonomy): domain Eukaryota; kingdom Metazoa; phylum Chordata; class Amphibia; order Caudata; family Salamandridae; genus Pleurodeles; species Pleurodeles waltl. The sequence continues at coordinate 942,949,175 of NC_090446.1, forward strand.
CAGCCCCATTGTCAATGCCCAGGAGGCCACCGCCAGCCACAGCCCAGCTGGCCAGGAGGGCCCCCAAGCCACAGCCCAGCTGACCCATGAAGGACCGCCAGCCACAGCCCTGCTGGGCAATGAAGGACCGCCTTGGCAAGGACCGCTGAACAGGGCAAAGACCGCCATGGAAAGAACCGCTGAACAGGTCTGACACTGGCAACTCAAGCACCGCTGAACAGGCCAAGGACCGCTGAACAGGGCAAAGACCGCCATGGAAAGCACCGCTGAACAGGTCTGACACTGGCAACTCAAGCACCGCTGAACAGGCCAAGGACCGCTGAACAGGGCAAAGACCGCCATGGAAAGCACCGCTGAACAGGTCTGACACTGGCAACTCAAGCACCGCTGAACAGGCCAAGGACCACTGATCAGGGCAAAGACCGCAATGGCAAGGACCGCTGAACATGTCTGACACTGGCAACTCAAGCACCGCTGAACAGGCCAAGGACCGCTGAACAGGGCAAAGACCGCCATGGCAAGGACTGCTGAACAGGGCAAAGACCGCCATGGAAAGCACCGCTGAACAGGTCTGACACTGGCAACTCAAGCACCGCTGAACAGGCCAAGGATCGCTGAACAGAGCAAAGACCGCCATGGAAAGCACCGCTAGCCGATTTGCGGCAGGGGCAGTGACGCAACTGTGACCGTGAGTGATGCCCTCTGGGCACCAGTCCCCCTCCAGAACCAGTGGAGACATGCATCCACTCCGTCTGTCCTGCACAGGATGAAGCACTCTGGGCACCAGTCCCCCTCCAGAACCAGTGGAGACATGCATCCACTCCGTCTGTCCTTGGCAGGATGAAGCACTCTGGGCACCAGTCCCCCTCCAGAACCAGTGGAGACATGCATCCACTCCGTCTGTCCTGCACAGGATGAAGCACTCTGGGCACCAGTCCCCCTCCAGAACCAGTGGAGACATGCATCCACTCCGTCTGTCCTTGGCAGGATGAAGCACTCTGGGCACCAGTCCCCCTCCAGAACCAGTGGAGAGATGCATCCACTCCATCTGTCCTGCACAGGATGAAGCACTCTGGGCACCAGTCCCCCTCCAGAACCAGTGGAGACATGCATCCACTCCGTCTGTCCTGCACAGGATGAAGCACTCTGGGCACCAGTCCCCCTCCAGAACCAGTGGAGACCTGCATCCACTCCGTCTGTCCTGCACAGGATGAAGCACTTTGGGCACCAGTCCCCCTCCAGAACCAGTGGAGACCTGCATCCACTTGAGAGACTGTGGCTTTGCACTCCCCAGGATTGAAAAGTGGGCAACCCACCCACTGTAGAGACTTGAGAGACTGTGGCTTTGCACTCCTCAGGATTGAACACTGGGCAACCCACCCACTGTAGAGACTTGAGAGACTGTGGCTTTGCACTCCCCAGGATACATCAATGGGCATGGAGCCCCCTCGTGGATCTGGCGTGGTGCACTCATCCAGCTGAGGTGCCCCCCCTTCCCTTCCCTCTGAGGTGCCTGTTGTATTTCTATCTGATGCCCCTGCAGTGTTCTCTCCATTTGGATCGGGTATCTTGTGTGTGTCTCGCCCATGCATTTTGGGCCCAGTGGTCCATGGACTATGAATGGTGCAATACCTGCACTACTAATCGTGGTGTATATTTTGTTTATTGTGTATATATATATGTATATATTTGCTTACTGTATTTTGATATATTACAATGGTTCCACTCATTTCCTTTTGTCTTTGCATTCTTCCGGGAGGGTTGGGGGTGTTACTGTAATGTATAGATAAGCATTGGTGTGTGTGTTGTACTGGGTGAGGGTCGGGTGGGGGTTGGGGTGTTGAGTGTGTGTGTCCCTGTGTTTTGCCTCCCCCCTCCCTTATGTCGTAGGTGCAGTACTCACTGTGGTCTTCGCCGCCAGCGTTGATGATCCTCGTAGACGAGCAGGCAGAATATGAAGTTCCGGCTCCATGGTGCCCTCCTTCCTCGTGGAGTGTGTAGAGGTGTGCGTTTTCCCTTTGAAATGGCTGTTTCCGCCGTGTTTTTTTCCGCGGTGAATCTGCCCCGGAAAAGGTGGTGGATTGTTAGGTTGTGATACTGTGGGCGGTACATTGTCTTCCGCCTGTCTGTTGGCGGTGACCGCCGCGCTGTTTGTTTAAACCGCCGTGGCGGTCGGAGTGTTAAAGTGGCTGTCTTTGTTGGCGGTTTCCGCCACGGTCATAATTGAAATTTTTTTACCGCCGGCCTGTTGGCGGTCTTACCGCCGCTTTAACACCGTACGCCAGGGTTGTAATGACCACCATGGTGTGTATAAATGACTCATTATTGTATATTTTGATTTGATTGTATTAGTTCTCATTGTTGATTTGATGATCATTAGTCCTGGCTGAGTCAAAAGATTTGAGTTAACCTCTGAGGGTAGTAGATGTCACAGCCCTATTACTTGTCCCCTTAGCCTAGTATCAAAAGGTCAGACGCCCACAAATGTCAGTTTGCGTCTTTTCATTATGTGCTGCTTATCTTATTCTAAAAAATGCTGTTTACTTTTTTCTCTTACTACAGTTAGAAGATTATGTAAAGTGAGCTGTCTGACAGTTATTGTGAAAAAAAAGCTGTTGGATGTTAGTTTTGTTTCTAACACACAACATTTAAATAGTATGTTAATAAATAGAACGTACATTTCAAAATATATCAGAAATTACAATTGCACTTTATTAACCAGAAGCAAAACAAATCAGAACACTTTTCTTGGTGATGTCCAAATGATAAATATTTGCATAAACACGATTTCCAAATATTACAGTTTGTATAGTATATAGTTTTAGTATTGAAAAGGTTTAAATTATGCAGCATAATTTGGCACATTTTGCAATTATATCAGTTCATTATATTTTCATTTTTAAAGTTGGTAACACTCTCTGGACATTGGGTGCACCACATTAGTACCAATTTAGCACACAAATATAGCAATAAGCAACGGAAAAGTGAGCAGTCCAGCTTTGCATAGGGCCTTTAACTGTGCAGCAACACATGTAATCGCATATTTAGTAATGTTTGAACCGTATGAATTAGAAACATTTTTTTTTTAAATCTTCAGGTTATGCAGCAGATAATGGATTATGTGGCAAATGGGGCAAATATATAATTCAGCAAAATTTACCACAGCTGCACAAGTGCATAATTCCAGTGGCCCTAACCAAGAGGCAAGTAAGAGGTCATTTGTACCCTATATAAGACTATGGACCTGATTACAACTTTGGAGGAGGAGTTAATCCGTCCCAAATGTGACCGATATACTACCAGCCGTATTACGAGCTCCATAGGATATAATGGACTCGTAATATGGCTGGTGGTAAATCCGTCACTTTACCGTCACTTTTGGGACAGATTAACACCTCCTCCAAAGTTGTAATCAGGCCCTATATTTGTATTATATACAGAGCAAACATTTAGGGGGTCATTACAACCCTAGCGGACGGTGTAAAAGGTGGGGTAATACCGTAAACAGGCCGGCGGGAAAAAAAGGGAATTACGACCCTGGCGGTAACCGCTAACAAAGACAGCCACTTTAACACTTCGCCCGCCACGGCGGTACAAACAGCGTGGCGGTCACCGCCAACAGACAGGCGGGAGACAAAGTACCGCCCACATTATTACAACACACCAAACCGCCACCTTTTCTGGGGTGGATTCACCGTGGATAAAAACAGGCCGGAAACAGCCTTTGCTATGGGAAAACGCTCACCTCAACACACTCCATGAGGAACGACGACTCCATGGAGCCGGAACTCCAAATACTACCTGCCCTTGTCTTTCTGCTCCTGTACGAACAACAGCGACGTAGGCGCAGAACATACCGGTGAGTACTGCATCTACGACACGGGGAGGCAAAAGTTAGGGGGACACCCACCAAACACCCCCACCCTCGCATATCACAACATACACACCAATGCAGTCAAAAATATCACATTAACAACCCACAATCCCCCCGGAAGAATGCAAAGACAAAGCGAGATCCGTTCAAATATTGTAATGTGCCAATATACATGTCATATAAAAATATACTGAATCATATCTCGAAATCTGTCATATTTATATATACAATACAAGAAGTAGTGCAGATATGCACACAACAATGTCCGTGCACCAACAGTCAAAAAATGCATGGGCGAGGCCCACAATAGATACCTGACCAAAATCCGAGAGAACACTGCCAGGGCATCAGATTGAAACACTACAGGCACCTCAGGGGGAAGGGAAGGGGGAGCACCTCAGCCACATGACTGCAAAGCCAGATCCACAACGGGGCTCCATGCCCATTGATGTATCCTGGGGAGTGCAAAGCCACAGTCTCTCAAGTCTCTACAGTGGGTGGCTTGCCCACTGGACCATCCTGGGGAGTGCAAAGCCACAGTCTCTCAAGTCTCTACAGTGGGTGGCTTGCCCACTGTACCATCCTGGGGAGTGCAAAGCCACAGTCTCTCAAGTCTCTACAGTGGGTGGCTTGCCCACTGGACCATCCTGGGGAGTGCAAAGCCACAGTCTCTCAAGTCTCTACAGTGGGTGGCTTGCCCACTGTACCATCCTGGGGAGTGCAAAGCCACAGTCTCTGAAGTCTCTACAGTGGGTGGCTTGCCCACTGTGCCATCCTGGGGAGGGCAAAGCCACAGTCTCTCAAGTCTCTACAGTGGGTGGTTTGCCCACTGGACCATCCTGGGGAGTGCAAAGCCACATTGACGCAAGTAGATGCAGTTCTCAACTGGTACTGGGTGGGACTGGTGGCCAGACTGGATGAGTCTCCCCGTGAAAGTTCCTGTCCTGTCACTGTCCCAGCTGCACATGGGAGAAGGATGCCTGATGTGGCGGCCTATTCATACCCACACAGTGTTTGCCCTGATCAGCGGTCTTCACCATGGCGGTCTTGGCCTTGTTCAGCGGTGCTTTGCCATGGCTGGCTATGGACTGTTCAGCGGTCTTCACCATGACGGTCTTGGCCTTGTTCAGCGGTGCTTTGCCATGGCGGTCTTGGCCTTGTTCAGCGGTGCTTTGCCATGGCTGGCTATGGACTGTTCAGCGGTCTTCACCATGGTGGTCTTGGCCTTGTTCAGCGGTGCTTTGCCATGGCTGGCTATGGACTGTTCAGCGGTAGCCTGAGATGGCGGTTCAGATACTGACATTGGTGTGTGGCATGACAAACTCCACACTGGACATTGGGGTGTGGCATGACGAACTCCACACTGGACATTGGGGTGTGGCATGACGAACTCCACACTGGACATTGGGGTGTGGCATGACGAACTCCACACTGGACATTGGTGTGTGGCATGACAAACTCCACACTGGATATTGGGGTGTGGCATGACGAACTCCACACTGGACATTGGGGTGTGGCATGACGAACTCCACACTGGACATTGGGGTGTGGCATGACGTTCCATCATCGCCCAGCGGGGCTGTGGGATCCTGGTCCCTCCTGGGCACTGACTCTGGCGGTGGTCTCCTGACCAGTAACGATACTCGGGCCCTCCTGGGCAGTGACTCTGGTGGTGGTCTCCTGACCAGTGACGATACTCGGGCCCTCCTGGGCACTGACTCTGGCGGTGGTCTCCTGACCAGTAACAATACTCGGGCCCTCCTGGGCACTGACTCTGGCGGTGGTCTCCTGACCAGTAACGATACTCGGGCCCTCCTGGGCAATGACTCTGGCGGTGGTCTCCTGACGGTGGTCTCCTGACCAGTGACGATACTCGGGCCCTCCTGGGCACTGACTCTGGCGGTGGTCTCCTGACCAGTAACGATAGTTGGGCCCTCCTGAGCAATGACTCTGGCGGTGGTCTCCTGACCAGTGACGATACTCGGGCCCTCCTGGGCACTGACTCTGGCGGTGGTCTCCTGACCAGTAACGATACTCGGGCCCTCCTGGGCAATGACTATGGCGGTGGTCTCCTGACCAGTGACGATACTTGGGCCCTCCTGGGCAATGACTCTGGCGGTGGTCTCCTGACCAGTGACGATAGTTGGGCCCTCCTGGGCAATGACTCTGGCGGTGGTCTCCTGACCAGTGACGATACTCGGGCCCTCCTGGGCAATGACTCAGGCGGTGGTCTCCTGACCAGTGACGATACTCGGGCCCTCCTGGGCACTGACTCTGGCGGTGGTCTCCTGACCAGTAACGATACTCGGGCCCTCCTGGGCACTGACTCTGGCGGTGGTCTCCTGACCAGTAACGATACTTGGGCCCTCCTGGGCAATGACTCTGGCGGTGGTCTCTTGACCAGTAACGACGCTGCTGGTGGTTGTGTCTGGACCGCCGGAAATGATGGGGCACTTCTCCGCCGTGACACTCACAACAGGCTGGGCAGACTTCCTCGGAACCTTCCCCACCTTCTTTGGAGTTACAGCTGACTCACCAATCGCCTTCGATCCCATTTCACTTGTTGTCCCACCAGGAGTCTTGACACGGTCCCGTCGTCCACTCTCCAATTTCAGTGCCTTTACAGGGGGTGGGCTGACAGTGCCTTGGTTCCGGGTCCTACTGCCTGCCCTGGTGGACGGTGCACTCCAAAAACCTGGAACACGCACCACTGGTACTGGAGGCTTTTTGGCTGAGGCGCTACGACAGGACTGATGAACTGGAAGGGGGGTGGGGGCAAACAGGTCAATTTGACAGAGGGACAGTTTCTGACGGACACTGGGATGGGTAGTTGGAGGGGGGCTGGGAGTGGAGGTAGAGGAGGTGGTTGTAGGAGGTGTCACTTAAGGTGTTTTGGGTGCAGGTGCAGGTACTGGAGGCTGTCGTGAGGTGGATGGATGTTGGGTGAGTGATTACCGGCGTTTGTGTACTTTGGGAGGGGGCGTCACAGACACACTGGGAGAGGACACAGGGGACGTGTAAATGGCAGTGGAGGTGGTGAGTGCAGGTGAGCGGCTTGTGGTGCTGGGTGTTCTGGTGCGAGTCTTAGTGCCTGTAGATGTGGTGCATGCAGGTGTGTGTGTAGACGACATTGGGAGGGAGGAGGGAGAAGAGGAGGAGGGGGACACAGTGGAGACAGTGGATGTTGCTGTGTCTGTATGGGTGTGATGCTTGTGTGAGTGCCTGTGGTGTGTGTGGTGCCTATGTTTGCTTGAGCTACTTGTGTGTGTTGACTTGTGTGCCTGCTGGTCTGTAGGTGTGCTTGGGATGGGCTGGGGTACAGGGGATTGGGTCTGGGTGGAGGAGGTTGGAGGGGGAGGCTGGACACAGGGACAATGGCTGCCATCAGTGCTGAAGCCAGAGATTGCAGGGTTCGCTGAAGGACAGCCTGACCAGAATGAATGCCTTCCAGGAATGCATTACCGTGTTTCAACTCTCATTCCACACCCTGGATGGCATTCACAATGGTAGACTGCCCAACAGTGAGTGACCTGAGGAGGTCAATGGCCTCCTCACTGAGGGCAGCAGGGGTGACTGGGGCAGGGCCTGAGGTGCCTGGGGCGAAGGTGATGCCCACCCTCCTGGGTGAGCGGGCACGGGACACACACTGAGGGGCTGCTGGGAGGGCGGTGCTGGTAGGGGAGGTGGCGGCTGTACCTGTAGAAGTGGGGCGCACAGATGGTGCCGCCACCACAGGGGAGCTCCCATGGGCGGACGAGTCCGTGTCGCTGGATGGTGATCTGGTGGCCGACGTGAAGCTCCCCTCGCCCTCCGTCCCACTGGTGAATTCAGAGTCTGTGGTGTGGCCCTCCATGGCCATGTGGGATGCAGCTCCCTCGTGCTCCGGTGCCACTGTACCTCCGCCTGTTGATGCTGATGTACAAAAGGACAGGGAGAGCAGGAAAAGGGGGGAGACAGAAGAAAGAGAGTTTTAGTGCATGGCATACCGCTACCGTTGGCGGACAAGACAGACGCAGCAGCCCCATGCATTACGCCGTGCTCCTGACCTCTGCACATGCTATTTCTGGGAAATGGCCTACATGGCAATGGTAGTAATCTGCCCACATGGATGGCAAAGGGGCAACTATACATCAACTTCCCTCTGTTTTGAGCTGGGGTAGAGTGCCACATGGCCTACATAACGGAGGGGCATTGCCTACCTAACTCGCCCTGGCCTAGGGACACCCACAACCCACCACCCCCACCCAGACACCTCCTCTGCACGCAAAGTCCATATGATGAGGTAGTACTCACCCCCTTGTGTCTGCTGTGATGTCCTCAAGCGCCCATCCAACTCCAGGTAGGCCACCGCCCGGATCCGGAACATCAGGGGGGTCATGGTGCGACGGGCACCCCTCCCACGTTGGGAGGCCATCCCCAGCTGAGCCTCCGCCGTCTTCTTGCTGCCGCGGCGAATGTCCTCCCATCTCTTACGGCAGTGGGTGCCCCGTCTCTGGTGGGCCCCCAGGGTCCGGACCTCCTTGGCGATGGCACGCCAAATGTCCCTCTTCTGGTGGGCGCTGACCTACATGACATGCACAAGGAAAGAGGACAGTCATTACCTACTGCACCGTCGTTGGGATTGGCCCCCTCCCGACTCTATCCCTGTGGCCCATTCATCCCCATGCATAACTGTTCTATGTACTCTGCCCCCTTCCCTCATCCACCCAGCCCTCTCCACCCAAGCCTACCCCATCCAACGTGCTCCCTGTGTACTAATCTGTTGGTCTGGAGGACCGTAGAGTAGCGTGTACTGGGGGAGGACCCCATCCACAAGTTTCTGCAACTCCTGTGCAGTGAAGGCAGGGGCCCTTTCCCCAGACGCAGCAGCCATCGTCGCTTCCAGACCGAGGTCACAGCAGCACTAGCAGTGTAGGTCCTCTCCTGTCGAAGGTCAGGTATCTAGTGATTGAAGAGATAGAAAATGGTGGTGACATCCGCGGCGGTGCGCATCATCACCGGCGGCGCACCTGTTCATTGGCTCCTGGGACCCATAGGGTCCAATGTTAACCAATGCAGCATTGCGCCGCGCTCTACGACCGCCTACCGCGACGGTGTCCAACGCCAGCGCAGTTACCCCACAATCCCATTGTCCCAGTTTAGAGGTCAGGCAGCCGCCATTTCAGGGGCCCACATGGCTTCAATTACTACTGTGTCACACATACCGAGGCCTACACTCAAAACCTTTCCCGGATGGGTTAATTGTCTGTTGTAGTCTTGTGTGTGACTGTGGGTACATACCTGGAGGAATGGTGACAGTTTCTTCGCTGTTGTCCTTCTTAGGCACCGTCAGTTGGGACATATTGGAAGATGGCGGAATCCGCCGGTGTACCAACCGCTGGTGGACCTGTTAACAATGGAAGAGCGACATGTCATCGTGACCTACAGGTTTGACCGTGCCACAATCCAGGAACTATGTACCCAGTTCGAGCCAGACCTGATGTCACCAATCCGCAATCCGACTGTAATCCCCCCTGACGTGCAGGTGCTGTCAGTGCTGCATTTCCTTGCAAGTGGGTCTTTTCAGACAACAGTGGCCATGGCATCAGGGATGTCCCAGCCTATGTTTTCCAACGTGTTGTCTGCCCTGCTGAAACACGTAAGGAGATACATCATTTTCCCTGAGGTGGAGGATTTGCCTACAGTGAAAGGTGATTTCTATGCCCTTGGACATATCCCCAACGTCATAGGTGCCATTGATGGGACCCATGTAGCTCAGGTCCCCCCACAGGAATGAACATGTGTACAGGAACAGGAAGAGTTATTATTCCATGAATGTCCAGATGGTCTGTTTGGCAGACCAGTTCATCTCGCAGGTAAATGCTATGTTCCCTGGCTCTGTGCATGACGCCTACATCCTGCGGAATAGCAGCATCCCTGATATGATGGGTCAACTCCAGAGGCACCGTGTATGGCTATTGGGGGACTCTGGTTACCCCAACCTGTCCTGGCTATTGACCCCAGTGAGGAATCCCAGGACCAGGGCAGAGGACCGGTACAATGAGGCCCATGGGCGGACTAGGAGGGTGATCGAGCGGACCTTCGGCCTCCTTAAGGCCAGGTTCAGGTGCCTCCATATGACTGGTGGATCCCTATTCTACTCACCGAAGAAGGTGTGCGACATCATCATCGCCTGCTCCATAATTTGGCATTGCGACGCCAGGTGCCTTTTCTGCAGGAGGATGATCCAGATGACGGTGTTGTTGCAGCGGGGAGCCTGTGGAGCCTGTGGACAGTGATGAGGAGGAAGCTGATGAAGATTGAAACGACAACAGGGAGTCAGTCATACAGCAATATTTTCATTGAGACACAGGTGAGTACATTTTCATGTTTCACATATTATTAACTTTCACACGTCTACCTCTATCCTGTACCTATATTTCACTTCCTATTTGTTAACTGAGTTGTCCCCTTCCATTTCAGTGTCACTATTGTGGTAACCTACGTGTCAACAGCTTGCACCCTTGAAAGGCTTGTGATGTGTGACATTGGTATGTTGGTCTTCCAATAGGTAACCTTTTTTAACACTGTAATTGACAATACAAAGTTCACAATCATTGACTGACTCCAGTTTTATTAGTGTTTCAAGGGTGTTTATTTAAGTGCATAACAGTGAAGGGGGGTTGTGAAATGGGGATGGGTGATGGAGGAGGAATGTCCATGGCAGAATCCAGTCTATTAGTCTCACAGGTACATTGCACATCTGGCCATTGGAAGTGGAGCTGGGGCAGTTCCGATTTGGACAGGGTAACAAAGTGGGACAGTGGGAGGACGATCAGGGTGGTCTTATTTCCTGGCTGGGGTCTTGCCATCTTGCTCTGTCCTGTTCCTGGATCTCAGGGCCCGCTTGCGTGGTGGTGGTCCGTCTGCAGGGGATGGGGTGCTGGTGTGTTGGTCCTGTGGTGGTGCCTCCTGTCCACTAGCACCGGCGGAGGTGGTGGGCATTTCATCGTGGTGGCTAGTGTCAGGGGCCCCTTGGAGTGCCACAGTGTCCCTCAAGGTCTTTTGAATGTCCGTCAGCACCCCTACAATGGTGCCTAGGGCAGAGCCGATGGTCCTGAGCTCCTCCCTGAACCCCAAATACTGTTCCTCCTGCAGACGCAGGGTCTCCTGCAACTTGGCCAGTACCGTTGCCATCGTCTCCTGGGAGTGGTGGTATGCTCCCATGATGGAGGAGAGGGCCTCGTTGAGAGTAGGTTCCCTTGGCCTGTCCTCCCTCTGTCGCACAGCAGCCCTTCCAGTTCCCCGGTGTTCCTGTGCCTCCGTTCCCTGGACTGTGTGCCCACTACCACTGCCCCCAGGTCCCTGTTGTTGTTGGGGTGGTGGGTTTGCCTGGGTGCCCTGTAGTGGTGGACACACCGCTGATTGACCTGTCCTGGGTAGGGAGGTTTGGGCCCGCTGGGTGGGTGCTGTGCTGGTGTTCCCAGAGGGTGACAGTTCGGTGTTGTGCTGTGGCTGGGCAAGGGGAACCGACTGTCCTGAGGCCCACGATGGTCCGGACTGGTCATCAAGATCCAGTGGGGCAGAGCTGCTGTCGTCACTGTGGGCCTCTTCTGGGGGTGGAGTGGTGTTGTCTGGACCCTCTGGTGTGGTGACGTTCCTTCGGGTTCCTGCGGGGGTATGAGTACATGATTATTGCATGTGTGTGTTTCATGATGTGCAATGTTTGGGTGTGCGTGTACCCCAGTGCAGGCATTCCTGTGTGGGGGCTTGTGTGGTGATAGTTGGGGGGTGTTGTGGGTCTGTGCAGTGGACATGCTTTAGTGATGGGTATCCATGCCAGTTAGGTCATGCAGGTTTTGGGGTTGGGATGGGTGGTTGGTGTCATGGGTAGATAGGTGAGGATTTGGAGTGATAGGGGAGGGTGTGAGGGTGGGGGGGTGTGATAGCATGCAGGTAGGGTGGGGGATATGATAGCTGAAATTTGACTTACCAGTGTCCGTTCCTCCAACAACTCCTGCAAGGCCCTCAGGATGCAAGATGGACAAGACTTGCTCCTCCCATGTTGATAGTTGTGGGGGAGCAGGTGGGGGTCCGCCGCCAGTCTGCTGTACCGCGATGTGGTGCCTGGATACCGTGGAACGCACCTTCCCCGTAGGTCATTCCACCTCTTCCTGATGTCCTCCCTATTTCTTGGGTGCTGTCCCACAGCGTTGACCCTGTCGACTATTCTTTGCCATAGCTCCATCTTCCTGGCTATTGATGTGTGCTGTACCTGTGAGCCAAATAGCTGTGGCTCTACCCGTAGGATTTCCTCGACCATGACCCTGAGCTCCTCCTCGGAGAAGCGGGGGTGTCTTTGGCGTGCCATGGGGTGGTGTGTGTGATGTGTGGGGTGGTGTATGTGTTGATGAGTGTGGTGAGTGTAGTGGTATGTGGTGTTTTGTGCGTGGGTGTTGTGTGGGCGATGGTGTAGTGTGCCTCTGTGTGATGGGGTTCTCTATTCTGTGCTGTCTCTCTCTGGCCTTCTCTCAGAAATTCTGGTCATAGGGGTTTGTGTGTGATGTGGGTGTGTGTTTTATATTGTGTTGGGTGTGTGGGAGCTGAAATGGAAAGGCACTAACCTAGTGCTCCTGTAAGCTCACTGTACTGTAAAACAATTGTGTAACCATGATATTAAACAATAAACACCTCTTTCAGAAGCAGTACTTTATTAACGCTTTTCACAGATATGCAAAGAGACACAACGTTAAATACAAAAAAATAATTTCTGGGTGTAAGAGAGTGTCACTTCCATTATAAAATAAGTGATGTACTACTAAAGTTAATACGTACATACAGTCAACACCTTGCCAAATGGACAAAACTTTCAATGTCAAACAGCACAATGACAGACGTCACTGACACACTATTTCAGAGTCTGCACTATCCAAGGAGGTTCCTGGTGCTACAGTCTTATTTGGCTCCCCCCAGGACCTTCTTGTTCACATATTCCATTACTACCATCCTCCATCAGTGCCCCTCACTTTTTTATAGCCCCTCTCTCAAATGCATTTCATTAGTTTTACAGCAATGCTCATACCAGTGCAGCGTTTCAGACAACAGCGTTCCATTACGTTCCGTCCCCACTTCAGAGTTGCCTCTCTCACAAAGCAACTTTTTCTCACTTTATATTGAGGCTCCTTCACATTGGGGTTGATTCACCAACTTAGTAATGAGCATGGGATAGGGTTCTAAGTTTGCACAGCTTTCAATTGGGTGATGACTGGAAAAGACAGGCAATGTATGATATGAGTGCACTTTATCTGATTGGACACACTGACTCGGTATGAATGTAAAGTCATGAAGAAATGTAGCTATGAGTAGGATTCTTCTTTTTTGTAGTGAGATGAGGCATATGTACATACTGGTTCTAATAGTTTCATTTCCATTGTAGATTTTATTCCTACCCAATACCACCTTGCACACCCTGTTTTTATTGGGTGTTTTTTATACTCCATCAGTGTGTGTCCTAAAGAAGGTGAGTTGTCTTGGGATCACTAAAACTAAAATACGCGTCGGCATCAGCACCTAAGCCTGGGAACGCCTACTATAGCCTTATAGCCCGCTGTAGCAGGCTATTCCTGCATTTAAAGTCCTGCTCCAGCATTGAAGGCCCGAGCTGAAGGCGAGGTCCTTTAACAAGGGAGCAGGATTTCAATGCTTATATAGCCCAGCTATGGAGGGCTATAAGGCTATTAGAACATTCTGCCACTAGGGGGCAGAATATTCTAATAAATAAAACAAAGGCCTCACTGAGCCTGAGGGGATTGTAATCCCCTCGGACTCTGTGAGGCCTTTGTTCACAGCAAAAGCTGTGAACAAAAGCATTGGAATGTTGGGGCTCCAAGCTTAACCAGCCATTAGAAACCTGCAGCACTCCATTGTTTTCAATGGAACTCCCAACATTCCAATGTTCTAATAAGGATTTAATTAATCCTATATCTATGTGAAAAGAAGTAAACGTGAAGTATACATAAATACTGTAAAAAGTGTTATATGAGATATACTATGGAGACATGTTGATAATGTATTCGCAAGTTAATTTCTGTGTCTTACAATTGAGATCATTGATTGTTGGATGCGACATTTGTAGGCTCTATGTATGTTTTAACTTGATGGTATGAACGGTATATTTTACAGACCTCGAAAAATCATTAAAATGTTACTAGACCAGCAGGTTTAGTGACTTAAATAATCTACTCTACCTAATTGTTATGCTCTTGACCCAAAAATTGGCTTCAAATTATGTAATCGTAGGCAAACATTTTAATTCACTAAGCCACTATTTTCGTCATTATCACATATGATAGCACCTTTAAATATGTTAGTGCAGCATGTCTGCTGTACAAAAACTCGTTTAATAGACTAAGGTGGTCATTACGACCTTGGCGGTATAAGGCGCTTACCGCCGTGTAGAATACACCGCCGCGGCCGCGGTAGACCGCGGTAGACCACCACAGCTATTATGACACACATCTCGGAATCCGCCGAAATTCAGACACCCACACAACTCCGCCACACCAAAGGTCAGCGAGAAACATGCGGAAACAAATCCTCCACCTCCACGCCAACAGAAACATGCCCATGCTATTACGACCCACGAATCCACGCGGTGGTCTTTCAACCGTGGTATTCCATTGGCGGTACACACCGCCACGCTCAAAATACACACACATTTACAAAACACAATCACATTGGACAAATCGAAATACACGCACCTGATACACATACACACACCACACACTCACACCACTATAAAACACACACCCACATCACCCACTAACCCTTACTACCAGAAATTTGAAACCACGACAGAGAAAGACACTACCAAAAACAACACCAGCATCCACAGACACACAACACCATCACTTACACAACATCCATGCACCTCAAACAACACACACCAACACATCCCCTCACACATCACAACAGACACCACCTCACACATCACCCACACCACATCATGGCACCTCAATGACACCCCAGGTTCTCTGAGGAGAAGCTCAGGGTCATGGTGGAGGAAATCATCCGGGTAGAGCCACAGCTATTTGGATCACAGGTGCAGCAGACATCCATTGCTAGGAAGATGGAGCTATGGCGCAGAATCGTCGACAGGGTAAACACAGTGGGACAGCATCCAAGAACACGGGATGACATCAGGAAGAGGTGGAACGACCTACAGGGTAAGGTGCGTTCCGTGGTCTCCAGATACCAGATTTCTGTAAAGAGGACTGGCGGTGGACCCCCACCTCCTCTCCCACAACTAACAACATGGGAGGAGCAAGTCTTGGATATACTGCATCCGGAGGGCCTCGCTGGAGTAGCAGGAGGACTGGACTCTGGTAAGGCAAATCTTTACTACTATATCCCCCCACCCCACCTGCATGCCATCACATACTCCCACCCTTACCCTCACACCTATCACCCAACAACCCACAGATACCCCACCAACACAACCCACAAATCACAAAACGAAGCCCTGCATGTAACACAAATGCATGGACACCCATCACCCAAGCATGTCCAGTAGAGAGACTCACTCATGCCCCAAAATCACCAATCACACAAGGACCAAGCCAATAATGCAAGCACTGGAGTAGAGGGTCACTCACCCATTGCACACAATGGCACACACAGATACAATAACTATGCATTTACACCCCAACAGGACCCCTACCCAACGCCATCGGACAGGAGGTGCCAGACATATCCAGTCCTCCCACAGAAGAGGCCCACAGTGATGACAGCAGCTCTGCACAACTGGATCAAGATGACCAGCCTGGCCCATCAGGGACCTCGGTACAGTCGGTTCCCATCTCACTGTCACAAGCCACCACAGAGCCTCCCCCCTCAGGAAACACCAGCACAGCACCCACCCAGCGGGCCCATCCCTCTGTCCCCAGGACACGTCAATCAGCAGTGTGTCCACCACTGCAGGGAACCCAGGCAAACCCACCATCCCAAGAAAATCAGGGACCTGGGGTAAGTGGCAGTGGGCACATGGTTCAGGGGACAGAGGCACAGGATAACAGGGAAACTGGGAGGATTGCTGTGCAG
Organism: Pleurodeles waltl; assembly: GCF_031143425.1. Lineage (NCBI taxonomy): Eukaryota > Metazoa > Chordata > Amphibia > Caudata > Salamandridae > Pleurodeles > Pleurodeles waltl. Next base: position 942,965,127 of record NC_090446.1, read on the forward strand.
CAGGGGAAGGACAGGCCCAGGGAACCCACTCTCCTCGAGGCACTCTCCAACATCATGGGAGCTTACCATCATTCCCAGGAGACGATGGCAACATTACTGGCCAAGTTTCAGGAGACCCAGCGGCTGCAGGAGGAACACTACCTGGGGATCAGGGAGGACTTGAAGTCCATTAACAACACCCTGGTCACCATTGCAGGGGTGCTGGCAGACCTCGCCAGCACCAGGAGGGACACAGTGGCACAACAAGGGGCCCCTAACACTAGCCTGGACGATGAACAGCCCTCCACCTCCGCCGGCACTAGTGGACAGGAGGCATCGCCACAGGAACAATAGGACACCAGCACCCCACCCCCTGCAGATGGAGAACCATCCCGCAAGCAGTCCCTGAGATTCAGGAACAAGACAGAGAACAATGCCAAGATCCCCGCCAGGAAATGAGACCCCCCCTGAATGTCACCCTTCTGTCCCACTATGTCACCCTGTCCATTCTTAAACTGCCATTGCTCCACTTCCTATGCCCCTTTGGACAATGCACCTGTGAAACAAATAGACTGGACTCTGCTATGGACATTCGTCCACCATCCCCCCAGCCCATTTTACAACCCCCTCCACTTATTTGCACAAGAGTAAACACACTTCAATCACAAAACAATCTGGAGTCAGTCTGTGCTTTTACAAATGTTTAATTGCAACAACTAAGGAATATAGCAATGTCAATTTACTTGTTCACATACCAATGTAACACAGCTGTAGGCCAGCAGTAAACATAGCAGAGGGCAGAAAGTGGGACCCAAATCTGTGAAATGGAAAGTAAAAGTGACAAGTCAGGGTCCATACACTAAATGAAAATGACACACTTATGCTAGTTAGAATGAGATGTGGGAAGCAGTGGCATCTTCTTACCTGTGTCTCACTGGAAGTATTGCCTGATGATGTTGTTTCGGTTGTCGATATCCTCTTCTTCTCCCTCCTCTTCTTCACTGTCCACAGGCTCCACAGCTGCCACAAGACCACCATCTGGCCCATCCTCCTGCAGAAAAGGCACCTGGCGTCGCAAAGCCAGGTTGCGCAGCATACAGCAGGCCACGATTATCTGGCACACCTTCTTTGGTGAGTAGTATAGAGAGCCACCTGTCAGATGGAGGCACCGGAATCTGGCCTTCAGGAGGCCGAAGGTGCGCTCGATCACCCTCCTAGTTCGCCCATGTGCCTCATTGTAGCGTTCCTCTGCCCTTGTCCTGGGATTCCTCACTGGGGTCAGTAGCCATGACAGGTTGGGGTAACCAGAGTCACCTGCAAATGTCGAGGGAAAACTGTTAGACACACACTAACCCTTAGGGACAGCCCCATACCCAGACACCTATGGCAACTGTATTGGGACCTTGCGCTCACCTATTAGCCACACACGGTGCCTCTGGAGTTGCCACATCACATAAGGGATGCTGCTATTTCTCAAAATGTATGCTTCATGCACAGAGCCAGGATACTTGGCATTGACATGGGAGATGTACTGGTCTGCCAAACACACAATCTGCACATTCATCGAATGGTAGCTCTTCCGGTTTCTGTACACCTGTTTATTCCTGCGGGGGGGACAAATGCCACATGTGTCCCATCAATGGCACCAATGATGTTGGGGATATGTCCGAGGGCATAGAAGTCACCTTTCACAGTGGCCAAATCCTCCACCTGAGGGAAAACTATGTAGCTGCGCATGTGTTTCAGCAGTGCAGACAACACTGTGGACAACACGTTAGAGAACATTGGCTGGGACATCCCTGATGCCATGGCCACTGTTGTTTGAAAAGACCTACTAGCCAGGAAATGGAGAACAGACAGGACCTGCACAAGAGGGGGGATTCCTGTGGGATGGTGGATAGCTGACATCAGGTCCGGCTCCAACTGGGCACACAGTTCTTGGATTGTTGCACGACAAAGTCTGTATGTGACCAGGATGTGTCTCTCTTCCATTGTCAACAGGTCCACCAGGGGTCTGTACACCGGAGGATGCCGCCATCTCATCACCTGCCCCAGCGGACGTGCCCTATGGAGGAGAATAGCGAGCAGAGAGTCATCCAACACTGAGGTATCACAATGTTTAATTTTCAGAAATGTAATAAATCCTCAGTTTGCCGGTATCTGTCTATATTCCTGGCCTAGATAGGTGTGACACAGTTAACATCCATCCCATGTGGCCTCATGAAATGGTGGCTGCCTGACCTGTAAGGTGGGACAAGAGGATATGAGGTAACTGCACTGGCGTTCTACACCGTTGCGTTGGGCGGTCGAAGACCGCGGCGCAATTCTGCATTGGTTAACATTGGGCCCTATGGGTCCCAGGAGCCAATGACGACCATTTTCTGTCTGTTCACTCACTTGATACCTGACCTTCAACAGGAGAGGACCTACACTGCAAGTGCTGCTGTGACCTCAGTCTGGAAGCGACAATGGCTCATGTGTCTGGGGAAAGTGCCCCTGCCTTCACTTCGGAGGAGTTGGAGAAACTAGTGGAGGGGTCCTCCCCAAGTACACGCAACTGTACGGTCCTCCAGACAAACAGGCGAGTACACTGTGAGCATGCTGCATGGGCAATGCCTGTTTTGAGTGGTGTGGATGGAAGATACATGGGGGGGCTGAGGCCTGCATCTGAGGATGGGGAGTGTAGGTGCGTCAGGGTAAGGGTGGGAACTGGGGGGCAATGAGTATGACGGTCCAGACAGGTAAGTAATTTCCATTTCCCCCTGTACCATTCCTCTAGGTCAGCACCCACCAGAAGAAGGGTAGTTGGCGTTCCATCGCCAAGGACGTCCGGACTCTGGGGGTCTACCACAGATGGAGCACCCACTGCCGTAAAAGATGGGAGGACCTGCGCCGCTGGAGCAAGAAGACGGTGGAGGCTCAGCTGAGGATGGCTTCCCAACGTGGGAGGGGTGCCCATCGCACCATGACCCCCCTGATGTTCCGGATCCTGGCGGTGGCGTATCCAGAGTTGGACGGGCGCTTGAGGGCATCACAGCAGCCACAAGGGGGTGAGTACACTCTCATTCAGCTGACTATGCACGCTTTACGAGGTGTCTGGGTGGGGGAGGTGGGCAGTGGGTTCCCCTAGGCCAGGGAGTAGTTTGTAGGCAAGGTCCCTTGTGAGACAGGCTATGTGGCATCCCAACCCCAACAGTGGTAAGAGCCATCTACATCGAGTCAGGTTCCCGTGACTTCCAGGTGTGCAGCAATTGGTGTTAGGCCTTGTACCCCATGGTCAGGTGAAATTTCTAGGAACTGTTAGTTCATGGCGTAGTGCAGAGGGCTGCTCCCTGTGTGTTGTGTCCGTCAATGGTAGTGGTGTTGCATGCACTGAACATGTCTTTCTTCTGTCTCCCCCCCTTTTTGTGGTCTCCTTGTTCTTGTGTGCAATAGCATCATCAGGCGGAGGAGCATTGGCACTGGAGCAGGAGGGAGCTGCAACCCACTTGGCCCTGGAGGGCGAAACAACAGAGTCTGAAGCCACCAGTGGGACGGAGGGCGAGGGGAGCTCCACGGTGGGGACATGAGCAGACAGCAGTGACAGTGACTCCTCCTCTGATGGGAGCTCCCTTGCGGTGACGGGAACCTCTGTGCCCACTGCATCAACAGGTACAGCCACCACCCCCCCTACCAGCACCACCCTCCCAGCAGCCCATCAGCGTGTGTCCCATGCCCGCTCACCCAGGAGGGTGGGCATCTCCTTCGCCCCAGGCACCTCAGGCCCTGCCCCAGTCAGCCCTGCTGCCCTCAGTGAGGAGGCTATTGACCTCCTGAGATCCCTCACTGTTGGGCAATCTACCATTGTGAATGCCATCCAGGGTGTAGAGAGGCATTTGCAACAAACAAATGCATACCTTGAGGGCATTCATTCTGGACAGGCAGCCCAACAGAGAGCATTTCAGGCTCTGGCCTCAGCACTGATGGCAGCCATTGTCCCTGTGTCCAGCCTCCCCCCTCCAACTTCCTCCACCCAGACCCAATCCCCTGTTCCTCAGCCCATCCCAAGCACACCATCAGACCAGCATGCACACTCATCAACACACAAGTGGCTCAGCAAACATAAGCACCACACATCCCACAGGCACTCACACAAGCACCATACCCATGCAGACACAGCAACATCCACAGCCTCCACTGTGTCCCCCTCCTCCACGTCCTCCTCCTCCCTCCCTGTCTTGTCTCCACTCACACCTGCATGCACTACATCCTCAGCCACTGCCTCCATCACCAGCACGCCCATCACCACACCGCTCACGTACAATCACCACCCCCACTACCATGCACACATCCCCAGTGTCCTCTACCAGTGTGTCTGTGAGCCCTCCTCCCAAAGTACACAAACGCAGGCACACACCCACCCAACAGCCATCCACCTCACAACAGCCTCAGGCCCATGCACCTTCACCGAAATTCAGCAGATGTACACTTCCTACAACCACTACCTCTACCTCCACTCCCAAACCCCCTCCATCTTTCCGTCCCACTGTGTCTAAGGAACTCTTCCTGGCTAACATTGACCTCTTCCCTACACCTCACCCCCCGTCCTTCCCCTAGGGCCAGGCTTTCCAGGTCCCAGCCCAGCACCTCAGCCACCAAATCCCCAGCTACAGTGGTGCCAACAACTGCAGGGGCATGGAGTGCGCCAACCATCAGGGCTGCCAGTGTGCCACGTAGCGAGGGCAAGGACATTCCGCCACCTGCCAAGGTGAAAAAGGTGCCCACATCCCGGAGGGAGAAGCCTAAAGTACCAGCCACCAAGGGCTCAGCAAAAACCAAAGAGGATAGTGGCAAGACAACTGCGGCAACACAAAGCTGGGAAAGGGCCAAAAGCTGAAGAGCAGGTAAGGAGAGGGCATGGTGGCACCGACTGAGGGAGCAGTGTCACACTTTCTGTCCACAACCACGCCAACCTGTACGGCGGCGAACACTGCTAGCTGCCCCGCCACCTGCACCGCCCCCTGCATGTCTACAGCCTCAGTGACAGTCCCCAGCCTCTTCCCCAGTAGGCAGCCGTCTGAGGCTGCAGGAAAGGTCCTGCTGTGTCCCTCTGCAGGTGCTGACCCATGCACCGCCGCAAGCACCACCGCGACAGACACTGCCGCAAGCACCACCACCGCCCCCCTGGCGTCCTCCGACACAGGCACCACCGCTGATATGGCTACCATCCCCAGTGGTCAGTCGTCTGAGGCTGGACGAGAGTTCCTGGACCCTGGGCAGCTTCCATGAGGCATTTCTTCCAACACTGTTTACACCTGCAGGTGGAAGGCACAGCCGCAGCAGTGTGGGGTATGTCGCTGCCTCCATGGCGTATCATGCTACCTGAACCTTGCCTATCTTGTGGCACGCACACCCAGGTGAGGGAATTGTACCGGCCACGTGGAGCACTCTGGCCACCAAGCCCCCTCCAGAACCAGTGGAGAAAGACATCCACTACCTCTGTCCTTGGCAGGATGAAGCACCCTGGGCACCAGGCCCCCTTCAGAACCAGAGGAGAAAGACATCCACTACCTCTGTCCTTGGCAGAATGAAGCACTCTGAGCACCATGCAGCCTCCAGAACCAGTGGAGAAAGACATCCACTACCTCTGTCCTTGGCAGGATGAAGCACTCTGGCACCAGACCCCGCCCCCCCCCCCCCAGAACCAGTGGAGAAAGACATCCACTACCTCTGTCCTTGGCAGGATGAAGCACTCTGGGCACCAGACCCCCTACAGAACCAGTGGAGAAAGACATCCACTACCTCAGTCCTTGGCAGGATGAAGCACTCTGGGCACCATGCCCCCTCCAGAACCAGTGGAGATTGACATCCACTTGTGGCTTTGCACTCCCCAGGATAAAGCAGTGGGCAAACCACCCACTGGAGAGACTTGAGAGACTGTGGCTTTGCACTCCCCAGGATAAAGCAGTGGGCAAACCACCCACTGGAGAGACTTGAGAGACTGTGGCCTTGCACTCCCCAGGATAAAGCAGTGGGCAACCCACCCACTGGAGAGACTTGAGAGACTGTGGCTTTGCACTCCCCAGGATACATCAATGGGCATGGAGCCCCCTCGTGCAGCAGTGCCTTGTGCGTTCATCCGGCTGAGGTGCCCCCCTTCCCCTCCCTCTGAGGTGCCTGTATATTTTCGACCTCATGCCCCAGCAGTGTTCTCTCCGTTTCCAGTCAGGTATCATGTGTGGGCCTCGCCCATGCATTTTGGGCCCAGTGGTCCACGGACAATGATTAGTACACTATCCGGACTTGTGTAGTTGGTATACATATTTGTATATACTTATTTTTGAAATTGCACTATCTGATTTTTCTTGATAACACTGGTTACAATCATTTCACTTTGTCCTTGCGTTCTTCCAGGGGGTGAGGGGATGTATAAGTAATGTTGCTGCATGTATTTGTGTGTATGGTGTTGTGAGTGAGGGTGGGGGTGGGGGTATTGCGTGTTGCGTGTCACTTTCTTTTCCCTCCCACTCCCCTCTGTTGTAGGTGCAGTACTCACCGTGGTCGTCGACGGCGTCTTTGCTGCTCCTGATACAAGAGGAGGAAGACCAGCATTGGTAACACCTGTAACTCGGGCTCCATGGCGTCCTGGTTCCTCGTTGGTTGTCGAGAGGTGAGTGTTTTCCCTTCAGTGTACTCTTTCTGCTGTGCTTTTGATAGCGTTGGTTCTGCCTCGGAAAAGGTGGCAGATAGGCCTCTTGTATTAGGGTGAGTGGTACTTTGTCTCCCGTCTGCCTGTTGGCGGTGACCGCCGCTCTGTTTGTTTCTTCTGCCGTGGCGGTCGGAGTGTTAAAGTGGCTGTCTATATTGGCGGTTTCCGGCATGGTTGTAATCCCATTTTTTTGTCTGCAAGCCTGTTTGTGGTATTACCGCCGCTTTAACACCGACCGCCAAGGTTGTAATGAGGGCCTGAGTCTTCTGTCTGGGCCATGATCAGAATGTCGTCCAGATATATGATAAGGCGTACGCCTCTTTCTCTGAGAAATTGCACCACTGGTCTTAAAAGCTTGGTGAAACACCAGGGAGTGGAGGACAGACCGAACGGGAGAATGGCAAACTCGTACTAACGGTCTCGCCATTGGAATTGAAGAAACCTTCGATGAGGTTCGAATACAGGGACTGTAAGGTAAGCGTCTTTGTGATCCAGACGTACCATATAGTCTCCTTCCTTCAGAAGATCCCTTAACAAGTGAATACCTTCCATTTTGAAATGGCGATAAATTACCCAGGAGTTGAAATCTTTTAGATTGAGTACAAGACGTGAACCGCCCCTCTTTTTTTGAACTAGAAAAACAGAGCTTACAAATCCGGAAGGGTGATAACTCGATTTGATGATGGCATGTTTGTGAAGTAAGGCCTGAACCTATGCATCTATGAAAGTGCTCTCTATCTTGGAAAAAAGAATGGGCAGAGGAAAGAAAGTCTGCTGGGGACGAGCATAAAACTCCAGTTGAAATCCCCTCACTGTCTGCAGCACCCATGGATCTTGGGAAATGCGTTCCCAAGCCCTGACATGTTCCTTCAATCTCCCCCCCAGAAAAACTTCTGAGAATGGGATGATCCTTACCTGTAGTTGTTCCATCGGTAAAGTTGAAATCACCTCAGTTACCTCGGAAACCATGGCCTCTGCCTCTCCGGGCTCTAGAAAGGTAGAATCCCGATCTGGAGTAGGAAGATTGACCCTGTTGATTATATCCTCCTGAGGTCTGGTAAAAACCACAGCCTGGCGCTCGACCGCTATTGCGTCCGGCCCTGGCAAAAAGGCCCCTGCTGATCATCTTTTTCATCTTTATCCAACACCGAGTAAGTAGCCACATACTTCCCCAAATCTTTGACAAATTTGTCTCCTAAGAGCAATCCATTCGCCAAGTGCCCTGCTTCGTTAGTCGCTAATTCTGCTAGTTTTGGGTCGATTCTCATAAAAAATTAGCCTCTGCGCTCCGTGGACATGGCATGATTAGCATTGCCTAACAAACACATGGCTGGTTGAGCCCATTCTAACATGACCTGCGGGCCAATGGGAGTGTTAGCCTCTTTAGCTTGGACAGCTAACTCCAAGATCTTTGTTAAAGGGCCAGAAATGTCCAAAAGTTTACCTGACAACTTTTCCAGGCTCTATCCAAGCCTTTCTTAGGGTCCTTTGAGAACCTCTTAATAAAGGTGGCCATATTGGGGTCAAGTTCAGGCACCTCCGCCATCTTGCAAGGAAGGTCGTGGGCATTCTGAACGTAAGGCGTTACGAACGTCTCGATCGAAACCTTTCCGGATTCGATCTTGTACGTATAGTGCTACCTCTGCACATGGTATCCATTCTGTAGATCGCAGATGTATTATATTCTCTGGGTCAAAAGATAAGTTACGGAGAGTCTGATCACTCTCTTGTGTATTAAGCGACTTGCGTTTGCGTTTACCAGAAGGTTTGGGCTCGATATGATCAGAATCAGAAGATAATGAATGTGATGAAGGATTGCCCTCCGTAAGCATAGAGAGTTCCAGAAAGGTCTCTGGGATCTCCTGGGTCTGAAGAGAACCATATTCGTGGTCTTGTAAAACAGACGCAGCCATATGTGCTAGGATCTCTGCGGATGAGGATGGTCCTTTTGAGGCTTGTCTGGGAAAACCCATATTCGAATTCTGGCCCGGTTGGGAACCAGTGTCAGGTAGTGAACGTCCTTGCAGTTCATGTTGCCCAAATCTAGTCAGTGATTTAGTAAAGGGCTTTAAAGCCTTAATAAGAGCCTGATTCACAGAATCTTGGACATGATAATCCAAGGCTTCTACTAATCTCTCCTCCGTGTGCTGTTCTTCAGCTATTTCAGGAAGGTCATGTTCATATTCATCCTCTTCGGCGTAGTATGCCATATCTTCCTTGAGGATGAGTGAAGGAGTTCAATGCGGCACTAATGTTCAGCAGGAAAACTCCAGAGAGTCAATCAAATATATGTAAAATATATTTCAATTATTATTATTTATTTAATGCAGGCTAGAAAGTGGAGGGAGCTCCTGCTTTACCCCAAGGCAGAGCCTTATTCACAATTATTCGCCCCGTCGGGCGTTCTGGGGCTAAAATTAGACTTTGACTGGCACTGCGCCAGCAAAAACGAGTTAGCATGCAGTGTTTCCTCCGATCGACCACACCTAAGCGAGGATCGGAGGAAAGACGCATGTGCAATGCTAAAAATAAAGAAAGGACTAGTCCTCTCGACCAGCAGTCGTGGTATCGGAGTCGGAGAGACTCCGAAGCTTGAATCTTGTCCAAAAGGACCCCCCTGGGGCTAATGCTTCCTCGAGCGGCCGTAAGGCCCAAAAAGGGAAAACCCCCTACGAGCGCTACGCCGCGACCACGGTGATCACGCGCGCAGCGCTGAGAGAGTAAAAAGCACTACGCTGCGGTAGAAGCCCCGCTTCACGCTGCAAATATTAAATAGAAAATATAAATCAACGGCACAAATCACTATGTTAGAATGAAAAATTACGAAGGAGGAACCACTTATCTTACGGCTGCAAGCAGCAAAGAGAGAATAAGGACTATGTTTGCAGACTGAAAATGTTCCTAGCTATCGTGAAGGAAACTTTCAGTTCTATTAAGGACACGGAGGCGAGGATTATGCAGTCCTTTCTTCACTTTATTTACAACAGCAGGTTCAAAGTTCAAACAAGATCGGAACAAAAATAAACTTCAAGCCCCATGATGCCCAAGTAACCATGACAACCCATAGCCAATCCAATGTCCATAACGAGGAGTATATATATAACTGACGGGTACTGTCCTTCCTCTTCTTCACTGAAGAAAGTTAAGGGACTCACAACTTAATTCTCCTTTGGAATCACCTCCTACAAAATAAGGAAAAGATCAGACACCGGAATAAACATACTTCAAAAGCAATGCACCTGCTAGAATATTCAACATGATAATGAACAGAATAAAAATATTAGAAGCATAATAAGAACAAGGTCATCACCAAACTGAGACGTCAATAGTATGCATAAAACCAATAACCTTCACAGATAAGAAAAATTACCACTGACCTGTAAGAAAAAGGTCTCCCACAATGGTATATAACTTAACTCGGTGGGAAATACTGTTATAGTATGAGGGAGGGATAATCCTCGCCTCCATGTCCTTAATAGAATTGAAAGTTTCCTCCACGACAGCTAGGAAATTTTTCATTTTATATCAGGACCGGAGGCGAGGATTATGGAAGTTCAAAGCTCACTCACCATTAATGATGCAGCTTCATGGAGTGGTTTAAAATAGAATTTCTTAAAAACCGACTCTGAGGACCAATCCGCTGAATTCATGATATCCTCCAATCTCCCACCGACCATAATGGCCTTGGAAGCCATCGCACCTCTAGTGGAATGAGCTCCAAAACGCAGAAAGTCAATGCCAGACTCTGACATGACCCAACGAACCCACCTAGCAATGGTAGGGAAAGACACAGCCTTAAACAGTTTCTTGACAGCAATCAAGAGTTGCCTTTCCCCCGGAGGTCTATCCTCCTTCGTGACAGTCTCATAAGTCTGTAAACATCTAACCACACTGTGATCGGGCGCTCCCGATCTCGCCACTTGATGAAGCAGCCTGTGACGTGTCGGAGAGCCCCGACACGTCACTTCCGCGTCTAGCCGTTCCTATGGAAACGGACGCGGCATCCTGGGGGCGTTTCTCTGTTTCCAGGGAAACGCACAACACCTCCCGGGCCAAGACAAACGAAAAGGGCGAGCGGACACCGGCGAAGGGGAACGGCGGCAAGGAGCAGAGGAGCCAGACAACGGAATTGCAGAGAAGGGAAACGAGTGACGGCGGTCAGGAGCGGACCACGCAGGAGCCAGAAAGCAGATCCGGAGACAACAGAGTGGAGAGGGAGAATTTCCCACACGTAGCAGCAGAGACGAGGAGCTAACAAACCAGCCACGACCCCGGAGGGTCGTGGCTTGCCAAGGTACGGTTCCTTTTTGGAGGAACAGATAAAAAAAGGGAAAACCCACAGGGGAAGGGAGCTGGGAGGGACGAGAGGGAGGAGGAGGGAGGGGAAAAAGAAGGGAAGGTCTCTATATAAGAAGGGAGCCTGACTGTCCCCTCAAGCCTGGGAGCACTGTTTGTTTGTAAGACAACATCACGTTTGTTTTTGCATGGTGCACGGGTGTCATACACTCTCTTCCTCTACACCCCACTTACCTTCCCCTTTTTCCTACTTAACGATAAACCCCAGGAAATGACCTAAATACTTACCGTGGGGTATTTCTCCTGTTTTCTTGCCGGTATTCTTCTGGGAGCCACTCGCGTTTCCAGAGGACGCTGACCTGAGGAAGGAACGGGGAAAGAACGACAAGACTTAAGAAGAGAAGGATTCCAAACAATAGACTTTGCAGATACTTACCAGTTGTGAATACCTATAAAAAGGAAACTAAGAGTGAAGAAAAGACATAAGTACAATAAAACTCAATTTACTTACTATATTACGCCGTTTCCAGTCTGGTTTATACCGTGTAGCCTGTCACACACACATAACTTAGGGTGAGAACCAAAACTGGGATACGAAACAAACCTGGTACCTGTTTTGGCCTGCCTAGAAACAGTGAAAGTAACCCCTTCCGGGGTGAAGACCAGGGCTGACACATCCAAAGCGTGCACGTTTGAAACACGCTTACAAGAAACAAGGCACAAAAGCACCGCCAACTTAGCGGAAATCTGTTTCCAGTATAGATAACGATTCTCTGGCCAAGGGGAAAGGAAATTAAGAACCTTCTTAACATCCCATAACACAGAGTACTGAGGTTCAGGAGGTTGGGATAAACAAGCCCCTTTCAAGAGCTTACTTACCCAGGGGTGTTCGCCAACCGGGACATCATTGATCGTATTATGCCCTGCCGAAATCGCAGAATGAAAAGAGTTAATGGTACAATAACTCAAACCTGAGGTAAAATGTTCCGCTAAAAAATTGACTATGAACTCAATGGGGGCCCCCACAGGATCCATTTCCCTCTCCAGACACCAACGAGCCCATCTGTTCCAGGCCGATCTATATCGCTTGATGGTATCTGGAACCCACGACTGTCTTATAAGGGTGTAGCATCCTGTGAAAGGCAGACGTTTTCCCAACGTCCCCTGAAATCCTCCAAGCCACGAGATTGAAGTGTCCTCGAAGCACCAAAGGATGATGGCAACCCAGCGGGTCCTGGAGGACTCCCGAGGCACACTGTAGTCTGAGAGGGGCCATCCATGACAACTCCCGAAGAGTGGGGAACCACGCTTAAGCTTTCCAAATCGGGGATATCAGAATCAGTGACGCCCACTGACGTCAGACCTGAGCCACCACTCTGGGAATTAGAAGAAACGGAGGAAAAGCATAACACTGGTCGCTCGACCAATCCTGCAAGAAGACATCCTCTGCACTCGCCCCCGGATCGGGCTTCCAACTGAAATAAATCAGAAGCTGGGCATTCCAACGAGAGGCAAATAGGTCCACAGAACAAGGACCCCAACGATCCATCAGAGACTGAAAGATCTCTGGGTCCAGGCACCAATCACTGGTATCCCTGAGATAACAGGAATTCCAATCCGCCACCTGGTTCTGAATCCCTGGGAGATATTCCGCTGTAACCAAAATCTGTCTCGGGAGGCCGTAATGCCAAAAATTCTTTGCCAGATCCGCCAAGACTCTGGACCAAGTGCCCCCCAGTCTGTTTATGTACTGGACAGCCGAGATATTGTCCATCCGAAGAAGGACACAACAGGAAATCTTGTCTCATGTCAAGGATCGAATCGCAAACGAGCCCGCAAGAAGCTCTAGACAATTGATGTGAAGGTTCAGCTCCTCCGAAGTCCACTGACCACCCATGGAGATCTGACCACACCTGGCTCCCCAGCCCAGTCTGCTGGCATCGACTTCTATCACCAGGTTGGGGAGAGAAGCAAAAATGGCCTTCCCATTCCATGCATCCATGTGGCTCAACCAAAATTGCATCTCCGAATGAGCCTCCGAAGAGAGCTCCACCAGAGCTGAATAAGTATGACCTTTCCGGAGATGAGAGGCTTTAAGACATTGCAGGTCCCTGTAATGGAGGGGACCTGGAAAGATGGCCTGGATAGAAGGCACAGAAGCCCCACAATCGTGGCAATCTGTCGGAGGGAGGTCCTGTCCCTGCGGAGCACCTTGGAAATCTCCTTCTTGATCTTGGAGACCTTGTGCTCTGGAAGTTTCAGAGTTGCGGATGTCGTGTTCACCACAAAACCCAAAAACAACGTGGATTGATATGGGCAAAGTGAGGACTTCTCAGTGTTGATCACGAAACCCAGGTCCTGCAACAGCGCAATAGTCTTGTTGTGAACTGGACTGATCCATCAAAAGGATGTTGTCCAAGTAAATAATCAGTCTGACACCCTGAGTCCTCAGAAACTCGACCACCGGCTTCAGCAACTTCGTGAAGCACCAAGGTGCTGAAGAAAGGCCGAACGGGAGACACTTGAACTCGTAGATCTGACTCCTCCATTGAAACTGCAGAAAAAGGCAGTGAGGAGAGTAAATGGGGACCGTAAGATAAGCATCCTTGAGATCCAAACAGCTCATCCAGTCCCCTTGACACAAAAGATCCCTGAGAAGATGGATTCCCTCCATCTTGAAATGATGATAAACCACCCATTCGTTGAACGCCTTGAGGTTTATCACCAGACCCTTGTCTTTCTTCTCGACCAGGAAGATGTTGCTCAAGAACCCCCTCAGATGAAGAGGTGCCGGAACAACAGCCCCCTTGCTCAGGAGAAGTTGGACCTCCGAGTCTATCAATTGGGAGTCCTGAACGCTGAACCGAATGTGAGCAGGGCTAACCGTTTGAACAGGGGTCCCATAGAACTCTATGCAGAACCCCAACACTGTCTCCAAACCCCAAGGGTGGGACGTAAGCCGCGCCCAATTTTCTGCGGAGAGATCAATTCTGCCTCCTAGTTCTTGAGGGGAAAAAAGGGTAGTGCTCACCTGTGCTTCCTCCCTGAGAATTGGAGTTCCCTCTGTGGAAACGCGAGGAGCGTCATCGACCAGAGCCACTGTTGGGAAAAAAGGTCCCCTGACGGCCATCGTGCCAACCGTTATTCCGCTTTCCTTGGGCTCTGGAGGGGCCTGACTGCTGGGTTCAGCTGGAGGAGCGACGCCTTCCTCGCCCGGCCCCAGCAAAAACCTTCCCCGGGAAGATCTTGCGCATGGAAGACTGCGCTTTATCTAAGGCAGAGAATGTGGACACAGATCTCCCAAGCTCCTTCACGAAGGGGTCACCAAAGAGATTGCCCTGGGCTATCGCACCAGCCTCAGACGTCCCCAGTTCCCCCAATTTAGGGTCGATCTTAATCAGGAGAGAGAGCCGTCTCTACGTATATATGGCGCAATTGGCGTTGCCCAAAAGACAAACCGCCCTTTGTGCCCATCCTGCGACCAAGTCCGTCTGTAACGGCTCTCCTGAAGTCTTAGCTGAATCAGCTAATTCAATGATCTTTGTCAATGGGCCCAACACATCTAAAAGTTTATCTTGACAAGACCGCCAAGAACGATTGATCCCTTTCTTAGGATTGCGCATTTACTCAGAAAAGAAAGTACATAGCTTAGGATCCAATGAAGGCGTAGCCGCCACCATATCCTCAAGCGCAGGCCTGGGGCATTCCGCCCGCAAACTGGCCCGAACCTCCTGCTCCAAAGGGAGGCGGATAGCCTTAGCCACATAGGCCGCCACCTTGAGATTGGGGACCCATTCGGAGGACCGAGGATGATAGATGTCCTCTGGGTCGAACATATCTGAGTCCCAACCTTCTTCATCAACACTAGAGGTGTTCCCAGAAGGACGCCAAGGTCTACCTATAATGCAACCCTCTTCCGATGAGCCCTCGTCATCGGAGTCACCCCCCCCGAATGGGGTGATCCCACGAAGGGATCCAGTGCCAGGGCAGCAGTGCTGCCATGCTCTCCGGGCAAAACGTCCTCCCGGCAGGGTACAGGGTCCAGCGTTCGCACACTCTTGCAGAAGGCCTCCCTTAACCGGGTGAAACATTCCAGGTGCCCCGCGTCACGCTTCCTGGAGGAAGAAGGAGTCCTAGAGGTACTAGCCCGAGGGTCCATATCCCCCAAAACACCAGACGAGTTGGACACCTTATCCATAAGGTTGTCCACTCTATCCTGCGGGGTGCCAAGGCTTTCGCCACCGCCTGAGAAACCAACCTGTGCATGCCCTCAGGAAGATGGCACTGAGGAGGCCAGACTTACTCCGTCCCCAAAGATGGGGCCTAGGCATGATCCAGGAAAGAGTCCATGGAAGGGGTAGACAAGGACATCTCACCAGGAAAAATATCAACAAACACTAAAGTACCACAGGAGAAGGACCCAGGGCCAGACCAGATCAAATATGTCACCAAGGGGCGTCAATGAAAGGGGTGAGAGCACAAATGAACAAACGCCCAACCTAATTCAACTGGGCAGCCCCCTTGCTGTGCTCAAAATGCTGAAAATGTCAGAAATATATATATATATATATATATATATATATATATATATATATATATATATATATATATATATATATATGTAAACCCTAAAAGGGTTCCCCCAAGGGAAATTTGAATTGCAGGAAAAACCTGCTCTTGCCGCCATGCGGTGTAGGCAATGGTTGGGAGCCGTAAAAAGTCAGGAAACCCTGAGGGCGGGCTCCAGACAGGCTCAAAAACTATTAGAGAACGCAGCACGCGAAGCGCTGAATTCTCCGATCGTTATGCGTCACTGCACCACGCGCTCGGGCAAAACGCCTACCGCACGAATAACAAATATGGTGGTCATTACAACCCTGGCGGACGGTGTTAAAGGTGCGGTAATACCGCAAATAGGCCGGTGGACAAAAAAAGGAATTATGACCCTGGCGGAAACTGCCAACAAAGACAGCCACTTTAACACACTGCCAATCACGGCGGTACAGACAAGCATCGCAGCGGTCATCGCCAACAGACAGGTGGAAGACAATGTACCGCCCATAGTATTACAACCCGCCAATCCGGCACCTTTTCCAGGGCGGATTCACCATGGATAAAAACACGGCGGAAACAGTTGCTGCAATGGGAAAACGCTCACCTGAACACATCCCACGAGGAACGAGGACTCCATGGAGCCGGAACTCCAAATACTCCCTGCGATTGTCTTCCTGCTCCTCTACGAACACCATCTACGTAGGCGCCGAAGACAACGGTGAGTACTGCACCTACGACATGGGGGAGGGCGGAGGCAAAAGTTAGGGGGACACCCCCACCCTTGCATATTACAACATACACACCAATGCATTTCCAAACATCACAGTAACAACCCACAATCCCCCCGGAAGAATGCAGAGACAAATCGAGATCCGTTCAAACATTATAATGTTGCAATAAACAAGTTATGCAAAAATATACAGATATATGTGAAATTCTTGCAGAAATATATACAGTACGAGAAGTAGTGCA
Organism: Pleurodeles waltl; assembly: GCF_031143425.1. NCBI lineage: Eukaryota > Metazoa > Chordata > Amphibia > Caudata > Salamandridae > Pleurodeles > Pleurodeles waltl. The sequence continues at coordinate 942,981,616 of NC_090446.1, forward strand.
GATATGTACATATCAATGTCCGTGCACCACTAGTCCAAAAATGCATGGGCGAGGCCCACAAAAGATACCTGACCACAATCGGAGAGAACACTGCCGGGGCATCAGATAGAAATGCTACAGGCACCTCAGGGGGAAGGGAAGGGGGGGCACCTCAGCCGGATGACTGCAAAGCCAGATCCACGACGGGGCTCCATGCCCACTGTGCCATCCTGGGGAGTGCAAAGCCACAGTCTCACAAGTTCCTACAGTGGGCGGTTTGCCCACTGTTACATCCTGGGGAGTGCAAAGGCTCAATTTTGCAAGTCTCTACAGTGGGTGGGTTGCCCACTGTTCCTTCCTGGGGAGTGCAAAGCCACAGTCTCTCAAGTCTCTACAGTGGGTGGTTTGCCCACTGTGCCATCCTGGGGAGTGCAAAGGCTCAATTTCGCAAGTCTCTACAGTGGGTGGGTTGCCCACTGTTCCTTCCTGGTGAGTGCAAAGCCACAGTCTCTCAAGTCTCTACAGTGGGTGGTTTGCCCACTGTGCCATCCTGGGGAGGTTAAAGGCTCAATTTCGCAAGTAGATAACATCCTCCAGTGGCTCGTGAGGGGGACTGGTGCCCAGACTGGATTATTCTCCCCGTGAAAGTTCCTGTCCCGTCACTTTCCCAGCTGCACATGGGATAAGGATGCTTGATGTGGCGGTCTATTCATTCTTACCCGGTGCATGCCCTGTTCAGCGGTCTTCACCATGGCGGTTCGGGACTCTTCAGCGGTGCTTTGCCATGGCGGTGCATGCCCTGTTCAGCGGTCTTCACCATGGCGGTTCGGGACTGTTCAGCGGTGCTTTGCCATGGCAGTTCTGGACTGTTCAGCGGTGCTTTGCCATGGCGGGACTGGACTGTTCAGCGGTGCTTTGCCATGGCGGTTCGGGACTTTTCAGTGGTGCTTTGCCATGGCGGTTCTGGTACGGACATTGGTGTGTGGCATGATGTTCCCTAGACTGGGAATTGGTGTGTGGCATGACGTTCCCTCATAGCCCACCTGGGCTGTGGCAGCCGGGGCCCTCCTGGGTACTGACTCCGGCGGTGCTCTCCTGACCAGTTACGATACTTGGGCCCTCCTGGGCTATGACTCCGGCGGTGGCGGTGGTCTCCTGACCAGTGACAATACTTGGGCCCTCCTGGGCTATGACTCCGGCGGTGGTCTCCTGACCAGTTACGATACTTGGACCCTCCTGGGCTATGACTCCGGCGGTGGTCTCCTGACCAGTTACAATACTTGGGCCCTCCTGGGCTATGACTCCGGCGGTGGTCTCCATGACCAGTTACGATACTTGGGCCCTCCTGGGCTATGACTCCGGCGGTGGTCTCCTGACCAGTTAGGATACTTGGGCCCTCCTGGGCTATGACTCCGGCGGTGGTCTCCAGACCAGTGACGATACTTGGGCCCTCCTGGGCTATGACTCCGGCGGTGGTCTCCTGACCAGTGACGATACTTGGGCCCTCCTGGGCTATGACTCCCGCAGTGGCAGTGGTCTCCAGACCAGTGACGATACTTGGGCCCTCCTGGGCTTTGACTCCGGCGGTGGTCTCCTGACCAGTTACGATACTTGGGGCCTCCTGGGCTATGACTCCGGCGGTGGTCTCCTGACCAGTGACGACGGTGCTGGCGGTTGGGTCTCGACCGCCGGGAATGATGGCGCCCTTCTCCGCCGTGATACTCACAACATGCTGGCCAGACTTCCTCTGGGCCTTCCCCACCTTTGGTGGAGTCACAGCTGACTGTCCAATCCCCTTGGAACCCATGTGAGTTGTTTTCCCACCAGGAGGCTTCACACGGTCCCGTCGTCCACTCTCCAATTTCAGAGCCTTTACAGGGGGTGGGCTGCCAGTGCCTTGGCTCCGGGTCACACTGCCTGCCCTGGTGGCCGGTGCACTCTACATATCTTGAACAGGCACCACTGGTATTGGAGGCTTTTTGGCTGAGGCGCTACGACGGGACTGATAAATTGGAGGGGGAGGGGGTGGGGGCAAAAAGGTCAACTTTACAGAGGGATAGTTTCTGACGAACACTGGGATGGGTAGTTGGAGGGGGTCTGGGAGTGGAAGAAGAGGAGGTGGTTGTAGGAGGTGTAACTTTAGGTGATCTGGGTGCAGGTACGGGAGGCTGTCGTGAGGTGGATGGATGTTGGGTGTGTGATTGCCGGCGTTTGTGTACTTTGGGAGGGGGCGTCACAGACACACTGGGAGAGGACACAGGGGACGTGAAAATGGCAGTGGAGGTGGTGAGTGCAGGTGAGCGGCTTGTGGTGCTGGGTGTCCTTGTGCGATTCCTGGTGCCTGTAGAGGTGGTGCATACAGGTGTGTGTGTAGACGAGACTGGGAGGGAGGAGGGAGAAGAGGAGGAGGGGGACACAGTGGAGGCAGTGGATGTTGCTGTGTCTGTATGTGGGTAAGGCTTGCGTGAGTGCCTGTGGGTTGTGTGGTGCCTATGTTTGCTTGAGCTACTTGTGTGTGCTGACTTGTGTGCATGCTGGTCTGTAGGTGTGCTTGGGATGGGCTGGGGTACAGGGGATTGGGTCTGGGTGGAGGAGGTTGGAGGGGGGAGGCTGGACACAGGGACAATGGCTGCCATCAGTGCTGAGGCCAGAGATTACAGGGTTCCCTGAAGGACAGCCTGACCAGAATGAATGCTCTCCAGGAATGCATTACCGTGTTGCAACTCCCTTTCTACACCCTGGATGGCATTCACAATGGTAGACTTCCCAACAGTAAGTGACCTGAGGAGGTCAATGGCCTCCTCACTGAGGGCAGCAGGGGTGACTGGGGCAGGGCCTGAGGTGCCTGGGGCGAAGGTGATGCCCACCCTCCTGGGTGAGCGGGCACAGGGCCAACACTGAGGGGCTGCTGGGAGGGCGGTGCTGGTAGGGGAGGTGGCGGCTGTACCTGTAGAAGTGGGGCGCACAGATGGTGCCGCCACCACACAGGAGCCCCCATCGGCGGACGAGTCCGTGTCGCTGCTTGGTGATCCGGTGGCCGACGTGAAGCTCCCCTCGCTCTCCGTCCCACTGGTGCATTCTGAGTCCGTGGTGTGGCCCTCCATGGCCATGTGGGATGCAGCTCCTTCATGCTCCGGTGCCACTGTACCTCCGCCTGATGATGCTGATGCACAAAAGAACAGGGAGAGCAGAAAAAGGGGGGGGGAGACAGAAGAAAGACAGGTTGAGTGTATGGCATACAGCTACCGTTGGCGGACAAGACAGACACAGCAGCCCCCTGCATTAAGCCGTGCTCCTACCCACTGCATATGCAATTTCTGGGATATGGCCTACATGGTAATGGTGGACATCTGCACACATGGATGCCACAGGGGCAACTATACCTCGACTTGCCACTCTACTGAGGTGGGGTAGAGTGCCACATGGGCTGCATTACAGAGGGGCCTAGTCTTCTTCTTTCTGCCTGGCCTAGGTACACCCACAGGCCTCCTCCCCCACCCAGACCCCTTTACTGCACGCAAAGTCCGCAGAATGAGGTTGTACTCACCCCCTTGTGGCTGCTGTGATGCCCTCAAGCGCCCATCCAACTCCGGGTAGGCCACCGCCAGGATCCGGAACATCAGAGGGGTCATGGTGTGACGGGCACCCCTCCGACGTTGGGAGGCCATCCCCAGCTGAGCCTACGCCGTCTTCTTGCTGCAGCGGCGAATGTCCTCCCATCTTTTCCGGCAGTGGGTGCCCCGTCTCTGGTGGGCCCCCACGGTCCGGACCTCCTTGGCGATGGCACGCCAAATGTCCCTCTTCTGGTGGGCGCTGACCAACATGACATGCACAAAGGGAAGAGGAACAGTCATTACCAACTGCACCGTCGATGTGAGTGGCCCCCTCCCTACTCTGGCCATGTGGCCCATTCATTTACATGCATTAATGTTCTATGAACTCTGCCCCCTTCCCTCTTACAGCCAGCCCTCTCCACCCAGGCCTAGCCCATACAACGTGCTCCCTGTGTACTAACCTGTTGGTCTGGAGGACCGTAGAGTAGCGTGTACTGGGGGAGGACCCCGTCAACCAGTTTCTCCAACTCCTGAGCCGTGAAGGCAGGGGCCCTTTCCCCAGACGCAGCAGCCATCGTCGCTTCCAGACCGAGGTCACAGCAGCACTTGCAGTGTAGGTCCTCTCCTGTCGAAGGTCAGGTATCTATTGATTGAACAGACAGAAAATGGCGGTGACGTCCGCGGCGGTGCGCATCATCACCGCCGGCGCACCTGTTCATTGGCTCCTGGGACCCATAGGGTCCAATGTTAACCAATGCTGCATTGCGCCGCGGTCTACGACCGCCTAACGTGACGGTGTGCAACGCCAGCGCTGTTACCCCACAATCCCATTGTCCCAGTTTAGAGGTCAGGCAGCCGCCAATTCAGGGGTTCATTTACCTCTGCGTCACACATAGCTGGGCCTACACTCAACACACATACAGGAAGGGTTTTTTGATTGGTGTTGTCTCGTGTGTAACTGTGGGTACATACCTGGATGAAAAGTGACTGATTCGTCGCTGTTGTCCTTCGTAGGCACCGTCAGCTGGGACATGTGAGAAGATGGCAGAATCCTCCGGTGTACCGACCGCTGGTGGACCTGTTGACAATGGAAGAACGACATGTCATCATCACCTACAGGTTTGACTGTGCCACAATCCAGGAACTATGTACCCAGTTTGGGATCAATTTTAATCAGCAGGGAACGGCGCCTCTCCGCTGAAATAGCGCAGTTGGCATTCCCCAGAAGGCATAAAGCCCTCTGGGCCCAACCCGCCACGACTTCGGTCTGAAGCGGTGTACCTGACAATTTTGCCCGCTCAGCCAATTGGATAATTTGTGTGAGGGGTCCAACAACGTCCAGGAGTTTATCCTGGCACGCTCGCCAAGACCTATCAATCCCCTTTTTTGGGTCTTTAACATACTTTCCGAAGAAAGTAGAAAGCTTCGGGTCCAACTCCGGAGTGGCGGCCACTCTATCTGGGAGAGTGGGGCGGGGGCATTCGGCCCTGAGCCGTGCCCGCACATCCTTGTCCAGCGGTTGGCGAAGTTTGCCCGCCACATAATCCGCCACCTTAAGATCCGGGTCCCATTCAGATGAGCGGGGATGGTATATGCCCTCCGGCTCAAACATATCGGAATCCGACTCCCCCGGATCCTGGGCATCCGGAAGAGAGGCTCACGGGTGCCACGGACGACCCGTTTCCACCTCCTCCACCGAGGAAGAATCCCCCTCAGAGTCGCCAACCATGCCCAATGAAGATCCCAAAAAGAGATCTGATTTGGGGTGACCCTTGTAACCAATAAGCCCGGGCATAGAACCCTCCCGGGAGGGTAAACGCAGTTGCGTGAGCGCACCCTTATCTGAAAGGGAAGGGGCAACCTCCGTTTCCCCGAGGTGCCCCGCATCACGCTTGCGTGGTTTCCTGGGGGAAGCCCCATGAGCAACCCCGTCACGCCAGGGCCCCTAGCTACCTGCGCGGCCAATTGCGTCATGCTTTCCTTAAAAGGAGCCAAAGCCTGCGCAATGGCCTGCGACAAAACCACCTCCACCCCAGAGGGAAGGGCACGGAGGGAAGGGGCCTCAGGGGACGTGAGGGGAAAAGAATCCTGGTCCTGGGCAGGTTGCATTGCGCTCATGAGGAAAGACAGGAGACCAAACCAAATTTGCGCCCCCAAAAGAAATCTTATGGGGTAACCCCCCTCCTACTCCTGTCTTCAACCAAAAATATAACCAAGACACAATGTCTAACTCAGAAATCAACCAAAAGGTGTCACAGGAGGGGGCACGGCACCGGGCAGCAAAAACCAGCCCAAACGTGTTAAAAACGCAACAACGCACGTTGAAAATCGCGCGCGTTGCTGACGTGAAGCCAAAACTGTGACGCGCGCCCCCTAGAGGGCCCGACATGTCACCGCAAAAGAAACAACGCGCTCGGGCTCCGATGCCTACCGCGCTACAACAATAAACCTGAAAAGGCAAGGAAAAAATGTCCGCTTGACGCGCGCCAGACAAATTATCAAGTACACGCCCTAGACCAGTTAGAAAAACTAGCGAGAGGCAGAAAGGCACTTATCTGTCACCGTGAGCTGTGAAGAAAGAGGCATTTATACTGTCAATAATATCCCTGTTCATTGGTTGATGGTTGCCATGACTACGGATTCATGGGACTTGTAGTTTGATGTTTTTTATTATTGTACTTTGAACCTGCTGTATAATCAAAAGTGAAGAAAGATCTGCATAATCCTCGCCTCCGGTCCTGCGATAGAATTAGCTTTATCTCGAGGATTTCAGCGACTGACAATTTAACAATATGACTAACAATGTGCAAATACATGAAAATATAAGGACCACTATACATAACGGAGAAGTTCAAAACAATTTGTACAGAACGTATTTTACCTACGTATCGTGTTGCCTCATGATAATCTGAGGGATCCTAATGCTGCTTGGTCAAGACGTATAGCAAGCAGTGCGGGCGAATCTGAGGGGTAAATCAACGCTGTGATAATTATGAGACCTCTATAGATTATTAGCCTTCTGTTCACTGAGTGGACGCAAAAAAGTCTTTCCTTGATGCCTATGATGCTTACGCATGTCCGTCATCTATTTTGTTGTTCCTTGCACCGGACGTGACGCTCGGTAACAAACGGTTGTGTTTCTGCGGCGGGTTTGGCTTTGGAAACTCTATGGACGCGGTGTCCGGTGCGTGGTGGTCTTTAGTTGGGTGGGAGTGTTTAGTTGCATGGTTTTGTATATAGGTGGCAGGAGTAGTGGTACTCGGCAAGTGAACGGTGCTTAACGCGAAAATAAGGGTCCCGGAAGGATTTGAATTATCGAGAGGGGTTTTCAGAAGGCAGTTCCTAGAAAAGGTGAATGGATAAACTGTTCTAGTGCAGTGAAAGTAGGCTGGATACTGATACAGCTGGGATCTAAAGTAGCATCATGTGAGATGTCAGTTAACTTCCCCCGCTCCAGTTATTTTATGTTATTGGCTAGCGAATTCAAATGTGTACACACATTGGCATAAAACGGATCACTGCGCTTTTAGGTATACATGTTTCTGAATGAAAACCGTACAGAAGAGGCGGTTTAGAAGCTTATTGTATTAACACGATCTGATTCACCATCCATTTTGTGACAGTATTACTTAGTCATTTGTACACATGTTAACATCGGGTAAAAGTTACATCTCGTTACATACCGTCAGGTAACATTACAGACCAAATGGTGCCTTCTGCACAGTGGGTCTGCCGAAATGCATAAAGATGACCAGGAATAATTTGAAAATTGCACTTCTGGTGGAAAGTAAACCAAACGCACCCAGGCATTTGAAATTTTACCAGTTTAAGGAAATAACGCTGTACAGTCCAAGGCTGATTTCCTTGCCTGCTGAAGCAAGCCTGTATTTATGTGTAATAGGGTCTGGTCATGCATTTGATGCATGCCATTTGTTCTTACAGGGTCACGGAGATATTGTATTGTAATAGTATTTATATAGCGCTTACTACCCCTGACGAGGCGTCGAAGCATGGTAATGTAATTACGTAATGACCAGTATTTATGTACCATGGTTGTTGCTAATATAAATACGTCAAAATAGAAACAACTCACTTCGCAGTAGCGCTGCGTTGTAGTTGCGGGAAATCGACATTGTAGCGAAGACGCTTAAGCATGTACACTTTGTTAAAGTGCTCAGCATAGAAGTTATCGACGCTATTCAGTATGCATGCATGACAACAAACATCAAGCTATTCCCAGAACAAAGGAGTAAAAACAGAAATGTATAGATTAATCCTGAAAAAAAATACCGCATTTGTAATGGAAAATAGCGGAAATTAGGTAGATTTTTTTTCTTCCTAGGAGGCAAGAACAACCCCTTACGTTTTCATTTTTTTTTTTACACAAATTAGAGGGTTAAAGGTGAAATAAGCCCAGCAAAGATTGAGACCAGTTATACACTATCGCTTTTCTAGATTGTAATTTGCCTTTCATCCACCACAGGAATAAATATACTTCCTATTTATAATAAAGAATCTTGAGTTCAGTTCCTTGAAAGTTTTTACTAGACTTTAATGAATGTAATTAGAACACGTGTAATATCTGTTTTTTAGTAGTAAAACATGTTTATTTAGACCATGCTCTTTAAATCATTATCACTAATTCCTATATATAATCACAGATACAAGTTGAAAGAACATTTCCGTTAAAATCAGTTAAAAACGTTCACCTTAGTTAAAACCATTATAAATCTACCCTGCACACATTCCACATCTAAATATTGCATAGCACAAAAAAACCTTACTGTCTCCTGTCGACTGCTAATCAAATATTTAATTAGCACTGGTTTTAGTAGCCAACGCCTTAGTTTGAGAAAATATAAAAATCACATAAGATCTCCACAGGGGATTCGTATCCTGAGGCAACAGTTTCAACCCCCATCCTTTTAGAGAAGTTCTTTCTAACGGGTACCTTGAGCATAAAAAGAATTTAACAAAGTTAAAGATTGGATAATTTAACAAGATACGTAAACAGTATTAAATCTTGCCAAGAGGCTCTCGAATGCACAGTGTAAATCTTCGTCAACTAGAAATCCGTGGCCCTTGAATCCACTAAGGCTCTGCTACATAGCTCTTTCTTGGATGGAAGCAGCAAATCTTCTATATTAAAGTTCTTCCATTTAAAATCAGGCCTAAAAAAATCATAAAAATGTTACTATAACTATAGTTGTAGTGACTTCAGTAATGTACTCGACCTAATCCAATTGAATTAGGCAAATATTTTATTTCTCGGAGTCACCTTTTTCTTTTTTTATCACATATGAAAGCACCTTCGAGTATGTGAGCTATGCTTGTCTGCTGTGTAAAGCAAACTCATTTGTTTGAATTAATAGACTACTTTTTTTTCTCTGTTTATAATAGGAATCTAGCCCACATATATAGTTCACAACCCCTACTTTGCATCTTAGTTCACTAATAGCATTGTCATCAGGACTGGGCCAGGAATGTTTCTTAATTCATGCTTAAAACTCTCTCTTTCAGTAAATATATCACTAAAGCATGATGTGGTAGTACTGTCATTTACATACAGCATATTTTCCACTGAAATGGCCACAAACTTTCTCACTGACAGGCAGGTTTAGTGATAAAGCTGTTCAGCCTACAAACTAAAATGTGTGGAAATTTGAGTTCAGCAAATATTTATCATTTGCACAGCACAGTGTTAAGTGTTCGAATTGTTTTGATCCTATTCAAATATTTTTTTTCTCCACAGTTCAGAATTACAAAAAATGCTTTCCTCACTGCTGATATATTTTGAAATATTTGTATGGTTTATTTCCAAGCTGTTTAATTGGTGTGTGTTAGAAAAAAAAAAAAAACTAACAACCTACAGCCTTTCATTTCACACACACTGATCCTCGACATGGTTATCGGACAGTTCACTTTACAAAGTCCTCAAACTTCACAGTTCGGGAAAGAAAAGTAAATACGTCTCTCTAGATAAAATAAGCTGCAATTTGTAAGACATCAACTGATGTTTGAACTCGGTCTTTGTACACAAAGCAAAAGTGACAAGATAAAACCAAGATTGAAAGACATCTTTATTGCTCATTCACTTTTTGGATTAACAGTGCACTTGTTCTTTGCCAGCCTGAGCTCTCACCATTATGGGCCCAGTAGGATGTAAATATAACTTGCTCTGATTAGCTATAAAGAGTTGCGAGTAGATTTTACGAGGTTTGAAGATTGCTCGTAATCTGACCTAGATGGTCTCTTAGTGCACTTTTCTGCGTTAAATCACGGATTATTTCACCTAGGCAATATTGCGATGTCGTTAAAATTAGAAAATTAAGTTGTTTGTACTAGTTGCAAATACTGAGGTTCTTTGCTATTTAATCCCATGATTTTAGGTTGGCTGACAGATTTATTGCTTGGACCATTGAGCAGCTGGGGAAACAAATAAAATGTTATAGGCAGTACTCTTTTGCCTTATCCCAGATTAGTTTTGTTCCTAAGCACAGTAACTCGGCCCCATTTAGCATTTGGGGAGAGACCATCACATTCTATGGCTGTTAAAAACGGTTTTAATGAGGATCCAACAAAATCCCTTTTAAATTTCTTTAGCCCTTCTAGTGGGATTATCCCACAGGATTTTAAGATGTTTTCCAAGATAGTTTTTTTAATCAAAAGTTATCCCAGGGTATCTGTAGCTGGAGACTTCCTCTACCACCTCACTGTTGATTGACCATGTATAGGGTTTACATTTTTGTCCCAGGACCAGAACTTTGTTGTTTTTCCATGTTAATTACCAATTGATTAGTTTCGCAGTACTTACTAAATACCCGTAGTTACATTTGGAGCCCTGCTTGTGTCATATCCATTATGGCTAAATCAGGGAATATGATTACCCCCATTTGGGGAGAGGAGTGTGATCTTTGTAGGAAGACCGGTTTCTCTCATCAGTGAAATCTGTTTTATGCAGCGTGTTGAGCTTGAGGCTCTGCATTAGCCAGAGCACTGCTATATTAGAATGTATTTCTAATAAGGACATTTGAATCCATTTCTTTAAAGGTCATTATCTAACTTTAATTAGAAAATCAGTAACATTATTTTGGTTCATTCTTTATTTTCTTTTGTTCCTTCCTTTAACACAAAGATCATGATTCTTATTTCTTAATTATCTCTGAATTTTAAGCTATTTCCATTCAAAGCTTCTATGTTTTTAAGCCTCTGCTCTTCATAGATGGCCTATGTATCGTAGCAATTCTTTTTCCAGAGTGTGATGACAACTCATGCCTGGAACTAGCTTAGAAGAGACTGGACCTCTTACCTGTTAGACTCGATGTGGGTGCAGTGGGGTACGAGGCAGTTGGACTTGACTGCCTCTGGTCAAGCCTCACAAGTAGTGATGAAAAGGTGAAGTTATAGTAAAAAAAGGTTGCCAGGGAAGCTCATTCTTTTTCTCTTATTTCTCTAACATATCTTTCATTACCTATTGTGTATAATAAGCACTGTAGTGCAACAATAACCAACTCTCCACAAACTGTGATGCATAATCATGATTTCTGACTCAGTGGGTTAATGGTTGCCCAGACTTTGCATCACAGCTGCTAGTAAAATCTGAATTCTGCATCAGGACTGGAGGGGAGTGTCTTACGCTTTCTTAAAGTCTGCTTATCAACATTGAAGGTACATGCTTGAACTAGAATTTCTTAACAAGCATTGGCAAAGGCAATAGTTCTCGCCTTTGGGACCTTTTGACTTTGCCAATACCTATTAAGCCATGCTGCACAAGAAGCTCAAGTGCAAGAAAGCACAGTTGGAAGAGGAGTCCATACGGGTAAGTAGGAGAGTATGTGAAACCACACAATGTGAGAGAGAGAGAGCAGAACAGAGAGGGGAAGAGAAGCACACTGAAAAAATATGTGCTCTTGTGAAGTGCTTTCTAAAGAAAAAAGTAGCGCCTGAAAGAGTGAGCAGTGTAAGGACACAGTAATTCACCCATGGTACAGGGAAGGGACAAACAAGAGGAGGAAGGATAGCCCACAAATGCTAATGAATAAGACTTAAGCAAATGAGGAGTGCCCTGAAGCCAACCAGTGGCATGTAGTGGGTGGGCTCGAAGCCCAGTGTAAGCTAACAATACATCCCTAACAGGCAGCGCATGCGCTGTCTCGTACACAAGACCTAAAAACGGAGTCCCTAGGACAGATCGCAGAGAGGCTTCAGCCAAACTGATAGAGGCCATAGCGTCCCATTTGGAATGCAGCCCTTTGCCAAAGTTATCAGTCCTCTGCAGTTCTAAGCTAAGGGTGTCAATCCCTGGTACCTCCATGATCCTTCATATCCAATCAGCCAAAGGGTGTGTGGGAAGAGACAGCGATGGGACACCAGGGCAAAATGCTTCCTGAAAGAAAACAGCAGTTACTTCTTACTAATATGAATCCTCAAGCCATCGCCTCAAATCTCTTCAGGCAATGCTCAACTCTGAGGTTAAGCTGATCTATAAAACCAAGGTTAAAACGGATCTAGAATGGGACTATTTTGTCCTAAAAATGTCATACACTACCTCTTTTAGCGATAACATCAAAAATCAGGCTCAAAACATTGCTATTTTGTGTAAAAGTGTTTTTAATGATGTGTTTGCTCTGACTGCTATTGCTTAGTAGGGTGTAAAAACCTTGCTGACTTCAAACAAATGTATTCATGTGCATGGCTTTACTGATCTAATTCTCCTGGATAAGTCTGTAACTAGAGGGTGTTTTCTTAAAAGCATTAGCTCCACCCTACTGAAATAACCAGTCTGCAGTTATTTGCAGTTTTGTAACTACTTTCTGACCTTATTCTACAGATGTAGCAGATCAAGTGTTCCAAGCTGTTCATGAACAGTTTGTGATGCATCAAGCTCATGGCTACTTAAGTAATTCAACCGTTTCTGTTAACTCCGAGGATGGACCGTTTGACCTTAAAATTCTCTAAGTGATTGATGAAGTGGTTCCATGGAGATTAACAAATGAGGTACTTTGCACTGCACTGTGACCTCCACCAGTATTACCTCCTCAAGAATGATCTGCATCATTCTTTTGTCTTCTGATTTCCCCAGACATCAATCCGAAGGTGGGAGTATAATGTAATACCTAGATTCCTGGTTATGAATAACACATTGGTTGCCTGAGGATTAGGATGCCAACTAGAAACATCTGGGTATTTTGACCCGCAACAGAGTGCAAAAATGTCTTTGCAGCTTGGACTCCACCTATGCACAAGGGCATGAGTTTATTTTTGCACTCCAGCATTTAGAGGCCCTCCATACAGAGGAGTCTAGTTTGAGTCATGGCCTGTAAAAGGACCTTGATTTTCATGTCTTTGTGACAAAAGTATTTCACCAAATTTAATCCCTCCTCCATACGGTGACTTGTGAACCTCACCAACCAGGCAATGTCCATCTGAAGGAGGATACAGCATGGTACTCTGATCATGGTCAGGCATTAACCAAAAGGTGCCTTTTGGAATTTCTTCCAACTGCCGCTACCTCCCAGATTATTTTGTGCTTGATATAACTTCACATTTCACCAAAGGCAGGCATTCAATTGAGTTTTCTGATTTCAAGCTCTGTTGAAGCTCATTCTTCCATTTTATGCCTCCATGTGATCATGCTGCTGTTGAGTTAGTAGTCCTGACACTTGGTGGAGAGAAACACCCGCTTGTATAGAGGGTTTCAAGGGCCGATATTACCCTGGATGGTCCACTGATCCTCATAAACATCTTATGGGGTCCACTGGGCTTCAAGAAGTGCAGTAGGGAATGTTGTTGAGTTTCCAGTTAGTGGTGTGCATCTGTAGATAAATTATGTGGTGGAGAAGGCCCACATGTGAGTAAGGTAAGACGTCAGCATTGATTTCTCATTATGGAATGACTACAGAAAGTTGGGTGGGAGCTGCATTGACAGTCACTTATTGCCCATCTAGAGAGACTCCAAAAGAGGGCAACTGAAACTGAGCTCCCGTCAAAAGGGGTTATAAAACCTCAGAAGAGGTGTAATATAACAGAGTCACCAGTCCAGCCATCAGAGTTGGGTGCCTGCCCTCTATTCGAAGGTTGGATGGGGAATGTTATACCCAGAAGTGTGCAGAGCTGCAGCAGATGGTAGCTGATGGTGCTTCACATAAAGAGCATGTCTTGTTGTCAAAAGACAAAGTCCACGGCCCCCTGTGCATTTAAATCATGAAGAATGCAAATGCTTAATGGTAACAAGGTGCAGTGGGCTGCTTTATAGTGAGCTTTCAGATGCAGAGGATGGTTGCTCTCAGTTCCACCGAAACCTTCTGGGTATCAAGACGGTAAAGGAGAGGATTTGCTTTCATTGTATTTCCCATGGATGGACTTGTAAGTAGAGGTTTGTTCAAGTAATTTCTCAGGATGATGGCTGATCTTTCCAGCCTGGAGGTACAGGAGAATCATATATTAAGGTTACTGTTATGGACTATAAATCCTTATGAGTCTGACAGCACACCTTATTTTCTCAGACCAGTAGGAAGAGGATATATTTTCTCCTAGCTCTGCTGTGAAGAGCCTAGAGGAATTGCTTGGTAGAAGTTTTTATTCTGTCTCCCCAAGTTCATGCATCTCCAGCAGGAAAGGGAAAGAACAGTTTTTCCAATGTTGACACCAATGTGTTTTGAGTCCAGGGCAAGACACACATGGTCATGAATTGCTTTGATGCAGAATTGCTACTTGAAGGTTTTTCAGCTTATCCAAAGTCCATGGTCCAGCTGGCGATTTTTCAGATCAACAGATCTCAATTTTAATGTTTTTTATTGTGTCTCAAAGCTATAAAAAAGTCTGACAGTTATATTTCCAAGCTGATAACTTATGTGCTGCTATGTTGCTTTGGTTTTATCAGTGAGTACTGACAGATTACCCTTGCAATTGTGTCATGGAAAAGATGGCATTCTTCATGTCAAAAGGATATTTGGCTCAAAAATGAATTTAGCATCTTCGGAAATTTGATATACAGACAACAACTTTTATCTTGCATAGCTGGATAACCTAGCAATGTTGATTTCCATTTGGAAGAAACACTTATTACATTTCGAGGTGTTGTAGGCCTTCCAGAGTGTTAGTCTGATTGTGAAGGTTTCCAAGTGCTGGACAGTTTGTTTTTGTGGTGTACCTTTTAAAAGTAAGGAGATACAGCGCCTTAAGGTTAAGGCTGTGCAAGGTGGCCACAAACCAAGTCAATGTGCTTTTCTTAGTCTCACAGTATACTGCTGTGCTTTGTAGGTATGTACATTTTTTAAAGTTGGCTCCTTAATAACTCTGATGTCAAGAAAATAGAGTGTCTGAACGTTTTTGACGAAGAAGGCAGTGTAAAACATCTGTGCAAAAGGCTCTTGCCTTAAGTTGTTATACTGATATGTTTCTCAGACGGAGTAGATACCATCCTAACACAACTCAAGTGACTCAGAGAGCACCTGTTAGCTTTCTTTAGTTGACGACTTCTGCTTAAAGGGAAAACAATAGGCAGTGTTTGTGAAAGACAGGTACACAGTATCTCCAACATTGTAGTGATTTTATCTCTGTTTGTATTTGGACGTTTTCAAAGTTCTGATAGCTACAAATCTAATGACTGGGAATATCCAGGCCTAACATAACCCGTGGCTTGCTCTGAGAGCAAATGTTTGTATTGGATTGGTCACATATATTATTCTGTCCCACCTTTATCGATGTTCTAGTTTTGTCTACCTTTTTTGCTCTTCAGTGGCTTGAATTCTCAGACCTATTGGATGACTAAGAGGCTTGCCTCTGGTGTCGCTATAGTCAGTAGTCTGCGCATAGTCCTTTTTACTGTAATTGGCCCCACTAACCATTGCTGTGTAAATTCTTCCATTACTCAGAACTTGGCTTGCTCGCTTCTCCAGGTAACATGTGCACGTGTTTTGAAGTATGAATTGGCTCCTTTTTCAGGGATATGATTTAAGAAGCACAAATCTGTGATGTCACCCAAAGTGTTTCAATACCCCAGCTTCAGTTGCTTGACTGTCCAGCATTGCTAAGCAGAACCTTTTAAAAAGATGTCTTAAGGAGTTGGATGGTCTCTGTCCTAAAATGCATCTAAATATTTAAGGCATTGACCCCCACAAGATGCAGGCCTTTACATTTTTTTTCAGCACCAGAATTGTTTTCTTCTTGCTAGTTGACATACTGCGGTTCCAATTGCCTTTTGCAGAGTAACTTCTACTATCTTACCCAAGCAGTGTTTCTCCACCAGAGAGTAACGCAACGAATTGAGCCCTTAGTTGCACAGCAATTCTGGTGTGCTGAAAAGTGTGGCTGTTTATAAAACATGTAAAATGTTTTCCCTTTTGTGAAACAAGTCTGCTATGTAATTCTGCTATCCTACTTCTACACACAACATTTACAGCTGTATATTTTCTTCTAACCTGTGTTGAGAATGCAGGTCCTGCAGATCATTTGTCATGCTGATCTTCGTCCAAAAATTCTGGCCCTGAAGAATAAATTTGACTTTCTGCAGTCAGTTTCCCAATCTGGTGAAAGTACTAACCTAGCAAATACCCTTCTAAATTGGTTGTCGAAAAGCCTTATGTTTTTCTCTCCAAGCATGTCAACTGTAATAGTTTAGGGGCCACTTACTTTAGCAGATTGTGTACCATGTCCACATTTCCCAGCAGACATGTTGCCATGTGTGTCCTGCCTCTAGAATCTTAAGTGCTCATTGTAGCCAAAGCAGCCATCTGCAGTTTTCATAGAGGCCCTAGCAGGTCTGAAAATGTATTCTGGCCATCTCATCCTGGGCGATATAGAGGCTGTTGCATAGTGTCCCATTAATGCAAGTAAATTGATATAATCTGGGGTTACTTTCACCTTATTGTCTATGGCTGGTTGGGTATATTCCTGACTCGGACAGTTTAGATCTTTTTATTGAGAGATTTTCTTATCCAGCCTTAAAGCTCATAGGTATTTTTTTCTGAGAGGCTACACGCAGCAAGTTGATGTGGTCAAAATTCGGTCTGTTCTGTGCCAGTTTACACTTCTGTGGCGTTACAGAAGAGTCACACCTATTGGAATAGAATTCCGAACTTAAATACTACCAAAAATCCAACAAATTACTTTTCTGATCCCCACTGCCCCCTCAAAAGCACTCCACCTCTGCACCAGAGTACTTTTCTGTGCTGTGCTTGCAGAGACTCCCACGTAGAGTCCAGGTCAGCCCAAGGAGAGAAGAAATTAAATGTGTAATCTATCAGTGTTGTTGTGCCCCATGCTGCAATCTAATTTACTTCCTTGTGACTAGCTTTGTTCTTTGGAATATAATGCCATTGCTGATTCTGCTCACCACTGTGTTTCTAACCATTGCATTTCACATCTGAGTGGACCCTGGTACTTTAGCATGCTACAGGTTAAAATCAACTTAATTGAGACTTCAGCCCCTGGAGTTGCTTTCTTGCAGTACAGTTTCTCACTTCGTCACTGAGGTATCTAATGCCTACTTGGTCTCACCTCAGGAAAGAATTTCTCAAAATAATCTAGGTAGAGCTTGATAGAGTACTTGTGGCCGTCGGGGAAACCAAAAAACATTCTCTTGATCAGGAAATAGAAAACCCCCCAGGCTTTAGGTATGTGCAAAGTATGTCCACTCGTGCACAGGTGTTTTATTCCATCTCATTGTCCTACTGCACAACTGTGGCACATTGGCCTATCGAAGAAGCAGGGGAAGGATTGGCATGCATGCCTTTCTTACTTAATTGTTGCTGCCAACTCTTGGCTTCATAGCATTTTGACTAGAACTCTAGTCTTTTCTTCTTCTGATCACCGCCCTCCATGTGTTGGCGTCTCTCCCTACACCGGCATCAAAGATGCCATGCAGCCTGTCACATGCATGATCCTGTGTAGTCTTTGGTTGTGCATTGCAGGTGGCTAAACGTTGTGGTATCCTTCTTATGGACAAACAAACTTGACTGCCCAGAAGCAGGGCTGGCAAGAAAAAATAAACAGCTTGTCTGTACAACATCCAACTTCGGGTTCTTTCAACATACAAGGTCACACTCCTTCATTTGAGTGTGAGTGTCTCACGCCTTACAAATAGCAGCTCTTATTTTCCTCTGGATGCTGCAATTGTCAATTCATGAGTTTAAGCATAATTCTAGTATTCCTCTTGTAAATGTTCAATTTACCCTTCCTCAAGTGTCACCAGGCAGATGCCCAAATCACAATAAAGGATCCAAATCACACCACCAGTTTGTCGTCGATTGCTCTCACCTAGCCCCTAAATCTGTTGATCCAGATGCAGTCAGAATGTTCTGATGTTGTGTGAGGTGGCTACAATTTCAGGAGTGTTTTAAATGCTTAGAGAAGCAAATTGAAGAAAACAGGTTCTGACTAAGGCAATATGCATTGTCCTTTGTTTAAATTTGTCTTTTTCCTAAAGCTACTAATAGGCAATAGTAGAAGGTAAGTTAAGCATCATTCCTTGTAAGATGCCAGTCTTTTGGAGGTTAGGCATAACTTTAGAATGTATCCAGAGAACAAAGAGATAGTTTACTAGTTTGTGAAAATATAGGTGATGGCTCTTGCGCTAACTGCTGAAAGATGGCACCACACAATGGGCAGTTTATTCAGCATTTCCACAGGCCACATTCACTGTCTTACTCTTACTCTCTAAGAATCACCTTTAGAAGAATCACCTTTCACTAAATCCCCCAGGTATGTGTGTCTCCTCACTCCCTTTTTATGGTCACTCTCTCTTTTTAGGGCCTCTTGTCCAGAGATCAGACCTGTTTCAGATTCTTTCTCTATCCTTCCTGACTGTATCTGTTTTTTTTGCCTGGTGAGGCCACAGGTGCTGTTAATGTAAAACTTTTTTTGCTCTTTTAATGTACCCACCATTTATTGCTGAATTAGAGGTCTGACTCTTCCTAATTTCCCCCCAGGTGCTTCTTATCAGGTGCTGGTGTGTCTTGAGGATGTCTGTATCACTCATTATAAAATGGGGTGGGCAAGAGTTTTCAGTCACTGCTCTCTCTGAGGAAGACACAGTGCTAGACTTGAAGCAATCCTTGAAGAGCCTCACCGGGGTCTTGCCTGAGCGGCAGAAGCTTCTGGGACTGAAATATAAAGGTAAAGCTGTTTTTTAAACAAAAATTGCATGCCACATTCTTTGTGCTCTGGTTCAGACACTACCGTAATATGCCCCATGGCTCTAAATACCTGGCCGAGCATGTAGGGGATGGAGCAACTGCCCCTAATTTTTTCTTCCTCTTGTCTAGAATTGTAATAACCCTGCCATTTACTTACCTCTGATTGCTCAGTGCTGGCCTTGAGGTTTATTCAGCTTTGCCTGCCAGTGTTTGTCTACCTTTAGATATCAGAAGACCATTGAATTGTCTCTCCATGTTGACTTTGCACTGAGTGGTGTATTACCTCCTGTTTGCTGGATCGGACCTACTGCATGTGTTTTCATTAATAGCTGACTGATGATGGCTAAATGATATGCCAGTGACTCTTATGTTTGTAATTCCAGATTTAGCCATTTGAAATGCTGCTACATATATGAGGACTGTAAAGATGCTTTGCCCCCTTCAATCATGAGAAGATCATTGTTGGTGTGCCAACTGCCAGTAGCCAAATGGGGATACAGGTCTTGTCACAGTGAGCTGCTATTGATGTGCCTGTCTACCTGCAGTGATCAGGTCTGGTGGTGCTTGTGCTCTTACACTCAGCATTGCAAGTGGGTAGGCCTGGTCCTAGTTGATGATGCTGTTGGTGTTAGTCTTATCACCATGGTTGTTAGCGCTGGGCATATTACGCTGGGCATATTACAATCAATGGTTCATTTGGCGTCCGCTTTGTTAAAGTTTAGTGGCTGAAGTTAAGTGTTAAGTTAATAGTTATAAGTGTGAGTCTTAACCCCTCGGGTGCCCAGGACGAGGTGGTCTCGTCTCTGCCCGTGGTGCTCAGGCGCCAGGGACGTAACCACATCGTCCTGGTAAAGGCCTTAGGGGGAAGCTCTAGCGCTGCCCCAGAGGGCCTCGCACCCCCCCTTCCATGGGCAGGGATACCAGGGCTCATTAAAAAAAAAAAAATGTTTTTATTGTTTACATGTGGGGAGCAACCACTTAGGTAAGGGTCGCTTCCCTGGGTGGCAATTTTATTTGAGGCCATTTCTGCCCCGCTTGGGGACAGATCGGCCTTTTTTTCTTAGGCCAATCTGCCCTAAGGTGGGCAGTAACCACTAGACACCAGGGATTTTTTTGCACCAATTTCACGCAATGAGAGCAAATTTATTTTAGGTCATTTCTCTGCCCCCTTGGGGCGAATTGGCCTATTTATATTAGGCCGATCTACCCCCTGGGCACCAGAGATTTTTTCTTCTTTTTTCAGATGGGGACGACCCCTTAGGCAAGTGTCATTCCCCTTGGGTGCAAATAGATTTTAGGCCATTTGGGGGCAGATAGGCCTATTTCTATTAGGCCGATCTACGCCCTGGGGGGACGGGGGGGGCAGAAACCACCAAGGCACCAGGGATTGGTGTGTGTGTGTTGTTTGTGGGGGGCATCCCCTTGGGCAAGGGTTGCACCCCATGGGGACACATTACTTTTGCTTTTGGACATTTATGCCCCCCCCCGGGGGGCAGAGAGCCCACCAGAAACCAGGGAAGATTTTTTTTTTTTTACAAAAACGAGGGTGGGTGTATGGCCATACCGTCACCCTAAAAACATATGCGACAAAGTTGTTCTGCCCACCGGTGGGCAGATGGGCAATTACCCCCCCCCGATCCACTACCCGGGGGGCAGAAAGCCTACTAGATTCCAGGGAAGTAAAAAAAAAAAAATTAATTGTGGTGTGGTGGCTACCAACCAGTATGGGCATGGTTATGCCCCCACCCCAGCTGAAGGGGTAGCAGTCTTTCAGCTCTCCCCCGAACACACTAAAACATCTTATCCCACGGCAAGCAGGAGGACATTTGATTATTTTGGGTTTTGGTTTTACATTTGGGCCATGAGGGCTTGTCTAACTCACTTGGAATGGTGAGGGCTGCACTTTTTGGACACTGCCATGTAGAAAAATGTACGAGATCTAGACACATCTGAAAACTAAACATCTGGGTGAGTCCAGGGTGGTTCGCTTCACTTGCACCCCGTGAAATTTTCTTAAAAATTCCTACCACCCAGCAATGTCGCATCTATACCGATAAGAATTCTGCTCCACTTGTCAGCCTAAATTTTTTTTTTTTTCAAACTGTCCTTTTGGTCCCTCTCTGGTTCCCTCTCATTTTCAACATGTTTTGGCTCTTCCCTGTCACAGGCACTTGGCCCACCTACACAAGGGAGGTATCAATTTTACCTAGAGACTGAGGGTAACGTTGGGTGCTAGGAAATTTGTGCCGGTGCAGTAAACCCACACAGAAATGTGGGAAAATGTGATTTATTTTTTTATTTTTATAGCTAAATTTGAGGCTTGCTGAGGATTCTGGGTAAGAAAACCTTTCTCAGGCATATAGTTTTCAGAAGTGTTTGGGTTTGGTAGGTTTCCCTAGATGACTGCTGAGCCCAAGACCAAACATGCTGGTGCCACCCCCAGTCGTCGTAGGCCTGCCCACGCAAGTGAGGTACAGTTTTTATCGGGAAACTTGGGGGAACACAGAATAGAACACGTGTTATTGCCCCTTGTCTTTCTCTACATATTTTCCTTCCAAATGTAAGACAGTGTCTAAAAAAGACGTGTATTTGAGAAATGCCCTGTAATTTACATGCTACTATTGGGACCAAGGAAATTCCGAGATGTGCAAATAACCACTGCTTCTCAACAACTTATGTGCCCATTTTGGAAATGCAAAGGTTTCCTTGAAACCTATTTTTCACTCTTTGCTGAAATATAAATGAATTGCTGTATACCCGGTATACAATGAAAACAGAAGAGTCTAGCAGACGTAACGGCATATTGGTTTTGAAAATCTGACATGGCAGGAAAAAGTTAGAGTAAAGCTTGGAGAGAAAAGGCAGTTTTTTTTACCTCTGTTGATATTTTTTTATTTCAGCTGTTATTTTCTGAAGGAACACCTTGTAGGATCTGCATAAATGACCTCTTGCTGAATTCAGAATTTTGTCTACTTTTCAGAAATGTTTAGGTGTCCGGGATCCAGGATTGGTTTCACGCCCATTTCTGTCATTAACTGGAAGGAGGCTAAAAGCACAAAAACTAGTAAAAATGGGGTATGTCCCAGTAAAATGCCAAAATCGTGTTAAAAAATGTGGTTTTCTGATTCAAGTCTTGTCTGTTTTTGATAGCTGGGAAGATGGTGATTTTAGCACCGCAAACCCTTTGTTGATGCCATTTTCAGGGAGACAAACACAAGCCTTCTTCTGCAGCCCTTTTTTCCCCATTTGAAAAAAAAAAAAAATGTTTGCTGTATTTTTCCTAATTTCTTGGTCTCCTGCAGGGGAATCCAGAACCTATGGGTACCTCTAGAATCCCTAGGATGTTGGGAAAAAAAAAGGGACACAAATTTGGCGTGGATAGCTTATGTGGATAAAAGTTTGAGGGCCTCAGAGCAAACTGCCCCAAATAGCCAAAACAAAGGCTTGGCACCTGAGGGGGAAAAGGCCTGGCAGTGAAGGGGTTAACCTAATGAACCCTGATGGTGGTGCCCTCTAACCCCTAAAGTTGAAGTGTTTGAAGGCTGATGGTTATCTGTTGACGAGAGCTGTGTGGCAATGTTGAGATGATGAAAAGCTGAGATTAGTTCAGTCTGGCCACTCTTGATTGGCTAATGGTGCTTTGTTAAGGTTTGGTCAAATGATGTAGGTCTGGCTGGGTTTCTGGTCATAGTCAGTAAGGTATGGTGGACCAAGACTGGCTAACACCACCTGCCAGTCATGCTGCGTTTGACAAAATGACCTGGTCCCTGACTGAAAAAGTACTATGTTTTGGGAGTATCAACATCAGAGACTGCTTTGTACTTGTGAACTCTGGCCAACGTTCCTCTTCACCATTTTACAAAGTACTATGAGGTGGGTGAAATGCTGCATGCTGTGAATACCGTAAAAAAAAAAAAAAAAAGTGTGTGTGTATATATATATATATATATATATATATATATCTCCATCTCCATATCCTGCAATAGTGTTGGTTTAATGCTTGTCTGGTAATGTTGTGACTTATCCATGGCTATGTGGCTGATGGTGACAGTTTAAGCATTTTTCTGTTTTAATGGCCATATGATCCATTGATGACACTCTGGTCTAACTATTTTAAGCTGACGGTGCAGATTTGGACTTGTGTGGTGTTACATTTTACTATTGCTATGCTTAGTTGGCAGTTGTGACATTGGATGTATATTTAGTTGGCAATTTTAATTTTCTATGCTTGTTTAACAATCTCGCTCCATAAGTTGATAATGCAAGACAGACGATGTTTTTGATGATAATCTGGCTATGCTTGGTTGATGATACCTAGTCCTGTTTAGATATATGGTCATTTGTGTATGACCCATTTTATGTTTCTAGTACTTCTTTATTTTTATTTGTAGGTAAGCCTGCTGATAACAATGTAAAACTCGGTGTCTTGAAGCTCAAACCAAATACAAAGATTATGATGATGGGAACATGCGAAGAGCGTTTGGTAAGTATTCCTCTTCGAGACATTATCTGACTGCATTCGAGTATATAACCTTTATTGTTCTGATCTGCTATGTGCATATATGTAGGAGGCTGGACTGGCTTGTAGTGAGTACCAAGGGGTACTTGCACCTTGCACCAGGCCCAGTTATCCCTTATTAGTGTATAGGGTGTCTAGCAGCTTAGGCTGATAGATAATGGTAGCTTAGCAGAGCAGCTTAGGCTGAACTAGGAGACGTGTGAAGCTACTACAGTACCACTTAGTGTCATATGCACAATATCATAAGAAAACACAATACACAGTTATACTAAAAATAAAGGTACTTTATTTTTATGACAATATGCCAAAGTATCTTAGAGTGTACCCTCAGTGAGAGGATAGAAAATATACACAAGATATATATACACAATAGCAAAAATATGCAGTATAGTCTTAGAAAACAGTGCAAACAATGTATAGTTACAATAGGATGCAATGGGGAAACATAGGGATAGGGGCAACACAAACCATATACTCCAAAAGTGGAATGCGAACCACGAATGGACCCCAAACCTATGTGACCTTGTAGAGGGTCGCTGGGACTATTAGAAAATAGTGAGAGTTAGAAAAATAACCCTCCCCAAGACCCTGAAAAGTGAGTGCAAAGTGCACTAAAGTTCCCCTAAGGACAAAAGAGTTGTGTTAGAGGAATAATGCAGGAAAGACACAAACCAGCAATGCAACAACTGTGGATTTCCAATCTAGGGTACCTGTGGAACAAGGGGACCAAGTCCAAAAGTCACAAGCAAGTCGGAGATGGGCAGATGCCCAGGAAATGCCAGCTGCGGGTGCAAAGAAGCTTCGACTGGACAGAAGAAGCTGAGGTTTCTGCAGGAACGAAAAGGGCTAGAGACTTCCCCTTTGGTGGACGGATCCCTCTCGCCTTGGAGAGTCGTGCAGAAGTGTTTTCCCGCCGGAAGGACGCCAACAAGCCTTGCTACACGCAAATCGTGCGTTTGGCGTTTTTGGACGCTGCTGGGGCCCAAGAGGGACCAGGAGGTCGCAAATTGGACCTGAAGAGAGAGGGGACGTCGAGCAAGACAAAGAGCCCTCACTGAAGCAGGTAGCACCCGGAGAAGTGCCAGAAACAGGCACTACGAGGATGCGTGAAACGGTGCTCGCCGAAGTTGCACAAAGGAGTCCCACGTCGCCGGAGACCAACTTAGAAAGTCGTGCAATGCAGGTTAGAGTGCCGTGGACCCAGGCTTGGCTGTGCACAAAGGATTTCCGCCGGAAGTGCACAGGGGCCGGAGCAGCTGCAAAGTCGCGGTTCCCAGCAATGCAGCCCAGCGAGGTGAGGCAAGGACTTACCTCCACCAAACTTGGGCTGAAGAGTCACTGGACTGTGGGGGTCACTTGGACAGCGTCGCTGGATTCGAGGGACCTCGCTCGTCGTGCTGAGAGGAGACCCAAGGGACCGGTGATGCAGCTTTTTGGTGCCTGCGGTTGCAGGGGGAAGATTCCGTCGACCCACGGGAGATTTCTTCGGAGCTTCTGGTGCAGAGAGGAGGCAGGCTACCCCCACAGCATGCACAAGCAGGAAAACAGTCGAGAAGGCGGCAGGATCAGCGTTACAGAGTTGCAGTAGTCGTCTTTGCTACTATGTTGCAGGTTTGCAGGCTTCCAGCGCGGTCAGCAGTCGATTCCTTATCAGAAGGTGAAGAGAGAGATGCAGAGGAACTCGGCTGAGCTCATGCATTCGTTATCTAAAGTTTCCCCAGAGACAGAGACCCTAAATAGCCAGAAAAGAGGGTTTGGCTACCTAGGAGAGAGGATAGGCTACTAACACCTGAAGGAGCCTATCACAAGGAGTCTCTGACGTCACCTGGTGGCACTGGCCACTCAGAGCAGTCCAGTGTGCCAGCAGCACCTCTGTTTCCAAGATGGCAGAGGTCTGGAGCACACTGGAGGAGCTCTGGACACCTCCCAGGGGAGGTGCAGGTCAGGGGAGTGGTCACTCCCCTTTCCTTTGTCCAGTTTCGCGCCAGAGCAGGGGCTAAGGGGTCCCTGAACCGGTGTAGACTGGCTTATGCAGAATTGGGCACATCTGTGCCCAACAAAGCATTTCCAGAGGCTGGGGGAGGCTACTCCTCCCCTGCCTTCACACCATTTTCCAAAGGGAGAGGGTGTCACACCCTCTCTCAGAGGAAGTTCTTTATTCTGCCATCCTGGGCCAGGCCTGGCTGGACCCCAGGAGGGCAGATGCCTGTCTGAGGGGTTGGCAGCAGCAGCAGCTGCAGTGAAACCCCAGGAAGGGCAGTTTGGCAGTACCAGGGTCTGTGCTACAGACCACTGGGATCATGGAATTGTACCGACAATGCCAGGATGGCATAGAGGGGGCAATTCCATGATCATAGACATGTTACATGGCCATATTCGGAGTTACCATGGTGAAGCTACATATAGGTAGTGACCTATATGTAGTGCACGCGTGTAATGGTGTCCCCGCACTCACAAAGTTCAGGGAATTGGCTCTGAACAATGTGGGGGCACCTTGGCTAGTGCCAGGGTGCCCTCACACTAAGTAACTTTGCACCTAACCTTTACCAGGTAAAGGTTAGACATATAGGTGACTTATAAGTTACTTAAGTGCAGTGTAAAATGGCTGTGAAACAACGTGGTCGTTATTTCACTCAGGCTGCAGTGGCAGGCCTGTGTAAGAATTGTCAGAGCTCCCTATGGGTGGCAAAAGAAATGCTGCAGCCCATAGGGATCTCCTGGAACCCCAATACCCTGGGTACCTCAGTACCATATACTAGGGAATTATAAGGGTGTTCCAGTAAGCCAATGTAAATTGGTAAAAATGGTCACTAGCCTGTTAGAGACAATTTGGAAAGAAATGAGAGAGCATAACCACTGAGGTTCTGATTAGCAGAGCCTCAGTGAGACAGTCACTACACAGGTAACACATTCAGGCACACTTATGAGCACTGGGGCCCTGGGTTACCAGGGTGTCCCAGTGACACATACAACTAAAACAACATATATACAGTGAAAAATGGGGGTAACATGCCAGGCAAGATGGTACTTTCCTACAATATATGACTTCATAAAAGAGCTAATACAAAGCACTATAGCAGTATTTCCTGAAATTCTGCTGACATCCTGTCTCCTTATATCCTCGTCTCCGTAGGGTTAGTGCTACCTTATTGAAGCGGTCAAGGGACATCAGGTTCAGTTTCTTTTTTAAATTTGCTTCATTTGATAATGGTTACCTAGTTCGAAGCACAATTTCTCCTACACCTACCCTTAGCTAGGTAGGTTGATCACTGTAGCCCGAATCGCTTTAAAATAAATACAGCCCTGAGTGCCAAAGCCCTGTTTGCGAAGTGATGCATAATTGGGTCACATCACAGCTTCCTGAATCGAAACTGTCGGATAGGGTCAGAGTCAGATCCTTAACTAATCTGTTACAAATTAACCTGATTATTTTCAAATAATACTTCTCAACTGTTTACAATACTACTTTTCTCAGTTTGATATTACTCCCTCTCATTTTACCCTCTGTCATCTCTCCTTTTCCTTTTTTACCTGTATTCGGTTTTGATAATTTTGTTCATTTTTTTTATGGATGGGAACTCTGATACACTTCAGTCTTCCTCTTCTGTCTTGCTATTTTTTAATTTTTTTCCCACTGTCCTTCCCTTTTTTCTTCTTTCCCGAATTCCCGGTGTTGAAATTTTGAATATTTGAAATTTTTTGTAGAAGACTCACTTTTGAAGTTTTGAATTGCAGTGATTCACTTGAAGTGTTAATGCCAACTGACGAGGTCAGGTGACTCCTTGCCTCTTGTGTGTACCAGTCAACAAATTTGAGTATCTCGCCTGCTCTGTGGTCGACTAAATAGAACCTGAAAGGGTAGGGTCCTGACATTTATAGCTTCATGCCTTTGTTTCTAGGAAGATGTTCTGGGTCCTCCACCTGACAACGATGACATTGTCAACGACTTTGACATTGAAGAGGAAGTTGTAGAAGTAGAAAACAGGTAATAAAGTGGGCTGAATTTCTGTACTGATGATTCTGTGTACATGTAGCGCTATCTTGAAGTTATGACTGTATTCTGATGGCTTGCGATATTATGTAGATTGTTTGTACATCACAGTACATGCACACATTTTAATTGATTTTTGCAATGACCATACATATGGAATGCATTTTTTTATTTGTGTCTACTTGGAAAGAGTGTTCACTGAATCCATGCCTGCAGAATATACCCCTTGGCTTTGTGCATTTACAGATTGCTTGTTCACAGAATTTGTTTAAACTCATATTTGTGTATGTTTATTCTTAAGGTGTTTCTGCAATTACTTCTAGTGTGCCTTCATGTTTAAGCTTCGCTTTTTCTTGTGTGGTGCATACTACTGCAGTGAGTGACCCTAATTTGTGCAGGATAATTTTTTTTTTTTTTTTTTATGGATGGGAACTTCCAATACAGTATGTAAGCTTTACAGGAGCCTGAGTGTGTAAGCTTCACAAGAGCCTAAAAAATTGGAAGCTTTCAGTATGCATCTGTTCGTAAGCTGCATACATTTTTGTTTGCAGACTTCATTTGTGCTTGTGTGTTTAAACTTCACATTGCGTATATGCAGGTCAACATTTCTTGTGTATGTAAGCTTCAAGTGTACCCTTGTGCTGCAGGTTTTGCATATGACTTTGGGGATGTGCTTTGCTTCTGCCTGTGTGAGTATACTCTGGTTACTAGCTGATTGTGTTAGTGTAGGCTTGCAGGCGTGTGCGTGTGTAGATATCTCATGTATATGTAGGCAGGTATGAGGTCTCTGCACCTGTGTATATTTTGCACATGTTTTTGTGTAAATGAATAGTTTTCAAGCGGCTGTGTGAATTCCGCTGTTAATGCTTCACCTGCATGATTGTAAGAGGCCTCCTTTGTTTGTTTGTTGGGCATACGTATGTGTGCACTTTACATGTATCTTTGTATGTCTCTGTGTGTAAGCAATCTGCCATTGTTCGCATTTGTGTATTTGTAGTTTGCATCTGCATTTTTTGATGGCATGTTAGACTTGCAATATTTGTATAGTATTTCTGTAAGTGCCTTCTTTATATGCGCTTTGTGTCAGCAATTGGGTTTGAGTTTGATTATTGTCTTGCATGTTCTTTCTGTTTGTATGCTTTGCCTATGCCTGTTTGTCTGCTTGTCCATATGACATTAGTGCCTGTGGTCAGCAGTTTGTGTGTCTGATGAAATCGGAGTTATTTTAAGAATCTCTAACTTGTTCCAGGGAAGAGAATCTTGCTAAGATCGCACGGCGTGTGAAAGACCACAAGGTGGAGGTGTTGAACGCTCCCAGAGAGGGCAAGAAGTTGCTAGTGCTGGATGTGGATTACACTCTATTTGGTGAGAGTTGTGAGGAACATTCTCTCCTGCTTACCCAAAATGTCTACATTTGTTTTGTGTTCTGAATTTTGGGTCTGCTTTTGCCATAGTTGTAGCCGCTCTCATTTTTTATTGTCTACTTCTCTTCTCTTTCCCAACACCTTCTCTCCTAGACCTTTCTTTTGATATATTTCCTTGTCCACAGCGGTCTCATGTTTTCTTTCATAGACACTGAACAACTTTACCCATAACTGTTTTATCCTTTTTTTTTCTTGTTCTAGTCCTCTTGACATTGGAATTGTTATCCTAAATTTTAGAAATGCACTCTATAATGCTTTTAATGTCCTTGTTTGTTCTCAGATCATCGTTCTTGTGCTGAGACTGGCCTGGAGCTGATGCGTCCTTATCTGCATGAGTTCCTGACCTCAGCATATGAAGACTTTGACATTGTCATCTGGTGTAAGTTTTGTGCTGTTCTGGAGAAGGGTTGAAAGGAGGATAAGTGGGTAGAGAAGAGTCTCAATAATATGCCTTTCCAGCCACTCCTCTGCTTTAGATGATCTTGTATTCTGCTGCTCCCTTTGCTTTTGTAGGTTGGGCATTTGACATTTTGTGGCTCCCTTTCCTTCAGTGGGCTGGTCTCTTAAGTGCCAACAGCTTCTGTCCAAGGTTTTAATGTGAAAATAAATTTATTGACCTGTGTTCTTAAGAGATCGAGTCATTTGAATCATAGGAAATATCAAGAATTAACCCAACATGCCGATCATAGTGTCAAAATGTCAGCCTTTTAGATAAGTGACTTAGGGTCCTAGACTTTGTCAGGGCTATACCCAATGCTGTTTGGTCATTAGATCCATTAGTTAGTCTCCAGTCCTTTGTCTGTTGTCAGGCCATAACCTTTCTAAAAGACATCATGCATAGGGTATGCTTGTCCTCTATAATTCTTGCTTATGTATCTCAATCTTGCATCTCAATCTCTATGAATCTCCTTGGTTCATATTGATATAGTATATCAGCACAAATTAGTGGACGTATTCGTCTTATAGGTTTACTATTGTATTGAGACATAAATGCACCTGCAGGAGAAGGAGGTGGGGAGGTCTTCATGATAACTGATCACTCTTACAGTCTTAAAACAGAGGGAGTAGTAGAGTGAATTGGAAAGAAGGGAAAGGACGGATCTGCATTGCCCTGCATGGGATCCTGTAGCAGACCTAAGCACTAGAAATAGTTCTAGAATGAAGACCGACAGAAATGGACCTGTGTGAAAAGGTTCTGAAGTTACCATTGTTGGGGAATTGAATACTGGAGAAGTAAGTGTAAATGCTCCTTCTGAGGTGGAGCTAATGCTTCTACAGGGTAACTGCCTGTAAATGCTTGTATTGGCATGGGATGGATTTAGTAGTTGTAGTGGGGAAGGAGACAGAAGTGGCCAGACAGTAAAATGTGGCAGAAATGGGCCTCCAATCAAGTAAGACAGGAATAGACATGCAAGATAAAGAAAATAACAATGCAGCACAACAAGTTGATAAGTCAAACAATGGAAAAGTGTATAAATGGTCATACAGCGGAACAAGGCAGTAATGATGATCTAGAGAAAGATGACAGGAGTGTTTAAACAAGGGAAGGGGTTGAGCTTTGTCCTGTAAGCAAAATAGGTGGAAACAGAAAGCATTTGAACTGCACATGCAGGGGAGGAAGGAGGGACATGTCCTTTAATGGAATGAGGGGTGCCTGGGCCCACAATTTCTTCTGTGTATGTGAAGCTTTCTAAAAGGGAAGGATGTGTCCCACCATGACATGATATGCAGGATTGATCATACAGGTGAATGAGGATGGATCTGTTCAGGTGTTTCAAAGCAGGCTTGCTAGAGACTGAGAATATTTTTTCCTAAGACAGTGAGTGCTTCTTTCTGTTGATGAGAGGTCCTGGAGGGACTATTTTATTTTAATGTTGTGTTGAGCACCTAGAATGCACCTTGCTGATGCAAAAAAAGTACTAATTTCGCAGAAGGTATATTACAATGTCAGGGACATCTCCCCTGTCTGATAGTTTAAGGGTTGATGCCAATCCCGCTGAGCATTGGGCAGCACCTCTTTATGGTATCTGAAAATTGGGAGTTGTTTTTGCTATGTTATTACTCTTGCGGTCTCCCATGTGAGTACTTACCAGACCCGACTACTTAACTTATGAGACCAGATGAGGTCCGGTGCTTTGAGGGTGATATTGCTGTGTTGTTGCATATTATAGATAGTACCCCAGGATTGAGAGTTGTCAAATGGTGTGGTGTTCCTGATTGTGTCATCCTACACCAAGCTGTCAACTTTTGTTTAGTTCCGAAACATTTAACTCTGGTCATTCCAAAGTAGGTATGCATGGGTCTCTGGACTGTTTAAAATACAAATATAGGTAAGAGTAATGTTGGCATCTATTTGTCTTTATGTTGTCAAATCACCTTCTCTTAAAGCAGCAGTTAGCCAGTAAAAAGTAACAGTAATTAAAGAAAGATGAGTATCTGGCAGCTTTTGTCAGAGGTATGGAAGTCTCTTTCCATATTTAGGTCTAGGCTAAAGAAAACGTTAGATGCCCTTGTACGCATTTTGAATCAGTAATTCATATGTTAGTATACAGAGGGGTTTTCCCTTTCCCCTATTGCTTCCTTGAAGACTCATTCATATTCTGAATCGGCCCTCTGGCAGCATACACAATGGGACAGTGGTGTTTGGTCTTGATACTTACGCCATTCACATTTTGGATCATTACCCATGACAGCCACTCTTTTTGCCAATGTCAGGCATTGTGCATTACATTATTTTTGCCATTATATCGGAGTCCACCGAATGCAAAGGAGTCTATCAAGCAAGTACCACCAGTGCTCGACTCAGCTCGGAGGCTGCTGTTGTATCCAGTAGAAGCAAGGAGAGGGGCTCTGGATAGTTCTGCGACTCCTGGCAATGAAAACATTCATTTAAAAAATCAGCAATACGAATCCAACATAAATCAATGGGCTTAAGCCAAACTAAGATAGTTTCCCTATTCTCATAACAGTGAGGCCTACTGACCAAAGAGTGAGGCTCCTTGCCACAAAATTGGAATGTCCTTCTTAGCTTGGACTTTAACCCTTTCTTTAATATGTGGTGTACACTGGTGGTTTGTGCTCCAGCAGCTACTATGGGTGCTTTTCAGTGCACATAAGTTATACAGCACTGAGGGGCAAGGGTAAGCACAACAACGTACTGGAATGAGAAGCAGGGTGCAAACAAGGTTGATAGAACAAACAGAACTGCAATAACAGATTTTGTACAATCAGAGTCTAGACCGTGGAGTCCTCTCAGTAATGTGTTGTTTTCATTGCCTAAGTGATCTCCTTTCTATCAGTGAAATTAATACATTTTGGCTTGCAAGCAAAACGCAGAAACAGCTTTTGTAATCCCAACTTCTTGTGACACAAATTATCAAAACCAATGTACAGTCAAGATCCACATTTCTGAAGGATGCTGTTCTGTACTGCCACATCAAGGCACACACTCCCATTCTACATACCCAAGCCTATCACCTCTTGTGACCATGCACACTCAAAATCCCAGAATACTGGCTCTGATGACCAGTGCGTCCGCAACCCCCTTATGTCACCGCCAGGAAAGTGAAGGATGCCCCTGTGGCCCAACTCCTCTCAGTAATGTGTTGCTCACCTGTCCCTCTTCTGCTACTTCGCCCCGTCAATTACTTTCAATGGGCTCCGGTTGCTCTTTCTTCAATACACTGCCTGCTTGTCCATTATTTCCTTCACAGTTTTTTTTTGTTTGTTTCCCCCACCTCTAGCTCCCCTGTTGCTCCCACCCTTTCCAGTGACACCCCCTTTCCTGCTGCTCCATTGCCCCGCATACATTTTGGCAGAATGTAAAAACTGAAAAAGAACATTTTTGTGTATTGAGTTTTATAGGATGTGGAGACCGGATGACATGCTGCCAGACCATTCCGTTTTAACTAAAAAGCTTATTTGCACAAGTAAAGATTTTTTGTTTTAAATTTCTTCAAGTGACTTCCACCATCTTGGAATGGTACGTTAAAAAAGAAAAGAAGAAAATGACACCCTCGTCATTCGTATGCACGCAAATGGTGACGCATGCACACGTCATCATGCTCGTTTTTGCATTAGTGTCTTATTTTTTTGTTTTGCAGCTGTTTGACAGTATCAGCAAACAAGTGCGAAAGTATTGGTAAAGCCAGTAGGTCAGAAGTGCACCCTGTTGACTTCGGTAATGCTTTGTTTATTTTGCATGTTGTCTTAATCTTTAGTTGACAATGATCTTCAACAAACTTCAGATAAGTGTAAACCAGTCTTTTTTATGAATTTGTCATAAAACTAGACCGCTCGATCACTGCAAACATTCCTCATTTGCCCTGCTCAAAAGCTTTTTAGCTGACATATACCAAGAAGACTCCAGAATTTGTGTTTCAGCAGTATAAAAATAGAATAGGTAACACAACAAAAGTGTACATGTGCTAAATTGCTTCACAGCAATCCAGAGCTCACGTATCACTTCTTAAGAAGATGAGTAATAGGGACTTCAGAGGAGAATAAGTTAAAACAATTTGGGATGAAATCTTGAAGCTCCTTTGGGATTTTGATTGTATTGGCTGGTGTTTATTTTACCTCTGAACATTCACAGTTGGAATGGAAAATGGTTTGATGCAATTTAAATACTCCAGAAAAGAAACGTCTTCTAGCTCCTTTGAATAGATGGTATGAACAAAAATCGTAAAGGCCATGCTCAGGTGAAGTTAAAGGACATAACTGAGGCAAGGGGGAACTTCTCCACATGTCAAAGGTTGTTTTTTGCACTCCTTTGTTGTTCTATGCTAGGATTAAAAGACAAGTTGTTTTCCAGCATAGGGTTGATTTCTGATGCTACCCTGCTGATAGTGTTGATGGCTGGTATTGGATTGAGTCTGCAGAGCATTTTGTATCCCAAAAGTAAGGCCAGTCCATGCAAATGCCACCACTGATTCCAGAATGACTGACTTGAACAGAAAATAAATTGTAAGCTGAATTGAAGACAACTTCAGTTTGTTGTAGGAAATCATCTGAATACAGAAAAAGAAACCTTGAAGGATTCAGACTCATTTATAAGCAGGAAACTGCACGATGGGAGAGGAGGATAGCCTTCCAGAGCGAGCAGCATGCTGCAATAACCACATTGTGATTAATCCATCAGGCTGCACTGGCTCGTTTCATGGACTGCTGCAAAGATGACCTGGAACAGAAAACAGAAAATACAGAGGTGAATTTCCATCATATTGATTTGGGAAGATCAGGATAATACAATGTAGAAACAAATTATTTTCTCTGGAAGTATTGTGAGAAGTGGATTCGCAACAAACAAACTAATGTTCGTCAGGATTCAAACATAGCCCTTCCAAAAAGGCTCCCAGACGAGAGAAACGTATATAATGGAAGAACCACTGAAACACCAAATACATGGAAGGAAACAAGCACGTCAGAAAGAAAGAGTGCTGAATGTTTTCAGCTTACCACAATGCTTTCCACCTCACAAACTGGAATGCCTCTGCATGTATTTGGGAAGAGTATTTGACTACGTAAGAAGGAAGACTCGCACATCTCCGCCTGATCAGAATAACCTTCGGCGGTGTCAGAGAGACCACTCCTGATCTGCTAGTGGGGACATAAGTGAAGAGAAATGGCAACTGAAAGCACAAGGCGAAAGCAGCCTAGTCTTAACAACTATAACTCTGAAAATTGTGACTCTTTGCCCCACCCAGGATGACTAGGTTTATCAGTGTTTTCTAAAAGCAAAAAGACTGTACCAAATTAGGTGTCTGAATTTGAGAGACATTATCCTACAATCTTTCAGGAGGACAGTATCATTTTAGTCTATGGAAAATTGCAATTACCTCTAAATATGGGTCTCATGTTATCAGCCTCATTCTTCTTGACATTTACTTATTTATTTATTTGTGGAGAAAATCTTTTGTATATTAGACCGATAGTAGTACCACTGTTTTCAAGCAAGAGACATGAAAGGGTGACGTTTTCAAGAAGTTAGCAATTTCAGTGGCGACTGTGTTATTAATACAGGCTATTGAAAGTGTTCCATAAAATCTAGGGCATTGTGTAAAGTGTTAAATAGACGCTCGATGTTTCTTAGAGAAGAGCCAATCCTTGTCTCCAACCTTATGTATTGGTGTGGGCCTTTGGGGCTTTTTTAATCTGCCTTCTTTGTCATCCATTAACCTTTTTCTAAATTGATCATTAATTGCCTCCTCATCTTGGATATAGTTTATATTATATCTTCAAAGTCAGGAAGTAACTCAGTTACAAATGGGTGGAAAGGCTCAAGGATGGTATCCCTAAGATTTAAAAAAATGAGCGGGCTACATCCTGATTGCGAACATATTAATTTATTGAAAGTTCATTTTGCAGTTGGTAGCAAGGATTTCCAAATGGTTTGGGAACCATTGACAAAACAGCAGAAAAAAGGGTTGAATGTCTGGGTTAATATAGCTGTCTATTTGTTTACAGATTGAATCCAGATTAAAGAGCCTTTGGATTTCCAATTTCTTCCATAATTGGTTTCAAAATATAGAGACTACTTGTCTACCATAAGAAAAATATAGTTAACTGCTTATCTGAAGCAGGAGCTTTCCATTCTATTATAGCTAATATTGTGTGAAGATACATAGCTAATCTTTCAGTGGTTAGAAAAAAATCTTGAGAACAATAAAATGT
Source organism: Pleurodeles waltl (assembly GCF_031143425.1). NCBI lineage: Eukaryota > Metazoa > Chordata > Amphibia > Caudata > Salamandridae > Pleurodeles > Pleurodeles waltl. The sequence continues at coordinate 943,016,892 of NC_090446.1, forward strand.
CATTAAGGTAGACTTCTATTAAATGCAACAGGGAATCAGGAACATTGAGGCCTGTGAAATGCTGAAACACTGCTAGGGCATTACAGATACCAAAAGGCAGACTGTAGTCATAATCCCGAAAGATGTGCTGAATATAGTTTTCCATTTGTCTCCACCCTGAGTGTGATTAAGGTGATGTGCTTTTCGCAAATCTAAGTTGATAAAAATCTGTGCCCCATTAATAGCACTACTTATATCTAAAATAATGACCGAAGGATATCTGTCCTTTACTATTACTTGATTTAATACCCTAAAATCTTTGCAAGAAGCATAATTCAGAAGTATCTTTCTTGGGCACATAAAATAAGGAACCCAATGCAGGAGATTTTAATGGCATTAGTAAACTACTTTGTGTGCTCAAATATTGGAGCCTTTTCGTTCAGTAGGTAACAAGAAGTAAATTTGTCCAAAGGAACAACTAAACCTGGTGGCAGCCTTGCATACCTCCACCTGATTAGACCAACCACTGTGCGTATTGACGTAGCCACACTCTATCTGTGAGTGAGAATTCCATAATGTTGAGGAAAGTAATGACGGCTGAGAGTACAACGAGAAAGCATATTAGTCTTAACAGCTCACTCACTCTGTGACTTCGGACATGGAGTAGGTTTCGTTAGCCCTGAGAGATCATTTAAGACCTTTGATGTCACCACCAATTTAAGAATTGTTATTATCCACAGGAGGAGTTTTTTTTGTTTCCTTGCACGTACATCGGGGCTGTGGAGTGGCACAGAAGGTCATGTAATTAGACGAGCCTTCCACAATTTCACTTTACATTAATTCTCTCAAATTGACAGTAGAAAACAGTAATAAGAAGCTAGTGCTTTGGCTATGGGAACCTTGGGTGATCCAGCTGCAGGATTTCATGGCAAGTCTCAGTAGCTGCAAAGACCCTATTGTCAATAAATGGTTAAGGAGCAAAAAACAAACTAGTTGCCAGTATATTGACTGTATATTTACACAATTCTGAGGTTGTGTTACCTTCCCAGCAGCCACACAGCTGACTGCCAGTGAATCTGGAAGGACTGCAAGTAGATATTGAGCGAGACACCAATATTAAGTAGAAAAAAATCTTTGACAATTCAAGAGGGTGATTGGAGATACTGGTACTCAAGAAAGGGAAAAAAAACAAAATGTGTAAAACATATCCGTTAGCACAGCAGAAGGTTGAGGCAAACCATATACATCATGAAATTGGAATTGTGGTTAGAAGCACTGAAACAAGGGAATGGGTGGCAGAGTGGTGAAGAACCTGACAAAGATGGAATTTATATTATTGAGAATTAAGCTTCAAAGCATGTCAACTCTTGCATAGACTGCAGGCACTGGCCTGTGCTTACAGGCCCTGAAATAAATTTATCTTGGATTTGGTTGCCTTCCTTGTCTGTAATGACATTTCCTGTACTGCTTTGGAAAAAATCACAACTGTTTTCCTACGTGCTGTCGGAGGTCTTCTAGGACAGTGGTTCTTAATCTGTGGTTCGAGGACCCCCTGCGGGTCCGCGAGACCTACTCAGAGTCTGCAACTGTTTTGCAAAAAGTTAATCAATTCAAAATAAAATGAAAAAGTCTATACACACAGATGAAAAATTTAACATTTCTAAGCCTTTTCTTTATTTGATTGTGAATTACAAAATATTTCAGTATTTAAGGATTTGTTTGGGGATTACTATTTTTTATTTTTTGTGCATTGTTTTGAGGTCCTCATTATAAAAAATGCTTTACCCGGGGGTCCCCTTTCTTTCATAGATTTCAGTATTGATTTAGCGGGGGTCCACAGACGTCAAAAGGTTAGGAACTGCTGCTCTAGGATATTGTATCTGAACAGTTCTCACCAAGATCAGACTTTTTAAATAATAGGGTGGCAGGTCTGCACAGTACCAGAATGAAAGGCAGAAAAAACTAGTGCAGTTACTCCAGTATTGGAACTTTCATAGATTCACATGCTTGAATCATTCCCCGTCGTCGAGATGGGAGTCCCAGTACAATTTTCACAAGTAATTTCAAGACATTTTAACAGAGAAAAAAGGCCTTAGGCCTCTTCAATTTCACAGTCTATCAGTCATTTTGTGAAAAGGACCAAACCTGAGCCTCCACCAATCAGGCGACAGCACCCTTCAGAACCTCCTGAGAGAAGCTCCAGCACCTCAGATTTTCTACCGCATGTCGTGCTAGGGAGTCTCCTCAGAGCTCTGCTCTGTCTTCACACCTTTTTCAACTATTTTCTCTCAGAGAAACTGATTTAATTGGATTTGTCAGCTATTTTTCAACTATGTCTGACAAGGAGAAGAAGGGTCTCTTCAGAGACTGCAAGACTTGTGGGAAGAAAAGGCTTCATTCTGAAGACCCTCACCAAGACTGCATTTACTGCCTGTACCCAGATCATTCAGCCAAAGACTGTAAGATTTGCCATACTTTTTCTTCTAAAACCTTAAAAGACAGGGACGGCAGATTATTAATATGGCTGCAGAAACTAAAACATAGGAAGGATCCAGTTTCTGATTCTGAGAGTGAGGAATCATCAACATCTAAGAGATCATCTAAAAGGGTGAGATCACACTCTAGATCTCCCTCACAACTCTCAAGAAAGGCCCTCAAAAATACTACTTCAGGGTCTTATAAGGGTCGCAGCCCATCTTCTTCCCTAAAGAAAGTTTCCAGTAAAGAGGGGAAAAGACATTCTTCCAGTTCTGAGAGGCACAGAAAGTCTTCATCTATTCCACCATCTGTGCCTTTCAAGAAGCCATCCTCTGTGAGTTGAAAAAAGGCTTGTCCGACGGATTCACCGTGAGTGCCTTTCCGACGACAACATCTACTTCTGGATTTCCACCGTCGACTGCTCCGCCGGCGACATCGTCGACGAGAACAAGTACCCCACCGTCGACGAGAACTGCAGCGACGACATCAGCGTCGACGACCGTCTACACCTCGTCGACGGCGCTGATGTCAGTGTCAGCCCTACCGTCATCGACGGTAGACTCGTCGGCAAGACTTTCTGCTATTAAAATAAACGTGCGTCCAGCGTCGACGGCGCACCGTCCATGACGAAGTCTATTTACGCGTCGTCAATGACATCATCTACACCGTCGACGAGGGAAAAATATCTAAAAAGAGTAGAAAAGCTAACGCCAACCCACACATCACCTAGTAAGGTGTCCTCCCTTGTGCCAGTACATCTTTTGGAGGGAGACAAAGACTCAGATGACGAGGGGCCTTTTGGAACAGCCCACAGTCCATCTGAATTGAATGTAAAGTACCAGGAAGAAGAGGAATATGAAGAAGCTTATGATCCCCAGCTTTACTCAGATCAACAGCAATATCAACAGGGGACGTTTATTCCTTCCTCCCTGCTTACTGACCTTAGAGCGATGTTAGTGGATTACAACAGAAGGTTTCCTCCTCAAGGAGAACACCCTCCTCCATCGCCTATTTCTGGTCTTCCTACTCCACATCAGAGACCAACGTCCTTACATCTCACAAATGTGGCCACTCCGGACATGACAATTCCTCAAGACACCGACATCTCAGAAGGAGATCAGGAAGAAGGAAAGCTCATGGACACTCACTCAGAGTGGGACGAGTACATTATCCCTGCTCCTCCTTCTCCTTCTTCTCATTCGAAGGTGGAATTCCCACCAGAAGACATTGGAGGATTTCACAATCTTCTAGAGAGGGCAGCCAAGCGTTTTGCCTTACTGTTACCTACTAAACAGACTGTTTCCTGTACGATTTTAAAGAGCCCTTTCTGAAGTCTGTGCGCTCTATCCCGATGGTGAATTACCTGTAGGAAGAGGCCCTTAAAGTCATGAATAATCCGGCTACAGTCACGTCAGTATTGCCACGTCTGGATAAAAAATACAAAGATCCTGATGATGCACCAACATGCTTAACGGGACATCCTCCTCCGGATTCAGTAGTAGCTCAGGCAGCTCAAAGAAGATCAAGAATCCTTCTGCCCCGATTTCCGCACCCCCAGACCAGGAGGGTAGGCGGCTAGATAACATAGGAAAAAGGTTTTCTTCTATGGCTAGCCTGGTAGTTAGAGCTGCCAACTCTTTGGCTATTCTGGCTAGATTCGACAGACAGCTTTGGGCGGACATTGCACCTTCTATTAACCAACTGCCGGAGGATGCGAGATCGGAGGCAAATAAAACGGTACAAGAAGGTCAACGCACGTCTGCAGAGCTTACAGACTGTGCAGTGGATATAGCGACCACTGCTTTTAGACAACTTGCAGGTGCAGCTGTACTAAGAAGACAGGGCTGGCTTAAAGCCACCTCGTTTCGCCCAGAAGTTCAAAATAAAATCCTGGACTTACCCTTTGATGGCCAGGCGCTATTTGGAAAACATGTCGATGAAGCTCTACAATCAATCAAAACTGACACGGACACGGCAAGGTCATTAGGGACCCTGCAATATCGAAGATCGTCTTTTCGTCCTAGAGGGCGTGGCCAACCCTCATACAGAGGGGGATATCAACAACACAAATATTCCACATATCCATCATCTTCAGAACAATATCGTCCATACTACTTGCAAAGGCAGCCGCCACAACCAGCCTATAGTAGACCTGCCGGCCGTGGACGTTCAACCCGTCCGGCCAAAGATTCGGCTCGTAGAACCTGATGTTTTCAAGGCTACGTCCAGTCTGCCTCCTGTCACTCTGGGCGGGAGGATCTCTTTCTTCCTCAGTCAATGGCAAACCATTACGTCAGACAAGTGGGTCCTACAATTAGTGAAACGGGGCCATACTTTAGAATTTATACAGATATCTCCCTCCAACCCTCCCCGCAGGACTCCTTCAAGATACCCTCAACAACTCAAAAAAGAGATCGTCAAGATGCTTTTCAAGGGAGCTATAGAGAAGGTGGCTCGGGCCCAACGAGGAACAAATCAAATCATTAACATTTATAAAGCGCGCTACTCACCCCTGCGGGTCTCAAGGCGCTAGGGGGAAGGGTTACTGCTGCTCGAAGAGCCAGGTCTTGAGGAGTCTCCGGAATGCGGCGTGGTCCTGGGTGGTCCTGAGGATGGCAGGGAGGGTGTTCCAAGTCTTGGCCGCCAGGTAGGGGAAGGACCTCCCACCCGCTGTGGAGCGGCGGATGCGAGGGACGGCGGCGAGAGCGAGGCTGGTGGAGCGGAGAAGACGGGTGGGAGCGTAGAAGCTGAGGCGGCAGTTGAGGTATTCTGGTCCCTTGTTGTGGAGGGCTTTGTGTGCGTGGGTGAGGAGTCGGAAGGTGATCCTTTTGCTGACGGGAAGCCAGTGCAGGTGTCTCAGGTGGGCAGAGATGTGGCTGTTGCGGGGTATGTCGAGGATGAGGTGGGCGGAGGCGTTTTGAATTCGTTGCAGACGTTTCTGGAGTTTTGCGGTGGTCCCAGCGTAAAGGGTGTTGCCGTAGTCCAGGTGGCTCGTGACGAGGGCGTGGGTCACGGTCTTTCTGGTGTCAGCGGGGATCCAGCGGAAGACCTTCCGGAGCATGCGGAGGGTGAGGAAGCAGGAGGAGGATACGGCGTTGACTTGTTTGGTCATGGTGAGAAGTGGGTCCAAGATGAAGCCGAGGCTGCGTGCGTGGTCTGAGGGGGTCGGTGCGGTGCCAAGGGCCGTGAGCCACCAGGAGTCGTCCCAGGCGGTCGGGTGTTACAGAGGATGAGGACCTCCGTTTTGTCTGAGTTCAGTTTCAGACGGCTGAGTCTCATCAAATCTGCGACGTCCTTCATTCCATCTTGCAGGTTGGTCTTTGTGCTGGTGGGGTCCTTGGTGAGGGAGAGTATCAATTGAGTGTCGTCGGCGTAGGAGGTGATGATGATGCTGTGTTTGCGTACAATGTCGGCGAGGGGGCTCATGTAGACATTGAAGAGTGTCGGGCTAAGCGAGGAGCCTTGTGGGACGCTGCAGATGATCTCGGTGGGGTCTGAGCAAAAAGGTGGGAGGTAGACTATTTGAGAGCGGTTGGAGAGGAAGGAGGCGATCCAGTCCAGGGCCTGGCCTTGGATCCCGGTGGAGCGGAGGCGGGTTATTAGGGTGCGGTGGCAGACGGTGTCGAAGGCAGCCGAGAGGTCGAGGAGGATGAGGGCGACTGTTTCACCGTTGTCCATCAGGGTTCTGATGTAGTCTGTGACTGAGATGAGGGCGGTTTCAGTGCTGTGGTTGGCTCGGAATCTGGATTGAGAGGGGTCGAGAAGGTTGTTGTCTTCAAGGAAGTTGGTAAGCTGCTTGTTGACGGTCTTCTCTATGACTTTGGCAGGGAACGGGAGGAGCGAGATGGGGCGGAATTTCTTCAGGTCGCTTGGGTCAGCCGTAGGTTTCTTCAGTAGGGCGTTGACTTCAGCGTGTTTCCAGCTTTCAGGTAAGGTAGCAGACGAAAACGAGGAGTTGATGATGGTCTGGAGGTGCGGGGCGATGATGTTGTCGGCTTTATTGAAGATGAAGTGTGGGCAGGGATCCGAGGGGGCACCGGAGTGGATTGAGTTTATGGTGGTTTTGGTCTCTTCTGTGTTGATGTGGGTCCAGGCGTTGAGGGTGATGGCTGGGGGTGTGGGTTCAGTGGTGGTCGGCTGGGTCTGGTGTCCGAAGCTGTCGTGTAGGTCAGTAATCTTACGATGGAAGAAGGTGGCGAGGGAGTTGCACAGGTCTTGTGAGGGCGTGATGGCGTTGGAGTTGGAGAGCTCTTTTACGATGTTGAAGAGTTCTCTGCTGTTGTGGCTGTTTTTGTCCAATCTGTCTGTGAAGAAATTCCTTTTGGCTGCGCGGATCAGGTGGTGGTGTTCGCGGGTAGCGTTCTTGAGGGCAGTCATGTTGTCTGCGGTGTGGTCCTTATGCCAGGCTTTCTCGAGGGCGTGACAGGTTTTCTTTGATTCCTTAAGGGTGTCAGAGAACCAGAGAGGTTTTTTGGTGTTGGCCTGTCTTGGAAGGCGTCTGAGGAGAGCGAGGTTGTCTGCGCAGTTGGTGATCCAGTTCGTGAGGCTGACGGCTGCGTCGTTGGGGTCGGCGGAGAAGGTGGGTTCGTTGTCGATGAGCGTGGAGAAAAGCTGTTCAGGAACAGGATTTTATTCCAGGTTCTTCATCATTCGGAAAAAGTGGAAGGATTGGAGGCCGATCTTCGATTTAAGGGAACTAAATGTATACCTAAAGAAGCAATCGTACCGAATGATCAGCCTGCAAGACGTCCTTCTGCGTCTCAATCAGGGAGATTTTATGTCATCACTAGACCTGAAAGACGCATACTTCCACATACCCATCCACCCTGCCCACAGAAAATGCTTAAGATTGACTGTAGCCTGGAGCCATTATCAATACCGTGTCCTTCCTTTCGGACTGAAATCAGAATATTTACCAAATGTCTAGCACCAGTCGCAGCCTTTCTCAGAAGGAGAAAGCACCAGGTTTTTTCATACTTAGACGATTGGTTGATAAAGGCAAAGACTTACGCAGGAGCGCACAAGTCAACAAAAAAAGTGCGTTTCCTTACTAACCAATCTCGGATTCACAATCAACTGGGAGAAGTCCAACCCTCTACCAGTACGCAATATTACCTTTCCAGGAGCAAGACTGAACACAGAATCCGCCATGGCATGTCCCACGTTAGAGAGGCAACAAAGATTACTGACTCTAGTAAGTTCCATACAGAGAAGAGGAAAGGTTACTGTCCGTCTGTTCAAATTGCTGTTGGGCATGATGTCTTCATGCATACCTCTGGTTCCTCTGTGTCGGCTAAAGATGCGCCCCTTACAAGAGCAACTAAATCGTCAATGGATCCAAGTGTCAGGCACTTTTGAAGACCAGATACAAATAACTCCGATAATGATCAGAACTCTGAGATGGTGGTCTCAAAGGCATTATCTATCAATCGGCCTTTCTTTTCTACAGCAACCAGCCCTGTGGACCATAACAACGGATGCCTCACTGGAAGGCTGGGGAGCGGTGTTACAGGATCTGCAAATAAGTGGCAAATGGCCACTGCATCTGACATCAATGCATATCAGTTGGGTAGAACTCAGGGCAGTGCACCTGGCCTTACAAGCGTTTCTCCCAAGGATCTCGGGATCGCAAGTGGTGATAAGAACGGACAACACCACTACGATGCACTATCTCAACAAACAAGGAGGCACAAGATCTTTCACCCTCTCCAGGGAAGCCCAAGCGATCTGGAACTGGGCCTCGCAGCAAGGCATCACATTATCAGCGGTACACTTGCCTGGAATAAACGAGACAGCAGATGCACTTAGCAGGCAGAAATCGGACTGCCACGAGTGGGAGCTAGATCAGACAGTACTGAACCATATTTTTTCCCTATGGGGAACACCAACGGTGGACCTGTTTGCGAACAAAAACAACGCCAAATGCCGGTTCTTCGCAAGTTGGCATCACCAGGAGGGATCTTGGGGGAATGCGTTTTCAATAGTCTGGTCAGACATCTTTGATTACGCCTTTCCTCCCATTCCGTTTATCCCAAGGGTCCTCACGAAGATGAAAACAGAACCGTGCACTCTGATACTGATAGCCCCGTACTGGCCGCACCAACATTGGTTCGCGGAACTTCTCCTTCTGTCAATCAAACCTCATATTCAACTGGAGCCGTTACCTCAATTACTAACAATGAACAATGGCCAGGTTTGGCACCCCGATCCGCAGTCAATGCGATTATCAGCCTGGCTCCTCACCACAGAGAGTTCGCGCATTTGAATATCCCGCAGAACTGCAGGGATATTTTGTCAAAAGCCAGAGCGGATAGCGCTAACAAGACGTATCAGTGTAAATGGAAAAGATTCTGTGCCTGGTGTCATCAGCGTCAGATTGACCCTCTAGTCTCACCACCAGAGGAAATATTGCCGTATCTCTTACAGCTAGCTCAATCTGGCCTAGCACACTCGTCCATTAAAGTTCACTTAGCAGCTATAGCTGCATACAGATGTTCAGATGACACACCCTCACTCTTCTCTTCTCGGCTGATTAAGAGATTTCTGAAGGGGCTTTTCTGGGTTTACTCTCCTTTCAGACCACCGCTTCCTTCGTGGAATCTGAATATTGTCTTGGCACAACTGATGAAGCATTCGTTTGAGCCGATCCATCGTGCTTCCCTCAAGTTCTTGTCGTGGAAGGTTGCCTTATTGGTAGCCCTTACATCAGCTAGGCGGGTCAGCGAGGTGCAAGCGCTTTCCATCCAAGAGCCATTCTTGCTGCTTAAACACAGCAGACTGCTAATGCGCACTAACCCGCATTTTATTCCAAAGGTTCCATCAGACTTTCACAAAAACAAACCTTTAGTCTTCAAGTCTTTTTTTCCTCATCCATCTACTCCGGCGGAGAGGGCATTACACTCCTTAGATGTTAAAAGATGTGTTCAATTTTATTTGGACAGGACTAAATCTTTTCGACGCTCTAATCAGTTATTTGTAGCGTACAGTGCTCCTAGGAAGGGGTACCCACTATCCAAGCAGAGTATTTCCAGATGGATCGCCTCAGCCATTCGCTTTTGCCATCAAGCAGCGGGCAAACCTTTGCAATCATCTGTGCATGCTCATTCTATGAGAAAAGTCTCATCGTCAGCGGCACTGTTTGCCAGAGTGCCACTACAAGACATTTGTAGGGCAGCAACATGGAAGAGCTGTCATACTTTCATGAAGCACTACTGCTTGGAATCTCTATCTCAGGGAGAGGCAGCAGTAGGCCAAGCGGTTCTCAGGAATCTCTTCAGGTGAAGGTGAGCCTTTTTCTCCTACATCCCTCCATCCTAGAACAGGTATGCACATTGTTTATATTTCTAAAAAAAAACAAAAAACAGAAAAACAGAAATGTATACAAAGATAAAAGAACGTTATGACAAGCACATAAGTAAACGGGTTTGAAGACAACGGTCATGTTATAGTAGTGTGTTATAATAATTTATTTTTACTGTGTCTCTTGGTATTTCGTCATGTATCTGTACATGTATATCTATGTGTATGGATGTGTGTGTGTATATATATATATATATGTATATATATATGTGGGTGTAAACTTATATAGTTGCATATTATATGCAGGATGATAATGTTTTGTGGGTCAAAGTGTTTTTTCTATTAGAGGTGTTGTCATATTACAATGTGCATAGTTATTGCTCTCTACTCTGATTCAAGCATGTGAATCTATGAAAGTTCCAATACTGGAGTAAGAAAATAAGTTACTTACCTGTAACCGTAGTTCTCCAGTATTGGAATCTTTCATAGATTCACATGCGACCCACCCACCTCCCCGGAGAAGCTCACTTCACCTCTTTCTTTCTCTGTTAAGGTCTTGACATTACTTGTGACAATTGTACTGGGACTCCCATCTCGACGACGGGGAATGATTCAAGCATGTGAATCTATGAAAGATTCCAATACTGGAGAACTAAAGTTACAGGTAAGTAACTTATTTTCTTCTAGCATGTGCATGCCACATTGTCCTTTGTTCCTGAAATACTCTTCTCATGAAAGGTGGCAATATTTGTGGTGAATAGAAAGTCTGTGGTGCAGTCGAGTGCTCCATAAAATGAGTATTGGCTTATTTCAGTAAGTGCAGAAAGAAACTCTATTCTTCCCAATCCTTTTTTCCATGGAGTAGGGGGCCCACCTAATGAAGGTTTCTCTGTGTTCTTGTTGGTATTCTGCTGAACTGTTGGTTGGTTCCTGCACATCTTGCCAATCCTGTTCATCAGATGTCTGAGGGGGGTAGTTGGTGATGTAAACTTTCTGCCTGCATTTATGTTATATAATCTACCATACTGTCTGCAAAGTTCTGTGCTCCGTGATTAAGCCACACTTAATGCATTGTGTGAGGTTTATTTTTTGAGTGGGGGGGGGGGCCTGATCGACTATTGAATCCTGTAACCACTGTTTTCAAATCCACAGTGTACAGAAGCATCAGCGAAGTGATCAATTTGCTTTTGAACAGCTATATGGATTACAGAAGACTTTTCTGATCTAGCTACTTTTGCCTCAATCCTGTTGTTGCATTTATTCAGTGGGTGCTGATCTCAGACGAGTATAAAAATAGGGGTATGTAGTCAAGTTTAGTGTGTTGGTAATCGAGATCTGTTTTATACTCTACAAACTACATTCTCTAATGACATTCAGAAAAGGTCCTGTAAGGTTTTTCTTCCTCGCCTTAGTGCTGTTCATGCGGTTCTAGGTTTTTGAAAATCCTCAACAGTCTTCTTAATCAATGTAGTCCACATAAGACTTTAACATGCCTAAACCACAGATGTCTTCTTAATGTCTTGCCCATGTGTTACTAGAACTCTCACACAATATGCTTGCAAAGTAATCTATATTTGTACATGATAATTTCACCACAATGGTGTAATGCTTGAAAACAAAAATCACAGGCATTGGCAGTTGCTCGGGTTAGCATGCCAGTCTATCACATGTTCTCACTGTGCTACCCAAACAGGGAACAGCTGTATGCAAATCAGGCTTGGTCCTGTTCCTGCGAGAACAGTATATCCCAAACTGCCATGCAGGGTCCTCTTTAGATGGGAGTAGAAGCAACCTCTGACTAGTTTTGGCCTTGTGACGAGGGACCCTGTTTGGCTAGAAAGATGTTCAGGTGAGAAGTTGTTTTTACGATCAGGAAACTGTCCATTGAAAGGACGACTGAACTGACTGACTGGTTCAGCCTAACAGAAATCTAGTGCAAAACACATACACAAAACTACTAAGTGTGCAGTGAGGTGAACTTTCCACTGATCTGAATAGGACTATAGAAATAGACACTTTGCAGCCTCTAAACTGTTTTTTGGTATGCACTGAACTCATTTTGCAATTCAGTAAAGAATTACCAAATCGCAAAATAGGTTTAGAAATGAGTTTTGAATTTAGTCATGTTCAGAGTGTCACTTTCAAATTGCGATTAACTATCAATGGTTTGCGACTGCAAGTCATTTGCAAACAGAAGGGGGTCCTTTTGGGCACCCTCCTCTTTGTGAATGTTAAAAATATGTTTTTGGGTGTATAGGCAGTAACCTATCTAAACGTATCTTTTTAAAAGCAGCCTTATTTGCTTTAAGGAAAATATGGGCTGCATTTAAAAAAAAAAAAAAAAAAAAAAAGCTCTTTATAGAGAGGCGATTACAGACGCAGTGCTCTGCTGCCCATAGCAAGTCACCATCTTAGTGACTGCATCCAGTAAGAGAGATTCACAATTTGTGACCTTTCTCTTGAATATTAATGCTATAGGTTGAATTGTGAATCCTTTTTTGCAACCAACCTATTCGTACATACGTTAGTCTACATTACAAATATTGTGGTCGCAAATTGCAATCAGTATGTGTGATCTGTAAGTACATAACACCTGTCCCTGTCTTTGAAAGGGACAGATAATATTTTTGGTATTTCATCGAGCTCTAAGAAGCCTGGGAAGACTTTCCTCCACTGGCTTAGAGTGCTTTACTCCGATTAGCAGAACCTCTGGCTCTTTGGTTTTCATAAGTAGGTTTGTTACTCACTGCTGAATACTCATCATTACCATTGTCATGCTGCCTTCCAGGCATTTGTTCACTTCTGCTGTCAAGGGACAGCAAATGATACAAATTCTTTCCAAAACAGCTATGCGGATCTTCTTTATGGAACAGATGAAACAGTTGATGCCAGGGCTCTACATAAAACTGGAATTTGACAGTAGTTTACTCCTTGATTTTGAAAGCTTTTCCTGGTGATTAAAAATTTAGTTATCGTTTTTTATGAGTATTTTTAAGCAGCTTTGAAAGATGAAAGCTAAATATGATGAGATGAAAACGTATTAATTGGAAACTGTCTGTTTATTTTATGAAACTCCAAGGCTTAATGCGATGCGATGAAAACGAATTAATTTGAAACTCTGTGACTGTGTTTATTTTATGAAACTCATGCGTTCATTAAAGCTTTCAGCTTACATAATTGAACACATTTGCTCTTTAACACCTTAGCTACTGGGCCTTTTGCCCCCTAGTGCTGAGCCCTTTTGTTGGCTACTTGAAGTAATTTGGGCCTAGACCCCCATGACTTTGTGTCTTGACAAATTTGCATATTATTTTACCCAACATTCTGGGGATTGTAAATGTACCCCAAGTTTGTGGGTTCCCCTGGAGGAGACCAAGAAATTAGCCAAAATACAGCTAAAATGTGTTTTTGTTTTTGGGAGAAAAGGGGGGAAAAGTGCTACAGAAGAAAAGCATCTTTTTTTCCCCTGCAAATGGTATCAACAAAGGGTTTGTGGTGCTAAAATCGCCATCTTCCCAGCTTTCAGGAACAGGCAGACTTGAATCAAGAAACCAAACTTTTTAACGCAGTTTTGGCATTTTACTGGGAAATACCCCATTTTTACTTTTTTTTGTGTTTTCAGCCTCCTTCCAGTTAGTGACAGAAATGGGTGAGAACCAACGGTGGATCCCGGACAGCTATACATTTCTGAAAAGTAGACAAAATTCTGAAATCAGCAAGGGGTCATTTATGTAGATCCTTAAAGATTTTCCTTCAGAAAGTAACAGTTGAAATAAAAAAAAAATATTGAAATTGATTTGAAAAAACCCAGCCCTTTCTTTGTTTTCTTCAGTAACTTTTTCCAACTATGAAAGATTTTTTAAAACAATATACCGTTATGTTTGCTGGATCCTCCTGGTTGCGGTGATATATAGGTCTTGTAGGTTCATCAAGAACCCAAGGTACTCCGAGCCAATTAATGAGTTGCAATGGTTTTTCGTTGTATACAGGGTACACAGCAATTCATTTGATAAAATATAAGGTGTGATAAGTAGGTATAAATGAAAGTTATATATTTCCGAAATGGGCACAAGATAAGGAGTTTAGAAACAGTTATTTGTACATCTCTGAATTCGGGGGTCCCCATACTAGAATGTGAATTACAGGGCATTTCTCAAAATGACTTCTTTCTTACACACTGTCTTACATTTGGAAGGCAAAAATGTAGGAAAAGACAAAAGGCAATAACACTTGTTCTTCTAGGCTGTGTTCCCCCCCCCCCCCCCCAAGTCTCCCATTAAAAATGGTACCTCACTTGTATGAATAGGCCTAGTGCCTGCGACAGGAAATGCCCCAAAACGCAATATGGACATATTACATTTTTCCATTGAAGAATGATGTTTTTTTTGCAAAGTGCCTAGCTGTGGATTTTGGCCTCTAGCTCAGGCGGCATCTAGAGAAACCTACCAAACCTATACATTTATTGAAAGTACACACCTAGGGGAATCCAGAATGGGGTGACTTGTGGGGCTCTCACCATGTTCGGTCTCTCAGAATCCTTTGCAAACCTCAAAACTTGGCTTGTTTTCATCACATTTCGTACGTGAAAAGTTCTGGAATCTGAGAGGAGCCACAAACTTCCTTACGCCCAGCATTTCCCCAAGTCTCCCAATAAGAATGGTACCTCACTTATGTGACTAGGCCTAGTGCCCGTGACAGGAATGGATCACACAGCGGTCAATGTTAGTCCTTACATGAGGGCAACTGTTGAACCTGGGGTGATCCATTCCTTACTCCGGCACAGGCACTCAGGTGGGCTAGTGTTTTTATCAGGACAGCTGACAGGTGGGGAAACACTGGGTGGTAGGAATTTTATGGATCCCATCATATTCCTTTAGTTTGTGTGATGGAAATGCACAAAAACATATTTTTTATTCAACATTTCATCTTTGCAGGGTATTCTAGGTAAGAAAACTTTGGGGAATCCACACAGACCACACATCTGTGGACTCTCCCAAGGTGTCTAGTTTCCAGAAATGTCTGAGTTTGGTAGGTTTCCTTATATTGTCGCCGAGCCCTGGACCAAAGGCTCAGGTGTCCGCATTACAAAACCATATTTTGTGATAGATAATTATGATGTCTCCACAATATGATATGGACGATGGAATTTGCGGTTGAACTAAGTTGCGAAGGGACAGCACGACTGTCCTCATCACCTCCCTCAGAATCACAAGAAGAGTTGTTGTCAGATGGGACTCCTCCAACTGAAAAATCACTCCCAGAGTCTGCTCCATTGTCCGATCCCTCCAGTGCTGTCTCAGTATCTGCTGTCTCAGTCTCTGATCCTACGTCAGAGCTGTCCTCCATAACCCGAGTTAGTGGTTGAGCAGCAGTCATCCAACAATACGTCATTTCTGCTACTGGCTGAACTGTCTCTCTAAAACAGTAGCCTATATAGAAAGTCACAAAATTGCTGGTGTGTGTGAGATGTGTGCAACAGTAAAGGTGAGTCACTTTACCGTAGCTTTTTCCCCCTCAATCAGCAGCTTCTCTGAAGACACTGAAAAAAACAAAAAAGTCACACTATTACTTCACCTTGCCACACACCCATTGTTAGTCTTTAGCGCCTGTGGCGTCCAGTCCAACAGTCATTTTTGGGGCTTCCACTCCCATTGCCTCCTCTTCAAATTCCCTCACTACCACCCAGCAAATGTGCCCTTCATCTCTCCATAACCCCCCTTTCACATACATTTCATTTGTATTATAGCGCAGGTAATGGCTGGCTTTACTAATCCACTCAGATATTCACATAACATACAGATTTGATATTTGCAGCATATAAACTTCTGCACTACTTTAAGGCATCAAAACTACCACTAGACAAAAGTCTGATCTTTCTCTAGCATAAACATAATCACAAGAGTTAGCTTGACTTTTTTATTGCTGCCTAAAAGCAGCAGTTGAAACGTATTGGTTGGGGTATGCGCATTGCTTTGAAGAGATGCGCACTGTGAGACAACTGGTGGCGTGTGTGTGTGTGTATATATAAATATATATATGTATATGTATATATATGTATATGTGTATGTGTATTTGTATATATATGTATGTGTATATATGTATATGTGTGTATATGTGTGTATATGTATATATATATATGTGTGTGTATATGTGTGTATATGTGTATATATGTATATGTATGTGTGTGTGTGTATATGTGTGTGTGTGTATATATATATGCCGATCTAATTTGAAAAAGATCAAGATGGATCGAATGTCAGTTTTTCATGTTTTAGGAGTACAGTATATTGTATGGATGCGATTAAAAAGTGAAAATCGCAATATAGTTATTTATAGTTATTAACTTTTAACTCAGCTCTTAAACATGCTTATTTTCAATAGTTTTATATGGTTTCACGATTGGGATAAGGTTACAAATGAACATTTGATGTTACAAAATGGGCAACACGTTTTTGAAAAGTATGACAGTGTTCATGAGCACATTAAGTTTTCGCATAGGCTATTTCGGTGGGATGAAAAATGACTACCCAAACCCGTGATCAAGGAGCGAGGGCTCCGAAACGCATTGGGTTGAACATGCTGCTATAAACTTAAATAAACTACGCAGTGTGGATATGAGCCGCGGTTCGTCATCTACATCGCGTTATACTTTTGCTTTGAGGTGACGAGTGTGTGAGAGATATATATATATATATGTGTGTGTGTGTGTGTGTTTGGTGGCATGTGTAGCTGCAGATACACATGCTATGCACAGGTCCTGCCATCTAGTGTTGGGCTCGAAGTGTTACAAGTTGTTTTTCTTCGAAGAAGTCTTTTCGAGTCATGGGACCGAGTGACTCCTCCTTTTCGGCTCCATTGCGCATGGGCATCAACTCCATCTTAGATTGTTTTCTTTCTGCCATCGTGTTCGGAGGTGTTCCTCTTCACTCCGGCTGTTCGATTCAGAAAACGTATAATTCACCGAAAATTTGTCGGTATTGTTCTCGATCGCGCCCCATCTTGCATCGACATCTCGGTACCGGCGGACACACACCTTTGGTTGCCCTTCGGGGCACCCGCGCCAAACTTGTCGAAGCCTCATGGACCGGACCCCGTTCCAATTCTGCCCTCGGTGCCATGCCAAGTATCCCTACACAGATCAACATCGGGTCTGTAATCTGTGTTTGTCACCAGATCACCAAGAGGATACTTGTGAGGCCTGCAGATCCTTCCGTTCCAAAAAGACCTTGAAAGACCGAAGGACGAGAAGGCTACAAATGGCGTCCAAGAGCACCGAACGCCTCAACTTGGATGAAGAGGAGATGATCCAAACTGCCATCTCCATTCAAGGATCCGATTCGGATGAATCTGACGTCGACCGACCACCGACAGCGGGCCAGCATGTAAGTACGCTTGCCCCGACCCAGACCAAACAGAAGGCCTCGGGAACGCTACTGCCGGAAGGCCATGGCTCCACCCGGAAAAAAATCAAGGGGTGACCAAGTAACACCTTCGTCACCGAAAAAGGCCACACACGCATCAAATTCTTCCGACTCGAGTCGAGACACAGTCTCAGAAAAAGTACAGCACCGACCTATCGAGTTGAGACCCCGAAAGTCCCTTTCGGAACCGAGGCCTACTACCACCCCGAGCATTTCGGTGCCGAAGAAACCGGCTTTGGAGCCGAAAAGACAATCTTACACAGAGGAGCATGGACTTTCAAAACAGCTTAAAGAAAGCCATAGATTTGAGGAAGAGCTTCAACAAATGGAGGAATTTGATGACACAGACAAGCCAGGATACAGATCCACAAGGATACTGCCAAGATCCTCACAGCACCTCCCCTCAAATTTAAACGAAAGCTGGCATTCCATGGACGTATGGACACTGATCAGCCAAAGGCTAAAGTGCCAAGAGAGCAATCTCTGCCACGCCAGTTTTCTCCAGCCCAGTCTCCTCCTCATTCTCCTCAACGATCTGTCTCTCCACCTGCTACACCCACTGCACAGTCTCCCACACTCACTATGTAGTCGCATCAAGACACAGATCCATGGGATCTTTATGATGACCCTGTGTCAGACAACAGCCCAGAGTGCTATCCATCTAAGCCCTTTCCACCTGAAGGTAGCACCTCCTACACACAAGTTTTGGCTAGGGCTGCAGCTTTCCACAATGTAAGCATGCACACTGAACCACTCGAGGACGACTTTTTATTCAATACATTGTCCTCAACACACGCAACATACCAAAGTCTACCCATGCTCCTGGGTATGCTCAAACATGCCCAACAGATATTCCAGGATCCGGTTAAGGGAAGGGCTATAACCCCAAGGGTAGAAAAAAAGTATAAACCACCCACCTTCAGACCCAGTGTTTATTACGCAACAGCTGCCCCCAGATTCGCTAGTGGCCAGCGCCGCGAGGAAAAGAGCTAACTCGCAGTCCTCTGGAGATGCACCCCATCCAGATAAGGAAAGTAAAAAGTTTGATGAAGCAGGAAAGAGGGTAGCGTCACAAGCAGCCAATCAGTGGCGCATAGCAAACTCACAGGCCCTCCTTGCTAGATACGACCAGGCTCATTGGGATGAGATGAAGGACATTATTCAACATCTCCCCAAGGAACACCAAAAGAGAGCTCAACAGGTAGTAGAGGAGGGACAGGCGATAACAAATAACCAGATAAGATCAGCGCTAGACTCAGCTGATACAGCCGCAAGAACCATAAATACGGCAATTACCATTAGGCGCCATGCATGGCTCAGATCATCAGATTTTAAACCTGAAATCCAACAGGCTGACCTCAACATGCCCTTCAACCAACAGCAATTATTCGGCACACAGGTGGACACAGCCATAGAAAAAATTAAAAAAGACGCCGACACTGCTAAGGCGATGGGAGCGCTTTATTCATCCCAATACAGAGGGACATTTCGGAAGCCTCAGTATAGGGGAGGCTTCAGGCCACAGCCCTCCAAACCATCCACCACACAAACAAAGCCCTCATACCAAACACAATAACGAAGAGGGGGATTTCGAGGGTCCTTCAGAGGGCAATTTCCCAAATCCAGGGGAAAATTCCAATCTGCAAAGCAAGCCACTAGCAACAAACAGTGACTTGTCATCACCTTCCCCCAACACACATCCCCTGTGGGCGGAAGACTGAGAATGTTCCACGATCAATGATCAAACATCACAACAGACACATGGGTACTATCAATTATCCAACATGGTTACTGCATAGAATTCACACAGTTTCCTCCAGATATTCCCCCCAAAACGCAAAAACTTTCATCGCAACATCTTGCAGTGTTACAAACAGAGGTGCAGGCACTGTTAACCAAACAAGCCATAGAACTAGTGCCTCAGCAACAAAAAGGAACCGGCGTCTATTCCCAGTGCTTCCTCATTCCCAAGAAAGACAAAACGCTGAGGCCAATATTAGATCTCAGGACTCTCAACCTCTACATTCGATCAGAACACTTCCACATGGTGACACTACAAGATGTAGTCCCATTGCTGAAACAAGGAGAATACATGTCAACGCTGGATTTAAAAGATGCGTATTTTCACATACCCATCCATCCAGCTCACAGAAAATACCTCAGGTTTGTTATACAAGGGAAACATTACCAATTCAAAGTATTACCCTTCGTGATAACAGCAGCCCCCAGAGTCTTTACAAAATGCCTTGCCATAGTAGCAGCATACATAAGGAGACAACACATGCATGTATTCCCACATATCCACGATTGGCTAATAAAAGCCAACACTCAAAAACAGTGTCAACATCACACACGTTATGTAATATATACCCTACACACACTAGGGTGTTTGATAAATTATCAAAAATCACACCTGCAACCATCCCAAATTCAGCAGTACTTGGGAGCTACACTCAAAAGGCGCTTGCGAGTCCAAGCCCACAAAGAGTGCAATCATTCCACACCATGTTGCCAAAAATACAGCCAAATCATCACTACACAGTCTGTTTTGTGATGAGACTCCTAGGCATGATGGCATCATGCATCGCAATTGACCCAAACGCATGGTTACACATGCGGCCCTTACAACAGTGCCTTGCAAAACAATGGTCGCAGGCACAGGGTCATCTCCAAGATGTAGTGTTGATAGACCGCCAAACACACTTTTCGCTTCAGTGGTGGATTCCCACAAATTTAAACAAAGGGCGGCCTTTTGAAGACCCTGTGCCTCGCGCCATTCTCACAACAGATGCATCAGTGATTGGGTGGGGAGCACACCTAAACAATCACAGTATTCAGGGACAGTGGGACAGCAAGCAAAAGCAGCTGCACAAAAATCACTTAGAGCTGCTAGCAGTCTCTCTAGCACTAAGAGCCTTTCAACCTCTTCTGGCTCACAAACATATTCTTGTCAACAGACAATATGACAACAATGTACTACTTAAACGGGGGAACACACTCATCGCAACTTTGCCTCCTAGCACAAAAAATGTGGCATTGGCCATTTAACAACAACATTCACCTGATAGCGCAATACATTCCAGGGATTCACAATCAATTAGCAGACAACCTCAGTCGAGATCACCAGCAAACTCAAGAGTGGGAAATAAATCCCCAAGTACTACCCAAATACTTTCGTCAGTGGGGGACACCAGACATACATCTGTTCGCCACAAACCAAAACGCAAAATGCCAAAACTTTGCGTCCAGGTACCCACACACTCGGTCTAAGGGCAATGCTCTATGGATCAACTGGTCAGGGATATTTGCTTACACTTTTCCCCCTCTCCCACTCATTCCATTTCTAGTCAACAAACTACGTCAAAACAAACTCAAACTAATACTTATTGGACCAACGTGGGCACCCCAACCATGGTACACCACACTGTTGGACCTCTCAATAGTACCACACGTCAAGCTCCCAAACAGACCGGATCTATTAACACAACACAAAAAGCAGATCAGACACCCCAATCCAGGGATGCTCAATTTAGCAATCTGGCTCATGAAATCTTAGAGTTTGGATATCTAAATCTTCCAAATGAGTGCATGGAAGTCATTAAACAAGCAAGAAAACCTACCACCAGGCAGTGTTAAGCTAACAAATGGAAAAGATTTGTTTTCTATTGCCAAGCAAAACACATAACACCTTTGGATGCGTCCATACAAGACATCGTAGGTTATTTACTCCACCTACAAAAAGCAAATCTAGCTTTTTCATCCATCTAAATACATCTCACTGCAATTTCTGCTTATTTGCCAAATAAACAGACAAAATCCCTATTTAGGATACCAGTAATTAAAGCATTCATGGAAGGTCTAAAACAAATCATAACCTCCAAGAACTCCACCAGTACCCTTGTGGAATCTTAGTATAGTACTTGCACGACTCCTGGGCCCACCATTTAAACCCATGCACTCTTGTCAGATCCAATTCTTAACTTGGAAAGTAGCATTTCTAGTGGCAATCACTTCACTACGAAGAGTTAGTGAAATACAAGCTTTCACTATTCAAGAACCATTTATAAAAGTACACAAACATAAAGTTGTACTACGCACAAATCCAAAATTTCTACCAAAAGTCATCTCACCATTTCATTTAAACCAAACAGTGGAACTCCTAGTCTTCTTCCCACAGCCAGACTCAGTAGCATAAAGAGCACTGCATACACTAGATATAAAAAGAGCTCTAATGTATTACATCGACAGCATTTCGTGAAACCAAACAGATGTTCGTCGCATTCCAAAAACCCCGTACTGGTAACCCTATATCCAAACAAGGCATAGGCAGATGGATAGTGAAATGTATACAAACTTGTTACCTGAAAGCTAAAAGACAACTACTCTACACCAAAGGCACACTCCACTAGAAAGAAAGGAGCAACAGTGGCCTTTCTGGGAAACATACCAATGACAGACATCTGTAAGGCAGCCACTTGGTCCACACCTCATACTTTTACCAAGCATTACTGTGTAGATGTGTTAGCAACACAACAAGCCACAGTAGGACAGGCTGTACTAAGAACATTATTTCAGACAACTCCTACAGGCTGACCACCGCTTTGGGGAGGATTACTGCTTTGTAGTCTATGCATAGCATGTGTATCTGCAGCTACACATGCCACCGAACGGAAAATGTCACTTACCCAGTGTACATCTGTTCGTGGCATGTTCCGCTGCAGATTCACATGCACCCTCCCTCCTCCCCGGCAGCCTGTAGCCGTTTAAGTTATACTTAAAATTTTTACATATGTATATAAACATTCCTTTATTTAAACTTTGTACATACATCTCTATGCCATTGCATGAACATCTTTCTATTCTCACTCTATCACTCCTACCTTACCCTCTGCGGGAAAACAATCTAAGATGGAGTCTATGCCCATGCGCAATGGAGCCGAAAAGGAGGAGTCACTCGGTCCCGTGACTCGAAAAGACTTCTTTGAAGAAAAACAACTTGTAACACTCCAAGCCCAACACTAGACGGCAGGACCTGTGCATAGCATGTGAATCTGCAGTGGAACATGCCACGAACAGATGTACATATACACACACATACATACACCCACAGGGAGAGAGTCTCTCTCCCTATGTAAATGTAAAGAGATCACTTTTATGTGTGTGGTTTCCTGGGGGGCCAATTGCAGCCCTGAGGGAAACCACACACATAAGTGATCACAAGATATATGTATCTGCCCCCTATAGTCTCTTTCTCTCTCTCTGTCTGTGTGTGTGTGTGTGTGTGTGTGTGTGTGTATATATATATATATTTTAATCATGTCCCCCAGGGAAACCACACATCTGTTTAAAAATAAATAAATAAATTTCTGCCACAGGGAGTCAGCCCTGCTCACGAGCGACCCCCTGTCAGTTTCATTTAATTTTTTTTAAACTTATTTTTTAACACCCAGGAGTAAAACGTACTTATTTTTTTTAAATATGTCCCTGGAAAGGGGGGGGGGGTTCATTTTCAGAGGGGCTGATTTCCCCCCACCCCCCCAACCCCTTTGAGCCCCCCCCATGGTCCCCCCTGACATATTTTAAAAAAGAAAAGAAAGAATGATCGCCCATGAGCATTGTGTTTGTGAGCTTTGATAGAATCTGATGCGTTAGTATCAATATTTTTCTTTGTTTTCTTGTATGGGGTAAATACAGCAGCATTAACCTTAGTGCTGCTGGTAGAATGTAATTGATGTGAAGGAAGGAGAGAATGGATGAAGGTTGTTGATACTGAAATATCACAAAATAAAATGATGGATGGAGTATTGAAACTTCCCAAACTCGCCACCAGTCACAGATCTGGGTTTAATCCATTGTTATTGTGCTCACCACATCACCCCAGTTTGGACCCAGCCATGGTCTGGAATGGCACAAGTATAGAAAAAGAACAATGGATTTAGGCCCAGATTTCTGTACTGGGGGTGAAAGTCCGACCATCACTTGTTCTTTTTGCAGTTGTTGTCCCAAGTGGGACAGGTATTCCCAGACATGGGTCCCGTGCTCCCCATGCCACTGTAGTCAAGCTAGCCTGGCTGATGAGGGTGATAACCCGAAACTGGTCCCAGGTTGCTTGCTTTCTGTACAGGCAAGACCTGGCCTGGCAGTTCGGGCTGGACTGTTCCCATGGGGAGCAGGGTCAAGGCTGATTGCATATGGCTTGATCCAAACTGGAATGTAATGGGTAGCATAAAAAACGATGGATTTAGGCCCTGATCCCTCTAGTAGGGGTGAAAGTTTGACATTATTCAGCATTTCATCCATCACTTGTTCTTTTTGCAATTGTTGCTACTGATATGCCATTCATGGTAAGGAAGGAGAGGAGTATAAAGGACAAAGGGAAGTAAGTTAGATGGGTGGAGTAAAGTACTGTGTTTCACTGTGTTTCACTGTGTTGGGGTCATAGGAAAAATTATACTAGAAGAATCTGAATGCAGTACATGAAGAGGATCTCTGTTGTGGGAGAAGAATTTGATTTTGTGTGCTGTCCCACCAATGAAGATGTATAGCATTTCTGTTATACAGCTTCAATTGGACTTTTAAACAAGTTATCTTCTTTTGCAGCTGCTACAAGCATGAAGTGGATTGAAGCTAAAATGAAGGTAGGGATTCTTAAAAACCACAGTCATTATCCTGGCTATTATCTTATGAACACATTTGGTGTGTTAATCATTTTGTATTTCTGGTTTTATGTCACCTACTTTAAGAGCTATTTGGAAATGTGAGAAAGAGTATCTGTTTAGTGTGGTGTCTCTACAAGTAGAAAAACAAGTATTTGGGACATCCTTAGCCTGAGGTAAGTCGTGTCCACAGTTGGGGAATTAACTTGCATTATGTAGTGAAGCCTCCATGGGGAATCAATCTTGGTACTTCAGGCAGAGTTCCAGGCTGTATTTAATCTGATAACAGGGTCCTTTTTTGATTACCAAATGAGACTTTTTCATGGGTGCAGGGCAGGACACCGTTTCTTTAAACAGCAACAAAGTTAGCCTCTGGTTCATTGTGTATATCAATTTCTTTAGCTATATTAAGTACATATTCTGTCATTACTGCCCACAAAAGCATGAAAGGTGAAGTACATATGAGCTGGGTCTCCCCAGGATGCATATAGCCTCTAAAGTGTAGGGCTCTGTATAGGGTTTATTGGTAGTTAATGTTGCTGTTTCCCCTACTCCCTTCATGCCCCTATGCAACGTTCCTCTGTTTTCCTTCTTCCTTAGTGAAGTTAACTACATGTATGGGTTTGGACACATACACACTGTGTAAGGGAGCAAAAAGAATCTTTCATTGATCACTGGATCTGGAAAAAGCCAATACTAGCACCTCAAAGGCAACACCAGAATTGCACACCTACGTATAAGAAATGGCTACCAGCCGAACCCCACATCTTATGGTCTGTGTTGCTGGAGAGAGAAGACTCGAGCATTATCACCTGACTTACTAATAAGATGTGAACATCTCACAAATGGAGAGTGCCAACTTCCTGGAGGTTAATTGTTTTGCTGCTGTGGCACACTACCAAATGAAATGTAAGTTGCCAATATTGGTTCCTTCTTATTCGGATCAAGTACTCCAAGACTGTTAATAAACAAAGCCTTGCAGCATATCCTAAGGTCTCCCTTTACTGTGAGGAGGCTGTACACACCTATATAGCCGAATGGCTGTAACTGGAGGGAGAAACTTTTGCTGTGTGCCACAGGGGGTTAAGGGCAACACTCCCAGTAGTGTGGAAGAAGACCTGCTTCTGCAACTTAAATATAAAAGAGGCAGACTGCTTGTCTTCAAGACTGTTCCTCAATACAACCTTGAGTCCTTGTGTCTTCGAGTGAAGCCCTCTGAGACCAGACACTTCTCAACCCTTTTCAAAATGTTCTGCGCATGAAGAAATTAAGATCTGTGTGAATGGTGTGGTGAGATAAGTGCCATTGAAGCTGTCAGCCTCTGAACTGCTTACTACTCAGCATTGCAGATCAAGGGTCTTTCCTGAAACCTCTGCAGACAGAAAAGTTAAGTTCTCTGTACAACAAAAAGCAAGCAACTGTAAATGCGAGTGTTTGAGAGAACAAAGAGCGTTTGAGCGTCCTACTCCTAATCCTTCCCCCACTTGGCATGGCAGAACAGTTGTTCTCTTAATTACTTTTTGTTGCTGTGCTTTGGCATTGTTTCTGTGCCCTGGAATTTAATGAAATAACAGGTTAGAAGCTTTTTAGATGCTTGTGTATTTATTGAGCAAAATGTGTGAATGCACTGTGTCTCAGTGAAAATATTTTTGTGTCATTCATGTTTGGAATAGGCCACTCATATGGTGTCATGGTCATGTAGTTGCATGGAGTGGGATAAAGTAGAGTGATAGATAGCTGGGCATGTGTTTGCATCTACCTTCCTTAGGTTAATTTGTTACATGGTCTGTTGCGTATGACTGAATTATGTCTCATTCAACTCTCCAAATAAGTTTGGTAGTTCCCTCTCTTCATAACACCATCTTGGGAAGAGCTAAGTCTTCTATGCCTTTATGAGTTTCAGATCTTTTTTTTTTCTTTGCAGTCATGATTTCCATAGTTTTCTAATGAGAAGGTGGTTTTGCTAATGTGGTCCGCAGGAGACATTTCTATGGATACCTTTGAAGCTTTGCTTGGATGAAGGATGGGTCCTTGCCATAGATTGTCCCTTTGGCAATGCAGTGTTTAGAAGTTGCAGATCTGCGCTTGCAGATATTCCATCATATGTAATATAATGCATCTTACCTTAGGGCTCTAAGGTATGCTGTAGGGGTGACTAACAAATGTTACATGCCGTGTTTTGGCTACTACCCTTCACTTCCCTTAACGCCCCCTGAATTGAGTATTTAGGGGACCCCCTGATACTAACTCCTCAGATCTTCGCTGGACAAAAAGGAAGGAGTGGACAAGGAGCCTGCTGAACCTGAGTACCGAGAATCACGACTGACTTGACGCCAACCCTGCTAGCCTGCCTCCTGTACCCAACTCTAGAGAAGCAACTCCTGCTGCCTCTGCAGTCTCCAAGAAACAGGGAGATCTGCCATTGCTTCACAAATCGACAAGAAGAACTCCCTTGGAGCTCCCTTGGAGCGGAGGAGCTGCTTCCCTACATCTGCAGGCACCCAAATAAAGAACTGTGAGGACCAGGACCCCCAAAAACCTGACGCCGGACAGCACCACTGCATGCGAGCTGCCTAGACTGAGCTGAAGTGGGCCAACGGTGTCAATGTGGTCCCCGGGCCCTCCAGAGACTAAGCCTACCTTGAGTTTGCCCTCTGTGTACTGCACAGGAGCATCTGCAGCCTAATTGTGCAGACACTAACCCCTCCCTGACCAGGAGACAGACCCAACACCTCAGGCTACCTCTGCACCAGTCTACCCCAGACCGAAGAGAAGAGACCAAGGGTGTCTCCACGTCTCCGAGCCTCGTGAGACCTGAGCCCACTTGTTGGCTTGGTCGGTCTGGACCTCCCCTGTCCATATCCGTAGACTGGAGGTCTCCCCTACAACAGCGAGCAAGTCCACACCAGACCTGACGCTGGAAGACATCTTTACACCCGAGCCCCACAGCCTGTGGAGAAGTGTGTCCCCACAGGCTGAATGACTTTTAGGGTCGCGCCCCCCCTGTGGGTTCCCCTGGACCATCCAGTCCATCCCGGCAGCAACTTTGTAACTGGACTGATCACCATAGATGTACACTGGGCATCTGATGCTGAACAGCACCCCTGCACCTGGCTGCCCCAGTGCTGCCTGAGGTGACTTGCTGGTGTGTCCTTGGACATTGCTCCGTATTTACCCTAAGTCCAGGAAATTGATCCAGTAAGTCGCTGTACTATACCTGTATGCAGTGCTTCTTCTTTTCCCATAGGATAACATTACTGCAGCTGAAAAATGCAGTCAACTTTTAAAAACTGTAGATATTCCTAACTTGAAAAGTACTCACCAGATTCCAGTGATCTTGGTATCAAAGTTTATATAAATGTGTGTATTTTTATAAATGAGTGCCTGATTTCTTAATCAAGTGTGTCTCACTTAGTGTATGAGTGTGTGCCTTACATGCTTAGCACCACCCTCTGATGTGTCTAACTGCTCGGCCATACTACCTAAAAAAGAGCATTTGGGATGTCATTTGTGCCTCTGTGATACCTCTGGGGATTGCTTTGACTCTTTGCACAGTGTACCTCGTTTTGGTCCTCTATATAAAGAGCCAGCTTCCTAAAGTAGCCCATGGGGATACTACCCTTCACTCCCTGTAACACCCCTGAATCTAGTATTTAGGAGTCGCCCCAACACCAGGAAATTGGATTCTACTGACCCAAGAAGAAGGAGGACACTGAAGAACGTCAAGAAGCAAGAACAGAGGAGCAGCAACTGATTTGGCACCAACTCTGCCTGCTGTCCCGACAGTTGTGCAAAAGATGACTCGTCCTGCAGCTGACCAGCCTCCAAAATCCTTGGAGGGCTACTAGCACTTTGAGAAACGCCAGCATCCCCTGTGGAGTAGCAGACCTACTCTCCTGCACACTGCAGGCACCCCCAAAAGACATAAAGAGAGAGCCTCTGCCAGTGCGGCTCCGCCAGACAAAACTACATGCCACCCGAGACTTAAAGCTTGAGTACGAGTGATTCAACGGTGCCCCTGAAAAGCAGGGACCCTCAAGAGTTGAGCCCGCCTTTGAGTTTGACCAAACTGGAGTCCCAATCTGTGCCTGCAGTTTCTGTCTGAAGGGAAAGCAAGAACCGTGAGAGCCCTTGACTGCCGCACACCCAACACCATAAAGCACCATTGCATGCGAGTACTCCAGCCAGAGTAGAAGTGGGCCAATGGTGCAAATGGAGTCCTGAGACTCTTGAGAGCCGGGCCCACCCTCCCCTTTGGGTTTGGCCAGTCTGGACCCTTAATCCCTGCCTGCAGCCTCTGTTTGCAGGGAACACAGTAACCACAAGTGCCTCTCATAGTTCAACCCCACTAGACAATCCACCACTGCACACAAGCCTCGTGCCCAAATGCAGGCAGAGTAAATGTGGGCCAATGGAGTCCCGAGAACCTTGAGAGCTGAGCCTCCCCTCCCATCCTTTGGGTTTGGCCAGTCTGGACCCGTAATCCCTGCCTGCAGCTTCTACTTGCAGGGAACACAGTAAGTAGAAGTGCCTCTCACAGCGCGATCCAACCAGACAATCAACCACTGTCCACGAGTCTCCCAGCCAGAATTTCTGTGGACCGGTAGTGTCCCTTTGTGCCCAGGACCTTCGAGAGCAGAGCCCATCTGTGGGTTCCACCCGACTGGCCTTCCAGTCTTACTTGCAGCCTTTCTCCATCAGGACTGTTTTCTCATTGAAATCAACAGTGCGCTCAACACTAAAAAGCTCCTCTGCACCTGGACGCCCCAATGGTGACCTGTTGGTGCTGCCTTGGACCTTGCCCCATACTCACCTTAAGACCTGGGAGAACAGTGACCCTACCCAGTTTATGCTTATTCCACATAGGGTAACATTACAGTGGTAACGTCAATGCAAGTGTATTTTCTTTATACTTAAAAAGTGATTAGTACTTAACCAATTACTAAGTTCTTGGTGTAAAAAAAAATAAGGAAATACCTGTTATTTTTCTAAATTGGTGTGGATCTCCTTATTGTGTGTATCATTTAGACTGTGTATGCAACAAAAGTCTAACAATCATACAACCCCCCTCCCCCTCTCCTCCAGCCCTCCACCCCCTACCCCTTTGAGCACGTGAAGCAGGGTATGACTAAGACTGAGCTCTTGGTCAGTCATCCCCAGAGAAGAATGTTGCTTCCAACTTTCTGTTCATCATTATCATCCATTCCCATCAAAATTAAGTTTCTTTGACTTCTGTGACCTGCACAACACACTAGTGGGGTATAGTGGCTGTATTTTATACACAGCGGCAAGGAATAACTTTGAACCAGTCGGTCCTAGCTGTGTTACTAGAGTTGTTCTCTGGCATTGTTTGTTAAAGTTGCACATGCTGTCTTTCTTCTTCTTTTACACCTTCTCTTGGGGAGAATTATGAGGCTTCCTGGCCTCAGATCACCTTGGTGATGGATGCCTCTCGCCTGGATGAAAAGTGTACCAGAGTTCACTAACTTTCAGTGCACAGTGGTCATGAAAATAATGGCATCTTCATTTCATTCTTCTGGAATTTAGATTTTAAAGATTGGTGTTGAAGGGGTTTCCGGCCTGCATCCAATGTAGGCTAAACAAAAGAGGGGTAGGTTCAATTCCTCTTTGTCTGTAGCACTGGACTCCACACAAAGTGATTCATCTGCCGGCAGCTCATCTGGGCAGGAGTGAGGAGGCCCTATAAAGGCAGTGTTCCACTGCAGATTGCTGTCTGTCAACCATGGAAGTGACTTTACGGCTTGGTACATACCCTAGTTGATTCTAAAGAAAAATGTGCTGTCTACTGTTTCAAGACAATCAAAGCAGTATCCTCTGTAAGACTCGCTCAAGGAGCCATTCAGTCTTCTATGGACGTTCCGTCTAGACTGTGCTTGTTCTCATACCCTCTCGTTCAGAGAATGCTTAAATTTAAATCTGAATATTGAAGCCCAAGGTGATTTTGACTGTATACTTTAGCTGTTAGTCCATCTGTTTGGCATAGTGTCAAGACACATCTGCTGACCAATTTCAAGCTGATCTATCTCACATTCCCTTCTGGACTGTGGTGTTGCACAGTAAAGGGCCATATAACAAACTGTCAGTTCAAGTCTCCTGGGATTATTCTATTGCTCAGGGGCCTTCAAGATAGATTTGATCCTACTCTTTTCTATCATTTAGTGGGATCTGAATTTAGTGCTTACATTTCTGATAGTTAAGCCCTTTGAACATTTGTACTGCTGCAATGTCATATTTCTTGGTAAATAATACCTTCAATTTTTCTATCTCTTTAGCCAGACAAGTGAACCAGCTCCAGGCGTATCTGCATCTCTTCCCCTCCTTTTGCATTGTTTTTGAGGGATCGTAATAATAATCCAGGATTTGTTAAGCATGGCTAATCACCTGTGGGGATCTGGTGCTGAATTGTAGGCACTGGGAGATTACGTGATTTGCCCAGAATCACAGGATGTTGAGCTGACACTTGAAACTGGTTCTTCTAGCTCTGAAGTCAGCAGCTGAGGCTGTAATGACACACCCTCTATTTCGTAGACTAAAATGTACGTTTCTAGCCAAGGTAGCTGCAGAATTTCAAATGTCCCAAGAGATTTATCTTTCATTTTTCTCTCTGCCTTCTCACACGTCCCAGGAAGAATGATGCTTAACGTGCCTTAAACCACTATATTCGTAGAACGCAAATACTTCCTTCTTGTAGATATCCATAGATCTCATTAGTTGTAGGCTGCTAGAAAAGACTATCTATATCCCTATCTCTGACAGTGTGACCTTGCTGGAGTTAGCTGTCAAACCTGTATCAGAAGGCTCCCCTGTGCATTCCAGTAGTGGTAGGGTGGACTCCTCTGCTGTTTTGAGGTGGTTTTAAAGCCATACTGTCTGCAGTGTTGCAGTTTGGTCATTAATGCATTCCTCCTCCAAACAGTGTTTCCTGCGTGAGTTGGGTGGGGTCCTCAGCTAGACTTTTCTGGGTTGCTCTGAAGTGGTAGCACCTAAAAACTCAGTGGGAGAACATAAATTAGAACAACAAGTCATCTTGGGTAACATTCTCTCTAATGGATGCAGGGGCTCCCTCAGATTCCTTTCAACCCTCATGCCACCCAGCTTCAGTTTATTTTTATACATTTTTTTTTTCTTCAGCTCCATCCTTCTTGTCTTAGCTTGAAAAATCTTGAACAAACTGGTGTACGAGCACTATTGGTAATAATGTTTTGTACCTTTCATTGATGTTGTGCGATAGTCTGCTGCTCCATTGGGCATATCTTTGCTACAGCAGCTCATTAACCCTGAAAATGTTTCCAGATTCACTCTGGCACCTGGGAAGTAAGAAATCTGTGGCAGACGATGAGAATCTTAATTATATGTATTTGTATTTGAGATTAGTTTGTAATCAGAGCAGGGAGTTACAATCTCTTCTCGGACACAGTATTTTATAAGATACGACTGAAAACATAAGTAGTATATTTGGTAACATTCTGTACTATTAGCTAATTAGTATTGCACCTGGACAGACAGACTGCTCACAGTCGTTAATGATTGCTTTACCTTCCAGGAACTGGGTGTGAGCACAAATGCCAACTACAAGATCACTTTTATGCTCGACAGTGCTGCAATGATCACCGTACACACCCCCCGGAGAGGGCTCATTGAAGTAAGGCTCTTCCCATTGCTGTTCTTATTATAGTTGTGCAATGCTAGCTTCATTGACAAGAAAAGCTATGGGTCATCTAGGTTTATGGCTGCATCACTTATCCCAGTGTTTCGTAATACTTATTTGGTGTCCGAACCTCTCACAGAGGAATGTTTTTTATCACAGTGCTGATTCTGCCTTTCTCTAATAGTTTTCCATTCTCTCCTCTCTTGTCTTTTTTTTCCTCTATCCTCCCTGGCCTTGGCTTCTCTCCCTCCCTCTTTTAATACGTTTTAATTGTTTTAAAACAGTAGCATGTAATAAGTACAGGGTTGTAATAAACAAGGTACAGAAGATTCTTCATGTACGGTACAGAATATGTTGACTTTAAGGTGCAGCAAATGTGTAGTCTTTTCTGTGAAATTGTACTGTAGTATTGCCTCACAGCAAGATCAACAAAGCGAATTCCAGCAGAGAACGGAATGGGTGGGGAGGAGACTAATTGAGAAGAGGATGAAGAATTGGAAGGGAGAAATGGGGTTGATACACATAGAGCGTTCACTATAGTAATCATTAGTGGAAAATCTGATTTGACCAACTATGTCATAGCTGTGTATAATCTAGAGACTGCCCTCTTCAATATGATGATAGCCAGCAAAGCATCAATCACTCCGTGTGTCAGAGGGAAACCGTCTCACTGTGGCCAAATATCCTTAGTGATACTGACCATTACAATAAAGTGTAAAAGTTGCCCTCTCTGGATTGGAAATCCCCTGCAATACATTTTGAAGGAATAGCAAGAACATAGAGCACCTGCCTCTGTCCAAACATACCAGACAGCGGCTGAGGCCACTTTCCTGAGCTCAGGAATAATCCACAGTGGAAAGTTGAGACTGAAGGTGACCTTTGTGTTCGTTTTCCACTGAACTCTATGCCATTAGTAATCAGGTATATCTATAAGAATGCTCCCAGTTAACTTTCTGGCCTGGTCGAAGTCACTGCGGCCTGAATTGATTAGCCTCATTGTGGGCCTTTCAGAGTTGTACTACCTTCGCTGGCACAGCATCCGCAAACAAGCCCGCCGCTCACTACAACTGAGCTGTCAGGTAATCATTTTTAAAGTTCAGTATTGCCAGTCCCCTACCTTCTCAGACGGATATTGAAGACAGAGGGACTCTGTCACTGACCATTTCAGAGCAAATCTCTTAGAAGTATGCCAAGCTTTGTGAAAAAAGTACTGGGAGGCTTATCACAAATAGATTAAAAAAAAAAAACTGGTAAAAGGACCATTATGGCAATCCTTTCCATAATCGCCAATGTCAATTTCGGGCAGAAGGACACAGAAGCTCTTATTTTAGAAGTAGACTCAATAAAATTGGCCTCCATTTAATCTAGATGCCAATGATACACCTTTACCCCCAAAGTCTTAAAGGATGTACACTCTCAATTTAGCAGCACTTAGAGTAGGCTACCAGTATCTTCATTCTCTGGAAACAAATAGGATTTAGTGTAATAGTATTTAACATATTTATTTGCTTGCTTTTTGCCAAAAAAGGTAAGTGAAAAGAAAAATAAAACACAAAACTAACGGAGACACAGCTTTACATATACATCCATCAACTTATCCTGAGTAGGAAAAGATTTAGCATAGTTGATGTACAACTAGTCACTGTGCCAAAATATCAGTCTTCTCAGGGTAAGTGGGCACCACATCTCAAAAATAAACCAAGACATTGTCAGCATAAAGGTAGATTGAGTGAGAAGTATACCTTCTCTCAACACCTGCAGAGGGGATTTAAGTCTGAATAGTACCATAGATTCTCGATCACTGGGCAGAGGGGGCATCCCTGGCTTACGACTCATTATTATAGTTGGAGTAGAAATGACTGCCCCTTTTGATTCCAGCGACTGGATCAACATATAATAGTCTAATCCATTTGATAATTTCCAGCCTAAAGAGTATCTTAATCAGGACCTCAGGATGGCATCGACAATCATGGCGCAGTTCATTATGTGGAAGAACCTCTGGATGTTCTGTAAGAATGATGAGAGGGCCGTAGGAGCCCATCACATGGGGTTAAGCTTCTGCTTCGAAAGAGGGATTTAAAGCACTACTCATGCTAAGGGGGTGCCAGTTCTTCTTCCCGGCCTTGAGGTATATTTCCAAAAGTTTTGAAGGCAGTAGTCCACTCTACGTGGCATAAAATGCGTATCAAACCTAGCAGTCCCAGATTTTGCCCAGCAATAACTGTCTAATTGCTACGTTTATCTCATTAACTAAGGTTGTTCTAAGGAGCTCGCAAGCTTCTGCATTATTGTGGTCAGCTGATGCAATCTAGATCCACTGCCACATGTCACCCTCTACCTTAGTTAGATGTGTTTCCTGTAGACAATCAATATCATTACCAAACCTTCTGATGTAAGAATGCACCCTCTGTTCCCCATACCCCTCTGTTCTTGGTCAGTTACTTATATGTGTATGCAGTTATCTGGGGACGGGGTGAGGTGGCGGGGGAATGTCAGGAAACAATTATGTAATATCCTTTGTACCTCCCTGAAGCCCACCATGTTCCAGATCCAAATGCACAGTGCATCTCTGCTGAACTACACACTTGTGGTAGCGTGCCCTAAAACCATAGTCTTCAATATATAAAAAGGAAACGATCTTCCATGAACTTGGCTGTGAACTGTCTAAGTTCTACCTATGGAACGTTTTAGCATTTCGACCCTTGAGGAAATCAAGGAACTCTTAAGTAGTGACGCAGTGCGAGAGGTGGTTCGGTAATGAAGGGATAAACCACCCCATCCCTGTAGCACACTTATTCTGAATTCTGCTATGCAGGGATGTGGAATTTTATAAAATACCTGCTTGTCCATGGGACAAGATGCTTCATAAATGCACTTGTCCCTCTGGTGCCATACAGTGCGGTGAAGGATTGTGGCAGCGTTCACATTATATCACAGCTCATATAGTGGCGTCTCTGATTATGTCAGGACTTCTATTATTACTTGGTTTGTATTGTATCACTGCCCTGATTTTGCCACCTTTTTGCAAATTTACATGCTGGGGTTGAAA
Source organism: Pleurodeles waltl (assembly GCF_031143425.1). Classification (NCBI taxonomy): domain Eukaryota; kingdom Metazoa; phylum Chordata; class Amphibia; order Caudata; family Salamandridae; genus Pleurodeles; species Pleurodeles waltl. The sequence goes on from NC_090446.1 coordinate 943,051,443, forward strand.
GTAGTGAGAAGTTCCAGGGTTAAAAATACAATTTTGGGTCAGTGCGCTCCTACAAACTTGCATGTTTATCTTCATTAATCTCTTCCCAGAATGGGACAGGTTGGAAATATACTTCTGCAAATGGTAGAAGCTACATTTTGTACATGGTGGGGGAAAAGGGGTGGTAGTGAAAGTAATTTGCAAATGCTCAGCAGATTTTGTCATGATCATATCTGCACTTGCATATTTACTTACGCCAAAGTGCATTTCAAACATTCTCTAGGAGTACAGTTTCCAGGCCTACGTCCGTAAATTCTTGTGAGCTCATGAAGCACATAAATATATATTAACACAAGGGCATATACCCTGGATGCACTTTTGTATGTTTCTTTAACTATTGGGCACCCAATTATGTTGGGCATTAGCTAACACCTTCTGTTTCTATTAAAATGATATAACTTCATATATTATTAACATCACTCCAAGTGACCTTTTTCATCACTTTTATAAAGAGCACATCAGCACAAGTAGTTGTTTCCTTCAGTTCAAGTGGCAAAATTAGACCGTTGGAGTGATTGGTGGCAACTTAGTGAATATTTCTTTATGCCAGTCAGTGTGGGAGCACCAATGGGAGACTGTGAGACCCTGCTGTCTTTGGATCAGAACCAGCTTTGCTTAGCTACTTTTAAGTGTCCCATACATTTTGAACACACCAGGGTTTCCCCCCTGGACAGTCCCTCCTTTTGCAGGGCCAGGCATTTTCCTTTCCACTTTGAGTAGGCAGGCTTCCAGGTGCTTAGGCAGATCTTCAGCTTCTCCACTAAGTTCCATACTTCAGGTGATGTCTCCTCTGAATGTGTATAATTCAGATGCCAGCCGTTGTCACACAGCAGTCCTCCAAGTTCTCTCTGGATTTCTCCATTCCTTGGTCATGAGGACTTGGAGCTGGAACAACTTAGTGTGGTTTGGATTCCACTTTTATACATATTTTTCAGGCGGGGATGTGAATTCACTGTCTAAGGGTTTAGAACTGGTTTGAGTTGGTCCTCTTTCAAATATTGTTTCCATGCTGTTCTCCATATACAGTCTTTGTGCAAAGTGATGGGTCTCACAGCAGGCACCAATGGGGCTGACTCCAACAATGAGTATTCGAAACCTGAAAACATGGGCACAATGAAGCCTGGGTTTCCTGCATCTGGCTGCATCCACCCTCCTTAAGCTGTATTCGAGACAGAGGGCAGGCCTTTCTCACCTTCAACAAATACTCCACTACCACCCCCTCCCGCCCGCTCCCAGGAGCGCTCAAGGATACATATTAAGCAATCTTTTGCTAAAAAAGTTAGCATGGAATTACTTAAGGTAGCTCTGTCTTCATCCTCCTCACTTCAATGTCTTGGTCTCCATCCTTCAGCCACAGGAATGCAGGCAGTACATTTCCACTGTATGGGGAAGATATCTTCACCCTCCATCTTGTGCCACGCCAAACCTGTTACATCCAAAATAGTTCAGACTGGTAATAGTAATCAGACTCTTGAACACTCAGAAACCTGCCATACATTTGCTACACATGCACTGGACACACACCACAAACACACACACACACACACTCACCATAAATACAAAATGTCATCACAAGGTTCTGGGTTCCTCAAAACAATGTAACCTTGCACAAGATAGGTCTCACTGACACAAAGGTCTGTTCACGCTGTTAGTTCATAAAAATCACTATGCTGCCACCACCATTTTATGTGATGTTCACAAGGCAAGGGCAGACGTTCATTGTCCAACATAAGGACTTGCTTGGTGCACCACATCAGGTCACATGATAGGTCCAGGACGTCACATTATCAGGAACAGGCCTAGATCTGTACTCGCACCTGAAGTTAGCATTACACCATGACCCAAAATATGTCTATGAAACAGTTTTACAAGCAGTCAGGCACTCTGGACTCTGGGGAGGGCTACACCAACATTCACGATGCATGGGACATTCCTATTCCAACAGAGACTAAGACAGATTCCAGACTTGAGACTATTGAGCGCCGTCCTCAGAAAGAAGTTGTAGGAGGCTGGCTCAGTTTATGGTGTACACCTTTGGTGTGGCACCCTATACTGAGTCCAGGAAACTCTTAGTGATAGTGTTTAGGTGCCCAGATAGCAAAAGCTCTCCAGGGGTAGCTGTTGGGAGCAGCTAAAGATGATCCTGGAGGAGTGTAAAGAATTTGCAATACCACAATGGTCAGTCAGTAACTGTTACACAAGAAAGAACCACGCCAGGTGTTGCAGAAATAAAGTACTCTTTAATACATCTGTAAGACTATACTAACATTAGTATACTTCGACTTGGAGATATCACACACAAAATATACACTTAGCAACAAACAGGACAAGCATAGAAATATATGGGAGCCAATGGGTGGGGTTGGGGTGCCCAAACCATATACTATGAAAGTGGTATAAGAATGGATGTGCCCAACCAAGGTGTGTTTGTTAGGATCCCAGGGGCTGGGGGAGTAGGAAACTACCAGAGGTAAGTACTAGAAATCCCACAGGCACCCGGGTTCAGAGTTGTTACTGAGCCGGGTGTCCTATAGGCTAACGCAGGACCGTTGCATTTGGATTTTTATGGATTTGGGACCCTTCCCAGTGAACCCTGAGGAAACCAGTTGACCCAAAGAAGGTTGGAGAATGCCCCCTCCCGTGGATACCCAGAAGGCTTGAGTTACCTACACCAGGGAGCCCAGGTGCATACGGGTGAAGTGGTGTTGAAAACCCTCGTTAAAGTCAATGGACGCCTTGATTGTCCAGCTGCTGTTGCGATCCATGGACCAGTTTGAAAGAACCCAAGGGTGGATTCCAGACACGAAGGACCTGAAAAAGAAGGGGACAGTTTCTACACTGCTCAGAGATGTCCAGGTTGTGCAGGTAGGCAGTGCTTACCCTCCTGAAGGTGAAGTTCCTGCAGGATGGTGAAGGAAGGAGTCCAGCTGCGGAGCCCAGGGGGATGCATGAGATCTTTGGAGTCGCCCACAAGCTGTCCCACGTCAGTCGCTGGATTTCAGGAGGGTCAGTGGCCAGCAGGACCACCAAGAAGCCTTGTGTAGGAAGGCATGGTTACACCCTATTTTTGCCTGCTATCAGTGCGCTTAAAGTGTCTGCGCTGGGATCCTGCTAACCCGGACCGCAGTTATTGTGCGCTCTCCCTCCAAATTTGGTTACCATGGACCATTGTGCACTCCACAATTGGCATACTGGTGTACCCTTAAAAGTCCCTAGTATATGGTTCTTAGGCACCCCGGGCATTGGGAAACCAGGGATCCCCATGGGCTGCAGCATGTATTATGTGACCCATGGGAGCCCATGCAAAATGTGTCTGCAAGCCTGCCATTGCAGCCTGCATGAAAAAGTGCATGCACCTTCCACTTCAGATATAAGGCTTGCCTTATATCACGGTCACTGCACTTGGACACTGTAAGTCACCCCACTGGTAGGCCCTCCAGTCCAAGGGCAGGGTGCATGTCCCTAAGTGTGAGGCTACTCCTTCATGAGCAGGATACCACTACAATCCCCAGACTCCATTCCCTGGGCTTTGTAAGTGCAGGGAAGCCATCTTAAGGTATGCAATGGACACTGGTCAACATGAGTGGTCCAACTACCTAATGGCTTCTCTGAACCTAGGTTTGATATCAAACATGTTGGGATCATGAAACTACACCGACCCCTGTGCTAGTTGCATGATCCCATGTACTCTGTGGGTTCCTAAGAGGATCTCCCATTTCTGCCTGTGCAGCCTTATGGGGTCTGGCTGCCAGCCCACGCTGCTGACGACCCCAGACACTGTTCTGCCCTCCTGGTGATAAGCCCAACTTGAGCAGGGGAAGGCAGAATAAAGGATTTCCTGCAGGGGAGAGGTGTGACCACCTCTACCGAAGAAATAGTGTCTCTGGGTTAGGGTGGTCTCTGAGTGACACTAAACTGCTTTGAAGGGCACATTTGGTGCCCTCTTTGCATAATCCGGTTTGCACCAATTCACTAACCCCCGGTGCCTGCTCTGACGCAAAACCACACAAAGGACAGGGGAGAGTCCACCCCCTGTCCAGCTCCTTCCCCTAGGGTGGTGCACAGACCTTTGCCAGGTAGCCGGTTGTTTCTGCCATCTTGGAAACAAGGCGGGCAGAGGCCCTGGGGAGCATCTGACTAGTTAGGCCAGGTAGATGATGTCCCTGACCCCATCTGATAGGCAGGTCACTACAGAGAGCGACCAACACACTTTTTGGGGTCACTTAAGGGCTCCCCCAAGGGTAGGTTCACAGATTCATCTAGGAAGACTCTTTAAGGAACTCTCTGCAAGACATCTGCTGCTCCTGGCCTCGGGAACCGCTGCTAGTCTGCTTTTGGAAATGAAACAAGACTGTATTCAGTTGTGAAGACTCCCACTGCAACATTGTTTCTCCAGCTCCTGCAAGATTTCTGCAACAGCCGTGGCTGTGCATCTTTCTGGGTCACAAGGACTCCGCCTGCATCCAAGAAGCAAAAAAGTAATCTCCCTTAGTGTGAAGGAGTCACTCTCCTGCACCCGCAGGCACCTCAAGATGATAACGACCGGCTGGTGGATCCTGCTGTCCCACAGGCAACAAAAAGGCTGTGCTCAAAGGTGGGGGTTCTGTGGATCTCTACAGGTATAACTTGTCTTCTGACCAATGCGGGAGATAGTGGACCCCCTGCTGCAGCTGCTGGATGGAAGCCCTGTGCACTATGACTGTTGCTCTTGCCAAGGTTTGGTGGCCCTTCCTTCAAGAGATCTTCGAGCTCCCAGAAGCTCCAGGACTCTGCAACTCCAAGATCAGCTTCCACTCTGCAGTTCCTGTGACCCCTGTTTTGTTGGGCTTCTGAGGCCTCTGTGTCTCCCTGTGCCTTCTACCAGTGGGTCACTCGTGGGAGACTCTGGCTGGCTTTCCTTCCTGCTAAAGCCCTGCCCTGACTCCCCTCCAAGGGTCGAATCACTAAGGCCTTGCTGGTCCCTGAAAACCTACATCTATTTGCCAAAGAAGCTGGCCTGGTGTGTTGTGGACACCTATGGTGTTAGCACCTTATACCAGGCCCAGGCAACCCCTATTAGTGAATGAAGACAGTATCTAGGAAGCCAGGGCTCTCTAGATGTAGCTGTGTATGAGCAGCCTAGCTCGCTCGCCCTCGCTCTCTCTCTCGCTCTCTCTCGCTCGCTCTCTCACTCACTGCAGGAATTGTAGAAAATAGGTAGGGCTCTAGGGGAGGGTCCAAACCATATACTAAAATAGTGGAATGCAAAGTGAAGTCCCCCAAGCAGAAGTATGGAGTAGTTAGAGGGGAGCTGTGAGAACTCGGGACCCCAAGAGGGGAGTACCTTAGTAACCCCCAGTGGCCAGGAGAGCATAGGTAAGTATCTGGTTTTCCCAAGGACTAACAAGAGGAGTTAGAAAACGGATTGTGCAAGAACAGGACCAGACCAGAGGAAGCCAAAGGTGGATTCTGGAAGAAGAGGACCTGCAAAAGAAAGGGACAGAGTCCAGTCCACGATGGAGTGTCCAGTTGGAGCAGGAGCCACTACCCTCCCTTCTGTGGATGAAGATCCAGGTTGACGGGGGAATAAAAGAACCAACTGTGGAGTCCAGTAGCTGCAGAGAAGTCCATGGAGCGGTGTAGATGGTATCCTACATTGGTCGACAGGTTGCAGATGGTCAGTGGTTTAGGAGAACCACCAACAAGCCTTAGCAAATGCAAGAGGAGGAACAAGAAGAGCTGTAAGGCTGAAGAGGACCAACAAGGTCCAGGGTACTTGACCCTTGGAGGGAATCCGTGCTGACTCTCAGCAGTCGGAAGAGCCAGCAAAAGCAGTCACAGCCCCAACAGGCGATCCACTGACAGCAGGCACAGTAAGTTGTAAAGAGCTCCAATCAGCCCCCCTAGAGAGGAGTCCCACGTCGCTGAAGCAGCAGAGAAGATACTGTCCCTGCAAGGATGAAGTGCTGGGGACTGGGGCAACTGGGTGCCTAAAGATCCCTTGTAGCAGGAGACAACATGCCTTGGTTGCTGCAAGAGTCACAGTGCACAGGGGTACTGTCCTGCAAGGAGAGGCAAGGGCTCACCATCGCCCAAGTTGGAAAGCGGGCAGAGAGGACCAATGGGACCACTCCAGACCTCCTGTGATGCAGGATCCAAGCAGTTCCAGAGGAGAGCAGATCCATGCAGCCATACGCCATTGCCGTAAGTGCCTGCAGATGCAAGGTAGTGACTCCTCTCCAAAGGAGATTCCTTCTTCCTTCCTTGTGAAGCTGAAGTCTTGCCGACCCCAGCATATGCTCAGCCTGGGGAATCATGCAGTTGCTGGAAGGAGCCAGGGAGACAATGTTACTAGGAGAGGTCGTCTTAGCAGTTGCAGCCTTGTCGGTTTCTGAAGTGTCCAGTTGCGGTTCCAGTGTTCAGGAGCAGACGTAAACAATGCCTGATGGAGTCTTGCGTGTCGAATCTGGGGACTCACCTACAGGGAGTCCTGCCAAATAAGATGCTCCCAGGGGCCTCTGCCCATCTTGTTTTCAAGATGGCAGAATCAAGTGGCTACCTGGAGGAGATCCGGGCACCACCCCTGGAGTGGTGATGGACAGGGGAGTGGTAACTCCCCTTTCCTTTGCCCAGTTTTGCGCAAGAGCAGGAACTGGGGGTCCCTGAGCTGGTGTAAACCGGTTTATGCAAGGAGGGAACAAAATGTGCCCTTTAAAGCAAACTGGTGGCTTGGTGACCTATAATGGTGACACAGATGATACCAGAAGAGGACCCAAGGGGAAGAGAAAGGAAAACCTCTTGAGAGATTTGTTGCTGAACCTTGCAGCTTTTTGTCACAACAGGATGCTCTTCTTCTGAGTTTGGTATCGTGTTTGGAATATCTGTATGTCATTCGAATGCAGACAAAATTACTGTCTGCTCATAAGTTTTGACTGCTAGAGCTCAACACAGTCAGACTCACTCTTAAAGATTTCTTGCTGAAATTGAAGGACACTCAGTTATGATTCATACACACAATACAACAATAATACATTATACACACAAAGAAGGAGGAACCACATCTCTCAGGTTTTCACATGAATCTCAGAACTCTTGTCAGTGGGCGGTCAAGCGCAATGTAGATCTTTCAGTGGAGCACATACTCTGAATGCAGAACAATACAAGATTTGCTCCTCAGCAGAAATTGCCCAACCATTAGTGGAAGATCACCTTATTAGCTATCACGTTCACTAAAAGAGTAAATGAATTACAGATGCTGTCGTAAAGAACCATACTTAAGGTCTTTTTAGGACAAGGTATTCCTTTTCATGAATCCTAGGGTCATGCCAAAGGAGCCTCCTTCTTTTCATCCAACCCAGAATAGCTTGTTGGCAACTTTTTTTCTGCAGCCTGCCACAGCACTTAAAAAGAACACTCCATTCTTTGAACATTAGAAGATGTATATAGTTCCACAGAACCAAAGACCTCTGTAGATCAGTTTTGGAACTTATGAACACTTGAACAAAATGAAACAGTTGAGTAAACAAATATTAACCTGATTCATTTTTTGATCACATTGGCTTATAGAACAACAGACTACTTTCACGAACTGCCACAAGAAATGTGGCTGTCACAATTGCACTCTTCATTGGAGTCTTTATGAAGGAGATTTCAAAGCAGAGACCTGGAGAACAATGCATGTCTTTACTAAGTATTACTAAATAGGTGTCCAGGCCCAGAATGAAATAGCTGTAGGAAGAGCATTGATCTGCACCTTTCGCTCTTAAGGTGGGCCTCAGGCCTGCATTCCATGATTGATTGATCCTGTTTTTCTAATCTTCTCTGGTATGTGAAGCTATGAAAGATCCAGTCATGGACAAGGAAAATGTTACTTTACTGTATAATGTGGTTTCATAAATTCCTGAGGCTCTAACTATTTAGTGTACACAGATGCAGGCTTGAACATCTGGCAGTTGGAAGCCTCTTGGATGGGTAGAAATGTAAGTCCTGTAGTTTGATTGGTTGGCTTTTGGGTCACATAATAAGATTGATTGGTTGCATATAGTCTGTAGGGTTTCTTAGTGTAAAGTGTGCATGTACACTGCAGTGCTTACTTTGAGTACCAGTCCTGAGGATGCAGTATAATTCTAGTGTGTGAATCTATGAAAGATGCCAATGCTGTAGAACCCTGCAGTTCAAAGTAAGTACATTTTTACCTTTACTGTTGCCCCACAGTGGGTCCTTAATTTGGTGCCAGAGTTCTTGAGTGCTCAGTTGGAGCATCTTCACAATTGGACTCTTTGACTTCTCACTCTGAAGACCATGTTCCTCATTACAATCAGTTTTCTTGGCTGTAGCAGTAACCTTGCCAGTTTAACTTCAGTATGCTTCTTTTTTTCCTGATAAACTAGTGCTTAGCATGTGTGCATCCTTTCTTTCCAAAATATCAATCTAACGTGGAGTAGTTCATTATGCTCCACTTTCCACATCTTTCTAAAGATGATCAAAGGCTACACTGGTTCGAACCAAGTCATACTCTTTGTTTCTCATTAATAGGATTAAGAGGTACCAGATGGATGGTTAGTTGTTAGGCTCACTGGTGTGACCAAAGGAAATGCGCCCATGGGACTTGGTCCCATTCGATTGCCCTGTTAATCAAAATGTGTTATGACCTGGCCTAAAAAGAACCCCCAGAGTGCCGCTGGACCCTTTCCTCTAAAGCAAAGGACACCACTACTGCTTTAGCTCGGCCTTTGCGATTTTGGACATTTGCCTGGCAGCCTTATGGGCCTCTGTCCATACTTTCACCAGGCACTATCGAATTGATCTACAAGCCGCCAGAGAGGGGATGATTTTACCAGAGTTTCAGTTGTACTTCCACTCCTCAAACTCACCTTCTTGGAATGGGGCATTACAGTGTATTGATTAACAAGGTGAGCAGGTTGTGGTTAGATTCGTCCATCAGTACAATAAGTTCCTTACCTTGTGGTTAGCACTTTATTTAATTGCAGATTCCTCACTGCCCAGCTATCTCCCCATTCTGTGGAGTGGACTTTTGAGAATTAAAAGCTTCCAGGTTAGCTTTTTGCACCCTTGCTGTACATACCAATTCTGTTTGGTACACTTTGCATTCTGAGTGGAATGCCTAGGGATGATTCTTTTATGTGTCTCTGTGTCTGTATGTCCTTACACTGGACATAGTCTCAATGCAGGCATTGACTGTCAGTATGCAGGAATGGCTGTAAGAGTTTCCGGATCCAGTCTGGCACTTGGGGAGATTCACAGGATATGTAGTCTTTCATTAGAGTGTTATCAAAGTTAGCAACTATTAACCTAAGCTTGTAAGTGACCGAAACCTTTTCCATTGCCACTCTTTTAGGACCTAAAGAGCCGCAAATAAATCTGCTTGGCGCAACTTGAGAGGTTCTACCTGTGCCCCTGGATTAACACCCCCCTGCCACCCATTCCTGCTTCCTCTGTATTGCACAGGAGATTCAGGTTTTGCCAAAGAATCATGTTCCTCCCTATGGGCCAGGACTCCACTTCAAGTGCCTGGTGGTGAAGGCCATGATGTGCTGTTTGACCAGAGTGTGGAGAGCTCCTAGTATTCTCTTTAGCCTGGGATCTTCCTGCACCGTGGCCTTTAAGACAGACCATGCTTTCTCCCTGGACTCACCAAGCTCCATAGCCTTTTAGCATGTGTAGGGCACTTGTTTGTCCAGCAGAATTCAGTGGAACCTGCTCTTTCACAGTCCCCAGCAAGTCTGCCCTGCACTTTCAGACAGAACCAGCGGAGTCAAGAATTATAAGATCAAGGCCCAAAGCAGGCAGTTATTTTGGTTTATCGGTCTGGACTTTTCTGTGGAGCCCACATTCTCTGCCCCTGGCATGGGTTCAAAAGGGGGGTAGATGGCAGTATTCATAACCAATCTAAAGGTACATTATCGACTATCACCGAGGTAACAGTGGAAATAAAATATCTGCTCAGTCCCCAATTATTGTGGTCACTGTTGAATAAGAACAAATTAAGTGGCGCTAAAATAGGCTACGCTTCTGCTACCAAGAAGTGTTTATTTACGATGGTTGCAAAAGCAATCCAAAATAGGTAAAAACTGGCTTGTCTGGAGCACACAACAGCACTGCATCACTAATATGATACTTGTTGTAAGGAAATTCCTCCTTGGCATGGTTACCCCCTGACTTTTTGCCTTTGCTGATGCTATGTTTTGAATTGAAAGTGTGCTGAGGCCTGCTAACCAGGCCCCAGCACCAGTGTTCTTTCCCTAACCTGTACTTTTGTATCCACAATTGGCACACGCTGGCATCCAGGTAAGTCCCTTGTAACTGGTACCCCTGGTTGTAGGAGGCTGGACTGGCTTGTAGTGAGTAGCCACTATCTTACCTCTAAGGGGAACCCTTGAACTCTGTGCATGCTATTCCTTACTTTGAAATAGCACATACAGAGCCAACTTCCTACATTGGTGGATCAGCGGTGGGGTACAAGACTTTGCACTTGCTAGACTACTCAGCCAATACCTGATCACACAACAAATTCCAAAAATTGTCATTAGAAATTGATTTTTGCAATTTGAAATTTTTCTAAATTCTTTAATGTCCTGCTAGGGCCTTGTGTTAGTCACTGTTAGCATTTCTTTTAGAGTTTAAAAGTTTGGTAAAAGTTTGAATTAGATTCTAGAACTAGTTTTTAGATTCTTAAAAAGTATTCCAACTTTTAGAAGCATAATGTCTAGTACAGATGTGAATGTGGTGGAACTCGACACCACACCTTACCTCCATCTTAAGATGAGGGAGCTAAGGTCACTCTGTAAAATAAAGAAAATAACAATGGGCCCCAGACCTTCCAAACTACAGCTCCAGGAGGTGTTGGCAGAGTTTGAAAAGGCCAACCCCTCTGAGGATGGCAACACAGAGGATGATGATAGTGACATGGAGGGAGATTGCTCCCTACCAGTCCTATTTAGGGAGAACAGGGCCTCTCAAGCCCTGACTCCAAACATAATAGTCAGAGATGCTGGCTCCCTCACAGGAGGGACCAACATCTCTGAAATCACTGAGGAAGAGGACATCCAGTTAGCCAGGATGGCCAAAAGATTGGCTTTGGAAAGACAGATCCTAGCCATAGAAAGGGAAAGACAAGAGATGGGCCTAGGACCCATCAATGGTGGCAGCAACTTAAATAGGGTCAGAGATTCTCCTGACATGTTGAAAATCCCTAAAGGGATTGTAACTAAATATGAAGATGGTGATGACATCACCAAATGGTTCACAGCTTTTGAGAGGGCTTGTGTAACCAGAAAAGTGAACAAATCTCACTGGGGTGCTCTCCTTTGGGAAATGTTCACAGGAAAGTGTAGGGATAGACTCCCCACACTCTCTGGAAAATATGCAGAATCTTATGACCTCATGAAGGGTACCCTGATTGAGGGCTTTGGATTCTCCACTGAGGAGTATAGGATTAGATTCAGGGGGGCTCAAAAATCCTCGAGCCAGACCTGGGTTGACTTTGTAGACTACTCAGTAAAAACACTAGATGGTTGGATTCAAGGCAGTGGTGTAAGTAATTATGATGGGCTGTACAATTTATTTGTGAAAGAACACCTATTAAGTAATTGTTTCAATGATAAACTGCATCAGCATCTGGTAGACCTAGGACCAATTTCTCCCCAAGAATTGGGAAAGAAGGCGGACCATTGGGTCAAGACTAGGGTGTCCAAGACTTCCACAGGGGGTGACCAAAAGAAAGGGGTCACAAAACCTCCCCCGGGGAAGGGTGGTGAGACAGCCAAAAACAAAAATAGTAAAGAGTCTTCTACAGGCCCCCAAAAACCTGCACAGGAGGGTGGGCCCAGAGCCTCTTCACAAAACAACTTTGGGTACGAGGGTAAAAACTTTGATCCCAAAAAGGCCTGGTGTCGTAGCTGTAATCAGCCTGGACACCAAACTGGAGACAAGGCCTGTCCCAAGAAAACAACCACTTCTAACTCCACTCCAGCTAACACTGGAATGGCTAGTCTCCAAGTGGGATCAACAGTGTGCCCAGAGCAAATCAGGTGTCACACTGAAGCTACATTAGTCTCTGAGGGTGGGGTGGATTTAGCCACACTGGCTGCCTGGCCCCCTAACATGCAAAAATACAGGCAGCAGCTCTTAATTAATGGGACAAGTGTAGAGGGCCTGAGGGATACAAGTGCCAGTGTCACTATGGTGACAGAGAAACTGGTTTCCCCTGGCCAATACCTGGCTGGACAAACTTATCCAGTCACCAGTGCTGACAATCAAACTAAAGTACATCGCATGGCAATGGTAATTTAGAGTGGGGAGGGGTCAATGGCCTGAAACAGGTGGTGGTCTCCTCAAATATCCCAGTAGACTGTTTGCTTGGAAATGACCTGGAGTCCTCAGCATGGGCTGAGGTAGAACTGAAAACCCATGCAGCCATGCTGGGTATCCCTGAACTGGTGTGTGTCAAGACAAGGGCACAGTGCAAGGCACAGGGTGAAAAAGTAGAGCTGGAGTCTGGAAAAAGGGCCCAGCCTACCAAGAGAAAAGGAAAGCCAGCTGGGAAACCAGCTGCAACACAACACCAAAAAGAGAACCTCTCTTCTCAGGAAGAAGTTCTGCCCTCTGAGGGAGCTGAGGCTATGGAGCTGGAACCTTATCAGGTTGAGCTCTTGGGCCCAGGGGGACCCTCCAGGGAAGAGTTGTGTAAGGGACAAGAAACCTGTCCCTCTCTTGAAGGCCTTAGGCAGCAAGCTGCTGAAGAGTCCAATGGCAAGAAAACTGCAACACATAGGGTCTATTGGGAAGATGGACTCCTGTACACTGAGGCAAGAGATCCCAAACCTGGTGCCACTAGGAAAGTGGTAGTGCCTCAGGAGTTCAGAGAGTTTATTCTGACCTTAGCCCATGATATTCCACTTGCTGGGCATTTGGGACAAACCAAGACGTGGGAGAGGTTAGTCAACCACTTCTACTGGCCCAACATGTCCCAGAAAGTTAAGGAGTTTTGTGTCTCCTGTACCACCTGTCAAGCCAGTGGTAAGACAGGTGGACATCCAAAGGCCCCCCTCATTCCACTTCCAGTGGTGGGGGTCCCCTTTGAAAGAGTGGGTGTGGACATAGTGGGTCCACTTGAACCTCCCACAGCCTCAGGAAATATGTACATCCTAGTAGTAGTGGATCATGCTACTAGGTATCCTGAAGCTATTCCCCTTAGGTCGACTACTGCCCCTGCAGTAGCCAAGGCCCTCATTGGTATCTTTACCAGAGTGGGCTTCCCTAAGGAGGTGGTGTCTGACAGGTACCAACTTCATGTCAGCATACCTGAAACACATGTGGAATGAGTGTGGAGTGACTTATAAGTTCACTACACCCTATCATCCACAAACTAATGGCCTTGTTGAGAGATTCAACAAGACATTAAAGGGCATGATCATGGGGCTCCCAGAAAAACTCAAAAGGAGATGGGATGTCCTCTTGCCATGTCTGCTTTTCGCTTACAGAGAGGTGCCTCAGAAGGGAGTAGGGTTCTCACCCTTTGAACTTCTGTTTGGCCACCCTGTAAGAGGACCACTTGCTCTTGTTAAAGACTGGGAGAGACCTCTTCATGAGCCTAAACAAGACATAGTGGACTATGTACTTGGCCTTCGCTCAAGAATGGCAGAGTACATGGAAAAGGCAATTAAAAACCTTGAGGCCAGCCAACAGCTCCAGAAGTTTTGGTATGACCAAAAGGCTGCAATGGTTGAATTTCAACCAGGGCAGAAAGTCTGGGTTCTGGAGCCTGTGGCTCCCAGGGCACTTCAGGACAAATGGAGTGGCCCTTACCCAGTGCTAGAGAAGAAGTCAGGTCACCTACCTGGTGGACCTAGGCACTAGCAGGAGCCCCAAGAGGGTCATCCATGTGAACCGCCTAAAGCTCTTCCATGACAGGGCTGATGTAAATCTGTTGATGGTAACAGATGAGGACCAGGAAGCTGAGAGTGAGCCTCTCCCTGATCTCCTCTCATCAGACCCTAAAGATGGCTCAGTGGATGGAGTGATCTATTCAGACACCCTCTCTAGCCAACAGCAATCTGACTGTAGGAAGGTCCTGCATCAGTTTGCTGAGCTCTTTTCCCTAACCCCTGGTCAGACACACCTGTGTACCCATGATGTGGACACAGGAGACAGCATGCCTGTCAAAAACAAAATCTTCAGACAGTCTGACCAAGTTAAGGAAAGCATCAAGGTGGAAGTCCACAAGATGCTGGAGTTGGGAGTAATTGAGCACTCTGACAGGCCCTGGGCTAGCCCAGTGGTCTTAGTCACCAAACCTCACACTAAAGATGGAAAGAGAGATGAGGTTTTGTGTGGACTACAGAGGTATTAATTCTGTCAACAAGACAGATGCCCATCCCATTCCTAGAGCTGACGAGCTGATTGACAAATTAGGTGCTGCCAAATTCTTAAGTACCTTTGACTTAACAGCAGGGTACTGGCAAATCAAAATGGCACATGGAGCAAAAGAGAAAACAGCATTCTCCACACCTGATGGGCATTATCAGTTTACTGTTATGCCCTTTGGTTTAAAGAATGCCCCTGCCACCTTCCAAAGGTTGGTGAATCAAGTCCTTGCTGGGTTGGAGTCCTTTAGTGCAGCTTATCTTGATGATATTGCTGTCTTTAGCTCCAACTGGCAGGATCACCTGGTCCACCTGAAGAAGGTTTTGAAGGCTCTGCAATCAGCAGGCCTCTCTATCAAGGCATCCAAATGCCAGATAGGGCAGGGAACTGTGGTTTACTTGGGACACCTTGTAGGTGGAGGCCAAGTTCAGCCACTCCAGCCTAAGATCCAGACTATATCAAGTCAGGGCATTCCTTGGCTTGACTGGGTACTATAGGAGGTTTGTGAAGGGATATGGATCCATTGTGACGGCCCTCACAGAACTCACCTCCAAGAAAATGCCCAAGAAGGTAAACTAGACTGTAGAATGCCAACAGGCCTTTGACACCCTGAAACAAGCTATGTGCACAGCACCAGTTCTAAAAGCTCCAGATTACTCCAAGCAATTAATTGTGCAAACAGATGCCTCTGAACATGGGATAGGGGCAGTTTTGTCCCAAACAAATGATGATGGCCTTGACCAGCCTGTTGCTTTCATTAGCAGGAGGTTACTCGCCAGGGAGCAGCGTTGGAGTGCCATTGAGAGGGAGGCCTTTGCCGTGGTTTGGTCCCTGAAAAAGCTGAGACCATACCTCTTTGGTACTCACTTTGTAGTTCAAACCGACCACAGACCTCTCAGATGGCTGATGCAAATGAAAGGTGAAAATCCAAAACTGTTGAGGTGGTCCATCTCCCTACAGGGAATGGACTTTATAGTGGAACACAGACCTGGGACTGCCCATGCCAATGCAGATGGCCTTTCCAGGTTCTTCCACTTAGAAAATGAAGACTCTCTTGGGAAAGGTTAGTCTCATCCTCTTTCGTTTGGGGGGGGGGGGCGGGTTGTGTAAGGAAATGCCTCCTTGGCATGGTTACCCCCTGACTTTTTGCCTTTGCTGATGCTATGTTTTGAATTGAAAGTGTGCTGAGGCCTGCTAACCAGGCCCCAGCACCAGTGTTCTTTCCCTAACCTGTACTTTTGTATCCACAATTGGCACACTCTGGCATCCAGGTAAGTCCCTTGTAACTGGTACCTCTGGTACCAAGGGCCCTGATGCCAGGGAAGGTCTCTAAGGGCTGCAGCATGTCTTATGCCACCCTGGAAACCCCTCACTCAGCACAGACACACTGCTTGCCAGCTTGTGTGTGCTGGTGAGAACAAAATGAGTAAGTCGACATGGCACTCTACGCAGGGTGCCATGCCAGCCTCTCACTGCCTATGCAAGTATAGATAAGTCACCCCTCTAGCAGGCCTTACAGCCCTAAGGCAGGGTGCACTACACCATAGGTGAGGGCACCAGTGCATGAGCACTGTGCCCCTACAGTGTCTAAGCCAAACCTTAGACATTGTAAGTGCAGGGTAGCCATAAGAGTATATGGTCTGGGAGTCTGTCAAACACGAACTCCACAGCACCATAATGGCTACACTGAAAACTGGGAAGTTTGGTATCAAACTTCTCAGCACAATAAATGCACACTGATGCCAGTGTACATTTTATTGTGAAACACACCCCAGAGGGCACCTTAGAGGTGCCCCCTGAAACTGTATCCAACTATCTGTGTAGGCTGACTAGTTCCAGCAGCCTGCCACACTAGAGACATGTTGCTGGCCCCATGGGGAGAGTGCCTTTGTCACTCTGAGGCCAATAACAAAGCCTGCACTGGGTGGAGATGCTAACACCTCCCCCAGGCAGGAGCTGTAACACCTGGCGGTGAGCCTCAAAGGCTCACCCCTTTGTTCCAGCACCGCAGGACACTCCAGCTAGTGGAGTTGCCCGCCCCCTCCAGCCACGGCCCCCACTTTTGGCGGCAAGGTCGAAGGAAATAATGAGAATAACAAGGAGTCGTCACTGGCCAGTCAGGACAGCCCCTAAGGTGTCCTGAGCTGAAGTGACTCTAACTTTTAGAAATCCTCCATCTTGCAGATGGAGGATTCCTCCAATAGGGATAGGAATGTGACCCCCTCCCCTTGGGAGGAGGCACAAAGAGGGTGTACCCACCCTCAGGGCTAGTAGCCAGTGGCTACTAACCCCCCAGACCTAAACACGCCCTTAAATTTAGTATTTAAGGGCTCCCCTGAACCTAAGAATTTAGATTCCTGCAACTACAAGAAGAAGAGGTCAGCTGAGCTGAAAAACCCCTGCAGAAGAAGAAAAGAAGACACCAACTGCTTTGGCCCCAGACCTACCGGCCTGTCTCCTGCCTTCTAAAGAAACCTGCTCCAGCGACGCTTTCCCCAGGACCAGCGACCTCTGAATCCTCAGAGGACTGCCCTGCTTCAAGAAAGACAAGAAACTCCTGAGGACAGCGGCACTGCTCCAAAAAGACTGCAACTTTGTTACAGAGGAGCAGATTTAAAGACCCCTGCAAATCCCCGCAAGAAGCGTGAGACTTGCAACACTGCACCCGGCGACCCCGACTCGACTGGTGGAGAACCAACACCTCAGGGAGGACCCTCCGGCGACTCCGAGACCGTGAGTAACCAAAGTTGTCCCCCCTGAGCCCCTACAGCGACGCCTGCAGAGGGAATCCCGAGGCTCCCCCTGACCGCGACTGCCTGACTCTAAAAACCTGACGGCTGGAAAAGACCCTGCACCCGCAGCCCCCTGCACCTGAAGGAACGGAACTTCAGAGCAGGAGTGACCCCCCAGGAGGCCCTCTCCCTTGCCCATGTGGTGGCTACCCCGAGGAGCCCCCCCCCCTTGCCTGCCTGCACCGCTGAAGAGACCCCTTGGTCTCCCATTGACTCCCATTGGAAACCCGACGCCAGTTTACACACTGCACCCGGCCGCCCCCGCGCTGCTGAGGGTGTACTTTTTGTGTGGACTTGTGTCCCCCCCGGTGCCCTACAAAACCCCCCTGGTCTACCCTCCAAAGACGCGGGTACTTACCTGCTGGCAGACTGGAACCGGGGCACCCCCTTCTCTCCATTGAAGCCTATGTGTTTTGGGCACCTCTTTGACCTCTGCACCTGACCGGCCCTGAGCTGCTGGTGTGGTAACTTTGGGGTTGCTCTGAACCCCCAATGGTGGGCTACCTTGGACCCAAAACTGAACCCTGTAGGTGGGTTACTTACCTGCAAAAACTAACAATACTTTACCTTCCCCAGGAACTGTGAAAATTGCACTGTGTCCACTTTTAAAACCGTTATTTGTGTTTTATGTGAAAAGTATATATGCTACTATAATTATTCAAAGTTCCTAAAGTACTTACCTGCAATACCTTTCAAATGAGATATTACATGTAGAATTTGAACCTGTGGTTCTTAAAATAAACTAAGAAAATATATTTTTCTATAACAAAACCTATTGGCTGGATTTGTCTCTGAGTGTGTGTTCCTCATTTATTGCCTGTGTGTATGTACAACAAATGCTTAACACTACTCCTTTGATAAGCCTACTGCTCGACCACACTACCACAAAATAGAGCATTAGTATTATCTCTTTTTGCCACTATCTTACCTCTAAGGGGAACCCTTGGACTCTGTGCATGCTATTCCTTACTTTGAAATAGCACATACAGAGCCAACTTCCTACACTTGTAATTAAAAAAAATAACATTTATTGTAACATAATTGAAATGAATCCACAAGAATGTGCTTTAACTGTAACAGCAGCAAATACAATATTGTCCTCCATTGATACAAAAACATACTATGCTGCTGAGACATTCAAGCAGATTGCAGCTTTTCCTCATGTTATTCCAATCTACAGAACCAAAAAAGACTGAATGAAAGGATTTTCTCATTCCCTCTTTTTGGTTCTGAAAATTGACATGTTGGCTGTATTTGTTGCATCTAATGTGATCAAGGAATGATACCAATATCTGATGTGAAGAAAAGCTGCAATCTGCTTGATTATCTCAGTAGCACGCTATGCTTTTTGCACCCTGTTTGTATGTAGGACAAACATGTTTCTGCTACTTTTACAGTTACAGTCCCTTATATTGAGCTGCATTTCAGCACATTGGGTGTGTAAGCACATTATTGTGGATGATTGTTCTTTTCAGTTTTGTGTTAACAAAGGCGTAACATCACCCCTTCTTCCTGTCTGATATTTTCTTGGCCCAACCCGCAGCATGGAAGAAAACCACTCACATCATTTTGAGAGTTATTTGTGTGCCCTCTTTGTCCCTGTGAGACAGACTTGCAGAGGCTTGTCAGGGAGTGCCAGTTAATCACCCTATGGAGATTCCTCTCTTGCGTTAATCCTCTCCTGAGAGAATACTGTCACCCACCAAATGGGCCCGTTGTTCAGAGAAGGCTTTGAGCTGCCAGCTGGCCAGCAGAGTAATTTATCTTGGTTCAGTAGTTGCTCCAGACATATCTGGTTTGGTCAAGCTCAAAGAATTATAAATGCGGAGGTACATCAAAGAACAAATGTCCTGCTAAATTAATATTTTATATTCTTTCAGGATCCATGAAAACATATCATGTCAATGGCATTTCTATGCTGAGCCAATCCAAAACTGTACGTTTGTAGCATGTGTGGCTGTAGATATACATGATCTGCATATCCCTGCCATCTAGTATAGAGCTTAGATGATTGCAACTTAATTTTGTACGAAGAAGTCTTTCAAGGCATGAGGTCTTGGTGACGCCTTCTTTGGTCGTGGATGTGCATGATCACAAACTCCATTGTTTGATTGTTTTTATCTGCCATCGAGGTTCAGACTTCAATCAGCATTGCTCCCAGTCTTGACTAGTTTTTCAGTTCCAGGATTGGGCTCGGAGTCCATTGCCTCCTACCCCGTTGCAAGAAGGCTCTTCAATACACTTCTTATGGTGCCTATTCTGCTCATTGAACAACAGGGCTAGTTGGCTTTTGAGGCCCTTTGGGCCGCTGCATGCACCAGATTAAGTTTGGAGAATGATGATACACTCGAGAAGATGGAATGGATGCCTTTCAGTAAACACCCATTCTAAATAACCCTGGGCCAGTCTCCATTTCATCTCCAATCTCCAATCTCTGCCTAATGCCGTAGCACGACAATAGCTGGTGCGACTCCTGCTCAGAGATCCACATCAAGAAAAACCTGTCAGCGACATGGCAGATGGTAGGGTCACAGCAGAATGTTGATGTCCTCCTCTGAAACACTGAACATCTTTAGCGAGACTGACCTGCTCAGCACCAAAGAAGAGGAATTGGGTGAGTCACCGGACCTTGCAGCATGCCATCCCAGTCCAGAAATAATCGACTTGTTTGTTTTGGAGCCAGAGGAGGAAGATCTGCTGGAAGAATAAAAGGCACCCAAGGGTGCTCCATCTACCTCGGTTGGCCCTGGATCTCGTTTGAAAAACCATACCTCGTGTGAGTACTTTTGACACCCAAGCCTCTCTGAGAGCCCAGATGTGGCTGCATGTCAGCGCCAAGCAACGCCTCTCCGGGGGCTGTGCATAGAGCCCTGTGCCACCTTCAGTGCGTCTTCACCCTCGAGTGCTGGTCAACACCGAAGCAAGTCCTTGGAGCTGATGAAAGATCTTTCGAGGAGCTTCGACAAGCCTCGGGACCCAGTATGGCCATTGGCACCAAAAAATGGAAGCTAGCCCACACTCGAGCCAGAGTACCATTGATGCTGAAGCAGATACCTTCTTTGCAGAAACCATTATCTGCTCCTAAGTCTGCAGTTTACGAGCTTGAGGAAAGCTCAAGAGACTACAGCGCGAGCTGGGCGAAATGCAAACGAGGGTCATTACCCTATAGAGCACATGCAAGATCTCTGCCTCCGAAAAGTCCCTGCGAAAGAAAGTGCAGGCTCGCTGTTCATGAAGTTTCACCTCTGGACATTCCTGCAATAGGAAGTCTAAGAACAGAGCTTTTGCTCCTCCTACATCTCCACTTCTACTACCATATCCATCCATCCATCCACCACCACCACCCTCATCTACTGTGATGTTCCCACGAGGGATCACCAGAGTCCTACTCTGACACAGGCCGTCATAGCCCATATTCCTCCTGCTGAGGACTTTGTCCCAGTTTACCCTGGCCCCTTGGATGATCCTTAGGAGAATTATGACATGGACTCTGTCATACCTGGATTTAGAACATGTCCCAGTCAGGGCCTCCTGGTGAATTACACCACAGTGTACCACAGCTTTATTCAACTTGTAGCCGACTAACATAAATTGGACTTCTATGTCACTGCTGATGATGACAACTTTTTGGTGGAGACACTTTCAAAGACAGCATTGTGCTTAACGCCAGTCCATGCTCAAGTGAGTACTAAAATGAGATGTAGGGTCTCCTTCAGCAGCTCCCTGATCAATACTGTAAAAGTGGGAGGAACTTTGAAGATGGAAAAGCCAGCTCCAGCGCTACTATCAGATGTGCCTTGGATTCGGCAGGGACTGTAGAAAGAGGAGTAATCATCTGTCCTAAATCATCCTCTGACACCATCCCTGGCTCTGTGTGTCTGGGTTTAAGAGAAAGCTACAACACTACCTTATTAACATGTCATTTGATGGGGAGCACCTGTTTCGACCTCAGGTTGACACTAAGCTTGAAAATGTTAAGAACATGGAGACTGCCAAGGCCACAGGTACCCTCCAGTTGTTTTTCCGCAGGGGCTTCTTTTGGGAGCAGCAGACTTTAGGTGGGGTCCAAAGCCACTTACCCAGAACCAATGTAGTCCTATCTTCTGCAGAAAAAGAGTTAACAACAGGGTGGCAGAGGCTTCTCAAGGGCCTTCTTGAGAGGGAATAGTTCCAAGACAGAGGCACTCCCACTAAGGGAGGCTCTGCTTCCTGAAACGTACTTGAACCGCATCTCCCCAATCACAGAACACCTTTCAGGAGGAGACGTTAGTGATTTTTGCCTCTTCTGGGTGGAAATCACCACAGATCGATGGGTCCTATCCATCATAGAGTATGGCTACTGGCTAGAGCTCATCTCAACCCTACCAAACATCCCACCTTGCACAGCTTTACTCTTAGCCCAGAACATCTCATTACAGTAGGAGGTTCAAGTGCTCTTAGTCAGAGGAGTCACAGAGCCAGTGCCTTGTCTACACCAAGGTGCAAAGCCATTTAATTCCTATACTTCCTCATTCCCACAAAGAATGGCTCTTTCAGACCAACCCTAGAGACAGATGCATCCTGTCCGAACATTTCTACATCGTCACTTTATAGGATGTCTTTCGCCTGCTGCAGGAATATGTAGCCCAGAACAAGGCCTCCATCCCCCTACTGCACAGACTAGGGGTCACAAGTGAACACAACAAAATCTTACTTGGAACCACTTCAAGTCCAACCCCTCCTAGGATCAATCCTAAACACAGTTATGGGCAAAGCTTTTCCCAACGCCCTAGTAATGTACTTTCTAGGAATGATGGGCTCACTCATTGCCATGGTGCCCCACTCCAGACTACATATGCACTCGCTTCAAGAGTGCCTCTAAAACCAGTTATCACAAGCAGAGAATCATTTGGAGGATCTAGTGTTAGTAAGGGCCAGAACTCATTGCTATCTGCAGTGCTGGAACAGCAACAATTTGTTCCAGGGCAGGTCCTTTGCAGTCTAAATACTGCAGATGTCCCCCAGACGTACGTCACTTGCTCACTGTGCCCCTGGATTCAAGCTAGCCTGGCTAATGAGGGGTGATAACCTCAATACCGGTCCCCAGATGCTTGTTTCCGGTCCAGGGAGGACTTGGCGTGGCAGCAAGGTTTTGTGGTGATCCAATCCCACAGGTGACCATCAATGTGGGTTCACTTCTAGTTGGCTGAGGGGGGCACACCTCGACGACATGACAGTCCAGGGCTTATGGTCACCTCATCCATGGTGTCTACACATCAACCACTTGGAACTATTACCCATTTTATTTAGCCCTCAAAGCCTTTTTTCATCAGATTCAAGGCAGCGTAGTCCTTGTGTGCACACACATGACCACCATGTTCTGTCTTCAAAAACAAGGAGGCCCACACTCCCTTCTACAGTCGGCCCTGATTGGAATGGCTGCGCTCACTAAGTTCATCTTCGATCAGAGTATCTTGTGATAGTGGGCAATGACTTTGCAGTCCACGAATGCTGTGTACTCCATCCACAAGTCCTACTTCCCTACTTTCAGAGATGGAGCACCCCTAACATCGACCTTTTCGCCACATATGTAAGCTAAAACAGTCAGTCTGCACACTGGTAGGTGGTAGGGCTTCAGGGGGCACCTCTGAGTTACCCTCTGGGTGCATGCATTAATAAATCCACCATTGGAATCAGTGAGGGTTTATTTAATACTAAGTGTTTGATACCAAACAACCCTATTTTCAGTGAAGCCATCATGTAGCAAGGGAACTCATATTGACCACTGTCCAGCACATGTACTTTAAAATGGCTTCCCTGTTCACTCACTTTGTCTAAAAAGGTACAAAGACATAGCAGGAGCATATCTTGCTTTTGCAGATTTGCCTTCCCATGTAATATAATGCACCCTGCCTAAGGGCTGTAAGACCTGCTGTAGTGGTGTCTTACGTATAGTGCACGTAGTGTAAGGGGACAGGGCATACAGGCTGTGTGCCATCTTGTGTTTTCACTTTTAGCTGCACCAAGACATGTAGCCTGCAATGGCAGTCTGTATGCGCTAGGTGAGGTGTCCCTGAGGGTGGCATAATACATGCTGCAGCCCTTGGAGACCCTCTTTGTTGCCAGGGCCTAGGTACCAGCTGTACCATTTACTAGGGACTTGCAGGGGCAAATTTATTGCCAATTGGGGAAGAATTGCACAGTTTTAGAGAAAGAGATCTGGCACTGGGGACCGGGTTAGCAGGAACCCATTGCTCTTTCAGTCAAAATTGCATCAGTTACCATGCAAAACGTTTGGATGGCCATGTCAAAAAAGGGCACATGCCTACAAGATGTATTTGACATTCCTGTTATTCTCTTTCTACTTGCAAGGCATTATTCCTATTCTACTCGCTACTCCATTCCTACTTTTACCCTTTTAATGAAAAACGATCAAACAAAGAATTCATTGCCCCTGCGCATCCACAACCAGAGGAGTCACTGAGCCTTTGTGACTCAAAAGACTTCTTTGAAGAAACACAAGGTGCAAATGTCTAAGTCCAAAACTTGATGGCAGGAGTATGCAGAGCACATTAATCTACACACCATATGGAACTAACCGATGTTTACTGGGTAAGTAACCTAATCCTTTTACATGTTTTTTTTTAATCCAAAGTGTAAATACAGTGAAGCATTACAGACTTGTAAAGAAGAGAGAAAGGAGGCATTGCTTTCTGGTTTCTTTATTAAATTGTAAGACCTACACAGGCCAAACCCGTTTATTCTGAGTCCCTTTTGAATCATAGGCACTAGTTTACTGATTTCAGATGCATTCGAACAATTGACTTCCTCACCTAGCATGCACATATATTCGCAGGGCCATTTATCCCAGGTGCACAGCTGCTGGGCTAAGACTGGCATGAGTGTATACTGCTCAGGCCCATTTTGACATGCGCTTACTACAGGCGCTACTGCATTTAGTGGGCAGGACGGGTGAGGGGTGGGTTAATTAGGCAGAGATCTAAAAAGTAGAAGTTCTAAAGTGAAAAAATAAGCCTAGAGGGTTTAGAAGTCAAAACCCACCTCTTCACTCTAGCTATTCACACTTATACTGTTTTCCTTTAGATATGCATCTCATTGTGCCGGTGATGATATATCGAGTCCATATTTTTGTTATCCATTAAAGAAAGTGCTCCACGGGGCATATGTGCTGCTTGGTATGATTCAGTAGATTTTTATTGGTATTTAAACAGCCATACTTGGTGTACTTCACCCCTTCCCGTCCCCTCTTCCCTCGCTAATGTACTGCTCTATAAATGTATTTCCCCTCGTGAGTACCACTTATGGTTTCAAGTTCAAATGTACATACTTGGGGTTAATAAAAGTCAATATGCAATCAACTGTGGGGCTCTTAAAGTCCTTGGTTATGTCCGTGCTCTTTAATCTCAAGACAAAGTTCCGTACAGGTTCCAATTTTTTTTTTTTTACCTCAAAGGTCTGTTCCTCTTTGTTGATGGCATGCGTAAACTTTCCCTCCCTAGAATGAGGCACACACTCCCATTCCAATCATGGAGAGTAGGTACCTGTGCCAACCCCCTTCTAGCCAATAATCTTTAAACATTCTTCAGTTTTGAACAGTTGCCCCATCTACCCCAGTTTGCCTCAGGCATCCATCCAAGTGTTATTCAAGCGAGGTCTCTCATAACCTGAGAGTCTGAGATGGCCTTGACTGCTTTAAGCACATGTTGCCAATGAGCTTTTAGTTTGGGCACTCCCAAAGTATGTGTGGAGTTGTTCCTTCTTGCCAGCACTACTTCCAGCAAAGCCTGATTTTGTCGTATTTATTCCTAGAGCCAGCTAGGGTCTTAGGGCCAAAGCTGAAACATTTTGCTATCTTTTTTCCCTGCCCAGTGCATATCAAATTCCATTGTAGTTGTTTCTGGGAAGAAGTCCCTGTTGCACTGTATAAGGGTTCATCCCCAATCGTTTTCTTGTCTAAGGTGTTATTCACTCTTACTTGCTTTATTCCATTTTATGAGTGTTTTTTATGAGGTGTGTGTCATCCTCTGCTGTTCATATGTAGATTCTGCTCATATCTCTTTTGCATGACCCAGTGTCTGATTTGGGCTTATCTGTACCTCTCAGACTCACACAGTCCAAAGTCTGACTTAATTTGCTCAAAACACGGAAGCGGCACGGAAAAAGGGTCCTTTGTATCAATATATCATAAGAAGTAAGGGACAAACATGAAAATTAAAGGATACTGAATTTATGTTTATAGATACGGAGATTGGCACTATTACATGCCATAGTGGGATCAATAATGACAGTCAGAATATATTAAACTGACGTTAGGAACAAAACAGGTATAACCTTCTTCTACTCCCAAAATGGATGGGGATTTTGCAAGTACACCATTTCACGGATAGGATGATGTTTTTCCGATATTTGTAAAGATACTCACTTAGGATTTTAATAAGGGACACTGTTTGTCTTTTGAAAAATCACGCGTGGTGATGAATAGTCTTGTCGGACATTATGGTTTCCACGGATGGTATTGAAATCACAGTAACACATTGCATGGATATGGGAGATGGAAAGTATTGAAAATAATTAATGTACATTTATTATGTTTACTTTTGGATATTGTTTGTTATAGAAAGTCCTGAGGAAGTCGAGGGGTAATCCCCAGACGAAACGCGTGTTGACTGGAATTGAAGCAAATTTTGACTGGAATTTGAGCTTTTTTTGATTGGAACTGATTAGGAGAAATAAAGGACAACTCAAGTTAAATATGGGATTTTGAATAATAGGAGAACTTGTGTATAATTTTACCGTACCGCTTGTTATTGACTCTAAAATTGTGACGTGTGCTTGGTATATTTATTTGCATGGGTAACTTCATTTATGGTTATCATAACTAAGTTTGTATGGGGGGGGGTTTCTTAGCTTTAGCACCGTTTGAGTAAATTAGGTTTTTAATTACATTACATAAATATAAGGAGAGCGCCTGTATTGCCCAAAAAACACCCTTTGGTAGTTAACGCATATTCATCTTTATGTGATCCTAGCAGGCATAATTGGTCACTTATGTGCACTAACTGCCTTTTTTCCGACGTAGTCTTTGTCTCGCTAGGCAACAACATTGTTTCTGTATCTTAAGTCCTGCTCTTTCTGCTCTGCACTCTTCTTTAAGGAAATAACATACTTATTGGCAGAGAGCGCTTGTTTGTTTTGTAATGAGCAGGATTATTTTATTTGAGCTTGAATGTCTTTTTAATTACCTTATCTTTCAAAAGATGCGTTTTAAATCGCCAACCCTATTGTCTCCTTCATTCAGAGACTTCCCAGTTCAAGAAGCTCCTTTTTGACATTTGGTTCAGATAGGGACATGACTACACGGTCCAATGACCTTAGGTGTTCCTTGAGCCCTTAACTATTAAACATCAAGTGTCCCCGTATGTATGAATTATGTGACACATAATGCAAGTAATTGGATTCACCTGTATCGGATAGCCTCCCAGTTCCTTCCTTTGAGTGCAGAGCTGTCGCCTTCTCTTTCCCTCCAGCTTGAACTTCCAGACTCCTCATTCAAAACCAAGTTCCTGTCTCTTCATAGTATCAGTAGTAGCTGCTCTCATTACGTTTTAACAGTGTAAGGAATGCTTTTTTCCTTTCATTTGGGGCATATACTAGGGCGCCCAACTGGCATGGAAGCAAATTCTGGACAGTGATTGTAAAAATTCATGGGAAAAGGTCAAAATTCAACATAGGTCAGTTTTACGGACACAACGGAGGAGGTCTCACAATTGAAAACTAGCTGGCTGACACAAGCACAGGTCAAAATAGGTTTATAATCCATGGTTTGTATAATGCATACAGGTATTGATCACAATTTCAAATGTAGGTGGATTTATTTAAGTACTGAAGAAGGAGCCAACATATAAACATCAGGCAGAATTTGACAGTCAACATGAGGGGCTGCTCACAATTATACTGTGTACCATATTTCCTTTTTTAAAGGAGGGATTGATGAAACCTGAGAAACAAGGTGCTGGGGACAGCTTGGCAGTTTAACATGGCAAGGTAAAGTCAATTTACAAATTCTTCAACACGATATCTGCCTTCACGTGCCATAAAACCTTTTCATAATTTGGCCGATTTAAATCTGCACCTTGAACAACATTTTCATTATCTAAGCAACTATTAGCTCAAATGTAAGATTTATTAAATGCCACTTTATGGGCTTTTAACAACTTGACTGTCAGTTTCTACTTTTCTATGAGCAGATCATTTTCTAATCTCTTTTCAATTTAAATCGGCAGACATTACCACCTTCATTGATGAATCAGTTACTTTATCTTAAGCTTGGGCAAATGTTAACCCCAAAATGTTACAGTAAGCTTCCAAGGCTTCTAACTTTGACCACCTTGATTCTAGTTATGCTATTTTAATTGGGCTAGTACACTTGCAGGTTGACTAGCTCCCTTGATCAAATGACAAAAGAATACAAATGTAAGTATGTCTTGGTTTACTCAACCCTTAACCAAACTAAAACTTAAGGTTTTCAAAGCGAAATTGGAGAGCCCATTGTTCGGCAGAGCTCAAACTGCAGTTTGCAGACAAGCTGTCACAATATTAAAAAGCTATTTGCTTGACACGCCTTAAGTTTCACAGCTCCCTTATAGGGCACATAAAGTACATACAAAAAGAGCCTTTTAAAATAACTACCCACTCTCCCCTAGTTGAGCTTTTTAAACTGAGGAATTTTGTGACTCTTTAGCTCATTTCTTTGACATTGTGACTACGGTTCAGTCCTTTGTTTTAATTGATCATTCTTCCCAAATCCCCTCTCTGAACATTGAATAATCTACTCTAAATATTTGGGACAATTTTAACACTGTTGTACTTGACAATCTATACTGCCTCATTAAGAAATGTCAGTCTGGTTCTCCTAGTGACCTTATTTCGACTCATATTATTCATCTTGAGATTTCTGACAATAATGCCATTGTACAAGTAGTCAACTTGAGCAGTTCTTAAAAAGATCAACTTAGAACCTGAATTACCTTCTTATTGTTGACCTATTCTCAACCTGCCTATGGTAGCCAAAGTCTTTGAGTCATGTAGCAAACCAACTATGCTCTTTTCTGGAATCGATCAACCCGCTGAATTATGCACAAGTGATGTTTCAAACCCATTGAAGGACAGAATGAGCCCATGTTGCAGTTCTTGAATATCTCAGGAGAGCTGTGTGCAATAGTCCTGCCTCTGTCCTAATTTTGTATTATTTATTTGGAGCATTTAATACCATTGATTCCTAATTTTTGCTTTCTATATTAAGGGACTGTGACTTCATGTTACTGTTTTTTATCCTGGTTCTCTTCTTTTTAAAGTAATAAATATCAAGGAGTTGAGCTGGGTAATTTTCTCGCAGACATGTCTAACTACTGGTATTCTATAGGGTTCAGGATCTCTTATCTCTCATTATCTATTTGACATCTACATGCTTCCTCTTATGAAACTGATTAAGTCCTCTAGCTGTAGTATCTATGCTGCTGATAGACTGCTAATTCGTCCTCTTGATGGCTGTTCAATTGGTTTAAAAAACTGTTCTGAATTGCTGTTGTAATGTCAAACAAGCACTTTCAATGCCACAGGCCTTGCATTTGCTTGAGTTAGAGCTTTTAGTGTTGTAAACTCCTAACCAGACTTTTCTTGCCACACAAATTGAAAGAAAAATCAGCAGACTTTAAGAGCCCACATGTCTGTGAATTGAATGAGGACTTCTTCAGATTTCATCATAAAGGAGCATTAGGAAATGAGGTGGAGTGATCTGCCCGGAAATACAATTTGGGCCAGTTGCTAAAGGAAGATCTTGTGACTTATTTGGCCCATGCCATATCCTGTCAATCTACTATAGCCACCAGTCTACCCTGAATGGAAGTCTTCAGTTTTATTCACAGCTCTGTCCACCTCAGTGTGTGGCATATTTTGCAGTCTTTCACCCGGTGGTGATGGTGAAGGCAGCAGATGCAGTTCTTATGTGGGTTGTCTCAGTGAAGCCTCATTTTCCCAAAGGTGCTAGAGAATAGCCTGCATATAATACATTAGTATAAACTGACATCTGTACGACCTGAATTGTCAGGGGTTGTGTGTGTCTCAATCCTCTCGCCAGAAGAAACGAAGTTTGAGGTGTAAAAAAATTCTGCAGGGAGGAGAGGTGTTTTCGGCAGAAATAGATTGCACCATCGATGTGTCTTCCACAGGCTTTAGGCAACTGGTGGGGATAGCTGAAGATCTCCAGGATGCCTACTTCCATGTTCCAATCGACCCGAAACCCTGGAAATTCTTGCGGTTCAAGGAAGTAAGCACCCATTACTAACTTACTACCATTCGGACTTGGGCATAAGGTCAGCACCTTGAATTTCACCAAGATGTTAGCTCCAGTGGCAGGCTGTCTCAGACAGGAAGGAGTACAAGTATACCCGTACTTGGGCAACTGGCTGATAAAGGCATGCACATCCCAAAAGGCATCAAGAGATACAACAACCTGTCTATCTCTGTTCCACAATTAATGAAGAAAGTCGCATCTAACACCCACAACCACATCACCGTTTTGGGAGCAGAACTGGATACCTGACAAACAAAAGCCTTCACCTCTCAGGAAAGACAAGAAAAAAATAAAGGATTTGCAGTGAGGTTAACCACAAGTAAGTCTGTTTCTGTCTGACTCTGCAAGTCATTTCTAGGGATGTTCTCCTCTGCCATTCCCCTCATCCCAAATTGCCATCTCCACCGAGGCCACTGCAGAAGAAGCTAGACGAGCAATGGCTACAGACCCACAGATCATTCAATGACTTCATTCAGATTACGTGGACATTGAGGCAAGCCATGCTATGGTGGTCGCGCAGGACCAACCTCTCTGAAGGTCTCTCACTTCTATCACAGATTCCAGAGTGTGTAATAACAGACATGTCCCTAGAGGATTGGGGAGCTCATCTCCAGGACCTCACGGTCAGAAGAAGATGGACTTCCCAACCATCAGCTCTCCATATAAACCTCCTGGAGCTAAAGGCAATTGCTTTAGCATTGAAATCTTTCCTGCCCAAGATAATAGGATCATCAATGTTCATCTGCACCGGCAACACCACAAGCATGCACTACCTAAACAAGCAAGGTGGAACATGCTCACCAGCGCTATCTCATAAAGTGCAGGAGATATGGAACTTGACCCTTCGCCATCAGATAACACACAGTAGAACATGTCAGGGATATTGAAAATCCTCACATACTCATTGAGCAGGACCAGAACCACCTGCCACAAATCGAAGCTCAATCAACAAACTCTAGACAGTCTTTTCCATCGTTGGGGCAAACTGAACTTAGACCTGTTTGCAACAAGCGAGAACTAGGAATGCCAGATCTTTTCCAGTTGGCAACCACAGAAAGAATTGTGGGGGTAATGCATTCTTGATCAGATGGTCAGGGATCTTTGCTTACCCTTTTCCCCCAATCCCATTCATCTCAAGGTTTCGCAGGAAAATGAAGAGAGCCTTGCTGAGTTCACCTCATTGCTCCGAGGTGGCCCAGGCAGTTTTGGGTCACAGCACTTTTGCTCCTTTCGGAACGACCTCACATCCAGCTGAAACCAGTGGCAACACTGGTGAACCAAGGCGAGGTCCGTCATCCCAACCCGACATCATTTCATTTGTCGGCCTGTTTCCTGAGTTCAGTGAGTTTGACATGATGGATATTCCATCCGACTGTAGAGAAATACTTGTGAATGCCAGGGAACAGCCAGGTAACAAGTCCTTCAAGCTTCAGTGCAAGCACTTTTGTCTCTGGTGATTGGAATCAAGGATTCATCCATTCACATCGTCACCAGAGCAGATAATTGTGTATCTCCTTCATCTAGAAGAATGGTGCCCTTCTCTCTCTTTCATCAGAGTTTACCTGGTGGCGATTTCTAGATTTAGAAGGTGCGTTAATATACCTTCACTATCCTCTTCGAGAATCATAAAACAGTTCCTTAAAGGACTATTCAGAACATTCCCTCCTGTGAAGCTTCCTCGTTCTTCTCCTTGGCACTTTAATATTGTGCTTTCTCAACTCATGAGACATCTGTTTGAACTCATTCACATGGCAGAGTTAAAATATGTCTGTTGGAAGACAGTACTTCTGTTGGCGCTTACTTCAGCCAAACAGGTGAGCGACATTCAAGCATTCACAATTAAACAAAATTTCCTCCAATTCAAAACACAGCGTGATCCTCAGGACCAGTCCTAAATTTATACCCAAGGTCCCTTCAGACTTTCACCTAAACAAACCATTAATACTAAGAACATTCTTCCATAATCCTCAAACAACGGCAGAGAAATCATTACATACATCCAAGGTTTCTCAGGAAAATGGAGAGAGCCTTACCGAGTTCTCATTGCTCCCAAGTGGCCCAGGCAGTTCTGGTTCATGGGCCTCCTGCTTCTCTTTGAACAACCTCATGTCAGGCGTCAGTCTGGATCCTGAGATTTTCCCAAACAGACTGCGTCGGTAGACTCCACTTTGTGCACTTGGGTGGAGCCTATATAGGACTTGCAACATCATATCTGGCACACGCGAAGCCGATCCTCAGCACTCAGGGGATACTGCTTCAAGGAAGTCTTCACATAAAACTGGGTTCAAGCCCTGCGGATCCTGTCATAGGGCAATGTCCTTGACATATCTGCACCTCATCTGCTTGTGGTGTTTGGAGCTCGACCATGACCCAGAGTTGTGCTCTGAGTGCATGGCCATGAATCTAAAAGCTTTGAGGGAGCGGTCCCTAAACTCTTGCCAGCCCGGCGCATGGTTCAGCGTCCCTTGCAATCTCGGTCAAGAAAAAGTTCCTGGGAGCAGTTACAGAGCCCCCCTTTATCTTCGTCACTCTCCAAGTCCTCGGGCGGTTGGGTAAATCAATGCACAAGAAGAAATCAAAGAGGAATAAGCGTTCTTTGATTTCACTACATCCGTGAGCCAACAAGACGAAGGACAGGTAGCTTTGTCGCTCTAGGCCTTCCCTGCGTCTGCTCCACACCTCCCTGAGTTTCCAGGATCCAGAGTTATCCATGTCGAACTCAGGGTTTTATGACGACATACACCTCATGTTTCGGCAGTCTGTCTCCTCTGGGAGCGCCTTTTGGGCCCCATGGGGGTCAGGAGGGGCCCCCTCGGGTTCCACACTAGTAGCATCAGCCTCGACTACAGCAGGTACCCATGGATCCGTTCCTGTATCCAAACCAGAATTGTTTGTACGACCTCGACCTTCCCCCAACATCAGTTCCGACATCGACGCTCTCAACGCCGCATATGCCCCCGGGTGGCGTTGACCCCATTCCTATTGCCGACTCAACACGCAGCTGGATTGGCGTGACGTGACGCCGACTCATACTTCGGCAGGGACCTTGCCCCCTATGTCAGATCCTGACCCTTCTTCTTATGGTTTGGAATACGGGGAGGAGTGTCTGGACCCTTTAGAATACCAGCTTGAAGACTCTATGCACTGGCCGGATGGACCTGGGTGAAGCCAGTGGTAGGGATACTTCCGCTGACCCTGGCCTGCTGTCTCTCCCTACCATGACTACAGAGGAGGGAGTGTCCTATTCTGTTAGTGCAGAGGGGCTGAGGTCCTGGACCTCGAGCTACCTTCAGTGACAGTCAGGACTAACCTTCTGACAGAGGTGCTTCAGCATGGAGTTTCATCCTCTGAACCTCTTTTGCCATTTAATTAAGCCCTTACTGGGTGCCTAGTCCAAACCCAGCACCAGGCTTCCTGTGAACAGGACAATCACCTGTCAACACAGACCTTCTCCATATTACTCAGCGTTCCTGACGAAACACCCCACCCTTGAGAGCTTGGTTATCCAAGCCTCTACGTCGCAGGGTGCATTCCCTTCCTCACTCCTGGATAGGGAATCCAAAAAGCTGGATTAATTTAGGAAGATTGTTTTCTTCTTCCAGTCTGGCATTGCATTCCATGAACACTGCATGCCTTTTGGGCCATTATACCCATCCTCTATGGGATACAGCTGCACAAGTGCTGCCACAGGTCCTGGAGGAGGCCTGTGCTGTACTCCCCCAAGCTGTTATGGACAGGAGAGACGCAGCGAAGATCACAATCAAATGTGGGCTGGACACAATTACTCACTGGGCAGAACAATTGCATCAACTGTGGCCCAGTTGAGGATGGTCTGGCTTTTCAGGGGATGTCCAATCTACCCTTATAGCATGCCCTTTGATGGCATCCATCTCCTCGGAGACAAAGCAGTGCTTTAGGGATTCTCGTGCTACACCCTGGTCCTTGGGACTCGCAGCTAAACCCCCCCCCCCCCCCCTTCAGTCTGTTTTTCACCCCCTTCGTGGCTACGGAGGGGGCACCCCACCACGTCTGTTCCTCTCCAGCAACTCTTCCGTGCCTGCTGCCCAGACTCTGACTGGCGAGGGACTTGGGATCCACTGTCCTCATGGATCAGGGAGCCAGCCTTCCTAGTCTGACGATTCCCCACCAGGTAACAGTTGGAGGTAGGATTCACCATCACTTGCTCCTCTGGCAGTCCATGACATCAGACAGTTGGATTTTGCAGATCGTCCAAGGGGGGCTACTCCCTCCCCTTCGAAACTACCCCTCCATCCATGCCACCGTCCTGCAATCTGATAACGTAGGATCACCTGCCCCTTCTCTGTGAGGAGACTACAGCTCTCTTGTCCAAGAGAGCCATAGAGAAGTTTTCTGCGCCAGACGTAGGTCATGGTTGTTATTCCTGCTACTTTCTGGTGCCCAAAAAGGACAAGGGCCTCTGCCCTATCCTAGACCTTCGGTCCCTCAATCTCTTCCTCAATGAAAGTGCTCACTCTAGCTCATGTCCTACCTGCACTGGACGCAGGAGACTGGATGGTAGCGTTGGACTTGCAGGACACTTATTTCCATATGCCCGTCCTGCCTGCTTACAGATGTTAAATGCGGTTCACGGTAGACCACGAGTATTTACAGCACCTACCTCCACGACTGGCTGATGAACACGGGTTCACCCTAGCCTGTTTTCTCCCACCTTCAGACTATAGTGGACCTCCTGCATTCACTGGGGTTCACTATAAATGTACCAAAGTCACACGACCTCCCTCTCGGACGCTCCCTTTCATTGGAGCTGTTCTGGACACGATGAAGCTCCGGTCTTATCCTCATGAGCAATGAGTCCAGGATGTTCAGGTTATAATGCCGATGTTTCAGTTTCTATCCTGGCTTTCAGTGAGACTGAGGCTGTTGGCACTCTTGGCCTCCTGCATTATGCTGGTGACACATGCCAGATGGCATATGCAGGCTCTCCAGTGGAACCTGAAGTTCCAGTGAGCATAGCATCGGGGAATCTCTCCGACATGGTCCAGATCTTCGAAGGAACTATTAACAAATCTTCAGTGGTGGTTAATAAACCACGATTGGGTCACAGGCAGATCCCTCTCTCTTCCCCAACCAGATCTGACAGTAATGACAGATGTGTCACTCCTCTGATGGGCACCATGTCAGATGAAGATCGGAGGCATTTGGTCTCCAGCAGAGTCCGGACTCCACATCAACCTGTTGGAGCTCTGGGCGATCAAACTGGCATTGAAAGCATTTCTTCCTTCTCTCAAAGGGAATATAATGCAGGTGTTCACGGACAACATCACTGCCATGTGGTAATGCAGCAAGCAGGACAGGGTGGATTTGTGGACCCTTTGTCAGGAGGCTCCATGTCTCTGGACATGGCTGGCACATCAGGGCATTTCCCTGGTGGTTCAACACCTGGCGGGCTCTCTGAATGCCAGAGCGAAACTAACTCAGTTGACAATGCCTGGTCGACCACGAATGGCATTGCCATCTAAGCTGCGCTTCCTTTCCATCTATCCTGACAAAGTTCTGCTTTGCACTAAGGCTGCTTTCCTACCAGTAGTGATTACACCCTTTCATGTAGGCCAGTCCATTTCCTTGCCTACTTTCAGCGCACCCTCACATCCTTCTAAGAAAGAGGAGAGACTCCACCGCCCCTGGACCCAAAAAGAGCGTTGACGTTCTACATTGATTGTACCAAAGAGTTCCGGGTGGATGAGCAACTCTTTGTTGGTTATGTGGGTGCGAAGAAATGTTGGGCAGTGCAGAAAAGTATCATCTCCAGATGGGTTGTTCTCTGCATCAAAATGTGCTACGCATTGGCTAAAAAGCAGACCCTAGAGAGTTTGCGTGCTCGTTATAACAGCGACAGCTGGAACCACTTTGTTAGCAATGTGGACATCCTTGCACACATTCACCAAACATTTCTGCGTGGACAGTCAGG
Source organism: Pleurodeles waltl (assembly GCF_031143425.1). NCBI lineage: Eukaryota > Metazoa > Chordata > Amphibia > Caudata > Salamandridae > Pleurodeles > Pleurodeles waltl. The sequence goes on from NC_090446.1 coordinate 943,086,940, forward strand.
TCTGAAGGGACGGGTACTGCAGGACTTTGTAGTATAATCTTGGTTAGCAGACCCACCTCCAGGGATGGTATTGCTTGGGTATCTATTCTAAGGTAAGTAATCTGTAACTAGATGTCTTTGTCAGATGAACAATTTATTTACTTTCGGTAATGCCTTATTTGGTAGAGACAATATCTAGATTTCTTACCGACCCACCCATCCTCACCTCTCTGCAAACTGATTTCTAGAGAAAGGGACTTCCTTCCAGGGCCCTAGTTTTGATGCACCAGTGGCCAGTATTCTTCATGGCAAAGCGCTTCTGGTGTGGAAAGTCGTGAAAAGAAACAGCCAGCACATTGGGGTGGTGCCTATTTAGGACCCACAATGTCCCATCTGGCTCGTGGTGCTGACTGACGGCACGCAGGGGTACTGCTCGAGAAAAATCTCCGGATATAGACTGATTCCTGTGGGAAATTTTAAGGTAAGGCATCTGAAACTAGATAGTGTCTCAACCAGGTAAGGCATTACCGAAGTTAAGTAACTTGTTCATATACATTTTTCTCGTGCTCGAAAATCTGAGAGACTGGACCCTCTGTGGTGAAGATTCTAAAGGGTGCTGTCGCCTGATTGGCTGGACTTTGGGTCCTTTCCAATAACACTAATAACCTATAAAAGGGAATGTCCTTTACATTAAATTCAATGTAGTTTTTTCTTCACTTCTTTTCTATGGTACCATGGGACTCTCACTTCGATGGCGGGGAATGATTCAACCATATGAATATATGAAAGAAACCATTAATGGAGAATTACACTTACAGGTAAGTAACTTATTTTCTTATGTAATTAAGTTCAGAATAGGGAAAATGTGTAATGCAAATCAGTCATTGAGAGCTAAATTTAGTGCAAAATGCCTTCTCATTTCAATTGATGCAAGAATGCATTCAACACGGTTTGCCACAACACTCATCAGAAAACTCCACAAGCTTGGCACTCAAGGACCTGAACTCAACAGGAACTGCAGATTCCTCACAGAAAGAACCCAAAATATTGGACTGCAACCCTTCATATCAACGTCCAAGAGTATAATCTGTGGAGTCTCCCATGATCTACTTTTGGCCCTACCCTTTTAATGTTTACATGACTCTGCTCAGCAACATCTTCTGATTCAAAGGCATCACCTTCATCTACTATGTCCAACTCATCCTCTCCCTGAAGACGATTACCACCAGAGCCAACTTCACCATTTGCATGCCTGTGAAGACAGAATGGATGAGAACCAACTGCTTGAATCTCGGCTCCAACAAGATAGAAGTACTGGTCTTCAGAAACAGGAACTCCCTGTTGGACGCCACTTGGTGGCTTGACGGAGCTAAGACCAACACCCACTGACCACGGCAGAAATTATGAGATCATCTTGGATAACAAACTCAGCATGATGGCACGAATTAACGCAATAAGCGCTGCCTGCTTCCACATCCTGTGTAAGATATGAAAGGTCTTCAAGTGGCTCTCACAGAGCACCAGATACATCTGTCACACCAGTACTCATCACACGCAGACTCGACCACGGCAATGCACTTAATGGCGAAATCTCCAAGCACCCTACACAGGCGTCAGACCATCCAGAATGCCACTGCACGACTTGTCCTCAACCTCCAACGCCACACCCACATCTCACCTCAGAGAGCCCTCCTGGTTCCCTGTTCACAAATGCCAAATTAATCTTCTTACCCGGATATACAAAGCCTTGCAAAACACTGAGCAAGCATACATGAACAGCCGCAAACACTTTTACTAGCCTGCCAGGCACCTACTCTCAGCCTCACTCGCTCAGACACCTGCATCCACAAAAGCAGAGTAGTAGGTCTCTTGTTCTCCTTTGCACAGAAAACATGGAACGGCATCCCACAACACATCAGAGACTCCTTGTCACTTCTAATGACTCTACCACATGTTCAAATGCATGCTCAAGCCCCTGTATACCTTCACAGGTGGTTAATGCCCTTTACAAATTGACTGAACATAAGTGTTCCGTTTCTCACCCAAGCCTTATGTACTCAGTACTTTTGAGCTATTATCTCATCCTTTTGCAGAAAAGCCCTGTATTCATGCTAGCAAGGCCGCTTTTTTCACCTACTCGTCATCTCTCATGAGCAAATGCTAGGGAAGACTGTGAAGGCTTCGCCTTCAGGATTAACAGTTTAACCAGCTGATTGGCCGCAGGAGAATTATGCCTAGAAGCAGATCTTTTACCTTCCACTGGCTGAGAGCTATCATAACCAGAAACCAATGGTCTTTCTTATGGAGCCTGAGACTGGGGTCAATGATCGAATGCTTGCTACAATGCTCGAAGATGCACAATTAATACCTTCATGATTAAATCAGTCAGTTCAGTCAAAGAGGCAATACAAGGCAACATGTGCTAATCCATCCTTTATTTCCCCTTTAAGACCTCTTCAGAGGAGTGTGATCTGAGTGCTTGTAATGCAAACTGTCTCTGTGGCAGTTTGATTGAACTGGGTAACGTGTGTTGGGACTTCCTCAATACCTTGCTGGAGATCACTGAAGTCCTTCTTTTGCAGAAGCCTTAGCAACAGGCTCAGCAAACATGTTTGTACATTTCCAAGACGGAAGCATAATCCTCCAGAAAGGGATCATCAGCGATCATAATCGGTTGAGCCCAGCATAAGGATAGCTGTGAAGCAGGCACATTCCAATCAAGACTGGACAAGATAAGCTGAACCAATAGAGCACAAAAGCAGTTTTCTCACCTTCAGGGGATCCCATTGAATTTGGGGCTCCCTTATCTGGCCATAGGAGAGTCCAAGGTGGATGTGTGGCTAATGTAAACCAGCAGTCTGAGTTTGTTGCTGTTGGTTGGTATATAACAAATCCTGGAGTTGAGGATCTATGGAGCTGAAGCGCCGGCCACTCTTTGGCTTTGCTATCTGTTGAGGGCTGGGTGTAGAAATTAGACTTTCAACTATTTCTTGGGGGCACTAAAGAAAGAAAGACCCACTCTGAAAGCTGAGGTGTTACAGAGTGGATTCCCTCTGCAGAATAGTTCCTCAAAGTACCAAGAAGAAAGAGCCAAAGGCAGAACGCTTCAAGGTGCTATGTCCCAATTGTAGGACAGTTATTACAAGGTTGATGTTTTGGATCTGGATAAGACCAGGATTGTAGCTTAGCTCGAGTTGTCACAGGATTATAGTTGAGCGGATGTTGGCACATCTGAAGTAGAGCTGGAATTTGTAGAACTGGATCAGTTAGAGCTTTAAGGACTGGTCCAGGAGTGAAGAAACCAGTGGAGGCGATGTGACACAATTATATACTAACTGGAAGCTCTGGATACACTAGCTATTTTCTCTCTTCCCTCGAGCTGTTGCCTCTCCTTCCTTCAACTGCCAGCCATTGTGCCTCTTTCTCCACTTCTTTCCAACCTTTTGTGTCTCACATTTTTGTAATATGCCTCTTTAGCCCCCCCCCTTTTTTTTAAAGTAGATAAATAGGGCCTGATGTACCCTTTGATCGGAAGGAGTAAAAGCAGTCAGGGTGGTAGAGGGCTTCATATCTGCCTCCCTTTCTTTACAACACCTGCCTAACTTAGAGCTCACCTACAGTCCTGCTGATCTTACAAAGCCATTTAAAAGGTTGCTGTCCGTCTGTCATTGGTGATGCTTATGTTACACATTTTAAGGCCTTTCTGTTTTTTCCCAAAACAAACTCCCAAAAAACAAAACCTAATGGCCCCAATACCAAAAGAGGTTTCTCTCATGGTGGGGGGGTAATTTTAAATGTTTGTTTTTCTGGCTGGTGATAGATAGTTTAAAAAAATAAATAAAAAAAAGACAACCATCCGTTCACTCTAAATAGGGGGGGACGACCAAACGGACTACCTCTGACCGCTTGTACTCATTTGGGACATTGAAGGAAGCGGAGTAGATTTTATTCTGTTGGCGTAAACCTGGCGGTCCCCAGACTGTAAAGAGGGCAGGCAGACAAAGAGTTTTGCGAATAGACGACTCCATAGCAACTTAGCTTGATACTATATATACTATGGAAGCAGTTGCCTTTGAAAGTTTATTTTATTTTATTAAGGCGAAACAGGAGGCTAGGCAGATAGTCAATGCAGCATTGAAGAAAAAATTGAACTGTGCTTCTGGGTCAAGAATCTTCACTTCCATTCACTAAGGGTACTGGGTTTCCTGCTAACTGACAGTTTGTTTCCACAGTTATGGTCTGTGAAAACTGGGCATGATGTAAAAAGGATGTGTTCAGACCATTACAAATCATTCAGTATCTTTAAGGCTTATTTGCACTTATTTCTGCATTTTTGTCTCTGTAGAAACTCTTAATTTGTGATGAAGAAGATTACACCTGATTAGGATGTGTGACGGTGCTACTGCTGTTCATTGCCCGGAAAATCTGTGTCAATCTGTTGTTTGTTTTTCTGAACTCCCTCTTTGGGTTTTGCAGATTGAACTGATTCAGGTTCACGTGCTGTACTTTACTCTGCCATCTAGGTGTTGGGTTCAGACAAACATGCTAACACAAAATAACCTTTTTACTTAGGGGGTAGGCCAGTGAAGGAGTCAGTATGACTCAAGATAATATTGACCCCATGCCGGGAATGCCAATGTACTGGACCACCATCTTCAGATTCTCCTTTCCACTATTGAGTTCTGAAGTATACATCTCATTGAAGGGCTAGTTCTCTTTCATGCGATTTCCATTGTTATTCATTTACACTGAAGTGCCTCCTCAATTGTGGTGCTCCAGAGTGCTGACCAAGTGCCCTCAGCAGTACATTATTATAAATATATTGCAAGTAATGTAGGAGATCCATAATCATATAGAGGAGCAAGGCTGAAGGATGAGTTCTTTTATGAGGTCATGGAACTACAAGGTGATTTGCAGTATCCTCCTAATGTGCAGCAGAGGATATTTTATTCTTTTGTAATATATGGTCACATCATCACCTTTCCCATAAACAGCTTAATCCATAGTGCCTTTCTCTTTCATGTTCATTGCAGGCAAGAAAACTAATAGCAGAATCTGTTCTGCAAAAGCATACACAGCAAAAAAGCAGTTAGTTTTACCAAAAATACATCAGAATCAGTTTAACATCAATCAGATTTAAAAATGCTGTTGCTCAGATTGCGTAGAAACGTGCAGAGATTCTACCTTTCCTGCTTATAAAAACATACTGTCATAAATATCTTCTTTCTACTGATCACATTTTCTTTATAGAAAAAACATAAGAAGATGGAAAACAAGAGTTCCTGTTTTCTTTGTTTCAAACACAACTGTGTGAACTGCCTTGCAACTTGGCTACTGGTTCTGGCAGCAGGCTTTTTGATGTCAGAACTAAGCTGTAATGATTTTCAGTTGAACCACTATGTCATTTCTTTATTTTAGGTAACTAGATGCCTCAGAAGCTATGCACCAAGGATTTAAGTGGTTTGTGGGAAAGGTATGTATTACAAGGAATAAACTATCCTCTGCTTGTACATAAGGATATTTCAAGTCGCCTGAGAGTCCCACAACCTTTTAGAGGAACTCGACCTTCAGCCTCGTTCCTGTATATGGTCATGGAACCCCTTGGTGACATGCAATGTCCTTATAAAGTACTACAGGGCGTACTTTATCCCATATATAATTTTCTTCATCAAAGCCAATTTTAAAAACTAGTCTTATTTTTGTTCGCTATATGTAGAAATTATTGACCAAATTGTGTTTATTTTTCTTAAAAAGACATCAATTATAGTTAAACATGAAGTGCGCCATGACATCTACATGTCCATGAACACACCTGCGTAATGATGTTGATCAGCTCCACAAGATGATGAATTCATGTTTATGAAATAGCAAGCTGCCACTATTCTGTTTTATTTTTTTTTATTTACCATTCCAAGAAGATGGGTGGCACTTGAACTGGTAAATAAAAAAGAAAAAAAAACATGAGCGAAAGTACATTAATAAAACAAAGTGGCCTGGCAGCAAATTACATCGCATGTGTGAGAGACGTGGGGATGGATGGAGTAAAATTAAGTTGGGGCTGAGCAGAGCACAGACAGAGTAAGAAAACCCATGCACTTCCGCAGACTTCTAAAGAAAATAGTAATCTTCTGATTATAAGCAATGGAAGGAAATGGGCCATTCAGTCTAACAGATGGTAAAGAAACTATGCTCCAGGGGAAAGGACAATCACGGGAAAGGAATGCCATTGAATAAGAAGGAAACAAATGAAAGTGACTAGAAAGACAACCAATTGTAAGCAGTTGCCTGGCCATAAGCCTACTAAAACTTTGGTATGGTTGCAAACATGCACCTAGAAACTGTTTGTAGGCTATTCCAAAAATGTTCCTAGATATAATGTTTTCACAAACATTAAAGTGAAAGAGAACAGGTGCTCTCGGTAGCTAGACTGCTGCCAGCAGAGGCTGATAACTGGCATTACACTCCACCAGTATTTCATCTTGCATTCTTGGTATCTTGGTAGCAGTTATTTTAGTTCTTTTTTTCTGGCTTCTATCTTGAAGATTCTGGACCACTAAGCTTGGCCTATTTTTTTTTTTGTAGTTTTCCTTAAAAAGCGTTCTTGTCCTGTGCAGTTCTTTCTTTATTGGTGCATTTTAAGTCTGAGTGTATTTTCAGCATTTCCTAACATTAAATATTTTCTTTTTACTGCTTAAATGGCTTCTCTCCTCAAGCAATGCCCCTGGAGTGACAGGAGAAAAAATGTATAACGACCCATAAGACTGATGTTTCTTGTGCTTGCCTATTTTGCATTGTCCAAACAAGTGATCTGATAGAGACTTCTAGCTGCAGCTTCCTTACCTTAGAATTCCCTGGCGTCAGCTTCGGATCCGGAGTTTTTTCTGAGCAGTACCCTGCGCGCGCGCCGTCGGACGGTGTCGTTCGGATCCGCGTGCGTCGACCAGCTCCGCGTGCGCCGTCAGCATCGTTGGATCCGTCTATGACATCACGGTTGTCTATATAGATGCCGTCTCGGCGCACGTATGTTAGTTCTTTTCCTTCCGTGCCGGTTAAGCGCAGTTTTGGAAGGAGCTACCCTGCTTCGACGGTTTGTCGGCGCTTTTTGGGCTGTTTGGAGTCCTGTCTTCGAGAAAGGATTCAAGCCGTGTGGTGCGTGTCATCGCACCATGTCGGTGATGGATCCGCACCGAGTTTGTCTTTGGTGCCTGGACAAGGACCACGATTCCACCTCGTGCTCCGATTGTCGAGCCATGGCGCTGAAGGCCTTGAGGGAGAGATCCCTTAAGCTTCTTGTGGCCCGACATTCGTCTTCGGTCGACGCGACTCCGCGGAGGTCACGGTCTCGCAGTAGGAGGAGGTCGTGGCACCGCTCCCGGAGCCCCAAGTCCTCTTCCTCGCATTAGAGGTCATCGGAAACTAAGAGGCACAAGAAGAAGAAGTAGTCCAAGCGGACTTCATCTTCGCCACGCCCGTCGACCGACGAGGCGTCTAGGGAACGTCGACGTTCCGAGCGCGGTTCTGCAGAGCCGTCGCCAGGGTCAAATCTGCGTCTTCCCCCCCTTTCCGGGGACCGGATTGACCCCCACTCAAATAAAAGAATTCTACGAGGCCATGCGTCTCGTCTTTGAGCGGGCTGTACCCTCGGGTGGGTCTTTGGGCCCCGCGGGGTCGGCGAGGGCCCCTTTGGATTCGACGCCGGCAGCTTTGGCCTCGGCGCCGTTGGGGACCTCAGGATCCGATAACGGATCTGGACCGGTGCCGGTCTCTCACAGTCGACCTCCTTCGGCACTGGGTCCGACATCGACGATTCCGCCACCGGTGGCAGCCCCATCCTTATTCCGGATGATCCGGAGCTGGAGCGACGTCGTACGACGTCGACTCGGACTTCGACGGAGCCGATTCGGCCCAGATCATTGTCTAAGCATTATTTGGAACAGCCAGACGCAGGAGAGGAATGGGAGGGGTCTGAGGACCCTTTAGAATCCGGATTGCAGCAGGACTGGTGTGAGGATCTAAGGGAGGCCAGTGGACTGGACACATCACCAGATACTGGTATGCTCTCTCCTCCTAATGTGGCTACGGAGGAGGGGGCTTCTTTCGCTATGGTGGTACGCAGGGCAGCTGAGGTCTTGGCCCTAGATTTGCCTACGGTGCCAGTCAGGACGAATATCCTGACAGAAGTGCTTCAGCCGGGGGTGTCAACATCGGAGCCGTTGTACCCCTTCAATGAGGCTCTTAGACGTCCTTCTGGGTACGTGGTCCAAACCCAGCACAGGGGCTCCTATGAATAGGACGGTCGGCCGCCGCCATAGACCCGCTCCCAGCGACCCCAGTTTCCTGACACAACACCCCACTCCTGAGAGCTTGGTTGTCCAAGCTTCTACTTCCCTTGGTGCCTTCCCTTCCGCTCCCCCGGATAGGGAATCCAAGAGGCTGGATCAGCTTGGGAAAAATATGTTTTCTTTATCCAGCCTGGCATTGAGGTCTGTAAACACCTCTTGCCTATTGGTCCGTTATTCCCATACTTTATGAGATACGGTGGCGCAAGTGCTGCCCCAGGTCCCGGTGGGCGTATGGGACACTGTCACCCAGGCTGTAAAGGATGGGAGAGATGCAGCCAAGTTTACAAATCCGGTGTGGCTTGGACATGACCGACTCGCTGGGCAGAGCGATTTCATCATCAGTGACCCTATGTCACCACGCCTGGCTACGTTCTACTGGTTTTTCAGGGGATGTCCAGTCCAGCTTGATGGACATGCCCTTTGATGGCTCTCGCCTTTTTGGCGAAAAGGCAGACTTCGTGCTTGAGAGGTTCAAGGATTCTCGAGCCACGGCCAGATCCTTTTCGCCCCTTCCGAGGCTTCAGGAGGGGTGTGGTACCACGCCAGCCACAGTTTAGCCACCGTCCTCAGGCTTCACAGCATCCCGGAAGAGGACATGATCGTAGTACCATCAGACCCAGAGGGTCTGGCCTGAGGTCGGCCACCACGCAGCCCCACTCCACTGCGCCCAAGCCCTCCTAGTGTGGTTCTGCGGGATCACGTCTGTCCAGTTGGAGGGAGGATTAGTTTTAATCTCCCTCACTGGCTTTCCATCACCACGGACAAGTTGATCCTGCAGATCATACGGAAGGGCTACTCCGTTCCCTTCCAGTCTTTCCCTCCTTCTATCCCTCCGACAAAGGAATGACTGATGGAGGACCATTTAGCTTTACTCCGCGAGGAAGTTACTGCTCTTTTGGCCAAGGGAGCCATAGAAAGAGTCCCGATATCAGAAGTAGGTAGTGGTTATTATTCCCGCTACTTTCTGATTCCCAAAAAGAACAAAGGCCTTCGCCCTATTTTGGATTTAAGGGACGTCAATCTCTTCCTCAAGAAGGAGAAATTCAAGATGCTCACTCTTGCTCAGGTTTTGTCTGCCCTAGACCAAGGAGACTGGATGGTAGTGTTTGATTTGCAGGATGCGTATTTCCATATTCCTATTCTGCCAAGCCCCAGGCGTTACCTGCGGTTCAAGGTGGGCCACAAGCACTTTCAGTTTACCGTGCTTCCTTTCGGTCTCACCAGTGCCCCTCGGGTGTTCACAAAGGTGATGGCAGTGGTGGCAGCTCATTTGCGCAGGTCAGGCATTTCAGTCTTCCCCTACCTGGACGATTGGCTGTTGAAGGCTCCTACGCCCCAGGCTCTCGTCACCCACCTCCAGATTACGGCGGACCTCTTGCATTCGCTGGGTTCACTATAAATGTGCCGAAGTCACACCTGACTCCCTCTCAGAAGCTCTCTTTCATCGGAGCTGTTCTGGACACAGTGCAGTATCGGGCTTATCCTCCAGATCAGCGGGTTCAGGATATTCAGGTTATGATTCCGATGTTTCGGCCTCTATCCTGGATCTCGGTGAGACAGACTGAGGCTGCTGGGACTCATGGCTTCCTGCATCCTGTTGGTCAAGCATGCCAGATGGCGCATGAGGGCTCTGCAGTGGGACCTGAAGTTCCAATGGGCACAGCATCAGGGAAATCTTACCAACGTGGTTCAAATCTCAGAGAGGACTGCGGAAGATCTGCAGTGGTGGTTAGTGAACTGCGAATGGGTCAAGGGCAGACCCCTCTCCCTTCCCCAACCAGATCTAACGGTAGTGACAGATGCATCACTTCTGGGATGGGGCGGCCATCTGGGGGAGGTGGAGATAAGAGGTCACTGGTCTCTGGCGGAATCTGGGCTAGCATTAAAAGCATTTCTTCCTGTTGTGAAAGGGAAGGTGGTGCAGGTGTTAACGGACAACACTACCGCAATGTGGTACTGCAACAAGCAGGGCGGTGTGGGGTCGTGGACCCTTTGTCAAGAGGCTTTATGCCTCTGGACATGGCTGGAACAGCAGGGCATGACCCTGATGGTTCAACACCTGGCAGGTTCTCTGAACGCCAGAGCAGACGAACTCAGTCGAAAATGCTTAGAGGATCACAAATGGTGTCTCCATCCAGAGGTGGCGCAAGGACTCTTTCACCAGTGGGGAGAGCCTTGGTTAGATCTGTTTGCCTCCACAGAGAACGCGCAATGTCAGCAGTTTTGCACGTTGGAGTTTCCAAGGGGGCTATCGCTAGGCAACGCTTTTCATCGCGAGTGGAGTTCAAGACCTCCTGTACGCTTTTCCGCCTAAACCACTTCTGTCCAGAGTTCTCAAGAAAATCAAGAACGACTGGGCCCAAGTAATCCTTGTGGCTCCGGATTGGGCACGGAGAATTTGGTATCCAGAGCTTCTCAAAATGAGCATCGGTCCTCCAATCAGACTGCCACTTCGGGAGGATCTTCTGTCACAGCAGCAGGGGAAGGTTCTCCACCCGAACCTGTCAACTCTGTGCCTTCATGCGTGGAGATTGAGCGCGACAGTTGATGGTTTATAAAGAATCAATGTTCCTGAGAACAAGGTGGTTGATGCTACTCGTCGCACCTCTGTGACCCAGAGGTTTCAGGTAATATATTTTTTAAATTTCAGTCCTATGGTGGGTGCCAGCCTGGTGCAAGAAACCCAACCACCAAGGGTTTCAAAATGCACACAAAGGCGGAGAAGACACCGCCTATGTCATGTGCTGTAAAATACAGAACGCGGGAAAAACTAGCAACCAGGGCACTCCAAATGAATAAGTCCGAGATAATTAAATTTTCATTAGAACTGTTTAATCCTTTGTGTTGAGTAGTCGAAAGACATCTCCATAATAATTAAGTCCACATAGTAGAATAGACATATATGAAATCAAGATCAGCCAACACGTGTTTCGTCCTCACGGACTTTTTCAAGGCTCAAAAATAAATAGAGTTTGGGTAACAACAGTAGCTTCTGTTACCACTCCAATGGTGGTGTTTTCTCAAGATCTAAGAGTAGTCCAATAAGGTATATGACTGTCCCTTAAAATCAGGGGACAGATATATTTGTTACAGCACAGGTCCTGTGATCATAAGTGTATCCATAGTATACGTGCACAATGTCAGAGGGGCCTGTTTGAGACCCAACCTGTACTGCCCCCAGACTCCGGGAGTCAACGAAAAAGCAGCGCGAGTAGAGCTTCGCAGCATATGATAAGGCTGCCGTGTATTGTTGGGAAGGCAGCCTTATCATATGCTGCGAAGCTCTACTCGCGCTGCTTTTTCATATGCTACACTTTGGCGAAGAAGCAGCCTCCTGAGGGCTTGAGAGCTCATTCCAGTAGGGGGAAAGGTGCAACCACTGCGTTAGCATATGTCCTACTGGTGGTGGACATATGCCAGACCGCAACGTGGGCTTCTTTATACACGTTTGCGAAACACTACTGCCTGGATAGCCAGGTGAGAAGAGAGGGGCATTTTGCCCATTCTGTCTTGCAAGACTTCCTTATATTAAAAAAAAAAAAAAAAATCTCCTTCAGACCCACCACCATGGGTTATAGCTTGGGTATCTATTCTAAGGTAAGGAAGCTGCAGCTAGAAGTCTCTATCAGATGAACAAGTTACTTACCTTCGGTAACGAGGTATCTGGTAGAGACTCTATCTAGCTGCAGATTCCTTACAACCGCCCAAGCCTCCCCGCTCTGGGGAAATTTTTTCTAATGTGGATATGTGTGTATATATATATATGTTTCTATGTGTACATATGTATATTTTTTGATTTTGCCAACTTTTGCCTTTCTTACAGGCATGAAAGTGTTTTTACTCCAAACAGTCAAAGAGGTTAAAAGTGTATTGTGCATGTGGATCCGAAAGATGTCGTCCAACGGCGCGCGGGCAGGGTACTTCTCAGAAAAAAATCCGGATTCGAAGCTGACGCCAGTGAATTCTAAGGTAAGGAATCTGCAGCTAGATAGTCTCTACCAGTTACCTCATTACCGAAGGTAAGTAACTTGTTCTTCTCACTGTCTGAAGTTTTCCAGAAGGACTGTGATAACACAGTAAAAGGTTCATATTTATGGACAGCAATAAGCCTGAATGCGTCTGGAATCTGCATAGTAGAGGTCTGCAGAGTGAAGAAAAAAGGGCTTCCTTTTCCTAAGCTATGAACTACATCTCTGAGAACTCCCGTAAGGTAGGTTGAAAGCTAGTAGTTAAGGTGAATTATATTGAGGACTGTTATAGTGTCTACCTACTTGCTTTCGAAGCACCACTGTATGTAGAGGAAGACCAGATGTGGATTTCCGAACTTCAGTTCTTCTTTAGCCTCACCCCATGTCATCTCTCTCACTATCTTGGATTAAAAAGTTGATGGCTAAACAGGTTCCTGCCATGTAGCGTTCTGATTATTCCAAAGCTTCTCTTTAGCCTACAAGGGTGGCGACTCCTCAAGTAGTGGATTATTTATTTCACCATCTCCTGTACCTCAGTTCTCATTTCCTTCCTCATGTCAGGTGTCACCACGCTATGCTGCCCCACCGTTTTCTGCTTCACAACTTTAGTCACAGCGGTGCTTTGCAGAAATGACTGGTTTATGTTGAACTCACAATAACAGTTTGCCAAAACCTTACTCAAGGTAGGTGTAGAGATTACTAAAAGATCCTGGACAAAGGTATTTTGGTAAAATTCTCTAGAACCAAATCCATATTATCAGGGCAGCAGCAGGTTGATTTAACTTTTTGTGGATTTATTCATTTACTTACTAATGAAATAGACTGGTTAACACGGAAGTATTAAAATGCGTTTGGAAGAATACCAAGATGTGCCCTCATGCTTATGTGGTTGCTACCACAAAAGCAGTCAATCAAGACAGATGTTGCACAGAAGCTACATGGACAGTCTCAAAAGAAGGGTGAATAATCTTTGAGAACTATATTTAGGTACAAGGAAGGGGAAGGCTTTCCAACGGAGTGAAATTTCTTTTTAATATCAGTGAAAAAACCTTGATCACAAGAACTCTTAAATTGGTAATGGCTACAAGCTATACCTTAAAGGAAGATAACCACAGCCCTGATTTAGAGGTAGCATTAGGCACACTTCTTGACACTTGGTGGGATCAAAGTAATTCTGGATGTGGTCTACACAGAATCTCCTGCAGGTGAATAGATATAAATGTCTAGTGGAGGGAAGTTTAGTTTCCATTGAAATGAACATACAGTTCTGAGGAGTTTCCTTAAATGTCCCGCTGAGAGTGGCTGCTTCTGCATTTTGAATAGGTGGGTAGTGAACTGTGTCGAGTTGCAGAATTCTCTCAAAAAGACATTTGTAGATTTTTTTCTGCTTCCTAGGAAACACCTATAGACCTCATACATGTCAGAGTGTTTAGGAAGTACCCTGTTGTATTACGCTTTTGAAACAGTGTGTCTTGAATGATGGAAGGGAGGAGGTAGAGGCTACAAGGAGTGCTTCCAGAGGATTTATGTGGTATGATACCGTCTTCAACCATCTCCATCTTACTTGGAGATGATCCATATGCACTGCCAATCTCAATAATAAGGTGTCAGTCATGATCATTGGCAATGGAAGTTCCACGGGAAAGGAATTGCTTGGAGCAAACATTTTGATTGGCACTACCATGGAAAGGACTGGTTCACTGCCTGAAAAATTGTCATCTGCTGGAATAGTGACCACTGCTTTGCAGACCACAACTAAACTATACTCTGTAGAGACAAACATGAGGTACTATGAAAATGTAACACTCAGTTTGTGCCAGCAGAGATGAGATATTGCACACCTCCAGATGTGCCATCCTCAGAAGAAAGTGTGATGCTTCGGACAAACCGCAAAAATAACACAGCAAGAAAGTGTGGCATGTAAACGCTTACTAGTATGTGTTGTGGCATTACTGATCCAATTGTTGCGATATAAATAAACTTTCTTTCCTTTAAGACGTGTGTGGCCAAGAATGCCATGAAAAGGTTCTTGGGCCAACTTGAGTCAGAACGGTATAACCATGAATGGTAGTGATCATTATCCACAGAAACCCTCCAACATCTGATGCTTTTGTGCTATCGGAGCTAGAAATAAGTGCCCTGAACATCTGACACACATCCACTCGCCCTGTTGAATCTGAGAGTAGATCTCATGAAGGGCCGGCATACTGAATTTCTTCTTCCTTAGCTCTTATTTTGCTTTTACAGGTACAGAATGGGTCTCAACTCTTGGTGGGTTGTTACTTCAAACCAGAAAGTGACTAAGTAAATTCCCTTACCTTTGTGGTAATGTGGAATCCTCCCCATGGGTAGTTTTCTCTAGAAAGAGGTACTATATGTGGTGGTAACTCAAACCTGAGAAAATATTTTTCTACAGTATTAATTACCCATCTGTCTTTTGCACTCTCTTGTCTTTTGGTATAAGCAATTATAATGCTATTCATAATTGAGTTGCCAATAGAGGAGGTGGAAAATTGGAGTTACTGCTTGCCCAAAACTGGACATTTCACTGCAGCTGCAAATGTTTGCTGAGTTCCTCTTCTTCTGGACAGACACCTTGGCTGGAAAAACTAAATTTTTCATTTGTTGATGCTTATGTTGGATAGTCCTCCAAGTGGCTCATTTGCAGGTCTAAGAAGTGGGGATTTTCCATAACAAAAGAGTACTTACAGCTTCACCTCTAGAGAATGAGCCTTTGGTCTACAATATAAGATGTAAATTAGCCTTCTTGTAATATAGGCTGGTGTGAAACAATATCCATGCAGCTAAACCCGTAAGAACAGGTCCATATCTTATAAAGAAATATTTGGTCTTTCTAGCTTTTTTCTTGCTATATCTAGATAACATTTCATATCCTCTTAATTAAAGAGGTCTCTGGGGAACATTTTTGTAGCTCTTAATATTTCTCTTTCTCTTCACTGCCACCTCAAAGGATGGGCTTCTATTATAGTCACTGCTTTCAACTATTAGTGGAGAGCCCATGTTGGAGAACTAATAATTTACCTGTAACTTTAGTTCTCTTTCAGGAGACTCGCCAGTGAAATCCTAAGCAACCCTCACTCCTTCCTAATGGAAAGAATGAAGAATTGTTTGAGTTCTATGCAGAACTGTGAATCCCCTTTACGAAAGAACTGACGTAACTGCCACTGCCAGGTCATAATGAAATATTGGTGGGACTTGCTTCCTCAAAGCAGCAATGACCACTTTATTTCTCTAATGGCGTAGCCCATCTAACTGCATTGCCTATGTTTTATTTCATTTTTCCTTTTAAAAACGTCAGTGAGTTTTTTTTTTTATAGTAAGTAGTTTTGTTTAGTGACATGTTAAAATTGTTGTCTTTTGTTAAGAATACAAATGCACTGGGAAAAATGTTTTGTTTTTAAAATTGGCTTTTTTGAAGGCTTGTTATATGTTACTGCACGATGTGGAGAAAATATATAGGGACTGAAAACAGTTAAGTCATCTGCGATAAAAGGATAAAGACTCAATATTGAAAGCACCAGAAAAAAAAACAAGAACATTTTTTGTTTTCAGTTCCATGAAAAACTGAACACTTCAACAGGAGGGGAAGCTCCAATAGAGTTTTTTTTTCAGAGGCATTGGTTTTATTTAAATGCGACTCCTGGGAATTTCGTTTATTTTTGTTGTTATGAACAGAAATTCTTTTAGATTCTGCCATTATTGGTCCCTAAGCAAAGTTGATGTTTTCTTTGTCAAATCAGAGCTTGGGGGCGACGGGATGAGAAGATTGTTCAGTTCTGCGATGAAATTGCATCAGCTGGTGTGGAAGATGCACTTTGGTTACAGCTCAATGCCGAGTGGGCCACCATGTTGATGCAGCCTGCTCTGCGTTCGTGTTTTGCTTTTGAGAAACAAACATCCATAACGTAGGTTTAATTTAGAAAAGCAAAAACAAGTCTAAGATTTTTTACCCTAGAAGTGGTGGTCATTGTTAATTTTTCCCTGCATTTCATGGCAGGCCTGGCAGGGAAAAAAGGAATTGGTTGTCCTATCTACGTAGGGCAGATTTCCCAGGGCATTAATGGTGATGGCTCTCTGGTGGTACTTACGTTGCTACCTGTGATTGCCCACTTTTGGACCCATCTTATGAAACCTTAGTGTTCTTACTGTGAGGAGAAAAGCGACGAATGCATCCCTTATTAGAAACATCCCTCTTGCTAATGTTTGCTGAGCAGCCACCTGGAAATCAGTTCACGCCTTTGCGAGGCACTACTGCCTAGACTCAGACACATGAGTGAGCAGAGTTTTTTTTTTTTGTTAAAGGTGTTTCTTCTTTCTCCTCACTTCTTTTTTGTTTTGTTACTCGATAGACAGACCGGGTGTTAATTGAGATTTTCCTAGCCTTGGTGTCTGAAAGGCTAGATTTTATTAAAGACACGGAGGCGAGTATTATGTGTTCTTTTTTCACTTTAATAGAATAGCAGCCAAGAAAACTACAAATCCCAGAAACCCTGGGAAAAAACTACCATATTGCATCACAAGGAGAACAACCAATCGCACGTCGAGTATGAGTACAACTATCTTGACTGAGGGCAACAAGCCCTCTTTTCTTGCGAGAGTCAGTCAGAAGAAGAATCCGAGAGCCAAATAAGAACAAAATACAAAGTCAAAAGGGCGGCTAAGAAATCCTTAAAGGTGTTCATCAGAAACAAAGAAGTGTAAACTGGCAACCAGGAACTTTGTTGCGACAGTGCTGGATACAGAGAAGCTGAGTGCAAATTAACTAGACGCAGCACTGCTGGTTGAAGGCAAAGGAACTGTGGAAAAAATAACAAGGAGTGTTCATGTAACTGCGGCGGGATAATACTTGTATCTGTGTCTTTAATAAAAACTAGCCTTTCAGACACCAAGGCTAGGAAAATCTCAATTTTATTACAAGACTGGAGGCTCATATTATGCTCGTTCAAAGAAAGGATATCACATTGTCTAACAGGTGATCAAGAGGTTTACAATAAAATGTTCTAAATGTATTAACGTTTGACCAGTCTGCAGATCTAAGAATATTGTGTAAACCAGCCCCTGCCTAAAAGGTGCGAGAGGCCTCAGCCCTTCTCACTGAATGAGTGCCAAAGGAAAGAGTAGAGACACCTGCAAGAGACATGAGCCACTTATCCCAACGGGCCAGGGTAGGGGCCGACACATGCCTATGGGGTTTCCAAAAGGAAATTAGTATTTGAGAAGAGGAGATACTTCTGAGATCTGCAGTTCGAGAATCGTAAGTCTTTAAACAATTACCAACACACAATTTGGGTTGGGGGGGAAGGGTAATGCACAGATGATAAATTGGTCTTAGTACGCCTATTGACATGGAAATAAACACCTAAAGAGGAATAACGTAAAGAGGAAACCTCCAGAGCTTTAACGTCAGATACTCACTTAATAGATACCAAACACAAAAGCATTGTTGATTTGGCAGACAAATGTTTGAGCGATAAGTCAGCATTATCCGGCCATGCAAAAAAAAAAATAGTACAGCATTGACATCCCACATAACACTGTATTTAGGAGCCGGAGGCTTAGCAATACGTACTCCCTTTAAAAGTCGAGAGACCAACGGGTGTTCACCAATAGGTTGTCCGTCCACTCTGACATGCTCTGAAGAGATCGCCAATCTGTACGTATTAATGTTACGATAAGTTCTACCCTGAGAAGCCAAGGAAGCAAGAATATTAACAACCAATGTTACAACTGCTGAAATGGGATCTGAACCCCTGTCCCCAAACACCAGCTACACCAAGCCAGCCAGGGTAACTTGTCGACCTTTGTTGTGCCTGGAGCCCAGGACTGTTGGATAAAATAGACCGCTTCCTCCGAAGTTCTCCAGGAAGCCCCGAAACTCTCCAAGCTATGAGATGCAGGGAGGTCTCCACAACCAGAGTGTGAGGAAGACCATGAGGGTTCACGAGCAGATCGGGAACGGGAAGAATCAATACAGGGAAATCCGAAGCTAGCTCCAACAGGGTTTGATACCAAGACTGGGACTGCCAAAAAAGAGTGATCAGGACCAGGAATTACTATTGTCTGCACACATGAGCTAGAACCAGGGCAATGAGAAGAAACTGAGGAAATACATAGAGAAGGGAATTGGACCATGACTGAAGGATGACGTCCGTGGCCATCGACAGAGGGCCCGGCCTCCAACTGAAAAAGGAAGGAAGCAGAGTGTTGAAGCGAGAAGCAAAGAGGTCTTTCAACATGACGCCAAAGATGGAAGAAAGATGTTTGAAAACAGAAGGATGAAGACGCCAATCGCTTGAGTCGTAGATATGCCTGGAAAACCAGTCGGCCACCACATTGAGTTTGCCCGTGAAATATTCTGCCCTGACCGAGATGTTCCTCTGAAGACAGAATTCCCACAGGCTTCTGGCCAGTAAAGTGAGGTTTAGATCTGGTACTGCCCAGCCGGTTTATGTACCTGACTGCCGACAGGTTGTCCATTTTCAGGAGAACTGTGCACTTTACCCTGCCTTTTATAAAGGACTGGATGGCAAAGGAACCTGCAAGCATCTCTAAACAGTTGATGTGCAGTGTTGACTCAAGAATGGACCATGAACCTCCAGTCAAGAGTTGACCACATCTTGTGCCCCAACCTGTCAGACTTGCATCTGACTATAAGACAAGATCTGGGGTGGCAGAGAAAATAGTTCTCCAGTTCCTAGCATCTAAATGACTGAGCCACCAAAGAAGCTCTTCTCTGGATTTGGAATCCATAACGACTGGATCTGAGTAAGCGAGACCCTTGCGAAGGTGATGGATTTTTAGTCTTTGCAGAGCTCTGTAATAAAGAGGCCCTGGACAAATGGCCTAAATGGAGGAAGAAAGAAGGCCCACCAATCGAGCTAACGAACTGAGGAATGGATAAAGCATGGCGTATTTCCCTCTTTATCAAATCCACCTTCTGTTGAGGGAGTTGAAGAATTGAATCGAGTGTGTTCACTAACAATCCAAGGAATTCGAGTTGCTGAGCAGGTACGAGGATCGACTTTTGAGGGTTGATGAGAAACCCTAGACTTAACAAAAGGTTCCGACAAAGGTCCAGATGATTCAAGAGGCAAGATCTGTCTTGGGCCATTGTAAGAAAATCGTCGAGATAAACTATGAGCCTGACCCACTGACCTCTGAGGAAGACTATTACTGGCTTGAGAATCTTGGTAAAGTACCAAGGGGCTGAGGAAAGACCGAAGGGAAGTGTTTTGAATTGAAAGAAGGAATCTTCCCAATGGAACTGAAGAAACTTCCTGAAAGAGGGATGAATGAGAACCAAGAGATAGGCGTCCTGAAGGTCTAGACGGATCAACCAATCGCCCTGAAGCAGCAGATCTGAGATGAAGGATATTCTCCATCTTGAAATGGTGGTACACTACGAAATTGTTGAAGAGTTTTAGATTTATGACTGGCTGATGTTGTTTGTTCTTTTTGCGGACAAGTAAGATGGTGCTTAGGAAACCTGAAGGCTCAAAGGAGACACTTTCTATCGCTTGTTTCACTAATAAAGCCTGTATCTCCTCCTGAACCAGAAGAAACTGATTGTGTGAAAAATGAAGAGGTTGGGGAAGATGAATCTGAAAGGGATGCTGATTAACTCTGTGCAATAACCCTGGACGGTTTGAATAATCCAAGGATCCGATGTGAGAGACAACCAAATATTTAAACAGCTTACTAGTCTGCCACCTACGGGGAGGAAGGCCAGAACTGAAAGTTCTTACCTGCGAGTTGATCTCCCTTGAGTTTAAATCACCTGCTGCTCCATGGGAACGTCGGGGATAGATCTGGGGTTTGTACTCTTGATAGAAATCCTGTTGGAAGACTTGATTGAAGGAACCTCTGTTGAGGTATTACCCTTTTGATGCATAACTTCCGGCAAAACAACCCCTTCCTTTGCCGGCCCTGCCAAAAACCTGCTGGGAAAAAATTATTTTCATGGAAGATTGGGCCTTGTCAATAGAAGCAAAGGTAGACATATATCTACTCATTTTCATAATGAAAGAGTCCCCGAAAAGAAAACCTTCAGCTTTAGGACCTTCTTCCTTTGCTGCCAAGGAACTTAGTTTCGGGTCAGTCTTTAGCAAAATACTCCTGCGTCGCTCTTGGGAAATGTAGGCATTAGCATTGCCAAGCGTGCAGATTGCTCTCTGCGCCCAATTGGAGAGAGCTTCAGGGTCTACTTGGCTCCCCTCCATCCTTGCCTCTTCAGCAAAATCCAAAATCCTTGTTAAAGGACCAACAAGATCTAGCAGTCTGTCGTGGCAATTAGACCAGGCTCTGTCAACCCCTTTCTTGGGACCCTTCTCAACCTTAGTGAAGAATAACAACATGTTGGGATCAGTAGCGGGGGGTATCAACCTCCTTGGAAGGAAGGGACGGTCTGGGACACTCTGGCTTCAATTTCTTCCTATAGGACTTATCTAAAGCATGTCTCAAGTAAAACAAAACATAGTCAGACATGGTCAGAAGGGAACCACTCTGAAGAATTAGAGTGGTGAATCGATGTAGGGTCGAACATGGGTTCCCCAAAATGGTCAGCCAGATCATCAGACAATGGTAGGGATGAAATTGCACTGGGAGAAATTTTACGCCTTTTCTCCAAAGGCCTGTGATCAGAGACATCATCATTGACGTGTGTGAGATGTCACATCATCTAGAATATCATCCCCATCACTGTCTGTATCGCTGATATTAGGGATATCAAGGGGGGATAAAGGGAGCCCCGAAGGATCCGCCTCTTGGGTGGGAGGCCCAAATTTAATAGAAACGCTTTTGGAAGGAACACAGGAGGGCCCGTCAGAGGCTTGTATCATTTTTGATAGAGGCTTCTAAATTCTTGGAAATGTCAAGCATAGAAACTGAAACTGCATGCTGAACAGAGTCTTTGATAAATGACTTTAAATTATCTTTTAAAGACTGACCCTGTTCATCCCCAGACATATTGAAATAACCAGGAAAAAATTATTTGAACCCAAATAGCAAAGAAACTTCATGAAAAAACGGGGCTACAAACATGGGAACACAGAAGTAAAGTTTTGCAAAGAAAACCAGATATGCAGGGGGTTAACAGTGAGGGGAGTCCCTAGCTGGAGAGGGCGTGTTCAGAGGCGGGACAACCGATGCAAGAAACCGGTTGAAAATCCCCCCTGCCCCCCCCGTGCCCAAGGGAACACACGGCAATGAAAGCCGTGTGAAAAAGAGCGTTTGTAGTAAAGCGGCAAGTAAACAAACAGGCCGAGGCCCAGCACACAACAATGGCAAGTGAGCGAGGCGGAATGCCTCAGGAATACAAAACAAGCGCTACAAACGTTCGAAATGAGCACGAGGCTCTTAACAGTAAGGGAACATCGTTAAAATACATAACATGTAAAAATATACATACACTTATAGGAAAACACTATGAATAAAAAATGGCGAGTAGAGTACTTATCTTGACTGCGAGCAGCAAGAAAAGAGGGCTTGTTGCTCTGTCAAGATAGTTGTGCTCATTCTCTACGTGCCATTGGTTGTTCCCCTTGTGATGCAATATGGTAGTTTTTTTCCCCGAGGGTTTCTGGGATTTGTAGTTTTATTGGCTGCTATGCTATTAAAGTGAGCAAAGAACGCATAATATGAGCCTCTGGTCTTGTAATAAAATTTGCAAATCTAACCAGTGTTCAAGAAAATAGATGACGATCTCATGATGGATTAGGGCATGTTACTTTCCTGGAACACTGTGTCCAATGTACAAAGGTATTTTTTTGTCTCAAAGCCAGTGATTCACAAAACGCAGTTTTTATGACTGTATAATACTGCAATGTACAAAAGCTATGTTACGAGTGGGAAAAATCTTTCTGGCTTGCAGAATGGCTTTTGCAATCCATTATGTGTTGCAAAAAGCAGGGTCAAGAAAGAAGTACCACCCTCTTGTTTGTGATTGGCATTGCTATGTATCAGGGCTTTATGACCATGGTCGGGAAGCATTGGTGAGTTACAGAACAATGAGTTGGTGTTTTAACTGATTCACAAAGTTGAAGCCGTTCACAGTGGAAACACTTGCCTTGGGGGCATTCTTTAAAAATGTTGTCATTGAAGAAAAATGAACACAAGGTTGAATTCTGCTCTCTTGCTGGGCACCTTTTGCAGGTGTGGGACGTCACAAAATGCTTCCTGGTTCTCTAATCTTCATGAGACAGATGGGTTTGCAGACTCCTTTGCTTACCATTTTGTGATGCACCTGATTAGTACATAAATCTTTTTGCAAAAAATAAAGCAGCTCACAAATCAATTGTTGTGCCATTTGCCCATCCTCTTTTTCAAACTGCCTATTGTACATCAAGCCAGGGTTACTGTCAAAACCAAAAGCAGTGTAATCTGGCATTGAAGGATCAAACTGTGTGATCTAAAGGCACAGTTCAGAGATCCAATTTTGAATACTGATCTGTTTGCCTTCTTGCATTTGTGTTTTATAATTTTAAGACTTATTAAAATATTTCACAGGTTACTGTCATTTAAAAGGCATATTTTCTGGTATTCAAGAAATATCACCTTCATTGTTCGACTAATCCTAGTGTGTGAAAATAGAGAGCTAGTTTTACATGTCAGTAACTTTTCTATTTATGGACATTCTTCTGTCCTGTTAAGTGCTTCCCTTGAGAGCATCAATCCGTTACTTTCCCTTAGTCTGACAATAATATGCCGATCGCCTAAGATAGTTAGCATTATTCTGTTTGTGTGTTTTTTCTCCTCTTGCAGGTGAAGCCTCTTGGAGTGATTTGGGGAAAGTATCCCGAGTTCTACACAAAGAAAAACACCATCATGTTTGATGATATTGGAAGAAATTTTCTAATGAACCCTCAGAATGGGCTAAAGGTAGCTTATGATTGTCTATATGTCATGGCAATTCCCCTTCAGAAGATGATCTTTAAAAAGATAGGTTTTCTCTTAACCCATTCCTCTGTTGTTTACACATTGCCAGAGGACTGCTAACCTTTGACCCTCTCTGTCCATCCTTAATGAGTCTGGGGGCATCTACATTCAGGCTTTCTTTCCCGTGCTTGCGGGACCTCCCTACTCCCAGGAGATTGCTCGTGAAATTGCATGAATTGAACTCCTTTGTCCTTTTCCTGTGAATATGCATAATAATGATGACAACTAGGTCTGACCACTTACTGTGGCCTTCACAGATCCACCTTCATTGGTCTAATGACAGCTTGGTTTCTGACTTTTCCTTTATCTGTAAAGGGGCATTTGTTATTTTGTTCTAAAGCTATAAAGATGTGTAACCCTCTTCTGCTGTTCACGCAGGTCCGAAAACAGCAGAGTTCTCATCTGCCCTTCTCAGATTGGCTTCTGATTATATAGACAGATATTTTCTAACCATTTCCTCTATCCTTTAATTTGTCTCTGAGGATGCCTAGTTCTAACCTCTTCTTACATTCTTTATAGATCCGACCCTTCATGAAAGCCCACCTAAATCGTGATAAGGACAAGGAGCTCTTAAGGTTGTCACAGTATTTGAAAGAAATTGCTAAATTAGAAGACCTGTCCGATCTAAACCACAAGCACTGGGAGAGGTGAGCAGTAAAACCTTTTTCAAATTCGAAGCCTTACAACCCTTTGAAAGCATCAATTTCTAGTGCTCTCAACTTGGTATTTTCTCCTTTTTTTTTTTTTTTTTTTGGTTCCCTTTGTATGCGTTACGCTGTATTCAAAGCATATTTTAATGGTTCACACTTATAGGAATATCTGATAGAAACTTCTAGCTGCAGATTCCTTACCTTAGAATTTCCTGGTGGCAGCCTGGAATCTGGAACTTTTGCAGAGCAATACCCTTGCGAGCTCTGACGGGTGGCGTCGTTTGTATCCGCGTGGCGTTGTTGAAGCCGTTTGTGACATCACGGTCACCTGTAAAGGCACCACCCAGGTGCATGTGCGTTTTTTCTTTTCCTTCCGGGCTGGTTAGCATAGATCTGGAATTGAGTTACCCTCTGTCTTTTTTGACAGGCCTTTTTCGACCTTTTTGTCAAAGATTTTCTCAAGTCTGTGCAAGAATGTCATCTAGGAAGAAGAGGTTCAAGCCATGTGGTGCCTGCCACCGCCCCATGTCGGATCCCCTTAAGGTATGTCTCTGGTGTTTGGACCAAGACCACAACTCGCAGTCGTGTTCCATCTGCTGGGCCATGGCTCTGAAAGCTTTGAGGGAGCAGTCCCTGAAGCTCATGGCGGCCCTGCAGTCGACGTCAGTTATTGCGACTCCTCAGAGGTCATAGTCGAGGAGGAAGTTGCGGGACCGCTCCTGGAGAGCCCAAGTCCTCTTCATCTCACTCAAGATCATCTGGGCACTGAAGGAGGGCTTGGGGGGGGGGGAGAGCAGGGGTAAAGGCAGAAGAAGACAAGAAGAAGACTAAGTCCAAGCAGACTACGACTTCACCTCGGCCTTCGACTGACGAGGCAAGTAGGGAACATCGACATTCCAAGCACTGTTCCACAGAGCTGATGCCAAGGACGGCTTTGAGCCTCCCTCCCCCCCACCCCTTTCCAGGAGCTGGAACAACCCCCGCTCAACTCAAGGAGTTTTCTGAGGCCATACGTCTCGTATTTGAGCGGGCTGCCCCTGCTGGCGCTCCTTTGGGCCCCACGGGGTCAGCAGAGGCTCCTTCAGGTACTCGCCGGTGGCTTTCGCTCCGATGGGGTCTCTTGCATCCGATATCTGATCCGGAACAATGCTGAGTGCACACAGTTGGCCTCCTCTGGCGTTGTTCCCAACGTCGATGCGCCCACTGGCAGTGCGGGCCCAATCCTCAAACCTGATGATTTGGAATGGCGTTGTACGACACTGATTCCGGTGCTGATGGCTCCAACAGTGGCTAGATCATTGCCTGAGTCTTATTATGATCAACCAGGCATTGATGAGGAATGGGAGGTGTCTTAGGACCCTCTTGAGTATGGATTGTTGCAAATGGAGTGGTATGAGGAGTTAAGAGAAGCCAGTGGACTGGACACCTCTACAGATACTGCCATGCTCTCACCTCCTACCATGGCTACGGAGGAGGGGGCATCGTATGCTATGGAGGTGCATAGGATAGCTGAGATCTTGGACCTAGATCTGTCCACGATGCCAGTCAAACTAACCTCCTGACGGAGGTGCTTCAGCCGGGGGTTACCACACCAAAACCAGTGTTACCCTTTAAAGAAGCCCTCACTGATGTCCTGTTGGGAACGTGGTCCAGACCCCAGGACAGGGGCTCCTGTAAATAGGACAGTTGGACGCCGCCATGGCCCAGCTCCAAATGACCCTAGGTTCCGCACCCCACATCCCACCGCAGAGATCTTGGTTGCCCAAGCCTCCACTTCCCATGGCGCCTTCCCTTCTGCTCCCAAGAATCCAACAGACCAGACCAAGTTGGGAAGAAGACGTTTTCTTCCTCCAGCCTCGCATTGAGGTAAGTAAACACCTCATGCCTATTGAACCGTATTTCCCATACTTTGTGGGATACGGTGGTGCAGGTGCTGCCTCAGATCCCAGAGGGTGCACAAGACACTCTCACAAGCAGTCAGAAATGGGAGAGTTGCCACCAAGTTTACTATTAGGTGTGGTTTGGATTCGACTAACTCGCTGGGTAGAGCGATTTCGATAACAGTGGCTCTTCTTCGCCACGCCTGGCTTAGTTCATCTGGCTTTTTGGGTGATGTCCAGGCAAACTTTATAGACATGCCCTCTGATGGGCTCTGCCTTTTTGGTGAAAAGGCAGACTCTGCACTGTAGCGTTTCAAGGATTCTCAGGCTACGGCCAGGTCCTTGGGCCTCTCAGTGACCCAACAGTCTGTTTTTGCCCCTTTCAAGGCTTTCGGAAGGGTCGGGATAGCACACCATGCACAGACCAGCCACCGTCCTCTGTCAGGGCAGCATCCTGTGTGGGGAAGAGGTTGTGTTACCTTCAGAGGGTCTGGCCAGAAGTCATCCACCACCCAGCCCCCCTCCTCCACAGCGCCCAAGTCCTCCTGATGTGATTCTGCAAGACAACACGCGTCCAGTTGGAGGGAGGATTCAATTTCATCTTCCTTACTGGCTGTGGTGGTCCGGACAAATGGGTATTGCAGATCATACAGAAGGGCTATTCCCTCCCCTTTCAGTCTTTCACTCCCTCTATGCCTCCATTAAAAGAACAGCTGATAGACAATCACTTAGTTTTGCTTCACGGGAAGTTACAACTTTTGGCCAAAGGAGCCATAGAAAGGGTCCCAAAGTCCGTAGTAGGCAATGGTTGTTATTCCTGCTACTTTCTGATTCCCAAAAAGAACAAGGGTCTTCACCCTAGTCTAGATTTGCGTGATGTCAATCTCTTCCTCAAAAAGGAGAAATTCAAGCTGCTCATTGTGGCTCATGTCTTGTCTTGCCTAGACCAAGGAGACTGGATGGTAGCATTGGACTTACAGGATTTGTACATCCCCATCATGCCTACCACTGCTCGTGGTTCAAGATAGGCTACGAGCGCTTTCAGTTTTCTATGCTCCCCTTCGGGCTCACCAGTGCCCCTCGGGTGTTCACCCAAGTGATGGCAGTGGTAGCAGCTCACCTGCGCAGGTTCGGTTTCTGTCTTTCCCTACCTTGACAACTGCCTGTAGTCACCCACCTCCAGACTACGGCGGACCTCCTGCATTCGCTGGGGTTCACTGTAAGCATGACAGTCACACCTGACTCCCTCTGAGATGCTCTCTTGCATCAGAGCTATGCTGGACACAGTTCAGTTTCAGGCTTATCCTCCCAAGCAGCGAGTCCAGGATAATCAGGTTATGGTACTGATGTTTCAGCCTCTGTCCTGGATTTCAGTGAGACCGGCTCTGAGGCTTTTGGGCCTCACGGCCTCCTGCATGCTGTTAGCCAAATATGCCAGATAGCATATGAGGGTTCTGCAGTGGAAACTGAAGTTCCAATGGGCACAGCATCAGGAGAATCTCACCAACACCGTTCAGATCTCAGAGGCAACTGCAAAAGATCTGCAGTGGTGGTTAGTGAACTGTGATTGGTTCAGAGGCAGACACCTCTCCCTTCCCCAACCCGATCACACAGTAGTGACAGATGCGTCACTTCTGGGATTGGGGGGCCATCTTGGAGAGTGAATGTCAGAGGCCTCTGGACTCCATTTCAGCTTACTAGAACTCCGGGCGATCAGACTGGCATTGAAAGCATTTCTTCCTGTTGTAAAAGGGAGTATGGTGCAGTTGTTCATAAACAACACCACCGCAGTGTTGTACTGCAACAAGCAGGGCGGTGTGGGGTTATGGACCCTTTGTCAGGAGGCCTTGCGTCTTTGGACATGGCTGGAACAGCAGGGCATAACCCTGGTGGTTCAACACCTATTAGGTTCTCTGAACGCTAGGGCAGACAAACCTCAGCCATTGCTGCCTAGTGGATCACAAGTGGAGTCTCCATGCAAAGTTAGCACAAGGACTGTTTCTGCAGTGGGGGGAGCCGTGGTTGAATCTGTTTGCGTCCTCAGAGAAGCACAATGTCAGCAGTGTTGCGCGTTGGAGTTTCCAAGGCGGCACTCGCTTGGCGACGCTTTTTGTTGTGAGTGGAGTTCAGGCCTCCTGTATGCCTTTCAGCCGATTCCACTTCTGCCCAGAGTTCTCAAGAAGATCAAGAATGACCGGGTCCAGGTAATCCTGGTGGCTCTGGCCTGGCCAAGGAGAGTCTGGTATCCCGAGCTTCTGAAAATGAACATCAATACTCCAATCAGGCTGCCTCTTCGGGAAGATCTTCTGTCTTAGCAGCAGGGGAAGGTTCTCCACTCGCACCTGCCAACTCTGCGCCTTCATGTGGGGAGATTGAGCAGCGATAGTTGAAAGCCTTCGACCTTCCTCCCGAAGTCTGTAAAGTTATTCTGGTAGCCAGATGTCCCTCCACTAAGACAGTATATGCCTGCCGTTGGAAACGCTTTGTATATTACTGTACCGAAAGATCTGTTGATCTCTCTCTGACATCCTTCTCTTTCTCTTATCCATTGTCCAACTGGGTTCTGCCTGGGGCACTCTCAAAGGCCATCTTTCCCCCCTATCAGTATTCCTTCAGCTGCCCGATCAGCCTTCATTATTCAAATCTACAACTGTAAATAGATTTCTTAAAGGGCTTGTACAATGTATCCTCCTATGCCCTTTGTCATGCCTCAGTGGGACTGCAGTCTGATCCTCACTTTTCTCATGTGTGCTCCCTTTGAGCCACTGCACAACTGTCCCCTCCGGCTGCTCACCATCAAGACAGCCTTTTAGTGACAAGAACATCCACCAGGAGAGTGAGTGGAATGCAGACTCTTTCATCCAAGCCACCTTAACTCACATGTTTCCAGACAAGGTGGTACT
This sequence comes from Pleurodeles waltl, assembly GCF_031143425.1. Taxonomy (NCBI): domain Eukaryota; kingdom Metazoa; phylum Chordata; class Amphibia; order Caudata; family Salamandridae; genus Pleurodeles; species Pleurodeles waltl. Next base: position 943,115,615 of record NC_090446.1, read on the forward strand.
CGGAGCTCGTTCCTCTTTCCTCCCCCAAGGTGGTGACCCCATTTAATCTGGGTCAAAACATCACCTTTCCCACCTTTTTTGCTCCACTGCATCCCTCTAAAGAAGAGGAGCGACTCCACCGGCTGGACCCAAAAAGAGCGTTGTTGTACTACCTTGACCGCACAAAAGAGTTCCAGGTGGATGAACAATTCTTTGTCTGGTATGTGGGAGCAAAGAAGGGTTCGGCAGTGCAGACACTAACCCATTTTTCGCTCGGTTGTTCGCTGCATTAAGATCTGCGACGCACTCACCAAGAAGCAGCCTCCTGAGGGCTTGAGGGCTCATTCTGCCAGGGGCAAGGCTGCTACCACTGCGCTATCATGAAGTGTTCAAGTCCTGGATATGTCAGGCAGCAACGTGGGTATCATTGCACAAGTTTGCAAGACATTACTGCCTGGACAATCAGCTCTGTAGATTCTGACACTTTGCCTGTTCGGTCCTGCTGGACCTTTTATTGTAAAGCTCTGTCTGCAGCCCACCGCCAGGAGGTTATGACATGGGTATCTATTCTAAGGTAAGAAATCTGCAGCTAGAAGTCTCTATCAGATGAACAAGTCACTTGCCCTCGGTAACACATTATCTGGTAGAGACTCTATCCAGCTGCAGATTCCTTAAACCCACCCATGCCTCCACGCGCTGTGAACACATCTATTAGGGTCAGGAATTGTCCCTTTTAGGGCTCAAGTTTTTTCACAGACAAATTGTTGGTTTTCTCCATGGCTCTGAGCTTCTGGCGTGGAAGTTCGTGGAAAAGGAACTGACATACGTGCGCCTGGGTGGTGGCTTTATAGGCGACCATGACGTCAGAACTGTTCCGATGATGCTGACGACGCCACCCAGATCCCAATGATGCCACCAGACGGCATGCGCAAGAGTATTGCTCTGCAAAAGCTCCGGATTTCAAACTGACACCAGGAAATTCTAAGGTAAGGAATCTGCTGCTAGAATGCATCTCTGCCAGATAATGTGTTACCAAAGGTAAGTAACTTGTTCATTAATGATAAGAAATTAAATCCTTGTCTGGTGTCATTTACAACTGCACAATAAGCAGAAATGGAGCCCTTTGCTTTGATGGATGGCTTTGGGCTCTCTGTATAGGGTACTACACTTTTTATTGAACCAAGGTGCCTAATCCAAATCCTAGCATTATTTATTGTGTGTACAAAGACTGTCCTCTTGAAAATCAATATACAGTTTATATGCCTCCCTGTTATAACAACGATTTGGAAAGCACCATTTTTATTCTAAAAGGAAGAAAACTCCTTGAAAACGCAATGTATTATACAGTTTTCATAAGATAAAGAACCACCCCCGCCATTATAGCAGGCAATCTAATCCAATAATTCAGGATCTCAGGCCATTCTTTACATCAATATTTGTACTTTTATTTTGACTTTGAGTAGGCTTTTTTGCTTTTTAAGCCTTTTTGTGTTTCCAGGTGTTTTGCCCCTTTTCCACATCAGCCAGTTTTCCCATATGATTCTTAGCCTCTGAAAAATATTGGAAGGGATTTCTGCCATGTTGGCACTCAGGTCCTGGTGGTAGAAAATAATCAAAGAAGAAAAAGTCTGCCATTTGTGTGGTGTGCATTTCCAATAGCCATGCCCAAAGAATTCACTACCTCTCAAATTCCATATAAAACCATAAAACCAAGGATGGAACTTGTCTTGGAGCCCTGCCTTCACGAGGCCCCCCAACTCTCTACCTCACGCTTTGGGTCCAGTAGAGTCCTACTGCAAGCTCAAGGATGTATCTTTGTTATCATAGCCTTTGGAAGACTCTGTAATGTTCTCCCAGGCCAACACTGCCACGCCTATTTGATTGTGAGAGCCTCCTGTGCATGGAGATTGAGATCACCTCAACATTGTTCCACTGAGTCAGACAGCTTGCTTCCAGCGACTGACATCAAGGCAGTGTCAGTCTTTTTCCTCAAAACTGAGGGTTGTTCCCTCCAAACTGATTGACTTAGTGTTGTTATATGCGGTCCTTACATTCCAGAGGACAAAGACTGAGACTCTGGCACCTCAATACCATCCTATTATTCCCTAACCAGTAGTCTCTTCCTTCTCCTGCAACAAGTGCCAAAGGGCTTCCCAAAAAAACAAAGCAGAAGAGACGTTACCGGATGCCTTCCCTCACAATCTGCTGTCCAAAATAGTGATTTGACTCAGAATCTAGAGTATGTTCTCCTACTAACTTGGAGATACAGCCACTTTCCACTCAGATTTTATATGCTCCTTTACATTTACATGTGTTTTACATACTGGATATTTTTACTTCTCTAGGTTGTGCTGCTTAATGATATGTTGTAGGGCCAGTAGATGTACCTGGTGACCATCTCATAAGAGAATTCTTTCCTGTACTCTGATGTCCTGCATTCCCTCCCTCCTTCACATTGCTTTGGATTAATCTTAGCTGAATCACTGTATCTGAAAGAAGTCCTTAAAACAACGTCACATAGTATTTTGGATTCCTCCATGACATGAGCTGGACATTAGTTGTGCATTACCCACCAGTACCTCCAGCTAATGTTTTTTCTACCTTTTAGGGATTCACGACAGGATCAAAGCTATCACCTTTAGGTAAAGCGAATTCAGTGTCAGGTTGTAGGAAAGTACCCTCTTTTTTGGCATGGTTACCCCCACTTTTTGACTGCCTTCAGCGGTATTTTGACTGGGATCCTGATAACCAGAACCTCCGTGACTGTGCTCTCTCCATCTATATTTGGTTGCTCCTGACATAGTACCTCACAATTGGCATAACTGTTCTCCGATGTAAATCCTTAGTATATGGTACCTAGGTATCGAGTTCATTGGGGTACCAGGAGTTCCCCATGGGCTGCAGCATGTATTATGCCACCCTTGGAAGCCCCTGCAAAATGTGTCTTCAGGCCTGCCATTGCAGCAGGCGTGAAAAGGTGCATGCACCCTTTCACTACGGATTACTGCACCAGTTAACTGTAAGTCACCCCTATGGCAGGCCCTCCTAGAGGAGAGGACAGGGTGCAGGTACATGTGTGTACGTGTGTGAGGGCACTCCTGCATGAACAGTGGTACCCATATGAACTCCAACTCCATTTTCCTGGACTTTGTAAGTGCGGGGAAGCCATTTTACCCATGTACTGCACACAGGTGTGTCCAGCTACATAATGGTAACTCAGAACCTGGGCATGTTTTGTATCAAACATGTCCGAATCATACCCTAATACTGTTGCTAGTATTGGTTGCTTGATTCCATGCACTCCTGGGGCTCCTTAGAGGACCGCCAGCTTTGCTCCTACCAGTTTGCAGGGTTTTCCTGGGCAGCCTATGCTGCTGGCATTCTACAGACAGGTTTCTGCCCTCCTGCAAAACTGAGTTAGATCCTACATCACAGGTGGTGGTCTGGCGTGGTCCCCTTGGTCCTCTCTATCAGCTGTCCAACTTGGGAGACATTAAGCCCTTGCCTCTTCTTGCAAGACAGTACCCCTGTGCACCGCAACTATTACAGCTATCAAGGCTTGTTGGCTCCTCATCCAAGGGATCTTCAGGCTCTGTGTAGCCCCGGCCTCCAGCACTCTTCCCTGCAAAACACAGTCTCCTGTCTGCTGCTCCAGCGACGTGGGACTCCCTGTCTGGGTGTGCTGAATGGGCCTCACTGTAACTCCTGTGCCTGATGCCTGTGAGTTTCTGTGGGGGCTGCATCCTCAACTTCTGGCCCTCCTCACTTCTGAGGGTCACCTGGCTCTCCCCTCCTTGGGTTGAGTCCCCTGGACTTTCCTGGTCCCCGGAAGCTCGGCAACCCTTCATCTGCGACTCTTGCCTTTGCCAAGGCTTGTTGGTGGCTCTTCCACACCTCTGACCGACTGCAACTCTTCTTTCGACATGGGACATTGACTGCATTACCACTGGAACTCTTCTCCTGCTCTGCATGCCAACTCCTTGTCTTCACCGTTGACCTGGTCCTGGATCTCCAGAAGAATGGATAGTGGCTCCTGCCCCAACCGGGGACACAAACTGGAACTGAACTTGGTCCCGCTCATTTGCAGGCCCTCTTCTGTCAGGATCCATCTTCTGTTTCCTCCAGTCTTGCTTGGGTCTTGCACAGTCCTTTTCCAAAGTTTACTTATGGGTTTGGGGAAAAAACAGGTACTTAACTCTTCTCTCCAGGTTGCTGAGGGGCACCATGGAACTTACCTTTTGGGGTGCCTAGTTCCTCCAGCTCCCCTTTACAAATTCCACTTCCTTGAATGGAGGACTGACTTTCTCATTCCATTTACTTAATATATGGTTTGGTCTTCCCCTGGGCCTCTATTATTTACTGTTATCTCACTGATTTCTGTTGCTTTTTATGCCAATTCCTGACTTCTGATGTGTAAATAATAGTGTATTTACTCACCTGCTAGTGGAGTATTACCTATAAAGTATTTTAGTATTTGTGTTACCATAATAAAGTACCTTTATGTTCGATGGCATCTGTCGCTGTAGATACGCATGTTCTGCAATAGCTCGCCATCTGGTGTTGGGCCGGAGTGTTACAAGTTGTTTTTGTTCGAAGAAGTCTTTCGAGTCACGGGACCGAGTGACTCCTCCTTTTGTCTCCATTGCGCATGGGCGTCGACTCCATCTTCGATTGTTTTTTTTCCGCCATCGGGTTCGGACGTGTTCCTGTCGCTCCGAGTTTCGGAACGGAAAATTAGCTAATTTCGGAAGATTTTCGTCGGTATTGTTGCGTTCGGGATCGGCGTACTTAGATTCCACACCGCATCGAAGATCGAAGAGCTCCGGTGCCCTTCGGGGTAGTTTTTCGATCCTCCGTCGGGGCCTGGTCGGCCCGACCGCGTGCTGAAGAACGCCGATGGAACGGACCCCGTTTCGTTTCTGCCCCAAATGCCACAATAAATACCCCTACACAGACCAACACTTGGTCTGCAACCTGTGCCTGTCACCTGAGCACAGCGAAAACACCTGCGAGGCCTGTCGTGCGTTCCGGTCCCGAAAAACACTCCGAGACCGTCGAGCCAGAAGACTTCAAATGGCGTCCGCACCGACAGCCCAACGGGAGTTCGAGGAACAGGAAGAAGAAGGTACCTTCTCGATCCAAGACTCAGACTCCGAAGGATTCGACGATACACAAACCGTGAGTAAGACGTCGAAAAACACACAGAGAAACATTTACAAGGCCCAGGGGACGCCACTGCCACCAGGCCATGGCTCGACCCATAAATTCGGTGACCGACCGTCGGCACCGAAAAAGGCCAAAACAGTGCCGAGATCGTCCGACTCCGGTCGAGACACCGGCACGCAGCCTTCTCGGGACCGAGAAAGTGCTGGAGACAAGCCTCGACACCGAGATACCGGTGTGGACACGGCTCGACGCCGAGACAGCGGCACCGAAACAGATCGACGCCGAGAGGTTTCGGCCCCGAAAAGGAAAAAAGTCACCTCGGAGCCGAAAAAACACGCAGACAAAGTTTCAACGCCGAAACAAACTGCAAGCGACCCAGCTTCAGGCTCTTATACAGAAGAGCACTCGCTAACCTCCCAAATGCAAAAGCATAGGTTTGAGGAAGAGCTACAAGCAACCGATGTGGACCATACGCAAAAGCGTATCTTCATTCAGCAGGGGACAGGAAAAATAAGCACCCTTCCCCCCATTAGGAGAAAGAGAAGGTTGGAGTTCCAGACGGAACAAGCACCACAACCAAAAGTGGTTAAAAGAATTACACCACCACCCTCTCCTCCGCCCGTGATTAACGTTTCACCAGCACAAACTCCATCTCACTCCCCAGCTCACACCACCATGAGCCAGGGTGACCAAGATCAGGACGCATGGGACCTATACGACGCCCCAGTGTCAGATAACAGCCCGGAGGCCTACCCTACAAAGCCATCTCCACCAGAAGACAGCACCGCGTACTCTCAGGTGGTGGCTAGAGCAGCACAATTTCATAACGTAAGCCTCCACTCAGAACAGGTCGAGGATGATTTCTTGTTCAACACACTCTCCTCCACCCACAGCTCCTACCAAAGCCTGCCTATGCTCCCTGGTATGCTCCGGCACGCAAAAGACATATTTAAGGAGCCGGTCAAAAGTAGGGCAATCACACCACGGGTGGAAAAGAAGTATAAGCCGCCTCCTACGGACCCGGTTTTCATCACTACACAGCTGCCACCAGACTCTGTTGTTGTAGGAGCAGCTAGGAAAAGGGCCAACTCTCACACATCTGGAGATGCACCACCCCCAGATAAAGAAAGCCGCAAGTTCGATGCAGCTGGTAAAAGAGTCGCAGCACAAGCTGCAAACCAGTGGCGCATCGCAAACTCCCAGGCACTACTTGCGCGCTATGACAGAGCCCACTGGGACGAGATGCAACATCTCATTGAACATCTGCCCAAGGACTTCCAAAATAGGGCGAAACAAGTGGTTGAGGAGGGACAGACCATCTCCAACAACCAGATACGTTCCTCCATGGACGCTGCAGATACAGCTGCACGGACAATTAATACATCTGTAACTATCAGACGGCATGCATGGCTCCGAACGTCTGGATTTAAACCAGAGATTCAACAAGCAGTTCTCAATATGCCTTTTAATGAAAAAGAACTGTTCGGTCCAGAAGTGGACACAGCGATTGAGAAACTCAAAAAAGATACGGACACTGCCAAAGCCATGGGCGCACTCTACTCCCCGCAGAGCAGAGGGAATTACAGCACATTCCGTAAAACGCCCTTTCGAGGGGGGTTTCGGGGTCAAAGCACACAAGCCAGCACCTCACAAGCAACACCGTCCACTTACCAGGGACAGTATAGAGGAGGTTTTCGGGGACAATATAGAGGAGGGCAATTCCCTAGAAATAGAGGGAGATTTCAAAGCCCCAAAACCCCTACTACTAAACAATGACTCACATGTCACTCACCCCCTCCACACAACACCAGTGGGGGGAAGAATAGGTCATTATTACAAAGCATGGGAGGAAATCACTACAGACACTTGGGTTCTAGCAATTATCCAACATGGTTATTGCATAGAATTTCTACAATTCCCTCCAAACATACCACCAAAAGCACAAAATTTAACAACACACCATTCCAATCTCCTGGAGATAGAAGTGCAGGCACTATTGCAAAAGAATGCAATCGAATTAGTGCCAAACACACAAATAAACACAGGAGTTTACTCACTGTACTTTCTGATACCAAAGAAGGACAAAACGCTGAGACCAATCCTAGACCTCAGAGTAGTGAACACTTTCATCAAATCAGACCACTTCCACATGGTCACACTACAAGAAGTATTGCCATTGCTAAAACTACACGACTACATGGCAACTTTAGACCTCAAGGATGCTTATTTCCATATACCAATACACCCATCTCACAGGAAATACCTAAGGTTCGTATTCAAAGGAATACATTACCAATTCAAGGTACTGCCTTTCGGATTAACAACCGCACCAAGAGTCTTTACCAAATGTCTAGCGGTAGTCGCTGCACACATAAGAAGGCAGCAAATACATGTGTTCCCATATTTGGACGACTGGCTAATCAAGGCCCATTCGTTCATACAGTGCTCAAATCACACAAATCAGATCATACAAACCCTCTTCAAACTCGGGTTCACCGTCAATTTCACAAAATCCAAAATTCTGCCACGCAAGGTACAACAATACCTGGGAGCCATAATAGACACATCAAAGGGAGTAGCCACTCCAAGTCCACAAAGAATTCAAAATTTCAACACCATCATACAACGCATGTATCCAACACAAAAGATACAGGCAAAGATGGTATTACAACTCCTAGGCATGATGTCATCATGCATAGCCATTGTCCCAAACGCAAGACTGCACATGAGGCCCTTACAACAATGCCTAGCATCACAGTGGTCTCAAGCACAGGGTCACCTTCTAGATCTGGTGTTAATAGACCGCCAAACTTACCTCTCGCTTCTATGGTGGAACAACATAAATTTAAACAAGGGGCGGCCTTTCCAAGACCCAGTGCCACAATACGTAATAACAACAGATGCTTCCATGACAGGGTGGGGAGCACACCTCAATCAACACAGCATACAAGGACAATGGAACGTACATCAAACAAAACTGCATATCAATCACCTAGAACTGCTAGCAGTTTTTCAAGCACTAAAAGCTTTCCAACCAAAAATAGTTCACAAATACATTCTCGTCAAAACAGACAACATGACAACAATGTATTATCTAAACAAGCAGGGAGGGACGCACTCCACGCAGTTAAGCCTGCTAGCACAAAAAATTTGGCATTGGGCAATTCACAACCAAATTCGCCTAATTGCACAGTTTATACCAGGGATACAAAATCAACTCGCAGACAATCTCTCTCGAGATCACCAACAGGTCCACGAATGGGAAATTCACCCCCAAATTCTGAACACTTATTTCAAACTCTGGGGAACACCTCAGATAGACTTGTTTGCGACAAGGGAGAACGCAAAATGCCAAAACTTCGCATCCAGGTACCCACACAAACAATCCCAAGGCAATGCCCTATGGATGAACTGGTCAGGGATATTTGCTTACGCTTTTCCTCCTCTCCCTCTCCTTCCTTACCTGGTAAACAAACTCAGTCAAAGCAAACTCAAACTCATATTAATAGCACCAACTTGGGCAAGGCAACCCTGGTACACAACGCTGCTAGACCTATCAGTGGTACCCTGCATCAAATTGCCCAACAGGCCAGATCTGTTGACACAGCACAACCAAAAGATCAGACACCCAGATCCAGCATCGCTGAATCTAGCAATCTGGCTCCTGAAATCCTAGAATTCGGGCACTTACAACTTACCCAAGAATGTATGGAAGTCATAAAACAAGCAAGAAGGCCATCCACCAGGCACTGCTATGCAAGTAAATGGAAGAGGTTTGTTTGCTACTGCCATATTAATCAAATACAACCATTACACACAACTCCAGAACATGTAGTGGGTTACTTGCTTCACTTACAAAAATCTAACCTGGCTTTCTCTTCCATTAAAATACACCTTGCAGCAATATCTGCATACCTGCAAACTACCTATTCAACTTCCCTATATAAAATACCAGTCATTAAAGCATTCATGGAGGGCCTTAGGAGAATTATACCACCAAGAACACCACCTGTTCCTTCATGGAACCTAAATGTTGTCCTAACTAGACTTATGGGTCCACCTTTTGAACCCATGCACTCCTGCGACATACAGTTCCTAACCTGGAAGGTGGCATTTCTCATCGCCATTACTTCCCTGAGAAGAGTAAGCGAGATTCAGGCGTTTACTATACAGGAACCTTTTATACAACTACACAAAAATAAAGTCGTCCTAAGGACCAATCCTAAATTTTTGCCAAAGGTTATTTCACCGTTCCATCTAAATCAAACAGTGGAACTTCCAGTGTTCTTTCCACAGCCAGATACCGTAGCTGAAAGGGCACTACATACATTAGATGTCAAAAGAGCATTAATGTATTACATTGACAGAACAAAAAACATCAGAAAGACTAAACAACTCTTTATTGCATTTCAAAAACCTCACGCAGGAAACCCAATTTCAAAACAAGGTATAGCCAGATGGATAGTTAAATGCATCCAAATCTGCTACCTTAAAGCTAAACGACAGCTGCCCATTACACCAAGGGCACACTCAACCAGAAAGAAAGGTGCTACCATGGCCTTTCTAGGAAACATCCCAATGCAAGAAATATGTAAGGCAGCCACATGGTCTACGCCTCACACATTCACCAAGCACTACTGTGTAGACGTGTTATCCGCACAACAAGCCACAGTAGGTCAAGCCGTATTAAGGACATTATTTCAGACTACTTCCACTCCTACAGGCTGATCCACCGCTTTTGGGGAAATAACTGCTTACTAGTCTATGCAGAACATGCGTATCTACAGCGACAGATGCCATCGAACTGAAAATGTCACTTACCCAGTGTACATCTGTTCGTGGCATCAGTGGCAGTAGATTCGCATGTGCCCACCCGCCTCCCCGGGAGCCTGTAGCAGTTTGGAAGTTACCTTCAATTATTTCTATATGTATCATCTCAACCTTAAATAGGTGCATACTTAGTCACTCCATTGCATGGGCACTATTACTACAATTCAACTCCTACCTCACCCTCTGCGGGGAAAAACAATCGAAGATGGAGTCGACGCCCATGCGCAATGGAGACAAAAGGAGGAGTCACTCGGTCCCGTGACTCGAAAGACTTCTTCGAACAAAAACAACTTGTAACACTCCGGCCCAACACCAGATGGCGAGCTATTGCAGAACATGCGAATCTACTGCGACTGATGCCACGAACAGATGTACACTGGGTAAGTGACATTTTCATTTTGTAACATTGTGTGGTTCTTTCATGTATGTACATGCTGTGTGACTATAGTGGTATTGCACAAGCTTTGCATGTCTCCTGGATAAGTCTTGGCTGCTCATCCCCAAGTACCTCTAGATAGCCCTGGCTTCCTAGATACTGCCTACACCTCAGTAATAGAGGATACCTGGACCTAGTGTGAAATAACACCATAGGTGCTCACTACTCCTACACATGTGTACACCTCTTGTTTGTACCAGCGAGCCAGCCACCTTGGCCATTCTGTTTTGGATTTAAGAGGGGAACGTATTGATGCATGTGTGCTACCATTGACCTCTTAACATGCATCCTGGTCCAGATGTTATGCCTGCAAAGTAACCCCATCTTGTGCTTTCTCTATACATGCTTGTGGTTTCCTTGGGTTGCTCAGACAAAATCTCTATACTATGTAAATATGATCTTGACAAAATTCCTTTCTTTAGAGGATTGTCTTGGCACCCTTTTTGTTCTAGTGCAAGTTGTGCCCAGAGATTGCTGGGCAGGGTCAAGGGCAGTGCCCCCTGGACAGTTTTAGTAGTGGATAACCTTTTTTACAGTATTGGATCTTTCATAGATGCACATGCTTGAATTAGTCTCCGTCTTCAAAGTGGGAGTCCCATGGTACCTTAAAAAAGCAGTATGCAACAAACACCATAGGCTGTAATGGCAGTAGGCCCGGAGTTCACTAGCCTATCTATGCCCTTTTTAAAAAAGGACTAAACTTGAACTATGACCAATCAGGAGCCAGCACCTTCCAAAAGACTCCCAAGAGAGGCTGCTTCCCTCAGATTTTCACTGCATGTTTTGTGTGAAGGGAGTCTCCCTGAGCTTTGCTTAGTTTTTTTCTTCTCAAGCAGAGTATTGGATTTTCATCTATATTTGACGTCTAATTCTAAATGCTTCTTTCGTCACTGCAAGACCTGTGGGGAAAAAATAGTTAATGTGGATGATCCACATAAGAACTACATTTACTGTCTTTACCCTGACCATAAGGCAAAGGAGTGCAGAATTTGTCACACTTTTTCTACCAAGACTCTAAAGGATAGAGCAGGCAGATTAATATTTTGGCTGCAAAAGGCTACAGCCCCAAAAAAAATCTTCAGAAGATGATAGTGACACTTCCCCAAAGTCGCATAAGAGAGCCACATCTCTAGAGGGCACTTATGAGGAGAGCAGGAAATCCCTCAAAACTCCAACCGAACGAATTCAAGAAAAAGGAGAAAAAAAACATGTCTCCTCAGAGACAATTTCATCTGCTTCTGCTACTCCGTCAAAGTCACAAAAACATGCCTCAGATTACCTACTCCGACTTCTTGACGACAAAGAAAAAAAATCTCTTTTCAAGATCCCATTGACGAGAACATCATCGTTGACTGTAACATCGTCGACGACAACCGTCAACACCATCTCGTTTGCAGCACTAACGAAAACTGCCATTAATTTCATCTTGTTGTCAAAGGTTATGAAGAGGAAGGGCACAGCTACACCCCCACCACCGTCAGCCCATCGACAAAGACTTCTCTGTCGACTACCTCATTTATTGTTGTCTTGACATCTTCATTAACAAAGACCTCGTGGACAACAATTCCTGCGCCGACTCACATGCCACTGACAACATCATCGACTAAGATAAAATTATTATAACATTTGTAAAGCCTGTACTTTCATATTCCACCAGTATATCTCCTCTGATTCCAAGCTGTCTTTTAGACATGGAAGAATCGGAAGATGAGAGCCTGTTCGGACCAGCCCGCAGCCCCTCGGAGCTCCATGTAAAATATTAGTAAGATGATGAGGAATATTATGAGGGCGACCAATGTCGGGACTTCAAGGATTACCTTCACCAACCCTCTAAACAGAAATGTCCGGTGCGTTTTAAATATTATCCTGAGCCCCAACACAGAAAGGATGATGTTTTCATGCCTCGCTCCTTGTTTCAGGACCTTCAGGCAATGCTATTGGATTAGACTACTTTTTCCTAAGCAGCCAGAGGCACCTCTATCAACATCACTACATCCTGTGTCCCCCCCCCCCCCCCCCCCCTTCTCCGCTAAACGTGCCACAACTGGCTAGTCCTAGCATGACACCTCTGTCACATGTAGTTCCACCAACTGGGGATGACATTCGACTTCAGAAGATGATGACAGAGAGGAAAAAGAGATCCACGAACATCCACTACAACTGAATGATTGGGACGACTATATAATTCCCACCCCATCTCCACCGCAACCTTAGCCTGTTGATTCTTCCCAAGAGGGCATTGGAGGGTTTCATAGCATTTGGCAGAAGGGTATAAAAATAATGAAAAACCCTGTTACAGTGGCAGCAGTCTTACCACGCATTGAGAAGAAATACAGAGTGCCAGATAATTCCCTGGCATGCCTCATGGGGCATCCCAGGCCAGACTCTGTAGTCTCCCAAGCAGCGCAGAGAAGAACTAAAAATCTGTCTGCCCCCATATCAGTGCTGCCGAATAGAGACGGATGCCACCTTGACACAATAGGGAAAAGGTTTGCGCTCATGTCTGTCATCACAGTCAGAGCTGCTAATTCTTTAGCTATTCTGGGACGCGGAAGATAGGAGGCAAGAGAAATTTTCCAGGAAGGTGAACGCGTCTCTTCAGAAATTGACACCGCCATGGATATTGCCTCCAAGGGTTTCAGGCAACTGGCAGGCTCAGCCATCCTGAAACGCTATGGATGCCTCAAAGCCATGTCATTTAGAACTGAAGTTCAGTCAAAGATACTTGATAAGTCTTATGATGGGGACACACACTTTGGCAAGCACATAGACGAGGCATTCTTGCTATTAAAACAGATACCGCTAAGTCCCTCTGAACCTTGCAATATAGGAGATTGTCCTTTTAAGTCACAAGAGGTAGAGGTTTCCCCACCTATAGAGGCACTTACCAGCTCTCACAGCAATGTGAACCTTATTAGCCTCAATATAGACCAGCAGAAAGTTACCGCCAATCAACCACAGCTGGTTTCTCTAAGCAAGGAGCTCACTGGAGAGCATCACATCAGTCCAGAGACACAAGTCGCAAATAATGAGCGAACCCAGGTACCAGCTACACCACCCTATTATCACGAACATTTCCAACCATCTCCACCATTGGAAAAACATCACTTAAGACCAGTGGGTGTTGGACCTATTCACTTATGGTCCTATGTTCACGGAGAAACCACCAAAAAGTCCATCAAGGGATTTTCACCCCCTCGTCTTCACTTATTCAAAAATGAGAAGCCATATTGATGATTTCCAAGCGGGTGGTAGTAAAAGTCCCAGTGGATCAAAGAAAAAAAGATTATTCTCCTATTTTTCCACTCATACTTTAAACTAGGGGAATGAAGATCTCTATCCTAGACCTCAGGCATCTAAACAAATATCTCCACAACAATTGTTCAGAATGATTACTCTCTGACATTCTGAACTTACTGAATAGCAGAGACTGTGACATCTATCGACCTGGAGGATGCATATTTTCATATTACCATTCATCCCAAATATCACAAATATTTTCGATTCACTGTAGCTGGTACCCATTATCAATTCTGAGTTATTCCTTTTGGGCTCAAGTCAGCTCCACACATCTTCACCATTAGAGCCGCTCTCCAAAAACAAGGTCATCAGGTATACCCATACCTGGACAAACTAGCTGCTAAAAGCTTCAACTCCACAGCGAGCGCTAAAAGCCATGAAAGCCTGCCTCACCCTGGGTCTCTCAGTCAACAGATGAAAATCACCAACTAATTCTACTCAGACAATGACATTTCCAGGAGCTGTCTCCAAAACAGAGCCTACTTTTTGCAAGAGCCACAACAGACAGTCTTAGCCAGCAAAATATCAAGAAAAAAGTATGTTTCAGTGATATTGTTCAGATCGCTCCTAGGCATGAGCTCTTCGGTATTCAACCTGGTCCTGTTCACGTGTCACACGATGAGACCATTACAAGAGGAACTACAAACTCAATGGAATCAGTCTCAAGGCACCTTTGAAGACCTGCTATCCATTTCACAAAGAATGCTAGAGGTGTTAGAATGTTGGTCCCACCAAACTCATCTTTCCCAAGACCTTACGTACCTGCCATTGGTTCCCGATATCATCATTTCGATGGATGCGTCAGTTGACGGCTGGGGAGGCCACCTCCAAGACCTACAAATCCAAGGGAAATGGTGAAAACATCAACAGCTTGGAACTCAAAACCATTTTCCTCACACTGTAAGCCTTTCTTCCCTAGGGTGCACGGATCTTCAGTGCTGGTCCAGACGGACAACCCGGCCAGTGTGTATTATATCAACAAGCAAGGAGGCAGAAAATCTCTACCACACTGGCGAGAAGCCCAGGATTTGTGGCACTGGTTAACAAATTGCATCATATCCTTGAAAGCTGAACACATCTCAAGAGTACACAACACTCTAGTGGACGCACTCAGCAGGGCCAAAGACGATTGTCACGAATGGGAGCAAGACCAAACCCAACTAGACAAGATATTTGCACTGTGGGGAAAACCAACACTGGAAACCGGAATGCCAAATGGCAGTTCTACGCCAGTCGATATCCCCCCTTTCAAGGTCGTGGGGGAATGCCCTTTCGATGAGATGGTCCAGGATTTTTGCATTCGCTTTTCCCCTCTTCCTGCTAATTCCCAAAGTCCTGGCAAGATGAAGGTGGAAAAGTTACCACTTACCAGCAATTTTTAGACAAAGGTGATCGTCAGACACAGTACCTCTTGGTTCTTCATGGCTAATTAAGAAGTTCATGAAGGGTGTTTATTCAGGGAGTTTCCTCCAGTAACGGCGCCTCCACCAAAATGGCATTTTAACGTTGTTCTCTCACAATTAATGAAATCCCTTTTTTTTTTTTAACCTATTTATAGAGCTTAACTAAAATTCCTCACATGGAAGGTGGGTTTCTTACTTGCGATTACGTCCAACAGAAGGGTTAGTGAGATAAAAGCTTTCACTTCACGAGAACCTTTCCTATGCTTCACAGAGGAGTTTGCCATTCTTAGAACAAATTCAGAATTCATTCCGAAAGTTCCCTCAAGTCCATCTCAATGAACCAATCATTTTTCATACTTTATTCCCATTCATACTACATCAGCGGAAAGATCTCTCTATACTTTGGATGTTCAGGGATGTCTCATATTCTATCTCCAACTGTTATAGTCCTGCAGACCTGGACAACAAGGACCGCTGAAACAAAAGCAACAATAGCGAGATGACTCCTCATTCATCCAGTTTTGCCATTACACAGCAGGAAAACCGTTAACAAGACAAGCTAAGGCACAGTCTACAAGGGCAGTACCTACCTCTGCTGGTCTGTTTGATGTAATTCTGCTGGAATAAATATGCTGTGCTGCACCTGGAAAGAGCACCCACTAGTTCTTGCAGCATTACTGCCTCCAGCCCATGCATAGAAGTGACTCGGCAGAGGGACAATCAGTCCTGCATCATTCATTCCAATAAGGTGAACCTCTTTTTTTCCCTATGCAAACTACCTAAGTTGCTGTCTAGTCATATGTCGTTGCACTAGAAATGTTTCTGTAAGTCCGTTCTTTTAGATATGAAGTTAAATATCTGCATGCATGTATGCTTATTTACGTACTCACACAATGTAATTATTGCATATTGTTTACTTGCACATGTGAAATCTATGATGCCCACCATCCTATAATGATTTTCACTAAGTTGTTATGCTGCTTGCTATTTTGATTCATGCATGTGAATCTGTGAAAGATAGATACAATCCTGGATAAGAAATTGAGTTCCTTTCCTGTAAGTCGAGCATTGGCATCTTTTGGAGATTCAACATGCGACCCACCCTCCTCCCCTTAGAGGTTCCCCTCATATTCTAACAATATCCTTCTCTCTAGTGCTCAAAGAAATCTGAGTGAAGAAGCCTCTTTGGGAGTGTTCTAGAGGATGCCGGAGCCTAATTAGTCATGTAGTCATGTTTCAAGCTTAGTCCTTTTTTTTTAAGTAATAAAAAAAAAAGAACATAGATTGGCTAGTGAGCTCGGGGCCTACTGCCATTTTAGTCTATGGTGTTTGTTACATACTGCTTTTCTAAGGTACTGTGGAACTCCCACTTCGACTGGGAATGATTCAAGCTTGGGAATCTATAAAAGATACCAATAGTGGATAACTGCAGTTACAGGTAAATAACTCATTTTTTTCCACACACTGTTCCCAATACCTCTTCCAGTAGAAACCACAGAGCACCTGTCTGAAGCCCTGTCTAGGGGTATGGTGAGAAATCACTTATTGTCATATTTAACCATAACATTCTTGGGCATATATATTTTTCAGTGGCCTGTTTGTTTTGTAAGCCCCATACTCCTGCCTCCAGTTTTAAGTGGGCACTGTCTTCTGTGATCAGTCTTCTAGATTCCATTACCTGTTGGACACATCCTTTTGACTATGATTAGTAATTATTTAGCACAGTCCTTCGCCTCTAGGCACACTGTACATCCCATAGCTTGCGTCAGTGCCTGCTATGCCCAGCTGGGTACAAAACTACAATGTATCAAGTTGGAAATGATAGGTCTGTTCTCTGCCTTGGTCCCTTGGTAGTTCTTTATGGAGGACAGGGTAGCTTGGTAGGCTTAATCCAGTTGTCTCAGTATCCTGAAGAATAGATCAAAAATGTTGAAATCCCAGAAAGCCACCGATGTGGCGGTAAAATGTGCAGGAGAGATGACAATTTTGTGTGCATGTCTTTTTCCCTAACGCTCATTTCACTAGGGAGTGTGACGTTTGCAGAAGAATGTTTTAAAGAAGGCGGAGGAACAGAAAGTGTTCCCTTAGGGCTAAGAAATGTGACATTGGCAAAAGGGGCTACTATGCATGTGATAAGGCCTGTTCAACCCTTTCTGCCTCTGACACTACTTCAGGAGATGAACGCTCAGCAGCATCTCAGGCATCACTGGTGCTCCCACTCTTGGTTATAATATACTTTAAACCAGTGTTCGCTCTCAAAACAGTACCTGTAGATCTGTGATGGGTGAAAGTGTGAGTGTTCCTGTACTTTGATTATTGGCTGTCTCACAGCGGGCTCGCTGCAGCTGGTGTCCACCTACTGGCAACAGCGTCCTTTTTGTTAAGCTTTGGGTTTTCCATCACTGCCCAAGTCTTATTTAGAGCCTATGAGAAAGTAGCCTCTTTCAAGGCATGGTTACCCCCATTTTTGGCCTGTTAGTCAGTGTGTTTGACTGTGTCACTGGAATCCTGCTAAGCAGGACCCCATTGCGTACGATTTTTGGCCTGTTTGTCACTGTGTTTAACTATGTTACTGGGATCCTGCTAACCAGGACCCCAGTGCTTATGCTCTCTCCCCTTTTGAATTAATTGTTGGATACTGTTAAAACAGTATTCCACTCATAATTGGCATACTTTTGCCCCTTTATAAGTCCCTAGTGTATGGTACCTAGGTACCCAAGGCATTGGGGTTCCAGGGGATCCCTATGGGCTGCAGCATTACTTTTGCCACCTATAGGGAGTCCATGCAAAGGCTTCTACAGGACTGCCATTGCAGCCTGTGAGAAACGGTGCATGCACCCTTTCACAGACATTTTCACTGCACCAGGTCACTTACAAGACACCTATATGTCAGTTCTTCCAACCCCGAAGACTAGGTGCAAAAGTACCTGTGTGTGAGGGCACCCCCACACTAGCAGATGTTCCCCCCACGTCGTTCAGGACCATTTTCCCAGACTTCGTTAGTGCGGGGACACCATTTTATGTGTGCACTGGACATAGGTCAATACCTATGTCCAGCTTCACAATGGTAACTCCGAATATGGCCATGTTAGGTGTCTAACACCTGAGAATTGTACCCCAATACTGATTCTAGTATTGGTTGTATAATTACATGCACTCTGGGGGCTCCTCAGTGGTCCCTCCATACTGCCAAACCAGCCTTCTGAGGTTTTCCCGGCAGCGACAGCTGCTGCCACCTCACACACAAGTTTCTGTCCTTCTGTTGCTCAAGCCCAGTAATGCAGAACAAAGCATTTCCTTTGGGAGAGAGGTGCTACCCTCTCTCCCTTTGGAAATGGGTGTTACAGGCAGGGGAGCGATATCCTCCCAGAGCCTCTGGAAATGCTTTGAAGGGCACAGATGGTGCCTTCCTTGCATAATCCAGTCTACACCGGTCAAGGGACCACTGTCCCTGCTATGGGGTGAAACTGGTCAAAGGAAAGGGGAGTGACCACTGCCCTGTCCATCACCACCAGACCCTCCAGGAACTTGACAAACTGCAACAAAGAAGCAAAGACGACTTCTGCAACATTGTATCTTCAGCTCCTGCCAGCAACTGCAACTGTTTCCAGGTTGTGCATCCTCCGAGGACGGCCTGTCTTCAACCTGCACCAAAAGAAGCAAAGGAATCTCCCTTGAAGTGAAGTAGTCACTTCCCTGCTTCATCAGGCACCCCTCTGCAATGACGACTGATGGTGTGGGTCTCCTCTCCTGACGAAGTGTGTGGATCCAGCAACACAGGTGGTGGACTGAGGTGACCCCCACTGTCCCAAGGTCCAACTTTGGTGGAGGTCAGAGCTTGCCTCCCCACGCAAGACGGTACCCCCATGCACTCTGTGTTTTGCAGTTGCCAAGGCTTGTGTGCGACCTTCCTCAAAGTTCTTCGTGCACAGGACAGCTCCGGTCCCCAGCACTCCTTCCTGCAACGCACAGCTTCCTGAGTGGTTCTCCGGCAGCATGGGATCCCTTTGTGTTGTGCTTGCGTGGGCCTCCATTTGCACCTTCTTTGTCCCTGTGCTGTGGGACTCCTGTGTGTGCTGTGCCTGGTCTTCTGAGGGCTCTCTGAGTTGCTGAGTCCCTTCTGTCTCCCCCTCCTGGGGTGAGGCCACCAGGTCCTTCCTGGTCCCGGACAGTGCCATTTTCCACTAACCGCAAGCTTTGCGTGTGTCAAGGCTTGTTGGAATCCTGTGACGCAAACCAGACTGCAATCCTTCATCTGGAGTTGGCCATCATCTGCACCAACCAGGAACCTGCATCTGTCTTCTTGGGTGCAGTACTGACTGTTAATCTTCACTGGTGGTTCTTCTTTTGCACCTTCATCTGGGTTAGCAGGGGCTCCTGTTCTCTCTGGGCTCTTCAGTGCTTTGTGGACTTGGTCCCCTTCTTCCACAGGTCTTCAGGTCCAGGAATCCATCATTGGTATCTTGCAGTCTCTTCTGGTTCTTGCATAATCTTCTATCACGTGTTCTTGTGTGTTTCAGGAAACTTACTGTGATTTAGTGTTGATTTCCTGGGCTCTGGGGTGGGTTCTAATACTTACCTTTGGTGTTTTCTTACACTCCCAGCGTCCCTCTACACAGTACACCTGCCAAGGTGGGAAACCAACTGTCGTTTTCCACTATTTTAGTATATGGTTTGTGTTCCCCCTAGGCCCATTGCTATCTTTGTGATTTTTAGTATTTGCACTATTTTCTAACTGTTTTTACAGCTATTACTGCATCCTAGTGTATATTGTGTGTATATTACTTACCTCCTTAGGGAGTATAGTCTCAGGTATTTTTGGCATTTCTGTCACCAAAATAAAGTACCTTTATTTTTGTAACACAATGTGTTTCCTTTCATGTGTGTAAGTACTGTGTGGCTACAGTGGTATTGCATGAGCTTTGCTTGTCTCCTAGATAAGCCTTGGCTGCTCAGCTACAGCTACCCCTAGACAGCCTAGCTTTTAGACACCGACTACATTTCCTTAGTAAGGGATAACTGAACCCGGTATAAGGTGTAAGTACCTTTGGTGCCCACTACAGACCAGGCCAGTCTCCTACAAAGCCCTCTCAGCACTTCCTTTGCGTAGGGGCAGTACTAGACACAACATCTTTAAGATTCTTCCCTCCTCAGAGGATCTGTGGCATTCTGGATATTCTGAGGTTTAGGAAGTGAGCTGAGTCTATGGTCCTGATTATTCTTCACCTGCTAGATATGCAGGGTTTCTGTATCTTATTGGACGGACGCACGCACGCACGTTGTAGTGGTTCTAGCATTGGAAGGATCTGCCAGAAACCATTAAGATCTCTGGGGACGCTGTAGTGGACTTTTGCTGGTTGAGTAACACCTTTCACAAGGGATGTACTTGTTTTACCCTCTTCCTGCTGTGACCACAGTAATGACTGGCTAAAAAGCATGGAATGCTTGAATTAATCTCAGCCACTGGCAATTTCACGGGCTGCATCCCAATCTATTGTTACTTTGCACAACATGCCACTTCAGTTTAGACTTAGCTATATGTAAATCACTCTTGATCCTGCTCAGATGGGAACTGTCTGGCCCGATTTGCCAAGCCAGGTCCTTCTTGAACCGGAACTGAAACAACACAGGACTGGTTATGGACTCATCAGTTGTGTATACCTTGATTCCAGTGACAGTGTGCACGGGGCCCACATCTTGGCATACTCTTCCCACTTACTCTTCACACTTGCGGCAACACATTAAAGTATACAAACAGTGATGGATTGAATGCTTCAAATAAACTCGGCCACTGGTAATTCCTCGGGCTGCACCCTACTCCATCATTACTTTGCACACCTTAGTGCCTCAGTTTGCATCTATATGCAACTCAGTTTTGGCCCTGCTCAACTGGGAACAGACCTACTCAAACTGGGAAGCCATGTCCTCCCTGAAGTAAAACACAAGCAACCCAGGTTTAGCCCTTGTTATGGGATTATCAGCCAGGTATAGCTTGGTTCCACTGACAGTGAGCATAGGACCCACATCTGGGGCGACACTAAAGTGTACAAAAAGTGATGGATAGAAGGTTTGAATTAATCTCAGCCACAGGTAATTACTCAGGCTGCATCCCAACATATTTATTTTGCCCACCATGCCACCTCAGTTTGGACCAAGCTATGTGCAAATCAGTCTTGACCCTGCTCCAATGGGAACAGTCCAGCCTGAACTGCTACTTTTTTGTATATTTCACAGTAATGGTGAGGTGCACATTTGGAGAAGCTAGAGATCAGAAGCCTTCGGTCTCCAGTGGTCAAATAAAAACAGGAGCACTTGTCATTTCCCAAAATCAGTAGAATTTAATAATGATAAACAGCGTTACACATTTGATGCAAAAAGATAAATTCATGCACATAACCATTAAAACAGTTAAAATGCAGTTATACTATCCGTTGACATACAGAATAATTCAAAATTACAAAAGACAGCTATACAAAACAAATATAAAAGGTACATGAGAAATGGCACGAACTTCTATTCCCTGCTACAAGGATAAAATGGGGCAGAATGAGGTAGACACACTCTACTAGAAACTGAAAGACTTTTTGGATCTATACTCTATACGTGCAACAAATGGTTCTTCTTTTAGAGACTGTGAACGGACTTTCTATTTAGATCTTAACTGTAATTAGTGTTTCACAGTATTAACCTTTTTTATATATTGGATAGCTGTGCAATCCTGTTTATGGGTTTGGACAGCTGAAGTGACTTCATTGAAATTCTCTAAACCCCTTTGTTCCTGACATGCACTTCCCTGCTGTGAGTTTGAGCGGTTGAGCTTGGAACACACTTCGCTTTCCAATCCCTAGTTGCCATGCAGCTTTGACTTCTGCTTCCTGATGCACGAGCGTGCAACTCTAAAGGAATCAGTCAGCAGCTGCCCTGCATCGCATTGAGGGAAGATCTCCACCTTGGCGTTCAAGAAACCTTGCAGTCCATGCTGGTATTTTCCTTTGTACTCGAGATAGGTGGGCCAGGTATCCTGCGGGATAACATAGACACTATCTTAAGAGTTGGTGACCTATATTAATTTTATTATATTTTTTTCAGATATTTGTTTCCCCGTGTAAGTAAAGTCATTTATTCTATTTCCTTACAAGGGTGCATTATCCATGGCATTCTGTTTCCATATTATCTGGATGGAAGTTAGTTCAATACACTGAATTTTCTTTCTCCATTCTCGCACAACCATTTTTTATTAAGCACTAATATGGTTTATTGTTCATAGTTTCAGATGTTCCCGAATCATATTAGGTCCTGATGAGATCCGGACATCTTTCTTTCAGGTCGAAACGTCATCAACAAGGGGTGACAAACAAACAATATTGCACCCCTTTGAGGCCAATGGACTTATTTTGGCTCACCTTATGTGATTGTTAGTGTAACAAAGATGTAATTTTATATTGCAGAAGGTTACCTATACCTTTCCTTTTTGGTTCTGCTGTACTTGGGTGTAGGAAACTGGAATTGTCTTTGCAGATTTCCCTCGCCAGGAACTTAGATTTCTCTGACTACAAGAAGAAGAAAGACGAAGAGCTGACCAATGCAATAACTGTGGACTAGCTATGGACTTGTGCCAAGCCCTGCCTGCTCCTGTCCTGGCAATTGCAAAGACATGTTTCGCCCTGCAGCAGTGCATCCTCCGAAATCCTCAGAGGGCTTGCAGCACTTCGTCAACCAGACAGCATCTCCTTTGAAGTGGAGGAGCCATTCCCCTGCACCAGGAGTCACCAACTGCAACTGCCCGGTCCCCCGTTTTTTGCTGACCATCGAGGTAGCAACTCGTCAGGAAGAGGATTCCTAGTGTTTAGGAGATCAGAGTTGTCGACCCATCTAGTCTTCAAGACTTTAAGCCTGCCCGGAGCCTCCCTTGCCCAGTGCCTGTGTACAAGACCCCCTGCAGCAGCCAAGGCTTGTTAAGCGTTCAGCTTGGACACCAACACTTCCAAGACTTACCTACCAATGTGAGACGTGAGCATCACCAAGGCCATCATAGAGTGTCCTTATTGTCCTTTGTTGTTCCCATCTCCAGGTTGACCTAAAAAGTGAGAGCCTCCAATGCAAGCGACCCACCAGACACAACACCTCTGCACCCGTCAGCCTGCGTATGAAACTACCAACAGTGCACCCTTGCTCCAAGACTCTCAGGAGACAAGCCTCCTTTTGGGTTCTACCGGACTGGTCCCCCAGTATCCACTTGCAACATGTTTCTGTTACAGCTTTTCCCCATTGACTCCAACAGTAGTAGTCAAGATCCGTACACACCAGGGCAGGTAACCTGAAACTACTAGGGTCCTTAGCCCCTAGTCACCTTAAGTCCAGAAGATCAAACCTGTAAGCAGTCTGCAAGTGATCCTGTGTAGTGTATGTTCTCTCCCTAGGATAATGTTACTTCGTTCGGTGCTCATGCCTCAAATCTGACAGCTGTATTTACTTTACCTTTTAAATATTGCTGGCTCAAAGTACTTACCTAATCTTGGAGATCTCGGTGTCTAAATTAATATAAAAATCTGTGGGGTTTTTTCTAAGTTGGTCTTGAGTTTCTTCTGAGTGTGTCTCTAATTTATTGACTGTGTGTGTTAATACAACCCTCTGATAAGCCTGAACTGGTCGCCCACTGTCACGAAACGGAGGCTTGTGATCCTACATAAGCAGTCAATGTAGTCAGGTTAAAATGGGCATGGGGAAAAGGACAGCAATGACTAGCATGCATCCCCAGGAAGTACAAGACTTATGTCCTAAGTGTCCGGGGCTGCAATGAAAGACATGCTGCCCACACCATTTGGGGTGGATTCTCAAGACCTCTGAGTACGGCAGACCATGATGGGTGCATGATGAGCCCTGGGCTTAAGCCTGCAGAACCCACCCCCCTGCCAAAAAATAAACCATTCTAGCTAACACTAGTGTATGTCCCTTTGAAAACTGCGTGGTTGCCTGGCCCCTTGTACTGAGGGCGAGACAGAGACAGAGACAGAAACTGTATATTGCCTGTACTTTGCCGGCACTGTTTTAATGTATATGTGGATGGAGGCAGAAATTTAGAATTACAGGGCCCCTATGCCCTCAGGCAGCAATTCATCTGATCTTGAAGGCCTTCCTGCCTACTCTTGGTGGCTGGTCTATTGGGTGGTGTCCTCTTATTAAAAATGACCTCTCCCAAGAGAATCTACGCTCAGGCTACCAGAATGAATTCTTTAACCTCTGCTCTCTCCAGTGGTGGCCCTTAGGCTAGAATGAGCTAAGCAACAACATGGGCATCTCGCCATACTTTAGACAAGTATCAATGCTTCGATTCAGAAGTGAGGAAGGCAGGCGAATTTGCATGTACTGTTCTTCACAATTTCTTTCCCTGGCCACTCATTTAGACCCACAATGTAGTAGCAGGTTACTGCTTTCAAGTCTATTTTTAAAATCTGGATTATTTAGGTAGAATTATCTATGAGGCATAAGTTACATTTTCTGATGATCTTTATGGTGGATACTCTATCTTCCTGCAGATTTTTCACTGCCCCTGCTCACTGCCTAGTTCTGAAAATGGTTGTGTTTTTTTCCATCTAAAGAGGTTCTGTCAGTTGTTGTTCTGTGTTTCAAAGATCAGTATGACATTGTACTTGTCTATGCCTCTAAAGGCACAGAAAAAATGGATGAAGAATTAACGTGTTTGTTCTGGGGTAGTGCTTTTAGGCTCCATCTCAGCATGGAAAGACGCACGTGTGATATCAATGGAGCCAGCGCAACCTACCAGCGGAGGAGTGTCATGAAAATGTATAGGGATTTTTTTTCTCACAAAACAGACACTTGGTCAGCCGTTACCATCCAAGGCAGGGGGTTCAAACCTCCTGTGGCCCTTTCACCCCTAGCTTCAGGAACATCAGCATACTTAATATAGCAGGAGACCCGTCAGATGTAAAGAGTAACAGCAGCACTAGCGACCTTCCTCCTTGGGTAAGTCCCAGTCTCAATTGAGACAATATCTTTATACATCCTCTCCTTTTGGCACAATTCCAGTGGAAGGGAATGTTTCCAGTCACCTCGAGTGACAAACCATAGCAACCAGCAAATGAGTCTTTCAGATGATATACAAAGAGTTCACTCTTAAATTCAAATCTCCTCCACTGTCAATCCCACTGATGCCTGATCTAAAAACATAGCCTCATTTACTGTGAATGGAATTAATACTGCTGCTACTTGAGTGCAATAGAGCCCATTCCTTTTTTTTCAAAGAGTAAAACCAATGTAATCAAGATTTGTTTTAGGATTCCAACTCTTGCTTAGGACCTTTTCCAATTCCAAAAAGGTCCTAAGCAAGAGTTTAGACCGATTTTGGACATCGGACAAGCCAACAAATGGATCAAGAAGCAGGTATCCACAATGTTGCCCATGTGCCATGTTTATATCCTCATGAAAAAGGCTCTGTGAACTAATAATTTGCCCACTTTTACATCCCAAATTCAATGAAGCACAGAATGGTTCCAATATTCGCAAAACGTTACTCCAATTAGCAGTACCAAATTGTTACTGTTAATCTAAAAATTCAGACTCCATACTTTTGAAAGTATGTGTTGGTGGTCACAATTTAACTTCGCAAACAAAAGCTCTACATCTATCCCTGTTTCTGCAGTTGTTTAATAAAAGCCCATATTGCAGAAAGTATGTTCACCAAAAAGGGATGCTACCTCACTGGTATTCCTTTGTTTTATGCACCTTTAGCAAGAGCCTGTCTCACAGAGTTCCAATGTCTCCTTTTTTGTAGTTTAAGCATTTCGATTTTGACAAAAGCTAAAAATAGGTACGCCATTACACCACGGTTCTCCACTTCTAATTCCTTCTAAGATAGATAAGTTCTTGAATCTTCATTGTGTCAAATGTGAGACTGCATATAAGACATCTACAATATTACATAGAAGACCTGTGGTCTCAGTGGGAGAACAGTCTTCAGAGCCAGGCATTCCTGGCGCTGACAAGGACCGTCTTTATTACATCAGTGTTCTGCAGTTGAGAGCAGTCTAATCTGGCTCTGAAGGCCTTATTTCCTTCCCTAACAATGAACTGAATCTTGATGCAGACAGGCAAGATGACAACAATACACTACCTTAAACCGGGTGGCATCAGATCCAGAATTTTAACACTATGAGCCTATGCAGTTTGAAACAGTCTGTTGGCAAGGAATCTATGCTTCCAGTCTTTGTGTCTCCCAGGCCTCTGGAACTGTCAGGCACACGTTTTGAGCAAATACTTTGGGGGGGGGAAAAACACAACTGGGTTCTGGATGATGGCGTATTACAAGACACACTGCACTGGCAAGAATATTCTATATTTATGACTTCAAGAAGAACCCGCGATGCAGAATTAGGATCATAAGTAACATTTCCTTTCTCTCCGTCCTTCAAACATGCCTTCAGTTTCAAATGGCTGTCTCCATCAGTTGGACAGGTATCTTCTCACTTTGGAATTCTGGCTTCTTGTATTTCTCTTGTGGGAAAAGCCATATTGGATATGAGATGTCTTCAGGAATAGCTCTAGGATCCAGTTTAAAAAATCTACAGAGGAACGTGAGAGTGGCAGGGCACTATCTTACTGTTGGGAGGTCATTTTTATCCCCTGGCTCCTTCTCTGACATGGATGTATGTGTTCTTGGGGGGCGGAATCCCCCAGAACATAGAGATCCCTAAGTGCAGGCATATGGTCTCTAGACAAAGTCATACCAAAACATGTTGGAATTGAGAGAGAAAGAGTGCATTGGAGTCTTTCCTTCTAGCAATGAAGTTCTCCTCCCGCGGTCTAACAACACATCCACTGCGGACTAGTTGAACAAGCAGGGCGATTTCTCTCTTGTGAAGCTCTGGCCATGTATCATTACATATTTGCAAGTGCTGTTGGGATCAAGGCAATTTATCTATAAAGTATATATGTCCCAAACTAGATGAATTACATTTATTTATTAGAGCAGCACAAATGGCTCTTGAACAAATGTGCTGGGTAACATTTTCTCAGGCTAGAAAAAAACAGACAAACTCTTTGTATCAGAAGATGATGCAAAATTACCTTCAGGTTTCTAGAGTCTTGTTCTTATTTTCTAGGTAATGCTTCCTTGATAACATCTGTATGTTTTTTTTCTCTGAGCCCTGTTCCTGAAGCAATCACCAGATGTATACTCATCAGCTCCATGGTGATCCTGACTGCAATGAATTGGCCACATCACTGGCGGTAACTGTTCTTTCTGCACACGCTTCTGCCTTCATACCCCTCCCACTTTAAAACTCCATGGCAGCTTGGAACTGAGGTCTTACAAAATGGAAACCTGAATGTTCCAGAGAAGTGCACGGCCATCTTAAGGCAAAATGTCCTTCCACTAGATCATTTTATGGCCTAACGTGAAAGACTTTCTTTTTATAGTGTATCAGCAAGTTGGTGGGCCCAAAACATTCCAAAAAAGAAATTATTCTACCCTTTCTTCTTTACCTGGTGAAATCTAATTTAAGGAGTTGTCTATCGTAGCGCATATGGCTGCAATCACTGCTCATTGTAATCATCCTTTGCAGGCTTTTTTATTCACCATTCCCAATATTAAGGGTTGTCTGAAAGATTTGCTGATTGTGTTTTTTTTTCATTTATGCAGAGGCTTGATCCATGGGGGCTCCCTTTTGAATCTGTGCACCAGGCTGATTTACACACATTTCTTAAATGGTTGCTTTTTTAGTGGCTATTCTATCGTCTAGAAGAGTGAGCTAGCTACAGAATCTGTTTAACAATGGTCTGTATACCTTTTTCCTTTTGAAACAAGGCATCATTAAGATCTCCAGTTTAATTTATTCCTGTGGGTTATTGAGATTTCCGTACTAAGCAGACTTTCCTTTTCAGCCTTCTACCCAAGCCCACGTCTCTGTTAGAGAGGGTCTCCAATATTGGACTATCTTTCATAGATTTACATGCTTGAATTAGCAACGTGGTTGAGGTGGGAGTCCCACTGTATAGCCTAAAGCTGTGGAAGTAATTAGCATAGTTTACAATAACAAAAGACATTTACTTTAGTAGCTTATCCATATCATTGATAAAGAACCAAACTTTAGCCAGTCAGGCAACAACACCCTTTAGAACACTCCCAGCAGAGGCATCTTCCCTCAGATTTTCTACTGCATGTCGTGTGAAAGGGAGTCTCTCTGAGCTCTGCTCAGTTCTTCAAAATTGGTTACCAGACTCACTCAGCTGTGTTCCAGTATGGCAGAAGTACTGAAAAAAAGGAGTTCTATGGCATCTGTCGCTGTAGATACGCATGTTTTGCATAGCTCGCCATCTGGTGTTGGGTCGGAGTGTTACAAGTTGTTTTTCTTCGAAGAAGTCTTTCGAGTCACAGGACCGAGTGACTCCTCCTTTTGTCTCCATTACGCATGGGCGTCGACTCCATCTTCGATTGTTTTTTTTTCCGTTATCGGGTTCGGACGTGTTCCTGTCGCTCCGAGTTTCGGAACGGAAAAACAGCTAAATTTCGGAAGATTTTCGTCGGTATTGTTGCGTTCGGGATCGGCGTAGTTAGAATCAACACCGCATCGAAGATCGAAGAGCTCCGGAGCCCTTCGGGGTAGTTTTCGATCCCCCGTCGGGGCCTGCTCGGGCCGACCGCGTGTAGAAGAACGCCGATGGAACGGACCCCGTTCCGTTTCTGTCCCAAATGCCACAACAAATACCCCTATACAGACCAACACTTGGTCTGTAACCTGTGCCTGTCACCTGAGCACAGTGAAGACACTTGCGAGGCCTGTCGTGCGTTCCAGTCCCGAAAAACACTCCGAGACCGTCGGGCCAGAAGACTTCAAATGGCGTCCACGCCGACAGCCCACCGAGAGTTCGAGATACAAGAAGAGGAAGAAACCTTTTCGATACACGAATCGGACTCTGAGGAATTCGACGATCCACGAACCGTGAGTAACACGTCGAAAACCACTCATAAGAAGATTGTCAAGGCCCAGGGGACGCCACTGCCACCAGGCCATGGCTCCACCCATAAATTCGGTGACCGACCGTCGGCACCGAAAAAGGCCCAAACAGTGCCGAGACCGTCCGACTCCGGTCGAGACACCGGCACGCAGCCTTCTCGGGACCGAGAAAGTGCTGGAGACATACATTGACACCGATATAGCGGTGTAGACACGGCTCGACGCCGAGACAGCGGCACCGACGAAGATCGACGCCGAGATGTTTCGACTCCGAAAAAGAAAAAAGTCACCTTGGAGCCGAAAAAAGATGCAGACAGGGTTTCGGTGCCAAAACAACCTGCAACCGACCCAGTTTCAGGCTCTTATACAGAAGAGCAATCAATGACCTCCCAAATGCGAAAGCATAGGTTTGAGGAAGACCTGCAATCCACCGATGTAGACCATACGCAGAAACGTATTTTTATACAGCAGGGGACAGGAAAGATAAGCATCCTTCCCCCTATTAGGAGAAAGAGAAGACTGGAATTTCAAACTGACCAAACACCACAAACAAAAATGGTGAAAAAGGTTACTCCGCCACCCTCTCCTCCACCTATAATTCACGTCTCACCAGCACAAACTCCATCACATTCCCCGGCTCACACCACCATGAGCCAAGGTGACCAGGATCAGGACGCATGGGACTTATACGACGCCCCTGTGTCAGATAACAGTCCGGAGGCATACCCTACAAAGCCATCACCACCAGAAGACAGTACTTCATATTCTCAGGTGGTGGCTAGAGCAGCACAATTCCACAATGTAAGCCTCCACTCAGAACAAGTCGAGGATGACTTTCTATTCAACACCCTCTCCGCCACCCACAGCTCCTACCAAAGCCTGCCTATGCTCCCTGGTATGCTTCGGCACGCAAAAGACATCTTTAAGGAGCCGGTCAAAAGTAGGGCAATCACACCAAGGGTGGAAAAAAAGTATAAAGCGCCTCCTACAGACCCTATTTTCATCACTACACAGCTGCCACCAGATTCTGTCGTTGTAGGAGCAGCTAGGAAAAGGGCCAACTCCCACACATCTGGGGATGCACCACCCCCAGATAAGGAAAGCCGCAAGTTCGATGCAGCTGGAAAGAGAGTCGCAGCACAAGCTGCAAACCAGTGGCGCATCGCTAACTCTCAGGCACTACTTGCGCGCTATGACAGAGCCCATTGGGATGAGATGCAACATCTCATTGAACATCTACCCAAAGACCTACAAAAGAGGGCAAAGCAAGTGGTTGAGGAAGGACAGAACATTTCAAACAACCAGATACGCTCCTCCATGGATGCAGCAGACACAGCTGCAAGAACAATAAATACATCTGTGACCATCAGAAGGCATGCATGGCTACGAACGTCTGGGTTTAAACCAGAGATTCAGCAGGCAGTTCTCAATATGCCATTCAACGAAAAAGAACTGTTCGGTCCAGAAGTGGACACGGCGATTGAGAAACTTAAAAAAGACACGGACACTGCTAAAGCCATGGGCACACTCTACTCCCCGCAGAGCAGAGGAAATTACAGCACCTTCCGCAAAACACCCTTTAGAGGGGGGTTTCGGGGTCAGGCCACACAAGCCAGTACCTCACAGGCAACAACATCCAGTTACCAGGGACAGTACAGGGGAGGCTTTCGGGGCCAATATAGAGGAGGGCAATTCCCTAGGAATAGGGGAAAATTTCAAAGCCCCAAAACCCCTACAACTAAGCAGTGACTCACATGTCACTCACCCCCTCCACACAACACCAGTGGGGGGAAGAATAGGTCATTATTACAAAGCATGGGAGGAAATCACTACAGACACTTGGGTTCTAGCAATTATCCAAAATGGTTATTGCATAGAATTTCTACAATTCCCTCCAAACATACCACCGAGAGCACAAAATTTATCAAAACATCATTCCGAGCTCCTGGAGATAGAAGTTCAAGCACTATTGCAAAAGAATGCAATCGAGTTAGTACCAAACACACAAATAAACACAGGAGTTTATTCACTGTACTTCTTAATACCAAAGAAGGACAAAACGCTAAGACCAATCCTAGACCTAAGAATACTAAACACATACATCAAATCAGACCACTTTCACATGGTCACACTACAAGAAGTGTTACCATTGCTGAAACTACACGACTACATGACAACATTAGACCTCAGACGCGTATTTCCATATACCAATACATCTATCGCACAGGAAATACCTAAGGTTTGTATTCAAAGGAATACACTACCAATTCAAGGTACTGCCTTTCGGTTTAACAACCGCACCAAGAGTCTTTACCAAATGTCTAGCAGTAGTCGCTGCACATATCAGAAGGCAGCAAATACATGTATTCCCGTATCTAGACGACTGGCTAATCAAGACCCATTCGTTAATAACGTGCTCACACCACACAAATCAAATCATACAAACCCTCTACAAACTAGGGTTCACAGTCAACTTCGCAAAATCCAACATTCTGTAATGCAAGGTACAACAATACCTAGGAGCCATAATAAACACAACAATAGGAGTAGCCACTCCAAGCCCACAAAGAATTCAACATTTCAACAACATTATACAACGCATGTATCCAACACAAAGAATACAAGCAAAGATGATATTACAACTCCTAGGCATGATGTCTTCATGCATAGCCATTGTCCCAAACGCAAAACTGCACATGAGGCCCTTACAACAGTGCCTAGCATCACAGTGGTCACAAGCACAGGGTCACCTTATAGATCTGGTGTTAATAGACCGCCAAACTTACCTCTCGCTTCTATGGTGGAACAATATAAATTTAAACAAAGGGCGGCCTTTCCAAGACCCAGTGCCACAATACGTAATAACAGATGCTTCCATGACAGGGTGGGGAGCACACCTCGATCAACACAGCATACAAGGACAATGGAACGTACATCAAACAAAACTGCATATAAATCACCTAGAACTGCTAGCAGTTACTCAAGCACTAAAGGCTTTTCAACCAATAATAGTTCACAAATACATTCTCGTCAAAACAGACAACATGACAACAATGTATTATCTAAACAAACAAGGGGGAACGCACTCAACGCAATTGAGCCTGCTGGCACAAAAGATATGGCGTTGGGCAATTCACAACAAAATTCGCCTGATAGCACAATTTATCCCAGGGATTCAGAATCAACTCGCAGACAATCTCTCTCGAGATCACCAACAGGTCCACGAATGGGAAATTCACCCCCAAATTCTGAACACTTACTTCACGCTCTGGGGAACACCTCAAATAGACTTGTTTGCGACAAAAGAGAACGCAAAATGCCAAAACTTCGCATCCAGATACCCACACAGGCAGTCCCACGGCAATGCCCTATGGATGAACTGGTCAGGGATATTTGCCTACGCTTTTCCTCCTCTCCCTCTCCTTCCTTATCTGGTAAACAAACTCAGTCAAAACAAACTCAAACTCATATTAATAGCACCAACTTGGGCAAGGCAACCCTGGTACACAACGCTGCTAGACCTATCAGTAGTACCCCACATCAAACTGCCCAACAGGCCGGATCTGTTAACACAACACAACACAACCAAAAGATCAGACACCCAGATCCAGCATCGCTGAATCTAGCAATCTGGCTCCTGAAATCCTAGAATTCGGACACTTACAACTTACCCAAGAATGTATAGAAGTCATAAAGCAAGCCAGAAGGCCATCCACCAGGCACTGCTATGCCAGTAAATGGAAGAGGTTTGTTTGCTACTGCCATATTAATCAAATCCAACCATTACACGCAACCCCAAAACATGTAGTGGGTTACTTGCTTCACTTACAAAAATCTAACCTAGCTTTCTCTTCCATTAAAATACACCTTGCAGCAATATCTGCATACCTGCAGCCTACCTATTCAACTTCCCTATATAGGATACCAGTCATTAAAGCATTCATGGAGGGCCTTAAAAGAATTATTCCACCAAGAACACCACCTGTTCCTTCATGGAACCTTAATGTTGTCTTAACTAGACTTATGGGTCCACCTTTTGAACCCATGCACTCCTGCGAAATACAGTTCCTAACATGGAAGGTTGCATTTCTCATCGCCATTACCTCTCTAAGAAGAGTAAGCGAGATTCCGGCGTTTACAATACAAGAACCTTTTATACAACTACACAAAAATAAGGTCGTCCTAAGGACTAATCCTAAATTTCTACCAAAAGTTATTTCACCGTTCCATCTAAATCAAACAGTGGAACTTCCAGTGTTCTTCCCACAGCCAGATTCCGTAGCTGAGAGGGCACTACACACTTTAGATGTCAAAAGAGCATTAATGTATTACATTGACAGAACAAAGAGCATCAGGAAAACTAAACAGCTATTTATTGCATTCCAAAAACCTCATGCAGGAAACCCAATATCAAAACAAGGTATAGCCAGATGGATAGTTAAATGCATCCAAATCTGCTACCTTAAAGCTAAACGACAACTGCCCATTACACCAAGGGCACACTCAACCAGAAAGAAAGGTGCTACCATGGCCTTTCTAGGAAACATCCCAATGCAAGAAATATGTAAGGCAGCCACATGGTCTACGCCTCACACATTCACCAAGCACTACTGTGTAGACGTGTTATCCGCACAACAAGCCACAGTAGGTCAAGCCGTATTAAGAACATTGTTTCAGACTACTCCCACTCCTACAGGCTGAGCCACCGCTTTGGGGAGATAACTGCTTACTAGTCTATGCAAAACATGCGTATCTACAGCGACAGATGCCATTGAACTGAAAATGTCACTTACCCAGTGTACATCTGTTCGTGGCATCAGTCGCTGTAGATTCGCATGTGCCCACCCGCCTCCCCGGGAGCCTGTAGCAGTTCGGAAGGTACCTTCAACTATTTGTATATATATATTACTTTTAACCTTAAATAGGTACATACTTAGTCACTCCATTGCATGGCCACTATTACTACAATACAACTCCTACCTCACCCTCTGCGGGGAAAAACAATCGAAGATGGAGTCGACGCCCATGCGTAATGGAGACAAAAGGAGGAGTCACTCGGTCCCGTGACTCGAAAGACTTCTTCGAAGAAAAACAACTTGTAACACTCCGACCCAACACCAGATGGCGAGCTATGCAAAACATGCGAATCTACAGCGACTGATGCCACGAACAGATGTACACTGGGTAAGTGACATTTACATTATTCAACCTTGTGGGACCTGTGGTAAGAAGAGGCTGCATTCAAAAGACCCTCACAAAGAATGTATTTACTGCCTTCATCCAGCCCACAAGGTAAACTTTTGTAAAATATGCAGGACTTTCTCTTCAAAAACTCTCAAAGATAGAGAGGGATGGCTTTTACTTTGGCTTCAGAAGCTTAATACCATGAATGTGGTAATGTCTGAGGAGGAAGATGGTGACAGGCCTGTTACCTTACACCAAAGCCATAAAAAATAGAAAGAGGTCACACTATGAGTCGTCTCAGAGACAGAGAAAGGCCTTTGAAAAAGATGCATCACCAGTCGTCTGCAGGTTCCTCTCATGAAGAGTGAAAAAGAAGAAATTAGATCAGAACCTACTGCAACATCTATTTTGGTATCTTTAAAGCCTACAAAATCTTCCTCTGAATGAGTTTTGAAAAAGCACAAGCTGCCAGAAAAAATATCGTAGACGATGGCAATGCTGTTGAAATCATCAGCAATAAAAGGTAAAGTGTCTGCGGTTGCAGTGTCATCAAACGTATCGCTGAAAATAACCATCTCGACCCATCAACGACGACCACAACGTCTGCAATGACCTAGTCGTCGGCGAGAGGCACACTGCGACGAAAACTACATCGTCGACTAAGACCATATCGTCAACGAAAACCACGATGTCGATCAAGCACGTCAGCAACACCATTGATGATGAATGTGGATGAAGACATGCCTGTGTTGAAGACCAAACCTAAAAAAACAACCCATGCTAATTTTAGCCATGTCAGCACCACCACTGTCGCCAACATCGTCAAGTTGCAGTCTTATACATATGTTGTGTCCATAGCTTTCCTTGCCCAAGAAGGTGTCCACTTTCCCACCTAACCACTTGCTAGATGTTGAGGCGAATGACAAGCAGGGACCATTTGGTACAGATCACAGCCCCTCTGAATTGTTTGTGAAATATTAAGATGAGGAGGATACTATAAGCTTGTTTACCAAGGACAGCAATATATTGATCAGCCATATCACTCTGCTGATCAGTGCCAACACTTCTCTTCCTCACAGAAAATGGTCCAGGTTCTGGCTACTTTAGTTCAGGATCACCAAGATATGCACCAGGACTACTACAAGCGCTTTTCAACACCTGCAGGAGTGCAATCATCTATAGAAACACCTGCTGCTCCACCCCACTCACCGCAGCCACTACCATCACCTATTCTGAGAATGACTCCAAGACTACAGTTTGCAAATCCACTTCAAAATGACTATCATCATTGTCATCAGCTGAGGAACACAGGGGGAAGGTGAAAATCGAGACATGCAATCTCTAGCAAATGAGACACCTACCTCATTCAGACGCCTACTCTTCCACACCACAATCAGTTGATTCTCTGGCTGAAGACATTGGTAGGTTTCGCACACTCATGGAAAGAGCAGCTATGTGCTTTCATTTAACGATCACAATTAATCAATCTGATTGATTTTATACAACTTCAAAGAGCAGTCCAGAAAGACAGTAAGGGCAATCCCTATAATAGATTACATCTGGGAATAAGGCTTAAAGATAATGAAGACGCCTTCTACCGTCGCAGCAGTACTACTGCGTATTGACAAAAAATATAATGTTCCAGAAGGGTCACCTGCTTGTTTTATAGGACATCTGTAGAAAGCTAGCTCTTTAAATGGTGGTCTAAAATGAGGTACACTGCGCAGTGAGTCCAGGCAAGTCCCAAAGGTATCACAAAGCACATATGACATCCCAAATGCTCCCTTTTTTTGGTAGTGTGGACAATCAATTAGGCACATCATAGGGTAGTGCTAAGCATGGAAGGGACACACACATGCAGTAAGTGAGACACTCAGTAAAGAAATCAGTCGACAGTTTATAAAAATAACACACAATTTTGATACCAAGATCACCGGAATCAAGTGAGTACTTTACAGATTCTTGCAGCTTTCAAAAGTTGACACAGTGCAATTTTTGAGTGCGGTAATGTTATTCTATGAGGAAAATATGTACTGCATTCTAACACTTCACAGTGGCTTACGGACTGCTCACCAGGACTTAAGGTGAGTATGGGACAGCATAAAAGGCCACACCAACAGGGAGGCTCCAGGGCATCCGGGTACAGAGGTGTTACTGCGTCGGGTGACCCATTCACTTGAGTGGGAGATGGTCCGGTCAGGAAGTTGCTGAAAGCTAGGACTGGAAGGTCAGTTTGGTTGAGCGCACAGGTGGCTCTACCCTTTAGGTCCTCTGCACGTGGGGACACCATTGGTCCACTTCCCGTTGGGCTGTGGGGCACAGGTGCAGTGGTCTCTGTTTGCATTGGGTCCGGTGCTGGAGTCACTTGCGGTTGGAGGGAGTCTGCAGAAAGAAGCTCCAGGTGGCGACTGGAAGTCCAGCCAGCCCAAACCCAAGGATAAGTTCAACTCTAGAGGGTGTCAGGACTTCATGGACACAGTCAACTCCCATGTACTCGAGCTGTGAGGATCGGGAGCAGAGGTGCTTTGAAGCGTCTGGTCGCTGTGGTCAGGGACTTGCTCTGGGTCTTGGTGACCCGGTGACGAGAAGAAACAGGGCAGTTGGGGCCACTCTCCTGAATGACCTTGTGAATCATGACGTACATCAACGGTAGGTCTGCTTTGATGCTATTGTAATCCGGATTGGACCACCAACGAACCTTGGTTGCTACAAGGGGTCCAGTACACCAGGTTTAGCTGTAATGAGCCTCAAAGTGGGTTCAGTGTCTCAAGACTTAGGTGAAATGGCAAGGCTGACCACTGGGGCTCTAAACAGTCTTCTCCTGACTCATTGATCCTTCGGAGGGCCCAAAGGCCAACGGGGCAGAGTACCAGACTTTACAAGCAGAGCTTGTACCTCCTCTGCTCCAAGGGAGATATTCTTGGTGTTTGCAAAGTACTGACCGCTCCCCCAGTGTCTTGGCCACCGCGCAGCGGCAGGAGAGGTAAGTTGCTCCGCAAAGGTCACATGCAGCAGGCAGTGTTGGCGCCAAGCCAGTCGTCTCCTTGGTTCTTGGGTTGGCAGACTTCTTTGGCCACCTCTTCTTTTGTGTCCAGCGAAGATCTGAAGTCCTGCTATCAGGGAGTCCCCTAAATGCTCAGTTTAGGGGGAGGGGACTAAGGGGAGTAAAGGGGTAGTAGCCCATGTGATAATTACCCTTGGGATCACTAAACCCCATAGATGTCAACTTACTTTGGGGAGTGGGCATCACCCTGTCCCAGAATTCCTAACTCCACTACACACAAGATGGTGGAATTCCTAAGGCTGTGTTCATTTCAGGCTTGTCACCCTAGGGGTGGGCCCAGTCTGCCAATGCAACACGTCTCCTGTATAGCTAATTTTCTTGGCCGTCCATGTGCCAAATGGGCGCTGTGGCAGGACGGTTGGCATTGCCCTCTGAGGAGAGCGAGGTTTGCATACCAAAGTCAGTGGGCTTCTTTGAAACGCAGATTTTGTGATCATCCTGTTGGGAGCGGTTTGTAACTCCCCTGTCAGAGTGGGCTTTTGTTCTTGACCTCCAGAAAGCAAAGGCTCTCACCCCTGGGGGTCAGAAATTCATTTGTTGGTGGCAGTCCCTAGAAATAGTCAATTATCCCACCAGCAGTTGGGGGACATCTAAGTTGCCTGCATTAATAAATCATCACTGAAATCAGTGGGGGGTTTATTAATACAAGTTGTTTGATACCAAACATCGTTATTTTCAGTGAAGCCATCCTATAGCTGGGGGACTTGTACTGATAGGTGTCCAGCACATGTATTTAGAATGGCTTCCTTGTTCACTTACTATATGTAACAATCGATAAAGGCATAGTAGACATATTTGCTCATGCGTATAAACTCTCACCTGTAATATAAGATACCTGCCTTAGGATTGTAAGGCCTGCTGTAGGGAAGACTTACAAATATTACAGGATGTGTTAGGGGACATGGCACACATGGTTTGTTTTATGTCGTGTTTTCCCTTTTTGGAGCACCTTGTCACGCAGCCTGCAGTGGCAGTCTGCATAAGTTTGGTGCTGTGTCCCATAAAGTGGCAAAAGTTATGCTGCAGCCCTTAGGGACCCTCTTTAGTACCTAGGCAACAAAGATACCACTTACTAGAGACTTACAGAGGTGCTAAAGAGCCTGGCCAATTGGGGTTCAAATGACCAGGTGTCTTGTTTTGGGGAAGGAACACTGGCACTGGGAACCTGATTAGCAGGATCCCAGTGCACTTCAGTCAAATTTGCATAAAAAGCCAGGCAATCACTGTGGGCTTCTGCATCCAGAAGCCAACTTCCTGCAACATCCAAACCCAGATTCAGTAATCTCCTAAGCAGCCCAAAGCAGATCCAAATATCCGTCCACTCCAACCAACAAAGAAAGCAGACACCTTGATAATATTGAAAAGAGATTCTCCAACATGTTAGCCAAGTCTGTTCGAGTAGCCATTTCCCTGGGAATTCTTGGCAGATACGATTGCCAGATGTAGTTGCCACGTACCTTTTTTTTTTTTTTTTGCCAGAGGACAAGAAAGTGGAAAGCAAAAAAGATGTTGCAAGAAGATAAAGATCAGCGCCTGAAATAATAGATTGCGCAATGGATATTGCTTCTCTAGAATTCAGACAGTTGGCAGGATCATTGGTTCTCAGACATCAGGGCTGGCTCAAGACTACCACATTTTACCCAGAGGTTCAGACAAAGATCTTGGATATGCGTTTCGATGGCGAGGCTCCATTTGGTAAGCATACCAACGATGCCTTTCCTGCGGTCTTCCGGTTGGCTGTGGTGGGGCCCTAGCCAGACAGAACCACTACTTTCATCAGCAGTGAGTGATTACACTCACTGTATAACCGTGGCTCACCCTTGGCTAGCACTGAGCAGTCAGGCTTATCACAGAGGCAATTTGTAAAGCATTGGCACAGCACTCTCACAAAATAAATACACCTAGCATCACCAAAGGATCACAAAAGAGACTTCACCCATGTGGTAGGTAAACACATGTTGTATTCAATACACACATTCAGTAGCGCAACATAAAAATCATGAACTTCTGGGCATAAATCACACTTGGTAATGTTACTAGCAGTACTAGGCCCAAACACGTTATTATGACATCAGTAGCATGCACACTTGGTAGAAATACATTACACCCGCACCCTTTTGTGTTGCCTTAAGTTGTCAGAACTAGGCTCACTCTGGCAATTAATGTAATACAATATCATACAGTTATAGGATGCACTCCAGATCACAACAATAGCAGGGATTTGTACAAAGAGATAATGACGACACTTTTAGCAGCACCATGGGCCAAGGCCGAACAGGTATAACCAATGTCAAATGTAGTATCCGTTGGCAAGAAATCAATGTGTAAAGCAGCACTGTCAGTCGATGTAATCACTAGCAGGCAGTCTTCATGCACCACTCCCCCACGCACACATTCAATCAGGGCGGTGCTATGAATATCAGGCAGGTCTGTATGGAGCACACTTACACACATGCAGCACTGTATTGCAGTGCAACTGATATCCAGCAGGTCAATGGTAGCACAATGCAGTCTTCTCAGCCAAACCCTCCTCTGCCATCATGGTTGGGTGAGGGGGGGTTGCAGCCAGCCAGGCCCGGTCTGGGCAATACTACATGGCTGAAAATGTTGCCAGGAGAGGGCACGTAGTTTGCCACACAGGAGCCCAAAGCAACAATCGATGAAGAGGGGGATATAGCAGGGGAGCCTCTCCAGAAGGTAGAGGCGCCCCATCAGGTACACGTTGATCTAAGTTGTACCTAGGCAATCTGGGCACACTGTCTGGTGCACGATGATCAGAGTCTCACCAGACAATTCCAGTTTCACAAACAACGATGAGTTGCAAATCCCATGCCTCCCTGGAAATGAGGCACAACGCCTGGCCCACATTGATACAAGTCACACCAAACAGTTTCAGTCACACACAATCAAAGAGGTACAAGTTCAGTACCTTCCTGGAAATGAGGCACAATGCCCGGTGCATGTTGATATGATTTGGACCAGACAGTTCCTGTCCCATACATAGGCATAAGTTCAGTAGTGCCTGCATGAGGTAGAATGAGGCACTACTACGGCTACGCCCCCACCTCGGTGGTCACAACCTGTTAATTGGACACCCCACACAGTGAGTATGCAGTCGGTGTGACGTACTTGGGAGAAACGGCATGATCAACGAAGCGGGCCACGTGGGGTCCTGCAACTGGTGAATCCACTCACCACCAACAAGACACTTATGTGCTGAGGCCCCACAGTGCAGGGGCTCAGCTCCAGGCAATCTGGTCTCAAGGCCAGTTCTTAGTTTTACGCTTAGTTGGAATCCAGCAGACAATGTGGGCACTAATGAGGTCTCCGTTCTCCTGGTGTCACAAGCAGATGGTGTGGGTCCCTCGCTGGAGGTCTTTGATGTTCCTAAAACCTCCACAAGAGAACATGGGGAAAGCCGACAAGCCCCTGAAGAGCACACTTCCGGGTGTCACACAGCAACAGGTAGTCTTCCTAGGCCAGCCACGATTCAGGAAAGGTGCGCAGTCCCTTTCAAAGGCAGTAATCCTCCTTGTGAACAACAGATTCCTCTGGCGGTGTGCACTATGCGGTCCAGGGTCTCCAGTCCCAAGTCCCTGCAAGTGTATCTCTACACTGCTGCAGTATGGCACCATTAGTTATACTGTAGTGTGCCTTTGAAGTTTGGGGTGGTTCAAAGGTTTTCTCTTGAAACCACAAATGTCTCCCCTAAATTTCAGTCCTGTCTGCCATGGGGCCGTGGAATGCATATCTTAATCTTTTGTTGAGCCATGATCTGGCTCCCAGAGGCCCAGTTTCAAAACTTCTCCCTCCATTCTGCCAGCCAGGCCCTCAAATGGCAGAGCTCTGTTGTTCCAGTTGCTTGCCCATTGCTTATAGTTGTTGCTTCGGAATGCACAGATGTGCTCCCAACCTCCAATGTCTATTAGAACCAGGTAGAAATGGACACAAACTTTAGAGCAGAGAAATGCCCGCTTTCTAAAAGTGGCATTTCTCAGCTATTAATGACAAAACCACCCTTACCATAGGAAGGGGTTTATTACTGTTAATTTAATGATAGGAAACATCACAAGACTGCTCCACTTCAATCCACTATTGTAGTTGGAAGTGATTTCCGTCATTCCCCCATGTTTGCCAATGAGAAGAGCAACCCTTAGGGGTAGTGAGAACGCACATGGGTATTCTTCACTACGTTTAGAACAACTTAGTGCAAGTGCACATGTACTGGCCTCAGTGGCAGGCTGGACACATTTTGAAAACCATTGTGCAAGCACTCACACAAGGACCTGCGGTGGCAGGCTTGACATACGTTAAGCACCATTGTGCAAACGTGCACATATGGGCCTGCAGCGTCCCACTAGTAGCCGGGGCCATACATGCGCCAGGTATGTAGTGTAGGTCCACTGTCCATCTGTTTGCCACTGCAAAAAATATACCAATGCTTAGCCTCCAGGTACCCACATCCACAGTCCATTGGCATTGCTGGAGCATTTGCCTGTTCTTTTCCTTCACTACGTCTGATTCCGTACATAGTAAGGAAAATAAGACAAATGTCTATGAAGCTTATTCTAATCACTCCAACATGGTCAAAACAACAATAGTATGAACATGTCAATTCACTCACAAGAGAAGTTATCCCAGTGAGGAGACCTTTAATGTGACATTTTGACAAGAGGCAATTAAAACGCCAAAACCTCCAGACAATTAATCTTGTTATAAGAGCTTGTTAAGCTGCAAAATGGCAAATATTTATACACTACTGTATCTGTAGAGCTAAACAACCTCTTCAGGCTTCAGTGCAAGACATTATTTGTTAGTTACAATAATCATGTCTAGGATACACCTGTTAGATTTAATGTGGTAGCTGTGATGACTTGCATGCAGATTGGACAGCGTCAATCTCTATTTAATTCCTAGTTGTCAAAACGTTCCTTGAGGATCTAAAACGAGTTGTCAGACAAAGCACACAACCAATCCTTTCCTGGACCTTAATGTAGTTTTAACACAATTCATGGGAACCCCTTTTCGAGCTGTTACATTCCTGCTTGATACAATTTTTCTTATGGAAATTTGGC
Organism: Pleurodeles waltl; assembly: GCF_031143425.1. Lineage (NCBI taxonomy): Eukaryota > Metazoa > Chordata > Amphibia > Caudata > Salamandridae > Pleurodeles > Pleurodeles waltl. The sequence goes on from NC_090446.1 coordinate 943,158,025, forward strand.
TTCCTAGTTGCAGTTACTTCTTGACGTAGAGTTAGCGAATTGCAAGGTTCACAATGATGAAATTTGCAATTTCTGCCAAACATCTTCTGCCTTTCCTTGTCAAACAATTGACCTACCGATTTTCTTTCCATATCCTCAGTTGGTTGCAGAATGAACTTTATACACAAATTCGATGTAAAAATGTATTACATTGATCATACTAAATTAGTTGGAAAGCAAGCATTTGCCAAATACCACTGTTTCCAAATCAGGGTTTGCAAGATGAATAGTACGCTCCACGCCTAAATGACATTCCACTCGCAAAGGAGTCATTATAACCTTCCTTCATAACTTACCATTTTTAGGCATCTGGAAAGCAGCTGCATGTTCGCTGCACACTTTCACAAAACATTATAATGTAGACATCCATGCTTGTCAAGAAGCACAGGTTGGGCAATCTGTCCTTAGTAAATTATTCCAAACACCTGCTCTCAAGCCACTGCTTTAGGGGAAGAGAACTGCTTTTTAATCTAAGCAAAATTTGATCTACAGCAATAGATGCTACAAACAGAAAATGATACTTACATAGAGCCATTAATTTGTAGCTTATTGTACTGTAGACTCACATGCGCTCTCTCTCCTCCCCGAATTCAAGCTTACGTTTCATGTGTTTCTCATCACTACATACATATTCATCACACTTTCTCAGTGTACATGTAAACATATACTGCCCTGCTTCACTTCTCTTTACATATTTTTCTCACCCTTTGGAGGAAAAACAACCTAATGTGTGGAGTATGTGTCCTGGTCCATTGTGGGTTCCAGAGACGGACCACGATTCACTTTGAAACAGAAGCTTCTTCTTTGAAGTAAAACAGCTTGCAGCGACCATACCGAGCACTAGTTAGCAAGAGTGTACACAAATCTTGTGAATCTGACGCAGTTCCAGCTACAGACTGATGGCTACCAGTAATACCACGTCCTTCCCCAATTTTATGGTACTCCATAGTCATAATAGATCTTTATGTGACATAGATGATTAATCTAGTCTCCCTCCCACCCCCAAGTTTTTCCTCGCTTCTGGAAAGATCCCTTAATGCTGTAGACTGGAAAAGAAGCCTTCAATATTACTTTGCTTTGGTTAATGAAAGTATGAAAACAAAGTAGCTATTCAATAATTATTGTGATTCTATGTGAGGACCGGAGGCAAGGATTAGGCTGTTCTTTCTTCACTTCTTTATTACCAGCAGGAATGAAACATAATGGAATCAGAATATAACAAAAAAACTTCATTTCCCATAAAGCGTAGGAACAAATTGAAGATACAGGTCATTCAGTCTGCAACCAGCAATGCCCTTCAAGAAGATTCTTTGTGGACTCTTTCCTTTTTTTTTTGCTGCTCCAGCAGCCTTCAGTTTAGTGCCTCTCCAGTAATCTGTATTGTGTGATTTAGGTCTTGGTTAATTGATTGTATTGCTAGATTATGCACTATTATTGTGATTATTACTGCTGCTTTGCTATTTACACCCGCTTTCATTACAGAGCGGCTGCTGACATTTTCATTGCTCCTCCGTGGCTGCTTATGAGGTCAATTTCACCTGGGGCATTGGTGGGGTCAGCTAACCGCTAGAGGGCGTGCCTACCCTTCAGTGCTCACGCTCAGCGCGCTCTACCCTACCCCTTGCAGTCAGCGCATCAATTTCACCTTTCCTTGCTATCGTAGGGGAAGCGCAACCGGCTGTGCCCTGTACGGGGGCTGCTTCTACTGCTTACATTGTCCTGAATACGGTATTTCTGAGCCCCTGCCTAGAGTCTCAATACCAGTGTGTGGGTAGGACACAATAAAAACGATTGTTTTCAAAATTAGAAACGCGACCCAGGTGGCAATTTTCCTCGTATTTTAAAGGGAGTGCTGGTGTCCCAGGGCTCTTCCTTAGGGTTTGCTCAATACATTACTCTATGGTAGTGCTTTAAAAACTAACCAGGGCTCGCCCCAGTATTTATACTGCTCTATTTTCCCTTAAGTCCTACACACAGCCTAGTATAATTTAATTGCAAGGCCCTACAGACTATATTGAGGAGAACTAAATCGCCCATCCCCCTATTGATGATAATTCTTGTCAAATTATAGATACGTCTACCCATAAGGTTTGGTAGCAAGCAGTGGCATCGTAGGAGAAGAAAATCTTCTGGATGGCAACTCACTGCCAACAACCCCTCACCGCGAGGGATGAATTTTCTGGGCCTGTGGCCCCCTTACTTCCATGGTAGCACATTGCATCGATGGACCCTAATGCACAGATGACCCTGGAGTCGATCTGGATGCTTATACCTGCCTCAAAAGACTTTCATATATTGCCAGTCCCCCCTTAAGTCTCCTATCCTCAGCATTTCAGGGGGGCCCTTATTTTCTCTTCCTTCTCACAAACCTTTGGATGGGGAAGATTGAACCAACTAGAACCTGGCATCTTTCTTGCAATTCCTCTTCGCTAATGGATGAATCCAAGCCGGTTAAAGCCCCTTGGGCCCCAGATTCAGACATGCCAGACCCTGATGACCTGTTCCATATGCGTTCTGTAGAGTGGTCTTCAGCACCAAAGGTTGCCTCTTATGTGGTGGGCCGTCTGCGGAAACCTCTGGACAAAGACATCCACAGTCGCCTTTGGGATGAGTACCCTCACCCCTCCTTAGAGGGCAAAGTCACCCTCACTCCCGCTATTGATGCTAGGATGCCCACCTTCTTGCCCAAATTTGGAAGAGACCCTAAAAAGGGGATAGATCATTCCTAGCTGTCTTGTCAGGACAAGTTATTGGATGTAGTGAGACCCCTATTCAGGTCCCTGAACATGGCGGAAGATGCCAAGGCATCCGGGACCCTGATCTCCCCTGAGGTGTGATTTCAGGGAGGGCTTGACGAGTCATAATTTTTCTGGAACATGCCAAATGCGCAATTTCCACTGAAAGGCGCAGATCCCGCTTAATAAAAATAGATTCCAAATTGGGAGAATTAAAGGCATCTGAGGCATATCCCATTGTCCAAGGGGGCCTCTTTGGAAATCCCGCATATTGGGGAAATTTGTGAGTACATTTAAATCCCTAGAGGAGGCTCATACCTCTATTAGGACAATCTTCATCCCATGTGTTTTTGCTGGAGCTGGTCTTGGAAGGGGGCGCTTGGCCGGCCGCGTCTTCCACCACGCCTTCTCCAGAGGATCTGGGATATGAAGGGGCTAATGGCAAGACTCATCCCATTTTGGCAACTTCTATCCCACTAGAAGCTACCACCCACCAGCTGGGCTTGAGAGGACTCTCCAAAACCTCTCTCAAGGTGTTTGAAGCCCTCCTCAGGGGTCAGACTTGGGGGAGGCAGATTGTCAGAATTTTTTTATAACTAGGAGACTCTTGCTTCAGATGCCTGGGTACTTCAAATAGTGAAGGGCTCCCAAGTAGAATTCTACGGTTCCCTATTCCAACCAAAGAAACCATGACCCCTAATTTTCTCTCCGCCTCAAACCAGTCTCCTGGCTTCGGAGATTGCACAACTCTTGGAGAAAGGGGTGATTGTTCAAGCACACTTACACCCTCACGGTTTTCTCAGCAGCCTCTTCCTAGTGAAGAAGGGGGATGGGGTCCAACGTCCCGTAATAGGTCTAAGGGAATTAAACAAGTGGTTGATCTTTTGCCACTTCAAGATTGAATGCATCCATCACCTCAGGTTCTTAATGTAGACAAACGACTGGATGGTGTGCCTGGACCTAAAGGACGCCTATCTCACGATTCCCTTATTCTCACCTTAGATGCATTTCCTACAGTTCTAATGGTGGTCACAGACCTTCGAGTTTACCTTCCTTTCGGTATGTCATCTGCTCCATTGTGTTTCACCAAGGTCCTGAAACCTGAGGTGGAACATTTGAGGGCCCTAGGAATCAGATTGTTTGTCTGGACAATATCCTTCTTATGGATCAATGTCTGACGAGATTGTCGAACCATCAATCTTCTGGAGTCTCTTGGTCTTGTCAACAAAAGAAGTCCTCCCTTATGCCAACCCAGACTTTACAGCTCCTGGGGTTTGTGGTGGATTCTGTTGAGACCACATTGAATCTCCTATCCCAAAAACTCACTAAAATCAAACACAAAGGAGGACTCTGGCCAGACCCACCACCTCACTGTGACACCTTGCCCACATAGTGTATTTTCTATCACCATCCATACAGGCCATCTTTCCAGGGCCCTGGACTATTGGCCTTTACGACGCCTCAAGAGTTTCCACCTTTAGCGGGGTCTTACTTTCCTTGTCTATTCCTTTCTTGTAGGTGGCTAAAAAGGAGCTGCAATGGTGGATTTACTTATGAAAGCCTGGAGCGAGTGAGCCATCGCTGGTTGTCAGACTGATCTGGTGAGAGAAGCCAGTGGCTTGGGCTGGGGAGCACAGGAGGAAAATGCTCTTCTGCAGAGCAATCACTTCACATAAATTCCCTGGAGTTGATGACAGGTTCCTTTGTGGTGAAGTGCTGGACTAAGGACAAACCCCTAATGCTGTGACCTCCTCAAGATGGACAATGTAGCTGCAGTCCGCTACATCAACTACCTTGGTAAACGAGATCGAAGCCTGAAGCTTTTGGTCCTATTACCTGGCCAAACAGATTTCGGCGGAGCATCTGCTGGACAAATCCAGTCAGGTAATGGAATGGCATTGGCAAGATGTCAGTCCCTAGAAATTGCACCCACAGGTGTTCCAGGAGATGCAGTCCAGGTGGGGTCCTTTCACAGTGTATCTGTGTGCCTCTCGGCTGAATCATCAGCTGGACAGATACTGCATTTGGAGACCATATCCCAGTGAAGAGGTGACAGATTCATTTATCCAGGTAAGGAGCAAAGAGAAAGGATATGCGTTTCTGCCATTTGCCATGATCATGAGGTTGTGAACCGAACTTCGGAGGAAACAAGTGGACCTGGTGTTAATCACCCAGATCTGGAGATCTCAAGTTTGGCTTCCATTTCTGATGGAACTTTCTTGGGACTTTCCAATCAGTCTACCCGTTTCCAGATCACCTCTGGGATCTCGGTGGAACCATCACCACCTGGTTTTGGAAGGCTTTCTCTGTCTCAAAGCATTGAGGAATACCCGGAACGCTTGAAAGTCCCCAATATTTCATGAGAATCTGCTTCTCTGCTCGCCAAACCCTGGGCAGATAGAATGTCCAAGAGATACAGCTTGGCCTGGTCTCGATGGTTAGGTTGGTATGATCAACGGCAGTTGGATCCCTTGGGGACAGACGATGTCCACATCTTGAATTTACTGGCTTTATTGGCCTTGGCGAGCTTGGCGTATAGGTCCATTAACACTTTCTGATCTGCCATTTTTGCAGGCCACTTCCCCAAGGATGGGCATCTGGTGGGAGAACATCCTTTGATGTGTAACTCCTTGCGGGTATTAGACTGTCTCTTCCTCCAGAGCCCAGATACTCTACATTTTGGGATGTCAATAAGGTCTTGTGCCTTTTCCAATCATGGCCCTTGAACACGTTTCTGTCATGCAAATTGATGTAGGCGAAATTGACTACCTTATTGTGTTTGGTATCTTGTTGGAGAGTCTCAAATGTGAGAGCCTGAACATAACAGGTTGAGTATTCACTCCGGATGGTGTTACCATTAATATTTCTAGAAAACAAATTGTAATGAAACAATTCTTATATCTTATGTTTCCAGACGTTCCAAAGTTGTGTGTTGTAAGAGCAATCAAGGCCTATGAAAGTATGACAGAGGAACTCCATCCTCAGGGGGAAAGACAACTACTCCTTACTTTCATTAAACCACACAACAATTTCCTCTCCTACTGCCATGTGGGTCAGATGGGCCATGCAAGAAGCTGATGACACCTCAGTGTTCTGAGCTTATTTTGTGAAAGTGGCTATGTCCTCTAAATCTTTTTCATTAGGAGCTCGCTCTGAAGATATTCTTAATGTGGCAAACTGGTCCTCTGATTCTACATTTAAAAGGTTTTACTTTAAACCAGTCCAAATCCTGGCATCGCTCATAGCGGGGAGCCTTAAACCAGCCTAATCCTCAACACCGGTCCTGACACAGAATGACAAATTTCCTAGCTATTGTAACAAAGTTTCAATTCTATTAAGGACATGGAGATGAGGATTAGCTCACCCTTAAGATCAGTTTTATTTTCTACCCGCCCAATATAAATGAGTTATGAAGTCATGTTATTTGAGGAATATTATATGGATTACATGTAAGTAGTTGATTGTTCTCCTAGCTGATTGCTCCTTGCTGCACTAGGACTATAACACTTGTCTTTGTTTGCTTCTGAATTGTGGCTCATGTTGTTAGAGCACTCCCCTTTTTCAGGAATGGAAATGTACGCTGTTGTTGCTTCTCCTTAGGGACAGATTCCGATAAACAAAAACAACTAACAGAGTCTTGAAGGGTATTGCTGGTTGCGGATTGGATAAACTGTATCTTCTGTTTTTTTCCCTATGCTTCATGGGTAATGACTTTTTTTGTTATAGTCTGATTGCATAATGTTCAATGGCTGCTGGTAATAAAGAATTACAAGAAAAAACAGCCTAATCCTCACCTTCGTGTCCTTAATAGAATTGAAATTTGTCATAATAGCTAGGAACATTTTCCTTATCATTCAAAATTAGCAAAATGCTGAGAAATGTATAGTCAAAAGGACATTTTCTTTATTATCAGGGACCAGCATACCACTTCCAGGTAGGCCTCCATCCACCACAACCTAGAGATAAAACATTTACTAGCACTCTTTTTGGAAATATCCGAGGTAATGAGGTTTGCTTAGCGGCTATATTTAAATTGGTTCATACATTTGCCAAAAACAGCTGTTTAGATTTTGACTCCAAGCAGACACTCCAGTTTGTTGAGCCTACCTGCAGAATTGAATTATGGTTTTCTTACCCTCTTCTATGTGATACTTATTCCTTTTTCTCTTGCTGCCACCCTGAGCACCTCCTTATGAGGGCTTGTGTTGCTATTCTCAAATTGATCAATATTAATGAATGTCCCACTATGAAGAACCAAAAGTTACTTACTTGAGATGCTGATTTTCAGCTTCAATAAATATGGTTGTCAGGAGAATTAATGTTGAGTAAATGATTGAAATCTTATGCTAATTCAGCTGTCGAAGTCAGCTGTGCACTGTATTACGAGATTTGGAAGAAAGGCTAACTGTTTCAAAGTGGAATAGTCAAATTATTTGACTACAAAGATGTTGGTTATCTGCTTAATATTCTTCCAATTTCTCCCTAAGAGAGGATTCTAAGAAAGGGCTTGTTATATTTCGAATGAGTTCTAAATAATGTGTGTATGTGCATGAGTAGGTTTGTGACCACTGAAAACGATGAGATAAGACTTTAAAGAATGGTAGGAATGGATCTAAGAATTTAAAACCGTAATTTGCCAGTTATGGTCACAACCTTTGTCATCAACAACCAAAACCTATTTTATGTGCTTTCTAGTTGAACAGTGGATTTATTATGTGTACATTGGTGATCATAACCTTAATTGAGCAAATGTAGAGATTTTTCATTGTTACATCTAACCTTAGCACTCTCCAAGGTAAAATTTGGATTATAATTTGTGGTGTTTTGCAGTGTGACTGTTGTGCCCCTCTACGAGAGGCATTGCAGTAATCTGTAATGGCCCCAAATGTTCAAACCATGATGTCAAAACTTTCAGCATTCTAACACTTTGTTTGAAGACTTCACTTGTTTTTGTGCCCGATAACTTTACTTTTTCAGTGGCATCGAGTCTCACTGAATGTTAAACTTGGTGCCATTCGGGTGGACTGGCTTTTTTCTCCGTTTCGTACTCTTTTAAAAAAAAAAAAAAAAAAAGGCACTCTTTTTATCAATTATATATCCATTGATCAGCGGAAGACTTTCCTTTTTCAAACAAAAGCGGTTCATATTTTTTTCTGAGAAATGTTTATGATCAAATGGCGTAAAAGACATTAACAGTTCAAAAATTTTTTTTTCCGTGGGCTAGGTGATCTCTAACTGCAGGGGCCGCTCACATGGTTCTCCATTCAAAAGGATAGCCAAACTAGGTTTTTTCTTTGCAGTTCCTTATGCATAGTTATTTCTTTGTGATGGGATTGAAAACATGACTACTAGAATGCAAAGAAACATCATAGGACTATCACGCATGAAATCAGGAACCTTGAAAGGTCTGTAACAAAACAGGCACTGCACATCTTTCATGTGCGTGTGCGCGCTTCAGATTAAAAAATAAAGATGTACCTTTATGAAAAGTGAACAAAATTCTAGTGTTTATGAATATATTGATGATAATTACCGAGGACTAGGATTAAAAGCAATTCATTGTATTATCTCTAAAATGGATGAGGGCACAACCTCCATAGAGTTGAAATTCTCTGGCAGTTCTAGAAATCGTACGTAGGAGGAGTTTTCTATGTCTTTTTCAGTTTCTTTGTTAATTTCATTTTTTGCAGGTACCTTTCAAAGAAACAAGGCCAGTAGTTGCTATTAACGTGAACATGGTGAGACCGGAAGCTGTTTGCAGCCCAGAACCTTCCATTACTGATGTTCCAAATGGTGGTCTTCCAGTGGAAGAAAGGATGCTGCAGACCATTTTCTTCCCTCAGTTTCCCTCTCTTGGAGAGTGACGTTACTTCACCAATTAGAAAAAAAAAGATATGCCTCTTGTTGGAATATTCCTTTGCATAGCTCTAGATTGTTAGTTGGACTCTTTAAAGCCCCTTCCGTAAAAGGGGCAAACATTGGCTACTCAGCCCTGTTGTGGCTAATGTGCACCTTCAGAGCCTACTACCTTCTTATGTTGGCCACTCTTATCCAAAGTTACGGCTAGAGGCTTGTTCTGAGACTTACCTTTCTTAATTACATTTTTATCATGTGTTTCTTTTGCAGACCCTCTAGTTAAAAGCTAAACTTTAGAGAACAGTTCTCCTTTTAAGACATATTTGTTCCAAGCCATGCTTTAACTACCTCCCTCAGTCCATGAGAGCGTCAAAATGTCTAGATGTTTGCAGTGTTTTCGTGTGTCTGTCTTTGGTGTGCAGTGGGATCCTGCCTCCAGTATATTCTGACCACATAGACTCCTTGTCCCCACAGAGGAACCCTCCCCAAGCAGGCATCGGGATATTGAGGTATTAGTAGAAATATAAAAATGTTTCTGTATGAAAGTAAAAACGTAGCAGAACGCTGTTCTTTTGATTAGCAATTGTGTGAAATTAAAACAGGCTTAACAATAAGCCTAAAGGTTGCACTTCAAATGTCCTTGATATTTTTCAGATTTGAAGCACATTTTATCAGAGCTTTTTACATCATATAAATTAGAATTTCCTCTCGAGGACCCATGCTGTGGTTTTCCGGTACCTAAAGCTTTGTAATAGTGAATAATTGTGACCACGACTGGATGGGTAGCATGCAAACAACTTGATTGTTTTGGAGCAACATTTTTGTATTGTTTTGGGAGGTTTCACAGTAACACATTTTGAAGGTTTTATCTGAAAAGTATATGAAGGCGTGCCCGTTTGAGCACATTATAGTGAGCCCCACCCCTTCTCAGCTGTAGCAAGTTATTTCATCCCCTAGCATCTGTATCTGTACTTGTGTGTCTGGCCATGTCAGGCTACATGGTATCTAATCTCTTCCTTGCACGGCAATTCTTCTGTCCACTTATAGCTGCTTTTGCAGCTGCATTGTTGCTTTGGGCCTTCCTCCCAGTGTCTTTGGTTACAGCTGCTCTGTCTGCATTTAGCAGAATTGCAGTATGTGATATTCTGCATTCCTAGCAATATATGCTATAAAATGTCCAAGTTATAAAATACAAAGTGATATGTATTGTTTTTCGGTGAATATTGAGTTGGTGTACATAATAAATATTTTTTTCTTAAAGTGATGGATAGCTTTCCCTAACCTATTTCTATACGCACATAGTTGTTTCAACTCTCACAGCATTATAGCTAACCCCATATTCCAAGGTTTCAGTTACTGCTGTGTACCTCTAGCAATGAATCTATGGATGATGTTTGGTTCCTTATATCTGCTCTTTACCATCAGTGATGCTCTAGTTGACCTCCCTTCGTTACTTTGCAGTAATTCGATAGTTCTAAATAGCTGGTTGGGAGTTGAGAGGGGGTCCTATGTTAGCAAGCAGGAGTGAAAAGATTCTCTACAACAACATAGTTGTCCAGCATTGGATTGTTTATAGGTTTGAATGCTTGAATTACCCCTAATCATTGTGCTTGGAATCTCCAGTACGTTTAAACAGTGAACAGTATTAATTTCGCTACTGACACACCAAGGGTGTTTGTTGAGTAGCACAACCACCTCATTTAAGACAAAGGGGATTTGTGGATTTATTTCCACATACTGGCCTAGGGGCACTGCTTCCTGACCTCAACTGACACTATGATTGAAAAAGAAAAACTATCCCTTTTTAAGTCCTGCTCTGACCGCAGACAGAAGAAAGTTTACATTGATGATCTGATTGATCTTTCTATTTATTGTCTTTACCCTGCATAAAGGGGCTGATTTAGAGTTTGGCAAAGAGTATTCTCTTGCTTAAGCAATGGAGTACCCTGTCCCGACCAATTTGGAGGTTGGCGGACTGAAAGTATGTCAACGGAGCCTACATCAACTTTGTTGCGAACATATGCCTTTGATGTCCGGATGAAGTACGGGCTTTCGGAGGTTAGCCCTCTGACCACCCTTCCAGTTTAGAGTGAATAGTCTAGCGATACAAGATCATTCATTCATTTTTCAGAAACAAACTCCCGCTTTTAGGTTTTGTTTTTGAAAATTGAAAAACTGTGTAAAATCTTTACCGGCAACTGTCCTTTTTGACGGTGCTGTTTGCTAAACTTTTACAACATTGACAGGAACCACCATGATAGCAGTTCTTGTCAGTGTTTAAAGTCGGCATGGCAACAGCTCTAGGTTTGGTGGGCAGAGGCCCCCCACGATCCTGAGGGAGTACCCTCGGTTTGCCAAACTTTAATCAGCACCAAAGTCTTCATCCTATATAATGTGTCTCATTGCAAGACACTTAAGGACAGAGAAAGAAGATTGGCTGTTTTGTTCCTTGAGAAAAAGATCCCCTTTTAAATCGAATGCCCCTCATCCAGAGAGGATTCTGTGAAAAATGCTCTTCCAAGGCAGTGCAATAAAGGAGGCGTGTGAAGATTTGTGGGCTGAATTAATTCCAGAAGGGCCTACTCAAAAGTAAAGAAACAGAGACAGTCTCAAATACATCAGAGATGGTTTGTGATGTAAATTCACAAGATGGCTGCACGGATAGCTCAGTAGACCAGGATGTAGCTCCATAAAAAATATCCATAAGGGTTTTTGGCCATGCAGTACCAAACGAGGCAACTAGGTCACCTATCAGGCACATGAACAAATAACAGCGATAGAAGCACAGATGTGTGCACCACAAAGCCCAGAGCCGGGAGGCTCCGCCTAGAGGTCAAACGTGAACCGGCAATCTACATATTCACAGAGACATCATGAAATTCTTAATAGGAGTAATCTGAGAGTCCTGCACTTTGTTCAAGGGCTACATAATTTGTCACTGAGCGATCTGCTAAGAATTGGATTTACACACGCCAATGAAACTGGAGAGGGGGGTTCCACAATCACATGGTGGGCGAATAAGCAGGTGGCAGACAGTATTTCTAGCAAAAGCAAACCATTGGCTTATTGGGGAATACTGGTGCAGGAAGGTAGCCCAGAGCCTTTCCCTAAAATATTTGAACTAGGGTATGCTGAGGTAACAAGGCATAAGGTCGATGAATCACACAAGACCAGGGTGCTGCTGTCAGCACTGGGTGCCCACCGGTACCATCCCCAAAGAGGAAGCATGCAGCCTAAAAATTAATATACAGCCGCTTAGTGAAAGCCTCAACCAGTACTTTGTGGAGACCAACCAAAGTCAAACCAAAATGGGCCAATCTGATAGAGACTTCTAGTTGCAGATTCCTTACCATTGAATTTCCCCAGGCATCAGTCTGGATCCAGAGGTTTTTCTTCAAGCAGTACCTCTGCGTGCCATCAGGTGGCGTCAGTCGACTCCACGGGCGTCCTTGGTGTCGTGGTCGCTCTGATGATGTCGCGGTCGTATATGTAGTCTCCACCCCGGCGTGCTGTCAGTTCTTTTCTTTCAGCGCCAGCCTTCATGCAGATCTGGAGAAAGAGCTTTTGAACTTTTTGTGTCAAGATTGTGGATGCGTAGAGGGATGTCATGTAGGACCGGCTTTAAACCCTGTGACTCCTGTCACCAAACTGTGTTGGTGACTGATCTGCACCTCGTGTGTCTCTATTGCTTGGAGCGCGACCATGACCCGAAGTTGTGCTCAGAGTGTCGGGCCATGAATCAGAATGCTTTGAGGGAGTGGTCCCTAAAGCTGCTGGTGGCCCAATACTCGACTCCGCATCACTCCCAGTCTCGCTCTAGAGGAAGGTCTCGAGACTGCCCGCGGAGTCACCACCACTCTTCGTCCTCGAAGTCTTCAGGGCATTCGGGTCACAAGAAAAAGAAGTCGAAGAAGGATAAATATTCTTCGACTTCACCCCGTCGATCGGATGATGCGATGCAGGAAGAGCGTCAACGCTCTAGGTCCCAGTCATCGGAGCCTGCATCTGGGTCCGCTCCGCGTTTCCCTAACTTCCCAGTAGCTGGCGCCACCCCTGCCCAACTGTAAGAATTCTGTGAGGCCATGTGCCTCATTTTTGGGCAGACTGACAGGCCAAGGTGAGTCAGTAGGGGCCCTCTGGGGTTCCAAGTTGTTGGCTTTGGCCCCGACTCCGGAGGTAACGATATATCTGATAGAGACATATTCTAGTTGGAGATTCCTTACCGACCCACCCATCCTCCCTGCACTGCAAACTAATTTCTAGGGACAGGAACTTCCCTTTAAGGGTCCTAGTTTTGGCGCACCACTCTGTGTTCTTCATAGCTCCGTGCTACTGGCGTGGAAAGTCGTGAAAAGAAACGGACGTTAGCATGCCGGGGTGGTGCCTATATACGACTGCGACTTCATCACAGCGACGCCCGCGGAGTCGACTGACGGCGCACAGAGGTACTGCTCGAAGAAAAATCTCTGGATCCAGACTGACGCCTGGGGAAAATCAAAGGTAAGGAATCTGCAACTAGAATATGTCTCTACCAGATATATTGTTACCGAAGGTAAGTAACTTGTACTTTCACCTCTGCGGAGTCAGAGAAAGGTTACGCATGGCCCAAATTTGCACCTCATGTCACTTACCTCCCATACAAACAGGGTACTGCAGTGGCTCCTAAAGCTAGGTTAAAGGTGCTCAGTTGGGCTATTGCTGGACTCAAATCCAGTATGGATGACACGCACTGGGTGAACTTTATTAATTCAAACCGTAATTGCTGTTTCCAACCTGGGCCCTGGACGAGCTTAATACCAGGTGGATTCACTGCGTTCTCAACAAGTGCCACAAAGGCAACAAGCGTTAGACTGAGAGGTGGCCTTACAATTTGGATATCTACACAAATAAGTACTGACAGCCAAGTTTTCACCTCACTTACAAATTGGTAATTTCTGGCTAACATTTGTTTTTGACCCTAATGAACGTCTATTTCCTAGCAGGCAGGCAAGCAGATTTTCATAAGCAGATGGGCAAACTGAAAAAACACATTACAAGCATTGAGTACAACTCGCAATCCTGTACATCACTGAACCTGGAACAAGCAAAACATGTCGTACTGTTGTGAGGGGATTTTAACACCAAACCCGACAACTTAATGGCTAATCATATCCATGTTCTTTGTTAACCTGTCGCGCAGAGAGAGGAGCTGCAGTTACATCCCTTGCGCTCAATCATGATCTTTGACCACTAAATGGAGCCATGCCCTCTGATATCCCAGCTCACCACACTTTTCAAGTGGGGGAGAATAATAGCCTGATACTACATTTTGATCAATTTGGAATCTTAGGACCTAGTCGATGACTTTACAATTGAGCAATGAATCAAGAATGATTATAAGCCGTTGATAGCCCACCTAAAAGTTCCACTGGAGAATCAATTGGTAATTAAGCGTGCACTTGAGCTCCAGAAAACACCCTGCAATTGTCCGTCAACAGAAAATCATTATCATGGTTGTTTTTAAAAAAATTCAAATTCAGATCTACATTCCAGCAGAATCCGCATTCTTGGGGAAAAGGCTTCAAGGGATTCATGGATTATGGGAAACTAAAAGACCCAGAGATTATTTGCAGATTTGACACCCTAGCTACTATGCCACTGGGGCACATCGGCCGACAACAAGCTGGTGGATGCAGGGCTGATGGTAATGCAAATGAAACGTGGAGTGGTTTGACTGTGGTAAGCTTAAACATGAATTCTCACTGGCACTGAAATCAAGGCATTATACTGCAGGGGAAGTACAACTGAAAGAGTTAAGGCAGAAATACAAGCACCTTATCAAGATCAAAAAAAGCCAAATCAAAGTCGAGGACTGGAAGGCCCTGATGGAAACCCTAGGCCAGAAAAACAGCAAGGGACTGCCAGGCAAATGGGGCAGGAAAATGTCATTACTTCCTGCACCTGGTTCAACCACTTTTTATCACTATATACAGGATCCCAAGCCAAGCTAGCCTGACTCTTCAAGGGTCAAGTACTGATAAAGGAAGTAGGTCAAACGTACATCCTTCAAACAGAAGGGAGTCAAGGTACGTCCCCTTTAATTATGTCAGAAACAACTACAGTGAATTATGGTGAAACAACAGAAAGGGAATTCTGCGAAAGGGAGGTGCGCCTGGCAATCCTCAGCCAGAAACTAAACAAGGCACCAACGGGATTTGAGCGGAGATGTACAGAGCAGAGATCAATCACTGGACATCTGACCTGATTATGCTGTATAACGCAATCTGGTACCAGGAATAAGTTCCAGCATCCTGGAAGGCTGCAATATGCTACCTCTGCACAAGAAAGTCCTACAAAATGACCCAGCCAACTTGAATGTAGCTGGAAAAACATTTGCCATACTATTACGTACTTGCCTAGATGAATGGCTTGGTGAGAAAAAGATGATCAATACTACTCATGGCTGGGTTTCAGAGAGGGCAAGGAACGATTGACTAGGCCATGCGAATATTTAATATCTGCTTGACGTATACTAATGTTAAAAAATCCAAACTCTACCTGACGTTTGTAGATTTAAAAACAGCCTTTGGCACTGTTAATCGTGATTTTCTCTGGCAAACATTAATAAGGTATGGCTGCCTGGTGAAACTATTGGCAGCTGTCAAAGAGCTCTATAGTAATAATGTTTCGTCAGTCAGGTACAGTGAAAAAAGGGAAGTCTCTGAGGGCTTTGGCACACACATCAGGATAAGGTTGTGTGCTGACTCTGACATTGTTTAACATCTTTATTAACAACATCGCTGATTTCTTGGGAGCTTTAAACCATGATGTCCCAATCAGCCAGAGCAACAAAATTGCAATCTTGCTCTTCGCGGATGATGCAGTCCTTTTGTCCCACTCCAGCTGGCCATGCATAAGCTCTAGCATGCATTAGAGAATTACTGTACAAGAAAGGACCTGAAGATTAATACATCAGAAACAAAGTACATGACCATGAAAGGAACTGTCAAGCTGAGGAGCTCTTTTAAAATCTATGGAAAACCTCATAACTACCAAGAAGAATTCCACAACGGGATGGAAGTCGTCGCCACTTGGATGAAGGACAGATGCCTCAAGCTCAACTCTGGCAAGACTGAGATCCTCATCCTAGGACCCTCCTCATCAGCCTGGGATGACTCCTGGTGACCATCCACCCTCTGCACCTCCCTATTCCCCTCCTCCCCCCCCCCCCCCCCTCAACAAACCGCACATGCAACGTCGGCTTCATCTTGGACTCATCCCTCACCATGACCTGCCAAGTCAACTCAGTTGCATCCTCCTGTTTTCACACACTTCAACTTCTCCCGAAGATCTACAAATGTATCCCAAAGGACTACTGCAGAACCGTAACCCATGTCCTGGTTACCAGCAGACTTGACTAAGGCAACGCCACACCACCCAGAAGAACCTGTAGAAACTACAGTACATCCAAAACGCCTCTGCCAGACTCATCCTGGACATTCCCTGTTGCAAACACCTCTACAATCACCTAAGAGACCTCCACTGGCTTCCTATCGAGAAAATAATTAACTTTAAACTCCTCATTCACGCATATAAGGCCCTCCACAACCTATGACCCGCCTACCTCAACCACCTCATCACCTTCTACTCCCTCACCAGACCTACTGCTCAGCTCAACAAGCAGTAGCCATCGTACCCCGCATACAGAAGACCTAAGCTGATGGAAGATCCTTCTCCTACCTTGTGGCAAAGAACTGGAACACCCTACCCCTGTAACTCAGGCAGTCACCATCGCTACCCAAATTCAGGAAGGACCTTTAAAACCTGGCTCTTCTACTGAAGCTCAGAGGACAAAGCCCCTCTGCGTCTTGAGACCCTTAAGGGTGAGTAGTTGCGCTCTATAAACCTGATTTGATTTAATTTAAACATCTTTAGACCGTGTTGACCACTATATTTAGGAGTGAGATTTGACTCCCAAGTTGTCCTGGTCTCTGCAGTTGGTTATGAGTGAGGTGTCATTGAGTCAGTATGCTGGTAGGGTGCTTGGCTTTGCAAGGGGAGTACGCTAATTGCACCTCCTCGAAGCCTACAGAGCCTAGGCTCTTACTGCCGGCTTGTATGAAGCAGAGGGCTGGAGGTATAAAAATGTAAAAGTGCTAGTTAAGGCAGAAAACAGATTTTTGCATTATCTCCTCTCACTTAGTCCTGGAATACCAATGGATTCTTTACAGCACAAGCTGGATATTAGATCAGTTTGAGCTGCAAGCTGCACTTCGTCCAGTCTTATAATGGATAAAGGTATAGACCAAACCTGAGCTGCAATGTTATCTGACCATGGTACATGAGGTCTGGTCTCTAACCAAACAAGTTAAATCACCCAGGTACAGCATGTGGCCATCATTCTGCAGACAATAGTTTTTTTCAAATGCTGAGCAGATCCAGATGCGGTGACGACGGAACTGTTCAAATTGTGAAGGAAACGTACTGGAAATATATGCTCACTAAACAGTCCGGTCAGAAACTGGAGCAGCCGCTGGCCTTTAAGCCTTTCTTCTCTGAATTATATATTATGATCAGCTCCCTTTCAAGAGGTCATTGTATGTCAACTTCAGGCTAGGAACCCTTGCCAAACAAGCAGTACACTAGATCGTGGCATAAAGATGGGCCTAGCTCATCTAACTGTGGATGTGCTCAAGGGGGGGGAGGAGACTATAATGCGCTTTGTGCGGCTGTGCACTTTTTCAGCTGGGATTAGTAAAAGAATATTTCTGCCCACTCTTTTTAGCACACTCAATACGAAGCTGCAAGGATGCTCTGTGTATGCACACAGACTTGGGCAAGTTATATATATATATTGCAGGGAGACAAACTAGGCAATAACACTAGTAGGACTTTAGTGGAGTTTCAACTATAGGTAATTGAAAGGTCATTGTTGGTTAGACAGCGGTAAACAGTTGTATTTTTTGCGACCATACATACAATATTATTTAATTGTGCACGCCAAATTAAGTTTGGGGTCCCCGTAGCCTATTCTGCCTAAATAGCCCTTATGTATATACGTGATCGTAAGTCTAGCTGCTAAGCATAATTTAGCAGGAGATTGGTGTAACATGGGGTAACATTAAGGTTTGTGATAATCGATTGTCATAGGGGTTGCTCAAAGCTGATGCATTAGCACTTTGTGTCCTTGAATGGTATGAAGTTTGTGAAAAGAGATATAAACTTTAATGAGTTTTAACCCCTATTATTATGTACAAAGGGTTGCCTTAGGTGTACGTATTGGCACTTCTGGCCATAAACGGCTGGGCCGCGCAAAGCACTTTAAAGCTACATGACTTTTTAACTGTTTTTATGCTGTATTAGAAAGGACTGATCTGGGTAGTGCAATATAGTGTTTGTATGTTCCATGAGCCCAGGTCTAGATGCTTGCTGGGATGTCGCATTAAATCGGCATTGATGTTGTTAATGCTTTGAAATTGATCAGGGCAATTATTCACTTGCACTTTCCCCTGTTAGTAGGGTTATCCTTTAAATTTTGTATGTTGTGTAAATCTTTCTTCCTAACTCAATTTTTAAATGGGAGTATTTGTATGTTTGTATGCTCTGTAATAGTACAACAATGTAATATATTGTTTTTTTTTAAATATATTGTATGGCTAAATCCTTTTTCAGAAAAGGTGCAACAAAAGAGTAAGGAGCAGTCCTCAAAAATATTTGCCTGAAAATCCACTATCTTGTCACGTGCTTTGCCATTGTTGACGTCCATCTCAACAACAGTCCACACCAACAAAGTATCCAGGCAGTCTACTTATGTTGTAACTTTGTTGACAACCAAGAATGTCTCCCATTGATGACAAGACCATCGTCAATGGTATCATCAATGACCATAATAAATACTTTTCACATCATTTTAGAAAGAACCAAACTTCAGACATTCAGAGAACAGTTTTTGAATCATCCTTCCCTCCACCCCAGATCTCTAACTGCACATCAGGTGAAGGGAGTCTCCCTCAGCTCTGCTCAGTTCTATGTAGAAACGATTGCTTTGAACTTTTTCTAAATTTAAGCTGCCAGTTTACTTTGGACCTGTGATTTTGCTAACAATATTTTCAACATGTCAAAGTACCAAAAAGGGTTTATTTAGACCTTGTAAAACCTATGGAAAACTGAGACTTTTCTCAGAGGACCCTCACCAGGTGTCTCTATATTGCCTACATCCTAGGCATACGGCTAAGGACAGCAAATATTGCAGAATTTTGTGCCAAAACCCTGAAGGAGACGAAACAAGACCTCTGTGACTACAGTAGAAAATATCAGCAGACACTCCAGTCTCTGGAGACGACAGGCATAGGAACACCAACCAAAAAACCTTCGAAAGAAAGGTATGAAAAAGAGTCCTGTGGTTGGCCTTCTAAGAAATTTATAAAGAGGACAGCAGGAGTCCTCAACACAAATCTATCACCTAGGTCATTTAAGAGGAGGGAAACCAGGTCAGAACTTTCTGTTCCTTTTGATATTGCTTTGGCCTCTTCAGATATGAAAAAATGTTCCTCAGAACCTATTCACAGATCACAACATCAAAAACAAAACTGTAGATGAAACCGTCAGCAGCATTGTTGACGACAGTAACATCTTTGTGTACGTCAATAGCATTTACTGCCACTAATTTCATAGCATTCTCGTCATTGAGCTTGGTATCGACAATGAGACAGTAGATGACTGCTTTGTCAGCAAGACCATTGATAAATGATGGGTCTTCGATTCTGTCGGCGGCTGCTTCTGGGACAGCACAGTTGACAGCTCAGTCAATGGCTACTCAGGCAAAGGCTATATCACCAGCTTCAGAAGTCACCACCGTTGACGGCAACGTCGATATGTATAACTGGCTACTCTGAACCAGTGTCAGACATCACCAACCAAGGTTTCGCCACTGCCACCTGTCTGTCTGTCTTGAGATGGGGACTGTGAATGAGGATGATGATGGACCTTTTGGGGATGCAAGTAGCCAATTGCAACTACAAATGTTCATTTCAGAATGGAGAGCAAGCATGAAGGAAAACACTTACTTTCAGGATGGAGAGCAGACTAGAACAAGATCTTTTGAGGCATTACAGGAACAATATCCTTATGATGATACCTTTGAAGAACAGTTATTTCAAGAACTAGTGATGCCGATCTCTATAGCTGTGGTGTAAAATTTTCACTGATGCATAATGATTACTACAAAAGATTTACGGAATGTGAAAGTTCACCTCCGCAGAATTCAACAAAACCCTCTGCTGTTGTTTCTCTCCATTCTCCTCTACTGAAAGCTCAAGAAGAGGAGCTGGGCCCAATTCATATATAAGACGATTATGTGGCTATGTGGGGGATGATGATGAATCTCAGGAAAGCAAAATACCATACGACCGGTCTTCCACTACAGGAACTGAATGGGATGATTACATTGCACCTGTGTCCGACCCTCCAATGCCTCCACTATATTCGTGGTTTCCATGCACTCTTGGAAAGGCCAGCAAAACAGTTTGATTTACCTATGCCTGTACCACAAACAATTTGCTTCCTACATGGTTTCAAGGAACCCGCCAGGACATCAGTAAAGTCATACACATTAAATCATATATAGACAGAAGGGCTTAAGGTAATGACACAGCCTGCAAAGGTGGTTGCAATAATACCTAGAATAGATAAAAAAAAAGTAAAGGGCCAACAATTCTCCATCTTGTCTTCTCCATTCCAGCAGCAATATTTCCAACTGGCAAACAGCCATTACAACGCAGCTGTTTCCCCAACTAGCCTTTACCATGAATGCGTTGTAATGCATGCATCATTGCAACGAATAGCCTGTACCATTACAACGATTGTCATGTTATGCATAGTAAGGGCTATGCGTTGTAATGATGGTGAAGACTGTCGGCGTCGTTGGAGGAAACTTAAAGATCATTCAGTTTCCTCAGAACGAGCTGCGATGCACATTAGGAGTGAGATAAGGGAGATTCGGTTTGGGGGGTTATGTTTTAAGGTGGGGACAGTTCTCAGGTTAAGTGCGGAGGATTGGGTGTGGGAGTGGGGTGTAATGTTGTAGGGTGGGGGCAGGGGTTTAGGTTTCTGTGCAGGAGAGGTGGTTTTCGGGCTCAGGGCATGGGGGGATTGGGCCTGGGTGTGTGGGGGGGTACTGTTTTAGGAAAGGGGTGGGGGGCTAGGTATTAGGGTAGGTGGGGGTGGCTTTTGCGGGAGGGATTGGGCTTGGGGTGGTAGAGTTAGGTTTCAGGGTGGGGGATGGTTTTCAGGCTGGGGGTATTGGGCCCGGGGGGGGGGGGGCTACTGTTTTAGATAGGTGGTGGGTTCAAGTTTTAAGGCGGGGATGGTTTTCAGGCTGGAGAGGTGTTTGGGGCGGTACTGTTTTTGGAATGGGGCGGGGGTTAGGATTTAGGGTGGGGGACATTTCTTTCAGGCTTCGGGTGGGGGCTTGGGTTTGGGGGTGGTGGGTACTGTTTTAGGGAGGGAGTGAGGGGTAGGTGTTAGGGTGGGGGGTTTTCGGGCTTAGGGCAGGGGGGTAGGGTCTAGGGGTACTGTTTTAGGGAGGTGCAGGGCTAGGTTTTAGGGCAGGGTGGTTTTCGCATTGGGGGGTAGTGGGCCTGGGGGGGGGGGGACTGTTTTAGGGAGGGGTGGGGTGTTAGGTTTTAGGGTGGTGGTCAGATTACGGGATTCGGGTCGGAAGATGATTTTAGGGCTCAGCGTGGGGGGATAGGTTAGGGCAAATTTAGGGTTCAAGGTGAGGGAGGGGCATTTTATTTTTAGAATGTCTGAGGGGGTCGCACTAGGACCTTTACCACGCATATGTCTTTAAAAAACATGCTTGTACAACATAATTCGTTAGGGATATGTGTAGTAATGGCATTCTTGTGGTAAGAATGTGCGTTGCAATGGAATGCGTGTTTCTGACATACAACCTTTCCAACTACTTGCACAAAAATACCAAACCCCACTTGTGTGCCTTACCCTAGACAGGCCCCTGGAAGAAAATCTACTGGTACAGGAAGAGGGCATTAGTCTTCTAGAAGACAGTAACAGTCTTAGGATTCTGGTTACAGCTTCATTGAATGTAAGCAAACACCTTGGAATTTATTCAAAAACCTCCACAAAATACATCTCGCAGTTGGAAATAAAATCGCTTTTACTCAAGGGAGCAATAGAAGAGGCCCCTTGAACACACTGAAACACAAGTTTTTGGTCCATCATTATTCTTCTAAAGTAAAAAACTGGAACGTGGAGATAGATGCTTGATCTGCAACAGCTCTACAAATACCTAAAAAAGCAGTGATTCAGGATGGTTACACTCCAGGATACACTCCAACTTCTGCAGCCAGCAGATTTTATGGCATCACTAGATCTACTAGAGGCCTACTTCCATATTCCCATCCACATTAAACACAGGCGGTATCTCAGAATCAAGGTGGCCGAGTGTCGCTACCAATTCGAAGTCTTTCCTTTTTTATTAAATTCTGCCCTAAGAATATTTTGCAAATTCATGTCTCTGGTAGAGGTATACCTCAGAAGAAAGGGGCACTAAATATTCCCATATTTAGTTGACTGGCTGATAAAAGCAGCATTATACCAGGAAGCAATTTCTTCAACAAAAGCCTGTCGCCAAGCATTCAAACAATTGGCCCTCAAACTAATCAGGGAGAAATGCAGACTTGTTCTAAACATACAACTTACATTCCGGAAATATGCAAAGCCTGTCCTACAAAGGAAAGAATTACAAAGATGCTATTGATGGCTTCTGTGTTCTCAAGAAGAAAGCCCACTTCGGTATGAAAATGCAAATTGTTTGTGGGAATGATGCCGTCTTGCATTCCATTAGTTCCTAATTGTCGCTTGGTCATGAGACCACTGCTGGAACAAACTGACAAACACTGGAAGCAGTTAACAGGATCCTTTGAGGACGTCTCACCATAATGCAGAAAATGAAAAGAATTTTGAAATGGTAGATGGAAAAAATGAACATTTCCAAGGGCTTAACATTCCTTTCCACACCACCACATTGTGTAATGACAACAGGTGCTTACATGGAGGGATGGGGAGTTCATCTCCAAGTTTTCAAAGTGAGTGGAAATGGTTGACCGAGAAGAAAATACATGAATTTCCTAGAATTAAGGGTGTAGATTTCAGACTGCACTCCTTTCTTTCAAGAATAAAATGATGTACTGTCCTAGAATGCACAGACAGTACCACCACAATGTTTTATGTAAACAAACAAGATGGGACAAAATCACACTTTCTATCCAGGGAAGTACAGAATATATGGAATTGGATCCTTTATCACATAATGTACTTAAACGTAGAGCATGTGCAAGGGATGACCAACCAGTGGGCAGATGATCTTAGCAAATCTTCTAAGGACTGCCATGAGTGGGACCTGTCTTGTAAATGAGCTGTCAAACATTTTCAGAAATTAGGGACTCCCATTGCTAGACCTGTTTGCTCCTTCTCTCAATCAAACAACAGGTTTTACAAAAGAACGTTTGCTTACAAAAAGTCATGGGGGACCGCATTTCTGATTGCATGTACAGGAATATGTGCGCCTTTACGCCTCTTCCTCTGGTGCTCGGGTCCTCAACAAGATAGAGAGCTGTTTCGAATCATTTTAATACCCCCAGCATGGCCAAGGTAATTTTGGTTCACAGAACCTCTCCTTTTGTCAAAACAGCAATGCATTCCACTCAGACTAGTCCTAGGAATGTGCTTCAGGGACAATGACCAGGTGATTCACCCAAATCCAGAATTGCTCAACTTACCTTCCTTGCTCTTGAACACAATGAATTCCACAAATTGAAAATACCAGTATAGGGACATCCTTGCTAAAGCAAGAGAAGACTTCAGAGATAAATTGCACAAAGTGAACTGCCTATGATTATGTAATTGGTGTTGCTCCAACAATTGTAATCTTTCTTTAATCTCAGCACAAGTACTTCCATATTTGCTCAGTTTAGATCTGTCTTGGCCTCTTACTCAATTAAAGCTCACCTAGCACCAATTTCTGGGTTTAGACGGTCCTAAAATCATTGTTCATTATGGCCTGACTATCTGATAATATATTTTTTGTGAAGACTGTTTAGAGTTTACCCTCCAGTGAAGAAGCCACTGATTACATACCAGCTAAATATGGTGCTAGCCCAATTTCTGTGGACCTTTCGATCCAGTTCATAAATCAGGTTTTAAGTATCTTTCATAGAAGATGGCCCTTCTCCTAGCCTTGACATCAGCGAGGAGATTAGTGAAATACAGAACTTTACAACTCAACATTCGTACATGGAATTTAAAAAGGACAAGGTTATTTTAAGGACTGATCCTTGCTTCATTCCCAAGGCTCTAACAGACTTTTACCTTAATGAACCCATTGGCCTAAAGCATATTTTCAAAATCTGTTGAATGCAGCCAAAAGAGCACTGCATTCCCTGGAGTTAAAAGGTGCCTCCAATTTTATGTCGAAAGAACTAAACCCCTTCGAAAATCTTCCCATCTTCCAGTTTCTTTTGCACCTCCAAGGAAAGGACAAGCTTTGTCAAGAACCAGTATAGCCAGATAGGTTTCAGTTGCTATAGCCCTTTGTCGTTAAAAAAAACAGGAATAACACTGGGTAGTTAAGTTAGATCTCCTTCGACTAGAAGTGTGGCCACCTCTATGACATTGTTTGCTAGAGTCATTGCCTAATAAATACAGAACAGCCACAAAGACCAACCGGCATACATTCTCTAGGAATTATTCTCTAGATGCTACTGGCAACCTAGATGTGGTTGTGGGCCAAGCAGTTCTTCCCAACTTGTTTCAATGAGTTGAGAGACATTGATTATGTTTTATTGTATAAATGAAACATTTACTTTTTATACGTAGTATTTCTCCCACCTCCGTCAAGTAAGTTGCTGCTTACTACTCAGGTCAAACTTGTGAATCTATGAAAGATTCAATGCTCGAGTTTGAAAAAACGTGGAAAAAACAACTTACTTTCCTGTACCTTGTGGTTCCACAGTATTGATATATTTCATAGATTCACAACACTCCCAACTCTGCTTGGAGGTGCTCACCACATTGAATACCTCATTTCTGCATCATAGGTTCTTCATTGATAGTCATAAACTTAGAATAATTCTGTGTTGCCTGTGCGGATCCATGAACACCTTCTTCCATATGTTTAGATGCCATGAAAATTGCTTTATAGTGTTCATCACTGCAATCATTTTCTTCATAGTCCAGAACAGCGCCAGGCTACCCTCACAAGCGACTGCGCTTTATAGCATAAGATATAACATAAGGAGATTGGAGGGAAACATTGCGGCCGACTGGGGCTCGGTCGGAGCATCGGCCTGGGGAGAGCCGCATTACGGCCGGATTAGCGCCGCCCCGCCACCGATCACCTGGCGGCGATGTAATGTTTAGGTGAATGTAGGCCCACCCCCTTTTTTTTTTTTTTTTACCGTATTTGTGGTGCTGTTTTCCATGGGGCGCCCAGGGGTCTTCCCCTTGTGGATTTCGGTGGCTGATGCTCTCCGGAGTCAGCACGCTGGAGACCTCAAAGAGGGCGGCTGGGGGCAGAGCCAGCACAAGTTGCTTGCCGGTCCTGGAGCCTTCACTGAAGAAAGAAAACATCTGAAACTGCTGAGAGGGCCAGGGGAACGAAATAAGGTGCTTCTGCAGTTAATGGAGCTTCCAGATCAAAGTTTAGATGGCGAGCTGGGTAAAGGAGCTGATAAAGTTCAACTTGTGAAACGCATGAAGCAGGGTGGCTCTGAGAGACATTTGTTGAGGCCCTGGCGTTCTTGTAGCATCCAGGAGGGGTAGGGAGGCCTGATGTCGGGATCAAAACAGATGAAACTAAGGGCCTCTGTTAAGACAATTAAACCTCACTTGTAGAACTTGTTAACAAAGGCTCAACACCCCAAGAACGCTCTGAAGTCACGTGTAACGAGAGTTGCAGCAGAGAAATCCCTAATGGAGGATAAGAGTTTGTTAATTAAAAATTCAAAGAGAATCCCGCCTTCCTTAAAGTCGTATTTTAAATCTCAGGCAGAGATGAATGATCTTCTTACAGAAGGTAAGAGGAAGCAGCTAAGTATAACCAAGTGTGGAAGTGAGGTAAGGAGGTTGGATTTGGAGAATGCAGTTTTGATGGAGTTACCCATTTGTGCCCCTTCCTGCCCCTGCCCTGCTTACGACTTTGATGTTGCATGAGGGTCCCGCAGATGTAGGGTTGGTTCCCTCTAATTTGTGTGATGGGACAGTGCTTGAAGGGGGTGTTGGAATACCTCAAAGGCCCCAGAAGCCCAGAGGGTTGGAAGATTCGGAAGCACTGGCTAGCGGCCCTGGGGGTTGGGATGTGGTTCAAACAACTCTCGCTCAATTGTCTCAGGAGATCAAGGATCGTTTTGCAATTTCTGAGGCAAATCAGAGTGGGATCCAAATCTCCTGCTCCAGTTCAGAAGTCAAAATTGAGAATTTGGCTCAGCGTACAAAGGACTTAGAGGAGGGGTTTGAGACTCTCCAAACAGTGGTCTAGGAAAATTCTCAGAAGGTATCACGTCTTAAGTTTAAACTTAAGAGAATTGAAAATAATGCCAGACGGAACAATGTTAGGATTCTAGGCGTGAAGGAGGGCTTGGAAAGTTCGGATATTAAAACGTTTGTGATTAACCTTGTGAAAAATTATTTTCCGTATGATAACTGGATGGATAATCTTGAAGTGGAAATCCAGCGAGTACACAGGGATCTGTTTAAACAACATCCTGGGCAGAAGAGCCCTTGGAAGATCATAGTGAATTTTCTTGCATACTCCGTGAAAGAGAAGTTATTAGGGTTGGCTTTTAAAGCTGGCTCGTTACAAGCTCTAGGGGCTTCTTTCGGGATTAGATCTGACATCTCTAAGGAGACCGCAGATAGGCAGTGGGAATTGGGGAAGAGGTTGGAGGAATTGAGGAAACTTGGTGCCACAGTGCAATTGAGTTTTCTGGCTATTATGAAAGTTATGTGGCAAAACAAGATGTACAATTTTTCAGAACCTGTGGAGGTGGATAGTTTTATCTCCCAGATAGCAAACGAGTGGCGCCCTTGTAGTAATAAAGTATAGAGATTTGATGTAGGCTTTCCCATGGGGGTTGGGTGGAATGGGCATTAGGATATGCCTAGTATGGGAGGGCTCCCCTGAGGTGGGCACTTGTGGTGTGGTGCAGTAGGCAAAAAGGAACAAAAAACTGAATGTTCTCAATTTAAGGACGGTGACCGGTCAGATATCTACTAGGGTGATCAGCGGCCCTACTGAAGTATTATTATGTAGTTTTTTTGTGTATAGGGTCCAGTGGACGTTAGGCTGGACTGAATGGGTTTGGGTCAGGAAAACCAGATGAAATCGTGGGCCATCCTTCGTTGGACTGTTAACGGCCTCATGGTTGTTAAGAGACATTGATTCTGCAATACTTAAAAGATAGTGAAGCTCAGATTTTGATGCTGCAAGAGACTCACCTTTTGAGGCAGGAGTATAAAGATCTCTTTTCCAATCTAGGATGGGTGGAAACTATAAAAAAAAAAACAGATCAATCGTGTTGCTCCAAAGGAGTGGCCCTGGTCCTTAAAGCAAATTCAGGGGCAAGCTTAGTTCAGTGTAAGTTAGATGAGGGAGGGTGATGGATAATTGCGGAGATAAAGGTCCACAAGGTTATATACACTCTAGTTAGTTATTATGGGCCAACTGTGGATGGCACTACTTCATTATCCCAGTTGTGTGACAACCTTCTTGTGTTTAAAGCTCCAATTATTCTTGGGAGGGATTTAAATGTCTTATTGGATAATGCATTAGATAGGTCGTTGGAAAGAATATTAATTAATTCACCAAAAATGAGAAGTTATTGGCTGGATATGATGGATAATTTTAACCTATATGATGTTTTGCGAGGATTAAGAGGGAATAGTAGGGAGTATACTTTTCACAGTAAAAAGAACAGTCATTACTCCAGGCTAGACTACTTTCTTGTAGAAAGACAAGTGATGGAGAGAGTCACCGAAGTGGACCAGATGCCCATCCATTTATCGGACCATTCGGCCTTACTGTTAAAAATTCAGCAGAAGGAGGGATGGGCAGAAAGGAGATGGACAATAGATAGAAGAATGTTGGTGCAGACACAGTTAGTTCATAGGATATCCCAGCAGTCGCATGAGTTTTTCTCCTGGATTATGGCATTAGCTCCACTTTGTGTGGTATGGTATACTTATAAGGCCTGGCTAAAGGGGACGATAAGTAATTTAGCGGTTCATTGGGTGAGGCAGGAGAAGTTGCAACAAGTTGAATTGCAGGGGGAGATTGCAAGGGTAGAAAAGGAGTTAAAGGCATATACACTTAGTGAGGCAGGGAGGGGTGTAGCACTAGAGCATATAGAAGAATTGCAGTTAAAATTCCGCACTATGCTTGAGGATAAGGTGGCTCAGCAGTGGGAAGCCAGCAGAGCGCGTAACATCATTCACGGGGAAAGTTGTGGTAAACTGCTGGCTTGGAAGAGTAGTTTGGCGATGCGCCAGAATAACATCAAGAAGGTCATGAATCACAGTGTAGGTACGGTGGTTGAGGATGACCTCAGAATAATTGCTGCATTTAAATCCTTTTTTCAGGAATTATACAAAGAAGATTTTGATCCAGGTTTAGGGGCAATAGAGGCATGGCTTGGGCAGAAGCGTCTCCCAAGATTATCGAGTAAGGATGCACAATTCTTGAGTCAAGAAATATTGGGTAGTGAGATGTTAGCTGCTATTAAGAGAACAAAGAAAGGGAAAGCGGCGGGTCCCGACCGGATCCCTAGTGAGCTATATTTAGGAATAGAAGAAGTCATCTTTCTAGTATGGGTGCAGTTGTTTAACGCTATACTGTTGGGGGTTCCCCTGTCCCAAATTCCTGGAATGATGCAATAATTTCCCTGTTTTTGAAATCCGGCCTATATCATTACCTAACTGCGACTATAAGGTCTTCACCAGTATTTTAGCAGGGCGCTTGAATAAAGTGGTTGGACATTTGATACATCAGGACCAGCGGGGATTTCTGCCGGGCAGAAGTCATTCCTTCATTGGTTTAATTTATTTGGCTATGGCTTTAAATATCCCCCTGGCTGTCGTAACAGTGGATGCCGCTAAAGCATTTGACCCGGTGAACTGGAAATATCTCAGGGTGGTCTTAGCTCCCTAATTGATGTCCTGACAAAGATATACAGTGCTCCATCTGCGAATATTTTAGTCAATGGCATTCTATCGCCGAAAGTGGACATAGGAAGAGGGACCAGACAAGGGTGTCCTCTCTCCCCGATCTTTTTTTGATCTATATGTTGAACCATTTGCAGAGAGCTTAAGGTCAAATTAATGTATAAGACCTTTTGTGGTTGGCGATTTGTATAGGAAAGTGTTGCTGCATGCCGATGACTTGATGATATACACCTCTGATGTCATGTCAGCGATCCCTAACCTTGTGAAGGAGGTGAGGATCTTCTCAAAATTAGCTGGTTACGAGGTAAATGAAGAGAAAACGGAGATAATGTCCTGGAACCAAGTCTGTGAAGATCCTAGAAAGGTCCCGGGGATAAGGTATTTGGGCATAAAGATGATAAGATCTGGGAGAGCTAGCTTTTCAGAATTTAGAAAAGGTGGTTAGGGAGGTTGGGGCTCTCCTAAGAAAATGGGGAAATTTGCCGCTTTCGATTTTTGGACGAGTTAACCTGATCAAGATGTCTATACTTCAGAAGATTACTTTCTTATTTGATAACATTCCCCTATATTTTGATAAAGAGATTATCCTAAAACTGCAGGTGAAGATCTCATCATGTATTTGGGCCAGCAAATGTATTCACCTTTCCTGGAAAAAAAATGAGGAGAAAGGTGGGTGTTGGGGGCTTGGCCCTTCCTGATCTACACTTGTATTGTTGGGCTTATCAATTAAAGAATAATAGGATGCTGTTGTTGACTCCAAATGGCACACTAATGTGGTCTATGTTCAGGGCAATGTTGAAAGGCTATCCTGTAAGTGGCTTCTATAAGTTTAGGGCTCAAATTTTTTTCAAAAAAGTTAGACTGAAATGTCTACGAGCAGCTGTTAGTTGGTACGAAATTAGATCCTTTCTTTGTATCTGTTGCTATAGCAAATTAGCCCCCACCTGGGATTCACTAGGGACCCCGAAGTGCCTATTGGATAGCTTGGTGGAGCCCCTCAAACACAGTGGAGTTACTAGATGGGGACAGTTAACTGAAAATGGACCAACTTTGAGCTGCGAGTTTTGGAACAATAAGACACAAGGGACTATATCTAGATTCAAGATCTTTCAGGTAAATGGGTGGCTTAAAAATCAGGGGGGGGTCATAGCCCAAACCCCACCCAAATGGATCAGGAGTTGCAGGTAGTTGGCGACAAAAAGTCTCTTGATGGTATTCACATCTTCTATCAAGAGTAGAGTGTGTTTCAACCATTAAATAAGAAATGGCGTGGGCTTCTGCCGGAGGAGGATTTGGAACAGTTATGGCAAGTATCCTTGGTTACACTATATTTAGTGGTCAAATCAGCAGCGTTAAGAAGGAACCACCTTTTTATCCTTCACAGAGTGTTTTGGACCCCTGGGAGGTTGGCAAAGATAAATAGCGGTGGCTCAGCATCAGAGTGTAAATGGTGTGGTAGCTTAGAGGCAGTCGATCTTCATATGTTTGCCGCTTGCCCGAAATTAAAAGAATTCTGGTCGGCGGTTGTGTAAGACGATATCTGACTCTCTGGGTTTCACAGTTGAAATGACCCCGCCTAATTATGTTTGGGATTTTGACCCTGGATACGGATCCTCTCTTCTCTTTTTCTTTTTCTCTTCCTTTCCCCAAGTTATATCAAAGAAAGCTGGTGTTTTATCTAATATTACTTACAAGAAGGGAAGTTTGTAAAAGTTGAGTCCAAGTCTCTCCTCCACCCCCCTCCCAAATTGGAGGGAATGGAGAAGGTCTGTTCTTTTCTTTAAGGAAGTAGATAGCAGAGAAGCAAGTAGGTTTGGGAATCAGATTTGGGAGCTTTTAAAGATCTGAGTTGTTAATATGTATATTGTCGGATGATTATGTACCCCTGACCTGGCTAGGTTGGGAACTGGTGTCATCCTATGACCCAGAGGGTAGTGTCTTCCTGAGCTCATGAGGCTGACGGCACCTAACCAGAATTCAATGGCGACATTTTCATGAGGAAAAAAAAATAATTTTCTTCATAGTCGCAGTGTATACTGTCAACAATATATTTTACTTGAAATACTGTAGCAGCATAGTAGAAATAGTGGGAAAAAGACTGTCCCTGACATAGACATTATGAGAGATAGGCTAACACTAAAAGCTTGAAAATAAGGCCTGTACCTTTAAGAACCCTAGAGAGACCCCTTCCCACTCTGCACTGCATTGGCAATTTGCCTGAGAGAGTCCGTTCTCTTTTCTGATCCTTCAGGTAGGATCTCAGAACACCTAAGGTAACAATTGTATCTGGTTTTCCTTTTTCGTGAAGAGAATTCTTTAGTCAAAATGCCAGCTCTCTTCACAAAGTGCCCATTCTGTGGCAGGAAGAAAGCATCTTCAGGTGCCCATATCGTGTGTGTGGTGTGTCTATCCCCTCAGCACATTACTAAAGGCTAAGACATTTGTTGAAAAAAAATGTCAAAAAGCGCCCCGAGACAGAAAAGCCATCAGGCTACGTGGCTGGATGGAGAACATTAAGGCAGACTAGGAGAGACAAAAGAAGAGAATGGAGAGACCTTCATCATATCTGTCTCCTCAGAAAAAAGGGCAGGTACAGACACTTACAAAAGATCTGATTCCAAGAGGTCTCCTTCTCAACACCATTCCCATCAACGTCATGCTTCAAAGTCAAAGTAGTCACCGTCAGTTTTGGCACCACCCCCCTCGCCTTCAAGACAAGGCTCAGTGTCAATGGGACTCCAACACGGTCACCATTCAGTGTCAAGGTCGGCGGCGTGGCCCACCTCAACAATGAAGACTTCTACGGCATGACTGGCATGGTCTTCATTGACGTTGAGATTTCAGTGATTGCTGTCAAGGACAATAAAATCGACGTTGAAATCTTACCATTCGTCATCAAAGTCTTGAGACTCGACGTCTATGCTGAAACCCACTCAACATCGAGGAGGCGTGTCACTGCCAACAGCTACATCTACACCTAAAAGAACTTGTATGCTGTAAATGACACCTATTGATGTAGAGAGATTTTCATAAGGAAATTTCATCGTCCTCATCTCACTGGTCAGGCTCTTCGCAACATTCAGAACCTCTGTCACTTGAACAAAACTAAAGGCTACCACCAATACATCTCGTAATACCACCTGAGGACCCTCTACAGGTTCCTTTACAACCACTAAATCACTCTCCGGTAAGACAATGCACCAGAATTACCTATATGACCTCAATACAAAAATGGAAGGCACCTTCACCAGTAAAAACACCATTTCCAAAATCTGTATCACCTAGGAACAAGACTTCATCCTCAAGGTCCACAAGATCACCGGATTCCACAACCACCTCTTATACCCTGACTTCTCCAGCGCAGTCTCCAACTAGGGTTTCACTGGAGGATGACATCTTAATGTTCCAAGATGCTCTAGTTAGGGAAGCCTCTAAATTAAATATACAGATGGACACCCCTCAGCCATCGGTGTTGATAATATTGGAGACTCTACAACCCAGAGCTTCTACTTGACCTCTTCTTACGGTGCTCATGGAGATAGCCCAAGGACAATTCTTAACTCCAGCCAGAGTTAATGCAGCAACTCCAAGACTACTCAAAAAAGAGAGACCTTCACAGCGGGATCCGGAGTTCCTCAAAGCCAATCCAAAACAGGATTCCATTATTGTGACAGCAGTGAGAAGCAGGCATGCATGCATCTGCCCCAGGAAACAGCCCCACTGATCCGAGAAAGCAAAAGTATGTATGCCATTTGGAAGAAAATGAGTGGCACTGCTGGCACTCACCTACGCCATACTAATTCTGCAGCCTTATTAGGAAGATAACATCAGAAAATCTGGGAAAGTATGAAATAATTCATGGATGATCTACCCACCCATCGTCAACAAGATTATTTAGAGATGGTTAAAGATGGCTCTCTTGTATATAATCAATCCATCAGCGCTGTGGTGGTTTCAGTAGAACTATCTGCCTAGGCGTTCTCTCACAGAATTTCACTTCACACGTCTTGGCTTTATACTATCCTCTTTGAAATCTGATGCACAATTAAAAATTGCCCACTTGCCATTCTCTGGATTCTCCCTCTTCGGTCAACACACTCAGGAGGAGATGCTCTGCATGAAGAATGAGGCAGAAATACTCAAGACTGTCGGTTTAGAGGAACAAAAAAGGGCCTTCAGGCAATTTTAACCCACAGACAAGTATGCCTATTATCATAGGGTTAAAACCCCCTGATGGCTGTACCAACACCAGCAACAAAGGCAAACTTAAAGGCCATTCCAAAACAGGTACCAGAGGAAACGATCTTCTCCACATAAGCCCTCACAGAGCAATGGAAAGAATTATCAGTCGAAGTGATGAGAAGTGTACACCCCCTCCACTGTTACCCACTCCTGTGTGTGGGGCGGGGGGAGCGGGTCAATCTTTCCCAGAAGAGTGGAGAAAGACAAATGGGTACTAAACATCATTCAGCGTGGCTATGCTCTTCACTTTACAGATACTCCACCATTAGTCCCTCCATAGCATGTCACGACAACCCATTTGGTCGAACTCAAAAAAGACATCTCTTTTATTGCAGACAAAGGAAATCGAGAACGTTCCTCAACATCAAAGGAATTTTGGAGTATACTCAAGATATTTCCTAGAGCAAAAGGAAAGTAAACGCAATCAATTTTGGGCTTTGCTAGGTCTCAGATTGCTCAACAAATTTATAAAGAAACAAAAATTCAGGTTATCTCTTCATCAAATATTCCCTCATATACGGATAAACGATTGGCTTTGTGAAGTAGACTTCCATGACGTGTACTTCTACATTCTAATAATCCCACGTTGCAGACAATTCCTATGGTTTGTAGTAGGCTCTCATCATTATCAGTATGCAGTACTACCTTTTGGCGGCCTAAAGTCGGGTCCTCGCTCCTTTTCCAAATGCATGCCAGTAGTAGCTGCACAATTAAGAAGAAAAGGTGGTTTTGTATATCCATACAAGAGCAACTGGCTGATGATAGCAAATTATTTAGAGAAAACAAGCCTACACCACAACATCATCTCTCCTGGCTTTACAAGGTCTAAATGTCAATGCAGAGAAGTCAGTATCCAAACCAGTACAAAGTCTCACCTTTCTGGGAGCAACATTAGACACTCTGCAAGAAAAAGTATTTCCTTTGGAAGAGAGAGTGTTACCTATACAAACGAAGTGTGCACATCTCCTAAATCAGACCAAACCAACGGTTCTACAAGTAGCATCTGCTGGGGTCAGTGGCATCTTGCATTTCCATAGTCCTAAACGTACGCCTATACATAAGACCTCTCCAAATGTGCCTGGGAGACCAGTGGTCGCAAAATACAGGTCTCTGGGAAGATCAGATTCTTCTGACAACAAATGCCCGTCAGTCCCTCGCATTGTGGACCAACTCTTGCAATCTCCTGGCGGGAGTTTCCTTCCAGATACCAATACCAAGTCAAACGATTGTCACAGACGCCTCATTGACAGATTTGGGCACCCATATGAAATATCTGACGATTCAAAAAGAAAAAGACAATCACATCAGTTTGTTGGAACTGAAAGCCTTCCTTCCAGCTTTCGAATCTGAAGAATTCTGACCTTGACAGACGACATCACTACAATGTTTATATAAACAAACAAGGTTGAACAAGGTCAAGACAGCCTTCCCTTCAAGCTCAAACAATGTGGTATTGGGCTCTGGCAATAGGGATTTTCATCACAGCCTTTCACATACCAGGAATACAAAATTTAGAAACTGATTTTTCAGTCGTCGCCACAACGACAATCACTAATGGGTCCTTAACGAGTAAGTGGTAGAAAACTTCTTCAAAGACTAGGCACACCATCCTTAGACTTGTTCACCGCCCAAAACAAAAAATGGTGAGACTACACATCCAAGGCTATGGAATCAAAGTCTCTGGGCAATGCCCTTTTGATAAACTGGTCATCTCCATTTGTGTATGCTTTTCCACCAATTCTGCTGATTCCTGATTCCGAGAGTAATCCAGAAATGAATCACATCTCGGATCACAATGATACTGATTGGCTGATATGGTGGTGTGACTGAGATCTTCAGTTGTCCATAGCCCATCGCAAGCATCTACCACTGAGACAACAACACCTTTCCAAATACCAGGGCTAGATTCTACATCCAACAATCCTATCATTGAATTTGGCAGCATGGCCCCTAAGATCACCCAGTACCCAGCATGAACATTTTGAAAGCAGCCAGACGTCCATCCACAACAGTATGCTATGCATTGAAATGGAAATCCTTCTTATGATGTTGGAATAGAAATTCTAGTCCATTACAATTCAGGGGAGTATCATCCTACCATATCTATTGCATCTAGTCAAATCAGGACTTCGATTCTCTTCAGGTAAACTTCATAATGCAACCTTCACTGCTTATATAAAAAGTCTGACACAGCAATCTTCTTTCAAGATTCCAGTAGTTCAGGATTTCTTAGAAGGACTCAAAAAGGTCTTTCCACCAATCATAAGACCTCCTTGGAAACCTAATCTAGTATTGTCAAAACTAATGGGTCCTCCTTTTGAACCTCTCCATAAGGCAGCTCTACAACACTTGTCATGGAAAACAGCCTTTCTAGTTGCAATCACCTCAGCTCGTAGAGGTAGTGAATTGCAGGCTCTGTCTTCGGTAGAACCCTTCACAGTTTTTCACAACAGGGTTGTAAAAAATATGTATACATCTTTCTTCTTCACCTAAAGTGGTATCAGATTTTCATTTCAATGAATCTATCACACTACCTCCCCTCTTTCCAATCCCATCTCTGCAACAGAGAGAGCACTACACTCCATAGATCTTAAGAGTTATACGATTTATTTTTTACACAGAACAAAATCCATTAGGAACTCTACTCATTTGTTCATAAATTATGGTTCTGTAAGACAAGGTCTAGCAGCTTCTAAACAATGCATAGCCAGATGGACTGTTTCTTGCATCTCGGTGTGTTATAAAAATAGCAAATAAACCGTTGCCAGACAAACCTAAAGCTCACTCAGAAAAAGGCAAAGCTGGCACCATAGCTTGGATGAGACGCGTCCCTATACTGGACATCTGTAAGGCAGCTACTTGGAGGTCGTTACACACATTCATAAAACACTACAGACTAGAAACTGATACTTTAGCTGAGTCTCGATTTGGACAAGAAAACCCCTATTATTCTTGCTTCAGCTCTGCTGGACAAGGATGTCAACTATCTAGATATGTTGGCAATGTCGGTTAAATGCTGGAGCCATCCTTGGTTGTTATAAATGTTGAATGTGGCATGACATTTCATCTCTCATCAACCTCATCCCTTAACACTCACAGGAAAAGGCTAAGACCATTGTTAAAGAGAAAACTTTTGCATCAGACTCTACCATTGATGCAGAAATGGATGTATATAACAAAGGTTTCTGCCATCTGGCAGTAGCAGCAGTCCTGCAAAAGCAGGGATGGCTTCTATCTACGACTTTCCGCCCCAAGAACAACTGGCTCATCAAAGCTTTATCAGAGGAAGAGCCTCATATCTGCACAACTGCTTGTGCCAAATTCTTTCAAATATTTGGACGGACACTAAACATTCAAAAGTCATCCATCTCATCTGGTCACAAGACTCCAATTTCTAGGAGCCATTGCAGACATTCAATTAGGAAAAGCATTCCCTTTAGGGAGAGGGCGACAATGCTGCAGACAATGGCGAAGGTTCTTTGCTCTGAAAAGACGGTTACTGTTAGAACTTTACAATCTCTGCTGCGCCTAATGTCATCTTGCATCAGGCTAATACCTCTCTGCAGGCTCTGGATGGGGATGATAACAGTAAGAACTAGATTCGCAGTGGAGAATGCAAAAGGCTCATGGAATAACAATGTCAGTAAGATGCGATGACTTTTCAGTGATATGGTTGAACATCTTTACTTGTGCCTTTCAGCCATTTCCCCTTCATTCCCAGTATGCTGAAGAAGTCAAAAGAAGATCACTGTTCCCTGATTCTAATTGCCTCCGCTTTGCCTTGTTGGTTCTTGTACAGTGTCCCACTGAGACTGCCTGCTCTAGAGCCACGACAGGCTCACTTCCAGACACAAGGGGCGATTTGCCTTCACCGTCTGAAGTGAATTAGCCTAATGGCGTGTTTCCTGACCACTTAGAATCCAGCCCTCTGGCGCAGGCACGTGTGCAACAAAAACCTTACAACACTATTTGGAAGTGTTTCTGCACTCGTTGCATAGAGTGAAGATTTGTTAAGCCTTATCAGGTGCTACCAATACTTGCTTGACCTGATTAAGAGTGGTCTCGAATTTTCCTCAGTCAGGGTTCACTTGGCTGCTGTCTCTAGGTTTAGGAGAATGGAAGAGACTTTGTTCTCTCAGAGGACAAAGAAGCAAATCATGAAAAGACTTTTTAGGGCTTCTCCCTCCACTAAGGCACACTTCTGTGCCACGGGAACTAAATACTGTACTAAGTCAATTTATGCCGCCCCCTTTGAAGCCCATTCGCAAAGTGCACCTGCGTGTCATCGCATTGTTGCACTCTTTAACCTCAGCAAAGAGGGTCGGAAACATGAAAATATTCACCATGAAAGAGCCAATACCTTTGATTTCCCAAAGACTGGCGCAGGGACGTCTTGTGCGCCACTTCCAATCCCATCGGATTTAAATTGACCTTTCATCACTGGACCATTTTTTTCCTAGCCCATCTTTGTCAGCCGAATGATCCTGCATTCACTGGATGTCTGCAGGTGCATCAGCTTCCACATGCACAAGATTAAAGACTTGAGTACATAGAATCAGTTATTTGCATCTCTTGGTCTCCTATGATGAGGCCGTCCATTATCCAATCAAGGGGATGACACATTGGCTATCTGGCTGCATCATCCTTTGTTACACTAAAACAAAGTTTCTGCTCTAGGGCAGAGTGAGAGCGGTTTCTACGAGAGGCAGGGCAACAGCAGCTTTACTCTGGTGGCATGTCTTTTCAAGACATTTTCCTTGTAGTCACATGGAACAACAGGCACTCTTTCACCAAGCAATACTGCCTGGATGTGAAAGCAGCAGCCAACTCAGCAGTGGCCCAAGCAGTTCTAGACAACGTGTTTCAGTAAAGGTGAGACTCCCCCATTCTTTTTTCAAAGCTTATGTGCTGCTTACCATTCTAATTTAAGCCAGTGAGTATATGAAAGATCCAGTACTGGAGAAGAAATTAGTTATCTGTAACTCCATTTCTCCGGTGCTGTTATCGCTCTTAGATTATCAAGATTACCCCCGGTCAGTGGCTTACTTTTTTACCTAATATCCTTTGCACATCCTATGACATCTGAGCTATAATGGCCTGTGAAGAAATAGAGAGTTCAGCACTTCCTCCCCACCAGCTGAACTTTGGGATGTTTCAAATGAGCAGTATCGCTTCTAAACAAACACTGTCATTTGGCATATGGCAATTTTAACACCATTTACTGCTATTTAAAGTTACAGGGGATTCCCCACCTGAGAACAGGGAATGATTCAAGCATGTTAATCTACAAAAGATACCATACTGGAGAACTGGAGTTAAAGATAAATAATTTGTTTCTTCTGTTTTTAAGTGCCTATCAGGCAAGAACTTCTTGGCCAAAACATGTCTGGGATTTCCTACTTGGGAAATTTTCATCAAATGAATTGCTGTTCATTCTGTGCTGGTATGTATCCAGTGTCACTGAGAAACAGTCCCTATTTGGTGTCTTGGTAGGATCAGTTACCCTAGATTTTTGGACAAAATCCTAAGTATGAGGGATTTTAGACTCTAAATGGTCACCCATAGGGTAACCCATTTCCACACTAATTAAAGGATTACCTCCTCCATTTAAGAAATGTAAGAACCTTTTAGGAATCTTTTCTGTGAGATTCTTTTTAAGGGGTTGCATCGAGTTGCAAGTCATGTAACACCTGTGGAGGTGCATGACTGCACAGACTGGATCTGGTATGAGAGACATTTCAGCAGATTTCCTGTCACAGTATTCGCTGAACAGGATCAGAGCACATGGATGGATAATACTCCTTCACCTAAATCCCCCATGGATAAACCCACCAAGTTGGACAATGAAATTCTTCCTCAAAAGAGTGTTGTTCCAGTTCATCCGTAGAGCTGTTTCATGGGAAATATGTTGCTACACCATGCTTCCCGAAATGCATAATTTCCCTGCTTTGCATGAAATGCATCACAAGCTAGTGGAGAGCAGGTTTCTGAAAATGAAGCTGGTACTGTGGTTGCCACTGGAAACTACTTTGTGATCCACTCCAAATTTGTATTGTAGTTCCTGGGCATAAGGGACAAAAGGCATCTCAATCCTCTGTCCTCCATCTGCCGCCATTACAAAACCTCTTTAGTGTGTCTTTTGCTGCACAGCCAGCATATCTGGGGCAGTATTCAGAATTTCCAACAAGGCTTAAAAGTCATGACGTCAGACAAGTGGGTCTTTCATTGTTAATTAGGGCTCCGTTCTCTGATTTCTTTCTAGCACGCTTCACCTTCACCACCATCAGACAGCTTTTGGTATACCACCTTGCAGCACAAAGTGCAGACCGTTTTTGCCAAAAGGACCATCAAGAATGTTCCGGCTTCAGAATTAGGAACTGAGTGTGTCTAGCTAGAGGAAACTGCAGAAGAGCTGCATTGGTGGCTGCTTGACTGTTATTGGGTTAGTGGCAGACCCCTCTGCTTACCCTACCCAGATTTGAAAATGGTGAAAGATACATCCCTTCTGGGTTGGGGGTGCCATCTGGGAGAGATGAAGATCAGATGCCTGTGGTCTCCGGAGGAAGTTCAACTCCACATACATTTTATGAAATAGAGGGCAGTTCACTTGATGTTGAGGGCCTTCCTAACAACACCACTGCCATGTTATACTGCAACAAAAAGTACAGGGTGGATTCTTGGGTCCTGTGCCAGGAGGCTGGTATACTCTTGGAAGTGGCTGGACTGCCACAAAATCTATCTAGTTGAGAACCATTTGACCAGATCTCCAAACGTGAGGTCGGACCAACTCAGCTGCTGACACCTAGCAGACCTCGAATGGCAGTTACACTCAGAGGTGGGGCAGAGTGTCTTCCAGCAGTAGGAGAACCATGGCTCCATCTTTTCACCACCACCAAGAATGTGCAATATCAGCAGTTTCGCACATTGGAGTTCCCAAGGAGACAATGAGACACATTTAGTCTAGAGTGGAGCTCCCATCTCCTATATACCATCCTGCTGCTTCCTCTCTAGGCGCTAATTCAGTACAAAAAAACTCCTGGGCATGAGCATCTGTCCTCCAATAATTTTGTTATTTTAGATGTATTTGTTCCTTCATCACTTCTTTTGCAGGTTCCTGTACAGTTTTTTTTTTTTTTAATGGCGCCGGTCATAGAATGGCATTATTACTCTGTGCCAGGAGCCCCATCTCCAGAGCTAATCAGAGGTTTTCTTGGGCGTTCCTGCTCCAGCCATGCCCCTTGGATGAGTTTTTCTTAATGTAGCTGCTCCTTATCGAGTTTCTTGAGTACACCATTTCACTGACCAGCTCCATCTGCTTGACACTGCACTTCTTGTAGTTCTGGCCTGTCCCTCAACTTGTTGATTATGAACTGATCATCTAAAGCCAGGTCCATAGTTACACATAGCAATATATTCCAAACATTTGCCTCATCAGCTTTCCTATTGCACTTAGCTTGTATATGGACACTTGCACTAATATCATAAAATGCTTGAGTAAATTCAGCCATTTGCATTATTACCTCTGTAAAAAAAAAAAAAAAAAACAATCAAAGTATTCCACCCATTTATCTCTTTGGTTCTCTTAAGAGATTATCGCCCCACAACTAAGATCTCTTACCTTTCAGCTATCAAAAAATTGCAAGAACACTAGTAAAAAAAAAACAGGCTGTGTTTTTCTGTACAGAGTGGCTGCTTCAACCAATTCCTCACAGGAGATTTAGTTTTTTATTTTTAATCTATAACTCTCCTCAGCTGATATATTCTATTAGTCCCTGCATGGAGTGTGGGAGGACTCCCAAGAGGCAATATTTGGGTGACAGTTCGATCTGCAATGTTGTGATTTCTCTTAGAGTGTTGACGACCGCAGTCCAGAACCCACCCAATCTTGTGCAGTCTCTCTGACCTGTTAAAAGGCTCTCTGCCACTCAGTTACTGAGTGGTGTATCCAAGTCCTGTGTCAGTTTATTCTGCACTATTATTGTGTCTACCATGCGATCTGTTTTGAGGGCTTTGTATATTCGAGATGTCAGTCCTCCCAATCTCCGGGTTTTAGAGTGTAGGCAGAGTTTGAGACTCAGTAAGTTCCTCTGGAAAAGTGGACTTTATGCCCCTGAAGGTGTGAGCAATCCTGGAGTATTGCAAATGTTGCCCCTGGGCAGGCCAAATACCTCTAGCGCCTCGTTAAGTGTCAGGAACTAGATAGATATCCCACAGTCAAACATCCTCCATCATACCATTTTGTCAATCAATCAAGTAATTTATAAAGCGTGCTACTCACCCGTCGGTCTCAAGGCGCTGGAGGGGAGGGGGCTACTGATTGAATAGCCATGTCTTGAGGCGTTTCCTGAATGTTGGAAGGTCCTGGGTCTGGCATAGGTGGAGCGGTAGGGAGTTCCAGGTCTTGGCGGCGAGGTGAGAGAAGGATCTTCCTCCGGCGGTGGTGCAGCGAGTGCAGGGGACGGAGGCGAAGGTGAGGCTGGCGGAGCGGAGAAGGCGGGTGGGAGTATGGAAGGTGAGTCTGTCGTTGAGGTAGGCCGGACCTGTGTTGTGGAGAGCTTTGTGTGCGTGGGTGAGGAGTTTGAAGGTGATCCTCTTCTATACAGGTAGCCAGTGTAGGTCTCTGAGGTGGGCAGAGATGTGGTCGCGGCGTGGGACGTCGAATATGAGGCGGGCGGAAGCATTTTGGATACTTTGCATTTTTGTTTGTAGTTTGGCTGTAGTTTCTGCATAGAGTGTGTGTCCGTAGTCCAGTCGGCTGCTGATCAGGGCGTGGGTGACTGTTTTTCTAGTTTCAACGGGAATCCATTTGAAAATCTTGCGGAGCATGCAGAGGGTGTTGTAGCAGGAAGAGGAGATTGCGTTGACCTGGTGAGTCATGCTGAGTGCTGAGTCCAGGATGATTCCCAAGTTTCGTGCTTGAGTTGTGGGTGTGGGTGCGGCTCCTAGGGAGGTAGGCCACCAGGAGTTGTTCCAGGCGGAAGGGTTGCTGCCGAAGATGAGGATCTCTGTTTTGTCGGTTTTTAGCTTGAGGCGGCTTGATTCCATCCAGTTGGCGATGGCGTGAAGTCCATTGTGGAGGTTGTTTTTAGCGGTTGTAGGGTCTTTCGTGAGGGAGATGATCAGCTGGGTGTCGTCTGCGTAGGAAACTATTTTGATGTGGTGAGTTTGTGCGATGTTGGTGAGAAGGGCCATGTAAATGTTGCAAATCGTTGGGCTGAGGGAGGATTCCTGGGGGACTCCACAGTTGGTCTTGGAGGATTCGGACATTTAAGGTGGAAGGCCGATTCTCTGGGTTCTGCCGGAGAGGAATAAAGAGATCCAATTAAAGGCCATGCCGTGGATCCCAGCGTTGTGGAGGCGTGTTCGAACAGTATGGTGACAAACTGTGTCAAAGGCTGCAGAGAGGTCCAGGAGGATGAGCGGTGCGGTTTCGCCTTCGTCGAGCATGGTCTTGATGTCATCTGTAGCAGCGATGAGTGCGGTCTCAGTGCTGTGGTTTTTGTGGAATCGTGATTGGGAGGTATCGAGCGCTTTGTTGTCTTCCAGGAAGCGGGATAGTTGGCTGTTCACAATTTTCTCAATAACCTTTGCTGGGAAGGGGAGGAGGGAGATGGGCCGGTAGTTCTTGGGGTCATCTGGGTCCGCCTTGGGTCCATAATCTTTGTGTCTGCCTAAACCTTGGCAACTAGCTCAGAGGGACCAGTAAGGCATGGGGGGTGCGTTTCGGCACAACAGTGACTGACCACACCCAGATCTCTGCAACCTGTCGAACCAAGTAGGGGGCTTAACCCAGAGACCCCATTCCCCATCATTAAGTATCCTGGGAGGTTGTTTGCTTCCACCAAGTTCCCCAGTAATTCCTTCTCAGTGGTCAGTCTGTCAGCACACCAGTGCACAGCATACTGTAGTAAGCTTGCATAGTAATAAAATTGCAGATTTAGGACTCCTCGTCTGCCCAGCTCGGGTAAAATGTTAGTACTTCCAGTTTCACTCTACTCCTGAGGTTCATGTGGGTCCCCCTCCCCGGCATAAAGCTGCATTGGTCGTTGTGCACCAAGTGTGATATGACCCGTTTCACCCGGGAGGTGAGGACCTTGGCTAGGATCTTGATATCTACACAGAGCATGGATAAGGGTTTATATGAGCTTGGGTCTTCCGGTTCCCTGCCAGGTTTGTGAAGCATAAGGATCAGGGCCTGTGTCATTGATGGAGGTAGGGAGCCCAATTCCTTTGACTGCTGAAGGATATCAAGTAGCTTGGGCAGTAGTATAGTCCCAAAGATCTGGTAGTATACAATAGACCACCCATCCGGGCCAGGAGCCCTTTGGCGCACCATTTCTCTGCCTCTTTAAGCTCTTCAAGCTGGAGCTGCTTATCTAGCCCCATACGTTGTGCCTCTGTGAGGCTTGGGAGAGTGAGGTTCGCCAGATAGGCTCGCATTGCAGGGAGCGGAGGGTCCTCCCCTTAATGTAGACAGTTGTCAGGTGATCGGTCAGTAGCATTTTAATACCATTTTGTGAGGTCATTCTCGCCCTATGTGGTCTCTTCATGGACTATATGAGAGGGTGCAGTCGCTCCCGATCTAGTAGCCAGGCCAACAAATGACACGACTTGTTGCCCTCCCTGTGTAACAGTTGTCGATAGGCACGTGTTGTCATCTTGTCGAGCCAGTCCCATAATTCCGCTACACGACAGCTGGCCTGCAGTTTGGTTTCCCGAATGCTGTCAGCGGGTGGGTGTGTGCGCTCTATGACAGCCAAGTAGTTCTCAGCCTCTTTTTAGGTCCAATTCTAATCGTCTGCTTGTAC
This sequence comes from Pleurodeles waltl, assembly GCF_031143425.1. Taxonomy (NCBI): domain Eukaryota; kingdom Metazoa; phylum Chordata; class Amphibia; order Caudata; family Salamandridae; genus Pleurodeles; species Pleurodeles waltl. Next base: position 943,201,922 of record NC_090446.1, read on the forward strand.
TACAAATCGGGGAAAGACACTCCTCTTGCGTGATGACCATAAGGTCATCCAACTCTAGACCTCTGGTTGTGGTGGTTAACCAAGTCGAGCAGAAGTATCCCTCTATTACCGTGCTCCGTTCATCTCTAAACACAGAGTTCTTCAGAGTCTCCGGTCTGAGTCTCCAAAGCGGGACGTGGGACTATATCCTCCCACCTGCCAATCAGTCAGCACTGGAGCTTAGTCAGACAGGAATCTGCCCATGATCTGAGTGTCAGAAACTGACAAGGCCACATCCTGCGACATAAGAAATCTGTCCAGTCGGCTGTGTGTGGAAGGGATGGCAGTATAGCATGTATAATCTGTCGTGGTAGAAGATCCGCCATATGTCAATGCATTGCAGCCTGTCTGTCGCAAGCATGTTGTGCAGTTTAATTTGTGGCTTCAGGGGCTATCTGTCTATATCTCCATGGAGGACACAATTGAAATCCCCTGCCCACACCAATGGTGTCCCTAAGTGGGGGGGTCAGTTCATTTTCTATGGCTGGGGAAAAAATCATTATCTATGTTCGGCGAGTATATGTTTAACAGACAGACTTACAATCTGTCTAGTTGGCCATGTAGCAGTAGATATCGGCCATTAACATCTGCCTGGTGTCGCCGGAGTCGGAAGGGCACCTGAGGTGCAACCCACACTAGCACTATGCGAGCATAATTGGATTAAGTGGCAGAGTATATTTGTCCTTTCCATTTCCGGTGTAGTTGGTTGACCTCAGCGTCAGTCAAATGGGTCTCCTGAATGAGTGCAATGTGTATGCCATGATGGCGCAAGTAGGTTAGTACTCCAAGCCGTTTGACATATGAATTCAATCCCCGAACGTTCCATGTCAAGAGTTTATATCGGGTCCACATTTTGTTGTGTAAATGTGTGTGATATCTGGCAGATCTGAGATAGGTGTCAGTGTATTCGCATTAGTTGGTGCATGTTGTATAGTACTGGCTATGACTTATCGCCCACCCTCGGTTAGACACATGAAAACAAACTGTGCATCCCCAACCATGCCTGTATTCCCCCCCCTTACTTTGTGAAACAAACAATCCACCCTTATACTGTCATGTAACAGAAAACAAAATGAGAAATTAGCATTTGCAGTATATATTCCAAATTCTACATGCATTTCATTCACACTTAGCGTTCAGCATCCAAACCCCCAATTGTGACACTGAAAATTCTATGCACCAGTGAGTCAGCGTGCAGCTCCCCTTAATCTGAGGGTTCCGAACACTTGTCCTACTCCAGTGCCCGCTCATACTCTCAATTCCAATCACACTACCAACACTCAGACCCATTAATTTCTTCTCAATTCACACTGTACATCATAGGCATTCAATCAGCAGGCACTTCAAGAATATCACTGTAAGGGATAGGGGCGGGCAACAGTCAACGAGGGTAGTCCCCTCCGTAGGTTGCATCCAGAATTGGTGCCCATGGGGCTATGAGGTCATCGAGTCATAAAGAGCACCCTTGCAGTGGCTGATTACAGAGTGGGTCAGGTTATTGAGCATAAGGGAAGAGTGGCAACTCTATTGAGTGTCCAATCCACCTTTCACTTCTCAGTCCCATCCTGGAGCGTGGACCCGGTGTCTCCGTCATCGGTGCTCAGGGTTGTGACCTCCTCAATCAGGGACATGACTCTTGCTCTCTCCATCCTCAAGACCTCGGGGTCCAAGCCTGAGCCGCTCCCCCATCAGCGTCCCGGGGGCCTCGTACACCAGTGTTGCATCACAACGCACTATCACCTTCTGAGAAGACCTGTTTCTCCTTTGCTTTTCCCTTGAGGCATCAGAGTAGGACCTGGGTCCCCACCTCCCAGACTGCAGCCTCGGTGCTGGGCTGCGCCTATCTACGCGTGCCTCAAGACAGTCCCAGGCTGCTTCTGGGGTGCTGAAGAAATGTGCTTGGTTCCGCGTATATAAGTTTTAATTTTGCAGGGAATAGCAACATGTAACAGCCCATCGCTCCAAGCTCCTGTTTTACGCCCCCCAAAGGATGCAGGGAGTTTTTTTTAACTTGCTGAGTGTAGTCTGGGAATATTTGCATCTTGTGACTGTCAAACTTTGGGTCTCCCATTTGTCGTACAGCTCGCAGGATAGCATAAGCGATCCCTATAACTGAGGATTTGTGTGATGAGGCTGTGGCTGGTAAGCCCCCGCCCCCCTCCCTACCGGCGGCTTCGGGGCCAAGGCCCTATGTGCTCTCTCCACAATAAACACCTGGGACAATGCTGCCTCCTGGGATGTTTCATGCAGCCATTGTTTGAGGAACAATTCTGGTCCTTTCCCTCTGTGTCTTCTGGGAACTCCACGAAGCGGAGTTTGCATCTTCACGAGCGCCCTTCTACATCCTCTGCCCTCCGTTCCATGGCATCTTTTTTATGAGGTGAGCTCTGCGAGTGCAGTTTTGAGGGCCGCCACTTCACTCCGCAGCTCAGAAACATGTTCTGTGGCCTTGGACAGTTCCGTGTCTGGACGAAGGTCTGCTTTAAGCAGTCCAAAATCCAGTGATACAGCGTCTATTTCGGCCTTGACTTTGGCGCTAGATAGATCTATGGCTGCTAGTATCTGTGCCCCTGAGGGGGGCTGCTCCACAGGTGCTCCTTCCTCCATTATACCCCGGGGTGGAGCTTGATCAGTTTTATTGTGTTGCGTACACTTATTTTTCCCCATGGTGGCGGCGGGGGCAGGGAGGTGTTTGCTGGGCGGGCAAGCTGGGGAGTTTATTTCTATATATCAAGGGTGAGAGCAATAAGTTATTAAGTCCTCACCCGTCACTTCTGATGGCTAATGTTCCAATGAGTCCCTCGCAGCGTTGCTGCCCTACAGAGAGCGAGAGTCCAAACTATTTGTCTCAGAATCCGTCCAGTTTGAGCGCTTCCCTAGCACAGCAGAGCCCGACTGCGCCAAGTCTGGGCCTCCCCACCAGTACTAGCAGGCCTTGCAATGTCCTCATTTCTGCAGACCCCTCGCAACAGCAGGTCTGGGCGGGTCCACAGGCACCGAGTTTCCGCAGCTGGGGGACGCATTGTGTGTTTGGGCGAGTCCGCTCTGATAGTGCGCCCCACAGACTAGGTGAGTTGAGATAGTGCCTTCTGTGCGGCCGCTCCACAAAGCTTCCACGCCGCAGTGGGGGGCGGGAGGGGTATGGTCTGCCGCAGTGGGGGGGTGACCCATGGGACCACAGCGAGTGCCTCTGACTGTGCCAAGAAGTCAAGGATGCATGTTTGTGGGCATTTGCTATCCTCTATGCAGGATTATGGAGTATTGTTCTTCAAGCTAATTGGCTTGTTGGGGTTGCATTTTACCGCCTATCATTGGGTGTGTATTATTGGGAAAAGAGACTTGTGATGTGCGTTCTCAAATATCTACTAGCTGAAAACACAATTAAAATACCTTGAGCTTACGACTACAAGGTTAAAGAGCGCCTGGATATCTCTGAGAGGGTCGAAACAACCTAAGATTCTCTGCTTTGTGTTAAATACAATGCCAGAAAAGTGAATGGACTGGCCACTTAACTCCTTTCAAGACAACAACGAATAATTGCGATTACAAGGAACTAAGGCATCCCTATGAAATGGAGCACGTAGTCTTAATGTTTGTTCCAGTGCTCCAGAATAAGACGTGTGCAGGGCTGGAACCTGTGTTTTTCTGGCCCAGGTATTTGAACTTTATTGAGAATGTGAAGTAGCCATCTATGTATACGTGCTCTTCCTGCACTTTGTTCTGGCACCTTTGAGATAAGGGTGGGGAAAGTAGGTTAGGCAAGAGACTCCAGACGGGACTGCCTAACTGGCGTTGTCAGAAGCAAGCTTCACTCACTGTAAACTGTGACGGTGATGTAGGTCTTTGCTGAAACTTTGGCCACATTTATATGCCATACTACACTGAAGTGATTGACAACTTTGATATGATTTCCAATGTAGTCAGGTGAGTGAACTTCTCCAGAGCTTTGACATAAAGATGATCCGTTTCTCTGGCTTTCAGTCTAATGGTTGATGCAAGGTATGAGAAGTACATCTTTAATAGAATTGGCTTTGTGCCTCTGTAAATTCTCTTCTGAAAGTATAAGAATTCAAGGTTACTTTGAATAGAATTGTTTTCATAGTATGTTTCCGATTTATTTTAGCAAGTTTATATCTTTTCTTCTCAGCCCTTTCTTCCTCGGGACAGTCTGCAAAAAAAGGAAATCTGCATTTTTTTGTCTGAGATTTTTTTACAGATGTGAAATTAGATCTATAAGGGACTCGAACAAGTTAGCAAGAGCATTGTTGCTCGTGCTTGACGCTGTGTATGTTCTACCTCCCAGTACTACATAACATCCATGGATCAAATACCCTGTGAGGATCTGGCTGTTAGTGGTGTACAGGCTCAGGGGAGGCTCGATAGTACATGCGAGGGCTGTAAAAACAAGACTGATAAAGGCAGCTACAGTGTTGAATAATAGAAATTGAATGGCTGGTGTAGGACATGTTAATTGGCAGTATAAAATGAGTACTACTAGAAACACAAAAGGCCACACCCTTACCAATGCCTGACCTCTTTTCTTGTTTTCACTCCTATCAAACCGAATGCTCTCTCACTCCCTTTCAGCTACCACCTAACTCAATCCACCCTTCCATGACCTCTTTGTCATTCTTCTTTCTGTGCCTCCAGTTTCAGAATGAACATTTGTGATCTAGCCCTATCCTGCCTCTCTCGCACCTTCTGATCTATCTTCTGCGCCTTCACAGCTCTAACTTACTTCTGTACTTCCTCTCATCCCTCATCTCTCCACCCTGGCCCTAGCAAATCTCTTCCTCCCTGCTAGACCTTTCAGGTTCAAGTCTCACAACTGCTTTCCTTCCACTGCTTCCGCAAAAACTACTATATTTTTCCTCAGTATTTGCCTTAACGATAGCTCCACGACCCGAAATGGCAAACGTACAGGATCTTCTGGTTGGTCTCAGTGTTATTCCTCTTCATCACTGGCACCTGGTTGGGGAATGTTGCAGCTTCTTGTTATAAAGCATGCACTCAGGGCTACAAGACTCACCTCCACAACAAACCAAACAAAAGGGGCTGAAGGTGGCTTGCTGTTAACTGCAAGCCCTCATTATGAGCCCTTGCAACATCAGCACTTTTCCTCTGAATGTGAACCCTTCATGGCCATATACTCTACCTACAATAATATTTCTTGTTCTTACAAATATAAAACCCCACTCCTTCTAACTCTGCCTTTTCTGGTCCTCTCTAAAATTTCAGTTTCATGGCATTCACAATCACCTTACCTTAATTGCCTATGGCAGCATAATAATCTGGTTCTATTAATTAGATCAATGTGCTGTAAAATACATAATATCTTCATTGGAACCTCAGCACCTTCAGCCAACATCTCCACCACCCTGCCCATTTAGATCAGCATAACCTGGCTGACGACATCTCCACTCCTCAACCCAGTGGAATTCATTGGCCAGCTGCTAAGTGGGTTGAAAGAAGGGGTTCAGAGGTAGTTACACAGAATTCAAATTCACTTTTTATGGAAACAGACGTTTTTTCTGCATGTTGGGTGTAATAATAAAATATTCTGTAGCGCTAGAAACAGGACATGAGTTGAAAATTAATAAGGAATGAATACGACTTGTGAAACGTGTTGGCATAACAAAGAACACTTAGTTGGATCAACAATAAAAATATATTATGCTTCAAATCACATCACTGACTCCTTTGGTATATTTTTTATCTTTTTACCCATATTGTCTGTACTAACTATTAAAAAGTGATATGGGTTCCAGCCCCTCTTCACATCAAGAAGTGGACATACTTACAGGTCCACACTGAGTTGCCATTTGTCTTGAGTACAATGAAACAACAACTAAGGTATGGAAGCATTTCTACGCACCTGCACCTTTGTGAATTGCACACCTGAATCAGCAAAACATAACCAATGTCCTCTCATTATTTTTGGAATGCGCTGGCTGACTACTTTTGTCAAGAAACCTATGCCAATAAAACTCTTGCTCTACTAAACAAACGACACAGTCAACATCCAGTGCAACTCCTGACCACCACATCTTTTGTTTACATCACCTCCTTTAAGCTATGGGATCAGACTTTTCCAAGCTTGTTGATTCAAGTTGCAAATCGGAATCTCCAGGTGACCCTTCTCCTCGACAGCTCAAATTATCCTCCATTTCTCCATTAAAGAGAGAAACCAACAGGTACATTACAATTGCTAAATGACCCTTCCTTGGTAAGTTAATTGAAATTGAATTTCACTACAAGACCGAAGGCTACCATTATACCATAACCTTTTATTGCTCCCCCAACATGTGTCCAATTAAAGAATTGTAATACATCATAAAGCATTAGAATGTTCAGTGAATATAAATATACTGCATATGCAGTCATCATCCTTTTTATTGGCTGCTCCACTACAGATAAGTACTTCTGATATTGTTATGTTTCTCTTTTTTGTGGTATATTTATTATGGTTTTACTGTTTCTAGTTCCTAGAGAACTTATGATGTGACTTGTTTTTACTCATGCCCTGACCTTGTTTGTTTATGGTTGGGCTTCAAAAGTATCTCTTTTGTAAAGGTTTTTTCTTATTTAATCAATCATACTTTTGAGCCATGGTAGTATGGCTTTATGGGTTCCCCACTACCTGCTTGCTTGATTTATTCAAATCAGCTTCTCGCCAAGATTGTGCCCGAGTAGTTGCTTACTGGGAAGATCTGCGCTTCCATTTGGCTTCCCGCCGAGATCGTGACCGTGTTTCTTTCTGGGGAAGCTCTCCCCTCACGTTCAGTACGAGCGGGACTTCCTCATTCAGCCTTCGTGCTCTGAAAACATTCATTGTTCATTTAGCTGACTTCCTCTTTCAGCCTTCGTGCTCTGACAACAATAATTGTTTATTTAGCTGACTGGGAGCAGAGGAAATATATTGAAGAAGAACTTTAGTCCTCATTGAAAGAGGATGCGCGCTTGCTAAGAGAAAGAGGGATTCCCTCCGGGAGGAGAATTATTATTTCCTTTCTGACGGGTTTTCCCCTTCTACCTCTTTCGCCCAGAAAAGGGGTAAAGCTTCCGATAAGAGAAAGCACATTGAGAAGGCGTATAAACACGCCTACGGTCCTGGTAGACTCTGTGGTACAATTGAGTCTGGTGCTCATAGCAGCACAAAAGGAAGAGGCCACCTTGACTGGCGAAGATAAAAGTTGTCCATAGCAACATGATTAGAAAAAGTGACTTTAATGGCACAACGGAATCACAGGATTTTCTGACATCCTCGTAGAAAGTTTAGAGGCTGATGAAATAGAATGGTATGACTATGTTTTTGACCCACAAGAAAGCTCTGATTTCTTAGAGAACCTAGATACTGAGTTGGATCAGGCTTCTACCTCAGCAGAGATAAAGGACCCCTCTGGGGGAGAAATGTTTAATCCTAGCATGATAAAGCATCTGCGAAGCCCAAAATGGTGGCCTTTGGACAATGTATCCAAATTTTTAAAACTATGGGTTAGAAAATCTTTGGACAAAGATACCCATATTCTGTTGTGGGCTGAGTTCCCTAGACAGTCTACTGGTGACAAAACCTATTCTACTTTCAGTTTAGACCCTGAGCGTATTACCTTTTTTTTCAAGTTTGGTAAGGGCCTCAGGAAGGGGATTGAGGAAGGCCTGAAACAATGTCAGGACAAAGTTCTTGATATGCTGGGTCCTTTGACTCGCGTTTTGGATACGGCCAAAGATGCCAAGAGCAAAAATATGAGAGTTGATGTGGACCTGTTGAGAGTTTGGGCACAACATGCCATTTGTATGTTCAGAAATGTGAGCCTGATTACGGAGAGGAGGAAAGCAGTTCTAATGAGGATGAATCCCGAGTTGGCTGATTTGCCTACCAGAGAGGACATGGGAGAGCCAGAAGGTCTACCTTTTGGGGAGAGCTTTTCAAAGTCCCTTGGGAAATATGGTTCCGCCTTTACTGCCTTCAGCAAGGCTCAAAACAATATGAGCTCTGGGGCTGTTTTTTGAAAAGCTAACAGGAGGGGACTGTCTGTCAGCCGGGGCTCCTTCAAATCCTAGTATTATTATCAGCATGCCAGAAGCTGCAGTAACTACAGAGGGAGCTAGCACCCCAGCTCAAGCATCTGCCCTCAGACATGGAGAAATTCAAGATCTTCTGGTGGAAGATCGAGAGCTCAGGGCACCTGATCTCAAGGTGAGCGTTATCTGTTCTTCCCATGTAAAAGTAGGGGGAAGGTCGAGATTCTCCATTCACAGTTGGGAAAAAATTATAGAAGTTGTTTGAGTTTTAGACCCTGTTGCTGGAGTCAGAATCGAGATCTAGGACACACCAGTACAAATCAAACAGCCAAAGGAGTTGGCCTTAGATTCAGAAAAACATGGATCTGATAGACGCAGATGTTATTCAGATGAAAGGAGCTTTAATTTAAGTTACAGGCTCAGAAAAGGAGTTAAAGGGTTTTGTGAGTACAGTTTTTCTAGTAAAAAAGAAGGACAAAGGTTCGCGTCCTGTCCTAAAGTTGAGAGATTTGAAAACGTTTTTGATTTATAGGCACTTCAAGACACACGGAATCCATCTATTGAGAGACATTTTGAGGGCAAACGATCGGTTGGTGAAGTTATACCTAAAACATGCATACTTCACGATACCTATGGCAAGGAATAGTCGGAGATTCTTACATTTCAAATGGAGATGTGTTCATTTCCTTTGTCTCCCTTACCGACTGTCCTCAGCTCAATGGTGTTTCACCAAAGTTATGCGTCTAGTGGTAGCCTTCCAGAGAGAAAGGGGCGTCCGGTTAATAATTTACATAGACAATATTTTAACGATGTCTCAGGAGAGATCAGACCTTTTGAAACATTTGACATGGACAATCGAACTTCTTGAGAATTTAGCTTTTTTAGTGGATACAGAATCATGGAATTCCTGGGATTTCAGGTAGATACAGTATTACCCCAATTGTTTCTTCCGCAGGAGAAGGTGATAACAAAGCTTTAGACTGAGAAAAGGTTTTTGGTATGGGGACTCACTTCCCCTGTCATTGGATGCTTGGGAGGATTTGGGATGGTAGTTGAAAAATTTAGAAGCATGGAATGGTAAGGCCATGTTTGTAACAATTCCTTAGCTCGTGCTGGAATCGGGTACCAGCAGTTTTGGTTGGGGAGATCATCTGGACAGTTTAGAAACTGGTGGAAGATGGTCCAGAGAGGAACAGTTACTTCACATAAACTGTCTAGAGATGTTGGCAGGCTTGAATGCATTGAAGAGCTTCAAATATTTGTTGAGGGACAGGGTTACACTGATCCGCTTAGACAATTTTACATCAGTTTCATTTATAAACGGCTTGGGTGGCTTGAGGTCAAAGAATCTGGCAGACCTGCCACAACAAATTTTGTATTTTTGTTGGTATCACACAATTGTGTTGAGAGCAGAATTTATTCCGGGCATTCAGAATGTAAGGGCAGATTGGAATTCCAGGTACCACAGGGACTTCAGCAGAGGTTTTCAGTCTGATTGAAGGGTTATGGGGTCTGGTTCAAGTAGACTTTGTGCGAGCAAGCTCACTCACCATGTACCCAAGTGCTTCAGTTGGAGGCCGGATCCAGAAACAATGGTAGTAGAAGCCTTTCTTCAAGATTGGGAAAGGAAGGGACGTTATGCCTCCCCCTTCACCATGCTTCAGAGCGTATTGAGGAAAGTAAGGTCAGAAGGTTGCAGCATTATTCTGGTGACTCCCTTTTGGAAGTCACAAATCTGGTTGCCAGGGGTGATGGAGCTTGTGGCTCTACCCTGTCTAGTTTCAGTCACTTTGGGTCTTCTGATGTGTTCAAAAGGAGAAGAGCACCCATAAGTTTTAGAGGGGAAAGTGAACCTTCTTATTTGGAAGATTTCAGGGGTTCTAGCTGATATTCAGGCCTTTCAAGGACAGCTAAATATCTATTGGATGAATCTTTGGCCCCCAGAAATAGGAAGAGATACAAGGGTGTTTGGAAGAAGTGGTGTCATTGGTATATGGAAAGGGGTTTCAATCCTGTGGTAGCAGAGATAGCTAATCACTGAGCGGATTTATACAATTCAGGTCTTTCATATAGGACTTTTAATTGCTATAGATCAGCTATTTTTGCGGGTCTTGCATTGGTTAACAATTTTGCAATTGGGAGTGACCCTTTGATTGGAAGGATAATGTAAATTGTAAGATTAAGGAAACCTCTGAGGGCTCATTATGAGTCTCTATGGGGCATCTATTTAGTATTCAAACTTTTTACTTCATGGCCAGGTGATAATTACCTTTCTCTTAGGCAGATTGCTTTGGAGCTAAGAGAATTGCGGAATGGAAGAGAGACATAGGAATCATTTTGTTTTGGATCTCTGATTGAGATTTCTCTTCTAATCTCAGGAGATTGTTGAGCCTGCTTTCTTTGGACTTTAGGGATGCACTGCTGGGCTTCATTCTTTACCTTCTTGTACCACTCATTCGTTCCTGAATGGGATGCCTCTCACGCGCATGTCATGATTTTCATATTGCTTTTTTCATTTAATCATAAATTATCACCCTTTAAGTTTACCATTTGCCACACAACAATAAGCATGGTTTTGCTGTGTCTGCTTATAACGAGCTCGTCTATGGGTGGCTTCATCCGTTATTTAACTGTTCACTGCTCACAAATTGTCACATTTAGTAGTTTATTTCACAAATGTCACGGGATCATGGTACTGAATGTTCAGTGGGTTAGGTTTGATTATAATTATGGTTACAATTTGTATCTGTTACAGCCCTGATGAAGTCTTTGAGAGTAATTTTCTCATAGGACGAAACATGTGTTGGCTGTTTTTGCTCTAAATGGATACTTCACGGCCGTTGTTGCTCTTAATGGACACTTCATCTCAAGAATAAACTGAACCTTTTGCATTGTATCCTGGTCTGATTTATGATGGATGACTATGACAAGATACCAAGACACTGAATACATGGTTGATTGAACTTTTATTCACAAGTGCCTTGACTTCTGTTTGCCGAGATTGCTTTGGAGCTATCTACTTTTCTTTGCCTGATTTCTTTTAAAAGGGTTTGTGATGTTAAGGCGTAGGAAATTTCGAATAGATTCTAATCTCCTGAGGGGGTACACTTTGATATACAAAGAGAATATTGATTTCAATAAAGACAACGGGGGCTAACATTACCCCACCCTCCTCACCCTATGAGAAAATGATGAGAAAAATGTTTCAAACAAAAGGGAAGAAAAGAGAGAAGTTTTTTAATTTAGGTAAAGATACACACAATATATATATATATATATATATATATATATATATATATATTTTAAAATGGAACATTTAAGATATAACCTAAATATGATATTTGGTTATAGGATACTATTAATTGATGTTTTTAGCAAAATATGTAGATGAATTTTGAATTTTTGATTTTTCAGAGAATTAACTATAAGGATTGGCAGAAGGAGAAGATGTTATCCTTTTTCGTTGCAGCCTAAAAAAGGGAGGATGACTGCGTGCGGTGAATATTTATATTCACTGAACATTCTGATGCTTTATGATGCTTTATTATTCTATAAAGGGCTGCATGTTGAGGCAGCAATAAAATGTGAGTGCATAATGTTAGTCTCCAATGAAATTACGATTCTCTTTGCATGTTACTAGATGACTCGTCATTCCTAGCAGACTAGGTCCATCCTCACCCCCGCTGTAACCTCTAAAGACAAATGTCCTTAAAAAGGGCCTCCTTACTGCATAACTCTTGAGCACCCTGCATTGTTTTGATAATCCACCCTCCATGACAAAGTTATTCAAGATAAGGCTTTGATAGGGATCTCATACTTTCACACAAACTCTTTCCAAAGCTCAACTCCACCTTTCACTTCTCTTTACCCACTCAACTCTGGCATTGCAGGGTGCACTGTTGCTGCAATAATTTGCATCTGCCTGAGACTACTGCCCCATCTCATCGAATCCGTTGGTCCTACTGCAATAGTTAAGCAGATGATATACAGATGCTGCTTAATTTGGAATGACAGTGCAAGGCAGATCATATCTAGCTACCATTCTTTACTGGATGGCCGACCTTCTGTTACTTAATAACTACAAATCTGAACCTGAATGCCTGCAAAACTGAAATTATGACGTGTATCTCTGAAACATATGATGCCTTTAGCTTGGTGTCCCACTGAAGTAGACAGCCCATACCAGTGCCTTCTGTGAAAATCTTTGCAACCATCCTGGATGTTGAAGTCATCCTTGGAATTCAGATCAACATGATTATCACGACCTGATATAATGAGAGCACTCAGAGGTCTCTTGCATTTTCTGGGATTCTCACATTGGTTTCAGGCTATTCTATCAGGTCCCTTGTTCATTCACATCTGTATTATGTCAAGGGTCTCTGCCTCAGAATACCAGCACACCTTCTTCATAGACGTTAGACAGTAGAAAATATAGTGCACCACAACTTCTTTATCTTCGTCCATGGGATCATAAAAGCCCACCTTGCCAACCCTGCACCTGCTTTCTTCAGTACACGTTACAGGAGAGTGCAGAGGAAATTACAAACAAAGGGGTCCTGAAGCAGTCTTTGCTTAAAAATCTACCTCTGAACCTGTTGCAAAATGTAAATGATCACAAATTGGGGGTTCAACACTCTCTTTTAAGTCAGCAAATAAATCTAACTCACTTTGTTTGCTTCACGAATCTTCAAAGTTATCTGCCATTCCATTAGTCCCTGATGATTTGTTTTTCCTGTACACCTCAGTTACCTGCAGAGGTAAGTAGGTCCGTGTCAGGTAGAATCAAACCAGCACGTCAGCCAACAGACTACATTTCAGAATACTCTTGTTTTCCTCTTATCATTACAAATAGGGAACAGACAGTCTGATTGCCTTAGACTGATGATGCTGCACATGGTTACACCTACTGTATGGTGATTGTTTTCTTCTCCTGTTGCTTATTACCGCTGTACTGGCTGAGTTAACTTTTCTCCCATATTGACATGCCCTTTGATTTCTTTGCTGTGGGTATTATTAGCTGGTTGAAGACTCTATTGGCCTAATGTAGATATTTTTGTTCAGATTATTTTGCTCTGCATGATATGCTCAAATCTCACTCACCATTGAAATGATTCAGAGCAGTTGGAAGAATGTGTTGGTGATTCCTTTAGTAAAGAAGCTTACAGACGGCCCTACGATTATGGCTAATTTTAGAACAACCTCCGTACTTTCTGTTCCAGCAAAGATCACAGAAAAAAAATGTCAATGCCAAACTCTCAGCCTTTGTTGAGGCGTATGACGTTCTTGATCATCATCAATCTGGATTTCATATTTCTTTTAGCACTAAGACAGGATTAATATCTGTCACAATCAATCTTCATATGCTTCGGGATAGAGGTGATGAAGTCGTTCTGATTTTATTGGACCTCTCTGCAACTGTGGGATGTGGGGTCATGTTAGATCATCAGAAAGGTATACGTGTCTGAGATCAGGCCCATTATTGGCTCACTTCTTCTCTGAGGCTAATCTCAGGCTGTCTCATTGGCCCGATTTGCTCAGGCTTCAAATACATCTCTTGTGGTGTGCTGTGTGGCCTGGTTAATGTATGTGTGGCCCACTAGTAACCATGAGCTTTGGCATAAGTTTATGTGCATATGCCAATGACACTCATTTCATTGTACTCTTGGATGGTGGCAAGGTTTTTCTATAACTTCAATTCAGGGTCTTTGTGTGTGCTATTGCCTCCTGGAAGGATGTCATTCCTATCTGACTGAACACCGATTGAATGTTGACTTTTGGCAGTTCTTCTCCCCATAACTCCAACTGGGGTATCACTATTTTGGACTACCACCTGTCTTGGCAATCGAAGCATCATAAGGTTTCACCTAGTAGATGATGCATGCTGTCTGGCTATGAAATATCCATTGTGTGCTTACCACGAACTTATAGTGGGCTTACAGCCGCCCATGGCTTGCCAATAGTTGGTTATAAAGCTACTCTTGTTTTCTTGCTGCTTATTCAGTGACTTTTCGTGCCCTGTCTTGTACATCTTTTGTTTGACCATCCTGGAGCATAGCCTTCTTACAAGCCTTTTGATTTGCTAACCTGCATGCTTCAACTGCTCACTTTTAGGGAAATACTTGTTAGGGTCGAGCTTGCGTCGCATGCGCTGGGCATGTGTTTTGCTTGCGAGGTGCTTTAGGAGTCAGAAAAGGGCTAGGAGCCCCGTCACGTCAGTTGTCTTTCATTGGTTCATGGGCTTGGCTGTTAAAACCCACTCTCTTTCATTAGTGGAAGGCACGCATACATCGAGCGCAGCGACCAAGTACTGAAAACATGTGAGGCTCGCTGTTTCCCATCCGGTTTGTGGACTACTTTTTATCTTTTGTTCGCAGTGCTATCTCGCTTGGCAGAAGTCGAGCGCTTTGCATAACATCGACGATGTTACACAGTTAATTGCACTTTTGCCGGTTACGTAGATAATTGCACTTTTGCCGATAGGTTTCAATACGAGTGAACTGTAGCAGCGCAATGACGCTGTTTTTTTCTTTCAATGTGGAAAGAAAAATCCGGTTGGGAGTTTACAACTGCTAACAGCAGCGCAATACCGCTGTTTTTTCCTTTCAATGTGGAAAGAAAAATCCGGTTGGGAGTTTACAACTGCTAATAGCTGTAACTCGGAGAAATGCGAGACCCTTGTGCATTGCAAAAGCTTGTTTCAGTTTGGTACTCCGTGAGAGGGCCTGTGTTTTTTATCTCTCTCTCTGTCTCGTGATTTCTCCACCAAATACCCACACCTTCACTCTGTATTGTTCTATTCCTCATGTGATGTCCGATCCCTCTCGTGTGCTTCTCCCGCACTCTGTGTTACTTTCGCAATTCTCCTTCTCCCCTGGCCCCCTGTGTGGCTCTCCCTCGCCTGTCCCCTTCCTGTCATATCTGACTGTACCAGCCTCTCTTGGGGCTACACTCCAGCATATTTAGATTGCGGCAGCCCGTCTAGTTCACAGATTTACCTGGGTTTCTTCTCAACTTCCTTCATTAGTTGCTAGTGCTGAAAAGATGCCTATTTAAGGCCTATCAATGCAGCAGCACATAGCTATTTACAAGTATTTTTTCTGAGTACACACCGACTGGGTTGCTCGGAGTCTGCTGACCTGCTGGAGGTTCCCAGATTTCGCTGGGCTAGGTTGGATGACCGCGCATCTTCTACCAAAACTACAAAAGAGTGGATCTGCCTTCGTGCTTATTTGCGATGTATTAGCAATTTTTCTAACTTTCATAAGCACTGGAAAACTCGTACAAAGGGGCATATTTATACTATGTTTGCGCCGGATTTGCGTCGTTTTTTTTACGCAAATCCAACGCAAAACTAACTCCATATTTATACTTTGGCGTTAGACGCGTCGAGCGTCAAAGGTCATGGAGTTTGCGTCATTTTTTAGCGTGGACACCTTCCTTGCGTTAATGATATGCAAGGGAGGCGTTCCCTACTAAAAAATGACTCCGAGGCATGTGCGTCGTATTTATACTCCCGGGCAAAAATGACGCCTGGGAGTGGGCGGGTCAAAAAAAATGACGTCTACCCTTGTTAGTGTCATTTTTGTAACGCCTGCTCAGGGCAGGCGTTAAGGGACCTGTGGGCTCGGAAGGAGCCCAGAGGTGCCCTCCCATGCCCCCAGGGACACCCCCTGCCACCCTTGCCCACTCCAGGAGGACACCCAAGGATGGAGGGACCCATCCCAGGAAACTTAAGGTAAGTTCAGGTAGGTATATTGCTTTTTTTTTGGGTGGCATGGGGGGCCTGATTTGTGCCCCCCTACATGCCACTATGCCCAATGACCATGCCCAGGGGACATAAGTCCCCTGGGCATGGCCATTGGGCAAGGGGGCATGACTCCTGTCTTTGCTAAGACAGGAGTCATTTCAATGGGGGTTGGGAGTGAAAAAAAATGACGCAAATCGGGTTGAGGCGAAAAATTTGCCTCAGCCTGACTTGCCCCATTTTTTTACGCCCAAACTCCATTTTCCCCTACGCCGGCGCTGCCTGGTGTAAGTCATTTTTTTTGACGCACACCACTCCGCAGCGCCGGCTAACGCCGGCTAACGTCATTGAATAAATAAGGCGCCCGCATGGCGCTTCAGAATGGCGTTAGCCGGCGTTAAATTTTTTGACGCACAACTGCGTTGGCGCAGTGGTGCATCGAAAAGTATAAATATGGGCCAAGGTGCGGCCACAATCAAACTCTCCTGCCTGGTTGGGGAAATAAAATGTGCATCTTCCATGTGGTGTCGTCTTGTGTGTACAAAGAGTGCTTTCAAGAAGCCGATGGAGGCAGAAAATCATCTTATTCTGGCGACGTCCTCGCAGAGCTGAGGGTCGTACTTAGAACCGTAGGGGTCCAAGGTTCAAAGGTAAGAGATAAGAACCTTGAAATCCACCAGCAAGGGGAGATGGGGAAGAGGAAAGAAAGACACAAAAAGGGAAACGTAATGTGCACTTATATTCAACTAACCATAAGAGCCAGCAGTGGTTTAAGGTAAAGCACCTGGACTGAGTGCAGGGCATGGTATTAGCGAGCTGACATCATGGAGCTGGAAGTGTGAGGGCAGCTGAAATATACGCATCCTGTATGTGTGATCGGCAATGAACCGACAGACCCGAGATCTTAAAACGGAGAAGCCATCTACTCACAGTTTCATTTAACTAGGGACCGTCAGCAATATATAAAGCCACTGGGGCGAAGAGGCTATATGGCTTGCCAGTTGCACGGGTCAACCAGTAACCCGAGTCAAGATCCCACCACAACGTCATTGAGGGAGAAGCTGTAGTTTTGAAAGCGATGCGCCTATTTAAATGTAATCTCTCATTGCAGGGTGTAACTTGGTGCTTCGTTTTAACCAAGCAGCATGTAATGTTCTGTCCGATTGATCCCTACGTAGGGGCGTGGCTTGGGCAGTAAAGACTAGGGGGAGGGGCTGCTAGCTTCATATTGTCCAACAATCGCACTGTCCCATGATGTTAACATGCATTATAAGGAAAGCAGGGCACAGGAGTGTGGCTATTAAGGGGGCGCTGGAAAGGGAAATGAATGCGGATTCCAAGGGGACTGAGTGAGAGAAAACAATATTTTACAAAACAATCAACCGTTTTTAGGAGTTTCAAAGCAAAAGTGTGTGCACGGTTTTGTCTGTGTTACGTAACAACTCCTGAAGAATTTCTGACACCTCACCATACCCGATTCAAACCACCCCTACCCATCTTTTGATCGCAAGCTACATTTATTGGGGAGGGGGTTGTAACATCGCAAACTCCTCACCCCCAGCTCCGCCCCAGCTTTTGAAGGGCTATTACAACAGTGATGTACGTTTTCTCATCTCTTCCTTCAGTTCATGAATGTGATTGTTGGGTTTCTAAAACCAACAGACTTACTTACCAGCACTCGGGGCGTTTCACAGAGAATTTGGTAATTCCTACAGCTACTACCAACACAACTATATCGTGCCTAATACCCTGGCGTCTCTTGGCGCTAAGTGCACAGGAAACAATCGTGCAGGAATCAGTATAGGGGAAAGCGGTCCGTTTTGCATTGGGCTTTATAGAGGGCAATACAATTTCAAGGCAACTGTTTGATATATTCCCACAGTTTTATTTCAACTGTGGACCTTTTAGACATTCAAAACTTTCGACAACCAGTTTGCAATAGCATTTTAGCTGAGTCTTATTTCTTACAGGATTTAATTCTTCTGTTATTGTCTGTCCTACATGTTTCCATCAGCGTTGAATGTCAGCCTGGGTAGGATTCGAACGTTTCCTAGTCTCTGGCGCACAGGCGTTTTGAGACAGTAACAGTGGTCTCCAAGAACATAGCTTTCAATGTTACCACTTTAATGGCACTGAATGTTTTCCAGGAAACCACATTCACAGAACCAGGGAGATGTGATGGCCTTCCAGATGCACGCTGCCTGGAAGGCGGCCACATGGACTACCCCTCATGCTTTTTCTTGAGTAATGCGCATTAGTTTTAATGTTAATGTGCCTTCTGGAGAACATCTTTAGATATATCTACTCTGGACAGTATGAAAGGAGCAAACCGCTATATATGTGTAAGTTACTCAAACAGAAGGATTGGTAAAGTCAGTCCGCCAGCCGTTGATTGATACAACCTGGACACCATGGCATTTATAGATGTAGCATCTGTTTACTTGGATAGAAAGCATATATTGTAAAGGAAAGACACACTTGTTGACATCCATTAGAAAAATGCACCTTTTTCCCCCCAAAGTATGGGATAAGTACTGCATATAGGCACGTCCCTGAACTACTTTATGGAACGCAGGCCTTCATGGACATTCAAACCAGACTATGTGACATCTCTAACACGCATACATTGTTAAAAGAAAATACACCAGAGAACACATGCTGCAGTGTATACATATAAACACTTCAAGCGGTCACTTACGCATCGTAAGTGTCCTGTCTAGAAAACTTAAAGGACATATAGTAAATATATGCTGTAAAAAACACAATAAAACACAAGTGCAGCCACTGCAATGTGCACTTACTGCCAAAACACGCTTGGAGACATGTAACGTACATTTTATTATCAAAAACAAAACAGGAGACACATGCAGCGTACATATATTGTCAAAAACACAGTAGCAGACATGCATAGTCATAAAAACACTAGGGAATGCAATCAGTATATGTGTAGTATTGACACGCCAAAGGAAACATGCAGTTACGCATGTACTGTCGAAAACACAATAGGCACACATATGTTACATAATGTGCTGTCAAAAATTCTGCAACAGTTATGTACACTGCTTGGCTGATGTAATGAAACAGTACAACACATATGCTGTACAACTATATAGTCAAATAACACACTTATTAAGATAAGCTTGCTCCAAAACACAAAGAGTCCACGCCGCCTGATGTGAGCTATGTAAAGGTATCTTCCATGAAGGTGTCTTCAAAGCAATAAGTATAGTTCACATCTGGTTCTGTAGTGAGAGTTGTGCTTTCAGATACACTCTGCAGGACAAACAGGGTATACATGTATTGTCTGGCACAGTGTATTGCATTCAGTTTGTTACAGTTTACACTGCAGGGTGGTGCTACTTACGAGTACTCTAAAGAAAATATTAATCTATGTATCGTGGCATAAAGGGCAGATGTTTCATTGCCACCAAGCGTCTCATACCTGCAATATAAGCTCACTGAAACGCTGAGGCGTGAACTGTCTGTTACGCAACATACACCAAGCGAGCTCTCTGCGACATTTAAGAGCTAAGTACAGACCACTGGGTTGAATTTCCTTTTCCAGTTTCACTGCATTGTCTGTCTGACTCCATGCGGTAACACAATGCCACAGGTAAGACATCACAAAAATGTCATCATTTCTGAGGCTACACAGGATATCACAAGAACTTTGTGTATAACTATTGCCCTTATATGGATTAAGACGCCTGAGAGCAGGTACTGTGCATGTAAAGAATCTTTTAGGGTTCGCTAATTATATTTTGTTTTTGGATCTCTGTCACAGAGACCGGGTAGTATCTTGGTTTGTCCATGACCATGTATCCCCTGTATGAATTATGGTGTTATGCACATCCCTCTGTCTCATTTGGCCTAGTATCCGTGTCTGTGCAGGGGTCATAATGAGGGGCTGTAAACTTAGGTGGGTCTGTGAAGCATGCTAGGATGGACATCGCAGATATCAAACCAGCGGCTGTTGATTTTGCTATGGGGCAGAAGCCCTTTGCTGGGCAATGAGGCATTGGCCTGTCGGTCCCTGCCATCCACCATTTTCCAATAGAAGGGGCCTTTGATGAAAAAGGTGGCCTTGAAGCTGTAGGAGAAGTACACAGCATCAAGATTTCCCTGTGGGTGGTCCTTGGGATCCACAGCTGGGAACACATCAACAATGCTCTTCGGGAAACTGTATACTTGATGATTGAGCTCCACATCGAATGCCGTCACCTGAAATGAAAGAAATATTCAGAGAATAGATTCAGTGCCACTAACTAATAAAAAGATGGGTGAGATAGCTTTGTACATGAATTCTTTGTGCAGGAAGACATTCAGAGTAAAAGACGGTTCCCAATTAGCTTATTGAGTATGAGAGAGTATCAAACTGTCATTGCTGCAGGTTGGCAGCACCCTCAAGAATTCCAGAACACTATCCTAAGGCAGGAGGACTACAATGTGTCTCAAGCTAAAGTGCCGGTAGTGGGCCAAATGGAGCATGATGGAAGACCAGCTGGTCTGTGGGACCTGGATCAAGAAGCTAGAATGGAGCAGACCACAGGTGCTCACATTGTCTTATCCCGTCTGTGAGCTGTGAGCCTGCCTGCTTGAACTCCTCTACTTTCAGCACCAACTTTAGATGGATGCCTACTGTATTTACAGTTTACCTTGTTGCTTAGGTTCTTGCCACAGCTTTAGACTCTTGGATTTTAGACCAGGCTTAACAGGAGGCACAGTTTAGTTTATACTTTTACAGAAAATGAATACTATTACAGTTCATGCCCCAGTCAGATCCTTTGTTGAAAAATGGGAATCGAAAAGCTGTACTGATGTATCACTACCACCATTACAACCAGTCCCCTTTACAGTCATTTTATGATTGTCTTTATCTGTCATCTGATGAGATTTTGGTGCCATAGTCATATCCTGAGGACATACCACTTCCAATAAAGTAAGAGTAATATGAGTTTAATGTTGAGTTGTCCTTGCAGTTGTATTCTGAAGAAAGATGGTTAATTGCAACCTGCTGGGTGAAGTTGTCTCTCTGGAGTGTATCGAAGCGGGGGTTTGTAATTTAACTCGATGCCTTAACTATTTGAGCTGTGTTGGTTGGTTTGTCTGCTTGGATCCTTATATACCTTGAACTGTGTGGAGTATCATACATTTTTAGTTATTTTGAAATTTTGTGTGGAAAGTAAGCGGATGATTGAACTGCTGCGAGTTTTAAGTTATTTTAATATGTCTGCTCTCTTTAGCTGTGATTTGCAGACAGAATACTATCATGCTAATCTACCTTGGCCTGTGCCCCCTGTTCTCTTGGGTCTGTCTATCCATGTCTCTGTCTTGTTATACTGAGAACCTGCTTGCAGAAAATGTGTGATATCTAGGTATCCTCATTTCCTTGATCTTTTTTGATGGTTGCAGTTGTGGATTCCCTTACTATGCACCTGGTTTGGCAGTTTTTTCTGTTTTTTAGACAGTTAGTTTATGCTCTTCTCAGTGAGCTGGGTATCATATTTTTAGATTGTTGTTAGGGAATGCAATAGCACAAGGTGTGATCACAGTTGAGATGTGTGTCAATAGTTTGAAGAGGTATTGGGGAGTCAATTTGTTTTGGTGTATCAATCTTGTAGTCTGCTATAAGATGAGGTTAGCGAGGAAGGATGAGTGTGAAGTCATGGGGAGGATGATGGAGTGATGAAGTATGAGCAAGGCAGATGACAGCAGAAAGGAGTTGGTGGAGTTAGCAGCAGAGAATGAAATATGAAGAGGGCAGAGGTTGGGAAGAGTGAAGTCAACAGATGGGGTGGAAAAAGATGGTGTTATGAGGAGCAAATGAATCAAATGGAGACTTTAGGGGATGTGTGGTGGGGAGGGTTGAGATGAGCAGGTAGGGTAAAAATGGGTCAAAGAAAGGATGTCGTTGAGCGAGCATTGCGGAGTAGGGCCTATGATGGTTGACATGGGTAGAGGAAAGGGCATTTTGAGGGTGAGGTAATAAACAGAAAAGGAGAGGTAAAAGGAGTTATTGGGAAGAAATGAGCAGATATCATTTTTAAAGAATGGTGGTGGAAAGATAATAGTGAGAATTGATAGCAGAGGTAGGCATGAGAACCAGTGGTGTTTAAGGGGAGGAGCAAAGGAGAGAAATGGTAATGGGTGGGTAGGGGTGAGTAAGGGGTTTGAAGTTTGGAGGGACTGGGCATGTGAAAGGGAACACAATTTGTAAAGAGGGAACTACCACCTGTATAAAAGGGTTGATGGAGTACAATGGAAATAAGTAGTGTGATGGGAGGCATATGGGCTGCTGGGGAGGGGTCGCGAAATGTGTGGAAATAGGGTTGAAGAGGAAAGTGGTGGAAAAGGGATTAGGGCAAAGGATAGATAGTGTTTAGGGAAGGGTGGGAGAAATGAGTTGTGGCTGTTTAAGGAAGTGTTAGGAGGTGTTAGAGGGAAGTAAGCAGGATGTGCGAGGCTCAAAGCTGGTGGTGTGAGATGATATGGATGGAGTTGAGCTTCTGCCTTGCAAGGAGAATTCAGGAAGGAACCTGTAGATTCTCTGTGTCCAGCAATGATAAATTAGACTAGAATCCAAGACAACCCAAGCCCTCTCACAAGTTTATTAGAAGTTTACTGGACTGAAAAAGCTTGAGCACTGTGGAAGTCTAGCAGATGGACACATCCACCAAGGAAGATATTAAGGACTTAATCATGGACCACTGCTGGATGCTGTCAGAAGTGACTGGGTCAGTCACAGAGCTGAAAAAGTGCTCTGATAAAGTTGAATAAAGAATCTGTACACTTGAGGAAGCCCAACATTTTGGGGGGCTTGGCAGATTCCCATATGCAAGGGTGTTGGAGTTGGAGAGGAGAGTATATGAACTGTATCAGAAACTGGGCACTGTTAAAAACAGGAAAACATTCCTGAAGAGAGAAAGCAAACACCAAGAGAGGTGGAACTCAATGTCATGGAAAATGTTAACCTTTTCTCTGTGGATTAATTGGTGAGGAGGGGACTAGACATACTCTTAGACCGTGCTGATATGGAAATCAATAAGTCAAGGCACCCATGAGTCATAGTTAAATTCCACTATTATGGAAAGAAGGCTTAAATGCTCTCCATAATGAAGGGCTGCGTCACAGGTGATGATTTTCTAGGATATGACCCCATACACCATGTCTAAACGTGGAGAAAAGAGACCACTGATGAAAAGGTTGAGCAGGAAACTGTAACATAGTGGCAGAGGTTCCCATTTATTTTGTCCTTTTATATACTTGTGAAAGCTGTTTATCCATCTGATCCACTATCACAAGTATCACAGATGAGTTGACAGGGAAAGTGAGCCCATCTTTTTGCAAGAGCTTAGGGCATAGGGGAGTAAAAGCAGTGGTACCATCTATCAGAGAATGCAGAGAGTCCTGAGAGCCTCAACATTCTTTAGGTCTAATGTTCTATTCTTAGCAAAGAGCATGGAGGGAGATGGAAATAGATGGTGACAACCAAGAGGTAGTTGAGGGCATGGAGAAGACCCTGGGGAATGCAGAGTAGGTCTAAGTGATACTTGGGTGATAAGCTTCAGACAAATAAGATCAGTGTTAGGAAACAAGTGTGTTTAGGCATTACATGCTGCAGTTAATGTTTTGTACAGATTATCATTGTATGATTTCTAAGGTCTTAGGTTTGTAATGTTCAGAGGGGGGTAATTGCCCTAGCTTGCTATAGCTTATAGTAGATTTCTTGAGTGTAGAAAGGGACACAGGAAAAGGTAATGCAGAGTTACAGTTTTTAAAGGTCCCACCTTGGGCATTGTTTATTGCATATGGTAAGGAATGCTGGCCAATGGTGGAAGTGAGGAGTGGTGATTAGTTCACCTTCCTTACGTTGTCTAATTCAAACGTTGGATACTAACTGTGGGGGAGATGACCAATGACTGAAATCATTTAATTTCTGATGCATGAAGTTCTATGTATTTTTATGTCCTTGATGTTCCCAATAAACAGGATCCAAAAAGTTGAATAAAATACTCAACCAACTGTTTTTTAGAAATTAGAGGAATTTAGGGGGTCATTCTGACCCAGGGTCACCGACCATGGGAGCACCGCCAACAGGCTGGCGGTGCTCCCTCGAGCATTCTGACCACGGCGGTTCAGCCGCGGTCAGAAACGGAAAGTCGGCGGTCTCCCGCCGACTTTCCGCTGCTCGTGAGAATCCTCCATGGCGGCGGAGCGCGCTCCGCCGCCATGGGGATTCTGACACCCCCTACCGCCATCCTGTTCCTGGCAGGTCTCCCGCCAGGAACAGGATGGCTGTAGGGGGTGCCGCGGGGCCCCTGGGGGCCCCTGCAGTGCCCATGCCAGCGGCATGGGCACTGCAGGGGCCCCCGTAAGAGGGCCCCGCAAAGTATTTCAGTGTCTGCAAAACAGACACTGAAATACGCGACGGGTGCAACTGCACCCGTCGCACCTTCCCACTACGCCGGCTCCATTCGGAGCCGGCGTCCTCGTGGGAAGGTAGATTTGCCCTGGGCTGGCGGGCGGCCTTTTGGCGGCCGCCCGCCAGCCCAGGGCAAATCTCAAAATACCCTCAGCGGTCTTGCGACCGCGGAGCGGTATTTTGTCGGGGAAGACTGGCGGGCGGCCTCCGCCGCCCGTCAGTCTCAGAATCACCCCCTTAGTGTCTATGGGATTTGGAAATATGTTGCTAACTTTGGGAAACCTATTCCCATTGGAGCAGTGAACAAATATAACTAAACCTTATCAAAGAAGGTTACCTCAAAACAAGTATTGGCTGTTTGGTGTCTTAACTAAATGGATATTGATTGGCATGGACTACATTATAGTTAGTGTGAATAAAGGACTATTTTTGGAGTAACCATACCAGATTTCAATGTGATTTAGTCTTTGAATGAATACTTTGGTATATGTGTAGCGCATGTGTGGTGGTAGGAATATGTATATGTGTGTGTTTGTTACTGAGTACTGCGGCCAATAGGATCCATTTTGAGTGCTCCTGATTTAGCATAGTACAAGATACAGGATGAAATTAGCTTCCCAGACAGTGAAATTCTATTGGCTTCATTCTTGTGGCTGGAAGGTGGAGACTCAGACATTGAAGAAAGGAGGATGGAGACATGATTACCTTTAGAAATTTAGGACCTTACTAGCAAAAAGCTGCTGATTAATTTTTCCTGAACACTCTCATTTGGTAGTTAGTAGGGGTGCTGCAACGTCTGTTGTTCAATGCAAGGAAGTTTGTAAGCAGGGGTCTTCCTTTTGTCTCTCTCTGATTTGTGCTTCAGGCAGGATAAATACAACCAGGTGCAGAGGTGCCAGACTTCTTTGTGTCCATTGTTTTGCTTAGAGCCAACCCAGCTACTTGCTGTGCGAACCATCACTTTGCATAAAACAGTGTCTATTGGGTAGCCTGGAAATTACATTAGAAAGAGAACCAATTCAAATTGATTCTGAACCTTTGACCCCTTGTCTGGAAAATGTGTTGGAAAGAGTGATCCAAACCACCCCAGTTCTCTCTTCTTCATGGCTGAGGGAAGTGTTTCACAGAGTACTCGATGAGGTGCTGTGGAATCAAGACCTGCCTGACAGCCAATCTCCCAGAAGCAGGGAACATCGCCTGAAGCTTGCACTTTCTAATGGAGGAGTTGAGGGTCTGCCTAAAGTGCATAGAATCCAGCTTGTCTGCGGAGCAAGAGAAGCAATGTGCCTAGCCCTGCAGAAGGAGAGACTGTTCAGGAGGAGAAGCCCAAAGTAATGCAGGAGGGGGGGATAAACAATAGAAAGCCGATTCTCCCCTGAGCACCAGAGAAAGCTGACTTTCCCCAAAGTGCAAAGCCAGGAGTACCTGAACAACTACTTGTATCACCCGCCAGTATGCTGCGAGCTGAGAGACTGGTGCCAAAGTGTGAGAAAGGGGTGTGACACTGCTGAGCGAGACGTCTTAATTGCTGAAGGCAGCAAATGCTAGAGGACACCATTGTGAGGACATCGGCCCAGGGACTGCAAATGGTATGCAGGACATTGCTGTACCAGGTGAGGAGGACCGCTGCTGTGGAGACTAGGTGTTGCTGCCTAGTCCTGCCCCACCTATCAGATCTGACACCATTGTAGTGAGCAAGGAAAATGCATAGCAAAGATGTTATTGTCCCTGATGGAAGTAGAGAAAATGGCCCCATTTAGGTTTAATGGGACCCCAGGGCTTTGGGTCCCGGACACCTTTGGTAGCTACGCCCCTGGCCAGTCAAACAAAAGTGTCCGACCGAGAGACATAAGTCACAACAAAATGGCACCCATGATTAGGTGTAACCAATATCCTTCAAGCAACTCATTTTCTGACCTGTATGCATAGCATGTTTGTTATTTTTTAACAACTCATATCAGAAAGAAAAGTAAATCACCAATGGGCACATACATTGTACCCTGTGAAGAAGTAGATGAGGCCTTCCCCTCTGTCAAAAACAGCTGCATCGATGGGCCCATGGATGCCAGGAAATGCAGAGCTGATTGGCTGGGGATAGCTGTTGCCCTCCACATCCTCTGTGAAAGCCATATCCTTCTGTGGGTCGTAACGCCACACCTGGTTACCTGATGACACAGAAAAAAACAATATTAGGCCTGTTTGCTAACACATTAATTCCTGGGGACTTTCCAATGTCAAATGTGTAAAGAAGCAGCACATATATTCGCAGACTCTAACTCTAATATGTGCATGACCCTTAGCGGTTGGATGTACAGACACTCTGTAGGCACAGGCTCCCTTCTGCACATTTATTGTTGTTCTGATACCACTCGAGCAGGGGCATAGCAAGTCAGTTTGATATGGGTGGTGTGAATCTCAAATGTTCCTACTGAAAAAGCAGTGGGCTGCAGGATGGAGGGTTGAGAGGACCAAGGTTTGGGATTGACTGTTTCCATTGGAAACAGGGTCAGTACTGATTTGCATTAAATGGGCCTCTGTCTATAGGTGCACAGTGGGTGAAAAACAATAGGTTGGAATGCTGAGTGATTGCTAATGGTTAGACTATTTACAATAATTAATTCCACCCCATCACCTTCTTGGATTGTCAGTAGTACACATGCAAATCTGAAACTGGCACAGCTTTCCAAACCTACTACTGCCAATGTTTGTGAATTCCAAGAGAAGTAAATTTGCACCATTCAAGGAGTACTTTTATGAGTGCATATTAACTATTGGCATATCCGGTAAGTTCCTGCTCCAAAAAATGAACAAGTTAGAAACTGTTATTGAAATGAGAATTGTTTGAAAAGCAGCTATAGACATAACAGACCCAGACTCAGGGCCCTCAGACCCAACTACCAAGCCAACAATGCATTTGGGTAGTATTGCACCCCAAAAACCCTCTTAAAGCTTCAGCCCTGCCTGCCCCACCTGGGCCTGGTAGTTCCCCTGGTAACTCATGACCACATACAACACAACAGCCTGGAGGCCCTTGCCCTGGAATCACTTATTTGAGATACTACAAGACCTTGCTAGTAGAGTTGTCAAATCTGTAGGCATGGTTCAAAGTTTCCAGTCGTCACCTTTTAAAATAATTTCATTAAATGACTGACAGCCCTATGTAGTAAACCTGAGATGCAAATAGAGGTGGGCTCTCCAGCAAATTAATTGGGTAAGTCGAGCCAGAGCCGAGCTAAGGGTCTTGTTTGGCTCTAAGACTCAGTGCAGGAGCCAAGCCAAATTGGCATGTAGATTGTGCGAAAAGTTAATGTTAAGATATGAAACAGTCTCTTCAAATTTCAAACAAGATGTATTTCTTTAACCAGAGGAAGCGTTTCATCTTAGAACATCAGATTACATCACTGCATAGACGTTCATTTTTTAAAAGTGCTAGAATTTAAACAGGCGTTTAGAAATATGAATGGCTCGCCCCCAACAGCAATGATATTAATGAACTAAGAAGCAGGTCAGTAGTCATGTAAACCCTGAACATGGCCTACGTTATTATTTTAGATGGAGCAACATTATACTCTATCAAACATAAGAGGTGCTTGTAGAATTCACAGTCAGGACTGAAGTATTTAAAACTGCCCTCATATGTATAACAAAAAATAGAAGGTTCTGTGAAATAAAATATTTGTGTAGGATCTCAGAACATAAACAAGCAGGGTAGCCGGTACTGATTCCAGGTTATCTGGTTTCACATTTAGAAAGGTAGCCATCAGATGTATATCTCTGTCTCTCCTCTGTTTTACATCAGATGTCACTGTTCTGTCTTTTATTCTTAGTGCACACCAGAAAAACCCACACAGACACAGCAGACCCTACTGAGGGCCCTCAGATCCAACTGCAAAGCCAAGAATGCATTTATTTCGGGAGTGTGGCACCCCAAACACCACCCCCTTAAGCTACGTCCTTGACGTCAGACCTCGGTCAAAAGTAGCTCCATGGCTACTAATTGTCTGTAAATTGACTATTCTGTGCATTTGACTGCTGGCAGTTTTATGTTTTACACCTTTCTAAGTCTGGCAATGAATAGTGCTTCGGCAGAAGGGGATCTCAAGCAACAAAGGAGAATGGCCAAATATCGATTTCTTTCACAAGTAGCAGGTCTGTTTGGCCCCAGCGCCTCTCCATGTTAATTAGGAATGTGCTGCCAGTGAGGCAGACTACAGGCAAAACTAAATTTTTGTACTCTTCTAGGTGTGCATTTCTTCACTTCTGCCAACTTGCACAAGTAACAATATCAAAGCATTTTCTTTGCGAATTGCGCCAGTAGATCCTTGCCATGTCTTAGAGTATTATAGAGACTGCAATTTCTATATAAAGGCCTGTTTCTAATATCCTTATTACAAGCGAGTAGTGACGTCTCTAGTCACCTGTAATAACAAAATGACGTAGCTGCTTCACTGTAATACTTATGGCAACATGTTTATTTTTTCTCTGTATGTTTCCACATATTCTAAGATATAGCATGTTTTATCTGATAGAGTCTTCTAGTTGCAGATTCCTTACCTTAGAATTTTCCCCCAGGCGTCAGACTGGATCCAGAGATTTTTCTTCTAGCAATACCCTTGAGCGTCAGTAGGTGGCGTCGGTCAACTCTGCAGGCATCGTAGGCATCGTGGTCGCCGTGATGACGTCAGGAGTAGTACATATGCGCCACCCTCACACGGTGACATTGGTTCTTTTCTTTCCGTGCCACACGCTGATCAGGAGAAGAGCTACCCTTGGCTATTTTTTGGCCAAATTCGACCGTTTTGTCAAGTTTTTTGTGTGCGAACTTGGTGCGTCGAGGATGGCCCCGAAGACCGGGTTCAAGCCTTGTGAGGGCTGCCATCAGACGATGTCGGTGACGGATCCTCATCGCGTTTGTCTGTGGTGCCTCGAGCGCGACCACGACCCGAAGTCGTGCTCCGAGTGTCGGGCCATTCACCTGAAGGCATTGAGGGGGTGGCCCAGTACTCGACTTCGTGTAGGTCCCAGTCTCGCTCGAGAGGAAGGTCTCAAGATCGGTGGCAGAGTCATCACCACTCGTCTTCTTCTAAATCCTCGGGTCAAGGTAAGAAGAAGAAGTCGAAGAACTATCGCTCTCCGACTTCGCCCCGTCGCTCTGCCAACGCAATGCAGGAAGAGCGTCCACGCACTAGGCCTCCGTCCTCTGAGCCTGCATCTGGGTCGGCTCCGCACTTCCTTAGTTTCCCGGAGCTGGAGTGACCCCCGCCCAATTAAAAGAGTTTTACAAGGCCACGCGTTCATTTTTGGGTGGGCCGACCCCGATACGGCGCCTTTGGGCCCAAGGGGTTCGGCTGAGGGCCCTTCAGGTTCCGCCCCGCCGGCTTTGGCCCCGGCCACCGAGGTCACCTCCTTGCGAGGATCCACACCGGCGCCGGTCACACCCTCAACACCTTCCCCAGCCCCAGGTCGATTAACGACGCTCCAGACGTTGGTCGTGCCCTCTATCGACATCAACCCGATTCTTATCCCTGTCGACTCGGAGTTGGAGCGGCGTAGGCCGATTGCCTTAGGCTTCAGTGGGGCCTATTCACCCCAGGTCGGATTCGGACCATTTTTCCTATGGGTACGAATATGGGGAGGAACTGGAGGGATCCCTGGACCTTTATGAATACCAGGATGACCCTGGACCTTTATGAATACCAGGATGACCCTGCTATGGACTGGGCACAGGAATTGGGCGAAGCAGTGGTCTAGATACTTCTCCTGATGCTGGCATGCTGTCTCCTCCTTCCGTGGCCACGGCGGAGGGAGCAACTTATGGTATGGTGGTCAGTAGGGTAGCTGAGGTCCTCAGCCTCTAGCTTCCTACTGTAGAGGTCAGGTCTAATCTCCTGACGGAGGTGCTTTAGCCTGGGGCTTCTACTTCAGAACCTCTTTTACCATTCAATGAGGCCCTCACCGATGTCCTTTTGGGTACATGGTCCAAACCCAACACAGGGGCTCCTGTGAATAGGACTATCGCACGCCGCCATCAGCCCGCTCCGAACGACCCTAAATTTCTGTCCGAACATCCCACACCTGAGAGTTTTGTTATCCAGGCTTCCTCTTCTTCAGATTTGTTCCCTTCCGCACCCCCGGATAGGGAATCCAAAAGGGTGAAACAGTTTGGCAAGAAGTTGTTTTCTTCCTCCAGTCTAGTGCTGCGGTCTGTGAACACTGCATGCCTTTTGGGCCGTTATACCCACTCCCTGTGGGATACGGTTGCGCAAGTCCTACCGCAGATACCGGAGGAGGCCCGTGCTATCGCCTCCCAAGCAGTGAACGATGGGAGAGATGCGCAAAAGTTCACAATCTGTTATGGGCTGGATACCACCGACGCTCTGGGCAGATCGGTTGCAACAACAGTGGCCTTACGGCGCCACGCCTGGTTACGCACTTCTGGTTTCTCAGGGGATGTCCAACAGTCACTCATGGACATGCCCTTTGATGGCACACGTCTCTTCGGAGACAAAGCAGACTCAGCCTTGGAGGGATTCAAGGATTTACAAGCTACAGCTCGGTCCCTCGGTCTTTCCTCGGCCTCCAGTCCACCACAGTCCGCTTTTCACCCCTTTCGTGGACACGGAAGGGGCGTCCTGTTGCGTCCTCCACACAGCCACTGTGCCACGCACGCTGGTCATCCTATGCGTGGCTGAGGCCGCGGAATCCCACGTGGCCATGGGACAGGGAACCAGAGGTCTGTCCAGTCCACCTCTGCCCCCGCTGCAGCCTCAAAACCCTCCTAGTCTGTCCCCTCAGTCCCACCCAGTTGGTGGTAGGATTGTCCATCACCTGCCCCACTGGGAACATATCACCACGGACGGGTGCGTTTTGCAGATCATTCGGAAGGGCTACTCTCTCCCTTTCAAATCTGCTCAACCACACATGGCACCATCCTTCCATCACCTTCCGGAGGATCATCTGGTGCTTCTCCGCCAGGAAGTCGTGACTCTCTTGGCCAAGGGAGCTATAGAAAAGGTCCCTGTGCCAGAAGTAGGTCGTGGTTCCTATTCCCGCTACTTTCTGATACCAAAGAAGTACAAGGGCTTACGTCCCATCCTAGTCGTTCGGGACCTGAACTACTTCCTCAAGAAGGAGAAATTCAAAATGCTCACCCTGGTTCAGGTTCTGTCTGCCTTAGACCCAGGAGACTTGATGGTAGAGTTGGACTTGCAGGACGCTTATTTCCATATTCCCATCCTGCCTGCCCACAGACGTTACCTAGAATTCGTGGTAGGTCCCGAGCACTTTCAGTTTACCATGCTCCCCTTCGGCCTTACCAGCGCCCCTCGGGTGTTCACCAAAGTAATGGTGGTGGTTGCAGCTCATCTGCGCAGGTCAGGGGTCTCAGTCTTCCTCTACCTTGACGACTGGCTGTTGAAGGCGGACTCGCCCCAGAAAGTCGTCTCCCACCTTCAGACTACAGTGAACCTTCTGCACATGCTGGGGTTCACTATCAATGAGGTCACACCTGACTCCCTCTCAGTCACTCCCTTTTATCGGGGCAGTTCTGGACACCGTGCAATATTAGGCTTATCCTCCCGACAAACGAGTCCAAGACATTCAGGTTATGATTCCGATCTTTCGGCCTTGGTCTTGGGTTTTGGTGCGATTGACTCTGAGGCTGCTGGGCCTCATGGCCTCCTGCATCCTGCTAGTCACACATGCCAGATGGCATATGCGGGCTCTGCAGTGGGACCTTAAGTTCCAGTGTGCGTAGCATCAGGGGAATCTATCCAATCTGGTCCAGATTTCGGAGGGAACTGCGAAGGACCTGCAGTGGTGGCTTTCGAATCCAAATTGGGTCCACGGCAGATCCCTCTCCTTTCCCCAACCAGATCTCTCTAGAGTGACAGATGTGTCACTTCTCGGTTGGGGCGGCCACATGGGAGAGGTGGAGATCAGAGGCCTCTGATCTCCAGCGGAGTCCGGACTCCATATAAATCTGCTGGAGCTCTGGGCGATCAGGCTTGCGTTGAAAGCATTTCTTCCCTCTCTCAAAGGGAAAGTAGTGCAGGTGTTCATGGACAATACTACCGCCATGTGGTACTCTAACAAACAGGGCGGATTAGGGTCCTGGACCCTTTGTCAGAAGGCACTACGCCTCTGGACATGCCTGGAACATCAGGGCATTACCCTAATGGCTCAACATCTAGCGGGACACCTCAACGCCAGAACAGACGAACTCAGCCATCGATGCACAGCCGATCACGAATGGCGTCTCCATCCGGAGATGGCTCAAGGTCTCTTTCAGCAGTGGGGAGAGCCTTGGTTAGATCTGTTCTCCTCTGCAGAGAACGTGCAATGTCAGCTGTTTTGCGCGTTGGAGTTTCCAAGGCGGCACACGCTCGGCGACGCTTTTCGTCTCGAGTGGAGCTCAGGCCTCCTTTATGCCTTCCTGCCTATCCCTCTTCTGCCAGAGTTCTCAAGAAACGGGCCCAAGTCATCTTGGTGGCTCCGGACTGGGCTCGAAGATCCAGAGCTATTGAGCATGTCCATCGATCCTCCACTCAGACTGCCTCTTCGGGCGGATCTTCTGTTGCTGCACCAGGGGACGGTTCTTCACCTGAACCTGTCCAACCTCCGCCTTCACGCGTGGAGATTGAGCGGCAACAGTTGACGGTTTTTGCCCTTCCACCCAAGGTCTGCAATGTTATCTTGGCAGCCAGGCGTCCATTGATGAAAACTGTATACGCCTGTCGGAATAAATTTGTGGCATGGTGTACCAACAAATCTGTTGGTCCCCTTTCTGCCCCTTTGTCAGAGGTTCTTCTGTTCATTCTTTCTGGTCTGTGTTTAAGAGATGACTCCAATTATTCCATCATATTTTTTAGAATGATGTGCTAAGTATCCCTTATTTTGTTGTGTCATTTCCATGCTATTGCATGATTCCAACCAGATCTGGGTTAATCCTGAGTACCTTCATGCTCACCGTCACTACGAGTCCTATGCCTGTATTTATGAAAGTTCGATGGAGAGAGGTTATTTTCCCCTCCGTCTTCTATGTTAATTGCCCTCGAGCGCGCGAGCCGGAGGATTCTCTGACTTCTGTCTTTTTCCACGTATAAGCTGCTCCGACAGGGCTCTGGGTTCATTGTGCGGGAGCACTGCCGGAGGGTAGGTCCTACGACGCGGACCCCCTGTGTAATTGTGAGTACCCTTTCCCTATAATGGCAGGACTGCCGGCCGCTTAGTATCCTTGGCGGTCGACAGCCTTGCACAAGTTTGTTAAGAGTGCGTGATATGTGCACTCTTCAATGGACTGTCCTACCAAGATGGTAGTATTTTTCTGAGTCGAGCGGTCTTGACTCGTCTCATACTGCATATTTATGACTATGGTGACATTTTTGCTTTCTGCCATTGTTCACTACCTGATATCGATAGGGAGACGCCTATTGTTTTATCTGACACCTGAAGACTTACAATTAGTTAAGATGGTAATAACTGTGCAATAACCGCTCTGGGTGATTTTTACAGAGTGCCGATGTCCATTTCATAATTTGTTTTCCAGACCTATATAGCTTTTTGTATGATGTGTGTATTATGTTTCTGGTCTATGTTTTCGATAGCAACAGCATCAATCCTAGGCATATGTCTTCCCAAGGAGCCGTATTCCAAAATGGGGATGGTAAGCCTTAATATAGTTGATGTGTTCCCACTACCACAGAGCACTGACTCCATTTGTTTGCACTGTTTGCCACAAGATGGGTAAATAACAGCATGAAACGTCGCTTTGATATTTACCAAAAAAAACCCTTTGTTTTACAGGGCAACCTTTATTTTTAGTTTGACCAGACGCATAGTTCGCTTAAAGTAATTGACTGTTCCTTAGTATATTGACTACGGTGACGTATTGTTGTCTGTGTGCTTTTGTTAGAGGAGAAGTTGTTTGTATTTTGGTCCTGATGAAGCATCAGTGGATCCTGCTGGACCCCCGAGACGCAAAACATGTTGACCCATGATTAGAGGTTTTGTGCTAATTTCCGGCCTCTCATTTACATTTTGATTCAGAGAGTGACTGAGCATGATTTCTCAATTGTCACTTTCGTCTTGTTTTGAATCTTGGCCTACACCTTATATTAACTGAATAATTTAGTGATGTTGTTCTAGGTTTAGAGCCAATTTTATATTCTATCTCTCCTGTTCATTTAGTGTCTGCAGATAGGCAGTTTCCACAACATATTCTATTACGGCAGTCACTACTAAAGATCTCCGGCAAAGAGCCCCCTTTTGGGGAGCCCGTCAGACATTGCAGTGCCGGTCTGACGAGGAGCAACCCTGATGATGAAGCATGACATCCGATTGGATGTGTGAGGGCTCGTGCTCCTAAATGCCTCTCACCCTTGGAACAGTGTACTCTGTTTTTGAGATTAACTATACTGGGAGACTGTACACTGGACCATTAATCTCCCTGTCCCTCTCTTTGGTGTTCATTCTTTCTTTAGCCCAGTAGGGCTCAGCTTTGGGCACCCTTAAAGAGTATTTATCTGGCATTTCTGCCTTTCTTAGGCTACCTGATCAGCCCTCACTATCTAAATCTCCTATTGTGAGTAGGTTCTTAAAAGGGCTCACCCACTTATTTCCTCCCACTCCATTTATCATGCCTCAGTGGGACCTTAATCTTGTACTTACTTATTTGATGTGTACCCCCTTTGAGCCAATGCATATTTGTCCCTTGCGGCTCCTCACCTTCAAAACTGTGTTTCTGGTCGCTATCACCTCTGCTCGCAGGGTGAGTGAGCTTCAGGCCCTTTCCTCAAAACCTCCATACTTGTCTGTACATCCTGACAAAGTAGTGTTACGCACTAGAGCTTCCTTCCTTCCTTCCTAAGGTGGTTACACCATTTCATGTAGGCCAGTCCATCACTTTGCCTACCTTCTACGCACCCCCACATCCTTCCCATGAGGAAGAGAGACTCCACCGTCTGGACCCAAAAAGAGTGTTGGTGTTCTACCTCAATCGTACTAAAGATTTCCAGGTGGACGATCAACTCTTCATTGGCTATGTGGGTGCGAAAAAAGGGAAAGTGGTGCAAAAGCGTACCATCTATCGATGGGTGCTTCTTTGCATCAAAATGTGCTGCGCTTTGGCAAAGAAGTAACCTGCTGAAGGCATGCGTGCTCATTCCACCAGAGCAACTGCTGCTTCCACTGCGTTAGCACGCGGAGTTCCTGTCCTGGATATCTGCCAGGCAGCTACGTGGGAATCCCTGCACACGTTTGCTAAGCATTACTGCCTGGATAGTCAGGTCCGTTGAGACGGCTATTTTGGTTATTCAGTCCTGCAGGACTTTCTAGTATGATCTTGGTTCGCAGCCCACCACCGAGGATGGCATTGCTTGGGTATCTAATCTAAGGTGAGGAATCTGCAACTAGAAGTCTCTATCAGATGTACAAGTAACTTACTTTCGGTAACGAAATATCTGGTAGAGACATATTCTAGTTGCAGATTCCTTACCGCACACCCATCCTCACCGCTTACAAACTGATTTCTAGGGACAGGGATTTCCCCTTTCAGGTCCTTAGCTCTGGTGCACCAATCTCAGTGTACTTAGCGGCTCTGCGCTCTGGCTTGGAAAGTCGTTAAAAGAAACTGACGTCACTGCACGAGGGTGGCGTCTATGTACTACTCCCGACGTCATCACAGTGACCACGATGTCTACGATGCCTGCGGAGTCGACCAACGCCACCTACTGACGTGCAAGGGTATTGCTCGAAGAAAAATCTCCGGATCCAATCTGACCCCTGGGGGAAAATTCTAAGGTAAGGAATCTGCAACTAGAATATGTCTCTACCAGATAGTTCGTTACCGAAGGTAAGTAACTTGTACTTTAATGTGATTACAAAAAGCTAGTTAAATATCTTTTTGCAAGAATTACTAACTGCTTTTAGGTGTGTTTTATTTTGCATTACAGATTCCGTTTTTATCCTTCTTGTCTGCAATGAACATGAAAGAGCAAGATACCAAGAATTTAATCAGCTGACATGTATTGTAAGGAAAAATATATCCGCTAGCGTAAGGTTAAAAGATATATTTTTAAGTCATCTCTCAGTTGCATGATTTTATAAAGGGACTGGACCTTTGGTCTCATTTCTCTGGATAGTCATGCAAGTCCTTAGTCTCTTGCAATATCTTTATAATGTGTGCTAGGTGATACTCTGTCCCATATATTAACCCCTCTCCCACTTCCACTTCCTGTGCCGCTTGTCAGGGAGAAATGAGCTGTCTCTGTAAGCCTATCATATATCTTATCATATATCCTTTCCTTAGTCAATTCCTCTGTCAGTTAAGAAGCACCTGTAGCTTTGGTCAGGAGATGTCACATTGCAAGCATTAGTTACTTTACCATGCACAGTTGGGGATGGGACTCCTTCACACAATATTTCTGAAAGAGCAGTGCTGGCGTCTCTCCTCTCCATTAGCTGTTTTACTTCCATGGGTGTGACGGTGATAGTGGCTATGTCTTCATCGCCTGGGGCTGTTTTAATTCTGTACCTATTGCCCTGACCAGCAAGTGTCATGGTACTTCCCTTTCCCTGCATAGTCTATGTTTCTTCACCAGCAGTAAGAGAAGCAGGCTTATAGCCATCATAAATGCAGCAGGAGCAGTGGCGTCATGGCCCAGGGGATTGAGGGCCACATTACAGCTGAATTATGGCATCTATTACCACCCAATCTGGGGCATTAGGACAGTTTTCGTGCTTGCATTAGGGCACTTGACACCTTTGCTATGCCCCTGGAGAGCTGTAATTTGAACACCTCCCTCTCAGACAGCAGGCATCGCTGTAAAAGAAATACCATGTCCTTCTTCTCTAGGAGCTGATTGTTGAACAGTCCCCAATACCTGCCCAGCAAATATTACTGTGAGAGCAATACTTTCCCCAGGCCTGTACTGGCTCGACCTGGTACTAGGCGCTTTCCCAGTGGGCTAGCTGTGGTGGGTGGGGCAAAGGGGTGTTTTGCTCGAGAGGGGGGCTGTTTTGTTGCTGGAGATGGGCAGGCCATGTTTATCGCTTGCAGTACTTCCACAGTTTAAAAATGAACAATGCAAAACAAATAGTTTGGAAGCATGCTTCCAAACTATTTGTTTTTGCATTTAGGTGTTTCCCGTCTCTTTTATGGTCGCCACAAACAGTATTGATCTTCCGGGCTCTTGGGGTGTGGGCTTGTGAGGGGACTGCTGTCGCTTGGCTCAGAAATTCCAGTACATATATGATGGAGACTCTTCAAGATTCAAAACTGTGTATATATTTATAATGTGGTCTTTCATAAGCATTTCAGTTTGGTGTATTAGGTTGTAGCATTGCATTGGATGGAAAGTGTTGAAGATGACATATTTTAGTCATGAGCTTTGAAACACTTATGCTCCCACCATCA
Source organism: Pleurodeles waltl (assembly GCF_031143425.1). Lineage (NCBI taxonomy): Eukaryota > Metazoa > Chordata > Amphibia > Caudata > Salamandridae > Pleurodeles > Pleurodeles waltl. The sequence continues at coordinate 943,239,563 of NC_090446.1, forward strand.
GTGTCCTGGTGAAAATGCTATTGGTGAACCAGGAGGAGAGCTGTCTTTTGTCCCCTGTGTGTGGCGTGGGCGTTGCTCTAGATGGAGTAACTTTATTGTCATTTGCTTTTTAGACAGAGCACACTCTAGGCTGTTGTGTTTCAGGGTGCTCCTGTGTAGTGATGAGACAGGGGAGGCATGGTGAGAGGGGAAATTGCCTAGGTGCACATAATGTGGTTGGATGGTGGCTTTGATTGGTGCATGGTTTTTGTAGAATTCAACCATTGCATGATTGTCTCGTTCTTCCCTCCTATTTTAGATCAGGCTTGATGCTTTTCGTTTAATTCTTTGAGGCTCTAAACCAGTGCACTGTGCTATATCCAGGCTATGCACATTTCATAAGGATTGATGGTAGTAGTCTTTGGAGAGGGTGCATTTCTAGTGCTGAAGCTACACTCAAAACTACAGCCCCCACCATTGGTCAGTTCTTTGAGACCATTTACTCCACATAGCTAAAATCTTTACTCAGGGACTGAGCCTAGGCGCAGGCCAAGATGGACACTCTAGCAGAGCTCTGCGCTTTGGACCCACGAGGAGCAGGGAATACGCTCCATGGCCAGTTCATATCAGGTCCCAACCATGAACTGCATTCTCTGACTGTCTGTCCATGATCGGAAATGGAGTACTATTCAACAGTGAGGCAGAGAGGAGTTTGGCAGCCGTACTCAGAGTGACGAGATACCCAAAATGGAGCAGAGGACAGATGACACACTTAGAGATGACCAGTCCTGACGGCCTCTGTGCTGAAAAGTGATCAATACATTATGATACTGGCCTGCAAAAGTGACAAGAGGGTGTGTCATTGGGAGGGGTTGTGCTTCCTGAAGATATGGTGGTCCTTACTCTTCGCCCCACAGCATGCCCCTGTTACAAGATTTAAAGCCTTATGAGGCTTGGGCCAGGAAGATAGCAAATTGTACCCTCTATGGCAGTGATTAATGTGCAGCGCCGTGAGCCCTTACTGACCCATCTCTCTGCCTGGGGGAGCTCACTGTGACCTACCACACCCAAGGGGGAACTATTCATTGTATCTCTGAGAAAGAGATTGTGACCATAACATGAGTTCACTTGGCACCACCTAGGTTTCCACAGGGACGAAACCTGAGGATGCCAACCTTAAGCTCACTGGCACAAATCCACAGTGGGGATCTCCCCTTTTGCATGAGCACTCCATGGCAGATTTGAATTCTCTGGCTTGCCAAGCCTCATTACATGAGACATTAAGGTTCTTACCTAACAGAGAATAAGTGGACTGTGAGGCATCGGTTTAGTGGAGCTTAGGGAACCACCTACAGCCCCTACATTAACCGCACCCTTCCCAGGCCACATACCCAGAAGAAAGTCGGTGATGTAACCCCATATTCACGAGGGGAGACTGCTATATACTGCCCAAGTGATAAGGTTATGAAAGGAGTTGCAACAATGGCCCTAACAAAATCAGATCTGATGGCCAGCCTATAGGTCTTTAAGACAGAGCTACGAGAAGATCTTAAGGTGGATATCTTTAGGGAACTGCCAACCTTGCGCACTGATATGGGAGCAAAGATAGCAGTACTCAGAACCAGAGTAGACTCCGCAGGTACTGAGGTGGTGTAAGCAGAAACACAGCTAGTAGCCCTGCAGGCCCAAAGTTCTACTTTTATCGACAAAGATATATATGGCTCTACTTGCACAAAATGATTGAGTGGTATGGAAGATTGAGGACTTGGAAAAAGTATTTATTCATTGTCATCCATTCACTCTACACCATCCAACTATTCATTTAATGAACCATGTAGCCCTGTCTCTAATCTCATCCATCCATCCAATGATTGGACAAGGTTCTATAATGAAAAATGGTTTGTAAAACACACCATATTTAAATCTCACCGTCCCCGTACGACTGTTATTTTTTTATAAATATTTCTATCCATGTGCATACCTCTCCAACCCACGCTGCCAGAGGAACAAATGCTGGCCCCAAGATGTTAATATGCATCCTTGTGACATGGTATCCATTACCCTCTTGCCCACACATGTGTAATTCTGCTGTTTGGCTGGCATATCGATTTGCAATTTTCAAGGTGGTGAGCTGTACCTTTAAACACATATTGAGCATTCTTGCTCCAGGTCCACACGTGGATGAAAGCATCAATATCTGTTTCCGGGAGACCTCGCCAACCGACCCTAATGGGGAGAGGGTCTCCGAAGCGTGTCCTGTTGCTCCTGTTCTCGTACATCCAGTACCAGCTCTTCTTGAAGAAGTAGGTGTTGAAGAGATAGAGAACTTCTCCCTTAGAACTAGTCTCTCTTCTTACCCAGTCAAACACAGAATTGAAGGTCCCTTCACAGGATCCTACAAAAGGAAGACATTATGTCAGAGACTCACGGATCATCTCCTACTTCTGGACTATTGGGGGTCCCTGTCCACCTGTTCAGATGGTATTATCATAAACTGCAAACTCTTTTTTATTGAGCAGAATAGAAACATAAAAGGATAAAACAGCATAGCAGTGGTATCAACTGCTCAGGTACTGTAATGCATTTATCCATTCGCCAAAGTGAAGTCCGAACGTTTAAAGGTAGATGGTGACATACAATAACATATTCAAAGTGCAGAAGTAGATAAAAAGGAAAAGAAAAAAAACGGAATCGCCTTGCATGAATCAGTGACATCAAATCGGCTGAACCAGTTCCTAATTACCTATATATATATATATAAGAACAGATATTAGAGTGCAACAATATAAAGTCATAAAAGCAACAAAATGCATAGTATCAATCAACTTACTGACATATACCCGAAAACAATAGGTTAAGATACAATTCATCCGATCACGAGCTGCATTATAACTTACTGTAGTTGAGGGTGAAGAAACCAATAGGTCTTTTAACCTATTAACAAATCAATTTTTGGGAGCAAATGGATGGCAACAATAGAAGTACATTAAAGTGCAGAAGTGGTAATAAGAGCAGAAAGAAAGTGTCTTGTGCAAATCAGTGTAATATAAAATCAGATGAACCAATTCCTGATTACATAGCAGCAAATATTTAAAGTGCACAGATATACAGTCATGGAGACACCAAAATACATAGTGCCAATCAATTTCCCGACATCCCATAAAGCAGATGATTATGGTACAAAACAGTGATCACATCACTCGAGATTCAGTAGAAGTTACTGTAATTGGGGAAGTGGGAACCAATAGATCTTTAACCAATAAAGACATCAATCCAAGGGAACACAATGATCAAATAGTGAAATCCCAACTATTAGGCCTAAAAAAGGATAACCTTCCCTTTTAATGTACTACAATAGCATAAAATCATCACGTCTTGCATTGAATCTCAGCACAGCCCCTACCCGTTTGGCATAAGCCTCTTCAGAAGATTGTGTCCTAATCATTTTATTACGCCAGTGGGAATATGATGGGACCAGATCTGTTTTCCAAATTTGGAGAATCAATAAACGTGCCACTGCTATAGCAATCAATATAAAATACTGATGATGTTTATGTAAATTGTATACCTCATGAGATGAACCAAACAGGACACACATAGGGGATGGAGATATTATAGTGTGTATACTGACTAATTGCAAGAAAAACTTCCATCCAGAATTGCTGAAGTACTGGACCATCGATAAAGGTATGTCACCCCTCCCTCCCACCACCAGTTGCCTTATATCTAAAACGCTGCTCTGGATAAGCAGAAAACATCCTGTGTAACCTATAAGTTGCATAAAAAGCAATCCATCCAGATAGGAATGCCTTTTGTTTAAAGTTTGCGCCTCTAAACGATCTATAACCTATCTCTGAAAGGTGTTGCCATCCCTTAATATTATATCAACAGTTAGTTGCCTGAAAGACTTTTGACAGCAGCTCAGATAATACAATCTGGCTAACCTGTTGCCAAAAGAATCCGGTACCAGTTTCCCTCTCCCACCATCCGAGTTTCGTATATACGAAGAACACTTTAGCGAATCTCTTCTTTCATTACAACAAAATAAATTTTTAGAAAACTGGTTATCTGAATTTCTAGAAAACTGGTAATCTGGATGAAAGTGAACCAGAGCTGCATACTCTAGTTGCTAAATTGTTGAGTTACTGAATCCCATGAGATTACATTCGTACCATTATTCAAATCCCCCAATTTCTCAAAGCCCAAAACTTGCCACGTCTGTACCACCGTTTTTGGCAGTCCCACCCCCCAAGCCTCACAGTCTTGCAATGGAGTATAAGCATGACAAACAGAAAGACAGTCTGGGCACGCGAAGCTAAGGTCGTTAGGACATTATACCATGTTTTCTTGGGAAATTTGGCAGTACAAAAAGAAACCGTTAAATGTATCTGACTCTCCCAAGTCATGCACACCAACAAAAAATAATAGTATACTGTAACATCTGATGTTAACTGGAGCAAGGAATTGATTAGAGTGGCCTGATAATATGTTTTAAAGTGGGGCAACGCTAAGTCTCCCTATATTGTATCGAGCTGCAGCACCAACATTTTGAGCGCGGGTTGCTTCTTGGACCAGACAAATCTCCTAATGACCGTATCTAGTTCTTTAAAATAAACACTGGGTATTTTTAGAGGAAGATTCAGGAAGAGAAATAAAAACAAAGGGAGAACAGATGTCTTGACCAGCGCAACTATGCCAACCATAGAGAGGTAAAAGGGCCCATCTTTCCAGTGGCCATCTAGTCTTGTCAAGAGTTGCGCCATAATTTAAGCAAAATAATTGGGAGAAAGCGTTTGCAACAAAAATCCCTAAGTATCTAACCAGGTGTTGTGGGACCATCTGTAAAACGTCGGGAAGCTCCGAACGAGGTGTATTGAGCAATAAAAACTCGGCCTTAGCATGAACGACTTTATATCCCCCAATTTGCGTAAAATTATAAATTTTATTTAAAGCAATCTGGATATTTCATCTATCAGCCCTTGGATATAAAATCATGTCATTTGTGAATAACTTGATTTTGTCCATCCCCTCAATTGGCAGTAAAATAGTTTGGTTCTTACGAATCTTGGACGCTAAGTGTTTGATTAAAAATTTTTTTTTAAAAAGAAGCAGGGAAGGGGGGCATCCCTGGCAAGTGCCACGGTTAATTTTCACTAACCTGGCTTGATGAGAATTAATAATAATCTTAACCTCGGTCCCCTAATAAAGCTTCTTAAGCATATTGACATTTGCCAGTGGGAAGCCGAATATAGCCAAGATTTTTTTTTAAAAAGGCACTCCAGCTGACAAGGTCAAATGCCTTTTCTGTGCTCAACATAAGGATTGTCGCCTTCTCTTTATTAAACGTAAATTAATTGATGGCTTGAATCAATTGATTGGTGTTGGCTGCATCGATCTTTTGGACAGGAAGCCGTTTTGATCCAAATGAATCAATGATTTTGCACGTGGTGCAAGTCTAGCCACCCAGATCCTCATGTATACATTTTAGTCCACATTCAGTAGGCAGGGGCAGTAGGCAGTGGGGTTAACTGGATCTTTGTATTTTTTAATAGGCATTGGGGTTAACTGGATCTTTGTATTTTTTAATAAAACTAACAATGACTGATTCTTTAACTTTTTTTGGTATTTCAGCTCTGTCCTTTATGATATTAAAAAGGATTAAAAGGAATGGAAGCAGTTCAACTAGAAGTGTCCTATACATTTTCACAGGAATGCCATCATTCCTGCTCGCCTTAGCGTTAGTCATGTTTTTTGAAGCTGAGGCTACCTTACAGTATTCTGTTTTGCTCTTCAAAACACTTTTATGAGTATTCAAAATTTGAGGGAGCGGAAATCCTTTAAAATACTGTTCTAGATCCTGCTCCAAAACTCCCTTGGCTTCTTCATAAATACTCCTATAATGGTTAAGAAACAGCCCAGCTATTTCTGCATTTTCAGGCTCCATTATTCCTGTAGCAGGGCTCCTGATTTATTAATTGCTTGCCTATTTCTCTGGATCTTGGTTGTCTAAGCCACATGTTTTCCAACCTGTTGGCTTTCGTCATAGAGCTTATTTTGGTAAGCTGTACGTCTTGCGATTTCTTGTAGGAGAAAAAATCCCTAAGTTCTTGTTCTGCCCTTGATAGTTGATCTAGCAAAGGCTGATGGGCTTCCACAGGGACAGAGCCCACCAACAACCCCATGAGCTGCCCATGGGCTTTATCTACTGCTGTCTGCAAGTCCTGAATCAGATCAGCCCGAGCCCTAGCTAATTTGGCTTTGTACGAAATCACGTTGCCTCTAAAAGTGGCCTTAAAACCTTCCCAAACCATTAATACAGGGCGCAAATTAGTGTTTATTTAAAAAACGCACAAATTAAATGTTTAACGTCATTGACCCAGGTTTTATTTTACAGCAGTGCCTTGTCAAATTGCCATCTGGGCCTCTCCCTCCGAGTCCCTTCTACAATTATGCCCATAGAGACTATAGAATGATCTGAAAAAGGATTCGCTCTTATCTCAGCATTAGCCCTTTTTAATGATTGCACCACAGGGAAACAATTTAGGCAAGAAGCAGACTAGAATCTCAGGGAATAATATGTTTTAGACCTAACATCCTTGGTGTAGTCTCCCCTATCTTTTTGCCTCTACTTCCTGTATTTGTGACTGTGTGCTGAACTTTGTTTTTGACTGGTTTTTGATTCACTGGGCACTTTACCACTGATGAGCAGTGCTAAAGTGCAAGTGCTCTCTGTGTAAACTGTATGTGTAATTGGCTGTTCCATGATTGGCATATTTGATTTACTAGCAAGTCCCCAGTAAAGTGCACTAGAGGTATCCAGGGCCTGTAAATCAAATGCTACTGGTGGGCCAGCAGCACTGATTGTGCCACCCCCATGAGTAGCCCCCTAAACATGGTTCAGAACTGCCACTGCAGTGTCTGTGTGTGCAGTTTATAAACTGCCAATTCAACCTGGAAATTGTAGCCACTTGCCAGGCCCAATCCTTACCTTTTTGTACATGTAAGGAACCCGTAAGGCAGGCCCTAGGTAGACCCAGGGGCAGGGTGCAGTGCATGTTAAAGGTAGGACATGTACTGATGTGTTTTACAAGTCCTGACATTGAAGTACTGCCAAAGTCGGTTTTCACTGTTGCAAGGCCTATCTCTCTCATAGGTTAACATGGAGACTGCCGTTAAATATCTTTTAAGTGCAGTTTCCCATTAGGCGTAGATAGAGATATGGAATTTGGGGTATCTGAAGTCACAATTTAAAAATACACATTTTGGTAAAGTTGATTTTTAGATTGCCAGTTTAAAAATAGCCGCTCTTAGAAAGTGGGCATTTTCTTGCTTAACCATTCTGTGCCTCTGCCTGCTTGTGTATTCCACGTCTGGGTCAGACTGACAGTTGGTGCTGTTGTGAATTCCCTCTAGACAGTGACACAAAGAGATCTGGGGTGTAGCCTGCATATCCCTGTGAGTCTCCTGGGCTAGAGTGGGGAGGGAGGAGCTGGCACTTACCCCTGAAAGGATTGCCTGTCCTCACACAATGCAATCTTCAACCCCCTGGTGTGAGTCTGGGGCCAGGCCATGGCAACGCAGGTTCTTGTGAACAAAATAAACTTTCCTTTAAAGTTTGCCTACTTCAAAGGCAGAAAGGAACATAAGTAGTGGACCAAAGACCACAGTAAGGGTCTCTGCTTGGACAGAGTGCATGCTGACTGCCAACCAGAGACCCTATTTCTAACAATAAGTAAATTGGGATAATTTAGCCGCCAAGGATCCATCAAGGCTTAATCTTGTTTATTTATCCTAAGAAGCTTGGCGGGTTTTGGCTTAATCTGCCTCATGTCATTATTGGATGTATCATAGCTTAGTTCCTGTATGAAATTAAAATTCCCACCTATTACCCTCAGTCCCTGGCAATACGACTGAACAGTCAGTCTGTATTGCCAGACTAAAAATTTGTCTCAGAGCCTCTGTACCATCAAACAAGGAGCCAAATATAGTTGAAAAAATTTAGCACCTCATTAGCAACGCTAACTTTCACCCACAAGCACCAGCAGTTTCTGTCCCTCAAGACTGTCTTGACTTGCCAGGCTATAAAACTATCAAACAATATGGCCACCCCCTACATTTCAACCTGCGCTCAGGCATAAAACGGCAAAGAATACTTCCAAGGAATCTGAAGTTTGAATACATTACTATTGATATGCGTTTCCTGGAGAAATATAACCTCTGGGTTAAAAGAAGTTAACCACTTTATCAAGGCCACACTCTTCCACCTATTTGAGGACCCGTTCACATTAGAAGTAATCACTTTAATTTGTTGACCCATTATTTTTGATAATTTTCATATGTAATCCTCTGTAAGAGCCAACATTTTTTATACGCCACACTTCTCCATGCTTGTTGCTTGCTATTCAGATAAAAAAAGTTAAGAAGAACCACCACGCCTGTATCCTGATCATTTTCTCAGCACACCTACCCTAACCCTCCACCCCACTCCCTCCCTCCCCTTCCTTGGAGCCAGGAATAATCCACCTTCCCTCCCAAGCTATCCTACCCTCACTGGGTGCCCTGTTGCTGGGCCCGATGTCCCTTGTGTGACTCTTCCCTTGCTAAACACTGTGGGAGAGAAAAAGGAAAAAAGGATCCAAAAGAGAAAAACAATGAAATAATAACTACTGTCACACTCATCACAACACTATCTTTCCTCAGACCAGTGTCTCTTAAATACTAAATACTAGCATTTTGAGATTTCGAAAGTCTTCAGAGTTGATAAGTCTGTGCCTCCTCAACCACCATGAAGTCATGCAATTGACCATCGGCCAGGACCTTTAACTTAGATTGCTGGACTAGCGATGCTTGACCCCCAGGAGTTTAAATACTCAAGCCAGTCCTTGGAAAGTTTTTCACTGTCAAGTGACCGTGACAGACATATTTGACTACTCCCTCATATGGATAGTTTCTGCCAAACTTTCTTTGAATTGCTGAGGTCAAAATCTGTTCTTTAATTCTGTAGTCTGAAAAATGAACCAAGATTGTTCATGGATATTTCATGCCCGTGGACTGATGTGCTGGCGCCCTATGTGCCCTCATGATTGTGAGATCAGCCAGGTCTTTGGGAAGAATTACCTTTCTAATCAGTGAATTCATGAATTGAGAGACACTCTGAACTGAACCCTGGGACTCTCTGCCCTCTGGTATACCAACAAAATGGAGATTCAAGCACCTTATATGATTCTCAATGTCTTCAAGTTTATTCTTGAGCGTGCAAACCTTTTTTGATCAACCAGGACATCCTTATTAAGTGACACCACTTTGTCTTTCAAATCAGAGATTCTTTGCTCAGCCTCTTGGAGTCTTAGTGGGACTTGCTCAAACCTTTGCTCGATCTTGGTCAATCTTTAATTTAATATTTTATCTCATGGGCATGTTTCTGCGTGAGTTCCTTTATTTCTATTAACATTGTCTCAAACAATGATTTTAGGGCCTCGGGTTGCGATGCAGAGGCCCAGTCCTTACATATATTGCTGCAATTTGCAATCTGAGTAAAGATAGTCATGTCTACAGGCGGGCGAGCCTCCTAGACCCTCACTGTCCGAAGGATTTTTCACACCCAGAATTATTTGATCAGACTGGGTTACTTCTGCCCTCTGATGAATCCACACTTGGCTGACTGGGTCACCAATTTGGGGGCTATATGCCTACCCTGCTATCTATTTGCCTTATTGGGTTGTTCCCCTTTCCTATACTGTTTATTGGTTTTCTTTCCTCTATCCAACTGATTGTTATCTACTCATGAAAAAACGAGTATTCTTTAACCTTTGAGCTAAGAACAATGACACAGCAGTGTTCCCCAACTTTACTTGTCTGACATACTTCGCTCTGGCCATCTCTCTGCTCACCATTGAGCTGGGTTTCAGAAGATGAACTTGCAGGGGAAGAACTTAGTGCTGCATTAGACTCAGAGCGACTTGACTGGTCTAATTTATCCTGATTAGTCGCTAGGGAATAGGTGCTTTTCTGACCATCTCCAAGCAGTCATTCTGGCCTGCGTTCATGAATGCAGCAGCAAAATGACCCTGCGCCACCCGTTGTTTTGATTTCTGGGCTGCAGGAGTGCTGTGGTTGGAAACAGTTAGTCTGGTATGTAGTTGCCACATATTACTCACGGCCCAGTATAAATTAGGTGCCCCTGTAAATCCCTACTGCAACTCCTCGTGGCTGATGCCCACTTACCTCAGTACTCTGAAGGGATTTTGGCCAACGGTTCATGCCCGTTTCATTGCTTCGCCCATCTGAAGCATATCCTCGGTGCAAAAACGAGCACAGGAGCAAGCAGCGCTCTTTTCCACAGAGCTTTGCAGGCCAAAGCCCCTGCTCTCCTTCACTCATAGTTTCCAAGACCGGGGGTCACCCCACACCACCAAAGCAGCCAGAACCTACAGAAATGCTGCGCTCTAACTCCACATGCAACAGCCTCCATACTGCGTCCGGTGAAAACGTGTACAGGTGTGAGGGGGTAGGAGTCCTGCACTAGGTGGACGCTAGCGGCAAGCCAAGTGGGCTCCGCCTTCTGCCCCAAAAGTGACAGTTCTCAAAATCAAATTTTGAAAGGCTTCTCTGTTCGTTCAAGTAAAGCAATATAAATAAATAGAAAAAAAGAGCAACAGGAAAAGAGACCACTCTCTCCAGCTGGAGACTGTTGGCGCATGGGAATGCCAAAGCAGGGAAGTAAGGGAGAGAGGAAGGGGAGTGCATAGGGGTATGCCTCTTAAGGAAAAGCAAGAGAAAATGAACAAAAGAAACAAAAAGAAGAAAAAAAGGATTAAAAAAATGGAAACACACATAGAGACACAAAAAACAGCAAATGGAAAACATAAAAATAAAAAAGGAGAGAAGATGAAGATACAGTTATTAACAACGCTGAGAAGAGAACAAATTTAGAGGTAACAAGGGAAATGAAGTAATAAATTACAAGTAATAAATGAGAAGTAATATAATTTAAAAAATGAATTCAATAGATGTAAGATTCCTAAATAAGTATGTTAAGCACCAATCTCTACCCTATTTGGCTAAACTTAACTCAAAAGCTAGTCTTGTTGCATTAGGTATGAGGAATGGCATCTGCAGGTGCACCAGAATGTTATCTCACCTCATCCCCGTGTAGGATATTCTACGGTCTTACATCAGCAACCAGATGTTGGCTCACTGCTTAGCCATCACCTGTTTGCCTGTTCAGCGCATTGTCACACTTCACCACTTTCCATAATGGGTTGTCAATTAACCTCTCATTTGCCACCTTCATCTGCCTTATCCCCTGTTCCCCAAATTCACACTTCTCACCAGAACTGCAGGACCATCAGTTCATGCATCCATAGCAGCAGTCCTTGCAGAAGCACCACTGCCTCTGCCCCACACCCACCAGTTCATTTTTTGCCAGTGAAAGTGAAGGAAATATAATGGCAACATTCAAAGTTTTATTAGGGACCCTGGCCTCAAATGTCATGTGGGGATCACTCTTTGGTAGTATGACCACTTCATTCAAAATGTAAACAACCTCCTGGCAAAATATTCAAGTTAGTTGCAGCATAGGGCTCCACCTAGTGTCAGCTGACATTACCTGCCTAATCTTGAAAATATAATAAAAACGTGCTATTTTATACATGATATCCAGAGGTTGTGCCTCAAACTCGGGAGCATAGCTCCATGGGGTGTTTGGGGTGTTACACCCCCCACAAAATGTATTCTGTAGTAAACAGTTGGGTACAAGTGGTCTCAGTCGGGTAGTGTGAAGTGTGTGTCGGATTGCACTCTAATTCTTACATGCCCACAATAACAAAACACACGCACGTTCTTTCCTATGCTTTGTAGGCCTAAGAAAATGTTGATTAGTTTGAAAAAATATTGCTTTTTAAGTACTCCTAACAATCCGCCCTAGTCTCGCTTTCCAACGCTCTTCAGCCTCTATGTCCTGCTTCTCATATCATGTGCTTTAACAAGATGCCCTAGCATGATTGTTGGGAAATCTGAAGCTCCCACTCCCCAATCATATTGACCAAGCTACACCCCTGCCCAAAGTTGTTTCAGCAGCGCGTAGCACTGCTGTACACATGAATCTTTATGCCTGAGTGAGTGTGAGGGATACTTTTATAGGCATCACATGCAAGCCAGTTTCACTTGAGGTCATTGGGGCACATATCAGGAGATCTCAAGTCTCTGTGGTGATCTGAATATCAGTGGCTTTGACCACCATGATTCTCTGTGTGCGTGAGTTTCGAGATTTACGCGGCAAGGGAAGTTGCTCTCTCGGTGGGCTATAGTTAGCGTTCACCCTAGAGATTAGAAACCCAGACCACTGAGGCACTTTAAAAGTATCACGAAACCCCTTTATGCTTTATGGAGTTTACTCAATAGCGGCAGTAACCCAACCCCTTGAAACGCCATTAAACTACCAGTAAGCCATTTGTGGAGCCCACAAATGAGTGGTAGGACCAACCTCTAGGGGCACGGTTACATCAAAGAAGGATAATTATTACAGGTACCATTAACATTCAGCCTAATTTCTCTAAATGCACCCTAGTTTAGGATTCAGCCGAGGATAACTGTAGGAGGAGTGAGAAGTGAAGAACGGCAGAGTGGAAAAGAGGGTTTCGAACTCAAGATCCTATGCCCATTCCTGGCCCTAACATGGAAGGTGTTACCGGAATATGCCCTTAATCTTGCCACCTTTTACCCGGATCCTCTGGCTGGAATGGAATGCAAGGCAGAGACACCGATCAAAAAGTATATATTTCAATGTACCATCTCCTACCATCACTCTCACTAGGAGTATGGGCCAGTGAAGACAAGCCCCAAAATCAGAGTGCACGCTTCATATGCTGAACAAGAGGAGGAAAAACAAACAAGCATTGGCAAGGCCTCATTGTGTGGTTGCAATTGTACCAGTTTTGTTAGAGCTTGATTAGTAAGCGTTATATAAAAAGTAAAAAAAGATTTCAAAATACTGGAGGAAAAGCAAACCTCTTATGGTACCTCAAAACTACATTGAATTCAATATTTCCAGGCTTTAGAAATAGCATGAGTGATGTTTCAAATACTGCAGGAAACTCCGAAGAGAATCTAAAAAGAATGAAGAAATGCCAGAATTTAAAGAAAAATGCTTGCCAAGCCTACTTTTTTTCCATAGTACACAGAACTAAAACATATGCTCCGGCCATCTGATGCTTAGTAGCAGCCTAGGTAGCAGATTTATGGGCCTCCAGTAGGAGACACCTCCTTTTTAGTCATGCAAAGTACAGTTTCTGCCTCAAATTACCAGCGGAGGGAACGCAGCAGCTCCCTTCTTCCCCAATGCAATAACTTCTCCTTTGTGTATCAAAGTCTGAACTTTCATGCAATACATGGAATGCAGCATATTAAAAAAATCAGCTTGATAACGTCTGCTATTTACACAGACATCACAAAAATATATCTGTTGCTGCACTTTTATGGATGAGATGGGAGATGTGAATAACAGTAAAAGAGGGAGAGCGTGGGGTGGGAAGTAAAGGGGGAAGAAGCAAATGGGCAAGAGCAAGAAAACACACACTCCCATGGAGTGTTAAAATCAGTGCTTAATTTGTAAATAAAAACGTGCCGGTGCCCAAAGCCTTCCTCTTAAACACGCAGCTGCTGCAATTAAATGTCCGAGCACAGAATACTGAGGCAGTGTAATCCTGAAGCCATCTCGGCCCTCTTCAATGCACATAAAGCCACTCCCTGCCCCTTCAGCTCACTCTTGCAGTTTTCTACTGTCTCCCTTTGTGACGCTTTTCCGTTTTTCCCTTCCTCCATCTGCCCCAAATGTGTCTTTTGTTCGCAGAAAATGCTTGAGGCAGAAGAATAAGCCCCGGCCCTAAAAAATAAGTGCTGGTGCTCAGCACCGGAAACAACAAGCACAAATTAAGCACTGGTTAAAAGAAAAAGAAAAAAGGTGATTCATTGAAGTGAGCTGTGGAGGGATACAAGTCATCCAAAAAGAAGGATTGTTAAAGACACCTGTGCTCAAAGGGAGGGACAAATACAAGAAGAGGAATGAAAGTCATCAAATAAGAAGCAAGCAAATCAGACTGACAAAAAAAGCCAACCAACGATAATCAATGGGCTAAACCAAAGCCTGTTCTAAGTATTGGTATTGTACACATTAGGTGTTCACAACACACAGCTAGAACTGTTTGCAGGCCAACACCTAAAAACAAGGAAGTGTCTTCAGACTTAAAACAATGGAGCAATCTAGCCAGTCACAACCCAGCCAGTGGCTCCTTCCGGAAACTGCAATGTACAGCCTTGAAAGAATTCTTCACAGGGACATTTAGCTAAACTCAGTTGCCAAGTAAATAAACACATTCAGAAGATAGCACATATAAGAAAATGTTTTCAGCAATACATTTTTAAACAGCACAAATACCTATATTTACACCAAACATGTTTTTAAACTTTTGTACAACAAAATCCGTGACATTTGCACTAAAAAGTGAATATAAGCAAAAACACCCATCTAAAGTGAAAGAGTTGATCGGGTACATGCTGTAACACTGAGCAACGTGAGCTCTTTAAAGGACTGCTGCCAGTGGGTAAGGATAACTGCTGAGAGTTCAAGATGCACTAAACCAACTTAGGACATTGACCCATCGTTAAACTAAGATCAGAATTCTGCAACTTACTTGGCAGGGTATAAGACTGGAGAGGACTGGATGGCGAGCCATTCCTACTGCAGAGGGGTTGAGGGTGTCAAGAAGAAAGGGAGTCCCAAAAAGAGTGTACGGTCTGGATCTAGCGATGCTTAATTTGTAAATAAAAACGTGTCCGTGCCCAAAGCCCTCCTCTTAAACACTTGGCTGTTGCACTTAAGTATGCCAGCACGGAATACTGAGGCAGCGTAATCCTGAAGCCATCTCGGGCCTCTTAAATCCATTTAAAGCCACTCTTTGCCCCTTCAGCTCACTCTAACAGCTTTCTGCTTTCTACCTTTGTCACTCTTTTCCGTTTTTCTCTTCCTCCGTCTTTCCCATATGTGCCTTTTGCTCACAGCAAATGCTTGGGGCAGAAGAAGAAACGCCGGACCTCAAAAATAAGTGCCGGCGCTCCGCACCGGAAACAATAAGAACAAGTTAAGCACTGGGATTTACCCTCTATACATCTCTAGCTACACCCTCACAATGAACCACTCCTGGTTTTCTTGCAGCGCTATACTCATCTCTTTGTCTGAGTGACGTGCGGTGGATTCCTGTTTTTTAAATGACTTTTACATAACTGATTTGACTTCAATCCGTTTTTCCGGTACTTCTGAAACGTACGTCAAGCTTACAACTGGCCGTTTTAAGGAAATATTGAAAACAGACTAGATATTTTGGATTGTCTGTGGGGTGCCTGAAAGACCTTGGTCTGATATTTGTGTTTTTCTGTGTTTTTTCTACTCTTTGCCCTATATTTTGTTGTTTTTTTTCCTTCACTGGAACGTGGTCTGGAATCTGCACGGATTTTCATTATGCTGCCAGGGCTACTCTGTTGTTGGATCTCCTCCAATGCGCCCGCTGAACATTTCCAGTTTCTGTCGTCAGTTTTCTTAAGTTTCGCCCGTGGTTCTCCAGCTCTGCCAACTCCTATGGTACCATTTGTATATATTTCTTTGTACTTTGCTGTGAATTGGGCCCTCTGCAGTTGGTGCGTCTGAGGCTTGCATGGTCCTTCACTCAATAGTTTCTTGTGTTTCTGAGGGTGAGTGTGTGGACTCTGAGCTGTCTCTTGAGACTGAAGTGAAGGTAGTTTAGTGGTGCATGGGGTCAGTCTGCTTTTCTAAGGCAGTGTTTGTCCTGGCACAGTGTTCTGATTGAACATGGCAGATGCAACAACACTGAATTTCCAGCCACACTAGTGTAGTTCCGCTCTGCTTGTTCTGATGGATACATCTACCTGTCGATTGGTCACCTTTTCAGTACTACCAATGCACCAGCATTCAACAGAAATGTTTTCTTCCTAGCTCTCCACATCATTGTGGATGTCACAATGGAATGGCTCAGCACGCGACTCCGTCTGATGTCATCAGAGCCATAAGAAGTCCTCTCTGGCGGGCTGACATCAGATCACTTTCTTTTATTCTGTGCCTTTGATGCTAACGGTTTTTCTACCTCTCCAAGTGGTTACATTGTGTCCAGCTTCTTTGTTGAGTTTTCTTTGTGCGACAATGTCTCCACCGAAAAAGTCGCGCATTAAAACTTGTACAGAGTGTTGCGGTCATGTATCAGTCACTGACCCACATGAAAATTGCCTCTGGTGCCTGAGATCTGACCACGACGTTGGGGGTTACTCTTCTTGTCAGAGTATGAACCCAAAGGCACTAAAGGAAAGGGAGGCAAAGACTAAGAAGGAGAAGATCCAGGCCGTGAGAGAAGTCGTCATCCCACAAGTTTTTGAGGTCGTAGAAGAAGCAGCGTCACCACCGCTCTTGGCGTCGCTTATCCTGAGACACTAGCCCTCAGTCTTTGTCTCCAGCTTCTAAGTCTCAGAGCTGTTCGACCTGGGAGGTGAGTCCCACCCTGTCTCCTCCACAACCGAAGTCACCTGATATGTCACTGGTGCCGTCTTTGGTTGCGATCTCGTCATCGCCCACGAGTCCTGCAGCGCAGTTCTCTCCTGTTACTCCACAGGACCAGGAGGTTGAAGAGCAGGAGTCAAATCAGACCTACCCTCCACACGAATTTCGAACCTTTCTGGCTCCTGGGTCGGACTCCTCAGATTTCTTAAATTATATGTTTAGCATATTTAACAGGGCGATGGCCCCTGCTGGTGCGCCTGCGGACCCCACAGGTCCTTTGGCCTTTAACCTTGGAGGCTTTTCAACACCGGATAGGCAGGCTCCATTCATACGTTTTCTGCCCATATCTCCATATCTGTGGTCTGGAATGGCACAGAGAAAGACACCATCACCTTAGTTGATGATGGTGCTCTCGGCGCTGATACCGACCTTGGATAAATCTTGTTCGGTGTTGAGTCATTCTGCTCCTGCCCAGAGTAAGATCCCAGTGCCGGCTCCAGCTTCACCGGTGCAGCAACAGACATCCTCGACATTGGGGCACTCCCTATCGATGCTGCAGCTGGCGTCCAGATAGAGGTCTAGTAGGGAAGCCTGGAGGCTCTTGGAGGAGCAGCAGTATTTAGATGAACAGCAAGACCTCGAAGAAGGAGAGATCCCTCTGCCTTCTCATGACTTTGAAGGAGAGTGGCAAGTGAGCTGGACACTTCTCCTGAATGGGAGTTGTTATCCCCTGGAGGAATTCCTGTTAGAGATTACTTCATATCATGAATGTAGGATGCTGGCCTGGTGTGTGGTGAGCACCTATGGTTTTATCACCTTATACCAGGTCCAGGTATCCCCTATTAGTGCGGTGTAGTCAGTGTCTAGGAAGCCAAGCTCTCTAGCAGTAGCTGTGGATGAGCAGCCAAGACTTATCTAGGAGACATTCAAAACTTATGCAATATCACTTATAGTCACACAGCACTTACACAAATGAAAGAGCCACACAGTGTTAGAAAAATAAAGGTAGTTTATTTTAGTGAAACAAATACTAAAATACTGTATAGGCAATACTCTACTAGCAGGTGAGTAAACATACTATTATATACACCTTAGTAATCAGGAATGGGCATAGAAAGCAATAGAAAACAGTGAAATAACAGTAAACAACAGGGACTTCAGGGGGAGACCAAACCGTATACTAAAAAAATTTAATGAAAAAGGCAGACACCCCACCCAGGTAAGTGGAATCTGTAGAGGGAAGCTGGAGGAACAAGGAACCCCAAAAGGTAAGTACCAGAGTGTCCCCCAGGAACCAGGAGAGACGAGGCAAGTACCTGATTGTTCCCAAACCCACAGATAAACTTTGTAAAAGGACTGTATAAGACCCAAGCAAGACTGGATGAAACAGAAGATGGATCCTGACAGAAGGGGACCATGTCCAGTTCCAGGTGGAGTGTCTGGTTGGGACAGGAGCCACTACTCACCCTTCTGAAGATGCAGGACCAGGTCGATGGTGAAGATCAGGAGTCGGCTATGCAGCACAGGAGCAGAAGGAGAGTTCCAGAAGTGATGTAGTCAATATCTCACATCAGAAAAAGAGTTGCAGTCCGTCAGTGGTGTGAAAAAACCACCAACAAGCCTTGGCAAAGGCAAGTGTTGCAGAAGAAAAGTTGTAAAGCTGCTGGGGACCAGGAAGCTCTGAGGGGACTCAACCCAAGGAGGGGGAGTCCCAGGTGACCCTCGACAGTGAGGAGAGCCAGAAGTTGAGGATGCAGCCCCCACAGGCAAATCACAGGCAGCAGGCACAGGAGTCGCAGTGAGGCCCACTCAGTACACCTGGAAAGGAGTCTCACATCGCTGGAGCAGCAGGCAGGAAACTACACATTGCATTGAAGTGTGCTGGAGGCCGGGGCTACACTGAGCCTGAATATCCCTTGGAAGAAGAGCCAACAAGCCTTGGTAGCTGCAAGGGTCGCAGTGTACAGGGGTACTGTTCTGCAAGGAGAGGCACAGGCTCCAAAGTTGGACAGCTGGTAGAGGGGACCGAGTGGACCACTCAAGACCTCCATTTGTGTTGCAGGATCCATGGAGAGTGGCAGGAGAGAGGATCCACGCTGCCGGTTGTCGTTGCAGATGGTGCCTGCGGATGCAGGGGTGTGACTCCTTCACTCAAAGAGAGATTCCATCTTGCTTCTTGGTGCAGACTGGTTGCTCTCAGAGGACGCACAGCTGGGAAATGTTGCAGTTGCTGGAAGGAGCCAGAGAAACAATGTTGCAGAGCAAAGTCATCGCTGGAGCTGCAGATTGTAGGTTCCTGTGAAGTCCAGTTCCAGTTGCGATTCCAGTGGCCAGAAGTCGAAGTAAACATTGCAGAGGAGTCCTGCTGGAATCTTGCACATCGAATCTGAAGACCCACCCAAGAATGAGACCCTATACAACCCTAAAAGGGGATTGGTCACCTAGCAGGGTGACCACCTATCAGGAGGGGGCTGTGACGTCACCAGCCTGACCTAGCAACTCAGATGCTCCCAGAGGCCTTTGCCCACCTCGGATTTAGGATGACAGAATCAAGTGGCCACCTGGAGGAGCTCTTGGCACCACCCCTAGGGTGGTGATGGACAGGGAGTGGTTACTCCCTATCCATTGTGAAGGAGGAAGGCTGATGGACGGCACTTTCATATACTACAACAATGGAATGCGAATGGCAGACCCCCACCCAAGTAAGTGGAAGAGGTAAGTACCTGGTGTTTCCCAAACCCACAGATAAACTTTGTAAAAGTAACTGTGCAAGACTGGAAGAAACAGAAGATGGCTCCTGACTGAAGAGGACCTGCAGATGAAGGGGACCAAGTCCAGTTCCAGTTGGAGTGTCCAGTTGGGGCAGGAGCCACTATCCACCCTTCAGAAGATGCAGAACCAGATTGACGGTAAAGACCAGCAGCAGAAGGAGAGTTCCAGAAGTGATGCAGTCAATGTCCCCTGTCAGAAAAAGAGTTGCAGTCTGTTAGCGGTGTGGAAAAACCACCAACAAGCCATGGCAAAAGGCATGAGTTGCAGAAGAAAAGTTGTGAGCTGCTGGGGACCAGGAAAGAACAACGGGACTCAACCTTAGGAGGGGAGTCCTAGGTGACCCTCAGCAGTGAGGGGAGCCAGAAGTCAACGATGCAGCCCCCACCGGGTGATTTTGAATTGGTTCATCAAACAGGTGAAATTGGAAATGCTGACCCTACATCAGGTGCTTCTTGTCTGGACAAGTAAGACTGGATGGCTTCTATCAACTTGCAGTATGTGTATTTTAACATTCCCATTCTGAAGTTTCATGGAAAGTATCTCTGGTTCATGGTAGGGACACAGTACTACCAGTTTGCGGTCCTTCCTTTTGGTCATACTTCCGCACCTCGAGTCTTCATAAAGGTGATAACAGTGGTTGCAGCGCATCTCAGAAGGTGGAGAATATCAGTAATTCCTTACCTGGACTATTGGTTGCTAAAAGCCAAGTATCCAGAGTTGGTGCTGCACCATTTGCAGGTGACAATCCGTTTGTTGTTAAACCTGAACTTTTCGTTAAACATGCCCAAGTCACACCTGGAGCACTCTCAGCACCTCCTGTTGATAGGGACAGTACAGGACATAACAATGAATCATGCCTCCACAGAGGATTCAAGACATTCAGGCTATGATTCCGTTGTCTCAGGATGGAGCGGTCATTCCAGTTCTAAAGGTCCTACACCTGCTCAGTCTGTTCGCTTCCTGTATTCAGTTGGTCACTCATGCAAGTTAGCACATGAGGGCTCTCCAGTGGTGCCTCTGCAAGCTGTGGTTTCAACACAACAGAGATCTCAAAGAGTCAATAAGAGTCTCCAGGGACACTGCAGTGGATCTTTAAAGGTGGAGTGTGGACGGCAATCTATCACAAGAGAGGCCGTTTTGCCCACCGTCTCCAGTGATCACAGTAGTAACAGATATTTCCACTCTAGGGTGGGGAGCACATCTGGGAGATCTAGAGATCAAGGGAGTTAGTTCTCTTGAAGAACAGATGTTTTACATCAATATGTTGGAATTACAGGCAAAACATTCGCCATCGTTACCTCAATTCAGGAAGGACCTTAAGATCTTGCTCTTCGACTGAATCTTAAGAACCTACCCCACAACGCCTCGAGACCCTACGGGTGAGTAGCGTGCTTTAAAGAAAATGCTGAATTATTGATACGTCTGGCTCCCAAGGCCTTCATCCCTTCCAATCGCGGTCAGTCGGTTCAAGTCCTGACAGACAACACTACCACGATGTGGTACATCAACAAAGAGAGGAGTAGGGTCGTACCTTCTCTTCAGTGAGGCTCTAGGACTTTGGTCGTGGGCTCAGGACCATCGGATTTGCATAGTAACAAACCATTTGGAAGGAGTCCTCAATATAAATGTGGACAGCCTCAGTCGGCACTTTTCAGCCGACCACGAGTAGGGTCTCCATCTGGAGGTAGTTCTCAATGTCTTCCAGTTGTGGGGTACGCCTCAAATGGACCTGTTTGCCACTTGCAAGAACGTGCACTGCCCATCGTTCTGCAGCCATCAGTGTCTGATGCAGGGAGTGCTGGGGGATGCACTTCACTTAGCCTTGACCAGTCAATTGCTTTATGCGTTTCGCCCAATACCCTTGATACCTGGGGTTTGAAGGAAGATTCGCCAAGACCAAGCCCAATTCATATTAATAGCCCCGGATTGGCCAAGAAGGGTGTGGTACACAGACCTCTTTCAGCTTTCACTGTGCCCTCTGCTCCGTCTCCCTCACAGGATAGATCTCCTCTCACAGTCACAGGGGCAGGTTCTACACCATCAGCTCCAGAGCCTGCACCTACATGCCTGGAGATTAAACAGGGCAATCTGAATTCCTTTTCTCTTCACCCTCAAGTGGTGGACGTTATTTTATCGGACAGGCGACACTCCATCAAAACTGTCTATGCCAGTAGATGGGCCAAGTTTTTTCAAATGGGGTGAGAACAAACATGTTGATCCTCTAAAGGCCCATTTGTCCAGTATTTTACAGTTTGCTCTTTCCTTGGAACAACAAGGCTGTGCAGTTGTGCAGTGAAGAGTTATCTTTCTGCACTTATTTGCATACCTGACCAACCCTCTTTGTTTAAGTCCCCCATAGTTCTAAGGTTTCTTAAGCGTTTGTCTAATATGTTTCTTCCCACTCTATTCATAATGCCTCAGTGGGATTTGAATTTAGTTTTGATGTACCTGATGGGTTTACTGCTTGAACCATTGCATAGTTGCCCATTGAGGCTCCTTACATTTAAAACTGTTTTTCTCATAGTGAACACGTAGGTTAGGCGTGCTAATGAGCTGCAAGCTCTGAGTGTAAAACCCCCGTTTACCACTTTCCATACTAACAAGGTGGTTCTGAGAACCAGGGCGACTTTCCTGCCAAAGATAGTGACTCCATTTCATTTAGGGCAGTCCATCACCATGCCATCCTTTTACCCTCCTCCCCATCCCTCTAAGGAGGAGCAAAGGCTGCACCGTCTGGATCCAAGGAGAGTGTTAATCTTCTATATGGATAGGACGAGGGAGTTTAGGACGGACGATCAGCTCCTAGCTGGCTACATGGGCAAGATGAATGGCAAATCCGTCCACAAAAGAACGCTGTAAAGGTGGGTCATTCTTTGCATTAAAATATGTTAAGCACTGACAAAGACAGTCATTCTACCTGAGCTAAGTCTACTACTCTGCTTTGGCTATAAGTGTACCTGTTGTTGACATCTGCAAGGTGGCAACTTGGGCTTCCCTCCGCACTTTTGCAAAAAATTACTGCCTAAACTCAAAAGTGAGGAGGGACAGCCATGAGGCTAGTTCTGTGCTGCAGGACTTCTTGGTATAGCCAGGAAGGCGTCCACTTCTGAATGGGGGACTGCTTTGGGATTCTATTCAAAAGGTGAAGAATCCACAGGTAGATGTATCCAACAGAAAAACAAGTTACTTACTTTCATCTGGTGGATACAGTATCTGCCTGTGGATTCCTATAATAATATAATCCCTGAAATGAGGATGATTACAATTTATAATATGGCGAGTCAAGTGGTTAGGAGGATAGTGATGAGACATTGGCATTTGGTAAAACATGAACCCATAATAGGGAAAACTCTGTCTCCTTGTCCTCAATTCACGTATCGTAAGGCAAAATCATTACATGATATCCTGGTTCATAGTTATTTACGTGAACAAGATAATACAAACATTGGTTGGTTTAAGCAGCAGAGGGGTTTTCATAAGTGCGGTAGATGTAAAAACAGCAGGAATGTCAAGATGTATAAAACAGTCTTTGGTGAGACTAGAAGAATTAACAAACCCATCTCATGTGTTTCAGATTACTGCATTAATGTATTACAATGCCCCTGTGGTTTACGGTATATTGGCAGCACTATTGGTCCTGTCAAAAAGAGGATTTTGGAACATTACAGGGCCATCAAGAATTATGACACCTCATACCCGGTTGCGAGACTTTGGTCAAAGATGCATAATAGAGATGCTGATTGTTTGGCATACTTTGGAATTGATAGGATTGATAGGAATCCACGTGGAGGGGACAGGGAGAGGCTTCTTAGGATAAGGGAATCAGAATTTATTATCCTTCTTGGTACTAAGACAACGGGGGGCCTCAATGAGGATGTGGAACTTCATGTGCATGTTGGACAAATGTGAGTATTAAATAATGTATTTGTGCACTCTCTCCTTTCCTGATCTCTCCAGTTAGGCGCTCTTGATAATGATTATAACCTGTGACATTCCGATATCAGCAATTTTTATCAGTTTATCATTTAGATATGAAGGGTTCTTATTTCCCGATATGAAGACACTTATATTGTGGGCATTAGCCCTAATTTGTTTGGGCACTAGCCCTAAATTGTTTTTTCATAATTAATTTTTAGTTATGGGGCATCAATAATGGAACATGGTTTGTTGAATCTTTTCATGTTTAATTGATATAACATGGATGATATGGTCTAATTTTTCCTTTATATATAGTATTATTAATTGCACTTAATTTTGTCATTGTATGTCTTTATTTGGGATACATGATATGATTGAGAATTAGAGTGATTAATATTAGAAACATAATTCCAGTAATATACTGGACACTTTAATTTGTTGTTAGCATTTTATTTTAATCTATTTTAATTATTTACTTTGTTGCCCCTTATGGTATATTTGAAATTATCCTGCATAAGGTAGTATTTTCTTTATGTCTATTAATAAGGGGTATATAAGTTTAGGTGGGAAAGTGTACAGGTTTTTTCAATTTGGCCATGATGAAGACACTTCAGTGTTGAAATGCGTTGCCATAGGAGTATATACCTTCCTTTTTTTAATCAGATTGATTTTTTAATTGTTTTTTTAAATAAAGCTTTGTGCTTGAGAAGTTGACATGTTGGGTGCAACTCTCTTTTTCTGCCTTTTAATGAAGTGGCAGATACCTTTTTTATATATATAAATATATGTACACACACAGATGCACACACACACACACACACACACACACACACATATACATACATATACATACATATATATATATTTAGATAGATATATATATATTTTTTTTCACTTAAAAACTAAAGGTTACAAGGACGTTATAGTTAGGCTCACACTTTAAACGTACAAACCCATAGAAATTCACCTGTTATAGTTATAGTTATCTTAAGAAACTATAACTTGTGCCCCCACCATGCACAGTTGTATGTCAAAAAGGTTACTGCAAATATTACATTGTTATTATCAATGATGTTATCAAAGATTTCATGAGTGCCATAATTTGTGGGATGATTAGCAGTGCATGGTGAGGGCGCAAGTTAAGGTTACCTTAGGGCACAAGTTATAGTTACTTGAGATAACTCTAACTATAACAGGTGAATTTCTATGGTTTTGTACATTTAAAATGTGAGCCTAACTATAACGTCCCTGTAACCTTTGCTTTTTTAAGTGAATTCTATGCTTTTTTAAATTCTTCTTCCTAACTATAACATTCCTGTAACCTTTGTTTTTTCAGTGAAATTCTATGTTTGTTTTAAAGCAAAGTCATTTTCATTACTATATGTTAATCCAACCACGTTGCGCATGCCGGCAATTGGCTACTGTGGCCAACCCCTGTAACCACCCAACCTTGTGCCACTCATGACCTTTGACCATGTACAGTGGGGTTGGCCCCCGGGCATGGCTTGGGGCCAACCTCCCTAACCACCCAACCCTGAGAGAGCGTCAGTGGGAGATTGAGAGAGAGAGATGTATTTAGGCTTAGAATGAGATATTTTCAGACAAATTGAAAAGAAAAATGTTTTTGTCAATTAAAACAAGTAAAATCACCTTTCAGTATGTAACTTAAATATCTATAGTTGAAAAGAAACTAAAACAGGATATGACCACAGACTCACCTACACTAGAACCCTTAACCTTTAGTGTGCATTTCTGAGACCTTAAACACTAGGTCAGAGGTGACTCCTTACTGTGCAGTATCCAGACTTAACTATGATATTCAAATCACAGATTTTGAGGGGGAAAAGACTTTGATGCTCTATCACTAGGAATGTTTAACAGTGAAAACACTAGAAAATAAACAGATACACTGCTAAGCTATACTAGAATATGAACCTTCAGCCTACTAAGTGACAGCACAAGACCTTGGCCATTAGGCCAGAAGCGACTCTGTTCTGCTATGCATCCAAATGTAACTATTACATTCTTATCAAACATCTTGCTAGTCTGACTACTTGACGCCATTGTATAGAGAGACCATTGCTATAACAATCTCTTGCTCTCTTCTATCCCTTTATGGGATGGAAGAGAGAGAGAGTGACAGGACCTTGGGTCTAGCCTGAAGGCCCTGTGGTCCTAGCTGGCTCCCCACGTACTGCAGGAGCCGGCATTGCTCCCACAAGCAGGGAGCTGCTTTAAATTGCAGCTCCCTGCTTGTGGGAGAAATGTTTTCATCTGTTTCAGATGAAAACGTCACCTTCTGCAAGTGGGATCTATTTAACAGCTCTCACTTGCAGAAAGTGAAGTGTTTGCTCTGACTGACAGCTCCCGCCAAGTCAGAGCAAACAGCTATGTCCTGTGGGTGGGCAACCCGGGACAAAGCAGGAGCCGGCTCTGGGAGGTGGTGGTCCTCAGGGCCATCTATGAATCCTTGAGGGGGGCAGCACAGCCCCCCACAAACAAAAAATACCCCCAGGAAGATGGCAGTCCCTGGGGCTGCGGGTGGGGCCTCAAGCCCCTCCCACATTGTATTTAATTAGAGCTTCGGGGAGGTGGTGGTCCCTGGGACTGCAAGGGCCATGCGGCCCCCAACACTGTATTGCATCAAAGCGCCGGGGAGGTGGCGATCCCCAGGGATGCAGGGGGCTGAATGGCCCACCTGCATTGTATTGCATCAGAGTACTGCAGGGGTACCCCGCAGTGTATTTCATCAGAGCTCGAGGGAGCTAACTAGAAAGACAAATAAGATTGCCTTATTTTTCATATAGGCTGTCTTATTTGTCTTTCTAGTTAGACACTACCCTGTCCCTTGTTGATGTTTAAGGGTCACTCTCCTCTGGTTGAGGGATTTCTAACACTTATTCAAGGTCTGGTAACAAGAGGCTGTATTCAGGTGATCATAGTTTTTGTTTTTTGCGGACGTCCTCCCTGATGAACTTGCTTCCTCTTAATGATTCTTAACAGATAATGATGTCTGTGCTGTTTATGCCAACACACTCCTATCTGGGCCCACACAACATTTCACTGCTTTAATCCTGTCCAACCTTATGCTTGCATCGATACCTCTGCAGTCTCTGCTTCCCGCGTGTTTCCTGCTCCTGGTTGGCCAACTGTATCCTCCTTTATCTCTGTGGGTGTCATTCTGCAGACTTTCTGCTTCAAGGACTTTCCAAGCATCCTGCTGTTGCGGCCCACATAGCCATCAATGTATTTAAAACATGCCTTCGGTCTGTTTTTGAACGCTGCAGCACTGTACCTCGTCTCCTGAACTCTTGGTCATGATCTTCATCTCATATGCTCTGCCTCGCATACCTTATTGTTTCTTTCATATCCGTTTTGCTGGAGGGTCATCCTTTTTGCCCAGAGGTAACAGAGCCAATATGGTAGGAGCCTTAGTAGAAGCTAGATTGGACCTTTGAAAGGTCCTGATGGGTGGAGCCACCAAGAACCAGCTTCCAGCTTTTTAACCTTCAAGTACTGTAGAACATGACTGCTGGGATAGTAACTGACAATACCCACTGCACCCCAACTCCCCCAGACGTAGACGTCAGCATTAGTGGCCAATCAGTGCCAGTCAGATTCAAACAAGGCACTACATGTACATTCTCCTCACTACTTTAAAACCAGGAATATTCCCTACTAACTGCCCAGATGTGTTTTTTTGACTGGTAAAACACTGCTCATGATACCTGCAGTAATTGAAACTAGACCATGAGACAGATGGTTCGAGTCTCGGCGTCAACACAACATCCAGGGATTCAGGGCAAATCACTTAGGGCCAGATGTACAAAGCATGTTTCTAGTCGCAAACGGGCCGATTTGAAGAATCGGGCCGTTAGCGACTAGAAAAATGCTTTTTGGGATGTACAAAGCCAAACTGCGTTTCGGTAACAAATCGCAATTTGGGTTTTGCTATTCGGTATTAGGAAGGGGCGTGTCCAGGGCGTTCCTTCCTACTACTGTATCTAAATGGTATGTATGATTGTTTTGTGACCGTGAATGCGGTCACAAAACAATCGCAGTTAGCACCAATTTAAAATTGGTGCTAACCCATTTACAAAGGTGAAGGGATCCCTAAGGGACCCCTACCCCTTTGTGAATGCATGCGAAAACGTTTTTTAAGAGCAAGCAGTGATCCCACGGACCACTGCCTACTCTTTTTAAACGCAGCCCGTTTTCCTTTAAGGAAAACGGGCATCTTTTAAACAAAAATATTGCTTTATTTAAAAGCAATCACAGACATGGTGGTCTGGTGACACCAGCAGCCCACCATCCCTGTGATGTTAGCGATACCCGGTAGGTCGCAAATTGCGACCTACCTCATTGATATTAATGAGGCAGGTCTATTTGCGACCCACAGGAATCACATGGAATTCCTTACATTTGGAATTACGATTCCCTAATTGCGATTCTCAAGGAATCGCAATTAGGGAATCGCAATGCCAAATATTCATACATGTCGCCCTTAATCTCCTCGTGGCTAACAAAAAACTGTGAATGTGCCCTTATGTAATGTTACGGGTGCTAATGTAAAACACTCCAGTAACACAATATCATGGTCAAATTAGAGAGAAGCTAAGGGCCAGATGTAGCAAAGGGTTTGCGCCTCGCAAACAGCGAAAAACGCCCTTTGCGAGGCGCAAAAGCCTCTTTGCTATGCAGAAATGCATTTTGCGAGTCGGATCCGACTCGCAAAATGCATTTCCAACGCGCAAATAGGAAGGGGTGTTCCATTCCTATTTGCGACTCGCAATGCTATTCAATTTCATTTGCGACCGCGAAAGAGGTCGCAAATGAAATCGCAGTTACCATCCACTTGAAGTGGATGGTAACCCAGTCGCAAATAGGAAGGGGTCCCCATGGGACCCCTTCCCCTTTGTGTCTGGAAAAAAAAAATATTTTTTCACAGCAGGCAGTGGTCCAATGGACCACTAACTGCCCTGAAAAAAACCGAAACAAAAGGTTTCGGTTATTTTTCTAAGTGCAGCTCATTTTCCTTTAAGGAAAACCGGCTGCAGGTAGAAAAAAAAACTGCTTTATTAAAAAGCAGTCACTGACATGGTGGTCTGCTGTCTCCAGCAGGCCACCATCCCCGTGAGTGCCCATACTCGCAATGGGGTCGCAAACTGCGACCCACCTCATTAATATTAATGAGGTGGGTCTTTGCTACCCCATTGCGAGTTGCAGAAGGTGTCTGAGACACCTTTCTGCATAGCAAATTGCGACTTGCAATTTGCGAGTCGCACGGACTCGCAAATTGCAAGTCGCAATTTGCTACTTTGCTACATCTGGCCCTAAGTGTGGTAAGTATAAATGTACTACTCTTAAGTACACAACTATGTAGACCGAAGATATATATATATATATATATATATATATATATATATATATATATATATATATATATATATATATATATACATACTGTGAAAGTGCATATCTATGGAGTTAAGTAAAGTACACCCATACTTACCTATATATACTTACATTGTTGATATTTTGGCCACACTGGTTTGGCAGCACGACATTCTGGAAATGATAAAAGGGTGGAATACCCTAGAAGAATAGTTATCTTTGCCTCCCATCTAACATAAAGCGACGGTGGCCTAGGATAAATCAGGCAGCACCTGCTACCTTTAGCAGGTCATTCTTGGCACATTGTGCTTGCCCCTGATGGTGACGGTGGTCCTGTGGGATCTGTTTTGGTGACCGCTCCTGGCATGTATGATCTCAAAAGCTCACACAAATGGGGATATCATGAATAAAGCATCTACATCTGCGATTATACTTGTACACTGACCATACTTCTGCTGAACTGTTTTTCGATCTTCCCAGTCGAGCTCGAATCGCCCATTCTCCGGGATGTAGTTTGGATGCATGACAGAGCCAAAGCGGTTAGTGTGGGTCAGTCCAAGGGCATGCCCGATCTCATGCACGGCGACCTGAATAAATAGACATTGCTTTAGAAGGCAACCAGGCATGATGGAAAAAGAAACACTGATGCAGGTTGCAAGCATTAGTCATACTAGCATTAATAAACGGTACAAAAGCCCCATAGAACATCAATAAACCGCAAGACAGACACACACTCAGGCACCTATGTTATGTTTATAGTTTCTGACACCAAAGTGCTACAATGCCAACAAATATGTAGTATACAATGTGCTGAATAAATTCTAGGTACAGGGTACGTAGAAACCACAGGAGACAAGATTTGGGGTGCGAGGGGTTAAAGTTCTGCATGCCAGAACAATCTATGCCTGCCATTCCATTCACTCTATGCCTGTCTAAGTGGATTAAAGGGAGCGGTGGTTGGGCTGTGGCAAGAAGGAAGTAGCGGTAGCATCAGTAATCTCTACAAACAGGACAGAGTAGTTAAAGCTTGCCTGCATACTCTTGTTCTGACTCCTAATGCCCTGGTCCACCCAGGTTGTACATAAACAAAGTCTTGGAACCTTTGGTCTTTAAGAGACTTGTCACTTAACAACTCACAATTGTTTAGGTACCTTCCAGCCTAGTTCCCATGCTCTACACTTAACTGAAACAGCTCTCATCCATGTTTGCAGTTACTACACTTTAGAAAACCACAACCGTCCATCAGTCAAACTTAACCTACTCATCCTTGAGCTGCATTCGACAAAGTCATGCAACCTAATTGGTCGGGGACATTATTTCCTCATTTGTCTTCCCACGATGTCTCTGAGGAAGATACCCAAATCATCTCCCGCCCAACTCTGACCCTCACCCACACCATATAAATGGACCCACAATGTCTGATGTTTAACTCGTCAAAAATGGAATTTAGAATTTCGAGTAAGATCCATGTGCTGTGGTTGTATAATGGAACCACGCATGCTGGAACAAACGTGTTTGGAACCATGACCGTGTTGTTTTCATGCATGCCATTACCACGCATGCCTTTCCAACAAATTTTCATTCTAAAAGCATGCCTAGTAAAGGTATGCGTGGAAACGGCATGCAAAACAGTGTGCGTGGTTCTATCATACCACCCGCCATCCACCCTGAGGCCCAAAACAATGCCCAGCCCTAATACCTAAACTACCTTGACCCCCAACCTGCCCTGAGCCCTAAAAAAAACTATCCCAACCCTGCTCACCCCACCCCATAAACTAAAGTATGCTGACCCAACCACCCGCCCCAAACTTTAAAAAAAACTACCCAACCCGCCCACCCCTGCCCCATAAAAAGAAAACTAACATGATACCCTCCCTAAACCCCAAAAACAGAAAACATCCTGACCCCCCCTTAAAGGTAAACTACCCAGACTCCACAGCCACCCTGAGCCCTAAAGAAAAAACACCCCAACACCCCACCCCTAAAACCTAAACTACCCTGACACCCCCCCACCAGCCCAGAGCCAATAATAAGGAAACTACTCCAAACGCCCCCACCCACCGAAGCCCTTAAAAAGAAACTATACCAAACCCCCACCCTAGCCCCTAAAAACGAAAGTACCCCGACCTCCCCACCCACCCTGAGCAGTAAAAAAAAACGACTCTGCCCCCCACCCCTGTCCTTAAAATCTAAAGCTAAAGTAGCCCAACATCCACCACCCCAAGCCCTAAATCCACCCCACCGCTAAAAACTACCCACCAACCCTGCCCCAACTTGACTTACCTCACCGTGTCCTCTCCCGATCCTTCCTCCTCTTCTCTCCTCCTCCCTTCCTTAAAGCTTCCCCCACCTCTTTAAAAATAAACTACACCACCCCCACCCTAAATAAAAAATATACGCCAACCCCCTCACTCCCAACCCTAAAAAACAAAATAGCCCACCCCACCACCCTAAGCCCTTAAAAAAATACCCAAACTCCCCACCCCAGTCCCTTAAAAAGAAAATAAACCAACCCTAAGCCCTTAATCCACCCCCTGCCCCAGCCCCACTAACCTCACTGTGTCCTCCCCGTCTTCACCTGAACAAAGCATGACTTTTTCTGTGCATTAACCACACATATGTGTAGTTCAGAACATGCGTGGTTAAGGCACAGAAAAAGACATGCGTTGTTTAGGCAAGCGCGGTTACGCTTGCATGGGAGAGTCCGCGTTGTTTACAATGCATGGTTGAGAGCGGTTCCTGTGTGGTGCACAGACTCTAAGTTGGAGTTATCACACCTGTGCCAGGCCTGGCCTACCTTTATGGTGCAAAGGCAGAGAGCTACCCGTTGTCATTGTGAAGTGGATGGCTGACACAATGGAAAGTCTCTTGACACCTGGGATGTACTGATCCCCCTTTGCTCTGGACATTCAGAGACCAAGGACTGCTTGCAATATGGTGTCTGCAGCAGATCCCAAGACAATGCCCCTGGTTGACTGATGAGGAGAGCCAAGGAGCCACCAGACGTGGGGCCAGGAGAGGCCTCTGGTTATGTATGGGAGCAGTGTAAAGCTGCTGTTTCTCAAGCACCTGAATCATTCATGTATCCCTTCCTGCTGAGGATGGGAGTGGCCTGTGCACCCTCTGTTTGGTGGCGATGAGCAGCTCAGGGTGGAAAGTCGACCTAAAATAGTGAATGCACACAATGTATCTCAGACTAGTGAGGAGGTGGCACCACCTCATGAGACTGTAGGCACATACCTTGCTTTTGCCATAGTATGCTTGTAGAGCAAGTTGTATAACTGAGAGGAGAAAGGGCCTAATGGAGGGCTACCCGTAATGTGGAGGTAAAGGGCTCTATAATGTGAAGCAGAACGGATATAGGGAGCAAGGCTCTACTTGTTTTATGACCCTTAGAATGAAGCCTGGTACCAACCTCATGGACTATGTGGTAGACATCGCAAATTTCCAGCTATCTCAGAGCCTGCCTTGGGACTTTAAAGGGGCAGGAACTTGCTAACAATAAATCTCAGCCCTTTAACATAAAACAAAAGTATTCTATAGTGCATGTTCAGTGCGCAGATGTTCACTTCACACTTATCTCACAGGCCATGTATAATGGGTCTTGTCTGTGCTGGATGTTCTGGATCTGAATTAGGATTTTTGGAACCTATGCAGAGTGGAATGGGCTGCTATATACAGCGCACAGGCAGGGAAATGCTAAACAATATGACTGTTCTAGGGAGCAACATACTGTTGATCTTGGACTGACCGGCCTGCATCTTGTAGAACTGGGCAGGCCTAAATGCAATTTAAAAAACAAAACGTCCCTACTTTGGGACTGGGTGAAAAAGCAAGCTTGTAAGGCCTGGTGCTAAGTTCAGGATGAAACTGACCACTGTCAGCTATCTATTTATTTTTTTAAAGCATATTTTATCATTTCTACATACAACAAAACATTCCCAACTTGGGAAGGAAGATAGGTAGGTCTCATTACGTGTTTACATTGTTAATCATTCTTGGTTACACAGTTTAAACAGTTGCCCCTCTTCTTCTCTTTCCCCCACCCACCCTTCCCTCTGCACCTTCTAAATGTGTGTTCAGCTATCATGGATGAGCGCTGCCATAAGACTAGTAGTCAGTTCACCCATAGTACTTGCCATTTATCGATATTCTGGCCAACTAAGAGTCGTTTGAGCACGGTTTTATACAGTATAGTCGATTGTGCTCCTTGTGGGGGAAGTTGTTGTTTCTTCAACTCTCAGTAGTGTTTTAGTAAGTATGGGCAAGAAGGGTATCGTGGGTCTCATGTCCCCTCTCGCTGCCTGTCTACCCGCCAAACACTGAGTGTACCATTGGAGTTGAGCGGCTAAGTAATATGACTCGAAGTCAGGCATTGCCAGACCTCCTTCTTTGGACGGCCGCTTTAGGGTAGTAAAGGCCACCTTGTGTCGACTGTTCCCCCATATGAAGGACCCCTGTGTGGCATTTAGTGCCACAAAAGAGCCGTGGGATCCAGAGAGGGAGTGTTCCAAATAGGTAGAGGAACCCAGGGAGCACCACCATCTTCAGCAGTGCTATCCACCCATACACCATTAGCGGGAGTGTTTTCCAGAACTCTATGTGGGTCTTCAGTTTTCTCACTGTCAGCTCTAGATTTCCCTCAAAGATGTCTGGCGTATTGTGATATATTTTTACTCCCAGGTAGCTTAGGCATCTAGGTTCCCATTGCAACTCATTGAGTACTGCAGGTGGCTGTGTCTCAGGCCCAGTAGGGAAAAGGCTCGTCTTCTGCCAGTTAACCCTTAAACCAGACACCTTTCCAAAATGACACAGTAATGTTTTCCCCCGTCTAATTAACCATGAGTGTCTCTTAGGAATAGCAAGACATCAACCGCATATAGCATTATGCTTGCGCTATCCCCCCGTCTGGACTCCTCTGTAATGAGTGCCTGCTCGAGCCAGGCTTGCTAGTGGTTCCATTGCTATGGCCAACAGAAGGGGGGAGACGGGGCACCCCTGCCTGGTTCTTCTCTGTACCGCATACCTCTCTGAGTATGTGTGCCCAGTACGGACCCGGGCTGTTGGGGCTGTGTATAGTAGTTTCGTCCATCGCACAAATCCCGATCCTAGACCCACACAGAGCATAACTCCAAACAGGTAGTCCCATTCTAGGCTGTCAAAAGCTTTCTCTATATCTACTGTCAATACGACTGCCTCCTCCCGCCCCTGGCTGTTCACTTCCATTATATTCAGCATTCTTTGTATATTTTGTTCTGTGTTACGATGCTGGATAATGCCTGCTTGGTTAGGATGTATGATTTGTGGTAGTGGAGAGAGGAGTCAGGTGGCAAGGATTTTGCTTAGTATCTTATAGTTCGTATTTAGCATAGAGAGTTATCTATATGCCGTCACATCTGTTGCTCGCCTCCCTGGTTTCAAGAGCGGTATTACTATAGCTTCTCATGTGGTGTTTGGGAGATTCCCTGACTGCCCAGCAGCTTTACAGACATCCAATAGCCAGGGAACTATCTCTGTAGTGCATGTAGCATAAAATTCTATTGGTATCCCATCTGATCCCGAAGTCTTGCCTTTTGCAAGCTCTTTAATTGCTGCCTGGATTTCCCGCACAGAAATATCTGTGCCCAGAGCGTCTGCTTCGTCAACTGTCACCCTGGGGAGATCTACATCTACCAGATATTCCTGCACCGTGGTGTTGTCTAATTGTATTTTACTAGTATATACTATTGTATAGTGTGCTAGGAAGTGGTTGTTAATTTCCTCTTGGGTATATAGAGGTTTCCCCTTTTCAGTATGTACTTCCACTATGGGCATTCCCCATTTTGTTGGGTTGGCCAGCCATGCTAATAGGCAGCTGGGGCAGTCACCTTCTGCATGGGATTTTTCAACGTAGGCCCTATAATACTAAGAACGGAGCCTCTCAGTCTGTGTTGCCACCTTCTCTCTAGCCTCCCTCAGCTCTGCCTGTACCCCTGGGTGCTCATGGCACCTTTGCTTTACCCCCCTCAGGTTGTTCTCCACTTCCCTGAGTTCCTGCAGTAATGTGTTCCGAATTCTCTGTGCTGCAGATAAACAGTGTCCTCTGAGAACTACCTTAAATGCATCCCGCTCTATTTGGGGTGAAGTTGTGGTCCCCGCATTGTAGGTGAAATAGGAGCAAATTTTCTCTTTAAGGGCGGTCTGGAATGGTGGGTTCTCTAATGTCTCAGGTAATAGTTTCCGAGTGGGAATTCGGGCCACTGCTCGGCTCCAGCTGAGGTGCGTTAATACTGGGTTGTGGTCTGATAGGGTTCGAGAGAGATATTCAGTGCCCTGTACTTGAGGTAGTATGTTAGTAGTATATAAGAACATGTCAAGTGGCACATGTAATTCATGCATGTGAGAGAAATAAGAGTACTCCCGGGCATGGGGGTATTTGTGTCTCCAGGAATCCGCAAGCGCCCAGTGCTATTGCCATTCCATTAGCCCTCAAGCTACACAGTGTGTGGGTAAGTCAACGAGCAGGGGTGTGACGTACCCAGGTGAGGGTCTGCTATGCAATTAAAGTCTCTCCCGATAATTGTATCATGCATTAGGTAAGAAGACAGCTTGGTGGAGGATTTTGCCAGGAATGAGAGTTTGGCCCATATATATTTATGATAGAGATGTCTCGCCCGTTGAGTTTTCCCATGACTGCCACATATCTGCCCTCAGGGTCCACAACTGAGCTATAATGTTGGAATGGTACACCCGCCCCGACCCAGATCAGTACCCCCCTCCCCAACAAAGGCCGAGCATGTGGTATAATACACTTGTCCCCTCCACCGCCACTGCAGCACCGTCCCCTCCTTGGCCATCATATACGTTTCTTGAAGGAGGGCTTTGTGGACTCCTCCGCATTTTAGATACGCAAATATTTTGTATCTTTTTGCTAAGGAGTGTATTCCCTGGACATCACAGGAGATCATTTTGTAGTTAGTCTCAGGTGCCATATCGATATAGAAGCCTGTTTGGGTACCTTCTCTGTCCTCGCCTCTAGTATACCTGAGAGTGAAGTCCAACACATAGATCCAGTGATCCCCCAACTAATAAGAACTCCCAACTCCCCTTCCCCTGGATAAGAAGAATAACCCCTCCCATCCAAACTCTTACGTAACAGATAATCGTAACTTTCATGTAGGGGAGACTTGATGTAGTTGCGCCCACGGCCAAGCACTCAAGCACCCATCCGCCCTTCCATTTAGCTGGAGTGCTATTTTTAGTGGTGAGGTATTATACGTCATGCATCATCTTAGGAATTATTCTATTAAGTATAGCAGTACACAGTTTTCTCCTAGTAGGCCGGGGCGGGACCGTGCTGTGTGCATCTGGCCTTCATTACTGGGCCCAGCTCTTGGTTG
Organism: Pleurodeles waltl; assembly: GCF_031143425.1. NCBI lineage: Eukaryota > Metazoa > Chordata > Amphibia > Caudata > Salamandridae > Pleurodeles > Pleurodeles waltl. Next base: position 943,275,566 of record NC_090446.1, read on the forward strand.
TAGGTCAATCCACGACCAAAGTTCTTGAGAAGTTGTAAAGAATCATGTCCCCTCCGGGGAGATCACCCATAAACGTGCAGCCTTTTCTTTGCATCCATAAAGGCGCCCTTTGCCGCTGAACCTCACAGGAGAAGTCAGGGAAGATCATAATTCTACGGTTCTCAAAGGTGATGGTGCCCAGCTCTCTGGCCTGTTTCAGGATGTGGTCTCGATCCTTGTAAAATGACAGACGGGCCACCACAGGCCTGGGGGGCATCCCCGGAGGCAATGATCTGACCGGGACATGGTGTGCTCTTCCCAGTGCAAAAAAAGGCAGATAGGCCCGTTGGTGCTATCTCGGCCCGTTGGTGCTATCTCGGCGCGCAACAATCCTTCTAGGAATGTGACCATGTTGCCCCCCTGCAGTCATTCAGGGAGTCCAGCTATTCGGAGATTGTTGAGCTACGATTTGTTTTCTGCGTCGTCAGCTTTGGCCTCTAATGCTTTCATGCGCATTTCCTGCGTGGCGAGTTGAGCACGGGCAGCTGTCAGCTCTTAGGTGACCTCCGACATAGCTCCCTCGTTGGTGGCAACTCTTTTAGCCAGGCGTCTATGGTTATCTCGCAACAACCTAGATCTGAGCTCAGAGAATCTATTTTAGTTTCTAAGGCTTCGTCTGAGGCCAAAATTGCCTGCAAAATGTCAAGGAGTGACAGGGGTGGTCACTGAGTCCATGTTTTCTGTAGTGGCTTCATCTGTTTTGTCCCAGGGAGTGCCTTACAGGACATGCCGTTAGTTTCCATTGCGAGCCTGCAGGAATACTTGCCCATGCTCTTGGAATGTTAATGAGGAACTGCCCTAAACTTTCAGCAGGTTTCCATCCCCAAGTTAAGGGTTAGCGTTAGTCCAAAGGATGTGGCTTCTTTACCTGCTGTCCAGTAGGCCTCCGGTGAACTCCCTTGTGGTTATCAGGCCTCTTGTGTTCACCTTAACCGCCTTCCTTTGCCTCACAGCTGGCGAGGTTCAGGGTGGTGCACCAGTGTGCCTCGTCCTGATATGGTCTAGGCCTCTAGGTGTGTGGGGGCACCTGGCTCAGCTTCTAGTGACTCCCCCGACTGCATTGTGGCGCAGTCTGTGTCTCCCATGCTGCCAAACAGCACTAGTGCTTCTGAGTAGTAAATTCTGTGTTACATTGTTGCCGCTCATCCGTCCCAGGACTTTATTATTTACCCCGGTAGCTGCTCAGACATCACCCCACTCACATGCGGATCCTCAAATTCAGCTGCACCCCTCCGCCCGGTCCTCAGTTTGCGCTCCCCTTGACCCAGCACCCAGGTCGAATAGAGCGACGCTGCTACTGCCGCACAGCCTTCGCTCTTCTGTTAGCCGTATACTGGTGCATGTCACTCACCGCTCTGGTGCCAGCGGATGTTTTCCTCTGATGGCCTCTGTTCTAGTGGGCAGCCGGCAGCCCTTCTAGGCCTCTAAGTATGTGGATGCACCTGGCTCGGATTCCAGTGATTCCCATGGCTGAATTGTAGCTCAGTCTGAGTCTCCCGTTCAGCAAGATAGCTCTAATGCTACTGTGTAGTAAGTCCAGTGCCGCTGCATCACGTCTCAACCCTCCCGGGGTTTTAGCAGTTACTCCGATAGCTGCTCAGGTACCCCCCTTCACATGCAGCATCACAAAGTCAGCTGTGCCTCCTCACCAGGCCCTCGTTTGTGCTCCACTCATCCAGGCAGCCCATCCCGGATGGGGCATTGTCCTTGCTGCTGGGGTCTCTGCTATCACCGCATAGCCTTCGCCCTTCTGTTGGACATATCTAGGTTCATGTCATTGACCGCTCCTTTACCAGGGGGTGTACTCTTCTGGCGGTCTATGTTCTCATGGGCGTCCGCTAGCCCTCGTCTGTCTGGCCTGACCATAGCAGGCTGCCTCCCGGTGTCCGCCGTCTGCAGTCCTGAGCTGCACCGCACCGATTTGGATCGGGCCTACCTCCTGAGTTGGTGGGCGGCAAGAGCAAGCACAACTCATATGGCTCCACTCAACCCGGAGGTCTTTTGCTGCCCGTGCTCCGTGCAGCCGCCATTTTGGAAGGGTCATTGCCACCTCAGCATAAGTGTGCTTTTCCTCTCTGTTTGCTATGAATCAGCAGTTGTCGCCCTCCGGTTGGCTCCCCCGAACTTTATTTGGAGAGCGTTAGTACATTGGGGGCCAATATTATGCAGGATAGGGGACGGGTGGGGCCCAGGCCTCCACAGCTCTTAGGCATGCGTCCTATGCCATTTGCGGCAAGTCACGCCCCCCCGTTGGCTACCTAATGTGTGATAAATGGAAGTGCAAGGCTGCCCCTGGCTACCTAAGGGTCCACTTATGTCTGGCAGCACCAAGAAAATTATGCAAATCCAAGATTACTTAGAGAAACCTCCTCGTGGGTTTTCAATAGCACCCCTTTAGGGTGACATGCATACCTTTCACATGAGCAGTGACATAACTGAGCAGCTGTGTGGTAGGTGGAAAAAATTAAGAAACAGTGTCAGAAGGGATAATATAAGAACATGAAAACTCAAGAAAGGCATTGAAGGGAATGACATATTGCAATGTGTAATGGATCTCTTTAGAGTGGTGCTCAAAAAGGCTCTTTCCTGTGGTAATTGAAAGACTGCACAGAGTTGGTAAGCATCCAAATAAATTGACTAATAGGCCGAGAGGTATACTGGTAATACTGTACTCATATTGACTCAAAGAAAAGCTTACAAGAGGGGAGAGATGCAGAACTGCATCCAACTGAGAAGGACTGAACTTGTGTCCGTATGGTGCACTGGGAGTACATTAGGCGTTTAATTATCCATGAGTACCATGAAGCTTGTATGAAGCTTGAACAGTGGGCCTGACCCCGTGGGAGGTGTGCAGGCTTTCTGACAAGGATCATCCAATGAAGATTATGGCTTCCACCACAAGAAAAAAAGTAAGGGATGGCAATATTGATTCCTAAGCAGATTCCAGTATTGACAATAGAGAACAAAAATCATCCCATGGGACTTAATCATGTTGGAAATACAGAAAGAAGAACGATGCTGACTAAAGTTTATGTCCCTAATCCAAGGTAAAATGAATATTTACAGGAGCTCCTGAATAAACTCTCTAATTGTGGAGGTGAACAGATAATTCTAGATGGGGACTTCAATTTAGTATTACATGGAAAAGGGGTTGGTCTGGAAAAACATTTGAGAGCAGTGGAGCACCCAGAAAAATATTAAAGTCTGGGATGAGCAATCTTGGGTTCCAGAAGGAGGTTTCATGACAATGTGAGAGACTACAGCTAGTTCTACAATGTAGATAGGGAATACACAAGTAAAGACTACATACTTGTGGCAAAGCTTAAACTCTGGGAGTCTCAAGAGGCATGCATTGATGGCATCTCATCTTCGACCATGCATGTGATGGATGAGAAGAGGAATTAGATGTAAGAAGTCATGGTCCTAGGGGTAGACATGTTATTAGGTTTGTATGACGGAGCCATGCATGTGTTTAGCATGCATGACTTTACAACACGCGCAATACAACAAATGCGTCATTACCGCATGTTCTTTTACCATGCAAGTCATTACAGCAACTTGCCTTAGGGAAGCGCTGGATTTTGGAATAGTATAATTTACTATTTCTGCTCGAATGTGTGCAACAGTAGGGAAGGTGTTGGACTTAAAATCCAGCACTAGTCCAACAGCGCATTCCCTAAAAGCAAGTCGTTGTTACGACTTGTGTGGTAAAGGAGCATGTGGTAATGATGCGTTTGTTATATTGCCTGTGTTGGAAAGGCACTGTGTGGTTCCGGCTGCGTGGTAAAGGCGGTTTCCAGTTATTAGGGTTTCCTCAAGGCCCTAAGTTCAGAGCTGAAATTAAGTTGGCACCAATGAGTCCATGGAAATAAAGGCAGAAGGAGAAACATCTAGAGCTACTAATTGGAATACGCTGAAAGCAATCGATAAGGGTCCTTCACTAGTCATTTTCACACAAAAGAAAAGATTGAGAACATGCACAGATGTCACAAAAAGCCTTTGGAAGACCTGTTTCCTTCCAGATAGCTGCTACGTGAGTTTCTACCTCCATGTTAAAGGCTAACATAATGCTAAAACCAAAAATAGGGAACAAATCCTCGACAATACATTCCCTGTCATCTGATTCGCTTGATAAACATGGATGCCACAATATTTTTTTAAATTCTGGTGAAGCAACTTGATCAAATGTATCCTCTTGACAGACTGAATTTGGCTTTGTGTGAGTCATAAGACACATAGGTGATCATTACAACATTCGCAGTAAATGCCGCTTACCGCCGTGCAGAAGACCGCCAACACACCGCCGCGGCCGCGGAAATCCGCCACAGCTATTATGACCCACAGCTCGGAATCCGCCAAAATTCAGACACCCACACAATTCCGCCACACCAAAGGTCAGGGATAAACTGGCAAAAGCAAAACCTCCACCGTCACGCCAACAGAAATATGCCCACACTATCACGACACACGAATCCACGCTCAAAATACACACACGTTTACAAAACACAGCCACATTTGACAATTCAAAATACACACACCTGATACACATACACACACGCCACTCCCACACACCCATTACAATATAAAACACACACCCACATCACCCACAAACCCCTACAACCACAATTACCGAAAGAGGGCCAGAGAGAGACACCACAAACAACTACCAAGCATCCACAGGCACACAATACCATCACCCACATAACTTCCACGCACCTCACACAACACACCACTAAATATCACCCCACTTATCACTACACACACCACCCCACACATCACCCACACCACCCCATGGCACGGTAAAGACACCCCAGTTTCTCTGAGGAGGAGCTCAGGGTCATGATGGAGGAAATCGTCCGGGTAGAGCCACAGCTATTCGGATCACAGGTGCAGCACACCTCCATAGCTAGGAAGATGGAGTTAGGGTGCAGAATAGTGGACAGGGTTAAGTGGGACAGCACCCAAGAAATAGGGATGACATCAGGAAGAGGTGGAACAACCTACGGGGGAAGGTGCGTTCTGTGGTCTCAAGACACCACCTTGAGGTTCAGCGGATTGGCGGCAGACCCCCACCTCCTCCCCCACAACTAACAACATGGGAGGAGCAGGTCTTGGCGATTCTGCATCCGGAGGGCCTCGCGGGAGACGATGGAAGAATGGACTCTGGTAAATCTTAACTATTACATCCCCCACCCTACCTGCATGCCATCCCATACCCTCACCCTCACCCCCATCACTCCAACTCCTCACAAATGTCCCAACATCACAAACCACACATCCTAACACCAAGCCCTGCATGCAACAACAAAGCATGGACACCCATCACTAAAGCATGGCCACTGCACATACCCATACACTCCCCTAAACCACCATCACACACAAGGTCCCACACAGGAATGCAAGCACTGGGGTACACGGTCACCCACCTATTGCACACTATGGCACACACAGATGTAATAAACATCCTTTTATACCCCTGCAGGACCCCTACCCAATGTCACCGGACAGGAGGGTCCATACATGTCCACACCACCAACAGAAGAGGCCCACAGTGGTGACAGCAGCTCTGTCCAACTGGATCTAGATGACCAGCCCGGCCCATCGGGGACCTCGGGACAGTCGGTTCCCCTGACACAGTCACAGCCCACTACAGAGCTTCCCCCCTCTGGAAACACCAGCACAGCACCCACCCGGCAGGCCCATACCTCTGTCCCCAGGACACGTCAATCAGCAGTGTGTCCACCACTACAGGAAACCCTGGCTATCCCACCACCCCACCAACAACAGGGACCTGGGGGCAGTGGTAGCGGGCACACAGTCCAGGGGACGGAGACCCAGGAACACAGGGGAACTGGGAGGGCTGCTGTGCGACAGGGGGAGGGCAGGCCAAGGGAACCCACTCTCCACGAAGCCCTCTCCAACATCATGGGAGCCTACCACCACTCCCAAGAGACGATGGCAACAGTACTGGCCAAGTTTCAGGAGACCCAGTGCCTGCAGGAGGAACAGTATTTGGGCTTCAGGGAGGAACTCAGATCCATCAATTCCACCCTGGGCACCATCGTAGGGGTGCTGAAGGAAGTACTCAACATCAGGAGGGACACTGTGGCACAACAAGGGGCCCCTGACACTAGCCTGGACGATGAGCTGCCCACCACCTCCGCCGGTGCTAGTGGACAGGAGGCACCGCCACAGGAGCACCACACCAGCACCCCACCCCCTGCAGAGGGAGAACCACCCCGCAAACAGTCCCTGAGATCCAGGACAAAGACAGAGAACGATGCCAAGACCCCCGCCAAGAAATGAGACCACCCTGAATGTCATCCTTCTGTCCCACTTTGTCACCCTGTCCATCCTCAAACTGCCCCAGCTCCACTTCCTATGCCCATTTGGGCAATGCACCTGTGAGACTAATAGACTGGACTCTGCCATGGACATTCCTCCACCGTCACCCCTCACCATTTTACAACCCCCTCCAATATTGAGCACTTGAATAAACACCCTTGAAGCACAAAACAATCTGGAGTCAGTCTGTGATTTCGAAATAGTGTATTAGCAATTACAGTGTCAAACTGCTCTTTCAAATTTAATGTCAACATACCTATGTCACACAGCTCTAGTCCATGAGGAAACAAAGCAGATGTCACGCTGTGGGACCCACATCTGTGAAATCGTAAGGGAAAGTGACAACTCAGTGACCATACACTGGGTGAAAACGACAGACAGTAGAGAGGTACTAGTGTTAAAGTACATGTAGTAGGCAGGTTTGTATTCTTACCTGTGTCTCACTGGAAATATTGCAGGATCACCGAGTTCCTGTTGTCGATGTCCTCTTCTTCTGCTTCCTCGTCTTCACTGTCCACAGGCTCCACAGCTGCAACAACACCGCCATCTGGACCATCCTCCTGCAGAAAAGGCACCTGTCGTCGCAAAGCTAATTTGTGAAGCATACAGCAGGCCACGATGATTTCGCACACCTTCTTTGGTGAGTAGAATAGGGATCCACCTGTCATATGGAGGCACCTAAACCTGGACTTCAGGAAGCCGAAGGTCCGCTCTATTATCCGCCGAGTTCGCCCATGGGCCTCATTGTAGCATTCTTCTGCCCTTGTCCTGGGATTCCTCACTGGGGTCAGTAGCCATGACAGGTTGGGGTAACCAGAGTCACCTGCAAATGGCGAGGGACAACTGTTAGACACACACTAACCTGTAGGGATATCCCCAGACCCAGACAACCATTCCCACTGACTTGCTTCCAGGTGCTCACCTAATAGCCACACACGGTGCCTCTGGAGTTGACCCATCACATAAGGGATGCTGCTATTCCGCAGGATGTAAGTGTCATGCACTGAGCCATGGAATTTGGCATTAACATGGGAGATGTACTTGTCGGCCAAACACACCATCTGCACATTCATGGAATGATAACTCTTCTGGTTTCTGTACACCTATTCACTCCTGCGGGGGGTACCAAAGCCACATGTGTCCCATCAATGGCACCTATGATGTTGGGGATATGTCCCAGGGCATAGAAGTCACCTTTCACTGAAGGCAAATCCTCCACCTGAGGGAAAACGATGTAGCTCTGCATGTGTTTCAGCAGGGCAGACAACACTCTGGACAACACATTGGAAAACATAGGCTGGGACATCCCTGATGCTATGGCCACTGTAGTTTGAAAAGACCCACTTGCTAGGAAATGGAGTACTGACAGCACCTGCACTTGAGGGGGGATTCCTATGGGATGGCGGATAGCTGACATCAGGTCTGGCTCCAGCTGAGCACACAGTTCCAGGATTGTGGCACGATCAAGCCTGTAGGTGATAATCACATGTCTTTCCTCCATTGTCGACAGGTCCACCAGCAGTCTGTACACCTGAGAATGCCGCCATCTCCTCACATGTCCCAGCAGACGGTGCCTATGAAGGACAACAGCGAGCACAGAGTCAACCAACTCAGAGGTACGTACCCACAGCTTACACAGAGCACGAATCATAATCCGAAATTTGGCCTGTATGAGTGTTGAGGCAAGGCCTAGGTATGTGTGACGCAGTTAGAAATTAAGCCATGTGGGCCCCTAAAATGGCGGCTGCCTGACCTGTAAAGTGGGACAATGGGATGTGAAGTAACTGCGCTGGCGTTGTACACCGTCACGGTAGGCGGTCGAAGACTGCGGCGCAATTCTGCATTGGTTAACATTGGACCCTATGGGTCCCAGGAGCCAATGACGATGTACACCGGCGGTGACGCTACGCACCGCCGTGGACGTGACCGTCATTTTCTATCTGTGCAATCACTCGATACCTGATCTTCGACAGGAGAGGACCTACACTGCAAGTGCTGCTGTGACCTCGGTCTGGAAGAGACAATGGCTCGTGCGTCTGGGGAAAGGGACCCTGCCTTCACATCAGAGGAGTTGGAGAAACTCGTGGATGGGGTCCTCCCCCAGTACACGCTACTCTACGGTCCTCCAGACAAACAGGTAAGTACACTAGGAGCATGCTGTATGGGCTGTGCCTGTGTGGAGTGGAGTGGATGAAAGATGGGGTGGGGAGAGATTGAGGCGTGCATGAAACGACGGTGAGTGCATGTGCATCATGGCAAGGGTAGGGATGGGGGCCAATTTCTGTGATGGTCCATTTGGTAATAAATTTCTTTTCCCCCTGTACAATTCATGTAGGTCAGCGCCCACCAGAAAGAAAGATATTTGGCGTGCCATCGCCAAGGACATCCGGACCCTGGGGGTCTACCACAGATGGAGCACCCACTGCCGTAAGAGATGGGAGGACATTCGCCGCTGGAGCAAGAAGACGGCGGAGGCCCAGCTGGGGATGGCCTCCCAACGTGGGAGGGGTGCCCGTCGCACCATGACCTCCCTGATGTTCAGGATCCTGGCGATGGCATACCCGGAGTTGGATGGGCACTTGAGGGCATCACAGCAGCCACAAGGGGGTGAGTACACTCTCATTCTGCTGATTTTGCATGCAGTGGAGGTGTCTGGGTGGAGGAGGTGGGCTGTGGGTTTCCCTAGGCCAGGGCGAGTGTGCTAGATAGGTCCCCTTGTTCTGGCAGACCCTGTGGCACCCCACCCCACCTGTGTACAGTGCCAAGTACACCTAGTCAGTCTCCTGTGTCATCCATGTGTGCAGATGTTGGCCATAGCCTTGTATGCCATGTCCCAGGGATTGAACAGTGGAGCCCAAGTGCGCGGCGTAGTGCAGGGGGCTTCTGTGTCTGTCGTGTCCGCCAACTGTAGCGGTAATGCATGCACTCAACATGTCTTTCTTCTGTCGTCCCCCCCTTTTTGTGGTCTCCCTGTTCTTGTGTGCATTAGCATCATCAGGCGGAGGAGCAGTGGCACCGGAGCAGGAGGGAGCTGCATCCCACATGGCCCTGGAGGGCCAGACTCGGAGTTCACCAGTGGGACGGAGGGTGAGGAGAGCTCCACGGCGGGGACAGGAGCTGACACCAGTGACACGGACTTGTCCTCTGATGGGAGCTCCCTTGTGGTGGCGGCAACATCTGTTCCCCCGCATCTACAGCCGCCACCCCCCCCTACCAGCATGTCCTCCCAGCAGCCCCTCAGCCTTTGCCCTGTGCCCGCTCACCCAGGAGGGTGGGCATCACCTTCGCCCCAGGCACCTCAGCCCCTGCCCCAGTCACCCCTGCTGCCGTCAGTGAGGAGGCCATTGACCTCCTCATGTCCCTCACTGTTGGGCAGTCTACCATTTTCAATGCCATCAATGGTGTAGAAAGGCAGTTGCAACAAACAAATGCATTCCTGGAGGGCATTCATTCTGGTCAGGCGGCCCTTCAGCAAGCTTTTCAGACTCCCCCATCCAACTTCCTCCACCCAGACCCAATCCCCGGTACCTCAGCCTATCCCAAGTACACCTTCAGATCAGCATGCACACACGTCAACACACAAGAGAAGCTCTGGCAAACATAAGCACCACACATCCCACAGGCACTCACGCAAGCATCACACACACACATGCAGACACACCAACATCCACTGCCTCCACTGTGTCCCCCTCCTCCTCGTCTCCTCCCTCCCAGTCTCGTCTACACTCACATCTGCATGCACTACATCTACAGCCACTACTTCCATCACCAGCACACCCACCACCACATCCGGATCATGTGCAGTCGCCACCCCCACTGCCATTCACACGTCCCCTGTGTCCTCTCCCAGTGTGTCTGTGATGCCACCTCCCAAGATACACAAACGCAGGCACACACCCACCCAACAGCCATCCACCTCACAACAGCCTCCAGCGCATGCACCTTCACCCAAAGTCACCAAACGAACACCTCCTACAACCACAACATCTTCCTCCACTCCCAAACCCCCTCCAGCTACCCGTCCCAGTGTTCCCAAGAAACTTTTCCTGTCCAACCTTGACCTCTTTCCCTCACCTCCCCCACCCCGTCCGTCTCCTAGGGCCCGACTCTCCAGGTCCCAACCTAGCACCTCAGCCACAACATCTCCGGGACCAGTGGAGCCTGTAGTCACCGGAATCTGGAGTGCACCGGTCACCAGGGCAACCAGTGTGGCACTGAGCCACAGCACGGACAGTCCCCCACCTGTGAAGCATCAAAAGTTGGCCAATGCCCCAGCGGGAGAGGGGGAAGACTCCAGCCGCCAAAGCTGCTCCCAGGGGTACAGGTGGGAGTGTGGAGTCAGCTGCGACACCTTCCAAGGTGGAGAAGGGCCACAAGAAAGTCAGCAAGTCTGGGAAGAGCAGCACGGCGGAGAAGACCGCCATCATCCCCGCTGCCCAGGAGGCCAGCACCAGCCCAGCTGCCCAGGAGGCGACCGCCATCATCCCCGCTGCCCAGGAGGCCACCGCCACCAGCCCTGCTGCCCAGGAGGCCACCGCCACCAGCCCTGCTGCCCAGGAGGCCACCGCCACCAGTCCTGCTGCCCAGGAGGCCACTGCCACCAGCCCTGCTGCCCAGGAGGCCAACGCCACCAGCCCTGCTGCCCAGGAGGCCACCGCCAGCACCAGCCCAGCTGCCCAGGAGGCGACTGCCATCATCCCTGCTGCCCAGGAGGCCACCGTCACCAGCCCTGCTGCCCAGGAGGCCAACGCCACCAGCCCAGCTGCCCAGCTGCCCAGGAGCCCACCGCCAGCACCAGCCCCGCTGGGCCAGACAGGACCGCCAGCACCAACCCCGCTGGGCCATGAAGGACCGCCAGCCTTGCTGGGCCATGAAGGACCACCAGCATCAGCCCCGCTGGGCTATGAAGGACCGCCAGCACCAGCCCCGCTGGGCCAGACAGGACCGCCAGCAGCTGAGTCACTGCAAAGGACCCCGCTGCCACAAGCACCGCTGAACAGGTCACCGCCGCCACAAGCACCGCTGAACAGGGCACCGCCGCCACAAGCACCACTGAACAGGGCACCACCACCACAAGCACCGCTGAACAGGGCACCGCCGCCAAAAGCACCGCTGAACAGGGCACTGGCGCCACAAGCACCGCTGAACAGGGCACCGCCGCAACAAGCACCGCTGAGCAGGGCACCGCAGCAACTAGCACCGCTAAACAGGGCACCACCACCACAATCACCGCTGAACAGGGCCCTGCCGCCACAAGCACCGCTGAACAGGGCACCGCCGCAGCAAGCACCGCTGGCCCATGAGCGCCAAGGGCACTGACGCTACTGAGTCCATCACGAGCAGGATGAAGAACTCTGGGCACCAAGCCCCCTCCAGAACCAGTGGAGTATCACATCCACTACCTCTGTCCTTGGCAGGATGAAGAACTCTGGGCACAAAGCCCCCTCCAGAACCAGTGGAGTATCACATCCACTACCACTGTCCTTGGCAGGATAAAGCACTTTGGGCACAAAGCCCCCTCCAGAACCAGTGGAGTATCACATCCACTACCTCTGTCCTTGGCAGGATGAAGCACTCTGGGCACCAAGCCCCCTCCGGAACCAGTGGAGTATCACATCCACTACCTCTGTCCTTGGCAGGATGAAGCACTCTGGGCACAAAGCCCCCTCCGGAACCAGTGGAGTATCACATCCACTACCTCTGTCCTTGGCAGGATGATGCACTCTGGGCACAAAGCCCCCTCCAGAACCAGTGGAGAAAGGCATCCACTTGAGAGACTGTGGCTTTGGATGGAAAAGTGGGCAAACCACCCACTGTAGAGACTTGAGAGACTGTGGCTTTGCACTCCCCAGGATTGAACAGTTGGAAAACCACCCACTCTAGAGACTTGAGAGACTGTGGCTTTGCACTCCCCAGGATTGAACAGTGGGCAAACCACCCACTGTAGAGACTCTAGAGACTGTGGCTTTGCACTCCCCAGGATTGAACAGTGGGCAAACCACCCACTGTAGAGACTTGAGAGACTGTGGCTTTGCACTCCCCAGGATTGAACAGTGGGCAAACCACCCACTGTAGAAACTTGAGAGACTGTGGCTTTGCACTCCCCAGGATGGAACAGTGGGCATGTGGCCCCCTTGTGGATTTGGCATCGTGCACTCAACCGGCTGAGGTGCCCCCCCCCCCCTTTCCTTCCCCCCGAGGTGCCTGTTTTATTGCTATCTGATGCCCCTGCAGTGTTCTCTCCGTCATGTTCGGGGATTGAGTGTGGGCCTCGCCCATACCGTGTGGGCCCAGTGTTCCACGGACTTCAATGGAGCACTACCTGGACTACTGTTCTTGGTGTACATTTTGTTCATTGTGTGTATATATATATATTTTTGCGTACTGGATTTTAATATATTACAATGGTTACACTCATTTTCTTTGGTCTTTGCATTCTTCCGGGGGGGGTTGCTGGGTGTAACTGTAATGTATCATGCTGTATTAGTGTGTGTGTTGTCGTGAGTGAGGGTGGGGGTGTTGCGTATTGCGTGTGTGTGTCCTGATTTTTCCCTCCGCCCTCCCCTGTGTTGTAGGTGCAGTACTCACTGTTGTCTTCGCAGCCGGCGTTCATGCTCCTGGTAGAGGAGCAAGAAGATAAGGGCAGGATCTAGAGCTCGGGTTCCATGGCGTCCGGATTCCTCGTTGGGTGTGTAGAGGTGAGCGTTTTCCCTTCGAAGTCCTGTTTCCGCCGTGTTTTTGTCTGCGGTGAATCCGCCCTGGAAAAGGTGGCAGATTGATAGATTGTCTTCCGCCTGTCTGTTGGCGGTGACCGCCAAGCTGTTTGTTTGTACCGCCGTGGCGGTCTGAGTGTTAAAGTGGCTGTCTTTGTTGGCGTTTTCCGCCGCGGTCGTCATTCCATTATTTTTCCGCCGGCCTGTTTGCGGTTTTACCGCCACTTTAACACCGACCGCCAGGGTTGTAATGACCACCATAATATTCTAAACATTATCCACATCAATGAAAATGTCCCAAAGAAGCACATCCTTGCAATATTATTGCAATTGGATGTAGGAAAAGCATTTGTTAAGGTAAGCTGTGTGTGTTCACATACAGTACTGTGGAGATTGGGAATTAAGGCAAAATTCAGTGACTGATTTTTGCAAATCAGTCCAGACCAAAAGCTGCACCCTCAGTCGATCCTTCGGGTTTTTAAGAGGTCTGTGGGTTTAAAATAAGCTCCTACTAATCTGAAAATCTAAACCTTAGACCCTTTCAGAATGTCAAAATGTGAGGGCATTTCAATAGCACTGAGATCGAATAAATATCTAGGCATTCAGCTGACTAATTTGATGCAGACACTTCGTTAAAGTGAATTGTGCAAGGTTAACGGAAGAACCAGTACAGCAGCAGGAAGATGGAAGAAAGTACAAATCTCCTTGCTGGGGAGAATTAATATTCTTAAAACGAATGTTCTACCCTGGCTTTTTTATCTACTACAAGCTCACCCAAAGGTTATCGAAAAAGAAGTTGGAAGTTTTGCAAAGCAAGATTCTTTAGTATATGTAGGGTTAGGACACCTAGAATTTCAAAGATAGTACTGATAGACCATCTGATGGGGTTTGGAATGCTTATATTTAGTCGGATATAATCAAGCAGCCTATCTGTGACTTCTGGGAGAATGGACCAGCAAGGAACTGGAAAAAGTGGGTCTATATGGATAATGAACTTGCTGGGAAAGTTCTGTGGGACCTTTTGCAGTTACATAACAGTAGAGACCACATAACCTACATGTTAGTGAGGTTACCAACGCTATGCTGGAAAATTAGGAACAACTGGTAAGAATACGCAGGTTACAGTGTCCCTGTTTCCCACCACCACCATTACTTCTTGGATGCTGACAATCGCAGAGCACTTTCAGACTTGTTCAAAGAAGGCTCTTTTAAGACCCTCAGTACAAGTGTTAAATAACATATGTTTGGCCCTAGAACAAGGTAAGGTTGGATCCGCAATCATAGGAAAACAGAAAAAAATACTCCCTACGTTTGTTCAACACAGTATCAGGAAAAGTAGAACGATCTTACTTAGTTCAAAAGTATACAATTTGTATGACCATTAGTTATATATCATAGTACATCATCAATAATACATAGCTGGAGTCCATGAGAAGAATAACAGGTTAGAAAATCACATCTTTTTGGTGCTATCTGAGTATACACTAAAAGGTGGAAAACATCACAAGTGAAAAGGGAATGCGTGTGATTATAAAAGTGATTCTGGAATCAGGTAAAAACTTGAAAAAAGCACTGGTCTTATTGTGTGGAATGGCGTAACAGAAATAGCAATAGCAATAGGAAACCTATAGCCTTTAGAGGGCAACTGGCCAATTCTGGTTCCTGCAGAGTGTCCCACTAGTTTGCACAGCGATGGAAATTATCATACATAGTTGGGAAAACATTAAAAAGAAAATAGAAAAAATTAAATATCTCCCTTTTGTTCAACATTTAATAGTTTTGATTGTCTGGTGACAGGCAGAACTTAGTTAATTTTTAGTTTCTGAGAAAAAATGAGAGGGGGTCAGAAAGGGAAAGTTTAAGAGAAATTGGTGAGGCTCATTGACAAACTTGGTGGGGTATCTAAGTGAGGAGAATACCCTTCCCCCATGTGTGCAATAACTTGCATTTCAAATGGGGAAACTCCTCAGTAGTTCTGAGGGTCAATGATCCTGTAGTGTGAGAAAAATTGCTGGTGCTTAGTTATAAATACTCGAGGTGCTGTAGACGGTCATCCAACTCTAGTGGAAAAGTACCTTGTTGTCTTGTTGATTCAGAGGTCATGTGGCCTCCATGGTTGGTGTGTAGAAGATTAGGCAGGTGCGTTCTACAGGCTGGCAAAAAAATTGCAGGTGGGTCTCTGGTGGAGGAGTATACAGAAACAGATTCTACCACCGAGAAAGACCTGAGAATAATTTGCAAACTCCAACCCATGTAACGGTACCACATGTAGCGAATGTTCTGTCTGTCAGAGGACAATCAAAGGTTTTGATCCGGGAACAAAACTAGGGAATATTTTATTTTTTCTATTTTTATTTGCTAGGTTTCCAAGTATGGGTGGCATAGATGATTCCAATCCCTGTTCAAAACCATGTTTGCTCAGCAATCACAATCACAAGTGATACAAATTGCAACACACCCGATAATTATTGTTAAATCCCAACAGGAGTAACGGGAAAAATGCCTGGTAATTACCGAACATGCAGATTTTGGTGCACAAAACTTTAAAAACATCTATCATATAAGGGGCATTGATCTCTTCAGTCAAGTGTGTAATGATTCTGCAGTCCTTCAGGCAATTGGAGAGGGTTTATCTACGCCTCATTCAGGAGACACACTTAATGAGTAAGACTATCCATGCAAGTGAAGATCTACATATTTTCGTGCAAAGTATTTTGGATCTGCAAAAATTAAAGCAAGGGGTAGGCATCATGTTTGGCGAACATTTGGCCTGCTTGCTATCCAACTCATGCACCATTAGGGAAGGCAGGTGGTTCCTCTTGACTGGCAAACTAAAAGGAAAGAGGTCGCCATAACTTCAGTGTATGCCCCCAACGCTGGACAGGAGTCCGTATTCAAGTCCCCTCTGCAAGTGCTGCTTTCCCTGGTCTCCTGCCCTTCGGTGGTTGGGGAGATTGGAACTTGGTCTTTGACAGAACTAGGGACAAGACAGGACAAAGATTTAGGGGGATGATGCCTTTGTTAACCGGGGGCTGCAGTGACTCTCAAAGGTGGGACTGATGGCCTCCTGGAGATTCCATAACACAGACCAATGGATTCATTCCATCATTTAGTGGCACATTTTAAAAGCATCTGGCATTTTCAAAGCCAGCAGTGGTGACCGCAGAGTATTGGTAAAGCAAGACTGACTGGCTTGGCAATGCTTGTTATTTGTTGTAACCTACAGCAGTTAAAAGGTTAAGGGCCATATGTACGAACACATTTTCCCATTGATACAGAATGGGTAAAATCCTTTGCTACATCTGGCCCTAACTTCTTTGTTTTCTTTATCTTAAAATGAACATATGATAAATTGATTTATGTGCAGCTTGCTATGGCATATTTTACCGTTTGTAGCTATATAAGTCGCACGTTTCTATTATTTGACCACATGATACAATTTCGTCATTCAAAGAGGGATGAAATCCTGTGATGTCCCTGCTGGAGATCAAACCAGTGTCACGGCAATTACGCATAGAGCCCTGCAGATGGCACTAATCTGTTACATGTAACTGTCTGCATACACATGAATGTCAAGGGAAATAATAAAGTGATGCGTAGATATTTTTCTTCTGCGTTTTTGCATCTCAGGAGCTCGCATGGAAGGGCAAACTTTTTTCCGGCCTGGCCACTAAACACTGGAATCCCCTACCCTTTTCTCAGCCCACTATTGCTGATCCCTTCACATTTTTTTGTCAACATAAAAAGTCCCTGTTCTAATTAGTTATCCATTAACTCGCTGACATTTACTTCAACGGATGCCTCAGTGGCAGAGCACCCTATATGGTAACAGTGTGCTTTAAATTATATAACTAAATCAATCAATGAATAAATGCCCTAACTGTATGCACATGTTCCCTTCTTTTTCAGAGTGTTTGTGTTTTAAGACTTTTTGAGTGTTAAAGGGCGATTTGGAGTTTGTCAGACAGGGTTCTCTCAGCATTCCGTCGGAGGAGCCTCTGCTGGTTTCACAGACAGGAAGCTACCTCAGGTGGCCTGACATAGTAGGAGTCCTCGGAGTAAAGCCATCACACTGACAACTCTGTTTACAGTGAACAGGTTGATGGTTTTTTTGAGTGTCACCCCCAAGAAAAATATTCTGTTGAGGGAATGAAAAAAATAATGATCTTCACACACCCTGGAAGAAACAACAAAGGATATAAGGGTCATTCGTTTTTTGTTTTCAGTGACAAACTCCCACCCTGGGGGTTGTGTTTGGGCAACAAAAAAATTTAAGAATTAGGTGGATGACTGAAAATCAACAGCAGCCATCTTGTTGGGCCTGGCCCTTTTTGCAGGATCATCCCCAAACTTTTTGCCTTCCTCCTCCTATTTTTCTGACTTCTTTTTGTTGGCTCTAGGACTCTGAGCACTTTATCACTGCTAATCAGTGCTAAAAGGCACGTGCTCTCCCTTCTAAACTTGGTATGATTTTCTTATACCCGATTGGGATAGACTACTGTTGGTCAGGGTATGGACGTTATGGCCTCTGTCGCCCTGAAAGACAGTAGTCCATCTGCTAAACTCTAAATCACCTCCTTAGTTAATTTGTGATGAGATCTTTCAGCCTCTTTAGTTTTAGTGACAGTGTTGCTGCATACCCCTGCCTTTCACTTGGCACGACGACAGAGTGGATTGCATTGCTGCTAACATCACGCCTGTCCTCAGGCCTTAAATTAGTGCACATCACTAATGTCAATCATAAAAAATTAGAGATTAAGGAGAGCGATCAGGGCCTATGACCCTGTGAAGCATTTAAAAAAAGAACAAACTCTGATTTTCCAGTTATGAATAGACCTTAGATGAGCCAAGGAGCTTACTTAACTTAAGGGAGTGAGAGGGTATGGAGAGACTGGCCTATCTGCTCAGCATAGAGCCAGCCCAAATGGTACTGGACGTGTGTTCATACTGGATCTGATGGCAGTGAATGTGCTACTCTCTGCTCCATCCTCAGGGTTTTGACAACCCACAGCATCATCTCTAATGTGCCACATCTTTTTGCTTTGAAACATAACAAGACGTGGCAGTGACAGCTACCCAACTTTGAGCTTCCGTGCTTAGTTTCTGTGTGCCTGCAGCTTCTTGCCTTGGGCTTCGGTTGCCTGTGCAACTGAAGTCCAAATGCAGTTTACCTGTGATTGGTGCTAACCTGTTGAAATATTTTGCGTGATGCCTGTATCCCCTGCTCGAGGTTAAGCTACAGTCCGGCCTGTGGAGTGTCAAGGAACCCCAGATTCAGGTACACCCAGTTCAACTTCACACATCAAACATACTTGTCCCCTGCCAGGATAAGGCGAATGTTCCCAGACTCTGAACCGACATGCCCTAGATGTAAGTCGCCGTCAGCACACTTCTATCATATGGTCTGGGAGTGCCCTAGCATACAAAAAGCATGGATGGAGGTGGTACAGGGGATCTCCGAACTAACGGGGCTCGTATTGGCAGTAGACCCCAAGTCCTGCCAACTGGGGCTGAGGTCAAGATTTAAAAAACAAAGACACTTGCACAAATTTGTAGACCTAGCCTGCTTGAGGTATAAAAGATTGATAGCTATGCATTGGAAGGCGCCCTCAGCACCCGATCGGAACTCTTGGTACACCCTAACACTACGCTGGGCCCGCACGGAACACCAGGTACTAAAGAAGCTGTCGCGGGAGGGACAACAACACACAGGGTGTGTCGCCTGGGAAACATTGGTAACTAAACTTGAGGCCAAAAATGATGATAAGCGCCCATGAACCGGGGAATACACAGATTGAATAAGCGCAGCACAAATCCTCCCGCGCACCCCCCAAGGAGGCTCAACTCGACGTGCGGCACGCCATCATCGAACGGGCTCGATCACCCCCCCTCCCGCGCTGACAGCTCACTAGCTCACCAGCACAAGAATATCTATAACACACAGGGCAAACACTCAACCTCCGTCACCATTTGCTGTTACAAGGCCCACGCTAGGCCACCACCAGGCGACACGCGGTACAGGTCCAGTAGTAAAAGGCCCACACTGGTCACACACGCGCAACCCCTCAGCTATGTAACACACGCTAATGTTTCCAGCCATTGCAGCAAGTAATGATACTGAAGGTTAAGTAGTGTTCCGAGACGTGTTTAATGTGTGGGGTTTGGGGTTGTTATATGTTTTTCACGCAGATCAATGGGATCCTGTGGTTGACAATTGTATAGCTTGTAACGTATATCTGAAATATAAAACCAATAAAATATTTAGAAGAAAAAAAAAGCTACAGTCCGGCCTGCCGGATTAACTCTAAGGCGTCATGTCAGGTGTGGAAGTTATACAACATTCTCCTTTTTTTTTTTGCAGGATATAATGCTGCCATCTGTAAATTTCTTTGATCCCACCTTGACTACTGCTATACGTTGATGCTGTCTTTCTGGATATCAATAAATATATGCAGTCTATCTGCTGTTATCAATAAAATATCTGATGCATCGTCTGCAGATTTTACAAAATCAAGCTGTCATACTTATCACCTTTGTGGCTAATCAATCATGCCAGAATTAATTTCAAAATGCTCCCTTCAGTCTAGCATATAATCCATGGAAAGGTGGCTGAATTTTTTACTAACGATTGATACTGGTATATTCGCTGTAGACCTCTTCTTTCCACAAAAGGTTTTGCAATTGAAAGTTATGTACTTTAATACGTCTCAATCTTGTGGTAGATCTTTCTCAGTTTTGACTCATTTGGTTTTAAAATTTCCACCCATCACTCTCAGTAAAACCTTCCTTCACTTCCTGTTCAGGAAGGATCAAACTTTTCTATTCAATCAATACTACTAGAGCCAAGAGATCCTCTAGGTAAATGTGGGCTATAACCCAGGGACAATGAAGTGGGTAAAAACAACCAATGAGGCAATAAGAGAGCCATGGCTAACCTGAAGGTTTTGGGCTCTGGTGGTATGCATACCTATAACCTAACAACTTCATTTTAGAGGTTTATAATTCCTTGATCTAGCTGTAATATTTCTCATGATTTTCTAGATATACAAATACACACACACAGTCAAACATACACATATACAGACCCACTGATACATTTGTAGATAGATGTGGATCAAAGAAAACTACCTACCTTTAGGAGGCTCATACCATGCTCACTTGCGGAGCCAACAAAATGTTCATCATCATCAAAATGGATATCGCCCAAAAACCAGGCATGAGCGAACTGTTGTCCAACCCCATCGAAGGCCTGTGAGCAGCCTAAATGTTTTCCTGTAACAGAAAGCAAAAACAGTGGAGACGTTAGGCACTTTACTCCTCTTCTGTGGTGGTAGTCATTCATAGTGTGAATGTGATAAGATCTGGGTGCACAATAGAAGTGTGACAATAGCTCCAGGTTTTGGTTTGGACTCTTCAAAGACATCTCAGGAGGATGCCAACCTTGCCTTTTGCTCTATAGACTGCAAAAGTCAGTTTAAGAGCATGGCCATAGTAGGCAGCAGGAGTCAAAGCCACAAGCAAATGGTTACAACTGTACTACGAACAATGAATTGAGACATTTTCCATGATTGAGGGGAAGCAAAATGTCACTTTTTTGTTAGATGACAAAAATCCTTCTACCTGCTCTTTAGGCTGCTCCTATTCTGAACCCAGCATTACCATTCACAGTCATCAGGCGTTTTTATGGTAACCTGTTTTTAAAAAGCAAGTTTTTTTGACACATAACACAAAGTTACGTAGAAGTATAGAGATGTTTCCATTGTGTCATTCACTGGCAGGGAGAGAAGATGGACTCCCCAAGAGGCCTCAGGGAACGGTATGGAGCTGTGCAAGTCCAGCTGCTCTAGAAGCAGTTTCTGCTGCTGAGTCTGAAAGTGACAGTAATTATTGGTGCTAGCTGTGATTGGCTCAGTCAGTGGGCTGCTAACCTCTTTCTCTGGATTCCAGCGGCCAGCTTAACCTCAAATCTTTTTTGTTAAATGGTCCTACCTTTTCTCCAACTACAAAGTGGGCACCAAAACGAGTTAGAACAAAGCAAACAGATTGACTTTGGACCTACCTACTCCTATACAGTAGGACCGTCCATTCACCGGACTCTAACATATTAAGATCGTGTTTGTTTGGGTTGTTTGTACATAGACTGTACTTTAGTGGGTGTAACACTGAAAAAGTGTTTTGCTTTTTAAGGAAAGAGTCTGGTTATAAACCAGTTAAACTTTCATGGTTTTGGAGTGTAACAATCTCCAAATTTAGGAAAAAAAATTCAAGATCCAGGCTCCTCATACTGGGTAAGTCAGAGAAGCATGCTGCGCTTTGTAACACAGCTTCTTGACCCGCTTACCCGCACCACTCCACTAGGCATAAAGCTACTAGCACTTACTGGTTTTGTTGATGGACAGTCATAATGTATTCATGTGCCTGGCAAGTCATTCTATTGAGCAGCTGTTCGTGACTCGGCCACTCAAACAATAAGGCACTAGGAGTGAACTTGGAAATTCAAGAGTTACTCCTGTTAGTCCCCCACATTAATACATGTGCTGCTACCCTCTAGGCTTCAGTCTCCTCGGTGGACACACTAAGGTTTGAGCAACTCCCCTTCACAACAATCTGGTTCAGTACATCTCAGTCTCTCTGCTGTGACAGGCTGCTTCAGCATGTGTTATGGACCTTGCAACTTTAGTCTCTACTTCTGTCCTCATACATAGAAGTGGGCTGCTCCTCATTCAGTTTGTACATGTATGTCCTACACTGGCCTCCTCCATGTTTATCTATGCTTTTACCCATCACACGTCAGTCTGTGCTCTTACCCCCTACTCTTGTCAGTGTTTCTGTCCTTACTTTTTAATATGTGCTTTATATTTCTACAGTCAGGACTATACTTTCACCCCTACATTTTAGTCTCTCCATTTGTTCTCCTATACATTACCTGTCCCGAACCCCACTCTGATGTCAATATTCTCAGACGTTGTGTCCTCCTTGAAATGCAACGGAATGACCTCACTCCACATGCGGAATGCCAAATTGAGAATGCTCCTCTGCTGTTCAATGCTCAGCTGCATGCTATAACCTTCACCTATGAGGCGCCAGCTCAGAGTGTGTTTAGAAAACCCCAAAGAGCTGATTCCATCTGGAGCACCAGTGCTGTCTCGCTTGCTGCGGTGGAGATCCAGCAGGTGGGACAGGAAGCGCCTCCTCCGCGGACTGCTGCCTGCTGCATTAGCACCACGTGTGGTGTTATTCATGGTGGCATCATCTCTGGCACTGTCCATCTCTGTTTCTTTGGAACTCAATGTATTGTTTTTCATGCTCCCTTCGGCTTTGTGGTCAGGAACGCCACATCTTGGCTTATTCATGGCCTTTTTTGTTGGTTCATCCAGGATCCCAGTGGCCTGGAGGCCGTTGTCCTCTTGGAAATGTTTTAAGGACTCAGAAAATGTTAAAGTGATCTTTGGCTGCGTTGAGGATGTGTCCTCCTGACTATCCGGCGATTCATCCTCGGTGATTGACTGAGATAGGTCGCTTGGGGCCCGGTCTGGATCAGCTGCGAGTGAGGGGCCTTCAGATCCTTCCTCATCCCAGACCACAGGTGCAATCCAGCCATATCGAGACAGGTATTCCTGTTAGAAATATGAAATCCAGAGAGGAAAATGGGAGACAAAATGAGAAGGGAAAGTGAAAGGTGAGACATAATTGTGAAGAAGGAATAGAGGAAAAAAGTCAGAGGGAAATTTGAGACATAGAATAAAAAGAAAGGCCGGGAAATACAGAGAGAGGATGGAAGAAAGAATCGAGGGAAAGGCAGAGGGAATGGGGAGAAAGGAGGGTGATGCAAAAGAGGAACCGCAGAGAGATTAGAGAGAGAACGGAAACTCGTGGGAAATGGGGTCAAAATACGAAGGTAAAAGAACAAAGAATGAGTGAGTGATTGCATATATATATATATATAGAGAGAGAGAGAGAGAGAGAGAGACAAAGAGAGGAGGAAGAAGGAAACACAGAGAAAGGAAGAGAGAGACAAAGGGAAAGACAATAGGTAAAGTGAGTAGGAAAACAATAAGGTGTGGTCACGGAGAGTAGTGAAAAAGACAGAAAATAGTTGGAAATTGTGAAAGAAAATACCGGTAGAAAGAACAAGAAACAGAAGAGACAAACCAATATAGAACGTGAAGGATATAAATAAATGTAGACGTGGGGAGCAGATCACAGGCGGAAGTGCAGGGGAGAGAAAAACAGCATATTAGAAAGATTTATGCAATTGAGTGAAAAGCTGAATTTGCAGTCACAACTTGTCGATTTAGCGCTCTCTCCATTTTTGGCCTAGCTGCGATGCTCATAATGGGAGGATTGGCTAGATAATACACCTTTAAATCTAAGAGTGTCAGGCCACGTGCGGGGCCCTGTAGGGCACAAAAGGGCTACTGGGCCCCAACAGTCGTGATTCAGTTCCTTTGCCACTGGAGTCCACCCTACTATGGCTCCGTAAACAGGAAAATAAGATCTGTATTCTCCTATCCACATGGTCAGATCTCTGTTTCACTGCTAGTAGGAGCTGGATGCAAACATAGTTTACTAGAGATGAACCAGAGTGCTAGGCGCTGTGATTTTTTTTTTCTTTTACCTAGAAACAAACTTGCATCTCTGCATATTTAATAAGAAGAAGCATATAAGTTACAAAGTATTTTACAGTTCATTTAGAGAAATACGTCCAGACCACCCAGCTGCGAGTGTGGCAAAAGATTCATCTCAACAGCACTGATGGCATGGCTGGGAAACGTCATCGGAAACAAAACACTGTTACCGCAATCCCGCTATGCCATGCTGATAGAGTGGAA
Organism: Pleurodeles waltl; assembly: GCF_031143425.1. Classification (NCBI taxonomy): domain Eukaryota; kingdom Metazoa; phylum Chordata; class Amphibia; order Caudata; family Salamandridae; genus Pleurodeles; species Pleurodeles waltl. The sequence continues at coordinate 943,299,495 of NC_090446.1, forward strand.
CTGCCACCAGAAACATAAGTACTGAAAACTTTCCCCAAGCTTGTGGTATATTTGCAGCACCCAGTGTTTAATTTTAGGATTGGGTTCCTAAAGTCTGCTTCTGCTTCTGTTGCCATCAAGATGGCCAAAACATGAAATGTGGAAATGCTGCACCGAGGCAAAGAAAATGATTTGGAGACTTTTTCCATCCAGATTCACATTTCATTGAGAGGTACAGGAAGCAAGTACCTCCAGGCTGGAATATCAGATGGACATCAGCAGTTTAAACACAAAGGAACAAACCTTTTTTTTCAAAACACGCATGCGCACACTTTCAACCCAACAATAATCTTCATAGCTACACCACCATCTATAATAATGTGGCCTACTGCCGTGCCACTGCCTACTTTCTGGACAAAATATTCACACTCCACATCGTTATGCCTTGACTGAATAACTCAGTGATGGACAAAAATTGCAATTCCTTTTTGATAACAGATTTATGATTTAGACTCTTTCAGATTTTTATAAACAACTACATTCATAAAATCTGCATTTCACTGGTACTCAGAGTGACCCCTTTCTCTCTGATGTAGATTTGCTTTAATAACAGCAGTGAAACCTCAGCAATGACCGGGATTGATGATGCCCGAAACTCTTTACATGAGAATGAAAACCTAGTTATGTGTATTGGGGAATGTCGGATACACTATTGAGTGGTTTGGACCTTGCAGTGGTGCCCTAGTGGGATTCCATTCCCGACATTCTGAGCAGCCTGTTTTCTCCGGCCCAGAATGACCAAACTCGCAAATACCAGCCCTGATAATTCCGACCGAGAGACACTGAGCCCATGCACTCCTGGTGAAACTGCCGCAGGGTCTAGGGTAGTAGCTCTGTCCAGCCCTTTCCTAACCTTGCAGCATGAATGCAAAAGCATACAGTACTTCCCCTAAACGGGCCCAGGCTTTACCAGGGCACCTGACTCCCCTACCTTGCATCCCCATGTACCTCCACGCAGCGAGTCCAGCCGCAAGCATACACCCAACCACATCTTTGGCCAGACCAGTTGCTAAGACCCGGGGCAGACAGGCCTCCCACGCGCTCCATCACCCGCCATGGGGTGAACAGACTTAGGGCCAGATGTATCAAACCAATTCAGTGTCTATGGGGAAATGTTTTCATACATTTGGCCCGAAGCTTCCCTCAGCTGGCCAGAGTCTCTACTGTTGGCAGGTGCCTCGATCGCCACTTGCGCCTGCAACCCCCTCCTCCCCCCCTAACCCCACCCCACAGCTGCAATTGCTCTGGCATAGAGTGGAGATCAGAGGCGCTGCAAAGCCCGGGTGTGTCTGCACACGCCCGCAGCACCACATGACTGGGAGCTGCTTCCGCTGGACTGCCCCTGCGCTGTCCTGGCCTGGACTAACTCCTACCGGCTCTCCCACTGAGACTGTACGCCTGCCCTGAGCAGGAAGAAAAGGTCAGCAGACGTGTTTTCCGAATCAGCGATGAAGCACTGGACAAGGACCTGGTCTTCCCTGGGTCTGTAAATCTCATAATTGCTGGATTTGGGTGCAGGAGCCTCTGCTTTCCATGCAACAAAATTAGGGAAACGCTAATGAGGGCCTTGTACTCGGGAAACAAAGTTCGAGGCGATTCTGTCACTCCTTTGATAAATTATTTTGCTGAAATGGTAACAATTTCGAGAAAAGTGCTATCACAGCAACACCAGCGCCTTCATGTTTACGCAGGGGGAGATATGTGCATACATGCACATAAGCAGGGGCGCGCGCCCACACGCGCTCTTACTTCACACAAGCCCAAGGCTTCCCTGAAGTGTGTTTTTACTATTGTAACTCAACGTCCACTTGGCAAAGAGTAAATATTTGTGTTCATATTTTTAAAAGCACACACTCGAAAATACTACAAACAAATTTATGTAATCCATCTGTAGCTACGAACAACACATGAAAGTGGAATTAGTTGACCCTTTGCTGCCTGGTCTTGGCGGGTCTCTTACCTCTGCCTCCTCTGGGGTCATGACGGCCTTTGCTCGGGGCAGGGACTGAAGCTCGATATCGGAGTGATCCCGGCTGTGGAAGAGCTTCTCTGCGCCCGCCGGACTCGGCATCAGCATCATGGAGACGAGGACTCCGGCTACGAGCAAGTTCTCCATGGCGCCCGTGTGTACGCAGAGTCCGCCTGCTTGGAGTACGCACGACCACCTGTCCCTGCGGATGCTGGTCATCCTGCTGTTACAAGGCGCAGGTGTACTGCATCAGTGTAGTGGTGTCTCTCGGCCCCTTTATGAAGGTGACACTAGGACGTGCTGGGGGCGCCTCCACAGGTCAACCCTACAGAGGTAAATGAAAGTGTGTCAGGTCACACGAAGAGTCACAGACCTACGACCACGTCAGAGCAGCAGAGAACACACGGCGGACGGAGTACAGGAGCGCCCTACTCTGATCAGCACAAGGTTACCATAAATAAGTACCTGACACAAAACATAAAAGCATGCAGACATGGGTAATGACAGGATGGGCTGTATATTCTATTGGGTAAGTCACATTGCTTGAAGTTCTCCCAGAATAGACCTCTGTGTGCCCCCAAATTCTGCACAGCACCACTACCCACCTGTACAGCCCCAAAGACCCCCTGCTGAGTGTTTCCACCTCAGGAGTCCCGCAACAGTATAGTAAGGGTCTATCTCACGTGATCGTGGGGTCTTCTCTAACATACAGTAGAGGCTAAAGTTATGAAGGTGTCCTCGCCAACCGAGGACATTTTATAGTAGACTAACAGGACAAACATTTAAAATGACTGGAATTTTATGGAGTATGTCCGGAAGAATGTTGCCAAACATAAAACCATACAGTTTAGAGCAATTGCTTTTGAAAGAGGTTTTTAAAGGAAGAGAGTAACAAATGTTATGCTATGTTATATCTTTCGTTAAGTTACATTATTTTTTGTCATTAGCGTTGATATGGCACAGACTCCACCATTAGTAAGGCCTTGATGCCAGTGATTTAAGTAGGTAGCAAGTATAAGTAGGTCCTGAAACCAGTTTTGAAATGGGTCCCTACTAAGCCCTCTTTTCTGTTCTCTGCTGCCTCTCTGAGCATTCAAATCTAGATAATGGCTAAAAATATCAGTCGGGAATGCAGTACCAGCTCCTCAGGGGGTAGTTGGAGAGGTGGGTGCAGGAGGGGAAAGGTGGTTCTGGAGGAGGTGGAGACAAACTAGAGGGAGGTTGAATAAGATGAGTAATGAAGAGGGGAAGGGCCGGAAACACTAGAAGAACCAGGAGAATGAGCAATAGGAGAACCAGAATGAATAAGACCAAGACATCCAGGACCAGAAGCAGCAGGAGGATCAAAAGGCCCGGAGGTTGAGGATCAGGAGACCCAGGACACCTAGGACCAGGAGATCCAGGAATAGACAGACCAGGACCAGAAGGACTACGACCAAGTCCAGCAGGAGGACAAAGAATAGGCAGAACAAGACCAGGACCAGAAGGGCTAGGACCAAGTCCATCAGGAGGACAAAGAATAGGCAGAACAAGACGAGGACCAGAAGAACCAGGACCAAGTGGAGCAGGAGGACAAGGAATAGGCAGAACAAGGCCAGAAGGGCTAGGACCAGAAGGACAAAGTGGACCAGGAAGACGAAGAAGACCAGGGGAAGAACCAAGTTCAAGAAGAGGATCAGTGCCAGAATAATGGCCAGAAAAAGGACCCGGAGGAAGAAGAAAAAGGAGGAGCGCCAGCAGGTGGATTAGGAGCAGCAAGAAACTGGCAGGTGAAGAGCCACGATCAGTACAATTTTCTATGGTAATAGGAGCCAGAGCTATGTGTTTTATGGATAATGGATTTTTCTGCTCTACTTGGGGAAGATTAACTCTGAGCACCTCACTGAGAACAACACTTAGCAGCAATGGCAGCTCTGTGGCTTATAGGCCATTGCCCATCATTTAATGGGCCCTTGTACACTGTAGTAACCAAAAGGTCAAATTTGGACCTTAGGATAATGTGAGTAGATTTCCAAATCTAGGTAGGCCTATGAATTATCTACTAACAATCGGTTAAAGCGCTGGTCTGCTTTAGGTGGGCTAGGGCCAAGCCGCTATCAGTCAGCATGCCCAACATCGCACTGGCTGTGTGGTGGCAGGGTTTGATCCTCCAAGAACCAACGTAACTGCATTAACCCTTCTACATATACAATACACAGTGTTTTGACATTCAGGTTCTATGTTTCTACAATTAATTTAGATTTCTGAAAGTAGGGTCTTGTGCACTTTTTTTTCAACAAGAAGCTGCACTACTCAGTGCGGAAGAAACATTTCCCTTGTAAAACCTGCCTTACATCAGCCTGTTAATAATGGTAACTGGCCTCTGACAGATCACTAATTCAACAAAGTCTAAAAGCCCAGATCGTATTATTTCCCATTTAATTAACATAAGAGGGATGATAAGCTGAGTCAACTCTGCCTGAACAGAAAACTGTAACCTATAAATTCTTCCAAGCTCTGTTTAGCAGGTCCATGAATCCACTATTTTATTTCGCATGATTCATACACCATAAGCATGACCTCTACATGAACACCGGGAAAATCAGGTCAGCAAAGGAGGATCTTGGAAAGGGATACCCGCTGTATAATTAATAAAGTCCATACAACATATATTTCAAAAACACATTCTTTTTGCAAACAGACCATAGAAAACATGAATTTAATTGTTTAACCTTTTCAGTTGGTCCTTGGGCTCTCAGCAGGTTTCTTCATATAGCAGGGCTGGGCAATTCATAGCCTTAGAAGGTAGCAGTACAGTCCCAGAGGAACACATTAGCTGTGCAGGTCGAGCACAACAGGCTTGCTACACCCAAACTCTCGCCCCATCCAGCACGTGATATTAAATTCATAGGCCGCACACGTCTTGCACTCTGAGGCGCTAGCTGTGCACGTTATTCACTCGCCTAGCTGGGAATATACTAAAGCGCAAGTGTGAGTGAACAACCGTGTATAATGATAAATGTTCAATCAACTGCTTCCAGGCACCGAGGCATGCCAGGCCTATCCTGTCTTAGCTCTCTGGCAGGTTTGGGAAGAATAGTTTACTTTTCAGCTGTTTGTGGATGTTCTGTTAGCTCACTCCTCTCCTCTGGAAGGAGCGAATATCAAAAATGTCAGGCCTGCAAATGGGCGTTCAGTACTCACAGAGGGGTGTCCACCTCACTTCAGGAGTGACCAATGCTAGATGTGTCTGTTTTACATGCAGGATCCTCCTGCATGAGTGAGGGCAGTGTGATTCTAGGTCACATATATTAGGGTTCAGCCTTAGTTGCAGAGATCCACCTCCTACACATGATTCTTAGTTACACTTCTTATGCCCCTACCTCCATCTGCACTGTTGATTCAATTCCAGTAGTCCAGTGACATTTGAACTGGACTGAAGGATGGCATTGCAGACCGGAGTCTGGATCAGCTAGCGATGATGTGCATCGGCATCACACGTGTGATCAGAATATTCAAACTTAGCAGAGGTGGCTCCTCCATTAGGGTGGAGGAGCGTCGCTCCCCCCGCCAGCAGCAGAAGCTGCAAACCTTTCACAAGGAAGGGACAATAAACTAAGTTTATTGTCCCTTCCTTGTGAAAGTGGCGGGGCCATGGGGTGATGAGCAGTGAGGGTCACTACGCATGTATGTTTGGCCAGCTGTCGCAGGCCGGTCAAACATCCATGCGCAGAAGGCTGTCTCCAGCCCAGCAACTGTTGCCGGGCTGGAAAGAGCCTGCACAGACTCCCAGTCTACCTGCTCCCAGCCAGTCCTATTTGGCGCAGGGCAGGCTGGAAGCCCGTGCCTGTCTGCAGGATGGAAGAGGAGCAGTGCGGCGAGAAGTGGCGTGGAGGTACGTTTTTATTATTTGTATTTTTTAATTAAAATTTCTCCACCCCCTCCCACCCGTGGCACGTGCCACCCTGCCCTGCCCCCTGTAACCTCAGCGAGCTGCTGCTGAAACTTAGGTATTGGCAATGCAAGCTGTGTGAGGAGGAATATAGAGCTCACCAAAACACATGCCAGCCTTCACCAAGCCCAAAGCAGAATAGCCCAGGCTCAGTCATACTCCAAATCAGAATCACATCTCATCCTGCACAGAAGATACCACAAATGGTAAGTGGTAAGAACACTCTTTGCTGCTTAACAATCTGCACTCCAGAGACTGGCTGCACACAAATACATTCATCCACTGACTGGAGTGAGTGGGCAAGTCTGCACAGGCCACGAATGTGGATACTGAACAGAGATGACAAAGAAGGGCCAGTTGCTGTTACCAACTACACAGCATTCAGATCTGAGACTGTGTTCCTGTCTATTACACTGCTTCTTGAATTAGGTACGAGAGGTGATGATTTCCAGGCTATTCCAGTACCATCCAATTTAATACAATACAAAACACATACTCTATTGGCTTGACAAGTCACACAAGTGTTGCCAAAGTAAACGTAAACTATACCCAATATTATAAACTGACGTACCGGATGAATCAGAGTCCAGTATTTTTTGAAGTCTATGTTTGATGAACATTTTTTATTGATGATATGTATTACCACAATTCTCTCTTTTCTCTGCTTAGTCTGGTGGGTCTCCTAGAATTATGCAGTTGTTTACATTCACAAAGGCTTGTTTTGTCTTGGAGAACATAGCTGCTCCAAATGTTTCTGTAGGCAGGTATTGTAGGAGAAAGAACTTTTCACTCTCTACATCTCCCAAGTCACACTGTAGACAAATTGTATCCTTTTTGGGTTTGTGTCTTTTCTGTGTTGGCTAGGCTTTAATTTACTCCATAGTCACCTACTCTGTGGCTGGGGTTAGGGAGCAGTTGTCTGTTCTTTGGGTCTTTCACGACAGTCAGTTTGTTATTCTGTGAGATTAAAGTTTGTCCCAGTGATCTGTAGCATTGCAATCTGTTGTATTGTCCCAGCATGTCACCTGGGCATTGGGCACTGTTGCCCGTAGGTCTCATCTACATCCCCAGGAAGCCCCTCCTCCTGCTTGCGGTCTCCTGTTTTAAGATTTTCCTGGGAGCTGCTATGGGGGGAAGTGCAGGGGATTTTTGGGTTGTGAGGTCGATTTCCAGAGATTCTTGATGTGTTTTGATACTTGCTCTCCCAGGACCTGGTAGTGGAGGTCATTTTGGTCAATTTGCTTCCTGTGGCTCCAGAATTTACAGATGTTCTTCTGCACAAATGGGCAACAGGGAAACTCCTTCCGATTCTGCTCCGCTCCCATGTTTGAGTCAGATTTTGTGCACACTTAGAACTTTTCAGAACTGCGGGCGCAGATGTTCTGTTGGGGATCTGTCCCATTCTGTATATTTTTTGTTGCTGCTAGGCCCCACACTCCACTTCCATAAGGACTGCAGCGCTGATTCTGTAAAGTAGTTTCAGTTGTAATCGTACTGGTGGGTGGCAGCATGTTAGCTGTTTCTTGAAGAAGGAGAACTGCATGCCGGGCTTTCTCTGAGCAGTGGCGGCCTGTCCTTTAGGGCGCAGGGGCCACGCCCCCCCCACCCCATGAACAGTGTCTGTCAGGCTGAACAAAGGTCAGCCTGACAGACACTTTTCATGTTCAGGTCAGGCAGCCAGGAGCAGACATGCACGATTTGCGCAGACTCCTGAGTGCCTGAGCTGAACTTTGCTGGGCTGAGGAGATCACAGCTCCTATGGGCGTGACCTCCTCGGCCCAGCAAAGGTGCCTCGAGGCCCTCCCCTGGGTGACGAGGAAAGTGTCACCCATTGACACTCGCCCTGGGCGCTTCAGGTTTAAGCCCTGAAGTGGCCAGGGCGAGTGTCAATCAGTGACAATTTGTCACAGAGTGGGGTGGGGTCAGCAGTCTCACTGACCCCATCCCACTCTGTGACGCGGCTGGGACTGCTGCCTTCCCTCATTGGCTGGCCCCAGGTCAGCCAATGAGGGAAGGCAGCAGTCCCAACCCTCCTGGGACCTGGAGGGTAAAGGTAAGTGTGTGTGTGTATGTATGTGTGTTATGTTTTACATTGAATGTTTGGTGCGCGCGTGCATGTTTGAGTGTTATGAGTGTTGTTCATGGATGTGCGTGCGTGCATGCATGTATGTGAAAGAATGAATGTGTGTGATCTTGTAAAATGAATGTTTGGTGCGTGCGTGCATGTTTGAATGGAATGAGTGTTGTTAATGGATGTGCGTGTGTGTGCGAAAGAATGAATGTGTGTGATCTTGTAAAATGAATGTTTGGTGCGTGCGTGCATGTTTGAATGGAATGAATGTTGTTAATGGATGTGTGTGCGTGCGTGTGTGAAAGAATGAAAATGTGTGATCTTGTAAAATGAATGTTTGGTGTGTGCGTGCATGTTTGAATGGAATGAGTGTTGTTAATGGATGAGCGTGCGTGCGTGTCTGTGTGTGAAAGAATGAGTCTGTCTGTGTGTGCCTCGCCCGCCCCCCTCCCAAAGCTGCCGGCCGCCACAGTCTCTGAGTGTGTTTATTGCCAGTGGACTATTTCCAGGAACCGCAGCCTCCCACCTTACTCTCCCATCTCTCCATCCTTGGGCGTCAGAGGTTCCTTCTGACACCACCTGGGAAGGTCAAGACAGGGCCCAAGCAAATGAGTTTCTTAGAATACTGTGAGTCATTCAGGACGGAGATGAAATAACATAAACAAGGTGCCATATCCGTCGGAGGAGCACCGAGCGGCCTCAGCCAAAGGTCAGTCCAGGTGCAAGAGCCTCCCATGGCACAGGGAGTTCAGGGAGGCCCGGGAAATGGAGAAATTAAGCTTACGGGTAAGTGACAGGACCATTACCTCCCTCAGCACTGTCTTTCCCTAGTGACCGGACACCAGAGCGCTCTTCGGCTTCATCTCACTCCGACAACAAAACACTTCAACCATCTGCAGTTTCAATGAAGTTTATGAACTTCACTATCATTCCAAGGCTACACCCAGCACTGCAGAAACAAAAGGCATTGACACACTAAACCCCAACTGCAGCCTCTAGCGCTTTCTATGTGAGTGTGAGGTGAAGACCACGTGGCTGCTTTATAACTGTCACATCGAAGCACCCCTAAATGCTGCCCAGGAGGCCGTAAAACCTCTCGTTGGTCTCCCTTGTATCTGCATTTAGACACCTCTCTCTTGCTTCTCATATTAAACTACTGTGACTTGCTTCAGTGCCTGTTCATTGTAGAAATAGGCTTCATTACGTTCTCTGATGAAACAAACATGACTAATAAATAATCTATCTTTGCCAAAGGACAAATCAATCTAGCCCTACTTCCATCAAGGCTACGCAGTCCTCCTCCTCTTCCTAAGAAGCCGGAGAAGGCACATAGACTGGCTATGCCAGGTCAAATGTACGGTCAAAAGCAGGAGGGGCATTTTGGACAAAAAAGGGACTAGGGCTCAGAATTACTTTGTCTGGTAAAATTCTTAAATATAGCGCTGACCACAACAGAGGCCCTAGTTCCTTAATTCCTCTTCTTGATGTGATTGCCACCAGAAATAACACCTTAAAAGACATACAACTCAGATCTACTGAACTTAGTGAATCCAAAGGCATTTTTAAATCCTTGAAGCACCAGTGGTTTATCTGATGTGGGGACCGGTCAATGAATAGATGAAACAAGTATTTGCAATGCAATAGGTCTCGCATTTGCTCGACTTAGAGCTATTAGAATTGGAAATTCCAAACAGGACTTTTATTGCCACATAAGTTGAAAATGAAAAGTAATACAGTTTTACATAACCAAGCCGATTTAAAGCGCCACGCCATGAGCGTGAAGGAGCACACAAAAGGAAACAGAAGTTTGCTCGCAGTCAAACATATCGGCAATTATTATTGTAACAGGGTCGATGTCATGCAAAGCACTCAACTACTGCCCAGCGAGATTACGCTGGGTAGGAAATAAAAAGAAAAAGGTAGTCCAGAAGCCATGCAAAAAACATGGAGCCTTGTATGTTTTCAGTAGGTGGCCGGTGCTCTCGAGGAGGGCTAAACCTTGGAAAAGGCATGATTTATAAATGGCTTTCACAAATGAAATCAAGCGATTTTTAAAAGGCAAGCCCGTGAGCCAACAAAACTGATGGGCGTGCGGTGGGAGTGGTTAAAAGCCCACAGAGATTACAGCAGGCTATATCTCCTGCGTGCGCAACCCTAAAAAAATTCAGCAGTCGCCAATCCTTGACTAACAGAACTTGGGCATCGTGAGGAGATTATCTGCAGGACAGTATCTTCTTAATCGGGCAGGGAACACACCTGTAAGTGCCTTATATACCATGTAACAGGACTTCAATACGGCGCTCGCTTGGCAATCAGTGCAGTTGCTGGATAGGAGCATCACAAGTTGTACATGGTGCACTAAAAACAATGCAAACTGTTCTATTCTGAACTACTTGTAGGTTTTGTAAACAAGGGAAGGGGTAGGCTAGGGTAGGAGGGGACAGAGAAATGGTTCAAGGGAGAATAGAGAGAAGAGTAGAAAGAGAATAGATGGATGGAAAGAAACGGCACAAGGAGACGAAGAGAGCTGGAAAGTTTCAGCATTTTTGCCAAAGTAGGTTTTGATTTTCAGTCCAGCTCAGGGTGCACTTGAAAAGTCATGCAAGATACTTCATGGAAGATACAGCGAACTACATTACGTTCTGAAATTGTAATTTTACAAGCTTCATAGAATTTTGTGAAAAGAACATCACACAATTTTGCACGTCTGTACTTTGGATATGGAAGGTAAAGAAATCTCAAAGATCTCTAAAGACAATTATCCAAAAACATAGCCAACATCCATGCCTCGCCCTTATCCGAGGACCACGACGCTAACCTGCATGCAAAGCATTCCCTCCTTTACTTTACAGCTATGTCACTATATTATTAGAAATTCCTGTGAAATGCTGTGGTATAACCAGGCTCAACATTTCTCAAAATGATAGCAGTCCTACCAACTTGTTATTCCGTTTATTGGCTAGATCAGAGTCGCGCCGTTCCCCCTTGAATTTTGCCTTTACTTATTTTCACTTCCTACAGTCAACATTTTTCCATAGCTGAAGGGTGAGCACTTTCAGCGTAGAGTTCAAAGGAATCATTTCTCCGGATGGCATCCAAGTGTTTAGTGCCCTCACACTGGATTATTCAGGCTGACAAAGGAGCGTTTCCATAGAAAATAGCCCTGCAGCACTGTTAATATCAAAGTCGTTGGCACTGGAAGGGATCGAACAAAGCTTCTAGAAATGAAAAATGCATATTTTGGCTCCTAGGTGAACTGAAAGGTTATGTGCGTGGCAAATCCTTTGGGTGGGGTTCAAATTCACGCCTGAGGGCTTGGTGCAAGGAACTGCATTTTTTTAAGCTAAAATCTCTGTAAATGCAACCCATGCATTAAGCTGAGTGCAGCTGTGGCTCACCAATGGCTGCCGCAAAGTATGCCAGGTGGGTTTTCACACAGCTGTACTGTATGAGCTGCTCTTACCTTCACATAGGCCTCTTTGTAGGAGAGAAGCTTCAGCTCAATGGAGCCAACTAAAGCTCCTGATTTCTAAAACCCCTTGCTTGCTTACTGCCGGGCATACAGGCAGAATGCCATCGGAAGAAAAGCTAATAGCTCTAACTTGAGCAAATGTGAGACCAGTTTCTCCGAAAATGCAAATGCCTCTGTGAAATGTGTGAATGTCCCTGGCATGATTCAATAGTCTTGTGTTTGCTCGAGTTAGAGCTCATAGCATTGTAAATTACTGACTGGACTTTTACTGCCACACAGACTGAAAATAACAAAAGGAAGAGAGTGAGGGTGAGCTGGCCCTGGAAAAGTCCCCCTCTGCTGTTGGTTTATGTTTACAGAGGGAGCTGGTGGGGAGGAGTAACTGAACAAGCACCCACACTGTTGAGGTGAAACAGGCAAATGCCAAAAAAGTCCCTTACAGAAGAGATAAGAAGGACATAGCGTAATTACACAGTACTTTGTGCTGCTCCCAAAGTGAAAAAAGGCAGGACAAAGAGGCAGAACTGACCACTAGCAAGCAAGGAATTTTGAAGGACACTGCAACTAACCAATGGAAAAGCTGAAACTCACTCTATAGTAAATTAAAAGTATACAGCAGGCCAAACGCTAACGCTCGACCTAAAAAGCTCTTTAGCAGTCTAGACACCAGAGACACCAAACCCTTTAAGTATGGCCTCCTAAAAGCTCTAATCAGACATCTAGGCTACTGAATAAACTCAGCCACCTCCAACGAATAGCCCGTAGCTGTGCAACATTCCCTCTCACCTGGCATAGACCCAGCTATAGCTGGCCCGAACACTTTATTGTTGCGGGAAAGCACACCTGAGTGGATAGGAAAAGGTTAGAACCCTCCAAGGGTCCTGAACCATCAACTGAGAGGAGAGGAAAACATGAACATCTCTTTGAGCAGGGCACCACTACAGTACTTTCAATCCCTGCTCTGCACTTTCTGTAGCACCTTCCTCATTAGGGGAATAGGCAGAACTGCATACAATAGTTCTTTGGGCAATGGAAAGGACAATGCGTCCACCTTTCAAGCCCCCTTGACAAAGAAAACGTTTGCAAAACAAAAATAGTGCATTGTCCCTGCTTGCAGAAAGGTCCAGCTGTGGGGGTCTGAATCTCTTAACTCTTTCTTGAAAAGTGCCCTGGGACAGACTTAGCTCCAGTGAAGGAGGGAAAACTTTGCTCAAAATATCCACAAGCTCATTCTCTTTCCTCAAATGATAGACTGCTTGGAGACAGGAAGCCCAGGAACAGATCTGCCCAGGAACAGATCTCCTGCACTAAAGCCAATGGTGACTTCATCTTTGAGCTCCCTTGATGGTTCAAGTAGGTTACAACCACCCTATTGTCTGTCTTGACCAAAACACTGTGCTCTTGAAGGACTGAGGAAAATTGAATAAGTGCCACATGTTCTGCCTTCACCTCTTTGCAATTAGAGGAGAAGCCCCTCTGTGCGACAGACTAGGTTCTCTGATCAAAATGACTTTCCACTGTTGCTCCTCAACCTATCCTTCTTACATATGTGGTCAAGAGTTTGGGAGTGGAGCCCAATTTCTCCTGATCCATCCAGCACTGCAATGCCTGTCCTATGCTCCCTGCCAGGAACTTCGTCTCATATTGATTTGAACTGGGCTCGCCGTGGTTTAACAGATGTTTGGCCAATGGATAAAAATTTAAGCTTGTCTTTGGTAGATTCAACACTGTTGATGCTATCAGGCCTTATACTGTCAACCATTCCCTCACTGTTGGCGCCTCTTTGCTAAGAGGGCTGAAACGCACAGTGTCAGCTTCTGCTTTCTGGCTGCTGGCAGGAACACCTTCCTCAGGTGCTAGGGTTGTCTTGAAGTGTGCCGATACATACTTCAAATCCTGAGTCAGAGTTACATGAGATTTCTTGTGATTCAGCAACAACTTGTGTTCTTCCAGTATCCCACAAACTTCCTCCACTTGCTGTTTCAACTTGAAGAAACAAGAAAAATAAATCAGCCTGTCAGCAAGGTAAAAGAAGAACATAACACCCTTAGCATGAATCAACCCTGCCAACTGCACCAGTGCCTTAGTAAAGCCCTATGTTATGACGTCACCCCAAAGGGTGGAACTTGAAACTAATAATGTCAACTCCCACTGCAAAGCAGGGATACTTCTGGGAATCCTGAAGTATTGCGATGTGAAGACAGGCATCCAGCAGGTACAGCAACACCAAAAGTCCCTAGTTATTATGTAAAGCAAACCTTCTTTAAAGACATCATTTTGAAGTTGATGTATGCTACAAACTTGTTCACCTCCTTAATGTCGATCAGCGGCCTGAACTATCCAGGTGCCTTCTTCAGAAAAAAGAGGATAGAGTAAAACCCTCTCCTCTCTAGAGAGACTGGAACAGGTTTTATCACATTATTTGGTAGCAGGCTGTAAATTCTTTCCAATAAAGCTTTCCATTTGAGTGAGTCCTTGGGCAATGGAGTAAGGTGAAAGAAGTTGTCTAGTTTCTGTTGTAATGATATCCCATATCCATATTGCACAATGTCTACAATCCATTTGTCCTTCACTGAGCTCTTCCTGAAACCTGAGCAATCTTCCTCCCACCGGCAGCTGACCCAGATCCCCAGTGTACTCGTAGTTTTGCCTTAGAGACTGGTCAATTTGCAGTGGTAGATCCAGCAGTCTGGGACCAGAACTTTTCAGAAGTGGTGACCCACCTGCCACTTCAATTCAGTAAAAGGGTAGGCCTATCCTCAACTGAAAGGCTGCTCAAAAAGCCCTTTTTGTTGAAAAAAATCCCTTTTGTTGGGAGTTTCATAGGCATCATATGCTTCCTGCCCTTAAAGGACATTTTGACCAGAGTTTCCAACTCCATAACAAACAGCTTTGTTCTTGTGAACGAGAAGATTTTTTTGTGTTCTGTCCATCTTCTACAACCTCATCCATATCTGCTGCCTTGCCGCTACTGCTGATCCTCTGCCCGCTACTTATGCCAGTAGTCAATCAAAAGATCTTTCCAAGATGAAGTGAATCTGTTGCTCCTTTATTGAGAGGCTTGAAAATATGTCTAAGCCTTGCTCTATTTGCTCTTCTAGCTTCTGAAAGTGTTTTAATAGGGACCGAAGAGAGTAACTCTAATACGCTGCTTCTCTGTCTCCAAAATTAGAAGCCAAATATGCTCTCTTTTCTTTTAGTTTAAAATATATATATTTTTGTTTATCAGCAAAAACTGTGGAATCCTTACAAATGCATACAGAACATATAGAGCATCATCGAGAATAAACGGTGCACATACATATTACATCATGTTTGGATTGCACAAGCAGTAACAGCAGTTCAGGAGCAAAAACGAAACAAGGAGGGAACAGGCACCGAGCAGTGAGGGTAGTGAAGGCTGCATAGAGTGCGGTTTGTGGGCTGCATATGATGCAATAATGAAGCAATAACCAGGCTGTGGGCCAGACATGAGCCCCAGGGTGCGCAGTGGTTGCAGCACTGTGGTTGACAGTGAGAAGGCGCTGGCAGTAGCATCATAGAACCATGTGTCACCCAGTTGAATATGTGGGACAACATGTGATAGAGACATGTAAGGAGCATGTATCCGTGTGATCAACATCTGGTCACAGCAATGGCACCTCTAGTATGAGCCCCTCAACGTGAGGGGATGTCATTCTTGGCCTCAATATTAAGAGTATAGGTGTCCCAGTTCCCTGCTCCTACGCTGCCCATTCCCCTGGAGCGCAGTGAGGCCAATGTGTTAGCTTCCATGTGGGTCCACTGCAGGAGAGTGAGTAGCCACCTGCGTGTATCCGGCACAGAGGGAGCCTTCACATCATGGCAATTTGCCATTTAGAGAGTACAAATGCAAGGTCTATGAACCTGTGCATGTGTTTGTCCTCCTTGGCTTTGTGACTATAAAAAATGGGGTCTGCAGTTGGCAGTGGTTTGCACCCTGTCTAAGTAGGGATCCTCACTATAGTCAGGGTATGGGAGTCACACAGCTAAGATAACCCCTGCTCACCCCCTTGGTAGCTTGGCATGAGTAGTCCGGCTTATCTCAGAGGCAATGTGTAAGGTATTTATGTACACACAGTAACACAGTGAAACACTACGAAAGTACTCCACACCAGTTTAGAAAACTAGCCACTAGTTATTTGAGTAAAACAAGACCAAAACGACAAAAATTCAACACACACAAGTAAAGCTGTAACTTTTTAAAGGTTTAAATGAGTCTTGGTCCATAGGAATCAATGGTTGTATCTTTTTAGCACAAAGTACCTGGGATGTGTAAAAAACAAAGACGATGAGGGCCGCAGGAGAGGTGAGGCACCGAAAAAACAAAGTGGTGCATCGGTTCCTTCCTGCTCAGGGGAGGTGTTGCGTCGATTCTTTCATCGCAGGTGACGCGATTCATCGGTTCCTTACTAGAGGGGAGGCGATGCATCAATTCTTTCTTCACAGGAAAGGGGATGCATTGATTTCTGGACACTCAGCCTTGGTTCTTCACTGTGATGTGGGGTCAATGAAAAATTGACACCCATGATGATGTGTGGAAAATCCAGACGTGCTGTGATGATGAAAACAGGGGTTGCCTCGATTCTGCAGGTGCTGTGTCGGTTTTTAAACCTCAAGACAGAGGCTGCCTTAGTTCTGCAGGCATTGCGTCGATTTTTCAGCTGCGGTGAGTCGTGTGTGGATTTTCTACTTCAGGTCACCAGCTTACACTTCCAAGGACCCATGGAATAGAGTTGGCACCACTTGGTAAGTCAGGACTCTCAGCAGAAAAGCCCAGGCACAGGCAGATGAAGTCTTTGATGTCCCTGAGACTTCTTAACAAGATGCAAGCTCAGTTCAAGCACTTGGAGAACATTAAAAAGCAGGATGTAGAAAGCAAAATCCAGTCCTTTCACTTCCAGGGCAGAAGCAGCTAACGGCAGACCAGCACCAAAAAGCAACAGACAGAAGGGTAGACTCTCCTACAGCATCCATCTTTTCTTCCTGGCAGAATGTCCTCAGTCCAGATGTGTTCTAACTTTGTGGTGTCAGAGGTCCAGTGCTTATACCCACTTCTGTCTTTGAAGTAGGCAAACTTAAAAGAAAAGTCTTTGTAGTACACAAGACCCTGCTTTTTTCTGCCCTGGGCCAAGACACACTCAAGGGGGTTGGAAACTGCTTTGTGTGAGGAGAGGCACAGCCTCATTCGTGTGCAGGTGTTTGCTCCTCCCACCATTCTAGCTCAGGACGACTGTAGGAGGCTGGACTGGCTTGTAGTGAGTACCAAGGGGTACTTGCACCTTGCACCAGGCCCAGTTATCCCTTATTAGTGTATAGGGTGTCTAGCAGCTTAGGCTGATAGATAGTGGTAGCTTAGCAGAGCAGCTTAGGCTGAACTAGGAGACGTGTGAAGCTACTACAGTACCACTTAGTGTCATATGCACAATATCATAAGAAAACACAATACACAGTTATACTAAAAATAAAGGTACTTTATTTTTTATGACAATATGCCAAAGTATCTTAGAGTGTACCCTCAGTGAGATGATAGGAAATATACACAAGATATATGTACACAATACCAAAAATATGCAGTATAGTCTTAGAAAACAGTGCAAACAATGTATAGTTACAATAGGATGCAATGGGGAAACATAGGGATAGGGGCAACACAAACCATATACTCCAAAAGTGGAATGCGAACCATGAATGGACCCCAAACCTATGTGACCTTGTAGAGGGTCGCTGGGACTATTAGAAAATAGTGAGAGTTAGAAAAATAACCCTCCCCAAGACCCTGAAAAGTGAGTGCAAAGTACACTAAAGTTCCCCTAAGGACAAAGAAGTCGTGTTAGAGGAATAATGCAGGAAAGACACAAACCAACAATGCAACAACGATGGATTTCCAATCTAGGGCACCTGTGGAACAAGGGGACCAAGTCCAAAAGTCACAAGCAAGTCGGAGATGGGCATATGCCCAGGAAATGCCAGCTGTGGATGCAAAGAAGCTTCTACTGGACAGAGGAAGCAGAGGTTTCTGCAAGAACGAAAAGGGCTAGAGACTCCACTTTGGTGGACGGATCCCTCTCGCCGTGGAGAGTCGTGCAGAAGTATTTTCCCGCCGAAAGAACGCCAACAAGCGTTGCTAGCTGCAAATCGTGCGGTTAGCATTTTTGGACGCTGCTGTGGCCCAGGAGGGACCAGGAGGTCGCAAATTGGACCAGGAGGTAGAGAGGACATCGAGCAAGACAACGAGCCCTCTTAGCAGCAGGTAGCACCCGGAGAAGTGCCAGAAACAGGCACTACGAGGATGCTTGAAACAGTGCTCACCCGAAGTCGCACAAAGGAGTCCCACGTCGCCGGAGACCAACTTAGAAAGTCATGCAATGCAGGTTAGAGTGCTGTGGACCCAGGCTTGGCTGTGCACAAAGGATTTCCGCCGGAAGTGCACAGGGGCTGGAGTAGCTGCAAAAGTCGCGGTTCCCAGCAATGCAGTCTAGCGAGGTGAGGCAAGGACTTACCTCCACCAAACTTGGACTGAAGAGTCACTGGACTGTGGGAGTCACTTGGACAGAGTTGCTGGATTCGAGGGACCTCGCTCGTCGTGCTGAGAGGAGACCCAAGGGACCGGTAATGCAGCTTTTTGGTGCCTGCGGTTGCAGGGGGAAGATTCCGTCGACCCATGGGAGATTTCTTCGGAGCTTCTAGTGCAGAGAGGAGGCAGACTACCCCCACAGCATGCACCACCAGGAAAACAGTCGAGAAGGCGGCAGGATCAGCGTTACAGAGTTGCAGTAGTCGTCTTTGCTACTATGTTGCAGGTTTGCAGGCTTCCAGCGCGGTCAGCAGTCGATTCCTTGGCAGAAGGCGAAGAGAGAGATGCAGAGGAACTCGGCTGAGCTCTTGCATTCGTTATCTAAAGTTTCCCCAGAGACAGAGACCCTAAATAGCCAGAAAAGAGGGTTTGGCTACTTAGGAGAGAGGATAGGCTACTAACACCTGAAGGAGCCTATCAGAAGGAGTCTCTGACGTCACCTGGTGGCACTGGCCACTCAGAGCAGTCCAGTGGGCCAGCAGCACCTCTGTTTCCAAGATGACAGAGGTCTGGAGCACACTGGAGGAGCTCTGGACACCTCCCAGGGGAGGTGCAGGTCAGGGGAGTGGTCACTCCCCTTTCCTTTGTCCAGTTTCACGCCAGAGCTGGGCTAAGGGGTCCCCTGAACCAGTGTAGACTGGCTTATGCAGAATTGGGCACATCTGTGCCCAAGAAAGCATTTCCAGAGGCTGGGGGAGGCTACTCCTCCCCTGCCTTCACACCATTTTCCAAAGGGAGAGGGTGTAACACCCTCTCTCAGAGGAAGTCCTTTGTTCTGCCATCCTGGGCCAGGCCTGGCTGGACCCCAGGAGGGCAGATGCCTGTCTGAGGGGTTGGCAGCAGCAGCAGCTGCAGTGACACCCCAGGAAGGGCAGTTTGGCAGTACCAGGGTCTGTGCTACAGACCACTGGGATCATGGGATTGTGCCAACTATGCCAGGATGACATAGAGGGGTCAATTCCATGATCATAGACATGTTACATGGCCATATTCGGAGTTACCATTGTGAAGCTACATATAGGTAGTGACCTATATGTAGTGCACGCGTGTAATGGTGTCCCCGCACTCACAAAGTCCGGGGAATTGGCCCTGAACAATGTGGGGGCACCTTGGCTAGTGCCAGGGTGCCCTCACACTAAGTAACTTTGCACCTAACCTTTACCAGGTAAAGGTTAGACATATAGGTGACTTATAAGTTACTTAAGTGCAGTGAAAAATGGCTGTGAAATAACGTGGACGTTATTTCACTCAGGCTGCAGTGGCAGGCCTGTGTAAGAATTGTCAGAGCTCCCTATGGGTGGCAAAAGAAATGCTACAGCCCATAGCGATCTCCTGGAACCCCAATACCCTGGGTACCTCAGTACCATATACAAGGGAATTATAAGGGTGTTCCAGTAAGCCAATGTAAATTGGTAAAATTGGTCACTAGCCTGTCAGTGACAATTTGAAAGAAATGAGAGAGCATAACCACTGAGGTTCTGATTAGCAGAGCCTCAGGGAGACAGTTAGTCACTACACAGGTAACACATTCAGGCACACTTATGAGCACTGGGGCCCTAGAGAACAGGGTCCCAGTGACACATACAACTAAAACAACATATATACAGTGAAAAATGGGGGTAACATGCCAGGCAAGATGGTACTTTCCTACAACGACCCATCAGCAAATGCAGGGCACACCTCAGTTCCCTTTGTGTGGCTGTCTCGAGTGAATTCACAAACGGCCCAACTGTCATCCTGACCCAGACATGTATTCCACAGACAAGCAAGAAAATGCCTACTTTCTAAAAGTGACATTTTCAAACCTACAATTCAAAAATCAATTCCACCAAAAGTTGTATTTTAAATTGTGAGTTCAGAGACCCCAAACTCCAAATCTTTATCTGCTCCCAATGGGAAATTAAACTTGAAATGTTTCAAGGCAATCTCCATGTTACCCTATGGGAGAGATAGGCCTTGCAATAGTGAAAAACAAATTTAGCAATATTTCATTATGATGACATGTAAAACACACCAGTATATGTGCTACCTTTTAACTGCACCCTCCGCATAGGGCTGCCTTGTTCTTACTTTAGGAGTGACTTACATGTAGTACAAGGGAAGGCTTGGGCCTCGGAAGTGGGTGCATTTGCCAGGTGGAAATGGCAGTTTAAATCTGCCCTAACAGACACTGCAGTGGCAGGTCTGAGGCATGTTTGCATGGCTACTCATGTGGGTGGCACAATCAATGCTGCAGGCCCACTACTAGGACTTACTAGTAAATCAGATATGCCAATCATGAAAAAACGAATCGCCAATATAATTTAGACAGAGAGCACTTGCACTTTAGCACTGGTCAGCAGTGGTAAATTGGCCAGAGTCCTAAAGACAGCAAAAACGAAATTCAGCACAGGCTCATAAACAGAAGGTCAGAAGCAAAAAAGACAGGGAAAACTACACCAAGAGCTGACATGTCTAACAGGCCAGCCAAACACACATGAGCACTGAGGGGAGTGCACACCACTCCCCTCCATGATTGTCATCCCCCCATGGCCCCATCCCTTTAAAAATAAAAAAGATAATAAACAATATTTATTATTGTTTTATTTTTAAAGTTTTGCAGCTGCTGCTGCTGGTGGGAGGGTGACGTTGCTGTGCCATAGCGGTGGCACCGCCGCTGATAGTACAATTCAAAGTTTGGTGCACCAAGCCCTCTCTCTAGCAAGGGTATCTGCAACTGCAAGAGCCACCCGATGACACCCTGTTTCCTATATAAAGTCTAGTAAAAGATCATATAGTTCCTGAAAAAAAAACCCATTTAGGGAGCATTATTGCAAGTGCTGTTAAACAATACAGTAGTCTGGGCAACACAAGCATTTTAGCAATCACTGCTTGTCTCAAAGGGGAGGGGGCAGCAAGCGCCAGGAGAGGAGGAATCCCCGAATTGATTGTAGTGCCCTATGTTGCCCTCTTCAAAGGGCCCTGTTAGTGTGATGTATTTGGACATCCTGGTATTTAAAGGTATCATCACACCACTTGAGGAAGTGCCCGGGGGAGGCACCCCTGTGGGGCACAAGAGTAGGAGTAAGAGGGAACAGGCGGGATTTGGGACACAATGTGATGGTTATCTAATTATGGGATCCCCCAATCCTGCGCTCGCATACACAGGCGGCGCCAAATATGCTCACTTTATCGCCAAATCATCCTTCTTATCAACTTGATCAGGTGGTGACATCTTCTTCGAGATTTTCTTGTCCTGAAAGGACAATCCCATCATCAGAGTCACCTTTAACTTGCGAAGGAAGCTGCTCTGCAAAACATTGTAATTGTTATCTTCTCACTAAAAAGCAGAAGAGGGCATGCTAATCCACCTCCCTCCACTCATTAGTCAACACCTTTCATCATGCCTCATGTAGTGGTAAGCGTTCTGATTCGATTTGGTAGAGGCCAAAGAAATCATCTTCATCAACCTTCACTGAGGCCTCTGGGAAAAACAAGTTTTCCTCTGCACAAATATACCCTTGACCTGCTCTTGGTCCTAGTCATGGGCTTGCCAAGGCGATACCACGCAGTGTCTTTTGGGGTACGACTGGCCTTCCCTAGCACTGAATGCTGCACAAACAGGCAGGTCTATCATCCGCTGTATGTCCCCCAGTGTGGGTTCTGGAGTACCATAATGCTCCCACCTCCAATTGCTCAGGGCCCTGCAGCTCCAAATTGTGCTTCTTTTCGTCACTCTTCCTTACCTTAGTGCAGAAGTTCCTAATATGTGCACCTTGGCACCCCAGTGCACTGTCGAAGCTGGGCTGAGGCGCCGCGAACACCACCAATCAAACTGCCAGGGAAAACTGGAGTGTGAGTGTGCGCATTTTAAGCTGTGTGCTTTTAGAAGGTTGTAGTTTGCTGTGAACACCTCTTAATTGAGACTAGCAATCTCTCCCAAACCCCCCCAATCCCCACCTCGTGTTTTGAGGGTAGAGGAGGGTTCCTAATGCCATTGTTTCTCTCTAACTGACCCCCTCTGTAATGATCACATTATGCCTCGTTACAAGGAAACACACTGTTTTCCACTTTCTTTTGCACCCTCTTCATTTAATTTGATGCACAGCCTTGCCTTGCTTTTTTCCCAACCTTTATCATTAGAAGAGGTTCTGTGATTATTAAGTATCATAATTAAATTCAGCCTTATGTATTTCTGGCAAACCATTCTTCGACTTGGGGCTCTGGGCGGTGATTAAAACATCTGTTCGTGGAGCAGCTGCCTGTAAACTATTTTCTTTAAAACAACATTTACTCCATTCACTTCAGATATGCTCGTTTGCCTCAAACTGCTGACGTACTTCAAACTCTGTCAATGAGTAGGGTTTCCGAACATTAATTCAAAGGGAAGGGGAATGGGGTTTGCTACTTTGTTCTAGTTCAGTCTGGTGGATCAGAAGGTAGACATGGGAAACCACACCCTCTTCCACCCTTCCGAAAAGTGGTGTAGCACATCAGTTAGGAGCACGTAGCGCTATTTAAATGCAATTGTAATGCAGTGCAAAGGCACCACCTCAGTAGCACTGTACTCAAGACCACACAAGCAATGCATACATAGGTACCAGTGAACAAGAGTGTGTCATACCATGGAAGGTGTCACAAGACAGAAAAACTCAAGAATAAAGTACTGAGCAGAGCAGACTCAACAGCAGAATCTGGTAAACAGACCAAGCCCGCTCAGCTACACTTGCTGTGTGAGTGAAGCTTCCTCTCGCCACCCACAATCAGTAAAAAAAAGAGCATTACGTCCCCCCACGGCCAGTAAATGAGCATGACATCCTTGATGTTCAGTGCCATCACCTTTGCGTCCAAGTGCTTCACAACCCGGACTGTAGACAGTTTGGGGGAAAAAATGTCATGTTTCTGAGGTGTCTCTTTTGAGCATGTTTAATTGTTGTCTTGGAATTATTGCACTGTCCCTTGACAATAATGTTACAAGCTGCCAAGCACCCTGCACTTTCATCTTTCATTTTGAGTTTAAAATACGGCCTTGGGTAGTTCCCTCTATGAATTCCTCAGAATGAGGTAAACAGAGGTTGCAGGTATGTCTTGTCCTTAGGCATGGCATGTGTAGCTCCAGTCCATTTCCCAATTAACTACCCTCTTTGGCTTGAGTTTTGGAGGAAAAAGCAGGTTGCCTGGTCATGCAGTCCTGTTTAAGGGCTTGCCTAGCCATGCTTTCACTCACCTAACATCTGTGCATTCCCTCATTTGCTAGGGGTGCAAGCTTGCGTGAGTGGTTGGTTTCGCATTCATCCGCTCTGCCCACTCATCAGCGTACCCAGTCTGCCCGCATTGACTCATTCATTTGATGGCCTGATTGACATCTCTCCTCTACACTGACAACGCAGCTCCGGAAGCTGACTGTTGTAATACTAGATAGATAGAATAGATAGCTATAGAATGTAGAATGTAGAATGTAGAATTCTGTGTGGGGAGATCAGAGTCAGTTGGGAGAGGAGGCTTTGCTGATCAGACGCTGTCGGTGAGCCTTTATTATTGATGCTTCTTGAAATAAAAGAAACATAAAGAACATCTGCAAGTGTGTACATCTTTGATTACAACAATTTGGCGACGAGTGTTGTTTAGGCTCATCGAATATTCTATATTGTGGATCCGGTGGAGGAAAGTTTTGGTGTTTTTATCTTCAAAGTACTCACCGCTTTTCAAAAAGGTACTGTAGCCGTGGGATTTGGAAATTTCCTCTTTCCTTATTAATTTATCGCCGCTTCAAGCACTCATTAATGAAGTGTACTAGTTTCCTAGCAACGGTTGCTAGTCATGCTGGAGTACTGTTTGTGTAATTGTATTGTGCCCAATCTCCAATGAAAACAAATATAACGCGGTGACATAAACAACAGCCATTTTGGATTGGGCAAATTGAGTGAAACAAGGGCAAATTCCTAATAAAAGTACTCATCAACGGCGGCCATTTTGTATGTCGATTTGGATATACATTGCTTTCAATTGACCAAGGAGTATACAGTAGCCATTTTAAGTTTGCAGGAGAGTTTCAGATTCTTGAAGAACGTTTTGGACACTGTGGAATACATAAAAAATATATATATATATATATATTAATAAATATTTAAAGGAATAAATAAACTATGGCTCATAATAATTTTATTAACCAACCTGTGTTGTTTTTAAATAATCCTGGCAAACCTGTAATGAAACGGAGAAATTGGCATAGAGCATTTGAAAATTACTTGGTGGCTATTGATGGAAAAAAAATTGATCCAGAACGGAAAAAAGCATTGATGTTTGGCATATTAGGCAATACAGGTCAAGAAATCCTTGACAATCTACCGGAGTATGAATCGCCTCCTGGACAATTTATTCCATTGAACGAGTATGAGGAAGCAGTTAAACGTATGGAAAAACAATTCACAGAGGAGCCCAATGTAATGGTGGAGAGGCACAGTTTCTTCAAACGGTAGCAAATGGAGAATGAAAGCGTAGAGGAGTACATCGCTTCTTTGAGAGTCTTAGCTTCTTCATGCGAATTTAATGAGATCTGATACCTATATTCGAGATCAATTTGTATTTCAATGTTATTAAAAAAAAATACAAGAAAGGTTGTTGGCATGCAGAAATCCAACATTACAAGAGGTTGTTGACATAGCCAAAGGAATTGAGAGATCGCTACTGTCCACTAAAGCTTTAACATCTGTAGATGTTTCTAATACAGATGTATATATGGTACAGGATCAAAAAACTAAAGACACTAAAGACAAAGATAGCAAGTACTACGGAAGGAAAAGTATACAATGTTACAGATGTGGGTCAAAATCACATTTGGGTAATAATTCCAAATGTCCAGCGTTAGGAAAAAAATGTATTAAATGTAAAAAAGTCGGTCATTTTGCTGTTGTATGTAGAAGTACAAAAGAGGGCAATCAAATTAGAATTAATACAGTTGATAATTTTGATGAAGAAATGTGTGCAAATATTGTCCTAACTGTAGAAGATGATGGTTGTAGGAAAATGATGAACAGATATAAAGCACCACTTGGTTGTGTTAGTATTGGAGGGAAAGAATTGGAGGTCATGGCAGATTCTGGTTCTCCTATTACTATATTAGATAAGGACAAATTTGAGAAAGTTTGGAAAAACTTGAAATTAGAAAAGAGTGATGTAAACCCAAAGGCGTTTGGAGAGTTTGATATTAACATGGTGGGATATTTTTGTGACACTTTGAAATTTAAAAGTCGCAGCATCGATACTAAGATATATGTTGCTGAAAATGGCAGGAACATCGTTGGTTGGCAGGATTTGGGTAGACTGGGAATAATTTTGAAACCAGGATCAACTAATCCAATCATTCTAGGTGATATACCATGTTCAGATGTCAATAGCATTGGGGATACTGATATGTATTTGACTCTTGAAAAGGTGTTGACTGATAATCAGGATGTTTTTGCGAATCATATTGGATGTGTGAAGGGATTTGAACACGAAATTAAGTTGAAAGCAACAGCTACACCTGTCATTCATAAAGTGCGTCCTGTTCCACTGTCTGTTAGAAAGGAGTTAAAAGATTTATTAAAGAAATTGTGTGATGAAGGTGTGATTGAACGCACAGATTCTTCTGAGTGGGTGTCGGCTATTGTAGTTACAAAAAAGAAAACTGGTGATATACGGTTATGTGCTGACTTGAGACCCTTGAACAGGAATATTGTAGTAGATTGTCACCCATTGCCCAGGATACAAGAAATTCTAGCAGCTACTAATGGTTCAAGATATTTTTCGTTGATTGACCTTAAGTCAGCATATCATCAAGTCAAATTGTGTGAATCATCAAAAGATTATATCACTTTCGTAACACCATTTGGAGCGTACAGATATGTACGCTTACCTTTTGGACTTGCTTCAGCCGCTAGTGTATTTCAAAAGCTGATGGAATTTCTTTTTCAAGATATGGATGGTATTGAGAAATTTCAGGATGATATTTTGGTGCATGCGAAAACATCTTCTGAACACAATGTCATTTTGAATAAAGTGTTAAGTATTTTAAGAGAAAGAGGGATGACAGTGAGTAGATCGAAATGTAAGTTTTTTTGTACAGAAATAGAGTATTTGGGACACACTTTATCGGCTGATGGTATAAAACCAAAGGAGGATTTACTTAAAGCAATTCGTGAAGTTCCCAGGCCTAGGGATAAGGAAACTCTAAAATCTTTTCTTGGGTTAAGTGAGTACTATTCTAGGTTCATTATGGATTATGCTGGCATAGTTGAACCTCTTAGGAAACTGCTAAGAAAGAAAGTAAAATTTGAATGGTCACATGAGCAAGAAACTGCATTTATAAATGTAACAAATGCCATATTGAAAGCACCAGCTTTGCAACCTTATGATACGAAAGGACGCAACAGAATCACTGTTGATGCTAGTGCAACAGGTATAGGAGCTGTGTTTACTCAGATAGTGTCTGGAAAGGAAGTTACAGTAGCTTTTGTTTCTAGAATGCTTCGGAAATCAGAATGTTTTTACAGTACCATCGAAAGAGAGGCATTGGCTTGCGTTTGGGCAGTGGAGAAATTGAAGACATATCTTTGGGGCAATGAGTTTGAGTTAGTAACTGATCATAAACCATTGGTATACATGATGGATGGGAGGAGTAATACGAAGGCATCTTCTAGGTTGATCAGATTATTATCTAAGTTACAA
This sequence comes from Pleurodeles waltl, assembly GCF_031143425.1. Taxonomy (NCBI): domain Eukaryota; kingdom Metazoa; phylum Chordata; class Amphibia; order Caudata; family Salamandridae; genus Pleurodeles; species Pleurodeles waltl. The sequence continues at coordinate 943,326,260 of NC_090446.1, forward strand.
GAATATAACTTTGTGATAAAACACATTTCTGGTGGTCTGAATAGACGTGCTGATTGTCTATCCAGGTTACCTTTGGAAGATGATGATAACAGAAAAATTTTGGATGATGAATGTATAGTGGCATATATGGATGTTGTAGAACATTGTGATGGTGTGATTTCTGCTGAGGAGTGGTGCAAAGCTTCTGAAAGTGATTCAGTATTACAACAAGTAATGAAATATGTCACTGAAGGGTGGCCTCCTAGCAGAAATGTAGGTAACGTATTAAAGAATTTTTCACAAGTAGCTGATGAATTGAGTATTGAATGTGGAATTTTAATGAGACATGATTTGTATGTTCCACCTCAAGCTTTAAAGAAAAGGTTGATTGAATTGGCCCATAAAGGACATCCTGGCACTAGTCTTACAAAGAAAGCTTTAAGATCATATTATTGGTGGCCTGGGCTTGACAATGATGTTAATATGTATCTAGATAACTGTGTGGAGTGTATTAGATCTGACAAACATTGGAAACTGAGCAAAAAGGAATTACAACCTGTTTTGATACCTGATGCACCATGGGAGAAAATAGCTATAGATATTTCAGGACCATTTACTTTACTTGAATCAGATATGCGTTACTTAATTGTCATCACAGATTATTACTCTAAATGGATTCACTGGGAATTTTTAAGTAATGTTAGTACTGAAACGGTTGTTGAATTTTTAAGAAAAATATTTGCAATTGAAGGTTTACCCAGAATTTTAGTATCTGACAATGGTACACAATTAACTTCACAGAAAATGTGTGAATTTTTGGAATGTCATGGTATTCGACAAGAAAAAAGTCCTCTTTACAATCCTTCATCGAATGGTCAAGTAGAACGCATGAATAGATTTATGAAAGAAGGTATTCAATTAGCATTAGCATCTAAATTAGATGTATATGAATTTTTACGAGAGAAAGTGTATGGGTATAATTGTACACGAATTCTACAACTGGATTTTCACCTTTCCTTTTGATGAGAGGTAGGAAGGAGAAAACTTTACTCACTCCTAAATTTGGCAAGGTTGTGAATAATGGTAATATGGTCAAAATTGTGGATGATAATGAACTTCAAGTTAAACAAAAAATTATCGACAAACAAGTAAAAACTAAACATTATTATGATAAAATAAATAGAGTGAGATCTGGAGTATTCAACGTAGGTGATTGGGTTCTTGTAAGAAAACCCTATAAAGTACAAAAAGGGGAGTCGGTATACTCTGCTCCAGTGCAAGTTTTGAAAGTATCTAATGGTTCTGTTCTTTTGAAAGATAAGGGTTGGTGGAGTAAAAATGCAGTGATCTTGTTAAAACCACACCAAGAGAGCATTTTGAAAAATGTAGGAAAAAGAGTTGATGTTCATTTGGAAAATAGGGATTATTATGATTTTGGAGATTTAACTAGTGATGGAATGGAGGGAAAATCCAATTGCAGAATTGATGGAAACAATAGTAGGAGTAATAGTAGTATTTGTGACAATGAAATGCATAATTTAGAAATGGCACAGAGAGTTACAGAGAATGAATTAAATGATGTAACTGATGTTAATTTGAGAACTAAAAGGAAAAGACAAGTTCCAAATAAGCATTCTGAATTTGAAATGTATTAATGTTTATATGATGTAGTAATTTATTATCATTACTTATCTATTATTATTATTATTATTTTTTTATTATTTTTTTTGTTTTTTGTTTTGTTTGGGAAAAAAAAGAGATGTTGTAATACTAGATAGATAGAATAGATAGCTATAGAATGTAGAATAGAATGTAGAATGTAGAATTCTGTGTGGGGAGATCAGAGTCAGTTGGGAGTGGAGGCTTTGCTGATCAGACGCTGTCGGTGAGCCTTTATTATTGATGCTTCTTGAAATAAAAGAAACACAAAGAACATCTGCAAGTGTGTACATCTTTGATTACAACACTGACCTGATCGTGTCCTTCAAGGATGCAATGCTATGATGGAGGAGGGGATGGGTTCGAGGAAATATTTGTTCCCAGGAGGAGGAAGGTGCAGGCTACCCACACTTTGTGCTGTCCCAGCGAACGTCAGGCAGACTTGTGGACCTAACAACTGGGTGGCTTGTGTGAAAAACAAGAGGACCCCTGTGCTCCAAGCATACAAGGTGAGTGCATGCGTAGCATTCGGTTTCACACTGGACAGCGGTCTGTGCACAGTATACATAGTTACATCTATGATTATAACACCTTCATGGGCTTCATCCCAATTATTTTCAGAGACAAAAATTGAAGTACTCCCGAGACCGGGTTTACATCTCCATGCACCCCCCTCCCCCAAAAAAAAGTAACATAATGGGGAGCCACAGCCAACGACCAATAGGTCAAGGGAGCTATGGGTCGAAGAAGTTTGGGAACCACTGTCTTAGCGCCATTGTTTCTGTGCTGCCTCAGAATGTTGCCGCTAAACCGCTGCAACTCATCCACAATACACAGAAACAATGGAGCCATTTTAAGCCACTAAAGAGCGATTTTGCCTCGAGGCAAATCTCTCAGAATCACTGCTATTTGCAATATCAGCTTCATCAACAGCTCGTGCTCCTGACCCCTCTACCTGATAAACAGATAACCAGACACGTTTGTGAAGTCTGTGCAGAGCTGTAGCAGGTGCTTGCAGCGCACTTGTGCCCGCTATAGCAGGCCCTTGCACGTACATTTAAAATATGCTGCAGGTCGCCTAAGGTGGATCAAGGTCTTCCTGTGGCAGAGGGAGCATTGGGCCCGGGGGGCGGGGTTAGAGGTGTAGGAAAATCTCCGGATCTCCGGTCTGTGCAGCATATGAAGCAGTTCAGCTCTTGAAACTCCAGTGCTTCCTGTATCACGGAGAGCTTCAGGGAGTGTATGAGATTTAAAAAGATATATATTTTTATTGGTTTATTACAGATTAAAACAGCAGTACTTAACAAGGAATCTTATCAGCATATCTATCTCCGCCAGTTTTCAGAGTCACAAAATATACCAGAGAAGAAACACGTAGAAACTACTACACATACAGTGGAATCATGACACCAGTCATGTCTATTTCTAGTGTCAGTAAACGACCTAGACAAAGAAGAACTTGTGGGTGTCCATTGGCCTGGCAATGTATAACCACTGAAACAGCTCAGTGCTCAAACTAAAATAGCAACACACACATTGATGGCTGCTTCTGTGTGCTCAATCACAGGGTGCTTCTACCCTGGACCATCTAGTGTTGGTGATAAGGGAGTTGGACGCACTCGAAGTGGAACAAGCATAGCCATGGGGTTCACAAAGACATACATGCAGTCTCCTATTGCCAAACCATCCCCACCACCCTCCTGTTTATCACCCTGAGCATGAAGGGTCTTCCCCAGCCCAGACAGCCCCTGAAGCACTAGCTGTGCCCCAGGTGGGCAGTCAGTGGGGTGTACACTGGATTCAGGGAGGGAGGTCATCATTCTTTGCTTCTATCTTCTGAATGTAGGTGTCCCAACATCCCCCTGTCTACTGTGTCCCCCCTTGAATGTGCACCCCTACAAGCACATCCAACTCAGCACGGGTCCATGTCAGGAGTGTCCCTAATCAATCAATCAATCAATCAATAATATTTATAAAGCGCGCTACTCACCCGTGAGGGTCTCAAGGCGCTAAAACCACCTCTTGATATCCGGGCCGTGGGTGCCTTCCACGTCATAGCAATTTGGCGCTTAAAGAGAATAAAAGCAACGTCAAGAAGCTTTTGCATATATTCGTCTCCTTCTGCTTTAGGGTGCATCCCCAACACACAAGATTCGGAGGTAGGTGAGAGCTTATGATCCACAATCCCATCTGTTTTCGTTACCTCTGCCCACGTGCATTGCAATACCATGCACTCCCACATCATATGGTAGAAGCCAGCATCTGGAGTCCTGGTTGCATCTGAGAAATTCCAAAGATACCCCCAGGTACATGCATTTAATTCAATGTGGGGTGAGGGATGTTTTGTGTGCTGAGGGATGTTTTGTGTGAGACACCTCAGGGAGTGTGTGAGATGCTGTAATCTGAGCTGCCTCTGCTGCAGGTCACCTCAGAAGAGTCAAGCACTTCCTATGGCTGAGGGAGCTTCAGGGAGGGTGTGAGAAGCTCTACTCTGAGTGGCCTCTGCTGCGGGTCACCTCAGGAGGCTCAAGTGCTTCCTATGCCATGGTTTGCTTCGGGGAGTGTGCAAAAAGCACTGTATTGAGTGTCCTCTGCTGCAGATCAGGGAGTATATGAGAAGTAGGTTAGGTCTAGAGGCTCAAGCACATCCTGAGCCATAGGGAGCTATAGGGAGCTTCATGGAGTGTGTAATAAGTGCTGGCCAAGCAGCCTTCCCTACAGGTCGGTGCAGGAGGCGCAAGAGCTTCCTGTGGCACAGTGAGCTTCAGGGAGTGTGTGAGAAACTCCAGTTCGAGCGTTCTCTGCTGCAGGTCACCTCAGGAAACTCAAGCCCTTCCTATGGTTGAGGGAGGTGTAGGAAAGTACCCTCTTTTTGGCATGGTTACCTCCACTTTTTGCCTGCTGTCTGTGTGATTCTGACTGTGTTCACTGGAATCCTGCTAACCAGGACCCTAGTGACTGTGCTCTCTTCCTCTAAATTTGGTTGCTTAAAACTTAGCACACCCCACAATTGGCATACTGGTGCCCCCATATAAGTCCCTAGTATATGGTACTTAGGTACCTAGGGTATTGGGAGACCAGGGGTTCCCCATGGGAGCACATGCAAAATGGGTCTGCAGGCCTGCCATTGCAGCCTCCGTGAAAAGGTGCATGTACCCTTTCTCTACAGGTTACTGCACCAGGTCAACAAGTCACCCCTATGGCAGGCCTTCCTAGCCCAGAGGGCAGGGTGCAGGTACCTGTGTGTAAGGGCACCCTTGCATGAGCAGAGGTGCCCCTGTGAACTCCAGCTCCATTACATTGGACTTTTTAAGTGCAGGGAAGCAATTTTACCTGTGTACTAGACACAAGCCACTACCTGCGTCCAGCTACATAATGGTAACTCTGAACCATGGCATGTTTGGTATCAAACATGTCAGAATTCCATGCACTATGGGGGCTCCTTAAAGGACCACCAGCATTGCTCCTACAAGTCTTCTGGGGTTTTGTGGGCAGCCAGCGCTGCTGCCCCCCCTCAGACAGGTTTCTGTGCTCTTGCTGTTTGACCAGCTCAGGCAGAGGAAGGCAGAATAAAGGATTTCCTGTGGGAGAGGGAGGTAACACCCCCCAAGCCACGGGTATGCTTTGAAGTGCACATTTGGTGCCCTCCTTGCATAAACCAGTTTGCACCAGTCTAGGGACCCCTGGTTCCTGCTCTGGTGCAAAACTGGACAATGGAAAGGGGAGTGACCACTCCCAGGAGTAGTGCCCAGAGCTCTTCCAGGTGGCCACTTGATTCTGCCATCTTGAAACCAAGGTGGGCAGGGGCCTCTGGGAGCAGCTGAATGGTCAGGTCAGGCAGGTGACATCACAGCCCCCTCTTGATAGGTGGGCAGCCTGCTAGGTGACCAATCCCCCTTCCTGGGCTATTTAGGGTCTCCCTCTTGGGCGGGTCCTCAGACGTGCAAGATTCCAACATGACTCATTTGCATTGTTTACTTCACCTTCTGGCCACCGGGACTGCAACTGGACCCTCCAGGAGAGGACAATCCACAACTACAGCGATGTCTTCACTCTGCAACATTGTTTCTCCGGCTCCTTCCAGCAACTGCAACATTTCCCTAGCTGTGCATCCTCTGAGGGCGAGGAGTCTTCAGCCTGCACAAAGAAGTAAGAAGGAATCTCCCTTGGAGTGAAGAAGTCACTCCCCTGCATCCGCAGGTGCCAACTGCAACAATGATTGGCTGCGTGGATCTTTTCTCCTCCAGAGCTGCATGGATCCTGATTCACACATGGTGGTCTGGAGTGGTCCCCTTGGTCCTCTCTACCAGCTGCCCAACTTGGGAGACGGTAAGCCCTTGCTTCTCCTTGCAGGACAGTACCCCTATGCACCGCGACTCTTGCAGCTACAAAGGCTTGTTTGTTGCTCCTCCATTGGATCTTTAGGCTCTGTGTAACCCCGGCCCCCAGCAACTCTTCCTGAAATGTACAGTCTCCTGCCTGCTCCTTTAGTGATGTGGGACAGTTCTTCAAGTGTGCTGAGTGTGCCTCACCGCAACTCAAGTGCCTCCTGCCCGTGGGTCACCTGTGGGGGCTGTCTCCTCTTCTTGTGACTCTCCCAGCTGCTTAGGGTCAACCCGGACTCCCCTCCTTAGGCTGAGTCTCCCTGGACCTTACTGGTCATCTTCAGCCTTGCAAACCTTCTTCTCTGACTCTTGCATTTGCCAAGGCTTTTTGGTGGATTTCCAGCACCATTGACCGACTGCATCACGACCGCGATGTGGAACATCACTTGCATCACTCCTGGAACTCCTCTTCTGCTCATGTGCTGTGCTGCTGATCTTCTTTGTCCACCATCAACCTGGTACTGCATCCACAGAAGGGTGGGTAGTGGCTCCTGCCACAACAGGACACTCCATCACGAACTTGACTTAGTCCCCTTCTTTTACAATCTTCTTCCAAAGTTCTCCTGTTGTTTTTAGGGAAAACCAGCTACTTACCTCTACTCTCCTGGTCGCTGGAGGTCACTTTGGTACTCACCTCTTGGGGTTCTTAGTTCGTGCAGCTCCCCTCTACTGGTCCCATTTCCTTGGGTGAGGGACTGCTTTCACATTCCATTTTTTTAGTATATGGTTTGGCACTCCCCTAGAGCCTTCACTATTTGCTATTGCTTTTACCAATGTCTTGTGCTTTCTATGCTATTCACTGATTTCTAATGTGTCTATAATAGTGTGCTTACTTACCTCCAGTTGATGGACTGCCTATGCAGTATTTTAGTGTTTGTGTTACTATAATAAAGTACCTTTATTTTTGTAACAATGTGTGGTTCTTTCATGTGTGTAAGTGCTGTGTGATTGTAGTGGTATTGCATAAGCTTTGCATGTCTCTTAGATAAGTCTTGGCTGCTCATCCACAGCTACCTCTAGAGAGCTCTAGCTTCTTAGACACTGTCTACACTTCACTAATAGGAGATACCTGGACCTGGTATAAGGCGATAACACCATAGGTGTTCACCACATCCCAGGCCAGCTTCCTACAGGAGGTTCAAGGAGGTTGTGAGAAGCTCTGGTCCAAGCGGTCTCTGCTGCAGGTCACCGCAGGACACTTAAGCACTTCCTATGGCTAAGGGAGGTTCAGGGAGGGTGTGAGAAGTTCTGTTCTGAGCGGTCTCTGCTGCAGGTCACCTCGGGGGACTCAAACGCTTCCTATGGCAGAGAGGGCTTCAGGTAGTGTTGAGAAGCTCTGGTCCTGTAAGGGAAGCATAGATGTCAATGACTAGGCAGGTGTGTCTGGGCTTACACTTGAAGCAATACCACAATGAGCCCAACCCACAGAGTATCTGCAGGACGCCAAGCCCAGTGTTTTACTACAAGGAATACCAAATATGTTTTGGTCTGCACATAATATAACACATAGAACAGCAAAGAAAGTATTGCTAGACAAAGCCAGAGCTACAGCATTGATACACTATGCCCACCCTGGCCTGAGTAATTGTTCTATGCCAAACCCAGGGCAATATTTACTTATCTGCAAACCCACAGTAAACCATGGCCTGCTAACAACATAGGTTAAGTACATGTAACCCAGAGTACTCATACAGTATGCAGAACCCACAGCACTAACATGCAGAATCCATAGCATTGTTATACAATACCAAATTCAAAGCTTTTCTCAATGATGCCAACCTCACTGTGTTACCATAGAGCACCAAATCAAAGACATATCTAAAGGGTACCAAACCCATAGTACTGTTGCAGCATACTGACACTATAGCACTAATAAAGCATGCCCAGATTGATGCTTAGCTGCAAATGACTAATTACCTACAGTTAGTACACAGAGCCAAATGCTACCACATTCCAAGCCCACTATGCTACACAATGAGTATAATCAACATTATTACTGTGTTCCAAAAACGCACTGTGTAAAATTGACAAAACTACTAAGCACGTTAAATCTAAAGGATTACTGAAACTGAGCCCATGCCAATGCATTGCTGGAGTTTATAAAATTTTCAGCATAACTACAGTATGTCAAACTCACAACATTGCTACATTGTATCAAATCCACAGCCCTAGTACCCTGTGCCAACGACAGATGTAGCACAGCGGTCAGAGAAACCACCTCAGGAGCTGGAAATCCTGGTTCGAGCCTCAGTGTCGGTGCAATGTCCTATGATTCTGGGCAAATCACTTAATCTCCACGTGCTCATGGACAGTGCCTTGAGACCCTCACAGGTGATGAGCTGCGCTATATAAATCTACATTTCATTTCATTTTTTCAAACCTACAGTGTATCAAATTAACGATTGTAATGCAATGTCTCAAACATAGGGGCATATTTACAAGCCCCTAGCGCCACCGTACGTCACTTTTTCTGCCACTCCGGTGGTGCTGTGCACTGTGCCATAGTTACAAGGCGGCGCTAAGCTACTTTTTGTGGCTTAAGCCGCCTTGTAAATATGGGCCCTTCCGATGCAGTTTTCTGAGGCAGAGGGGGATGCAATGGGTTTCGCTGTGGGCGTTCCACCACAACACCCATTGATTTTGACGCTGCCCCAGATTTACAAGAATTCGTAAATCGGAGGCAGTGCCACAAACTAATGCCACCCCAGGGGTGGTGTTAGCATGGCACAATGAGGAAAAATAATTTTATTTCTCCTCGTTTTTTTAGGTCGAGCACACAAGCACACTGGCCTGTTGTAATCTACCTGTGGGCTTTTAACCACACCCTCCCCACGGCCATCACTATCACTCGTACATGGGCTTGCCTTTCATTCAAAAATCCTCTGTTATCATTGGTAAATGCTTTACGTTTGTCCCTCCTTGGGGCAGTTTTGTTACTGCATTGGCCATTGACCCTGTTACATGGATAACTGCATGTTTACTGATACGTTTGACTGCAAGTGAACTTCTTTTTCCTTTTGTGACTCTCTTTTGAGCTCATGCTCATGGCGGCCATGGTGGTTTGAATCGGCTTGCTTATGTCAACTGTTTTACTTTTAATTTTCAATGTATGTGGTTAGAAAAGTCCAGTTAGGAATTTACAACGCTAACAGCTCTATCTCGAGCAAACGCAGGATCCATTGCATTGCAAATGCTTGTTGCTTTTTCCAAAGCAAAACACCATGAATGATTGCTTATGTGCAGGAATGTATCCCTTCCTGCACATAAACAATAATTCCCTTCAATGCAGACACCCTTGCACTTTGGTGCAAGGGTGCCTGCGGTAGCGCTGGCAGCTAAATTTAGCACTAGCGCTAGGGAAAACACAGGGATGCACCATATTTTTGTTAATACGGTGCATTCCTGCATTTCAGAACTTATGCAGTGTGGTGCTGCCAATTTTGGCAGAAATTAATAATATATTTGAAATTACTTTTCTTTATGTCAACTCAGTTTGTTTTTCATTGTCATTCATTTAATTTCACAGCCTTGATACAGCCGAAGTGCTCCGCAAAACACACGTTGTCTGTCACGATAATGGATTGCTACGATAATGAAATATTCTTGTTTTGGAATGGTGATCAACTTACTTTGGATGACTAAAGATACCACCTAGCAAAACATTAAATATCAAGATCAATCCAACCTGAAATGAATTTGTTATGAATTTCTATTGTTATAAATGTGGTTAGATTTGATCATTTTGACTCAATTATTGTAATTTGAGATTTCTTAAATGCTTTGCTCCACCAGAAGAAGCTTCTACACGAGGTTAATGTACCAATCAGGTTGGGAACATGGTCCGGATTGGGTACTAGCTGCAGAGAGCGCGGTTTGAGTTATAAATATCCACATTCTGTGTTTTTGTTCAAGGAGAAGCCCAGGTAGTAGCAATGAACCTTGATGGCTTCACTCTTTGACTCCTGATAGTGCCTTTTCCCCAGGATTCTATGGTTTGACTAGTCTAAGCTTCAAAAGCTACATTCCAAGGAAGACGCAATCCACCCAGTAGGAGCTGCCTGCATAATTTAGGCCTTTCTTCCTAATTTAGACTTCAGAACTGCTCTTCAAGAATTGATCCTGTCACATATCAGTATAGGCAATGACCTACTGTCCAGCATCCCGGAGACCTATCTGCTGCTAAGTGTTCTGCATCCTGTTCTCACCTCTGTCGATCTATTCCTGGCTGACAGGCACTTGTCCTACATGTCTTTAAGAGTGATTGAATGTGCCTCCCACGTGCTTAAGTTGGAAGGAAGGGTTTGGGAATTTGGCAGTGGCACGGCCGTGGAACGTAATGGGGTTGCTGCAAGGGGGCAGAACTTTTCTAGAGGACTGGGTTGTGGTATCTACAAGAAAAAGGAGGGGGCACAGAAGGTGGGAATGGTGGCAGGACATCTGGTCAGTTCTTTTCCAGATCATATGAGACAGCAGCAGAAGTAGCACCATGTTTCGAACTGCCTTATTGGCACCTTGTTGTGTTGTCTTGCATATTGGACTAGGAATCCCTCACCTTTTCATGTTACTCCTATTTTGTCGCCACGTATTTCCTTCAGATACTTTTTCAGTAACACTTGTCCTTCTGGTGAGTTACTACTATTGCAAATATTAGAAGTGCTCCTCTGATCTTCCACACCAAGGTTTGATCCTTGGTATTTCTTGTTTTGTGTCTGCCATTCCCTTGAGGACTCTGGTGAGAAGATTTATATTATTGCCCTGTAATGGGTTCTTTGCCTCCAGGGGAGGGATATTCGAATAACATTATAGGCCCAGGACTTAGGAGATAATTGCTTTATTGAGATGTATTTAAAGTATTCCTCTTTTATTCTTATTTTTCAGGTTGACTTGTTATTGTGTTCATCCGGGTTCTTTCCCCTCTTGTAGGAGTTTGGGTCGAGGTTCCAGTCCAGCCGTCCCCTGGCGCAAGAAGGTCACAGATTTCTCTCTCGTGGCAACAGACCGGTTTTTCCCCAAAACAAAAGAAGAACGGGACAACAGGTAAGTGTAGAGGTAAGGTAGGGGTTTAATAGGGTTAATAGGGCTGGTGGTAGGAGTGGACTGTGCAGGGCTGTGTTTGGGTAACTTCACCCAGTAGTGCATTTCACCTTCCCGTGAACCTTTCTCTTTCTTTCCCCCTTTTTGTGTCTTCCTTTAGCTAGGAGAGATTTTCCTCGCAGTGGGATTAGTGGCTAGGGATCAGCAGGTTTCCCCTTCTTTGCAGCACCTTCCCCCACTACTTCCTGTATTTCCCTCACTCGTCTTCCCACCGTGTAGCCAAGCCGGCAAGAAAACCAAGGCTAGGTACGATCGTACCTGTGAATGCCACGCCCCTCCTGGGACATGGCTGGCCCCTTCGCGAGATACTGGTTTCTCCTTGGCGGTTTAGGGTGGTGCTCCGAGTCTTTCTCCTTCCTCCTGCTTCTTTCCACACGATTCGCGGGATTCCTGGGATCTTCCTTCCAGCGGCGTATCTTTCATCTCGGTCCGTGTTCGCAGCGTTCCTTCCTGCTTCCTTGAACGCGGGTTTCATTGTCCGTCGTCTATTTCAGGGCAACCAGAGACGCTTTCCGCATCTGACGTCATCCGTTCGGGACTCTCAGGAGTGCCCCGGGGGTATGGTATTACGGGCCCTGGCGGAGAGAGAGTAACCGTGGCGATAGACGCCAGGTTACATGCCCATAATACTTTGCTTGTATTTTTTGCTTAGTCTTGTGTCTTTTTGTCTGGGTTGATGCTCTGTACCTGAGTAATACCTTATACCTTCAGCATGCACTCTGACAAAACCTGCCAGTGTGCCATGTGTGTTGTGTCACCTCTTTTCCCCTGAAGTCTATTCCGATGAAGTTCTTTTGCATTTCCGGACATAGAGCTTGACTGACATTTGACAATTTCCAGGATTAGCATCACCCTCAGAGAGCCCTGCTCTTTCCCCCTCCCGGCCCGCGACATCTTCAGCATCATCTTCAAGGTGAGGAATCCAGGAAGCCCACAAAGCATGACCGGCAAGATCAAATACTCCAGAACGCTAAGCGATACCGCAAGCAGTAACACTGCCAAGGGAGAAAATAGGAAGTGCAGATTTGATAAAAGGCATAGAAATGCATCATGCCTTTCTTCTGTAACTTCACCCCTAACAACAAACGGTTTCCCTCCCGCACTACCAGAAGATACAACATATGTCATCTCTAAGAACATCCTGTCCCTCTTTACGTCTTGCAGGTAGTTTCCCACCCTGACAACACAATGTATAACTGTGAAGGGCAGGAGTAAATTATTTTCCAAGGTAAGAAAGAGGAGTAAGTTAAACTAAAATTAATGGGAGTGGCCAGGAAAGTGTTCGTCTGTGAAGAAAAAAATATTTTCCCATGCTGAAAAAAAATACAAGTTACAAATGTCAATGCGCATTTGAGTTACCTTTCCAGCCACAGACCTTTACATCTAGTGGAAATTCCACATGCCGAATTTGTTAACTCTAAGAAAACCTGACTTTGTAGTTTTTCAGGAGCATACCTTAAATTTCCTGAGAATTTCATAACATTTTGAAATTTGCTTTTAGACATAGGAATTATTTTCCACCCTGCCCTTTGTGAATCGGGTGCTCTGAGCTGTGCTGATGATTTCTGGAGGCATACATCAACCATGTTCAGACATTCCTGAATCTTGGTTCTTACTTTAGTGTAGTTGTGAAAGCCTGAGGTTTCGAAAGCATCTGAGCCAGAGAGCAGAGTTAGCTGCCCAACCCTATAAACTATGCCACTCCTGGTGTCTCTGAAAATTAGGCAGAAGTGCTACATATAGGATTTTGGTGCTACAAAAGGTATTGGGCCAGAGAGATGTCCCGTGTGTGGTTCCGGTGAGTGTGCACCCATGCTTTGAGTTCCCCATAGCAAGCTGTAATACTTCTGAAACCCAACTCAGCACATATGAAGATCTGTGTACTTAGGCATTTCTGTGATCAGGAGAGAGTCCCAAAGTTGGGCCTTGTGTTCTGAATGGCACACTATGTGCACCTTCCTTTTTGTAGGGAGTGACTTCTGCCAACTCACCAGATTGTAGAGGTCAAATCGGTGGCAGATCTTGTTACCTATTTCTGTTTGGAAGAGCAGTTCATCAGGGTCTCCTCTTTTTTAAATTGTTCAGCCTGATTTCTGCAACCTGCTTCTTTGCCCATTAATATGGGACATCCCTGCCATGAGCATGTACCTCAATTGCATGTGTAGAGGATGCAGATGGAATGTGTATGAAACATGTGACTGTGGTCACAGCGGGTTCCAATTTCTACTTGCTTTACTTGTGTGGTAACTAGGATGGAGGATTGGAGGTACTGCCCATACAGCAGATGTGATTTGCAGGGCTTCCCCAAGAACATTCTGTGAGCATTTGGAGTGGTTCAGACAGGGGAGGGTTAATAAAAGAGACTGAAGGCCCTTTGAAGGTAGGGAGTTTCCTCCAATCCTTTCCTGAACCATTGGTTCCTGAAAAAGTGGACACCATAAGATTTATAGGTAGTTAAGTGTGAAGACCTTCCTTGCCTTTGTGTTCATGTTTATCAATCAATCAGTCATTTTTAGAGCTTGCAACTCACCCTGAAGGCGCTGTGGGGTGTGTCCTCAGGGTTCGGTTGAAGAGCTAAGTTTTGAGGTCCTTCCTGAACTGAGGTAGCAATGGCGACTGAGGTGGAGAGATAAGGTGTTCCAACATTTTGCTGCAAGGTAGGTAAACGATTTTCCTCAAGCCGAGGAATTCTTTATGTGGGGTACAGTGGCGAGCAACTGTTAGGAGGAGCGGAGAGGTCTGTCAGGGGAGTACCAGGTGATGCAGTGGTTGAGGTAGCTGGGTCTGAGGTTGTGGAATGCCTTGTAGGCATGTGCAAGTTTGAAATTGATCCTCTTCTCGACGGGGAGCCAGTGGAGGTCTCTCAGGTGTGCTGTGATGTGTTCTCAGCAGGGGATGTTCAGGATGAGTCTGACGGTGGTGTTCTGGATTTGTTGCAGATTTCTCAGGTTCTTCTTGGTGGTTCCGGCATAGAGGACGTTGCCATAGTCAAGTCTGCTTGTGATCAGTGCATGTGTCACGTTTTTGCAGCAGTTGCTAGGGATCCATCTGAAAATTTTCTGTAGGAGTTGGAGGGTGTGGAAGCAGGTGGAGGTGACAGAATTGACCTTTCTTGTCATGGTGAGCGCTGAGTTGAGGACAATGCCCATGTTTTGTGGACGGCCTGTGGGGGTGGAGGGGCTGCCAAGTGTTAAGGGCCACCAGGGGTTGTCCCAGGCTGAGGAGGATGGTCCCAGGATGAGGATCTTGGTCTTGTGAGAGTTCAGCTTAAGGCAGCTCTCTTTCATCCAGGCGGCGACTTCTTCCATCCCGTCTTTAAAGTTCTTCTTGGCTGTTAAGGGGTTTTCAGTCAGGGAGATGATCAGCTGGGTGTCATCCGCATAGGAGATGATGTTCAGACAGACCATAGTTCCTGATGATTGGGGTGAGCAGGGTCATGTAGATATTAAACAGTGAAGGGCTCAACGAGGATCCTTGGGGTACTCCACAGCTGATTACTGTAGGTTCTGACAGGTGTGGCGGGAGCCTGACTCTCTGCGTCCTGCCTGTCAGGAAGAAGTGTATCCATCGAAGGGCCTTGCTGAGTATTCCTGCTTTATGGAGTCTGGTGCATAGGGTTGCTCCTGAGAAGAAACTCCCAAATCCACCTTGCCTTCCTGTTCTCACATGTGACAGAATACATGGCTGGACCAGTCTGCATGGAAATAACAAACTGGCAGAACCTCCTTGAACCAGTCACAGAACTGAACTACTGGAATATACAAAGACTGTCTGAAACTTGGATTTAAATATGGAGCAAAGATTTTCATTAGTTGTACCAAGAATTTCTGACCAGAAGTCTGGGTTCCCACACCATAAGTGGCCAGGAGATTCCATGAAGTTCCAGGTTTGGGGTATCCAGTTCCATGTCAATTTGCTGGTTTGGGACCAACAACCTGGATACAACTTGATAAGTCTGCCAGAAAGGCTTCCTGGACCCTGCTTCAAAGGAGAGAACTGGCTGATTGCTTAAGGGGGTCTGGAAACACAGTAGCACAAAGGCTACTCTGAAACACATGGAGCTGTTGTAGGTGCTGAGAATACACAACACCGAAGGTGGAACGATTATCCTGGTACAAACATGTACCACTGTGTCAGACGTGAGGTCAGGAAAACTCTGGCATGTCCACACTGTGTGGGGACCTTCATCAATGCCTGGAAGATAAGGGTGCCGCTGAACACCCCCCCCCCAGGTGCCAATTCCGATGTGAGCCTCTAGCACCAAGAGGCATCTAAGTCCTAGTGACTTGTTACTGCTGTCCATGGTTGAATATGAAAAAGTACCAGATGAAGAAGAGATCAACATCAACAGAGGAGACTATACGAACCAGGGCACTCACCACTACTACTTGGGGCGGACACTGAGCTTGTTTGGGTGGCAGGGTTTGTCACTGTGCCCATGAAAGAATTCCAGTTGCAGGATCACTGTGACCACCAGCACTGTGACCTCCAGGGCAGCCTCCTCTTAACTGGTGGTGGCACTGCCAGTACTCACCTATATTGTGAGCACCTGAGCTCAGGAGCTGAGATCTCTCCTCTCTGTGGGCTGTGCAGGACGCACCATGGAGGGTGCCATAGCCCTGTCGAACAGCAACTACTGCAAAGAAACTCATCTGTTTCACCAAAATTCGATAGGTACAGTGACATTACAGCCGTGAAGGGGTGGGTTGAGTGCACACCTGTGTGGAGTGACGCACAGGGAACTGTGAGTGAGCCGAGTCACAGGAAATGCTTGGATAGACCACTGACTGTCACCCAATGTGTTCTACCATTACACACTGCCCCTGAGATTACCATGGTGCTGTTCCAATAGCGCCCTGTGGAATGTCTTCTGTTTATTACATACGGTGAATCCATTCTGTATGTTAGATTATTGTATTTTATGGGGAACTTGAGTACTAGTTGGGCAATGAATTACTGATTGCTATGTTCTTTGAGGTTTGAGTCTTTGGCCCCATGCCATCTCCTTGAGTTAGCCTTGGCCTGCACGATTTCTTTACCCCAAGAGTCACATGCGAGAGTTTTGGGTCCAGTAGTCAGGTAAAGCCCCAGGACACCACTGATAAAGAGCTCTGATTCACCTGCACAGTGCCCATAACCCATGATTGTTCCACAACTCCTAAAAAAGTTCCCACAAAACGGATGTAATCTGTATTTTACTACAGGATTTTCATGGCATCACCACAATGTTTCTTTATGTCAGTGATGTGATCCTTAAGATGCCCTTAAGTCATCTGGTGTAAAACCGATCTCTCTTAGATGAGGCTGTAACCCTTGACTTGGCACCAAGCCCATAACAGGGATGCGAATACTGCTTGAGAAGCACATCTTTGTGACACCTCGCAGGTTCCTTTGTCCCTGGTGAAACAATTTGGCAAAGGGAATCTTTTTATTTTCAGAGACCATTTTGTGTGAATGTAAATCTCTCATTCATGAATATTGCTGAGGTTATTTGACAAAAAGGTCGTTTACTTTTCATCCAAATTATGGACATTATTTGGGATTCCGAGCTGAGGTTCTTGTAGGCTAGGTCAGCAAACCAGGGGTGTGAGCTAATCCTTCAACTCCTAATTATTTTTGTAGTAGTTTTTCTCATTTGCTGTACTTTGTATTTTATCAGTCTTTATCATCCCAGATGGCTCAATTAAGCTCCTTGTATACGTTGAGGTATCTATTGCATTTTAAGTTTACACATGTTGCTTTCCATAGTTTCGTTTTGAACTGCGCTGAATTGTACATGAGATAGCACTGCCCTTGCTGCCCTTCTGAATGGGAGTCTGGTCCTGGTCCAGGTACCTGAAGGCGGCTGCTTGGTGACTTTAAGATGTTACTGCTGTGCTTGTCTTCATCAGTCTTATCTGCCTGTGGGCTTTAACAGCCCTAGGGATGAAAGAATACCCACGGTGTCAAATGCTCATAGTAGCCATAGGAGTGCTGAAGTACACAGCATCGTCGTGGGGGTAGTGCACCGAAGGGGGTCGTGGGAGCATTGCACTACTGTGTGCAACACCAGAGCATCGTCCTGATGCCACCGGACTACAGTGAGCAAGGCACAGCGAGGTTAAAGCTCATTACACTACAGTCTGCCGAACCTAAAGCATTACCGTGGGGAATGGGACAGAGCACTGCGGTGTGCCAAAAGATACATCATGAGAGCACTGCACCATATATATAGGGTTTCAAAATCAAGGTGTCATCCAGGGGCACTGCACTTCAGTGCGCCAAATACAGACCTTCACCAAGGGGATAGGGACACAGCATCATCATCAATGTCAAGGGGACACTATAGAGGGTCAGCAAGGGCCACTGCACTACAGTGTGTCAGCAAGGGGCACTGCACTACAGTGTGTCAGCAAGGGGCACTGCACTACAGTGCGCCAAATACAGTCCTTTACCATGGGAATAGGGACACAGCATCATCATCAATGTCAAGGGGACACTATAGTGGGTCAGCAAGGGTCACTGCACTACAGTGTGTCAGCAAGGGGCACTGCACTACAGTGTGTCAGCAAGGGCCACTGCACTACAATGTGTGAGCAAGGTGGGCTGCACTGCAGTACGCCAAATCCAGACCTTTACCATGGGAATAGGGGCACAGCACCATCATCAATGTCAAGGGGACACTACACTATAGTGTGTCAGCAAGGGCCACTGCACTACAATGTGTGAGCAAGGTGGGCTGCACTGCAGTACGCCAAATCCAGACCTTTACCATGGGAATAGGGACACAGCACCATCATCAATGTCAAGGGGACACTACACTACAGTGTGTCAGCAAGGGCCACCGCACTACAGCGTGCCAAATCCAGACCTTTATCATGAGAATGAGGGCACAGTACTGTAATACGCAAAAGATACATCATCATCATAATGTGCTAAAATCACTGTGCCAGCCAGGGGCACTACAGCGTGCCAAATCCAGACCTTTACCATGGGATATAAGACACAGCGCTACAGTGTGCACAAGATAAATAATCGGGCACAGCACTATGTGCAATGTGTCAAAACGACGGGGTCAGCAGGGAGACAATGCACTACATTGTGCAATAGATACACAACTATTAACGGGCATCGGGACACAGCACTACAACGTGTCCAAACCACGGAGTCAACAAGGGGACACTGAACTACAGTGCGACAAACCCAAACCTTTACCATAGGAATGGTGACACAGCACTACAGTGTGCAAAAGATGCATAAGGGGAGACTGCGCTATGGAGTGTCAAAACCACAACATCAGCAAGGGGATACTACACTTCTGTGTTACAAATCCACAGCATCGCCATTGCAACGCTGCACGAAAGACTGCTAAACACAGCTACTGTAAGAATACTGCACTATAATAAGCATTTGAATATCCTCACCATAAGAAGAGCTCACAACATTATTGCCATCACAGTGCTGCACTGTTCCGCGCCAGAGTACAGCACTGGCACAGGAATGTCGTTCCATAAAGTGCTACATTTATAGGCCTGCTCTGGAATGCAGTGACCCACTGCCCGTCCTATATGCCGTGGCGGGTAGAAGGGAAATGTGAATGACAATCAAAGAGACCAATTGATGAAGCCTGCTGACACAAGACCACCCCGCCCTAATGTATGTATTATGTGCATGATTTAAAATAACAACAACAACAACACCCCACCACTCTGCAACACAGCTAGAGCTGTCTGAAAGGCCAGACCTAAAAATGAGCCCCGCATCCTGGCTGTGTATTAAAGTCAGCCATAAACAGCCTGCAGTGGGCTCTTCTTACCCCTGGGTCACTGCACCTGCTGCACTAGTGGTAGCAAGGTGCAGTGTGGTTATGCAATGTGCAACAAATGCAGCGCAGCGCCGATGAGTACTGTCCACATTAGTTCTAATAGCGCGGTCTGAGGAGCACTGTTCTGTTCTGTGCCTAAATACACGACGTTGTCATAGATTATGTGGCCTATTCTTATCACAACTGTAGCAATTCTTCCCATACTGCGCCACCCGAGAGCATTGATTACCACAAACATACTGACTGTAAACCCACAACTACGTAAAGTGTCCTCGGAACGCAGGACTGCGCCGTCCATGTTGGTTTTTTTTGGCGTCGAGAGCGCCTACGGTCAACAGTATTTGAGTATATGCACCCACACCTCCCACAAAGGTCTTGCTACACACATACTCTCCCAGGCCTACTCGTAGAGGACTTGGTAGGCTCATCCGCGACAGCATCGGACAGCTGCTAGGGGCCGCGCTAACAGTTCAAAGCGCTATACAGAGGGTGCAAACTAATAGAAAACAATATGTAGGGTAGATGTCTTCCGTGTACTTGTCATACTACACCCTCAATGTGAGGCAGTAACGTCCTGTGTCTGGTCCCGGTCTGGTTTACTGTTAGCGGCAGAATGACAGGATTATCGTTGGTGTTTGCCTGAGAGTCACCTGCTTTATTTAATTGCTTTGAGATTTCAGCCCAAGATTAACTGTTAGATGTTCATCCCTCTTAAACCCCCTCCGATGCCTTAACTAACCCATATCACCCCTTCACTCCAAAGCCGGCAGACAGGCAACATTTACTATCAACTTGCGCAAAAGAAGCCAAATTCGCAACTCCAAGGTGTTCCCATGCCAACACTCCACTATAGGGTGTCAAATCCAGTGCCATGCCACGGGAACACTGCACTGTTTACATGTGAAACCCAGTTGGTTGAAACATTGAAATATTGCACAAGTCTCAGATTGCAGCACGGATATAAATACGCGCTTTTAGCTGGGTCCAGGGAGTTACGAAGCGCTTCTATGTCTGTTTGCTACCGATCTTGCTGAAGTCTGTGAGGCTGGCTTACAGGACCCAGGACTAGAGGGGCCTAACCGCAGCACCATCACAGCGCTATAGTGCGCTGAATAATGTAAAGTATTGGCTCACGCCGCTTTTTCATGTGTTATCTTTCTTGTTGTACAGCGCCCTGATGCTCTTGTGTTTAGTTGGCGCCGACTACAGACAAGCACTACCCGTAAAAGAAAAGAAATGGGCCAGGCCCATGGAAGCCCCGCAGGTGCACTACGTTCAAGAGTGCCGCGCGGGGGTATCGCTATGAGAACAGGTCGGTGTACTGCGCCACTCACCTGCTGCCTTGCTCCCTGCCTGGGCCGTGTCTCTCTCAGGGGATGTCTCTCTTCATAGTAGCCCGTCTGACACCCGGTCTACGAGTGCCTCGGGCGGTGTCTCTGGCGTCTTCTGATAGTCCTCAGCGCCTGTCCTTGGCTGAGCCCCTTGTCTCTCTCTGAGAGTCCGCCGCGCGCGCGAGAGCATGGGGAACCGCTGGAGCCAGCCCCTGCACCCACAGCTGGATCCCGTCAGCCGACAGGCACTCCCACGGCCCACAACTATTTATATCTGTCAGGGGTGTTTTCAGGGCTTTAGTGGTGAATAACACCCTGGACTGGAGAAGCCCGCGGGGGCGTGCCTATCCAGCGCAGCAGGTACAGTGGCACCGCGGCCCAGGGTCTTGGGGGCTCACTGCACCCAAATGATGGCTGTATTTTACTGCTCAGCCAGTGGATGGGGGAGGCATACACTTGCTTGCACCAGGGTCCATGCCACCATTGCTACAGCACTAAGGCGCTGAGTCCTCGCACCTCTTTCATTGCAGAGTTTGAAATCCCGCACGTATCACAGAGTAACCAACTCTCTACACTTGTTCGCCTGCGCCAGTAGTCTCTGGGTTTATCCTATAGCAATGTTGAGCTCCTGCTCTTGTTACAGCAGCTGAATCCCTGCACTTATTAAACGACAGGAACTGCATCACTGACCTTGATGTACCGCGGGATGTCAGTCTGTGCACTTATAATTTACAATCTCAGTTCAAGCACTTGTTACATAGTGATATATCAGTCCAGTCTGTTACTATATATAGTATAAAGTCCCCACTGCCGTGCATTATAACGAGATTGCAAGTCATCGAGGAGTTCCATAATCCTATAAAGAAGAGGCCGAAGGCCAGGTTCCTTCATACGGTTATGTAACTCCAAGGTGACTTGCAGTATCTTTATCATGAGTGCCTGGGGTACCTTATTCCATATAACATATGGCCAAACTATCACCTTTCCCACAAACTGCTTAAAACCTTGGTGCATAGCTCTTTCATGTGCAAGAGCGAGTATGTTTGCAAGCATCAAGAATAAAAATAAAACCTCTAGAGCAAAATTAAACACATCAAAAAAGGTGTTAGATATTTGTTGCGAGCAGATATTAGAAACAATTCACCATGTCAGTTAAAAAAAGGTGCAGTACCTCGAAATGTGTACCAACGTGCAGAAAACATCTACTAGCTTTTCTCTAAGGAGTGCAAAAAATAAACATGAGCAGAAGAAAGAAAAGCAATATTCCATTTCTGTGGCTTTAAACAGCTACTTCAATTATGCTCAATGACCTGACCTGCCTTTCACCTCATTTTCTGTCTGTGGCAGCAGGCATGGTAGTCAGAACTCAACTGTAATTACTATGTGTCGAGTTCTGACATCTTTTCTTTATAAGCAGTGACTTGATGCGTCACAAGTTGTTGATTTTAAAGAAATTAGAGTCTTGCAAATATACAGGGACTACTAAATCCCATGTATTCTACAATCACTTCTTGGGTTCCTGCACTTATACTGTGTAGTATACTGTACCATAGTACCATACAATACATACCACACTAAACCCTACAATACCACACCATGCACCATAAGATACAGTACCATTCAATAAACCATACACCATAAGATACAGTACCATTCAATAAACCATACACCATAAGATACAGTACCTTTCAATAAACCATACTGCATCATACCATACAATATGTGCCCAAATGTAACAGAATTATGCAGTCACAAGGCATTGGTTCTTTTTACACAATACTAATATTTGTCATGCATTATTAAATTCTACCAAGTATTCAAATGGCCATGGGTCTAGGATGATCACCTGGAGCACCAGAAACACTCTACATTTTAATTGCAGTCACATTAATCCATTTATTCATCAGCTTAATTTCACCCTTGTTTTAAGTCAAAGTATGTAGGAGGTTGAGGAGAAGATTACAGAGTAGCCATGGGTTACTGGGCTTCCATTGCATCAATTTGAGTCTTTTTCCTCTGGTCATTTGGAGCCATCTTACTATTAGACCCAATACTAAGCACCAATACTTAGGACGGAGGAGCATTGCCTCTCTAACAAAAATGCACCCCAGAAAAGCCCCAGAGATGAAAAATAAAATGGTTATACAGTCAATTTATTACCATTTTATTTTTCACCAACCTGTCCCAAAACCAATTATCAGGACGGGACGGGGCCATTGCTGCAGCAGAGTGGAGTAGTGGGCTGGCTATGCACTTTAAAGTGTGCATGTCCCTTTGACTGGCTAGCTTGCCAGGACCAGGCAAACATGCACATTTTAAACCTCTCTAACTCAGCTGTTTTAGACAGCTGGGTTAGAGAAAGCACCGGCCTCCAGTGCTCTTCAGAGCACTGATAAAGGACGCTCCCTCCAATCCTGGAGCTTCGCTCATGCTGGCTACTTTCATGAGTGGAGCTTCAGGATTGGTAAGGGAAATTGGCTGGAGACTGTGTAGCCTGGAGGAGACAGAAGCAGAACATGGACCGGAGCGAGGAGTATGTCCGACGTTGTGCAATAAAGCAAGGTAACTGGTTATTTCTTTTTATTGACATTCACCTTGCATGCATGCACCCACCCACCACCCATTTGCCATTAATCTAGGTTGGTGACTCTTGCTCCTAGGTGCACAGGAGTATTTAACTTAGCCAAAGGTGGACTGCTGCTGGACGAGGGTCTGCTTAGTGTGAACTGGGTTCACTTAGGGCCAGATGTACCAAAGGATTTTACCCATTCTGTGTCTATGGGAAAATGCTTTAGTACTTATGGCCCTTAGTGCCCTAAAGCTGCTGCTCTTGTTTTGTTGTGTGTGAGACTTGTCTTATTCTAAATTGCTAATTTTCCTCTTATTTTGGTTGAGCAGACAAGGTTTCTTTTGGTTGATGTAGAGTAAGTCCACTGAGAAAGGCTGTGCAATGGTTCTCTCATTCACAGAGAAGTATAGCCGAGCTGGGATTGGTTGGTGTTTGCAAGCTTATTTTGTGTGATTTGTTCTGAGTGGATAAAATGGGTGCTGTGTGGAAAAAGCTTAAAGTCTTTAGTTAGCCTGCTACTGAGAGTCAGAAATCGCCTGCTGAGGGAATGCCTGCATATGAGATGATGACAGACACTGAGTTTTATACTTGTACCTGGATTTCTGAATGACAAGAATACATCTCTTCTGACAAAGACTTGCAGTTTCTTTGGAGGGTAACTTTAACATTAGAAAGCTAGATTTCCTGTAGCAAACTGTAAATGACAGAACGCCGTTACCTAGATCTACACAGGGAGGGAGACCGAGAAAAATAAAACCAAGATTCAGATTTGGTGGACACCTTTTCAAACAATCTTTTGTGTTTCAGGCCTCTTCCATACACAGATGGAGAATAGAGAGTGGGGCCTGGTCATGTAATACCGGATATGGGTGAGGTGGGAGATAGTACGGGTGAGGAAGCAAGCACAGGGACCAACTGCACCTACAGTTGTGAGTATATTAGCAAGTGCCACAACTGAGATTGCAATGGCTGCTTTGCAGTGTACCGGTTATTTCTACAGTTTCAAATAACATGCCTGTTCCAACTGCTGCTATTGAAGATCCTCTTAAAAAGAATGTATTAATGTTGGACTTTTAAATTTGAATTGGGGACATTTACCAAGAGACAATTGACCTTAACAGGTTATTAACAAATAAAGAGTACACTGTTCCTAACAGGTTATTGTCATACAATGTTGATGACATGATACATTTGATAAAGGAAGCTGCAAGATGTGCAAAAGAAGCACTTGACAAACTTGAGGAATTGGGTGATGAGTGTGAGATAGATGGCAGGAAAATAAAAAATGTGAGGACAAATTACAAAATGGGTCTGACAAGTGAAGAAATAAAAGAAATAGGTTTAACCTCTTAAGTGCGGGCGTCGGCCACTGGCCGACGCCCACACACCCTCCCTGGTGCGGGTCACGACCAGTGGCCGACACCAGGAAGGGCATTAATAAATCCTCGGGTGCGTCGCACCCGAGGATTTTTTTTTTATTTTTTTTTCCCCCCTGGGAGACACGGAAGCTACCGTGTCTCCCCCCGCCCCCCACCCGCCCCTTTGTGACGTCAGCGCGCCGCGAGGCGCGCTGACGTTGCAAAGGTGTTTTCCCCATGAAAGCAGGAAGCAGCCTTGCGGCCGCTTCCTGCTTTCATGGGGAAAACGGCCTTTTACACGTTCAGGAAGGCCTCGTAAGAAAGGGGAGAGTCTCCCCTTTCTTACGAGGCCTCACTTTCAGGTTTCCTGGCTCCCCCGATCGCAGCACAGCTGCGATTGGGGGGGTCAGGAAACATTTTGAAAAGGCCTCGTAAGAAAGGGGAGACTCTCCCCTTTCTTACAAGGCCTTCTGAAACTGTTTCTGGCCCCCGATCGCAGCTGTGCTGCGATCGGGGGCCAGAAACAGTTTCAGAAGGCCTCGTAAGAAAGGGGAGAGTCTCCCCTTTCTTATGAGGCCTTCTGAAACGGTTTCCTGGCCCCCGATCGCAGCACAGCTGCGATCGGGGGCCAGGAAACCCCACTAGACACCAGGGATTTCACTTTTGGGGGGCGGCCCCCCCCGGAAAACGGGCCGCCCCCTCGCATAATTTTCTTAAAAAAAAAAAAAAAGGTAGGTGCCCCCTGGGGGGGGGGGGGGGAGGGGGGTGGGGCGCAATCGCGCCCCCCCCAGGGGATTTTTTTTTTTCAAAAAAAAAAATACAAAAAAACAAATGAAATGACAGGGGGTCGCCCGTGGGCAGGGTGACCCCCTGTGGGGGCAATTTTTTTTTTAGATGTTGTAGGGTTTCCCTGGGGGCCATTTTGGCCCCCAAGGAAACCATACAACAACTAAAAAAAAATATATGTATATATCTATATATATATATCTATGTAGATAGATATATCTAGGTACATGGATATATCTATAGATATATCTATGTAGATATATATTTATATATATATATATAGGTAGATCTGTATCAAAGAGATTTATAAAGCGCGCTACTCACCTGTGAGGGTCTCAAGGCGCTGGGGGGGTACGGGGGGAGGGAAAGGGGCTAGGAGGTTCACTGTTCAAAAAGCCAGGTTTTGAGGCCCTTCCTGAAAAGAAGTAGGTTTTGGGTCTTGCGAATGTGGGTTGTGAGTGCGTTCCATGTTTTGGGTGCAATGTAGGAGAAGGATCTGCCCCCGGTGGTGGTGTGTTTGATGCGGGGGTCAGAGGCGAGAGAGAGGTCAGCTGAACTGACGTTTCGTGTGGGGGTGTGGAAGGTGACTCTCGTTGAGGTAGGCAGGGCCTGTGTTGTGGAGTGATTTGTGTGTGAGGATGAGGATCTTGAAGGTGATCCTTTTGTCAATGGGGAGCCAGTGGAGGGATTTGAGGTGTGGAGAGATGTGTTCGTGTCGGTGGAGGTCGAGGATGAGTCGTGCTGCTGAGTTCTGGATGCGTGTAGTTTGCACTTGAGTTTTAGAGTGGTGCCGGCGTAGAGGGCGTTTCTGTAATCAAGCCTGCTGCTGATGAGTGCGTGAGTGACAGTTTTTCTGGTCTCTGTGGGGATCCATTTGAATGTTTTTCAGTATACGGAGTTTGTTGAAGCATGAGGAGGTAAGAGCGTTGGTTTGTTGGGTCATAGAGAGGGAGGAGTCTAGGATGATGCTGAGGTTGCGTGCGTAGTTGGCGGGGGTGGGTGCAGGGCCTAGCGTGGTGGGCCACCATGGGGGGTCCCAGGTTTTTTTGGTGAGGGCCAAAGAGGATTATTTCAGTTTTGCTTGAGTTGAGTTTCAGGTGGTTGGCTGTCATATATACATCACTTTTGTCAATATGTGTGTGGTTTCCCTGGGGGGAAAAGGGTCCGACTTGTCTAGTGGCAGTTTTAGTGCCATAAAGAAGCGCAGAAGGTTTATATGCCTACTGCAAAGAGCACATCTGTATTTTAT
Source organism: Pleurodeles waltl (assembly GCF_031143425.1). NCBI lineage: Eukaryota > Metazoa > Chordata > Amphibia > Caudata > Salamandridae > Pleurodeles > Pleurodeles waltl. The sequence continues at coordinate 943,352,474 of NC_090446.1, forward strand.
GTAAATAGCTGAGTACATTAGTAAAGTCTATGGAGAGATGAAGGGCACTTTTGCTGGGTGGTAATGAGGGAATCCGAGGAGGAGGGAGTGGGAGCACCAATAATGATTGTTGGACTGGGCGCAGGAGGTGCTAAAGACTGTGACGAATGGTATGTGACAAGGTGTTTTTTGAGTGTCTTGAAAGTACGTGCTGATTGAGGGAAGAAGCGCAGGTAAGGTGGCCTCTACTGTTGCACGTATCTCACACACACCATCGATTTTGTGACTGTCTACGTAGGCTAGTGTTTTAGAGCAACAGTTTAGCCAATAGCAGAGATGGCATCTTGATGGATGACTGCTGCCTGCACTCGGGTTATAGAGGACCGCTCTGACATAGGATCAGAGACTGAGACATCAGATACTGAGACAGCATCTGAGGGATAGGACAATGGCGCAGACTCTGGGAGTGATTTTTCAGTCAGAGGAGTCCCATTCGAAAACTCCTCTTCCAGTACATTATGAGGGAGGTGATGAGGACAGTCCTGCTGTCCCTTCGCAAGCTGTTCGTGCAACTGGGTAATAGTGGGTTAGGCCAACCCAGAGAGCAGGTGAATGCGGCGGCAAGCAGAGAGAGAGTGCTCTCTTGGGAGCTCACCAATTTAGTTCAGCCCCAAATTCCACCACCCAAATCATATTGTGGAGACATCAAAATTGTCTATTGCAAAACAAACTGGTTTTGTAAGGCAGGCACCTGTGTTTTTGGTCCTGGATTCGGCGGCCATATAGAGAAACACACTAAACCCAAACATTTCTGGAAACTAGACATTCGGGGGAGTCCACAGAGGTGTGACTTGTGTGGATTCCCCAAAGTTTTCTTACCCAGAATACCCTGCAAAGCTGAAATGTTGAAAAAAAACTCTATTTTTCTTGCATTTCTGTCACACAAACTACAGGAATATGCTGGGATCCACAACATTCCTACCACCCAGTGACTCCTCACCTGTCCTGATAAAAACACTACCCCACTTGAGTGCCTACACCTAGTGCCTGTGTCAGGAATGGATCACCCCAGGGTCAACAGCTGCCTCACGTAAGGACCAACATTGACCGTTGTGTGATCTATTCCTGTCGCAGGCACCAGGCCTAACCACACAAGTGAGGTATCATATTTATCGGGAGACTTGGGGGAACGCTGGGTGGAAGGAAATTTGTGGCTCCCCTCAGATTCCAGAACTTTCTGTCACCGAAATGTGTGGAAAACGTGGTATTTTAGCCACATTTTGAGGTTTGCAAAGGATTCTGGGTAACAGAACCTGGTCCGAGCCCAACAAGTCACCTCATCTTGGATTCCCCTGGGTTTCTAGTTTTCAAAAATGTGCTGGTTTGCTAGGTTTCCCCAGGTGCCGGCTGAGCTAGAGGCCAAAATCCACAGGTAGGCACTGTTTTCTATGAAAAAATTTGATGTGTCCACGTTCTGTTTTGGGGCATTTCCTGTCGCGGGCGCTAGGCCTACCCACACAAGTGAGGTATCATTTTTATCGGGAGACTTAGGGGAACGCCGGGAGGAAGGAAATTTGTGGCTCCTCTCAGATTCCAGAACTTTCTGTCACCGAAATGCGAGGAAAACTTGTTTTTTTGGCCACTTTTTGAGGTTTGCAAAGGATTCTGGGTAACAGAACCTGGTCCGAGCCCCGCAAGTCACCCCTCCTTGGATTCCCCTAGGTCTCTAGTTTTCAGAAATGCACAGGTTTAGTAGGTTTCCCTATGTGCCGGCTGAGCTAGAGGCCAAAATCTACAGGTAGGCACTTCTCAAAAAACACCTCTGTTTTCTTCAAAAAATTTGGATGTGTCCACGTTGCGCTTTGGGGCGTTTCCTGTCGCGGGCGCTAGGCCTACCCACACAAGTGAGGTATCATTTTTATCGGGAGACTTGGGGGAACGCTGGGTGGAAGAAAATTTGTGGCTCCTCTCAGATTCCAGAACTTTCTGTCACCGAAATGTGAGGAAAACTTGTTTTTTTAGCCACTTTTTGAGGTTTGCAAAGGATTCTGGGTAACAGAACCTGGTCCGAGCCCCGCGAGTCACCCCTCCTTGGATTGCCCTAGGTCTCTAGTTTTCAGAAATGCACAGGTTTGGTAGGTTTCCCTAGGTGCCGGCTGAGCTAGAGGCCAAAATCTACAGGTAGGCACTTCTCAAAAAACACCTCTGTTTTCTTCCAAAAATTTTAATTGTGTCCACGTTGCGCTTTGGGGCGTTTCCTGTCGCGGGCGCTAGGCCTACCCACACAAGTGAGGTATCATTTTTATCGGGAGACTTGGGGGAACGCCGGGTGGAAGGAAATTTGTGGCTCCTCTCAGATTCCAGAACTTTCTGTCACCGAAATGTGAGGAAAACTTGTTTTTTTAGCCACTTTTTGAGGTTTGCAAAGGATTCTGGGTAACAGAACCTGGTCCGAGCCCCGCGAGTCACCCCTCCTTGGATTGCCCTAGGTCTCTAGTTTTCAGAAATGCACAGGTTTGGTAGGTTTCCCTAGGTGCCGGCTGAGCTAGAGGCCAAAATCTACAGGTAGGCACTTCTCAAAAAACACCTCTGTTTTCTTCCAAAAATTTTGATGTGTCCACGTTGCGCTTTGGGGCGTTTCCTGTCGCGGGCGCTAGGCCTACCCACACAAGTGAGGTATCATTTTTATCGGGAGACTTGGGGGAACGCCGGGTGGAAGGAAATTTGTGGCTCCTCTCAGATTCCAGAACTTTCTGTCACCGAAATGTGAGGAAAACTTGTTTTTTTAGCCACTTTTTGAGGTTTGCAAAGGATTCTGGGTAACAGAACCTGGTCCGAGCCCCGCGAGTCACCCCTCCTTGGATTGCCCTAGGTCTCTAGTTTTTAGAAATGCACAGGTTTGGTAGGTTTCCCTAGGTGCCGGCTGAGCTAGAGGCCAAAATCTACAGGTAGGCACTTCTCAAAAAACACCTCTGTTTTCTTCCAAAAATTTTGATGTGTCCACGTTGCGCTTTGGGGCGTTTCCTGTCGCGGGCGCTAGGCCTACCCACACAAGTGAGGTATCATTTTTATCGGGAGACTTGGGGGAACGCCGGGTGGAAGGAAATTTGTGGCTCCTCTCAGATTCCAGAACTTTCTGTCACCGAAATGTGAGGAAAACTTGTTTTTTTAGCCACTTTTTGAGGTTTGCAAAGGATTCTGGGTAACAGAACCTGGTCCGATCCCCGCGAGTCACCCCTCCTTGGATTGCCCTAGGTCTCTAGTTTTCAGAAATGCACAGGTTTGGTAGGTTTCCCTAGGTGCCGGCTGAGCTAGAGGCCAAAATCTACAGGTAGGCACTTCTCAAAAAACACCTCTGTTTTCTTCCAAAAATGTTGATGTGTCCACGTTGCGCTTTGGGGCGTTTCCTGTTGCGGGCGCTAGGCCTACCCACACAAGTGAGGTATCATTTTTATCGGGAGACTTGGGGGAACGCCAGGTGGAAGGAAATTTGTGGCTCCTCTCAGATTCCAGAACTTTCTGTCACCGAAATGTGAGGAAAACTTGTTTTTTTAGCCACTTTTTGAGGTTTGCAAAGGATTCTGGGTAACAGATCCTGGTCCGAGCCCCGCAAGTCACCCCTCCTTGGATTCCCCTAGGTCTCTAGTTTTCAGAAATGCACAGGTTTGGTAGGTTTCCCTATGTGCCGGCTGAGCTAGAGGCCAAAATCTACAGGTAGGCACTTTGGAAAAAACAGCTGTGTTTTCTATAAAAAAAATAGGATGTGTCCATGTTGTGTTTTGGGGCATTTCCTGTCGCGGGCACTAGGCCTACCCACACAAGTGAGGTATCATTTTTATCGGGAGACTTGGGGGAACACAGAATAGCAAAACAAGTGTTATTGCCCCTTATCTTTCTCTACATTTTTTCCTTCCAAATATAAGAGAGTGTGTAAAAAAGACGTCTATTTGAGAAATGCCCTGCAATTCACATGCTAGTATGGGCACCTCGGAATTCAGCGATGTGCAAATAACCACTGCTCCTCAAAACCTTATCTTGATCCCATTTTGGAAATGCAAAGGTTTTCTTGATACCTCTTTTTCACTCTTCATATTTCAGCAAATGAATTGCTGTATACCCAGTATAGAATGAAAACCAACTGCAGGGTGCAGCTCATTTATTGGCTCTGGGTACCTAGGGTTCTTGATGAACCTACAAGCCCTTTATATCCCCGCAACCAGAAGAGTCCAGCAGACAAAATGGTATATTGCTTTCAGAAATCTGACATCGCAGGAAAAAGTTACAGAGTAAAACATAAAGAAAAATGGCTGTTGTTTTCAGCTCAATTTCAATATTTTTTTATTTCAGCTGTTATTTTCTGTAGGAAAACCTTGTAGGATCTACACAAATGACCCCTTGCTGAATTCAGAATTTTGTCTAGTTTTCAGAAATGTTTAGCATTCCGGGATCCAGCATTGGTTTCACACCCATTCCTGTCACTAACTGGAAGGAGGCTGAAAGCACCAAATATAGTAGAAATGGGGTATGTCCCAGTAAAATGCCAAATTTGTGTTGAAAAATTTGGTTTTCTGATTCAAGTCTGCCCGTTCCTGAAAGGTGGGAAGATAGTGATTTCAGCACCAGAAACCCTTTGTTGATGGCATTTTCAGGGAAAAAACCACAAGCCTTCTTTGGCAGCCCTTTTTTCCAATTTTTTTTGGAAAAAACTAAATTTTCACTGTATTTTGGCTATTTTCTTGGTCTCCTCCAGGGGAAACCACCAACTCTGGGTACCATTAGAATCCCTAGGATGTTGGAAAAAAAGGACGCAAATTTGGCGTGGTTAGCTTATGTGGACAAAAAGTTATGAGGCCCTAAGCGCGAACTACCCCAAATAGCCAAAAAAGGGCTCAGCACTGGGGGGAGAAAGGCCCAGCAGCTAAGGGGTTAATAATCTTGAAACATCACATCAAGGATCTGGTCGAAAAGCCAAGGAATGGGAGTGGTTTAAAGAAATACAGAGAAAGGTGAAATAAAGGGTTAATAAAGCTTCAGAGACAGTGAGGAAGCAAATGGGTCAACCAGTGATCTACAATTGCAGAATTTCCCCTAAGAGAAGTACATGGATAGAACTATGGGCCTCATTCTGACCCTGGCGGTTGAAAACCGCCAGGGCAGATTGCCGCGGAAGCACCGCCAACAGGCTGGCGGTGCTTCATGGGCAATTCTGACCGCGGCGGTAAAGCCGCGGTCAGAAAAGGGCAACCGGTGGTTTCCCGCCGGTTTACCCCTGCCCCAAAGAATCCTCCATGGCGGCGCTGCTCGCAGCACCGCCATGGGGATTCCGACCCCCTTCCCGCCATCCTGGTCCTGGCGGTAAAAACCGCCAGGAACAGGATGGCGGGAACGGGTGTCGTGGGGCCCCTGGGGGCCCTTGCACTGCCCATGCCACAGGCATGGGCAGTGCAGGGGCCCCCTAACAGGGCCCCATAATGATTTTCAGTGTCTGCCTAGCAGACACTGAAAATCGTGACGGGTGCCACTGCACCCGTCGCACCCCTTCAACTCCGCCGGCTCCATTCGGAGCCGGCTTCATTGTTGAAGGGGCTTTCCCGCTGGGCCGGCGGGCGGCCTTCTGGCGGTCGCCCGCCGGCCCAGCGGGAAAGTCAGAATGACCGCCGCAGTCATTTGACCGCAGTACGGTCTTCTGGCGGTTCCCGCCAGGCGGGCGGCTTCTGCCGCCCGCCGGGGTCCGAATGAGGCCCTATGTCTTTTACAAGAGATGATCTTTATGCTTTTACACCAAATTTTCCAAAATTGCTGGAACAACCTAAAGAGTGGTATAGAGAAGTTCATAGGTTGACAACTATTTTTAAAATTCTTTTCATTGATTTTTAGTCTTCATTTGCGATTGAAGTCCCTAGTAATTTGTGGCCTGAATCTAAGACTGCTGTTGGTTGGCCAACTGAAGAACCAACTAGGGTTTTTTTTTTCATACAGTCTTTATTGGAATTTCAACAATTAACATCCATATACTGTAACTTCAGTGTAAAACTTCCCACATTCCTTCCTAACCCATCCACACTCTATCAACATGATATTAGTTATAGCTGACATCTTTTAGCTTGGCTGCAAGAAAAAAGATACATGTGATTAGATTAGCTCTCATTATCAAATAACCAGCTTGGGTTGTGGCTATTAATGCTCCTTCTGGAGTGGTTGCTGACAAATAAAAGGAGGTGATAGAACATTTGAAAAATAAGGCGTCAGAGGAAGACATTAATTGGGCAAAGATTTTGAGACCGTCACAGGAGCCGAAAGTGTCAGTGCATGCCAATTATGAGAGGCTCATGAAGATTTTTAAGAAGCACAGTGGAGCTGAACATTCAGAGAAAGATGGTGCTAGCAAGTTAGTTTCTGCTTTTGTTATGGATTTGCATCCTGAGATTACTTCTCATATTCAGCAAAGTGTGATGTGCTGGCAGACATGCATGAAATTTTGAAATTTGCCAAGTACACCAGTAATTGGTTTGGTGCAAAGAAAAAGATGGTCAAGGAGAAGCTGATGGTTGTCCATATGAAACAGTTTGAGAGAAATGGTATGGATCAGTTGATGGGTTCTGATTTGGGTTATATTCCATCTGACATTGCTGGAAGGAATGTGATGTCTCCAATGCAAGGCATGGATGTGGAAAATGGGATGGTTCAGGATGCAAGGTCATGGAATAAGAGTTGTGAGCAATTCTGGAATGAATACAAATATTGACATGTAAAATAAAGAGCACTGCTTGTAACTTCTGTGGGTAAAGTGGGCACTGGAAATGGGGACGTCAACAAAATCCAGATCAAATACAGAATTACTTTGTTCTCCAGACGCAGACAAATGTGAATCAGATGCCGACACAGTCATTGTCTCCAGCCCAACGAGCTCATGTGCAGAATATGCAAGATCAGAGATAATTTTGCATGAATATCCCTAGTATTGTCACATAATATGAAAAACAAAATGCCATATAACTTAGGGTACCAACAGAATCCATTGATTCTGAGCAATTATTTTCTCAGTTTTCTGCAGAAAATAATTCCCAATGACAGTGCCTGAGGAGGGAGGGGTATTGCATGCCTGGAGCAGTCCTGGTGGTAGGCCAGAGTGACCCATACATTGAAGGTGAAATCAACGGCACCCTCTTCTTTTTTTCTTGATAGATATGGGTGCTACCCGATCTACAGTTCATTCTGTGGAATTTTAAAGCCTACCTCTCTCAGAGAGAGAAGTCCAACTTGGAGGCATCAACAGTAAACACATTATTAATCAGGTTACAGCAGATGTCTCTGTTAAAATAGTAAAATAATCATCAGATCATTCTGTGCGATTCGATTCTTGTAAACCTGTTGGGTATAGATTTGCTTTGTAAGATGGACTGCAAGATTTATTGTACACCGGATGGTGTTGTAATTGAAAGGCGAGACGATGTTTCAGTGTTTAAAATTAAATAACAACACTAAGAGTTCATCTATACCCAGACCTGGCCAAAGTTGATTTACCTCTGTATGTAAGACATACTGTCAAAGAAGAGGTATGAGATTTCTCTGGTAGAGAGATAGGATTAATAAATGAACAAAGCCTGTCACAATAAATGTTAAACCAAGTGCTGTTTTCCCCAGAATTAAACAGTACAACCTTTCAAGAAAAGCAGAAGAAGGGATGACACATGTCATTGAAAAAATGATTGAACAAGGATTTTTTAGTCCTGGCAACCCTCCCATGGCTGGAATAAAAAACAAGTGGTAAATGGAGAATTGTGAAGGACATGAGAAAAAGATAAAACACTGATTCCATGTTGTCCAGTGATACCAAATCCTGCAGTAATTCTATTCCTAAATCCATCAGGTGTAAATTAGTATACAGTTATTGACTTATGCCAAGCATTCTTCTCCCTTCCACTTCAAGAAGATGGTCAGCACTTATTTGCATTTCAATTCCAAAATAATGTTCCTGTCTGAAGTCAGATTGCACAAGGGTATACTGAAAGCCCTTCTATTTTTGTCAAATTCTAAAGGAAGATTTAGAAAGTTTACGCTTGCCCTGTAACTCAGTCTGGGTGCAATACAGAGATGAAGTGCTGGTTGCATCTAAGATTAAAGAATATTGTAAACTTGAGACAGATGCCCTGCTGAATGATTTAGCTGAGAATGGTGAAAATAATTTAGCCGCAAAAATGCAGTATTGTAAAAAGAAAGTGTTTTTTCTTGGTCATCACATTGAAAAAGGAGCAAGGAACGTCTCAAAAGAACATATTAATACAATTCTGAAAATGAATCCTCCTACCACTCAGAAGAAGGTGAGGATGTTGTTAGGAATTCTTAGCAACAGTTGTCAGTGGATCCCAAAATATTCCTTGATTTCAAAGTCTTTAGTAGACCAACAGTGATATCAATGATCCGGTAACATTTGATTGTGAACGTTGAGAAGCCTTGCGGGTGTTGAGGGAACATTTCTGTAATTCACCCGCCCTTGGAACGTCTGACTATAATTTAGAGTTTTTTCTTTTCTGTCATGAAACAGGCGGGTGTGCACTTTCAGTTCTGACACAAAACATGGAGGAATCACGAGGCAGTGGCTTATCTATTTCTGATTGTTTGAAAGCAGCTGCAAATGTTTACACTACAATTTAAAAAAAGTAAAAGGATTGTGATGGTACATACATTGATTGTGTTTGTTCCACTTTCTATTGAGATTTTCTGACTCAGACTCAGCATATATGATAAGGCCATACTGGCAGCTGTGTATATTTCAATTAAAAGATGTAATTTCTTGAATCCTGCATCATTGTTTCTTGTTCCAAACAACTATTGTAAAGACAGAGACAGGAGTGATGATGAAGATCAACCTGAAAATGACTGCATTAGTATCACAGAATTATGTACAAAATCAAGACCAGATATTGAAGAAATTCGTCTTGAACTGGCTGATTTGACTTTGGTTTATACATTCATGATTTATTGAAAGCAATGCAATAGTCAAAAGAGATTGCTATGGTCAAGTGTGCTGCCCATAAGTCTAAAAAAGATTTGGTCACTCTTGGAAATAAATATGCAGACCAATTGGCTAGGTATTGTGCCCTTGATTCGGATAATTAACATGGAAGCTAGGTAATACAAATCACACCCAAGACCATCCCCTGATATCAGTTTTGGTGCACACTGTATATAGTGCCAGTTGCTAATGATTGGTAATTATACTTCTGCTAAGCAGAGAAATACACAAGGATAAACATAGCTGTGCACCCAAATAAATATAAAGCACAAAGTCCAATAAAGTTGTATAAAGTTATTGTATCTTCTTTATTAAATTAAAAAACAATATTGCTTAAGACTACATTATATAAATGGTGTTTGTGGCTACTCTGAGGAAACATATTCCGTTTGAACAATAAATGTAGACACATTTATTCAGTTTTGTGCATTATATTTATTTGAGTGCCCGCTATGTTTATCCTTATACTCTGCACTTGAGAATGAGACTGTGATCCAAGGAGCAGAACAAGTTGAAGCAAGAGAAAATTCTGTAGTAAACCCAGATGTTGTGAGCTGTTTCCTATTGAATCCAATTCAGACTTCTTTGAGTTAATTGAGAGATCTCCGGGAGGAAGCCCCAGAGGATGAGAGAAGAAAATTAGAAATGCTGTTCAGCAAAAAGAATTAGCAGGACATGTACATCACTCCTGATATAAATATGTACTGCCTGACACAATGTTCAATTGCGTGGCTTCATAGTTACATAATTAGTCACATGCAATTCACTGGTGCACACATATAACAAACATTGGGCAAACACAACATTTAGGAATAATGCAGAAGGTTTGTGTAATCCTTGTTTAAGCTGTCAGAAAAATATTCAAGGCAAAGGGACTAGTGTCTTTATGACACATATTGGCAAATCAGAGGGCTCATTTATAAGACTTCAAGCAGTTTTTAGTGAAATTCCATTCTGCATTCTTGTGATTGGCTACTTGTTCTTTTAACAGGTTGGGGCCTATTTCACTAGGAGATCAGGCAGTTTGACAGTTACCAAACCCTTGTTAAGGGAATCAATTCAGAGATTTGGCCTGTGGACCTGTGCTAAGACATATCTTATCTTCCACTTTAAAAATGAGATTTTGCAATGAATTTGTATAGCTCTTCAAATTAACCAAAGTTATCATCGTCAATATTCTGGAATAGTTGAGAGAAGTATTGGAACCTTAAAAAACAAAATGGCCAAGCTACGTGCTTCCTATTTTCTTTTCATGTGCATTAGAAGTACCCCTGACAAAAAGACTGGTATGTAGCCCCATGGTGTACTGATGGGCAAAGAAAGGAGATTGGCATATACTCCTTCAGCTACACTTGATTCAATTATTGATAACATTATTCTAGATTATTGTAAAGGTCTAGCAGATATGGTGAATTCTGTTTCTCATTAAGTGAATTTGTCAACAGAAATACAATGTCATCCATTGAATCCAGGTGACTAGATGGTTATTAAAAGACATGTCTGTAAAATGAAATTAAAAGACATGTCTGTAGAGGAGAGACGAAGTGGCTCTTACCAAGCCACACACTTGTGACTAACACTGTTGTGCAGTGTGCTGGAGTCCCACAGTGGATTCATCCTGCTCACACAAAAAGAGTGAAGGCTGTGGATGAAGAAGTGGTGACAACAATCACCGATTCACAGTCAAGCTCAAGTACACAGCTTGGATTGAGACAGAAGCGAAAAGTTTGTTGGTCGAATTAATAAAGTTATCGAAGTTCCTGCTGATGAGACTGAGGATCCTAGTGATGGTACCAGCAGTAGTGCCCAGTTTGATGACAAGGCTCAGGGTGAAGAGCTGTTACATTGTCGAAGTATTAGGCATGAAAAGCAGCAAGAAGATGAAGTGTCTGATCCAGAAAGTGAAAAGCTCCTGTCGAAAATTAAAGTCACAAGAACCCCAGAGAAAGAAAACAGTTCCTAGTGAATTGTGCTGCTGATGTTGACCAAAATTCAAGTCATTAGTGAGTGGGGAAGATTTAGCAGTTGTCACCAGAGGAGATGCAAGGACAGAAGCAAACAAGACACTGAAAACACTTCTGGAAGAAAGCACTAGCAGAATGAAAGATTAAAGCCAATCAATGTAGAACCTGAAGTAATTGAAATCGATTCAGAGAATAGTGAAAGTGACTCTTGACCAGTAGCTAAAAAGACCAGGGAGGAAAAGAATTCCAAACAGAAATATGCTTCAGATTAATGGGCTTATCTAGCATCTGTGTCTGAAGAAGAAGAAGAGCAGTCAGAACTAAAGACATACAGTCCAATAAACTGTTGCCAATATACCTTTGAAAGTGAACATAAAGTAGAAGAACCACTATGTGAATTCCTAGGAGACTATCCAGGACTAATCTAAACTGTGAGAAATTTCAAATAAGCTCTAGATACAACAAAATTTCGAAACAAATAAGAAACCTTTTTGAACTATATTTTGATTTTGAATATTGTTTTCAAGTATGTAAGATGAAAAATGTATTATTTTTTTGAAGAATATTTTTGTTCATTTTTAAAGTTCCATAATGAGTTTTAAACTCAACAGAAAATGGTGTATAGCAAATGGTGCAAAATGTATGTTTTAATAACACTAATAATCTTAGTTGATTTATGCCTCCTTTCCCGGTGGTATATGGCTCCACAAGGCTGAATTAACCACAGTATTTTACAAAGCTAAACATAACATACTGACACATAGGGAGAGGTAGGCTAGTGGAATTTGTGATAATTTTTATACTAATATGTTGCGTGAATATGTTGAGATTATGGGGGTCAATATTGTTTTGTATGTAGTTTCTTTTCCTCTTCTGCAGGTGAAGGTGCTACCTACTTACAACTACCAATATCTTATGAACTCTCAGGTAATGTGTTGGTTAGTATTTTTAATAAACATGAACATTAATTTTTATCTCAGTATTTGTCCTGTTTCAGTGTCTCACTGGAAAATCTACCTATCTCTGAAGATTAAGATGTCAATAAGGGCCTGGGTATGGTGAATCTCGAATACAATTGCACAAATTAAGCAGAAATTAAAAGGAATAACTAAGCGTATGTGTGTGGTTTAGGTAAGGAAGAGCATGAGTTTTTTAGGTAAAAGTTAAAATTGTGAGAGATTGGAGAGATGAAAATAAAATAAGAGAACAGATTAAGGCCAAGGAAGAATTTAGATTGTTAAATTGGCATCTGAGATAGAGCATGGAACATGAGAGAAAGAGTAGATTGTGTATGGTGCGTATGGAACCTACGGATGTTAGGTCGATTGAGTATGTGGGTGAAAGTGAATATTAGAAAAGTTATGAACTAAATAGTGATTTTCTGATCAATGAGAAACCAATCCTGTTAGGAATCTATTATATATGTGGTAAAACTGCTTATTTTAATCTGCCACATAATTGGGTTGGATCATGTTATTTTGCTGTGGTGTTTCTTTGAGTCTATCATGTGAATGTGGTGAATGATACTGATAGATTGAAAGTAGTAAAATATGGGTTTGGACAGACAGTATTAGATATAATAGGAGCTATTATTCCACCTTTAGGTGTGGCTACGAATGGAGTGTAAGTTAGATGTTTGCCTACACTTCTGGACCAGCTTGCATCTACTACAGAAGGGGCTTTAACCCAGATTAAGCCTGAATTAATTGCAATATGAGCAATGATTATGCAAAGCTGCTTTGTGCAAGATGTCCTCACGAAGGAAGACGGCGTTTGCAAGTTACTGAAATAATGTTGCACCTTCATACCTTTTAACACCACCAGTGTTATTGATGCATACATAAATAGCATTGCTGGTATCTCTCATGAAATCCAAGCTAGTGTTATTAATGCACATGTCAATATAATTGCTAGTATGTCTCATGAAATCCAAGCTTTAGAAGAGCATGGGTTTTGGGAAACAGGAGTGTCCTTGTTTATTAAGATACAGAAAGGTTTTAGCTAGTTTGGTGAAAGGTCTGAAAGTGTGGGTGGTGTTGAGACAAATTCTAACCCCTGTAGTAATCATGATGATCTGTACAATTGCCTTATTTCTCTTATTTAAACTCTCTGGGTATTTCTTTCTAAATTGTTGGTGTAAGGGTAAAAGTAGGTCCTTGTCGTTATATCCAGCTAAAGTTGATAGAAGAATCAACTTGAAACAAGCAGAAAGTGATGCAGACTGTATTATAATTTGTGATTAGCTTAATTCAATTATTTGTGTGTTTGATGTTTATAAAATAATCAGAGGAGAGATTTGTTAAATATTTTTATGTATTCATATTTTTGTGCATTATTAACAATGTACAGAGTGTGTTTTCACACTCGATTACACATGTACATACTGATATGGTACTATTGCTTTGTAAACACATTCTCAGTGATATTGAGTTTTTTTATATGTGTTCGTTAGGTCTTAATTTAGGTATAAACACTGTATTTTCCAAGACAGTAGTTATCCCTGTCACTCGTGCTTCCCCCCGTCCATGCCTATCCTCACAAATTCTGTGGCTCACAATCAAGCTGCAATGTATTGGATTATTTCCACTGTCATTGTTTATGCCCCTCCCAATGAACTTTCCCTAGCTTGATCACAACCTGCACCTTTATCTCAAAGTCCTTCAGTTGTGTCACTGTGCCCTACTGATTCATATAACACAGTATTGTTAATGTATCTATTTTGTACTAGAATCTTCGGTCTGCCTCAAGACCCTCACAGGAGATTTGCTTTGCTCTATAAATGTTTGATTGAATGATTAACATTAGCATAGAGGATGCTAGATAATTATTCATGTAGTGGGACAGTGCTTAGGTGCCATTTATTTTTCTTCGTCTCTTATTTGCTAATGAAGTAATGCATTTGCTCACATGACAGTGGTTCTTATGTTTCTGCTAGTTTCACATGCAACAATAATGTATAAAAAAAAACAATGTTGGGGGTGAGCCAGAAGGCTTTCCTGTATACTTGGGATGCTGCCCGCTGTTTTCAGGATTTTGCTGTCCACTTGGAACTTTACATTGAGGGAGATTGTGGCATTGGCTCCATATAGCTCTATTTTTGAATTTTGCAATAATGATCCACAACTCAGTTATTAAGTGTGCTTATTTATTAAAAATATTGTAATTTCTTATTTTTTATATCTTCCGAGGTGCCTTAATGTGAGTACATATTACCTCGTGAAATTGATCTTTAACACCTTCCCGGATCCAGTGAATGTGGATATTTTGGTTGAGATAGAATTTTGGTGTGTCTAGAATCTTAAGGTACCCTGTGCTCACAGAGGGTACTCCTCGCAAAAGTATGCTCTAGAGCTGGACTTCCCACTGGACCTCAAAATGATGGTAGTTCTTTGTTCTGCCTACATCTATGTGGTTTTCTCTTCTGGATAGCAACCTCATGCATGGGCCCATTTCTAGCACCGCTCTAACAGCTTAACTCAAAGCACAATCCTCACTTCCAGCAGAGTTAGAACCAAGTCCCACAAAATAGCTGCTAGTCACCAGGAAGTGGGACAGATTACTCCAAAGGCAGGTGCTTCTCTGTGGGTGAAGTCAATCAATTTCTTATATCCAGTGGGTAATGCCTCCTTCTTCAGCCACTCTTCAGCTGTCGTTGCATGACCTTGCCTCAGGTTTTGTTCTCCACCTGGCAGGGGAGCAAGCTGCCTAAGCCTCCAGCCCTCTAACTTAGTGTCAGACCGTGTTTGAGGAGGGGGTGAACAAATAGCAGACAGGTGCTATCGGGGTCCACTTTACTGTGGCTCTGCAAACTAAGGCAACCCTACCACACTGGGCTCTCATGGTAATAATGGCAAGAAATCACAGACGTCTCTGACAGGTAGTGTGGAGGATGTCTACCAATTTATCTCATGCTCATGCCACATCTATGGATGCCCCCACTTCGCCTCCTTCAGCAATACACCACTTTTATATCCTACCCACCGGACAAGTTCACTGTGCTACTTGTCCACACTGTGTCCCTTGGTGGCTTTCCAATGCAGAGTTATCTGGCATTTAGCAAGCAGCATAGCTAGATCAATAAACCTGTTAGTGACCTTACATGTAGCCATGTGTGGGTACCAACCCAGGAAACATATGTATGAGGAGCAGGGAACACTATGATGTGTAACATCATTAACAAACTCAGTCACCTCCATCCAAAACTCCAAAAGGATGGGACAAGTCCATACCATGTGAAACATCTCACCCCCTCTTCCCCGCATCTGGGGCATGCTGCTTTGGCAGCATGGTAAAATCTGTTAATTTTACCCAGCATAAGATAGGATCGGTGAAGGAAATAGAAGTTAATGAGCTTAAACCGGGCATTCCTGGAGACTTTTGGTACCTGCTCCCCCTACACCAAAATCTTTGACCAGTCCGCATTGGAAATTGGGCCCCCAAATCAGTTGCCTACTTTTCCTGTAACTCAGCCAGGGGAGCAATTATATTGGCCCAGAGTGCCTCATAGAAGCCTGTTATTGCCTTGTGAATACCCGAGGTGGTACAAATGAGTGCCTAGGTGGCTCTGTTAGCCAGACACCCTAGTGTTTTTTGATTGTCACCACAACTGACCCATACAACAAAAACTGGCCTGCCGGCAGACAAAATTCCACTTGCAGGGCCTCAAACGGGATCAACTCCATCATCTGGAACGAGTTGCTTACCCGGGTAATGCCAGAAGCTTCCCACTCCACAAGTACCCACCAATTTATGTTGTGCTGCAGAACTGCCAGTTGCTGCAAAGGCAAACCAGGAGAATATGGGGACCATGTTCAAGTCTTCTGCAATCAGCGCAACCAACAGTGCCTCACAACCATCCCAGCTCCATTGCCCCTTTAGGGAGGACATCTAGGGGCCAGAAGCAACTAGAATAATTCATAGAACGTGGGCATGAATGGATCACAACCCTCTCAGCAGCCCACCTAATATCTACCCACTCAGTGAGCTATTGCAGTTGGGCTGCCAAATAATATGTCCCAAAATCCTGGGCCGTTAAACCACCCTCCACATCTGGTCATTGAAATGTAAACAATGCCACCCGATGCCTGCCAATACTCCTTATTAAATCAATCAGCAATGACTCAACCTCTTGAAACATACTCCAAGGTATGAGCCGGGGCAGTACCAAAAAGAAGTAAAGCAGCCTGGGAAGGGCCATCATCTTAGCGATAGCAATGTGGCCTGCCACCAAAATCAGTAACAGTTTCCAAAACTCCATACTAGACCTCAAGGACTACAGCCGTTCCCACATTACCCTCCAATAAATCCCAGGGATCATGGAAGATCTTCACTCATGAATACTTCGAACAAGTGGATTTCCACAGCAGTCCCACCAGAGCCAAAGCCGGCAGCGACCCTGCACAGACAGGAAACTAGCTTGTTTTCTGGCAATTACTATGCAGCCCCAACAGCATCCCAAAATGATCCAACATCGAATGACCCTTGAGGGGTCTGACTGTTCATCATTCAAAAACAGCAGCATATCATCAGCATACAGGGCAATGTGATGGACAGACCTCTGCACAGCCACGCCCCCATAATAAGCACTGGATCTCACACCACAAGCCAGAGACTCCATCACCTGCGTAAAAAGCAACAGTGATAGCGGGTATCCCTGCCAGGTCCTCTGTCCCATGGCTCAGAAATCACACCACCCATTTTAAAACAGACTGTGGGGACCGAGTAAAGAAGCATAGTCCAGCCCACAAATCTGCACCCCAAGCTCATTTTCTCCATCACACTATAGAGATACTCCCGCTCCAGATTATCAAAGGCCTTCTCAATATCCACCTCCATCACCACTACTGCCCACCCCTCATAGGTATCATTCCTCCATTTAACAAAGACAGGAGTGGGCTGATATTGATCACCATGTTACTCCCTGGGATAAAGCCTGTCTGATCCACATGTATCAGCTGAATCATATATGGCAAAGGCAGTGTGGCGAGAATACGACTTAGAATTTTATAATTGACATTGACCATTGATTTTTTTTCAAATGTATTTTATTAACTTTTTGCTGTTATACAAATACAGTACAGTTTATGACAGAAGCTGGCTCCTTTTACTGAGTCTCATTATGTTACGTGATCTGAGAAGGTACAGTATTTTACGTTATATCGTTACATCAATTTCGCAGATTCTCATTATTAGGTTTATTTGAGTCTCGTGTAAGTACCTGCAAACTTTATGAGAGCCATGCAGCAATTCTGAGTTTCGTAGCCCCACAACAAACTTTAACTAAAACTAAACAACCTAGTTACATGATGGTGCCAATGCGAGCAGGTGGTTTCACTTTCTGGGATAGACCTCTTTACATCCTCGTCTGGCGGAGCCCCGCTCCTCCTCTCTCTTCAGGACTTGTAGTTCTGCCCTGGCCCACTTCTCTACATCCCACCTCCATTCATTCAGTGAGGGACATCTAGGGGATCTCCAACCCACTGTGATCAGTCTCCGGTATAGTACTAGAGCCAGGTCCAAGATCAACCCCTCACCTTCCCAGGTGGGAATCCCGTTCTAAGGCCCAGCAGACATAAAGTAGGGGCCAAAGTCAGTTCCGTATTGAATAGTCCTGTCAGGTCTGCTAACACATTGCCCCAGCCCCGCTGGAGTTCAGGGCAGTTCCACACCATGTGGTCAAAATCTGCGTTCATGTAATTACATCTGGGTCATGTCTTGGGATCACCGCCGTACATTAAGAATAAGCGATACGTGGTAAGGTACGTCCTGTGGATGTAATTGTACTGGGTATATCTTAGTCTTGTGTTTCTCAATATCTCCCGTGGGTATGCTAGAACCCTACTCCACTCTGTGTCCGTAAGCTCCCCTTCCAGGGACCTCTCCCATCTTTCCCTCAACGATTGCATTGGATCAAGAGCCTCCTCCTGTTGGGCCTGGTACAATCTCGTGATGAGGTGGGTATCATCTCCCAATGTTAATAGGAGGTGTAATATTCGGAAGGTGGCGGGTTCTGCATTCACTGTCTCCCAGTGTTCTCGTAAGGTATGTGTTAACTTCGGGTATAGGAGAAACTGCCCCTGCGGGACTCCACTACTACCCACTAGGTCAGCAAAGGACCTCAACACCCCGTCCAGGAATAGACCACCGATTGTCTCCACCCCCACCTTCTTCCAAATCCCCAGTCCTGTACCCACCAAGCTCTCCTCCTCCAGGTCTAATATTAGCGCGGTCAGCGATAGAGCCGGAGAGTAGGGAGGGCACACCACCCCCACATGTCTTGTGCATCTCTTCCAGCATGACGCAGCTACTCTCGTCATCAGACTGTCCTCTTGGCGAGCCACCCTTCTGTTAATCATCTGAGCTGTAATCCGATCTGTGCCCTTCTCGCCACTAGTAATACATCTGTCCAAGTATCCCTTCCCGGCGAACCATCTAGAGGCCCATTGCAGTTGACATGCTAAATAATAGGATTCAAAATCCGGGCCTCCCAGGCCTCCCGCTAGCGTTGGTCTACAAAGGGTCGGAAGCGCAGTGCGCCTGCGACCATCATCCCAGATAAGTTCCCTACTAGGGAGTTAAATTCCCGGAACCATGCCGAGGGGATTAGCAACGGTAAATTAGCAAAGTAATAAAGGAGGCAGGGCAACATAATCATTTTAGATAATTATATTCTAGCCATTATGGACAGCATTAATGAACGCCAGAACCCTACTGAAGCCCTCAAGGAGCTGAGTGCCTTACCAATGTTTCCATCCCTCAGGTCCCCCACTTCGTGGTACACCTGTATACCCAAATACTTAAAGCTGCGTGGAGCCCAAACCACATCCTCTGGCCCAGAGGAGGGGCACTCACAATTCTGTGTCATGGGGAAGACAAATGTTTTGCTCCTATTGAGGCGTAATCCTGATAGTGTTCCAAAATGGTCCAGGGTCAGCAGGGCCCAAGGAAGGCCTGACTCCCCGTCCCTAAGGTAGATGAGAATATCGTCAGCGTATAGTGGTATAACATGTTCTGACTGATCCAACTCCACTCCCCTACCCACACCCACACCACTGCTCCGCATCCTAGCTGCCAGCGGTTCAATGGCCAGGGCGAATAGTAGTGGCGATAACGGGCACCCCTGTCTTGTTCCCCTGTATATTGGGTAAGTATCAGATACTGTCCTGCCCGTCCTCACCCTTGCCAACGGGGCCGCATACAATAAGTCTACCCATTTTACCTATCCTTCTCCCATGCCCATCCACCGCATCACTGTTCTCAGGAAGTCCCACCTGATTGAATCGAAAGCTTTCTCAAAGTCCACTGCGAGTAGTACTCTCGACGAGGGTCTCTCCTCCTCAGGCATATGTAGAATAGCGAAGAGGCGCCTCAGGTTCAGGGAGGTGCTGCGGTTCGGGACAAAGCCATTCTGATCTGCGTGCACCAACCCATATATGTAGCACAGCAGTCGATTGGCCAGGGTCTTACTAAGAATTTTAAAATCATTGTTCAGCATAGATAGTGGTCGAAAGTCAGCTACTGAGGCTTCCCTTGATTTCGACTTGGGCAAAGGGACTACCAATGCCTCCCTGAATGAGTCTAGTAAAAAGCCATGATGCAGTGCCTCTGTGTACATTTCCACCAACTGGGAGGCCAACAGTGTGGGATACCTTTTGTAAAAGTCCATTGGGAGTCCGTCCGTCCCTGGTGTCTTCCCGGGGGCCAGTTGCGCTATAGCGTCCTGCACCTCCTCTAATGTCAGCGGGCCACCTAGACTGCCCCGTTCCTCGTGCATCAGTGTGGTCAGTGGGAGCAGACGTAAAAAACTATCGAGTTTGTCTGTCCTAAGCTCGCCCGGGCTCCTATAGAGGTAAGTATGGTAATCTTTAAAATCGTTGTTTATAGGTACCGGCCTACACCAACGTTCCCCCCCAGTCATGTACACACGTGATGGGTTCACTATCCCCTCCCGGTCTCACTAGCTGCGCCAACATCCTACCTGATCTTCCCTCCTCGGCTTGTAATGAGGATAAATATTTCTGCTGGTTATGACAACGGAGTTGTCCTTCAACCTGGGAGTGGGACTTCCGTGCCTGGACATACTCTTCCTGCTCCGTGTCCCCACTCCCCCTTCTCCGTTCCCCCTCGTGTATTATCTTCTCCAAACTAATCAGTTCCCGTTCTAGGGTACGCCTCACTCCA
The DNA here is from genome assembly GCF_031143425.1 of Pleurodeles waltl. Taxonomy (NCBI): domain Eukaryota; kingdom Metazoa; phylum Chordata; class Amphibia; order Caudata; family Salamandridae; genus Pleurodeles; species Pleurodeles waltl. The sequence continues at coordinate 943,372,613 of NC_090446.1, forward strand.
GCTGTTTGACCTAGGCAAAAACCTCTCATTGCTACCTTGAGGGCTTCCCATTCCATGGATCTGGAAGAGGCAGTTCCCTTATTAATTTTAATATGGTCAGACAGGTATAGACGGAGGGAGTCTCTGTATGCTTGATCCTCTAATGAGGCAGGGGTCAGTCTCCACATCGGGATGGGGGTCTATCCACAGTCGCCCTCCAGGTAAGCAGTAAGGGGTTATGGTCAGACAAGGTGCGCCCAAGGTATTCAGAATGGGTCATTCCCTGCGCAAGGTCTGCTGTACACACCACTCTATCTATCCTGGTGTGCACTCAGTGTAGTCCTGAGTAAAATGAATAATCTTTCTCGGTGGGGTGTTGTTCACGCCATACGTCCAGCAGGCCCCATGCAGTCATCCATTCTCTTAGTTTTTTCGCCACCCTATGCGTGACTGCCCCTGAAATCGTTGGGAAGGAGCGGTCCAGGTCTACATTTAATACTCCGTTAAAGTCTACCCCAATTAACATTCCCCCAATTTGCTGACGCATAAGGTGGCTCGATCGCTGCGTCATAAAGTGGACCTGGTCCTGGTTGGGGGCGTAAACACTACCCAGGACGATTTGAGTAGTGTGAAGCCTCCCCTCAACTATCACAAACCTTCCCTCCTGGTCAATGTCCTTGGACACTACTTCAAATGGGACCCCAGCCCGGACCCTGATCATAACACCCCTCGCATACGCTGAATAACCAGTGGCGAACACCTGCCCTCTCCACCTGCGTCTTAGCTTCTCTGCCTCTCCTGTGGCTAAGTGGGTCTCTTGTAGCATCGCCACGTGTACACCCCTCCTTTTTAAATAGGACAGTATTCTATGTCTTTTGGCTGGGGATCCCATCCCCCGTATGTTCCATGTTAGTATGTTATATTCTGCCATGGAAGTATCTCATAAGCGTTACAGTCTGCCCGTCCCCACCCTGAGTGCGGTTTCCCCTTAATTCTAATCGGGTACCTGAGATCATCTCTCCACCTCCCCCAAAGCACCATCAAAACTTGTAACTGTTAAACCCAACTCCCTTTCCCCAGGGCGCCTCGTGAACAGTAGGTTGCCCAGAAAACTGTGCAACAGTGCAACTTACTCAACAGTTTGTCTAAAGTTCTCGCCAGTCTGACTGAGTGGATGAAAATCCAAGTGGGGGGGCCATGTCCGGAGGAGCCTCATGTTCGTATAATTCTCCTCAGCCCAGGACCGGGTTATATACTCCGTTATCCAAGCTCATCGATGTCTGCGGAGTCACTCTCGGGCCCTCGATGAAGAGCCCGAGCCTCCCACGGAGGACACAGCCGTGTCGTCCGACTCCCCTCCGGAGCCCTCCGGGAGGGACGTCTCTCTGCTCATGGATGCTGCTGCCTCCAGGGCTGCCCTCCTTCCAAGTTCCTTCTGTGTCTGTGTTGGGGCCACACGGGAGCGGTTCCTGTTCCTCCGTCTCCCCGGGCTGTTGTGGAGTCCACTCTCTCCTAGACTTTCTCTCACGTGCCATCCTGACTGACCTCCACGAGCCTCCAGCTACTCCCATGCCTCCTCGGGAGTCTGGAAAAATATAGATTTGCCCTCCAGAATCACTTTCAGCCTAGCCGGGAAGAGGTGCGAATACTGGATCCCCTCCGCTCTAAGGGCCCTCTTAACTGCCAGATATGAGGCTCGCCTGAGCTGGACCTCGAATGTAAAGTCCGGGAATAGCGTCACTTCCCCATTCGCCACTCTGAAGGGGCCCTCTTCTCTGGCCTTCTGGAGCAGGGCATCCCTGTCCCTGTAATGCAGTACTCTGGCAACCACGACTCGGGCGGTCTACCCGGGGCAAGGGGCCTCAAAGGCACTCGGTGCGCTCGTTCCAGTGTGAAGAACGGGGTCAGTCGGTCCGGTGCCACAACTGTGCGCAACCAATCCTCCAAAAATTCCACCATATTCGTTCCCTCTGCCCCCTCTGGCAGACCAACCACCCGCACACTGTTTCTTCGATTTCTCCCTTCCGCATCCTCCGCTCTCTGTTCCAGCCGCTTCACTCTGTCGTTTAGTTTCATTACTGTGGCTGGTAGGTCTTTTTGTTTCAGTGTTAGGTCCGCCAAGGTAGTCTCTGCCCTCAGGAGTCCTACCTCTATAGCGACTTGATTGATGTCGTGCTGTAATGTAGTTTTTGTATCCTCAATGGCGCCTAGGATTTTATCCAAGGTGTCCTGCATTCTAGACTGCGAGAGATCCTGTGGGTCTCCCTCCTTGTGGTCAGTGGGCGTCGTACGATCCATGACTTTGTTTTTGTGCCGGCTCTTGGATGACATCGGAAGTGCAGAGTTTTATATCCGTAATGTCATAACGGTGAGCAGACTACTACTGCAGCGTCTCTTCAATCAGGGGTCTCTGGTTTTAGCGCTCTCTGGTCTGTGTCACAGCGCTTATGCAGTGATCCTCTGGTCTGCAGGGACCACGTAGACCACAACTTTAGTACCCAGCTGTCTTTTTACCCATCCACCGGGAGAGGGAAGTCCACCCCAAGCCAGCTGCCTCCATCCACCAGGGCCAGCCAGAGTGCCAGCTCAGCCGCACCTCTACCTCCACAGGGCGCACTGTTATGTTCACCAGGCTCTCCCTCCGGCGTTCTGCGGCCGTCCGCGTTACCACCTCACCACTGGACCCTGGGCTCCTCAGCCCTCTTCTCCTAGCATTCCCCCAGTGGTTGCAGTGCAGCTCCCGGTGTGGCACCAGCGGTGGCGGGCCCCCCCACCACTCCTTCCGCGCGGGCACCGTTCCGCCCGCTCCACTCGTGGCAGTGGGCTAGTTCGCCTCGCCCCAACGCTTCACCCTCGTTGTATCAGAGGGGATGGGACATTCGCCGATGCTCAGCGGCTCGCGTCCAATGTGATGCTACCCAAGGGCCACAGACACCTCTCTCGCTCCTTCGGGGCTCTGCTCTTCTCTCCGATCCCTGGCACTGCCACCCGCTGAGAGGCCCCGGCACCTCTCCCTCACCGCGGCAAGCCAGTGCGCTCCGCGGTTCTTTCAACGTGCGTGCATCTCATTCCGCCTCCCGCCGCGAGTCCCAGCAGGATCTGACTCGCCTTCCTTCCCGCTGCCTTGTCCAGGAATCCGTGGCGGCCGCAGGTGGGCGCGTGCCGCTACTTCAGTCCCCAGCTCCAAAGCCGACTACCAGGCCTCGGCAGTCCGGCACCTGCAGCACTGCCCCGACTCGCCCCTGACGTTCTGGAAGCGTGCTTCGCCGCACCCCATCGGACCTCCGCAGCACCGGCCGAGGGTTTTGCCACTATCGGTCACGGGGGCAGGTTATTTTTATCGGATTTGCTGCCGGCCCCTCCCGACCCAAGAAATTACACGTGCGCCATCTTGGCTGCTTGGCCATGCCCCTGCTCGACATTGACCCTTGATAAAGGCTTATAGGCCTTCATGTCTTGGGGATGTAGCTTGGTTTAATCAACTCGATCACAAGTGGATGCCGGCAAATGGCCTATGTCCATCAGTGACTTTTAAACCTCCACTAATCTGGGGGCAGGCAAGTCAATATAAGTTGCAGACAACTTGGCTGGGAGACCATCTGCACCAGACACCTTCTCTGGAGCCTTATTCTTCACTGTGGTCTTAATTTGGAAAATCGTGATGTTGCTACCCAACAACCCAGCTTCCTCCTGGGTGAGCCATGGGAGGGGAAGCAGTCCTAAGAAGTCAGAAATATCCTGCTGCACCTGATCAGGAGCTCCCGCATGCAGATAAGTGTAATACTCTTGAAACCTGTTGTTGATAGGGTCCGGCTCATATTTCCGACTCCCGCAACTTTATCTCAAGCTCCAGTATCATGTATCCCCTCTTGGTAGGGCTTTCCAACCACACCAGCAGGGACCCTGCCTAAGTGGACATGCAACTTGTGCATGCCCAAAAAAGATGGTTTAGTCCCTGTCCTTTGTGAATGTACACCTCCATGTGTCAATGAGCCTCCATCGGAGTCGGCACTCCATAGAGTTCTGCGCTAACAATGTTACTCTGGAGTCATGCAGGGGTGGGTGGGATCTATCCAGAATGTGGTCAGCCACACTATTAAAGTTCCCTTACATGGCTCAGACCTGTCACTGCAGTGTGTGAGTGCAGTTTTAAACTGCCAATTCGACTTGGCAAGTGTACCCACTTGCCAGGCCTAAACCTTCCCTTTTCATACATGTAAGGCATCCCTAAGGTAGGCCCTAGGTAGCCCCATGGGCAGGGTGCAGTGTATGTTAAAGGTGGGACATGTACTTATGTGTTTTACATGTCCTAACAGTGAAATACTGCCAAATTCGGTTTTCATTGTTGCAAGGCCTATCTCTATCATAGGTTAACATGGGGGCCGACTTCAAATATAATTAAAGTGCAGATTCCCTTAGGGAGCAGATAGAAATATGGAGTTTAGGGTCTCTGGGCTCACAATTTTAAAATGCATCTTTTAGTGAAGTTGATTTTTAGACTGTGTGTTTCAAAATACCACTTTTAGAAAGTAGGCATTTTCTTGCTTAAACCATTCTGTGACTCTGCCTGTTTGTGGATTCCCTCTCTGGGTCAGTTTGATAGTTGGGCTGTTTGCACCTCTCTCTAGACAGTGACATAAAGGGAGCTGGGGTGTAGCCTACATATACCGATGAGCCACCTGTGCTAGGAGGGAGGGGAGCAGTGGTCACTTACACCTGAAAGGGCTGTGCCTGTCCTCACACAATGCAGTCTCCAACTCCCTGGTGTGTGTCTGGGGCCTGGCCTGGGCACGGCAGGATCTTTCAAACAAGAGAGACATTCCTTTGAAGTAGGCCTACTTCAAAGGCAGAAAGAGGTATCACTTCTGGAATGAAGAGGAACCTCTGCCAAGGAGAAGAGCTGAAGAAAAGTGCAGCCCCTGCCTGTGACTGTGCTTTGTTGGGCTATCCTGCAGTTGCTGCTTCTGCCTGTGAAAGGGGACAAAGGATGGACTTTGTGGTATGTTCCTGCTTGAGAAAAATCTCCAAGGGTTTGGACTGAGCTTACCCCCAGTTCTGAAGTCTCAGAGCCATCAAAGACTTCCCCTACCTGCACCTGGACTCTCTGCTGAGACTCCTGTCCTGACAAGTGGTGCCCTATCCAGTCCCTGGCCCCTTGAAAGGAGAAGCTGGTGAAAATCCAAGAAAACCGACTTTGGACGACTCCGGACCAGTGCCGCTGCCGAATCCCGTGACGTCTCCTGCAACCGAATCCGTGGTCCGTGCTGGAGTGCGACGACCCTCGCAGGCCAGACATCGCTGTAGCCCCGCCAAAGTCTGCGACTCCGTGGAAGTCGCCGCACCATGTCACGACCGCCAGAGATCGACTCCGCCCAAAGTGAGTGGATTCAACGCTTCACACCAACGCCGCCTCACCTCCACCGCTCCGGAACAAGGACCCGACGCCTCTTTGTGACGCCTCCACTCCTTCGCCCCACAGCAGGGGAATCAACGCCACCTCAGATCCAGTGACTCCGCGATCCATGACTTTGTGCACGGGCTTGTTTTCACATTTTGCTGAAGTGCTATACCTGGGAGTCTGCGTGACGCCGTACCCGGTGCCCTTGGCATTGGATTGTTGCGAACGACTCCGTCACAACACCGTGTTATCACCTCATCGAAGCATTTTGTGTTTCTAAGCACTATTTTTTAGTTTAATCTTTAAAAATTCAGAGTTTGAAATCCCGCACGTATCACAGAGTAACCAACTCTCTACACTTGTTCGCCTGCGCCAGTAGTCTCTGGGTTTATCCTATAGCAATGTTGAGCTCCTGCTCTTGTTACAGCAGCTGAATCCCTGCACTTATTAAACGACAGGAACTGCATCACTGACCTTGATGTACCGCGGGATGTCAGTCTGTGCACTTATAATTTACAATCTCAGTTCAAGCACTTGTTACATAGTGATATATCAGTCCAGTCTGTTACTATATATAGTATAAAGTCCCCACTGCCGTGCATTATAACGAGATTGCAAGTCATCGAGGAGTTCCATAATCCTATAAAGAAGAGGCCGAAGGCCAGGTTCCTTCATACGGTTATGTAACTCCAAGGTGACTTGTAGTATCTTTATCATGAGTGCCTGGGGTACCTTATTCCATATAACATATGGCCAAACTATCACCTTTCCCACAAACTGCTTAAAACCTTGGTGCATAGCTCTTTCATGTGCAAGAGCGAGTATGTTTGCAAGCATCAAGAATAAAAATAAAACCTCTAGAGCAAAATTAAACACATCAAAAAAGGTGTTAGATATTTGTTGCGAGCAGATATTAGAAACAATTCACCATGTCAGTTAAAAAAAGGTGCAGTACCTCGAAATGTGTACCAACGTGCAGAAAACATCTACTAGCTTTTCTCTAAGGAGTGCAAAAAATAAACATGAGCAGAAGAAAGAAAAGCAATATTCCATTTCTGTGGCTTTAAACAGCTACTTCAATTATGCTCAATGACCTGACCTGCCTTTCACCTCATTTTCTGTCTGTGGCAGCAGGCATGGTAGTCAGAACTCAACTGTAATTACTATGTGTCGAGTTCTGACATCTTTTCTTTATAAGCAGTGACTTGATGCGTCACAAGTTGTTGATTTTAAATAAATTAGAGTCTTGCAAATATACAGAGACTACTAAATCCCATGTATTCTACAATCACTTCTTGGGTTCCTGCACTTATACTGTGTAGTATACTGTACCATAGTACCATACAATACATACCACACTAAACCCTACAATACCACACCATGCACCATAAGATACAGTACCATTCAATAAACCATACACCATAAGATACAGTACCATTCAATAAACCATACACCATAAGATACAGTACCTTTCAATAAACCATACTGCATCATACCATACAATATGTGCCCAAATGTAACAGAATTATGCAGTCACAAGGCATTGGTTCTTTTTACACAATACTAATATTTGTCATGCATTATTAAATTCTACCAAGTATTCAAATGGCCATGGGTCTAGGATGATCACCTGGAGCACCAGAAACACTCTACATTTTAATTGCAGTCACATTAATCCATTTATTCATCAGCTTAATTTCACCCTTGTTTTAAGTCAAAGTATGTAGGAACTCTTTGAGGGGGGTTGAGGAGAAGATTACAGAGTAGCCATGGGTTACTGGGCTTCCATTGCATCAATTTGAGTCTTTTACCTCTGGTCATTTGGAGCCATCTTACTATTAGACCCAATACTAAGCACCAATACTTAGGACGGAGGAACATTGCCTCTCTAACAAAAATGCACCCCAGAAAAGCCCCAGAGATGAAAAATAAAATGGTTATACAGTCAATTTATTACCATTTTATTTTTCACCAACCTGTCCCAAAACCAATTATCAGGACGGGGCCATTGCTGCAGCAGAGTGGAGTAGTGGGCTGGCTATGCACTTTAAAGTGTGCATGTCCCTTTGACTGGCTAGCTTGCCAGGACCAGGCAAACATGCACATTTTAAACCTCTCTAACTCAGCTGTTTTAGACAGCTGGGTTAGAGAAAGCACCGGCCTCCAGTGCTCTTCAGAGCACTGATAAAGGACGCTCCCTCCAATCCTGGAGCTTCGCTCATGCTGGCTACTTTCATGAGTGGAGCTTCAGGATTGGTAAGGGAAATTGGCTGGAGACTGTGTAGCCTGGAGGAGACAGAAGCAGAACATGGACCGGAGCGAGGAGTATGTCCGACGTTGTGCAATAAAGCAAGGTAACTGGTTATTTCTTTTTATTGACATTCACCTTGCATGCATGCACCCACCCACCACCCATTTGCCATTAATCTAGGTTGGTGACTCTTGCTCCTAGGTGCACAGGAGTATTTAACTTAGCCAAAGGTGGACTGCTGCTGGACGAGGGTCTGCTTAGTGTGAACTGGGTTCACTTAGGGCCAGATGTACCAAAGGATTTTACCCATTCTGTGTCTATGGGAAAATGCTTTAGTACTTATGGCCCTTAGTGCCCTAAAGCTGCTGCTCTTGTTTTGTTGTGTGTGAGACTTGTCTTATTCTAAATTGCTAATTTTCCTCTTATTTTGGTTGAGCAGACAAGGTTTCTTTTGGTTGATGTAGAGTAAGTCCACTGAGAAAGGCTGTGCAATGGTTCTCTCATTCACAGAGAAGTATAGCCGAGCTGGGATTGGTTGGTGTTTGCAAGCTTATTTTGTGTGATTTGTTCTGAGTGGATAAAATGGGTGCTGTGTGGAAAAAGCTTAAAGTCTTTAGTTAGCCTGCTACTGAGAGTCAGAAATCGCCTGCTGAGGGAATGCCTGCATATGAGATGATGACAGACACTGAGTTTTATACTTGTACCTGGATTTCTGAATGACAAGAATACATCTCTTCTGACAAAGACTTGCAGTTTCTTTGGAGGGTAACTTTAACATTAGAAAGCTAGATTTCCTGTAGCAAACTGTAAATGACAGAACGCCGTTACCTAGATCTACACAGGGAGGGAGACCGAGAAAAATAAAACCAAGATTCAGATTTGGTGGACACCTTTTCAAACAATCTTTTGTGTTTCAGGCCTCTTCCATACACAGATGGAGAATAGAGAGTGGGGCCTGGTCATGTAATACCGGATATGGGTGAGGTGGGAGATAGTACGGGTGAGGAAGCAAGCACAGGGACCAACTGCACCTACAGTTGTGAGTATATTAGCAAGTGCCACAACTGAGATTGCAATGGCTGCTTTGCAGTGTACCGGTTGTTTCTACAGTTTCAAATAACATGCCTGTTCCAACTGCTGCTATTGAAGATCCTCTTAAAAAGAATGTATTAATGTTGGACTTTTAAATTTGAATTGGGGACATTTACCAAGAGACAATTGACCTTAACAGGTTATTAACAAATAAAGAGTACACTGTTCCTAACAGGTTATTGTCATACAATGTTGATGACATGATACATTTGATAAAGGAAGCTGCAAGATGTGCAAAAGAAGCACTTGACAAACTTGAGGAATTGGGTGATGAGTGTGAGATAGATGGCAGGAAAATAAAAAATGTGAGGACAAATTACAAAATGGGTCTGACAAGTGAAGAAATAAAAGAAATAGGTTTAATAATCTTGAAACATCACATCAAGGATCTGGTCGAAAAGCCAAGGAATGGGAGTGGTTTAAAGAAATACAGAGAAAGGTGAAATAAAGGGTTAATAAAGCTTCAGAGACAGTGAGGAAGCAAATGGGTCAACCAGTGATCTACAATTGCAGAATTTCCCCTAAGAGAAGTACATGGATAGAACTATGGGCCTCATTCTGACCCTGGCGGTTGAAAACCGCCAGGGCAGATTGCCGCGGAAGCACCGCCAACAGGCTGGCGGTGCTTCATGGGCAATTCTGACCGCGGCGGTAAAGCCGCGGTCAGAAAAGGGCAACCGGTGGTTTCCCGCCGGTTTACCCCTGCCCCAAAGAATCCTCCATGGCGGCGCTGCTCGCAGCACCGCCATGGGGATTCCGACCCCCTTCCCGCCATCCTGGTCCTGGCGGTAAAAACCGCCAGGAACAGGATGGCGGGAACGGGTGTCGTGGGGCCCCTGGGGGCCCTTGCACTGCCCATGCCACAGGCATGGGCAGTGCAGGGGCCCCCTAACAGGGCCCATAATGATTTTCAGTGTCTGCCTAGCAGACACTGAAAATCGTGACGGGTGCCACTGCACCCGTCGCACCCCTTCAACTCCGCCGGCTCCATTCGGAGCCGGCTTCATTGTTGAAGGGGCTTTCCCGCTGGGCCGGCGGGCGGCCTTCTGGCGGTCGCCCGCCGGCCCAGCGGGAAAGTCAGAATGACCGCCGCCGTCATTTGACCGCAGTACGGTCTTCTGGCGGTTCCCGCCAGGCGGGCGGCTTCCGCCACCCGCCGGGGTCCGAATGAGGCCCTATGTCTTTTACAAGAGATGATCTTTATGCTTTTACACCAAATTTTCCAAAATTGCTGGAACAACCTAAAGAGTGGTATAGAGAAGTTCATAGGTTGACAACTATTTTAAAAATTCTTTTCATTGATTTTTAGTCTTCATTTGCGATTGAAGTCCCTAGTAATTTGTGGCCTGAATCTAAGACTGCTGTTGGTTGGCCAACTGAAGAACCAACTAGGGTTTTTTTTTTCATACAGTCTTTATTGGAATTTCAACAATTAACATCCATATACTGTAACTTCAGTGTAAAACTTCCCACATTCCTTCCTAACCCATCCACACTCTATCAACATGATATTAGTTATAGCTGACATCTTTTAGCTTGGCTGCAAGAAAAAAGATACATGTGATTAGATTAGCTCTCATTATCAAATAACCAGCTTGGGTTGTGGCTATTAATGCTCCTTCTGGAGTGGTTGCTGACAAATAAAAGGAGGTGATAGAACATTTGAAAAATAAGGCGTCAGAGGAAGACATTAATTGGGCAAAGATTTTGAGACCGTCACAGGAGCCGAAAGTGTCAGTGCATGCCAATTATGAGAGGCTCATGAAGATTTTTAAGAAGCACAGTGGAGCTGAACATTCAGAGAAAGATGGTGCTAGCAAGTTAGTTTCTGCTTTTGTTATGGATTTGCATCCTGAGATTACTTCTCATATTCAGCAAAGTGTGATGTGCTGGCAGACATGCATGAAATTTTGAAATTTGCCAAGTACACCAGTAATTGGTTTGGTGCAAAGAAAAAGATGGTCAAGGAGAAGCTGATGGTTGTCCATATGAAACAGTTTGAGAGAAATGGTATGGATCAGTTGATGGGTTCTGATTTGGGTTATATTCCATCTGACATTGCTGGAAGGAATGTGATGTCTCCAATGCAAGGCATGGATGTGGAAAATGGGATGGTTCAGGATGCAAGGTCATGGAATAAGAGTTGTGAGCAATTCTGGAATGAATACAAATATTGACATGTAAAATAAAGAGCACTGCTTGTAACTTCTGTGGGTAAAGTGGGCACTGGAAATGGGGACGTCAACAAAATCCAGATCAAATACAGAATTACTTTGTTCTCCAGACGCAGACAAATGTGAATCAGATGCCGACACAGTCATTGTCTCCAGCCCAACGAGCTCATGTGCAGAATATGCAAGATCAGAGATAATTTTGCATGAATATCCCTAGTATTGTCACATAATATGAAAAACAAAATGCCATATAACTTAGGGTACCAACAGAATCCATTGATTCTGAGCAATTATTTTCTCAGTTTTCTGCAGAAAATAATTCCCAATGACAGTGCCTAAGGAGGGAGGGGTATTGCATGCCTGGAGCAGTCCTGGTGGTAGGCCAGAGTGACCCATACATTGAAGGTGAAATCAACGGCACCCTCTTCTTTTTTTCTTGATAGATATGGGCGCTACCCGATCTACAGTTCATTCTGTGGAATTTTAAAGCCTACCTCTCTCAGAGAGAGAAGTCCAACTTGGAGGCATCAACAGTAAACACATTATTAATCAGGTTACAGCAGATGTCTCTGTTAAAATAGTAAAATAATCATCAGATCATTCTGTGCGATTCGATTCTTGTAAACCTGTTGGGTATAGATTTGCTTTGTAAGATGGACTGCAAGATTTATTGTACACCGGATGGTGTTGTAATTGAAAGGCGAGACGATGTTTCAGTGTTTAAAATTAAATAACAACACTAAGAGTTCATCTATACCCAGACCTGGCCAAAGTTGATTTACCTCTGTATGTAAGACATACTGTCAAAGAAGAGGTATGAGATTTCTCTGGTAGAGAGATAGGATTAATAAATGAACAAAGCCTGTCACAATAAATGTTAAACCAAGTGCTGTTTTCCCCAGAATTAAACAGTACAACCTTTCAAGAAAAGCAGAAGAAGGGATGACACATGTCATTGAAAAAATGATTGAACAAGGATTTTTTAGTCCTGGCAACCCTCCCATGGCTGGAATAAAAAACAAGTGGTAAATGGAGAATTGTGAAGGACATGAGAAAAAGATAAAACACTGATTCCATGTTGTTCAGTGATACCAAATCCTGCAGTAATTCTATTCCTAAATCCATCAGGTGTAAATTAGTATACAGTTATTGACTTATGCCAAGCATTCTTCTCCCTTCCACTTCAAGAAGATGGTCAGCACTTATTTGCATTTCAATTCCAAAATAATGTTCCTGTCTGAAGTCAGATTGCACAAGGGTATACTGAAAGCCCTTCTATTTTTGTCAAATTCTAAAGGAAGATTTAGAAAGTTTACGCTTGCCCTGTAACTCAGTCTGGGTGCAATACAGAGATGAAGTGCTGGTTGCATCTAAGATTAAAGAATATTGTAAACTTGAGACAGATGCCCTGCTGAATGATTTAGCTGAGAATGGTGAAAATAATTCAGCCGCAAAAATGCAGTATTGTAAAAAGAAAGTGTTTTTTCTTGGTCATCACATTGAAAAAGGAGCAAGGAACGTCTCAAAAGAACATATTAATACAATTCTGAAAATGAATCCTCCTACCACTCAGAAGAAGGTGAAGATGTTGTTAGGAATTCTTAGCAACAGTTGTCAGTGGATCCCAAAATATTCCTTGATTTCAAAGTCTTTAGTAGACCAACAGTGATATCAATGATCCGGTAACATTTGATTGTGAACGTTGAGAAGCCTTGCGGGTGTTGAGGGAACATTTCTGTAATTCACCCGCCCTTGGAACGTCTGACTATAATTTAGAGTTTTTTCTTTTCTGTCATGAAACAGGCGGGTGTGCACTTTCAGTTCTGACACAAAACATGGAGGAATCACGAGGCAGTGGCTTATCTATTTCTGATTGTTTGAAAGCAGCTGCAAATGTTTACACTACAATTTAAAAAAAGTAAAAGGATTGTGATGGTACATACATTGATTGTGTTTGTTCCACGTTCTATTGAGATTTTCTGACTCAGACTCAGCATATATGAAAAGGCCATACTGGCAGCTGTGTATATTTCAATTAAAAGATGTAATTTCTTGAATCCTGCATCATTGTTTCTTGTTCCAAACAACTATTGTAAAGACAGAGACAGGAGTGATGATGAAGATCAACCTGAAAATGACTGCATTAGTATCACAGAATTATGTACAAAATCAAGACCAGATATTGAAGAAATTCGTCTTGAACTGGCTGATTTGACTTTGGTTTATACATTCATGATTTATTGAAAGCAATGCAATAGTCAAAAGAGATTGCTATGGTCAAGTGTGCTGCCCATAAGTCTAAAAAAGATTTGGTCACTCTTGGAAATAAATATGCAGACCAATTGGCTAGGTATTGTGCCCTTGATTCGGATAATTAACATGGAAGCTAGGTAATACAAATCACACCCAAGACCATCCCCTGATATCAGTTTTGGTGCACACTGTATATAGTGCCAGTTGCTAATGATTGGTAATTATACTTCTGCTAAGCAGAGAAATACACAAGGATAAACATAGCTGTGCACCCAAATAAATATAAAGCACAAAGTCCAATAAAGTTGTATAAAGTTATTGTATCTTCTTTATTAAATTAAAAAACAATATTGCTTAAGACTACATTATATAAATGGTGTTTGTGGCTACTCTGAGGAAACATATTCCGTTTGAACAATAAATGTAGACACATTTATTCAGTTTTGTGCATTATATTTATTTGAGTGCCCGCTATGTTTATCCTTATACTCTGCACTTGAGAATGAGACTGTGATCCAAGGAGCAGAACAAGTTGAAGCAAGAGAAAATTCTGTAGTAAACCCAGATGTTGTGAGCTGTTTCCTATTGAATCCAATTCAGACTTCTTTGAGTTAATTGAGAGATCTCCGGGAGGAAGCCCCAGAGGATGAGAGAAGAAAATTAGAAATGCTGTTCAGCAAAAAGAATTAGCAGGACATGTACATCACTCCTGATATAAATATGTACTGCCTGACACAATGTTCAATTGCGTGGCTTCATAGTTACATAATTAGTCACATGCAATTCACTGGTGCACACATATAACAAACATTGGGCAAACACAACATTTAGGAATAATGCAGAAGGTTTGTGTAATCCTTGTTTAAGCTGTCAGAAAAATATTCAAGGCAAAGGGACTAGTGTCTTTATGACACATATTGGCAAATCAGAGGGCTCATTTATAAGACTTCAAGCAGTTTTTAGTGAAATTCCATTCTGCATTCTTGTGATTGGCTACTTGTTCTTTTAACAGGTTGGGGCCTATTTCACTAGGAGATCAGGCAGTTTGACAGTTACCAAACCCTTGTTAAGGGAATCAATTCAGAGATTTGGCCTGTGGACCTGTGCTAAGACATATCTTATCTTCCACTTTAAAAATGAGATTTTGCAATGAATTTGTATAGCTCTTCAAATTAACCAAAGTTATCATCGTCAATATTCTGGAATAGTTGAGAGAAGTATTGGAACCTTAAAAAACAAAATGGCCAAGCTACGTGCTTCCTATTTTCTTTTCATGTGCATTAGAAGTACCCCTGACAAAAAGACTGGTATGTAGCCCCATGGTGTACTGATGGGCAAAGAAAGGAGATTGGCATATACTCCTTCAGCTACACTTGATTCAATTATTGATAACATTATTCTAGATTATTGTAAAGGTCTAGCAGATATGGTGAATTCTGTTTCTCATTAAGTGAATTTGTCAACAGAAATACAATGTCATCCATTGAATCCAGGTGACTAGATGGTTATTAAAAGACATGTCTGTAAAATGAAATTAAAAGACATGTCTGTAGAGGAGAGACGAAGTGGCTCTTACCAAGCCACACACTTGTGACTAACACTGTTGTGCAGTGTGCTGGAGTCCCACAGTGGATTCATCCTGCTCACACAAAAAGAGTGAAGGCTGTGGATGAAGAAGTGGTGACAACAATCACCGATTCACAGTCAAGCTCAAGTACACAGCTTGGATTGAGACAGAAGCGAAAAGTTTGTTGGTCGAATTAATAAAGTTATCGAAGTTCCTGCTGATGAGACGGAGGATCCTAGTGATGGTACCAGCAGTAGTGCCCAGTTTGATGACAAGGCTCAGGGTGAAGAGCTGTTACATTGTCGAAGTATTAGGCATGAAAAGCAGCAAGAAGATGAAGTGTCTGATCCAGAAAGTGAAAAGCTCCTGTCGAAAATTAAAGTCACAAGAACCCCAGAGAAAGAAAACAGTTCCTAGTGAATTGTGCTGCTGATGTTGACCAAAATTCAAGTCATTAGTGAGTGGGGAAGATTTAGCAGTTGTCACCAGAGGAGATGCAAGGACAGAAGCAAACAAGACACTGAAAACACTTCTGGAAGAAAGCACTAGCAGAATGAAAGATTAAAGCCAATCAATGTAGAACCTGAAGTAATTGAAATCGATTCAGAGAATAGTGAAAGTGACTCTTGACCAGTAGCTAAAAAGACCAGGGAGGAAAAGAATTCCAAACAGAAATATGCTTCAGATTAATGGGCTTATCTAGCATCTGTGTCTGAAGAAGAAGAAGAGCAGTCAGAACTAAAGACATACAGTCCAATAAACTGTTGCCAATATACCTTTGAAAGTGAACATAAAGTAGAAGAACCACTATGTGAATTCCTAGGAGACTATCCAGGACTAATCTAAACTGTGAGAAATTTCAAATAAGCTCTAGATACAACAAAATTTCGAAACAAATAAGAAACCTTTTTGAACTATATTTTGATTTTGAATATTGTTTTCAAGTATGTAAGATGAAAAATGTATTATTTTTTTGAAGAATATTTTTGTTCATTTTTAAAGTTCCATAATGAGTTTTAAACTCAACAGAAAATGGTGTATAGCAAATGGTGCAAAATGTATGTTTTAATAACACTAATAATCTTAGTTGATTTATGCCTCCTTTCCCAGTGGTATATGGCTCCACAAGGCTGAATTAACCACAGTATTTTACAAAGCTAAACATAACATACTGACACATAGGGAGAGGTAGGCTAGTGGAATTTGTGATAATTTTTATACTAATATGTTGCGTGAATATGTTGAGATTATGGGGGTCAATATTGTTTTGTATGTAGTTTCTTTTCCTCTTCTGCAGGTGAAGGTGCTACCTACTTACAACTACCAATATCTTATGAACTCTCAGGTAATGTGTTGGTTAGTATTTTTAATAAACATGAACATTAATTTTTATCTCAGTATTTGTCCTGTTTCAGTGTCTCACTGGAAAATCTACCTATCTCTGAAGATTAAGATGTCAATAAGGGCCTGGGTATGGTGAATCTCGAATACAATTGCACAAATTAAGCAGAAATTAAAAGGAATAACTAAGCGTATGTGTGTGGTTTAGGTAAGGAAGAGCATGAGTTTTTTAGGTAAAAGTTACAATTGTGAGAGATTGGAGAGATGAAAATAAAATAAGAGAACAGATTAAGGCCAAGGAAGAATTTAGATTGTTAAATTGGCATCTGAGATAGAGCATGGAACATGAGAGAAAGAGTAGATTGTATATGGTGCGTATGGAACCTACGGATGTTAGGTCGATTGAGTATGTGGGTGAAAGTGAATATTAGAAAAGTTATGAACTAAATAGTGATTTTCTGATCAATGAGAAACCAATCCTGTGAGGAATCTATTATATATGTGGTAAAACTGCTTATTTTAATCTGCCACATAATTGGGTTGGATCATGTTATTTTGCTGTGGTGTTTCTTTGAGTCTATCATGTGAATGTGGTGAATGATACTGATAGATTGAAAGTAGTAAAATATGGGTTTGGACAGACAGTATTAGATATAATAGGAGCTATTATTCCACCTTTAGGTGTGGCTACGAATGGAGTGTAAGTTAGATGTTTGCCTACACTTCTGGACCAGCTTGCATCTACTACAGAAGGGGCTTTAACCCAGATTAAGCCTGAATTAATTGCAATATGAGCAATGATTATGCAAAGCTGCTTTGTGCAAGATGTCCTCACGAAGGAAGACGGCGTTTGCAAGTTACTGAAATAATGTTGCACCTTCATACCTTTTAACACCACCAGTGTTATTGATGCATACATAAATAGCATTGCTGGTATCTCTCATGAAATCCAAGCTAGTGTTATTAATGCACATGTCAATATAATTGCTAGTATGTCTCATGAAATCCAAGCTTTAGAAGAGCATGGGTTTTGGGAAACAGTAGTGTCCTTGTTTATTAAGATACAGAAAGGTTTTAGCTAGTTTGGTGAAAGGTCTGAAAGTGTGGGTGGTGTTGAGACAAATTCTAACCCCTGTAGTAATCATGATGATCTGTACAATTGCCTTATTTCTCTTATTTAAACTCTCTGGGTATTTCTTTCTAAATTGTTGGTGTAAGGGTAAAAGTAGGTCCTTGTCGTTATATCCAGCTAAAGTTGATAGAAGAATCAACTTGAAACAAGCAGAAAGTGATGCAGACTGTATTATAATTTGTGATTAGCTTAATTCAATTATTTGTGTGTTTGATGTTTATAAAATAATCAGAGGAGAGATTTGTTAAATATTTTTATGTATTCATATTTTTGTGCATTATTAACAATGTACAGAGTGTGTTTTCACACTCGATTACACATGTACATACTGATATGGTACTATTGCTTTGTAAACACATTCTCAGTGATATTGAGTTTTTTTATATGTGTTCGTTAGGTCTTAATTTAGGTATAAACACTGTATTTTCCAAGACAGTAGTTATCCCTGTCACTCGTGCTTCCCCCCGTCCATGCCTATCCTCACAAATTCTGTGGCTCACAATCAAGCTGCAATGTATTGGATTATTTCCACTGTCATTGTTTATGCCCCTCCCAATGAACTTTCCCTAGCTTGATCACAACCTGCACCTTTATCTCAAAGTCCTTCAGTTGTGTCACTGTGCCCTACTGATTCATATAACACAGTATTGTTAATGTATCTATTTTGTACTAGAATCTTCGGTCTGCCTCAAGACCCTCACAGGAGATTTGCTTTGCTCTATAAATGTTTGATTGAATGATTAACATTAGCATAGAGGATGCTAGATAATTATTCATGTAGTGGGACAGTGCTTAGGTGCCATTTATTTTTCTTCGTCTCTTATTTGCTAATGAAGTAATGCATTTGCTCACATGACAGTGGTTCTTATGTTTCTGCTAGTTTCACATGCAACAATAATGTATAAAAAAAACCAATGTTGGGGGTGAGCCAGAAGGCTTTCCTGTATACTTGGGATGCTGCCCGCTGTTTTCAGGATTTTGCTGTCCACTTGGAACTTTACATTGAGGGAGATTGTGGCATTGGCTCCATATAGCTCTATTTTTGAATTTTGCAATAATGATCCACAACTCAGTTATTAAGTGTGCTTATTTATTAAAAATATTGTAATTTCTTATTTTTTATATCTTCCGAGGTGCCTTAATGTGAGTACATATTACCTCGTGAAATTGATCTTTAACACCTTCCCTGATCCAGTGAATGTGGATATTTTGGTTGAGATAGAATTTTGGTGTGTCTAGAATCTTAAGGTACCCTGTGCTCACAGAGGGTACTCCTCGCAAAAGCATGCTCTAGAGCTGGACTTCCCACTGGACCTCACAATGATGGTAGTTCTTTGTTCTGCCTACATCTATGTGGTTTTCTCTTCTGGATAGCAACCTCATGCATGGGCCCATTTCTAGCACCGCTCTAACAGCTTAACTCAAAGCACAATCCTCACTTCCAGCAGAGTTAGAACCAAGTCCCACAAAATAGCTGCTAGTCACCAGGAAGTGGGACAGATTACTCCAAAGGCAGGTGCTTCTCTGTGGGTGAAGTCAATCAATTTCTTATATCCAGTGGGTAATGCCTCCTTCTTCAGCCACTCTTCAGCTGTCGTTGCATGACCTTGCCTCAGGTTTTGTTCTCCACCTGGCAGGGGAGCAAGCTGCCTAAGCCACCAGCCCTCTAACTTAGTGTCAGACCGTGTTTGAGGAGGGGGTGAACAAATAGCAGACAGGTGCTATCGGGGTCCACTTTACTGTGGCTCTGCAAACTAAGGCAACCCTACCACACTGGGCTCTCATGGTAATAATGGCAAGAAATCACAGACGTCTCTGACAGGTAGTGTGGAGGATGTCTACCAATTTATCTCATGCTCATGCCACATCTATGGATGCCCCCACTTCGCCTCCTTCAGCAATACACCACTTTTATATCCTACCCACCGGACAAGTTCACTGTGCTACTTGTCCACACTGTGTCCCTTGGTGGCTTTCCAATGCAGAGTTATCTGGCATTTAGCAAGGAGCATAGCTAGATCAATAAACCTGTTAGTGACCTTACATGTAGCCATGTGTGGGTACCAACCCAGGAAACATATGTATGAGGAGCAGGGAACACTATGATGTGTAACATCATTAACAAACTCAGTCACCTCCATCCAAAACTCCAAAAGGATGGGACAAGTCCATACCATGTGAAACATCTCACCCCCTCTTCCCCGCATCTGGGGCATGCTGCTTTGGCAGCATGGTAAAATCTGTTAATTTTACCCAGCATAAGATAGGATCGGTGAAGGAAATAGAAGTTAATGAGCTTAAACCGGGCATTCCTGGAGACTTTTGGTACCTGCTCCCCCTACACCAAAATCTTTGACCAGTCCGCATTGGAAATTGGGCCCCCAAATCAGTTGCCTACTTTTCCTGTAACTCAGCCAGGGGAGCAATTATATTGGCCCAGAGTGCCTCATAGAAGCCTGTTATTGCCTTGTGAATACCCGAGGTGGTACAAATGAGTGCCTAGGTGGCTCTGTTAGCCAGACACCCTAGTGTTTTTTGATTGTCACCACAACTGACCCATACAACAAAAACTGGCCTGCCGGCAGACAAAATTCCACTTGCAGGGCCTCAAACGGGATCAACTCCATCATCTGGAACGAGTTGCTTACCCGGGTAATGCCAGAAGCTTCCCACTCCACAAGTACCCACCAATTTATGTTGTGCTGCAGAACTGCCAGTTGCTGCAAAGGCAAACCAGGAGAATATGGGGACCATGTTCAAGTCTTCTGCAATCAGCGCAACCAACAGTGCCTCACAACCATCCCAGCTCCATTGCCCCTTTAGGGAGGACATCTAGGGGCCAGAAGCAACTAGAATAATTCATAGAACGTGGGCATGAATGGATCACAACCCTCTCAGCAGCCCACCTAATATCTACCCACTCAGTGAGCTATTGCAGTTGGGCTGCCAAATAATATGTCCCAAAATCCTGGGCCGTCAAACCACCCTCCACATCTGGTCATTGAAATGTAAACAATGCCACCCGATGCCTGCCAATACTCCTTATTAAATCAATCAGCAATGACTCAACCTCTTGAAACATACTCCAAGGTATGAGCCGGGGCAGTACCAAAAAGAAGTAAAGCAGCCTGGGAAGGGCCATCATCTTAGCGATAGCAATGTGGCCTGCCACCAAAATCAGTAACAGTTTCCAAAACTCCATACTAGACCTCAAGGACTACAGCCGTTCCCACATTACCCTCCAATAAATCCCAGGGATCATGGAAGATCTTCACTCATGAATACTTCGAACAAGTGGATTTCCACAGCAGTCCCACCAGAGCCAAAGCCGGCAGCGACCCTGCACAGACAGGAAACTAGCTTGTTTTCTGGCAATTACTATGCAGCCCCAACAGCATCCCAAAATGATCCAACATCGAATGACCCTTGAGGGGTCTGACTGTTCATCATTCAAAAACAGCAGCATATCATCAGCATACAGGGCAATGTGATGGACAGACCTCTGCACAGCCACGCCCCCATAATAAGCACTGGATCTCACACCACAAGCCAGAGACTCCATCACCTGCGTAAAAAGCAACAGTGATAGCGGGTATCCCTGCCAGGTCCTCTGTCCCATGGCTCAGAAATCACACCACCCATTTTAAAACAGACTGTGGGGACCGAGTAAAGAAGCATAGTCCAGCCCACAAATCTGCACCCCAAGCTCATTTTCTCCATCACACTATAGAGATACTCCCGCTCCAGATTATCAAAGGCCTTCTCAATATCCACCTCCATCACCACTACTGCCCACCCCTCATAGGTATCATTCCTCCATTTAACAAAGACAGGAGTGGGCTGATATTGATCACCATGTTACTCCCTGGGATAAAGCCTGTCTGATCCACATGTATCAGCTGAATCATATATGGCAAAGGCAGTGTGGCGAGAATACGACTTAATTTTATAATTGACATTGACCATTGATTTTTTTTCAAATGTATTTTATTAACTTTTTGCTGTTATACAAATACAGTACAGTTTATGACAGAAGCTGGCTCCTTTTACTGAGTCTCATTATGTTACGTGATCTGAGAAGGTACAGTATTTTACGTTATATCGTTACATCAATTTCGCAGATTCTCATTATTAGGTTTATTTGAGTCTCGTGTAAGTACCTGCAAACTTTATGAGAGCCATGCAGCAATTCTGAGTTTCGTAGCCCCACAACAAACTTTAACTAAAACTAAACAACCTAGTTACATGATGGTGCCAATGCGAGCAGGTGGTTTCACTTTCTGGGATAGACCTCTTTACATCCTCGTCTGGCGGAGCCCCACTCCTCCTCTCTCTTCAGGACTTGTAGTTCTGCCCTGGCCCACTTCTCTACATCCCACCTCCATTCATTCAGTGAGGGACATCTAGGGGATCTCCAACCCACTGTGATCAGTCTCCGGTATAGTACTAGAGCCAGGTCCAAGATCAACCCCTCACCTTCCCAGGTGGGAATCCCGTTCTAAGGCCCAGCAGACATAAAGTAGGGGCCAAAGTCAGTTCCGTATTGAATAGTCCTGTCAGGTCTGCTAACACATTGCCCCAGCCCCGCTGGAGTTCAGGGCAGTTCCACACCATGTGGTCAAAATCTGCGTTCATGTAATTACATCTGGGTCATGTCTTGGGATCACCGCCGTACATTAAGAATAAGCGATGCGTGGTAAGGTACGTCCTGTGGATGTAATTGTACTGGGTATATCTTAGTCTTGTGTTTCTCAATATCTCCCGTGGGTATGCTAGAACCCTACTCCACTCTGTGTCCGTAAGCTCCCCTTCCAGGGACCTCTCCCATCTTTCCCTCAACGATTGCATTGGATCAAGAGCCTCCTCCTGTTGGGCCTGGTACAATCTCGTGATGAGGTGGGTATCATCTCCCAATGTTAATAGGAGGTGTAATATTCGGAAGGTGGCGGGTTCTGCATTCACTGTCTCCCAGTGTTCTCGTAAGGTATGTGTTAACTTCGGGTATAGGAGAAACTGCCCCTGCGGGACTCCACTACTACCCACTAGGTCAGCAAAGGACCTCAACACCCCGTCCAGGAATAGACCACCGATTGTCTCCACCCCCACCTTCTTCCAAATCCCCAGTCCTGTACCCACCAAGCTCTCCTCCTCCAGGTCTAATATTAGCGCGGTCAGCGATAGAGCCGGAGAGTAGGGAGGGCACACCACCCCCACATGTCTTGTGCATCTCTTCCAGCATGACGCAGCTACTCTCGTCATCAGACTGTCCTATTGGCGAGCCACCCTTCTGTTAATCATCTGAGCTGTAATCCGATCTGTGCCCTTCTCGCCACTAGTAATACATCTGTCCAAGTATCCCTTCCCGGCGAACCATCTAGAGGCCCATTGCAGTTGACATGCTAAATAATAGGATTCAAAATCCGGGCCTCCCAGGCCTCCCGCTAGCGTTGGTCTACAAAGGGTCGGAAGCGCAGTGCGCCTGCGACCATCATCCCAGATAAGTTCCCTAAGTAGGGAGTTAAATTCCCGGAACCATGCCGAGGGGATTAGCAACGGTAAATTAGCAAAGTAATAAAGGAGGCAGGGCAACATAATCATTTTAGATAATTATATTCTAGCCATTATGGACAGCATTAATGAACGCCAGAACCCTACTGAAGCCCTCAAGGAGCTGAGTGCCTTACCAATGTTTCCATCCCTCAGGTCCCCCACTTCGTGGTACACCTGTATACCCAAATACTTAAAGGTGCGTGGAGCCCAAACCACATCCTCTGGCCCCGAGGAGGGGCACTCACAATTCTGTGTCATGGGGAAGACGAATGTTTTGCTCCTATTGAGGCGTAATCCTGATAGTGTTCCAAAATGGTCCAGGGTCAGCAGGGCCCAAGGAAGGCCTGACTCCCCGTCCCTAAGGTAGATGAGAATATCGTCAGCGTATAGTGGTATAACATGTTCTGACTGATCCAACTCCACTCCCCTACCCACACCCACACCACTGCTCCGCATCCTAGCTGCCAGCGGTTCAATGGCCAGGGCGAATAGTAGTGGCGATAACGGGCACCCCTGTCTTGTTCCCCTGTATATTGGGTAAGTATCAGATACTGTCCTGCCCGTCCTCACCCTTGCCAACGGGGCCGCATACAATAAGTCTACCCATTTTACCTATCCTTCTCCCATGCCCATCCACCGCATCACTGTTCTCAGGAAGTCCCACCTGATTGAATCGAAAGCTTTCTCAAAGTCCACTGCGAGTAGTACTCTCGACGAGGGTCTCTCCTCCTCAGGCATATGTAGAATAGCGAAGAGGCGCCTCAGGTTCAGGGAGGTGCTGCGGTTCGGGACAAAGCCATTCTGATCTGCGTGCACCAACCCATATATGTAGCACAGCAGTCGATTGGCCAGGGTCTTACTAAGAATTTTAAAATCATTGTTCAGCATAGATAGTGGTCGAAAGTCAGCTACTGAGGCTTCCCTTGATTTCGACTTGGGCAAAGGGACTACCAATGCCTCCCTGAATGAGTCTAGTAAAAAGCCATGATGCAGTGCCTCTGTGTACATTTCCACCAACTGGGAGGCCAACAGTGTGGGATACCTTTTGTAAAAGTCCATTGGGAGTCCGTCCGTCCCTGGTGTCTTCCCGGGGGCCAGTTGCGCTATAGCGTCCTGCACCTCCTCTAATGTCAGGGGGCCACCTAGACTGCCCCGTTCCTCGTGCATCAGTGTGGTCAGTGGGAGCAGACGTAAAAAACTATCGAGTTTGTCTGTCCTAAGCTCGCCCGGGCTCCTATAGAGGTAAGTATGGTAATCTTTAAAATCGTTGTT
Organism: Pleurodeles waltl; assembly: GCF_031143425.1. NCBI lineage: Eukaryota > Metazoa > Chordata > Amphibia > Caudata > Salamandridae > Pleurodeles > Pleurodeles waltl. The sequence continues at coordinate 943,396,622 of NC_090446.1, forward strand.
TATAGGTACCGGCCTACACCAACGTTCCCCCCCAGTCATGTACACACGTGATGGGTTCACTATCCCCTCCCGGTCTCACTAGCTGCGCCAACATCCTACCTGATCTTCCCTCCTCGGCTTGTAATGAGGATAAATATTTCTGCTGGTTATGACAACGGAGTTGTCCTTCTACCTGGGAGTGGGACTTCCGTGCCTGGACATACTCTTCCTGCTCCGTGTCCCCACTCCCCCTTCTCCGTTCCCCCTCGTGTATTATCTTCTCCAAACTAATCAGTTCCCGTTCTAGGGTACGCCTCACTCCAGCTGTTTGACCTAGGCAAAAACCTCTCATTGCTACCTTGAGGGCTTCCCATTCCATGGATCTGGAAGAGGCAGTTCCCTTATTAATTTTAATATGGTCAGACAGGTATAGACGGAGGGAGTCTCTGTATGCTTGATCCTCTAATGAGGCAGGGGTCAGTAACCACATCGGGATGGGGGTCTATCCACAGTCGCCCTCCAGGTAAGCAGTAAGGGGTTATGGTCAGACTAGGTGCGCCCAAGGTATTCAGAATGGGTCATTCCCTGCGCAAGGTCTGCTGTACACACCACTCTATCTATCCTGGTGTGCACTCAGTGTAGTCCTGAGTAAAATGAATAATCTTTCTCGGTGGGGTGTTGTTCACGCCATACGTCCAGCAGGCCCCATGCAGTCATCCATTCTCTTAGTTTTTTCGCCACCCTATGCGTGACTGCCCCTGAAATCGTTGGGAAGGAGCGGTCCAGGTCTACATTTAATACTCCGTTAAAGTCTACCCCAATTAACATTCCCCCAATTTGCTGACGCATAAGGTGGCTCGATCGCTGCGTCATAAAGTGGACCTGGTCCTGGTTGGGGGCGTAAACACTACCCAGGACGATTTGAGTAGTGTGAAGCCTCCCCTCAACTATCACAAACCTTCCCTCCTGGTCAATGTCCTTGGACACTACTTCAAATGGGACCCCAGCCCGGACCCTGATCATAACACCCCTCGCATACGCTGAATAACCAGTGGCGAACACCTGCCCTCTCCACCTGCGTCTTAGCTTCTCTGCCTCTCCTGTGGCTAAGTGGGTCTCTTGTAGCAGGTGTACACCCCTCCTTTTTAAATAGGACAGTATTCTATGTCTTTTGGCTGGGGATCCCATCCCCCGTATGTTCCATGTTAGTATGTTATATTCTGCCATGGAAGTATCTCATAAGCGTTACAGTCTGCCCGTCCCCACCCTGAGTGCGGTTTCCCCTTAATTCTAATCGGGTACCTGAGATCATCTCTCCACCTCCCCCAAAGCACCATCAAAACTTGTAACTGTGAAACCCAACTCCCTTTCCCCAGGGCGCCTCGCGAACAGTAGGTTGCCCAGAAAACTGTGCAACAGTGCAACTTACTCAACAGTTTGTCTAAAGTTCTCGCCAGTCTGACTGAGTGGATGAAAATCCAAGTGGGGGGGCCATGTCCGGAGGAGCCTCATGTTCGTATAATTCTCCTCAGCCCAGGACCGGGTTATATACTCCGTTATCCAAGCTCATCGATGTCTGCGGAGTCACTCTCGGGCCCTCGATGAAGAGCCCGAGCCTCCCACGGAGGACACAGCCGTGTCGTCCGACTCCCCTCCGGAGCCCTCCGGGAGGGACGTCTCTCTGCTCATGGATGCTGCTGCCTCCAGGGCTGCCCTCCTTCCAAGTTCCTTCTGTGTCTGTGTTGGGGCCACACGGGAGCGGTTCCTGTTCCTCCGTCTCCCCGGGCTGTTGTGGAGTCCACTCTCTCCTAGACTTTCTCTCACGTGCCATCCTGACTGACCTCCACGAGCCTCCAGCTACTCCCATGCCTCCTCGGGAGTCTGGAAAAATATAGATTTGCCCTCCAGAATCACTTTCAGCCTAGCCGGGAAGAGGTGCGAATACTGGATCCCCTCCGCTCTAAGGGCCCTCTTAACTGCCAGATATGAGGCTCGCCTGAGCTGGACCTCGAATGTAAAGTCCGGGAATAGCGTCACTTCCCCATTCGCCACTCTGAAGGGGCCCTCTTCTCTGGCCTTCTGGAGCAGGACATCCCTGTCCCTGTAATGCAGTACTCTGGCAACCACGACTCGGGCGGTCTACCCGGGGCAAGGGGCCTCAAAGGCACTCGGTGCGCTCGTTCCAGTGTGAAGAACGGGGTCAGTCGGTCCGGTGCCACAACTGTGCGCAACCAATCCTCCAAAAATTCCACCATATTCGTTCCCTCTGCCCCCTCTGGCAGACCAACCACCCGCACACTGTTTCTTCGATTTCTCCCTTCCGCATCCTCCGCTCTCTGTTCCAGCCGCTTCACTCTGTCGTTTAGTTTCATTACTGTGGCTGGTAGGTCTTTTTGTTTCAGTGTTAGGTCCGCCAAGGTAGTCTCTGCCCTCAGGAGTCCTACCTCTATAGCGACTTGATTGATGTTGTGCTGTAATGTAGTTTTTGTATCCTCAATGGCGCCTAGGATTTTATCCAAGGTGTCCTGCATTCTAGACTGCAAGAGATCCTGTGGGTCTCCCTCCTTGTGGTCAGTGGGCGTCGTACGATCCATGACTTTGTTTTTGTGCCGGCTCTTGGATGACATCGGAAGTGCAGAGTTTTATATCCGTAATGTCATAACGGTGAGCAGACTACTACTGCAGCGTCTCTTCAATCAGGGGTCTCTGGTTTTAGCGCTCTCTGGTCTGTGTCACAGCGCTTATGCAGTGATCCTCTGGTCTGCAGGGACCACGTAGACCACAACTTTAGTACCCAGCTGTCTTTTTACCCATCCACCGGGAGAGGGAAGTCCACCCCAAGCCAGCTGCCTCCATCCACCAGGGCCAGCCAGAGTGCCAGCTCAGCCGCACCTCTACCTCCACAGGGCGCACTGTTATGTTCACCAGGCTCTCCCTCCGGCGTTCTGCGGCCGTCCGCGTTACCACCTCACCACTGGACCCTGGGCTCCTCAGCCATCTTCTCCTAGCATTCCCCCAGTGGTTGCAGTGCAGCTCCCGGTGTGGCACCAGCGGTGGCGGGCCCCCCCACCACTCCTTCCGCGCGGGCACCGTTCCGCCCGCTCCACTCGTGGCAGTGGGCTAGTTCGCCTCGCCCCAACGCTTCACCCTCGTTGTATCAGAGGGGATGGGACATTCGCCGATGCTCAGCGGCTCGCGTCCAATGTGATGCTACCCAAGGGCCACAGACACCTCTCTCGCTCCTTCGGGGCTCTGCTCTTCTCTCCGATCCCTGGCACTGCCGCCCGCTGAGAGGCCCCGGCACCTCTCCCTCACCGCGGCAAGCCAGTGCGCTCCGCGGTTCTTTCAACGTGCGTGCATCTCATTCCGCCTCCCGCTGCGAGTCCCAGCAGGATCTGACTCGCCTTCCTTCCCGCTGCCTTGTCCAGGAATCCGTGGCGGCCGCAGGTGGGCGCGTGCCGCTACTTCAGTCCCCAGCTCCAAAGCCGACTACCAGGCCTCGGCAGTCCGGCACCTGCAGCACTGCCCCGACTCGCCCCTGACGTTCTGGAAGCGTGCTTCGCCGCACCCCGTCGGACCTCCGCAGCACCGGCCGAGGGTTTTGCCACTATCGGTCCCGGGGGCAGGTTATTTTTATCGGATTTTCTGCCGGCCCCTCCCGACCCAAGAAATTACACGTGCGCCATCTTGGCTGCTTGGCCATGCCCCTGCTCGACATTGACCCTTGATAAAGGCTTATAGGCCTTCATGTCTTGGGGATGTAGCTTGGTTTAATCAACTCGATCACAAGTGGATGCCGGCAAATGGCCTATGTCCCTCAGTGACTTTTAAACCTCCACTAATCTGGGGGCAGGCAAGTCAATATAAGTTGCAGACAACTTGGCTGGGAGACCATCTGCACCAGACACCTTCTCTGGAGCCTTATTCTTCACTGTGGTCTTAATTTGGAAGATCGTGATGTTGCTACCCAACAACCCAGCTTCCTCCTGGGTGAGCCATGGGAGGGGAAGCAGTCCTAAGAAGTCAGAAATATCCTGCTGCACCTGATCAGGAGCTCCCGCATGCAGATAAGTGTAATACTCTTGAAACCTGTTGTTGATAGTGTCCGGCTCATATTTCCGACTCCCGCAACTTTATCTCAAGCTCCAGTATCATGTATCCCCTCTTGGTAGGGCTTTCCAACCACACCAGCAGGGACCCTGCCTAAGTGGACGTGCAACTTGTGCATGCCCAAAAAAGATGGTTTAGTCCCTGTCCTTTGTGAATGTACACCTCCATGTGTCAATGAGCCTCCATCGGAGTCGGCACTCCATAGAGTTCTGCGCTAACAATGTTACTCTGGAGTCATGCAGGGGTGGGTGGGATCTATCCAGAATGTGGTCAGCCACACTATTAAAGTTCCCTTACATGGCTCAGACCTGTCACTGCAGTGTGTGAGTGCAGTTTTAAACTGCCAATTCGACTTGGCAAGTGTACCCACTTGCCAGGCCTAAACCTTCCCTTTTCATACATGTAAGGCATCCCTAAGGTAGGCCCTAGGTAGCCCCATGGGCAGGGTGCAGTGTATGTTAAAGGTGGGACATGTACTTATGTGTTTTACATGTCCTAACAGTGAAATACTGCCAAATTCGGTTTTCATTGTTGCAAGGCCTATCTCTATCATAGGTTAACATGGGGGCCGACTTCAAATATAATTAAAGTGCAGATTCCCTTAGGGAGCAGATAGAAATATGGAGTTTATGGTCTCTGGGCTCACAATTTTAAAATGCATCTTTTAGTGAAGTTGATTTTTAGACTGTGTGTTTCAAAATACCACTTTTAGAAAGTAGGCATTTTCTTGCTTAAACCATTCTGTGACTCTGCCTGTTTGTGGATTCCCTCTCTGGGTCAGTTTGATAGTTGGGCTGTTTGCACCTCTCTCTAGACAGTGACATAAAGGGAGCTGGGGTGTAGCCTACATATACCGATGAGCCACCTGTGCTAGGAGGGAGGGGAGCAGTGGTCACTTACACCTGAAAGGGCTGTGCCTGTCCTCACACAATGCAGTCTCCAACTCCCTGGTGTGTGTCTGGGGCCTGGCCTGGGCACGGCAGGATCTTTCAAACAAGAGAGACATTCCTTTGAAGTAGGCCTACTTCAAAGGCAGAAAGAGGTATCACTTCTGGAATGAAGAGGAACCTCTGCCAAGGAGAAGAGCTGAAGAAAAGTGCAGCCCCTGCCTGTGACTGTGCTTTGTTGGGCTATCCTGCAGTTGCTGCTTCTGCCTGTGAAAGGGGACAAAGGATGGACTTTGTGGTATGTTCCTGCTTGAGAAAAATCTCCAAGGGTTTGGACTGAGCTTACCCCCAGTTCTGAAGTCTCAGAGCCATCAAAGACTTCCCCTACCTGCACCTGGACTCTCTGCTGAGACTCCTGTCCTGACAAGTGGTGCCCTATCCAGTCCCTGGCCCCTTGAAAGGAGAAGCTGGTGAAAATCCAAGAAAACCGACTTTGGACGACTCCGGACCAGTGCCGCTGCCGAATCCCGTGACGTCTCCTGCAACCGAATCCGTGGTCCGTGCTGGAGTGCGACGACCCTCGCAGGCCAGACATCGCTGTAGCCCCGCAAAAGTCTGCGACTCCGTGGAAGTCGCCGCACCATGTCACGACCGCCAGAGATCGACTCCGCCCAAAGTGCGTGGATTCAACGCTTCACACCAACGCCGCCTCACCTCCACCGCTCCGGAACAAGGACCCGACGCCTCTTTGTGACGCCTCCACTCCTTCGCCCCACAGCAGGGGAATCAACGCCACCTCAGATCCAGTGACTCCGCGATCCATGACTTTGTGCACGGGCTTGTTTTCACATTTTGCTGAAGTGCTATACCTGGGAGTCTGCGTGACGCCGTACCCGGTGCCCTTGGCATTGGATTGTTGCGAACGACTCCGTCACAACACCGTGTTATCACCTCATCGAAGCATTTTGTGTTTCTAAGCACTATTTTATAGTTTAATCTTTAAAAATTCATAACTTGACTTATGTAAGTAAGATGTTTGTTGTTTTGGTCTTGTTTTGTTTAGATAAATATTGGCTATTCTTCTAAACCTTTGTTGAGTAATTTTCTGGTGTTTTCACTGGGTTACTGTCTGCGTTGGTACAAATACTTTACACATTGCTTCTGAAGTTAAGCCTACCTACTCGTACCAAGCTACCAAGGGGTGAGCGGGGGTTAAATGAGTGTGATTCTCTTTTACCCTGACTAGAGTGAGGGTCCTTGCTTGGACATGGGTAACCTGACTGCCAACCAAAGACCCCATTTCTAACAACACCCATGCCCCAACAGGATGAAGCCGGCAGGATGGGGCCGGATAGTGTTGTTCTACTGGGAGCACCGCAGTTCCTGACCTCCTTCAGTGACATCAGGCCATGCCCCACAGTGTGGTTTGTACATGCCCACAATGTAGGAGGCTGGCCTAGTTTGTAGTACTTACACCTTATACCAGGTCCAGTCATCCCTTATTAGTAAAATGTAGTCAGTGTCTAGAAGCCAGGACGTCTAGAGGAAGCTGTAGGCAGAACAATCAAGGCTGAACTAGGAGACATGCAAAGCCCTTGCAATGCCACTGTAGTCACACAGTACTTACACACATGAAAGACAATACTCAGTGTTACCAAAAATAAAGGTACTTTCTTTTAGTGACACAATGCCAAAAATACTTAGGAGGCAAGTAAATTACACAATATATACACTAGTAACCAAAAACAGGTAATTAAACAGTGAGAAAACAGTGTAAATAGTGAAAATCACAATAGGTTGCAATGGGCAGGGGGGAACACAAACCATATACTAAAATAGTGGAATGCGAAAGTCAGTTTCCCACCTAGGCAAGTGTAGTGTGTAGAGGGGTGCTGAGAGTGTAAGAAAACACCAAAGGTAAGTAAAATAGCCCACCCCAGAGCCCAGGGAAGCAGGAGTAAAACACAGCAAGTTTCCTAAAACACACTAGAAGTCGTGAAAGAAGATAATGCAACAACCAGAAGAGACTGCAAGACACCAACAATGGATTCCTGGACCTGAAGACCTGTGGAAGAAGGGGACCAAGTCCAAGAAGCACTGAAGAGTCCAGGAAGAACAGGAGACCCTGGTAACCCGGATGAAGGTGCAAAAGTGGAACCACTGGTGAGAAGACCAAGTCAGTATTGCACCAAAGTTGACAGGTGCAGGTTCCTAGTTGCTGCAGAAGATGTCCCATGCCGGATGGATGAATGCAGTCTGGTTTGCATCACTAGATTCCGCCAACAAGCCTTAGTAAACGCAAAGCTCGTGGTAAGCGGAAAATGGCCCTGCCTGGGACCAGGAGGGACCTGGTGGCCTCTACCCACAAGGGGGAGACAGAGGGGGCTCTCAGCAACTCAGGGAGCCCTCAGAAGACCAGGCAGCATGCACAGGAGTCACACAGCATGGGGACAAAGGAGGTGCAAATGGAGGCCCATGCAACACGACACAGGATTCCCACGCCGCCGCAGAACCACTCAGGATGCTGTGCGTCGCAGGATGGAGTGCAGGGGGCCTAAGCTGTGCTGTGCACAAAGAACTTCTTGGAAGGTCGCACACAAGCCTTAGCAACTGCCAGACACATGGTGCACAGGGGTACTATCTTGTGTGGAGAGGCAAACCCTTCCCTCCACCAAAGTTGGACAGCTGGACACGTTGAACTTTAATCCTCGGAGGATGCACGACCTGGAAACTGTTGCAGTTGCTGGCCGGAACTGAAGTTACAATGTTGCAGAAGTCATCTTTGCTTCTTTGTTGCAGTTTTGCAGTCAGCGATTGATCCATCGGTAGAAGATGAAGTAAAGGATGCAGAGGATTCCTGCTGGAGTCTTGCAATCCGAATCTAAAGAAACACCCAGAGGAGAGACCCTAAATAGCCCTGAGAGGGAGATTGGTCACCTAACCAGGTAAGCACCTATCAGAAGGGGTCTCTGACGTCACCTGCTGGCACTGGCCACTCAGATGCTCCCAGAGTGCCCCACCAACTTGGAATCCAAGATGGCAAAACCCAGGGACACTCTGGAGGAGCTCTGGGCACCACCCCTGGTGTGGTGATGGACACGTGAGTGGTCACTCCCCTTTCCTTTGCCCAGTTTCATGCCAGAGCAGGGACAGACTGGATTTTGCAAGGAGGGCACCATCTGTGCCCTTCAATGCATTTCCAGAGGTTCTGGGAGGATACCCCTCCCATGCCTGTAACACCTATTTCCAAAGGGAGAGGGTGTAACACCCCTCTCCTAAAGGAAATGTATTGTTCTGCCTTCCTGGGATTGAGCTGCTTGAGCCCCAGGAGGGCAGAAGCCTGTCTGTGAGGTGGCAGCAGCTGGGGCTGCAGTGAAAACCTCAGAAGACTGGTATGGCAATACTGGGGGGCCATGGTGGAGCCCCCAGAGTGCATGGAATTGTGCAACTAATACTGGAATCAGTATTGGGGTACAATTTCCAGTTGTTAGATACCTCACATGGCCATAGTCGGAGTTACCACTGTGAAGCTATATATAGATATTGACCTATATATAGTGCACACTTATAATGGCGTCCCTGCACTCACAAAGTCTGGGAAAATGGGCCTGGACGACATGGGGGTACCTTTGCTAGTGCAGAGGTGCCCTCACACACAGGTACTATGGACCTACCCTTCAGGGTCTGAAGGTTAGACAAATAGGTGACTTATAAGTGAACTGGTGCTTACACTATTTCACTCAGGTTGCAATGGCAGTCCTGAAGAAGTGTTTGTATGAGCTCCTTAATGGTGGCAAAAGAAATGCTGCAGCCCATAAGGATCTTCTGGAACCCCCCCCAATGCCCTGGGTACCTAGGTACCACATAGTAGGGACTTATAAGAGTGGTCCAGTCTACCAATTTGGAGTGGAATACTGAGCTACCAGTATGTAAGTACAAATTTGGAATCAGAGAGACCATAGGCACTGGAGTTCTGGTTAGCAGGGCTCCAGTGACACAGTTAAGCATACTGACAAAACAGTGAAACAGACTGACAAGTAGTCCACAGCCTATGAGAACTAGGGTCCTGACTAGCAGGATCCCAGTAACACAGAAAAAACACACTGACAAACAAGCTAAAAATGGGGGTAATCATGCCCCCAAATCATGCTAGAAAGAGGCTACTTTCTCACACATTCACTCACTGGATGTGCTCTAACAGGAGGTGGACCCAGAATCCACAAAGGAGGGAGAGGCTCACTGTCCACTGTACAAACTGTCCACTGCACAAAACATCTCTGACACTGTCAAGGAGATGGAAGCAGGAAGGGATAGGGCAGACATTGCACTTTAAAGAGCAATCATGTCCTACCCTCCATCTACTGGGGCCTGGCCAGCCTTAAGGGCTACACTGTAGTATATTCCAATACTTCCCTCAATCAACATAAGAATCTAAGCAGGTTCACCTCTGTTCTCCATACCTTAGAGGTCCTGAGACAATTTTCAGAGTGGGGGTGCTGCCTTCAATGTTACATCACTGAAGTCATAGGGATTGTGAACAATCTAGGTGAAACACACAAAGAGCAAGTATAGCAACTATGTCACACCCATTCAGCAGGAGAGTGGGAAAGGTGTGATATGTAGCAGGTAGTGCATTTTGAAGCACACTGTCACAAATATATTACCAAAGCATGGTGTGGTAGTTGGAAAATCTGAAGCTCACAACCCCCACCGCCAATCTTACCAAGCTAAGCCACTGCTGATAAAACTAGAGTACAAATGCTAATGTGTGTCAATTGAGTTTCAGCAAATATTTCACATCTCCAAATACAATGCCTAGATTTGTTTCGATCCTATTAAATCTTTGTTTACACCACTCATCAGAATTACAAAAAATGAGCCTCATTTGTGTTTCCAACTGCTGACATACTCTGAAATATTTGTGCAGTTCATTTACCATAGTCAAAATTGTTGTGTTTTAGGGAAAAAACTGACATCTCACAACCTTTCCTTTCACATTTTCTGTATCCCTGCAAGATCTTCATACAGTGAACCTTTCAAAATCCTCTACCTTTGCAGCCAGAAAAGAGGTAAACATCAGTCTTCATGTTAAAGGACGAGCAGCAATTTGTCAGGCTTTTGACCTCTGTCTCTGAACGTCTAGCAAACGTAAAAAGATAAAAACAAATGGTAAAGGCATCTTTATGGCGCATTCACCTTCTGAACTGCAGCGCCTACTTCCAGCGCCTATGCCATATTGTGCTTCAGCCACACAGGAGTTCCAAAATGTAGTAATGTCCCAAAACACCGTGGCTAACAAGGCCCCCCCCGCAGCCCCTGCGGTGCGGGGAGGCCACGGGCTCCATGGGCCCCCCCATCAGCACAGTATACTGTGCACGGGCGGCGGGCCGCTGACTGGGTCCAGGGGGCCTCCTCCAGGTCCTTTGCTGGGGCCCCCCTCAAGTTTCGTTATGCCACTGCCAAAACAGTACATAGCAACACACACTCCATGCTCATGCTACTTCATACATGACGAGCAAACCTGCGATCTCCATAGAGGCCTGGAGCGAAAGACCTGGTGAAGGGGGCTAGGCTGACCCAGCTCTACTGTGAAAGGATGGGTAAAACGGGCCTAATCCTTCTACTATAATCATTTGCTGCCACCAATCGCAGTTGCTCAGCCTGGAGGGAAGTCAGTAATCACTCTAAAAAAAGAGTGTACTTTGTGTATCCCTCTCAACCTCGGTATCATTATCCGTGGTCCCACGGCATTTCATGGGATGCCCTCTGTGAACATGTGTGATGATGGTGTTTTCTGGGGTGAAAGACTTGCTTCACCTTTCCTAGCTGTCTACCACAGAGCAAGGGTACGCACCCTGTAGAGCCATGCAGGAGACATGCAGGAGACATTTCCTTCCCAACAGAGCAGAAATGCTTGATGTCTCCCTAGGATTTTAAGGAGCAGAATGGGCACGTTTCTTCCGTGATAAGAGTGGAGCTGGACAAATATGTAAGTGAAAGCCCAATCTTCTTTGTGTGTGGTGTACGTGTCTGCCATTTTGTATCGTTCTTTGGCACTGTGTGCTGTGTGGACTATGTGTTGTCATTTGGTTCTCCGTGGCTCTACGTTGCCGTGCAGTTCGAACTGTGTTGTGGTGAGTATTCCTGTGAAGAAGAGACACACGCCGTGAGCACGCAGGGGTGGTGACATGCCGGGCAAGGGTAATGCCAGTTTAGTGTTGCAGCAACAGAATGCCAAGTCAGTCATAGAGGGCATGCAGGAAGCGCGGACAAGGGATCAACCAAAAAGACACTTTAAAGTATATCCCACAACTTCCCCATTGTGGTTTATTTCTTTGCTTCTGCCTTTCTTCTTTTTCTCACGCCTTCTCTGCTTTTTTATCCTCCACGTCCCTGTTTTTGCGTTGTTTCTTATTTACGTCTTTTATCTGCCTCTACACGTCTTTCTCTCCCTTTTTAACTCTCACAAGTTGTATTCATTCTCCGTCTCACATCTGCATTTTTCTCCAGTTTTCTTTAATTCTAAAATCACGTAAGCCTGAAATAGCAATTTTTGTGATTCAAAATTCTGAGCCTTTTTATGTTTTTCAGCCATATAACTAAGGTAGTTATTATGAGCAAACATGGTCTTTCGGGAACGCAGTTCTAATGAAGGAAACTAGACTGAAGTTTACTCACCACAGTGCGGCCTACCAGGCTGTGTGAAAAGGCGGAGCTGGTCACTAGTGGGTAACGAGTAGTCCTGCATCCCACGGATTTTGCATGACTGCCTGTTTAAATAAACACCTATCTTTTGGTTCCCTGAGTCCTGCTATGTTTACAAGAGATGAAATTCTTAATTTGTTCAAAAGTAGCCACATGGTCGAATCAGCTTAGCGTGAAATTTATAGAGTGCACTCTTGAAACCGTCATCCAAGTCTTTGTGCTGCTGTGTACAGGTCTTCACTGAAAAGCACTGTAGTGCCTGATAAGTGCACATCTGGAGCTATGTTTGTATTCTTTTCACTGGAGGGGCCCCTAAACCCACTGCAGAAGTTTGTTAAAAACACATTGGCAAACCTATGTGAAGGCTACTGGCTTTGCCAATGTCTTTTAGCCATGCTGCTCAGCGTGGCTAAATGTTAGCGGCGTGGCATAGAGAGTTGTGTGCTAGAGAAGAGTGGAGTAGAAAAGTAAAGGGTGGGGTGGTGTAGAGTGGCATAGAGTGGAATTATGTAGAGTAGCAGAGAGTGGAGTGGGATAGAGTGGAGTGGCGTGGTGTACAGTTAAGTGGAGTACAGTAGAGTTTTATAGAGTAGAGTGGCCTAGAGTAGAGTGGTGGACAATGGAGAAGAGCAGAGTGGCGTACAGTGGAGTAGTGTACAGTGGAGTGGCGTAGAGTAGAGTGGGGTACAGTGGAGTCGGGTAGAGTGGAGTGGAATATAGTGGCATAGAGCAGAATGGCAGAGAGTAGAGTGGCGTTGATTAGAGTGGCATAGAGCAGAATGGCAGAGAGTAGAGTAGTGCTGATTAGAGTGGCATAGAGTAGAGTGGTGTAGAGTGGAGTGGCATAGAGTGGAGTGGCATATAGTGGCATAAAGTACATTGGCATAGAGGAGAGTGGTGTAGAGTAGACTCGTCTAGAGTGGAGTTCATAGAATGGCGTAGAGTAGAGTGGTGAAGAGCTGAGTGGCATAGAGCAGAATGGCATAGACTAGCATAGAGGCATTAAGTAAGATATAGTGGAGTAGAAAGAAGTGGCGCAGAGTACAGTAGTGCACAGTGGAGTGGCATACAGTTGAGTGGCATAGAGTAAAGCGGTGTAGAGTAATGTGGCATACAGTAAAGTGAAGTAGAGCATCCCAGAGTGACAGTGTAGAATGGTGTCGAGTGGTATACAGTGGATTGGCATAGAGTGGCATAAAGTGGTGTAGTGAAGAGAGGCATAGACTAGCGTGGTGTAGTGTAGAGTGTCTTAGAATGGCATACAGTGGAGTGATGAGAGTGCTATGGAATGGCATTGTTCGGAGGGGAGTGTCATAGAGTGGAGTGGTGTAGACTGTCATAGACTGGAGTGGCATAGAGTGGCATGGAGTAGAGTGGCATAGCGTGGAGTCCGTAGAGTGGTGTAGAGTAGAATTGCGTACAGTGGCATAAAGTGGAGTCTAGTGGTGTGGAGTAGAGTGTAGTGGCATGGAGTAGAGCAGAGTGGCGTGAAGTAGAGTGAGTGCCTTAGAGTAGAGTGTGGTGATGTAGAGTGGATTGGTATGAAGTATAGTGAAGTGGAGTGGAGTTGAATATACCTTTACCACGCATGCCTTTACAATTAATTTAGTTCTAAAGGCATGAATAGTAAAGGCATATGTGTGGTGTTACTGAAAATATAGAAAGAGAAGGCCCAGTTTTGCTAATGCATGAGTTAGGAGGAAAACGTGCAGAGTCATATATTCTCAGAGAGGATTACAGGCCCGAGTGCTCATGGCATCCAAGTAAAAAGGTCAGTGCAGGAGGCAGAGAAGTGAGACAAAGGCATAGTTATTCACAATGCAATTGCACATAGAACATAACTCGATAATATGGTCACAGGAAAGGCACGCATTTCAAATCCACGTTCATAAGGAAAGGGAGTTTCAAGTCCGGAACACAATGAGCATTGATGCTTGAAGGCCAGCAGCTGTGTGAGGGATGCCAGACAGACGGGGGTGGGGTGGGGGGTGTTCCAAGTCTTGAGTTAGAAAAGGAGGAAATACAGACAGCCTTTAGAATGTGAGATAAAAAGGTATTGCTGTTTATTAATAAATGTGCACATGAACAAATATGTAACCTTCGCTTTCCTGCAAACGTGTAATTAGGTGCTTTTTCATGAGAAACGTGGCTTTATGCTGATGTAAGTAGTGATACAATGTACCAAACAAGTGCTTAAATAAAAAATGCATGACGAGTGATAAGATGCCTTCAAGGTGGCAAAAACATATTAAAAGGGCTGCTTGAGTTGAGGAATTTGAGTGCGGTTTCAGACATAGAGCTGTTCTGCCCTCCCGGCCGTTATTCATAAATGCTCATATTAATTGCCAAACTGAGTCCTGTCGTTCTTTATTTGTGACCTGCCAACAGTGGTAAAGGTTTTAAAGGTAACTATTATTTTTAATTTTGTAAAGGCATGAATGGTAAAGGTGTATGCGTGGTAAAGGTTTTGCAGGTAAGTACAGGTAAGTATTAAGTGATATATATATATATATATATATATATATTTTCACTGAAAAAAACAAAGGTTACAGGGACATTATAGTTAGGTTCTGAATTTACTCGTACCAAACCACAGAAATTCTTTCAAGTAATTAAAACCCGCGCCTTAAGGTAACTGTAACTTGCGCCTTCGCCATGCACCGCTGATTACTCCACATATTATATAATTGATTATCTTTCATATTGTCACTGCAACATATACAATAAAATTATTGATAAGACAACTGTGCATGACGAGGGCGCGAGTTATAGTTACCTTAGGGCGTGAGTTTTAATTACTTGATAGAACTCTAACTATAACTGTTGAATTTCTATGGTTTTGTACAAATAAATTCAGAACCTAACTATAACGTCCCTGTACCCTTTATTTTTTTCAGTGAATTTCTAAGTTGTTTTAACATATAGGGGGTGATTCCTACCCTGGCGGTCATAGACCGCCAGGGCAGGGGACGGAGGATGCACCGCCAACAGGCTGGCGGTGCATCAAGGGCAATTCTGACTGCGGCGGTAAAGCTGCGGTCAGAAAAGGGACCGGTTTTCCCCTGCCCCTGTGAATCCTCCACGGCGGCGCTGCAAGCAGCGCCGCCATGGGCATTCCAATCCCCTTCCCGCCAGCCTGGTTCTGGCGGTTTTCACCGCCAGAACCAGGCTGGCGGGAACGGGTGTCGTGGGGCCCCCTAACAGGGCCCCACATTGATTTTCAGTGTCTGCCTAGCAGACACTGAAAATCGCGACGGGTGCCACTGCACCCGTCGCACAGCAGCAACTCCGCCGGCTCCATTCGGAGCCGGCTTCCTCGTTGCTGGGGCTTTCCCGCTGGGCGGGCGGGCGGGCGGGCGGCCTTTTGGCGGTCGCCCGCCCAGCGGCAAAGTCATAATGACCGCCGCGGTCTCTTGACCGCGGTACGGACTTCTGGCGGTTCCCGACAGACGGACGGCTTCCGCCGCCGGCGGGGGTCAGAATGACCCCCATAGTAATTTTCATTGCTATACGTGAATCCAACCACTGCTGCGCACAGCCTTTAGCCGTGCTTGGCAGCAGTTGGTCACACACCCAACTTTGCACTCTGCACGGCCTTCTCCTGTGCACAGTAGGGCTTGGCTGCAGGGACTGGCTGCAGCCAGTCCCTTTCGGCCAAACCCCCTAACCACTAAACCTGATGCTGTGCATGCCCCTTTGCGCATGCAAAGAGAAGTTGACCACGGCCTCTCTGGGTGTGAGAATAGGTATCAGATTTTGTATCTAGGTGTAAGAGTGACTGTCAGAGTGTCTATGTGGGTTTGAGAGTACATACATAAGTGTTTTAGTGGTGCATCAGTATGTGCGCGGGTCTGTGAGTGGGTGCATCAGGGTGTCAGTGGGTCCATGAATGGGTGTGTGATGGTCTGAGTGGGTGCCTAACTGTCTGAGTGGGTCTGAGTTGATGGGTGAGGGTCTGACTGGGGCTGTGAGTGAGTGCATGAGGGTCTGAGTAGCTCTGTGAGTGTCCAAGTGGGTCTTTGAGTGGGTCTGTGAATGGGTGCATAAATGTGTGAGTGGGAGAATTGATTGAAGGAGAGACAGACAGAGCAAAAGTGAGAGGGAGAGAGAGTTTTTTAGGCTTTGATGTCTGATATACTTATAATGAGTTGTCTACAATTTGAATTAAAAAATGTATATTTTTTTTTAATGTAATATTTAAAACAAAAAAATAGAAATTAGCCCAGCTGGACTTCAACCCCCAAATCTCAGTGAAGTCTGGAACCTTCACACTGAGCTATGGGTTTAAAATTTTTTTTTTTTTAAATTCAGCCCTTTATGGGCTATCTGGGACGGAGAGGGAGCCCTCGAGGGCTCCCCCCAGTCCCTCCTTATTTATTTATTTAAAAAAATGTTTTTGTTTTAAATAAAAAGCCCTTTACGTGCTACCTGGCATTGCCATTGCTTCAGCAAGCAGATAGCTGCTTTGACAGCAGCTCCCTGCTTGCTGAAGCAATTCATCTCTGTCCCCTGCATGCATGCAGGGGCCAGAGATGAGAGCTTTGGATTTTGACAGCGGGGCCTGCTTTACAGATCCCGCTGTCAAAACATAAAGTGTTTGCTGTGGCTTGGCTGCAGCCTGGGCACCCCAAGACATAACAAGAGCCAGTCCTAGGGGGTGGCGGTCGCTAGGGCCATCAGTGGCTCCACAAGTTGGGCCGCACGCCCCCCTCTAAGGAGAATAGCCCTGGGGGGTGTTGGTCCCCGGGTCTTTGGGATCACACATATCCTGCCTTTATTTTTTTTAATATTTGCCCTGGGGCCTGGTGATCTCCGGAGCAGTGGGGGGGGGGGGGGCGCGCAGCCCCTGCAAATAAATTACTTTTTGCCCCGGCAGTGGTGGTTCCCGGGGCTTGGGGGAGCCAAGGGTATTAAATAGTGAAAGTCCTGGGGAGGTGGCGGTCCCCAGGGCAGCAGGGGGGTCTCAGGCGCCTGCATATATAACAATGATAGCCCTGGGGAGGTGGCGGTCCCCAGGGCATTTAAAAATGAAGCTCTGGGGCAGTGGTGGCTGCGGGGGGGGGCAAGTGGCCCACCACACAAACATTTTAATGCCACTGGGACCTGGCCCACCGGGGGGCCTATAAAAAAGCAAGTGTAGGAGCCTGTGCTTGCTTTTTTATTTTTTTGCTGTAAATTTATGTAAAAAAAAGAATTAAAAAAAATGTTTTTTTCTGTGGAGGGGGGTGAGTGAGACCCCCCACCAGTTTTAAGGAGTCTAGACAACTGTACCCTGGCCCCTTTTCTTTTTTTAAAATTTTTTTTCTGGGACTTGGCTCAAGCTGAGTCCCAGGATGGCTACCAACACTTCCTGATTTGAAGTTTTGCAGCCAATCAGATCTGCGCATTTCTCTGCATGAGCTCGTCTTGGTTCACAAATACTTCGCGGCCAGTGATATACAAATTTGAATTACCCTACATTTCTCAAAAACTACTGGATGGATTTACACCAAATAAGCAAAAGTGCACTGAAAACTAGCTTTCTGCCACATTTGGTGTAATTCTGTCCAGTGGTTCGAACTGTAGACGTGTCTAAAAAATCCTACGGGAATTAACATGGGAAACGCAATGTTTTTTTAGCCCCCTTTATCTCAGCCCTCCCTTGTCAGATCACCCGAAAGTGTCTGTGTGCAACAAGAATCACTGCAACACTTATTTTGGCAAATTTTGTGAAGATTCGTCAAATGGTGCCAAAGGTAGAAGCAAGTCAAAAAACACTTTCTTATGGAAACATGGTCCTAACCATAACTACCTAGTGGCAACTGCCACTAGGTAATATATATATATATATTTATATATATATATATATATATATAAATATATATATATATATGTATGTATATGTATATATATATATATATATATATATATATATATGTATTTGGAGTTTAGTGTGGGTATGAGTTTTTGGGTGTTAAGGGCTTTTAGGTTGGGTATGAGTTGTTTTTGGGTGGTAAGGGCATTTTTAGGTTTTAGGTTGGGTATATCTTTTTGGGTTGTAAGAGGATTTTAGGTTTTATAGTGGGTATGGCTTTTTGGGTTGTAAGAGGTTTTAGGTGTTAGGGTGGGTATGGCTTTTTGGGTGTCAAGGGAATTTTTAGGTTTTAGGGTGGGCATGGATTATTGGGTGGCAAGGGTTTTTTAGGTTTTAGATTGGGTAAGGATTTTTGGGTGGTAAAGGTTTTTTAGGGTGGGTATATGATTTAGAGTGGTAAGGGGTTGGGTATGGGTCTTTGGGTATTAAGGTGTTTTTAGGTTTTAGGGTGGTTATTAGTTTTTAGGTGGTAAAGGTTTTTTAGGTTTTAGGGTGGGTATATGATTTACGGTGGTAAGGGGTTGGGTATGGGTCTTTGGGTATTAAGGTGTTTTTAGGTTTTAGGGTGGTTATTAGTTTTTAGGTGGTAAAGGTTTTTTAGGTTTTAGGGTGGGTATATGATTTAGGGTGGTAAGGGGTTGGGTATGGGTCTTTGGGTATTAAGGTGTTTTTAGGTTTTAGGGTGGTTATTAGTTTTTAGGTGGTAAGGGTTTTTTTGGGTTTAGGGTGAGTATGGGGTTTTGGGGGGAAACGGACTTTTTAGTTTTTGGGGGTGAGTATGGGTTTTTGGATTGTAACATGTTTTTAGGTTTTAGGGTGGGTATGGGGTTTTGGGTGGTAAGGGGTTTATAGGGTTTAGGATGGGTATAGGATTTAGGGTGGTAAGGGTATTTTTAGGGGTTAGGGTGGAAATGGTTATTTGGGTGTTAGTTTTTTTTTTAGGTTTTAGGGTGGGTGTGGGTTTTTGGGTGGTAAGGGTATTTTTGGGTTTTGGGTGGGTTTGGTCATACATCCAGATTAGCGTAGAGTAGAGTGTCATAGAGTACAGTGGAGCGGTGTAGAGGCAAGGGGCATAGAATGGAGTGGAGTAGATTAAACTAGCATAGAGTGGGATGGAGTGCAGTAGACTGGTGTGGTGTGTAGTGCAGTGGCATAGAAGGCTGTGGCATAGAGTGGAGCAGAGTGGCGTGAAGTAGAGTGGCGTAGAGTGCAGTGGTGTACAGTAGAGTGGTGGGCAGTAGAGCAGACTTGCACAGTGGCGTCCAATTGAGGGAGTAGAGTGGAGTGGAATAGACTACATTTGCATAAAGTAGAGTGGCGCACAGTAAAGTTATGTAGAGTGGACTGGAGTGATGTAGAGTGGGGTGGTATATAGTGGAGTATAATGGCGTGCAGTTGAGTGGTTTGGAGTAGTGGGGAGTGGCATAGGGTAGAGTGGGGTGACGTAGAGTGAATTGGTATGAAGTATAGTGCTGTGGAGTGGAGTTGCATAGAATGGCATTGTGTGGATTGGATTAGCATAGAGTAGAGTGTCATAGAGTAGAGTGGTGTGGAGTCAAGGGCATAGAATGGAGTGGCATAGAGTAGACTGGCATAGAATGGGGTAGAATGGAGTCCAGTGCTGTGTAGTGCAGTGACATGCAATGTACTGCATAGAGTAGAGTGGTATGGAGTAGAGAGGAGTGGCATGAAGTAGAGTGGCGTAGAGTGGAGTGGCATACAGTAGACTGGTGGACAGTAGAGTAAACTGGCATTGAGTACAGTGGAGTCCAATGGAGGGAGTAGAGTCGAGTGGAATAGACTAAAGTTGCAAAGAGTATAGTGGTGTACAGTAAATTGATGTAGAGTGGAGTGGAGTGATGTAGAGTGGGGTGGCGTATAGTAGAGTGGAGAGTGGAGTGGTTTAGAGATGCTTAGAGTAGAATGGCATAGAGTAGAGTTGAGTAGGGTAGTTTGAAGTGGGAAAGAGTGGCATAGAATAGAGTGGCATAGAGTGGAGTGTTGTAGAGTGCCGTAGAGTGGCTTTGTGTGGAGTGGAGTGATGCAGAGTGGCGTAAACTGGAGTGGAGTGGCATAGAGAGGGGTCCGTAAAGTGGATAGAGTAGAATGGTGTAGACTAGAATTGTGTAGCCTGGTGTAGAGTAGAGTGGCATATAGTGGCATGGAGTAGAGTGGTGTGGAGTGGCACAGAGTAAAGTGGAGTGGCGTAGAGTGGAGTGTCATAGAGTGATGAAGAGTGGCATTGTGTGGAATTGAGTAGTGTTGAGTGGTGCAGAGTGGAGTGGCATAGATTGGAATAGAGTGGAGTGGAATAGAGTATAGTGGCATAAAGTGGGGTGCACAGAGTCAGGTGGAGTGGAGTAGAATGGCATGGAGTAGAGTGGCCTAGAGTGGAGTGCTTTAGAGGTGCATGGAGGGGAGTACAGTAGAGTAGAGTGGCGTGGCATGGTGTGGAGTAGCGTTGAGTAGAGTGGCATGGAGTGGAGTGGCAGTGAGTAGAGTGGAGTGGCATAGACTGAATTGGCATACCGTGGCATGGAGTGGTGTGGTGTAGAGTGGCATTGTTAGAGAGAATAGAGTAGAGTGGCATGGAGTAGAGTGGCATAGCATAGATTGCAGTGGCATAGAGTGGAGTGGCATAGAGTGGAGTGGAGTGGCATGGAGTAGAGTGGTGCAGTGTAAGGTGGCATAGAGTGGGGTGAAGTGGAGTAGAGTGGCATGGAGTGACTGAGTAGAGTGCCATACAGTGGAGTGTTGTAGAGTGGCATTGTATCAAGCTTACAGTAGAGTGGCTTGGACTACAGTGGCATAGAGTGGAGTGGCATAGAGGAGAGTGGTGCAGATTGGAGTAGAGTGGAAGGGAACAGAGTGGTGTAGTGTGGGGTACAACGGCATAGAGTGGAGGTGCATAGAGTAGAGTGGAGTGGCATAAAGTGGAGGTTAGTAGAGAAGAGTGGCATACAGAAGAGTGATGTGGAGTGGCATGAGGTGCCATGCAGTAGAGTGAAGTAAAGTGGTGTAGAGTGGAGTGGCATAGAGAAGAGTAAAGTGGCATAGAGTGAAATTGTGTGGAGTGGAGTGGCGTAGAGTGATGTAGAGTGGCGTAGAGTGGAGTGGTTTAGAGTGCAGAATCACAGAGCAGGGTGGCATAGAGTAGTGCAGTTGTGGGTGTAAGCAACTTGAGAGTCAATAGAGAGGGCAGACAAGTTGAAAGCAACATAAATAAGAAGCAGTATGCCTGTTTTAACAGTAGGAAAGCACATTGCATGTCCAGGAATAATACTGAAACACTTATAAAATAAAAAAGATAGTGTGTTGCAAAAAGACAAGGAAGAACAAAGAGAAGGAAAAACACATGGACTTGGTTTGTGCTCCAGGGAAGAACTAACACAAGAAAGGTAGGGAAGGCTACGGGAGCTAAGCAATCGGACAATTGCAAGTGAGAGAGACAAGGAAAACAACTAATGGTATGCTGTGGGCGGGTTGTAAGCCCACAGAATTGCTAACAATGTGTTTTAGAGAACAGTGCATGCATTGTGTAGTCGAAAATGACAACAGTGTTTGGTGATAAAAATAGTTTATTGGCTTCAAACAATAGTCGTTAGGAGAGTACTGACTTAGAGTTATAATCATGTACCTGGCTAAAATGTGTTTGAGGATAAACCGAACGCTTTTACTGAAAATTACAAATTTTGTGTGCTTCCAATAAAGGATAAGCAAGTGTTTTGAAACAGGATGGTTTTCTTTGCTAAAAATGAAAAAACGTGAATTTGAGAACAAAACAAATGTACTGTATGTTCAGTGCGGACTGCCACCAAACCTTTACAGATGACTGAGAGGTCAAGCAAAATGGGACCTACAGCATCCATTTTAGGACATCCTCATTCCTCACTCCTCATCCCCATTTCTCATCCCTGCTTCGCATCCCTGCTTCTCATCCATCATACATCATCCCTACTTCTCATCCATCATCCCTACTTCTCTTCTCATCCATCATCTCTACTTTTCATCCATCATCTCTACTTTTCATCCATCATCCCTACTTCTCATCCATCATTCCTTCTTCTCATCCATCATACCTGCTTCTCATCCATCATACATAATTCCTACTTCTCTTCCACCATACATCATCCCTACCTCTGATCCATCATCCCACTTCTCATCCATCATCCCAACTTCTCATCCATCATACATCATCCCTACTTCTCATCCCTACTAGTCATCCATCATCCCTACTTCTCATCCACCGTACATCATCCGTACTTCTCACCCATCATCCTTACTTCTCTTCTATCATCCCTACTTCTCATCCATGCTTCTCATCCATACTCTTTTTCCATCATACCTTCTTTTCTTCCATCATTCCTACTTCTCATCCCTGCTTCTCATCCATACTTCTCATCCATCTTCCATTATTCCTACTTCTAACTACTTCTAATACCTCATCCATCATCCCTACTCCTCATCCATCATCCCTACTCCTCATTCCTCAGTCATACCAACACATTTTCAGTTTTGTGAAACACACCTTCACACTGATTGATTGGCAACAGCCAATCAGAGTTATGAGAGATACCTGCATTCTATTTAACTGAAAAAGAGCCTTCTCAATGTATGTGCTGGGTGACGACGGAGGAGAGAAAATGCAACTATGTGTTTGTTTCCAGTGAATTCAAGGCTGTACAACATTTCATTTTATTTAACTAAGTGTTTTTCCGTTTACACTGGCTTATGCAGAAAGCTCTGCTGGTTTGGGAAATACAAGGAGCCTACAGCTTGGGCCATAAATCAGCTCTTGGAGAAAGGGTTATCAACAGTTCAACGAAAACCTTTTTGGTTGATGGAAGAGATGAAGGGATGATGGATGAGAAGTAGGGATGATGTATGATTAATGAGAAGTAGGGATGATGGATGAGAAGTAGGGATGATGGAAGAGAAACAGGAATGATGGATGAGAAGTAGGGATGATGGATGAGAAGTAGGGATGCTGGATGATGGGTTGGGTGAAAAGTAGGGATGATGTATGATGGATGAGAAATAGAGGTAATGGATGAGAAGTAGGGATGATGGAAGAGAAGCAGGGATGATGGATGAGAAGAAGGGATGATGTATGATGGATGAGAAGAAGGGATGATGGATGAGAAGTAGGGATGATGTATGATGGATGAGAAGTAGGGATGGTGGGAAGTAGGGATGATGTATGATGGATGCAAAGTAGGGATGATGGATGAGAATCAGGGATAAAATGCAGGGATGAGAAGTAGGGATGATGGATGATGGGTGAGAAGTAGGGATGATGTATGATGGATGAGCAGTAGGGATAATGGATGAGAAGTAAGGATGATGGAAGAGAAGCAGGGATGATGGATGAGAAGTAGGGATGATGTATGATGGATGAGAAGCAGGGATGATGGATGAGAAGCAGGGATAAAATGCAGGGATGATAAGTAGGGATGAGGTAAGAGAAATAGGGATGACGGATGAGAAGTAGGGATGATGTGTGATGGATGAGAAGTAGTGATGATGAGTGAGAAGTAGGCATGATGGATGAGAAGTAGGGATGATGGGTGAGAAGTAGGGATGATGGAAGAGAAGCAGGAATGATGGTTGAAAAGTAGGGATGATGTATGATGGATGAGAAGTAGGGATAATGGATGAGAAGCAGGGATGAGAAGCAGGAATGAGAAGTAGGGATGAGGAGTGATGATTGAGAATGTCCTAAAATGGATGCTTTGGGATCTGTCTGACATGCCCACACTCCTGATGCTCAGGATATACGAGGAAAAATCTGCTATTTTTTTTTTTTTTACTTCAAACTTCCTCCATTTCGATATAAGGTAACGGGAAAATTTATTTATTTCATTTTTTCGTATGTGTCATATTAAAAATGGCAGATAAACCCCAAACGAGGAGAGGAACAACTCCATTGTAGCCCATGTGGTGAGGGGGGTATTCTATGTGTGAGGGAATATTGCACTGTTACTGCCTATGAAGCAACTTTTGTGAGCATGAGGGGAGGTTACGGAGAAGCTGTGGCCTATGTTCTGCCACTCTTTGTGTGTGAAAAGACTGCATTGCAGATGCCCATGTTATGCCTGGTCTGTGCATGAGGGACCATTAGTCAGCTGCTGGTGCCCATACATCCGCAAAACCAACGCTGGAGATCACTCATTCTCCTACATTGCACCCAAAACATGACCTCCCTGAACACATCAGAGTATCCTCATCACTTCTTGAGTTCCACAAGAAGCTGAAGACCCAGCTCTTGAAATAACACTGCGGAGACCACATGCCTACACACTTGCTCAAGTGCTTGGATACCCTCATGGGTGATTAGTGCGCTATACAAATCTACACAACATAACGTAAAATAAATTGCCACAGTATAGTGAAAATGACATGATAAAACATTTATGGATTGAATGTTACAATAACTCCTCACAAGGGAACAATTCTCCTTATATAGTAACAAGGCCCATTCAATGTAATTGTACCTTGCAACTCAAATGTAACCCCTTGAGTCCTGGTTTTGATTAAAGTTTATTTGTATACAAATGCCCATAAAAATGACATGACATACACCATATATGCACATGTACAGAGTGTAACATACTATTTATTAAAATTCTACCTGCACCACTGTGATGTCCCCACACATGCCCCACAGGGCACCTCCCGTGGGTACTGCTCCCTGGAGAGGCCCAGTTGTGTAGCGACTGTGCCATGGGCCCTGGTGCAAGTAAGAAAGATGTCACCTCCATCCTCTGGTTGGATAACCAAAGACTACCAGAGTTTGGACACACTGGGCCCCTATCACCTTAGGTTCTGGTGCTACTGCAGCTCATACACTATTGATAGCTTCATTCTCGGAAAGCTTCCTTCAATTATCAACTGATTTCATTCTTGCTGGGAGCGAACTCAGCAAGATGGGCAGTCTAATGCCATGACAGGTAAGTCTAGCAGCATAACTTGTGATGCACTTTATTTTTGAAATGCAAACAATTCATTTGCAAAATTAGTCACCTCAAACCTCGTATGTCAAAAGTAAAACGCAAGTAACTATTAATACCCTGATGTTATCAGGCGGCAAGCAAGGGACGCCTCTGGAGCAACAAAGCAAGACAGTGCGGCGCCCTTCCCCTCCCTATCAGCTCATCACTAGTTCTGTGCATGAGGGACAAGAAAAACCGCTGCTGCTGCCTATGGTAGTCCTGGTAGGAGTTTGAGGGGAGATCGCCCTGCGGTGGGGCCACTGTTCTTCCTTATCGGCTTCTCCTGATAGGGCATATTTGACGAATGTAAAATATGGAGACAGGCGTAGGGATCAGAGCTGCAGTTCAAGGCCTCCACTCTTGTAAGTCATGATACCCAAAAGAGCGCTGGCATTAAAATCCGAAGATGTGAATGCACAAAGGAGTCCAGAGCTGAAAGTGGCTTCGCTGGGAAACACGAGACGATAAAAGGATGGTCTACAACCAAAGTGAAAACTTTACAAAGGAACTTTCACATTGGAGTTGTTGTGGAATTCTGTATGTGCTCAGAGCCGGAGGAAGTTCTAAACAGAAAGAACGGAGCTAGCTGAATGCAAGAGGCATCCGAATGTGTAGTGTGAATGTAGAGTCTGATGGGCAGGGAAACCGTAACCTCTATAAAAGGTCTTTCTCGCAGGCATCATTAAAGTTTAATCTTTTAAAGAGTATAGAGGAACAGAGAAAGACTCTCTGTTGACGCTAAGGAGGGCTAGACAAATCTGTTAGAGGGTTGCAGAGAGACAGAGTGACCCCATTTTAGGCCTCACCCACTGCACACAACAAGGTGTCTGTTCGTGAAAACACCTATTGTTAGATTAAAACGGACGAAGAGCCCACATACTGGTTCCCATTGGTTTGTTTTATTCTCAGTTTCATTCGATTGCTTTTTAGGGTCGAGCCTGCGTTGCATGCGCTCGCACATGCGTATCGCAGCGAGACGCTTTTGTATTTAGAAAAGGGCTTGGAGCCCTGTCAACTTCACGTCAGTGTTTTTTATTGGTTCGTGGGCTTGCCTAGCAAAATCTGCTTGCTTTCATTAGTTGAAGGCAAGCATACGTCATGCCTTTTCCGGTGGCTAGCCCTCCTCGAGCACAGCGACCAAGTACAGAAAACATGCGAGGCTCGCTGTTTTCCATCGGGCTCGTGGACTTCTTTTCCTCTAACTTACGAGCGCGATCTCGCTTGGCAGAAGTTGAGCGCTTTACATAGTTCATTACACTTTTTCGGGTTGTGTACACAAATGCAGTTTTGCACGATAGGTGAAAAGTCGGGTTAGGAGTTTACAACACGATCAGCTCTGACATGAGCAAACGTGAGACCCGTTGCATTGTAAATGCTTGTTTTATTTGTTAGCTTGTGTGAACTTTTCTTCCTCTTCTTGTGTTTGTCCCTCTCCTGGAACAGGGCCTCATTACTTGTGTCCTTCCTCTGCTTATTTTTCAGGCTCTACTTTTTACTTTTTGATTAAGCACTTTATGAGAGTGCACGTGTTTTCCAGCTGTGTCCTTGTGCACTTCTCTTCCTGCCTCTGCTTCACTTCTTCACCTGTATGCTTCACCTCCCTCCTGCTCTATATTGTATTCACCCTCACGTGCTTCTCCCCCACCTCTTCTGTGCTGCTTTTGTGCTTGTGTGTTTCCTTCTTCCACCAGCCTTTGTACCTCGAATCCTGCTTCTCCTCCCCCTCCTGATACCTGTTGGTGACCCAACCCTGGGCCTGTTTTTAAGTTGTTTTTTATTTTTTATTTCAGGGGACCAGGCAGAAAATGACCCATTCGCCTTAAAAGCACTTTTGAGCTAGTTCTATTTCTTTTTTTTTATCGGTCAATCGTGGATCAGTATATTAAAAAAAAAAAGCCACCCCCATCATTTTGTAGGCACACATGCATAACAGAACATCATCTTGTCTATAATTTGACACCATTAAGGGGCTGCATCCTTGCACCTTCTTAGGTCTGGCTTGACAGTGCAGCTGTCACCAGACATGATGTAATCAACATAAAATAAAGGACTACTACACATAGGGAATTTAGCTCCGCCCAAATTACGGTAGCTAGGAATACATGGCAGAAGCATAGATAGGAGGAGGGTAGCCATAAGACATGTATTTCCGTCCCAGCACTCTCCCCTTCCAACCTTAGACTTCAGAGTGAAGTTTTGTGTTTGAGAGCAGTATGGGATGCCCAGGGTTGCACTAACATACATGGATTGTTAGACTGTCAACTGACCTTACTTGATCAGCAAAAAGAGCTTTCAGGGTACTATTGAGAGAGGGTCCTAGCCTCCACCCACATGTAGGTTCTCCTGAGTACAGGATTTGATTGGGCCCAATGTGTGTGCCTCCACTAAAAACACTACTTGCATTGCCCTTTTTGGCGTGTGGCAAAGCTTATATTCAGTACAGCAGGATTGATTTGGCTATTGTGGCAAAACCACTAATCATTGGTATGGGGCTGATTGTTTATATTGAAAAGCAGCAAGCCTTACATATTGATTGTGAAAAGCATATGTTAAAGCCAGTAGGCATTTAAGGGTAGCTTGTTGTGAATATGTAAGAAAACCTACAGACAGGTCTTTTGTTGCAGAATCTCACAGATTCCCATAGTAGACAAGGGTAGAGAACCATGGATATAGAAGATTTATCCTGTCAATCCTTGTTAGGTCCTCTTAGGAGAAAGGAAATTTCACTGTGCTAATTGTAATTTTGTATACTTTGTAATTTTATGACTGTGTGCCTGATGGTTGCCATGTAAGAAAGCTTAATCCCAGTACAGGAGACCTCAGTTGGGTATGGTGAAAAGCCAACAATAATAGCTAGATGCTTGACTAGTTCACTATGAAAAATATTTCAGATGCCAAAGGTCTGATCTCTTTGTTACGAAAAGTTAGGTTAAATGCACGAGGCCCGACATATTGATTGTTAAAAGCATATGTAAAAGTCAATAGGCATTTATGGGTGGACTATTATTTCTCTGTAATAAAGCATAGAGATTGCTATTTTGTTACATGAAATGCTACAGATTACCTTGGTAGTGAAGGATTTTGTTGTTGGTTACCTCCTTTGACAAACCCTAGTGGGAGAAGATTTGCACTGTAATAATTCTTGCTAGAATCTCTTCTTAGATGTCTGCCAGTATTTTCTAATTTAAAAAATAATTTAATAATTCACACATTCATGTATATAAATATATGTATATAGATACATAGAGGGCCTTTAGGCCAACTCTTTTCTGCCATTGCTCTGCCTGAGTGTCATCTACACCCTGCTTCCATTCACAACAACGTACTGCACAAGGTAATGGCCAACAACAATCATTGGCTCTCTTGCCCTCTTGAATGATGGCATTTTCTGACACATCTGTACATCCACCTGAATGAGCATGCTTCAGCGTCAGGGCTGACAGGCCAGTCCTTTAGATTTTAATTTTCTCCTCATGTAGTTCTTTTTCCATTTCTTTCCTAAGAGAATGAGGATGCTACAGCTCTCTGGGCAGTGCTAATGGGTTGCTTGCTTGCTACTCATTTCATCTGCAGTGTGTTGCATCCCACATGGCCACTTCTTCTAAACTAGGAGACCCACATGAAATACTGCTGTCCATTGTGTATCATTATTTTGCTATTTCAGGATGGCCAAGACATTGGTTCCAAAGTGACCATGCTGGAACTTTAAAACAATGATAGACTATGTACAATACCTATGCAAGACACATACCTAGTGCTGTATTTAGTTTCGTAATGTATGTGTGATGTCTTATTGAAGTATCCCATCAATGACACAAACGTCACTTTCACCCTTGGCTTTGCCAATATTGTTTCTTTTAAATTTAGGTATGCCCTAGCTATAATTATTTCTGCCTGGAGTCCTTGTCTTGGCATCTCTTTCAGTTCACTGTATACTGTCAGGTATAGATTCCCTCGTGTACGAGGGCCCGGTGTGTAGGCCTGTACCATATTGCTGATGGAAACAGCCGAACCCCAGCCACGTTCTGGCTGAAACACTCAAAACCAACCTCGGGACGTAATATTCTGTGCGTGTCTCGGGTGCTTCTACTTTCCAGAAGCTCGCAAAAGGCAGACATGCTGCTTTCTGCCAAATCATTCATTAGTATATGGGGTTTCCCTGTATTTCTCACAACCTGGGTCAGTACAATACAAGGAAAATGAACAGAATATCTGTACCACCGAGTTGGACTGGTTATCAATGAGGAACTGTCAAGGCAGCCCAAATTAATGTGGAATTATTGATAGACTGACTTGAGCAACTAAACATTTAGGGCCATATTTATACTCTGTTTGCGCCGGATTTGCGTCGTTTTTTTTTACGCAAATTCGACGCAAAATGAACTCCATATTTATACTCTGGCGTTAGACGCGTCTAGCGCCAAAGTGCATGGAGTTTGCGTCATTTTTTAGCGTGGACACCTACTTTGCGTTAATGATATGCAAGGTAGGCGTTCCCTTCTAAAAAATGACTCCGAGGCATGTGCGCCGTATTTACACTCCCGGGCAAAAATGACGCCCGGGAGTGGGCGGGTCAAAAAAAATGACGTCCAGCCGCTTTTGCATCGTTTTTTAACGCCTGGTCAGGGCAGGCGTTAAGGGACCTGTGGGCTCGGAAGGAGCCCAGAGGTGCCCTCCCATGCCCCCAGGGACACCCCCTGCCACCCTTGCCCACCCCAGGAGGACGCCCAAGGATGGAGGGACCCATCCCAGGGAACTTAAGGTAAGTTCAGGTAAGTATTTATTTATTTTTTTGGTGGCATAGGGGGGCCTGATTTGTGCCCCCCTACATGCCACTATGCCCAATGACCATGCCCAGGGGACATGAGTCCCCTGGACATGGCCATTGGGCAAGGGGGCATGACTCCTGTCTTTGCTAAGACAGAAGTCATTTCAATGGGGGTTGGGAGTAAAAAAAAATGGCGCAAATTGGGTTGAGGCGAAAATTTTGCCTCAGCCTGACTTGCCCCATTTTTTGACGCCCAAGCTCCATATTCCCCTACGCCGGCGCTGCCTGGTGTAAGTCATTTTTTTTACGCACACCAGGCAGCGCCGCTGGCTAACGCCGGCTAACGTCATTGAATAAATACGGCGCCCGCATGGCGCTTCAGAATGGCGTTAGATTTTTTGACACACAACTGCTTTGGCGCAGTTGTGCGTCGAAAAGTATAAATATGGCCCTAATTGACCAACATTGTACATATGTTCTATACACGGACACTCACTGTTAGCACAAGCACTTTTTTCATCGACCGCACACGGAGCACCCTACATCGTGATATTGCTTACATAGTAAATTTAACTAATATAAAGCAATTTATTTGTTATGAATTAATAGATTACGTTTTGATCGATTTGTCTTGATGCAAGATATACCACTGAGGGAGGACTGGACCTTTTCTTAACCCCCTCCAAATATTAAACTTATCCAACTATCTCCTACAGAACCATTACTTGCTTCTTGCATTCTGTCCAGAGGCAATTACCCAATCCCATGTTCAACGAAATCACCTGCTCACGCCTTAAAGGAATATTTTACCTACTTCATTATAGATCTGCATGCTGCAAATCTGTTTTATTGGAGCAGGGAAGCTCCTAGTGAAGGACTTCACATTAAAAAAAATGAATAAATCACTACAATATTTTTCGTAGGTATAAATGCCGCGGATAGATTATTAACTTTCATTTGCTCATGTTTCTGGCTCGGTTGAAATGGGCTTTTTAGCGCTCCGACTGCACCATTTTCCCCATAGGGTCTAGTTGCTGCTCTTATATATTTCACACTTCTCACTATGACTGACGTTCTGCTGTGCTCTTGTTTAGCAGCATTCATGACTCTCTCCTTCACAGCACATGGAACAATGTTGGTAATCTGGCACTAGATGCTAAGGGGGCGAAGACACCTAATGACACCTAATGCCAGATTACTGGACGTGAACAGTGGGAACTGCTTTTAGGTTGGGTGAGAGCATCTTTATTCTATAGTGAAGGGTCACACGGTTTAGGAAAACAGCTCATTTGTGCTGGTGGCCGAAGTTCTGCTCAGAAGCCCGCGGCCAGCGCTATTAAATGTCAGTGCGCCAAATACCAAGGCTGCGTAATCTTGAGTCCACCTATTTCCTCTTTAGTCCACTACCCATTCCCCTTTATCTCACTCTTGCAGGTTTCTGTTTTCTCCCTTCGGGACGGTTTTTCCATCTTTCTCTTCCTCCTTTTTTCCCCTGTGTGTTTTATCATCACTTGCTCTCGATCACTGTCTGATAAGGAGAAATAAGTGACGGTCGGTGGTCCCCGTCAGCAGCCACCGGCTCAAATGAAGCACTGCATGTATGGGGGCAAAAATTATTGCTACTTTCACAGCCATAAAATAGCTTACCCCACAATTTCCAAACTTTAAGTTTTTTTTAATATAATGACAAGTTAAACAATATTGAAAGCTTATAGAAGAGAGCCTTCTCTACGACAACAAATTGGTAATATACATTTAAAAGATGATTTTAGGTAATACATATACGAGGCCCAGTTCTATTAAGAATGCTTCCTTCTTATTTGCGGCTTGCTTTGTTCATCTTGTGGTTGCCCCTTCCCTGGAGCTTAGTCGCTTCACTTATGTCCTGCCCTTGCTCACTGCCACGGAACTACTGTTTTCTTTTTGCATAAGCACTCCACGAGTTCATGTGTTTTCCAGCTGACTCCCTCATGCTCTCCCATCACTCTGTCTTCCTCTCCCATCAGTGTGAGTCTCTTCCCAGTGTTGCTTTCTCTTGCCCATATGCTTCTTTCTCCCCCACTGTGCTCTCCATCTTACTTTCTCTTACCCACGGGCTTCTGTGGTGTTCCCTTCCTCTTGTGCTTCTCCCTCCCAAACTCTCCGTGCTGCTTTTCCTATTTGAACCCTCAACCTGCTCCTCCGATATACCCACCCCACAACATCAGCTCTCCTTTTTTTAATTGACTCTTTCACACTAAAATGTTTCCATTTTTTATTTTCAGAGCCATGGATTGATAAATAAAAAATGGAGAGCAAATTGTGCCTGTGTCATTCTACTGGCACGCTCACTCATTCTGACACGTGCTTATTGCACATTTTTCTAAAAAAAAAAAAAAGTATTTTCACAATGCTGGACAGTGTCCCTATATTCTACAGCACCACCAAAAGCAATTGGCAAAACCAATCAGTTCCAATAAAAATGAGACCTGTTGGTTTTTCCAATGCTTGTTTTATTGAATTTAACTCTGATAGATGAGTATAGAGAGGAGGCTTTATTACAAAGAGGTTTAGAGAATGAGGAGGATAGGGGGACAGAAAGAGGTGCATGGATGAACTGAATGAGGACTAAAGAAAATTTACCTCAATTTTATTATAGGTTCAAAACTTGATTCAGCCATCTTATTTCATTAGACCTAGTGAAACCAATGTCAGTCTGGTTTCAAACCTGCACAGGCTTTCTGATAGGTGTGTAGCAGTGCTTAATTTGTAAAAAGGTACATGCTAGGACCTTTCTCTGGAGGCCACTGCAGCTTGCACCACCCATTGCCCCTGCCAGCTCTCCCAAAGACAGTACCAACACAAGAACTAACCATTGCCCACCCACAAGTGTGGCAATTTAGACTATTCCGGGATGGCATGGGTGGCAGGTATCACTGATTTTTAATATGTATTGAATTATTAAGTAATGTTGTTGTGCTTTCAAAATTAGCCAGACAGTGACACAATGTGGTGAACTGTCAGTGCCAGTGTTGAGAACTATGTGCCTGTGCTGAGCACTAGAAGGAGCTTGAACAAATTCTTGTATCACAAAAAGAATGCAAGAAAACAAAGTACACATGCAACAGGAACAGCAAGGTGTGATGTGCGCGAGGATCGGACGCATGCCAATCCAACATGCAGAGTTCCGAGTCAAAGCTTTGTCAGTCCTCCTTGCATTGTCCCGTGTCGGGAACAGCGTCCCCTTAGCACGCCACTGAAAATTATCTTAAAAGGGATTGCTGCTTAACTTAAACAAAAGTTTTTGCATCTTGTTGTCTACATCAGCAACTCCAATCTAATTCAAATAATTTTTAACAAAAAGTATATAAAGCTAGTGCACGCAGTTCATTTCGTTATTCTTCTTTTATTGACATGTGAAAACGCAAGCAGCTGTTTATCCACCCACATCCAACGATCAGGAGGTGATATCCTTCCGCACACAACTAAATTGACTAACTATGGAAGATTTATTGGTCCACAAGGGAGTCCATTGTCAATTTCTCTTTATTTTCAATGCTTTAACAGTGCCATGGCCTCTAAGTTTGTGCCAGAAGTTCCATGTCCCTACAAATTACATTCTGTGAAGCATGTACTTATGGCCCTGATTTCCTCCTGCAACAGTCTCCAATGCTCATTCACTTCCAAAATCATGAACCAGAGGATCCCAATAAGGAATGGCATCAAGGTGCTCTGAGGAAAGTCTCATGCTGCAATAACCACCATGTCCAAGTGGCCACTGGCTTCCTGTGCTGCCAAGAGACACAAGTTTATAGTGGTGGGAAGATGCCCGCAGATCAACACAAGACAATAAATAGGTTGATGAGATCAGATATGACATGCTACCATCTCAGAATAACCTCCCAAGAAGGACTAAGGAGTACCACGTTTTGATGGAAAATTGTGGTGTAAAGATTAGACTAGGGGAGAAATGTGAACAAACAAAACCTTCGGCTGAGGGTGAGCGGAAGGAGTGTACCTTTCCAGGAAATGAGATTCATAATTAATCCAGATGATCCAATATCCATGGTAATAAGTAAAGGTTATAGATAGTGATTACATTAAATTCCTAATAATCTACATAGGTCCATAGCTCGTGATGAGGTTTGGGCACAAAAAAGAAGAGAACACCAATTTGGAAAAATCATTGGCAAATGAAGCCTTCAGACAGACTTCCTACTGAATAGTCTTTCAGCTGTGGTCCCTTGCTAATCGGTGGGGAATATAGGTGGCTAGGTGAAATGTTATTACCTGAAGAAGAAGAAGTGAACAATCATAATCATAAGGAAGAGGAAGCTTTTGGCATTTTGCTGAAGACATCTGCAAATTCTATGTATTGAATTGGATGTCTGGCTAGTTTTGGCCCTCTGATGACCATTCGATCACCAGCTTGTGATATCTTAGTCAAACAGTATCAAAGATCCAGGGCATCAATGCAGCTAAAAAAACAACGGTGCCAATTGAGCACGGTTATAGACCAGGGTAAGGACTTGTGAATCTTGTTACATCCCCTAATGCCAAGGCTTTCCCATCGAGAGTGGTTTTAGATGTTATAAAATGACATGCTTGATGAAAAATGGCCAGTCCATAAAACACCCTGATGCTCCAGAAACTAACAGGGCATGTTCATCAATAGACAATATGGCGAGCGCTAGTAAACATGCATGAAAACACTGGATGGATTACAGCAGACCAATCAACTGATTTTTGCTGATTTTACGTTCTGCTGTTCAACACCAAGCGTAACTATTTCCTTGAATCCGTGGCATTACCTCTCAGACTGCGCCAGCTTGCTTCAACGTAGACTAATGTTTTCCTTGAGTCTTTCTATGCAAAACAGTTTTTATCTCACAATCCAAACGTGCATGGGCTGGTGTAGGCCGTTTAGGAAGAGTACATGCCATTGGTCCAGAAAGGTAAAAAAACGGTCTGGGAGATCTGGAATACTTCCCAGAAAGGCCACTGTTATCCCTGACCCATATTCATAAAGGAACCGGCAGCACACACGAAGGTCGAATAAAGGTAGGAATCAGAATGCACCACACCAAATGACGTTTTGAGTAGAGGTCAATTGACTCCGTCCATTTCAGCTCACAATTGTTTTTAACTCTCTTTGAATATCAACAATAGTGTGTAATAAGGCTAATGCTGGCTCAGTGGCAGGTATCTAACACAAACTTATGTCCATTCTCAACCCTTAAAAGTGCCTAAACAACGAGAACACATACAACTCTAGATGTGGTACCAAAATATTTTGACAGAACATAGTCTGATATAAATATTTTCTACAAAAATATAACTTAATTGACGTCAACAATATTCTACGGTGAATAACACAATATTTCAGTAAATGATATTTAGGATACATAGTTAGGATCTCAGATGCTGTTTCTGTATATGATATTCTGGTACACAACCCAATTCTACCCAGAAGGTTTCTACTTGTGAATGCATGTCTCACAGAAATTAGGTAAAGGTTGACGAATAAGTGGCACTGACTCATTTTGTGAGATCAAATGAGTTGCAGAATCTTATAGAATCAAAGTTTATAAATAGAATTATCAAATATTATTCTGATGTCTATATGAGCCCTTCAGATCAATGGGGAGACGACTTTGTAACCTGAGAATCGATATAGAAAATAGATCTTGGGTTTTACCATGTCTAGCATATGTGCTAGAGAGAGTATACAATTGCTTCCATTATGATGTCCAAGAAATTAATTATGGCAAAGTGGTGTACATCACTGAAGAATTGGGACTGCATAGTAGATATGACCTCACTTCCTTTTCCACTTTTGAGTGTACTTTGATTTCAGTAAAAGTGTGAAATGAAAGTAGAGATACATCAAGGAGGATAATTGCTTAGCAAGACTCCTGTAGGAAGTGGTAGAGGAAAAAGCTGCTATTGCATACATGTGCAATATTATGTGAGCGGTCTAATTATTGAGTGCTTTCTGTAAAATATAGACACAGTATAACCAGCTGATACATTTACATGTATTTAGGTTTTGCTTCATTAGCTGGGGCTTTGGAAGACTTTCTAATATTATGACATTCCCTGGAGTAAGAGGAAACTGTCCTTCCATCACAAGAGGTCAGGTCACAAGGCCCAATGGTTAGAAGCCTGCATGGGGTCATCTGAAGGATGAGAGGTGACCAGGACCCACAAGGATCGCATAGCCCAGGTGGGCAGAACCAAGGTTACCACATCTGTTTCACAAGAGGTTTGAAAACCTGCACAGGTTATAAATCAGGATCAACGTCTTCCCATTCCTGGCATTTTGATTGCCATACTGCCCCATTTGCAGCCTGACAAGGGCATGAGGATTTTCCCCTTACCTCTGTCAATTGGAATTATCTCACTGTTGGAGACTGGCCACCCTGATCCCATAACCATGTGAACCATTATTCGAGCCAGAATGATTCTGGAAATAATGTTTCTTTAAAGCATAACCGTACCAATCGCAGTTGCAGAGTTGCTACTAGGAATAAGGGAGTCTAGTGTGTGCCCCAAGTCTTGTGTCCACCAAACTATACAAAAGACATGGGTCCCTCAAGTTTGATAACTACTGGGAACTTGTGGGTGCTAGCTGATTTGCAACACCAGCATTCCTATGTGATTTTCTTTTGAAGACGATCTGAAGCAGTAACATCTCCAAATCATTGATCACCACAGTTGATGGCTGCCTTAGCTGAGCACTAGAACCTCAACTTTGGGATGGCAACGCGCAGAATACTAAGGCTGGTAGTGTTTAATCCTTTACCAGACACTCCTCACCCCTTTTTCTCACTCTTGCAGATGCCTGCTTTCCGGTAATGACAGTTTTTCTGTCTTTTTCTCCCCCTCTTTTAACAATCTGCGTGTTTTTCCCTTTCTTTCCTTTTCTTTCACTCAATTAATATCGGATCCGAAAAAAAAGTGTCGGCCCCCAAAAATAACTGCTGGAGCTCCCCACCGCCAACCACCTGCTCAGATTAAGCACAGGCCGCAGGACCGTTAGTGTGTCTGCGGTGCAGTTTGATTTGTGACTGTATACAGTTTGAATGGTAGATTGTGATTTAGGGCTAACCTCGAGACAGGCACCGTTTATCTCACACTGAAAAGTGTCTCATTCCTCAAGTAGACACTGCACCAGCAGAGCATGTGTACTGTATCCTAATAATGCTGCAAGGAATGCTATAATGCAACCTAACACCTGTACAAGGTCATGCAATCAGAAAATGGTGATGCTGAAGTGTACATCAACTCAATTTACGGGAAGTAGAGTGAGATAAAGATCTAACACGGATGTCGTGGGAAAGGTGCAGAAGGGATGGTATATGCTATTTCCAAAGACTTATTATCTGCAAATATATCAAGTGAGGACACTACTAGAAGGCCAGTGGGGCTCGCCTGAGATGATGTGAAGTTCCATAGAGGGCAGTCATTGGAAGCAACAGTGTACTTACTCTCAGGTACATGCAAATGAGCGAAGAAACTAGCCAATGGCTGGCCCTTGCTTAGCAGTCACCCCAGGGCAACAGAACGACCATAAGGGGGTTTTATAATTTTTCTAGCACTGTTTCTAGGTAGATGGTGAGGCCGAACACATAAGAGTGAAAATGCAGCAACAATGCAGGCAAGATTGGTGCAATGATTCGGAGTGTCATTCTCCATTTGTTGTTCTCATCAGTTAATCAGGTGCAAGAAGCTGGTGAGTTTTAGCAGCTGCACTTATCATCAAACTCTAAACAAGGCAACATTATCAGGAAAGCAACCATGGTAGGTGGTAAGCTAGCAGGCAACAATTACCCTTAGTATAGGAAGATGGCCAAAATACTACAGCTTCTTCAATTGAACTGAAAATAAGGCAAAAACATGGTTGCTTTAGCTGAGCACTGGAAGTTTAAAATTGGGCTGGTTCTTTGATCAGTTATCACCATTATATTAGCAGATTCACCTCTTCTCTTCCCCACATTCCTGGCTATCGTACCTCATTACATGAGATTTGTCAGTATCCTTAAATCGACACTTATGTCATAAACCCATTTTTTACTTAGTAC
This sequence comes from Pleurodeles waltl, assembly GCF_031143425.1. NCBI lineage: Eukaryota > Metazoa > Chordata > Amphibia > Caudata > Salamandridae > Pleurodeles > Pleurodeles waltl. Next base: position 943,433,980 of record NC_090446.1, read on the forward strand.
TACTCTCCTGGATTATAAATATTAGGGGAACACTTCCTTTTCGTTTCCTATTTATCTAGCTCCTCGTTGGACAAACACTTCTCTTTCTAATCCCTATATACTGTCTGGTGGTTATGACAGGACCGTTGCACGTGGATTGTGGCAAAGCCTGCTTTACACTGTTGCTGATTAATGGGACTGTGCTTGCACGTGCAGAATAGGCATTCTTGTCCCGGTGACGTAGCTGGCACTAGCGAGGATCTGTAGTATTTGACCCCACAATGTAGGCATGTAAATACTTACCAAAGTCATGTAAGTGCTTACAGGGTAAGGAGCAGGAGACGATCCAGACCCCCCAAGAAAAAGAGGGTCTCCTTCACTGATCAGCAGTGGCGGCCCACAGTTTTAGGAGGGAGGGGGGCGGGCGGGAAGCACACTCACACTCATTCTTTAACACACACACGCACATCCATTAACAACACTCATCAACATTCAAACATACACGCACGCACCAAACATTCATTTAAAGAGATCACGCACACACACACTTACCTTCACCCTCGGAGGTCCCAGAAGGGTTGGGACTGCTGCCTTCCCTTGCTGGCTCACCTTAGGTCAGCCAGTGAGGGAAGGCAGCAGTCCCAACTTCGTCACAGAGTGGGATGGGGTCAGTGAGACTGCTGACCCCATCCCACTCTATGACGAGGTATCACTGATTGACACTCGCACTGGGCGCTTCAGGGTTTAAACTTGAAGCGCCCAGGTCGAAGTCAATGGGTGACACTTCCCTCGTTACCCAGGGGAGGGCCTCGAGGCACCTTTGCTGAGCTGAGGAGGTCACGCCCACAGGAGCCGTGACCTCTTCAGCCCAGCAAAGTTCAGCTCAGGCAGCCAGGAGTCTGCGCAAATCGTGCATGTCTCGCTCCTGGCTGCCTGACCTGAACATGAAGAGTGTCTGTCAGGCTGACCTTTGTTCAGCCTGACCGGCACTCTTCATGAGGGCAAAAGGTGGGGGTTGGCCCCTCCGCCCCAAAGGACAAGCCGCGCCTGCTGATCAGGCGACTGGCTGAACAGGTGATCATGGAGAGTAAGAAAGAGGTTTCTCTTTCCTAGATCTATGGAGCAGAATGAGGGTTCTTCTCTTTAGTCAGAGGAAAAGATCCATTCAAGGAATCCGGTCCTAGAGGCAAAATGCGTTCAGAAGGGAGTTATGACAATTATTATTTGTCATCTATGGGACATTTTGGTGATATCAAAAATGGATGCAATGCTCTTAGAGGCAGACCACTATCAAATTAGTCATGGAAGCTTTCATCCAGGAAGTGAGGGAACCTAACACAGTGATGCTTCAGGAACTTCTAGAAGCCCTGGAGCTGGATTTTATATGTCGATCATTGTAGAAAACACAACTGTGACAACTGTTGTAGGCAAAAGTTGGTAGCCTTAAGGAAAATTAAAATAAATCATCTAATTGTTTCTTCACAGAACTGAATGAATATAGAAAAACGTTAGGGCAAGCAAAAGAGCATGGATACAAGATCCCTCAGAACTAAGCACCATAGACATAAAAAAGCTATTCAATATGGTCTAATATATTGTAAAAGCCCTTTAAGTCATACTTCTCAACATGCAAAAGGAAAAATATAACATATTCACAAAAGTCTTCTGTAATAAAACTAGGGTGGTCAGAAACAACATACATAATAAGGTACTAAACCTCCTCTCCTATCAAAGATCATCCCTAACTCCTAATAATGCAATCTACCACGTGAAAACTGGAGTAAATGCATGGCATGGTTTCCTTAAGAGTGCAAGAGTAATCCCATTAACCAACAATAACCAAAAAAACAAACACTAACCATGCGTTCTGGAGAAGCGTCCTGCCTGTCATAAAGTGCTGCAACTTACCCTTCGGCATAGTGCTATATAAAGGTAATTACAATATAATACAATTTATAACCCACGCTAATACTAATACCATAACACTCAGCAGTCAGTCACTGGAATTGTGTGATTCTGCATCCACTGCATTTTCCGCATAATTATAAATTTGGTGCATTTACTCCATAATCTATCATCTGCTGCATATTCTACTGATTTTATCACAAAAAATGTTTCTATCTCAAATAGATCAAAAGTTACTAAAATCACAGCGACACATCTCACTATGCAGTGGAAGGCCCCATGCAAAAGTTGACAGGCTACTCTTTCTTCATATTGTATTTAGATGTTAAATTAGTACTAATGATGTGAAACCTTTGCCCAGACAGTGTTAACATGTGTACAAATGGCAAAATTATGAATTAATACTATCACAAAATGTGCCCCATTACATTGCATGCTTTTCCTTTTCTTGACAGATAATTTGGTCAGCCCTCCTACATAATTTGGTCCTCCCCAGCCGCATAAATTCAGAGACCCTGATTATAGTTCATACAGGCTGCTTGACACTGCTTGACACTCTTGCACTCAGCTAAGGCAGAACTGCTAAGGGCCAGGTCCATTACCCAGTACTGTAGCAGACCACAGAAATAAACCACTCATTACCAACTGAACACGCATGGAATAGCTGAAGAGGTCGTTCCACATGCAGCTGCCAAAGGAGGATTTTAATGTAGTCACCACTGCAAGTCTCAACTAGCTCCATACTACAAATGCTTCCTCACATCTCACAATGACAATCAAATACGGGATGATATTAACAAAGTCCGTCCCAGCAGAACTCTCTATTTCTCCCTTTTATTTATACCTGTGCAGGGCTATAAACTTCGAACAAAATATCCCAGAATGTACAATCCAGTGCAGTAACGAGTTAGGTTGACTATGAACATAAGAAATACCATAAAGGGACCTGCAGAGGTGCTCAAAGGTGCCAGCTTACTGAAAATCATAAACTGCACGATTGTTTTTCACACTTCACCATCCATCACACTACTAAGCGCTGCATCCCATAACACAATAACCACACCTCAGTGGTCATCACATACAACATGAAAACACTTCTTAGACAGAACAAAAACAAAGACAAAACCTTCTAAACACACACCCAGTACATTGCAGTGTGTTACTCAGGTAGGCAAATGCTTCAGCACCCACATAGGGGTAGCAGGCGTTTTATAAATGTTGCAGTGGAATACAGTGCAATACCAACCCTCCAATTTAGGACAATAATTGTAAAGACAGCAACAATTGAGAAACATTCACTCTCATATCCTCTTTATCTTATCCCTAGCCAGAACACAAAATAACTTAACTAATCTTCCCATCATGACATCTTCACTAACTAAAACTATCGGACAGGTCATCTCCTCACATTGGTTTCACATCATAAGTAGATTCCTAATCACGGGTAACTTCCCAAAGGAAGCTTAAAGCACATACTGAGGATCTAAATAATTTAATAACTGTGACCATACTACCCTTCCTAGGGAATACCCTTGAAAGCTTAATCAATCTTCAATTGAGAGAACAAATCAACAAAAACTACTTACTGGACACAAACCAGTCTTGTTTCAGTGAATGATGCCCCACAAAAACCACAGCTCTGACAGTGGTTGACAATGCGCTTGACCTACTAGATGAATAAGAGCAGCTTAGTGTTGCTTGACCAGAGGGCAGCCTTTGATATTGTCAACCACTTCACTCTAATCAACATCTTGTACAATAGAGTGGGACTCACTGGCAATGTATTTAAGTGGTTCATCTCTTCTTCCACAAAGACATATTAAACTTGGTAATAATAGGGGAGCACACGTTTCTACTCACTCCATCGCTGCTTTGTGTACCTCAAGGATTTATCAGGCCCCAACCAAAAAATATGGGAGTGCCCCAATATTATTAACAGGTGACTTTCATATGAACGTATTCCAAATCCCTTATGAAGACAACACAGGATATTCCACTGCCATAGAATGAGCAGTAGGATATCCAACATAAAATAAAGCCAGCGGGCAAAAGACGGGACCCACTTGGTGAAAAGGTGCTTAGCATATGTAGCCAAGTAAACATATAAATCACAAATGAAAGAACACAGGAGGACCAACCTCTATCTTGCTAATGCTAATGCAATGCTGTGATGGAACTTTAGACCCCAATCCCATATCTCAGTCAATATTCAAATGTAACCCTGAATTCTAGACAAATGTTCTAATACCAATTTGTAATCATTATGCTACTACACAACAAATTCCAGGCTCACCATGTCTTAAATCAAACTAATTATCACCAAATTTCCCTTCTTGATAACAAGGCAAAATGCTTTGTGGGCATTCTACTAACAGACTTAGAGATGTGGGCAAATGAGCTAGCCAGCCATACCAAACAGGTTTTAGAGAAGAGACTGGAACATCTACAAACCTTCCCTCACTTTCAATCCTTATGGATAAAGCAATTGCACCCCAGTCCATGCTGTAATCCTGCTTTGGGGATTTTAAAGCAGCCTTTGACTACGTCCCCAGAAGCATCTTATGGTAAAAATTAGTGCATGGAGGCATTTTGCCCAGTCTGCTAAAGTGCATCATGTCATAATACACTTACACATGGTTCCAAGCTAAAATTAGGTAGAGCAGCACAGCCACCCACAAAACCAGTAAACAAGACTGTGTACTGTGCCACTACTTTTTAAGATCCTCATAGCAGATGTGTTGCACTCTCAGTTGCCTCAGTTGCAAGGCCATTTGCCAAGCTGCTACCAGCCATTGCATATGGCTCAGAAGTAATGCTTGGAAGCAAGACCAGGCTCCTGGATCAACTTGTAACCAATGCTTTTCGACTGGTATTTTGCCTCCCAAAGCATAGTTTACCAGTGCAGATCAGGTTGGAATTTGGTTTAATAAAACACATAAGAAGACAAGGGGCATTAGCCAACATATGCTGCCGATTAAGAGCAGCAAAGGAAAATTCACTAGAGCATCAATGGTGGTTGGATAGCTCCAACCCAAACAATAAGTCAGCAGTCCACTCTATTTTGGATACGTCATTGCAGAACCTCCAGATAGAGTGCCTATATCCTGCTCCAGGTATCTTTGCCACTTTCAAAAGACTGCTATCTAAAGCCATACAGTGGCAATCGTGATCAGAAGATAAACTAACTGGCAAAGCGCAAGCATGCTTGGCTAATCCTCAACACCAATGTCAAGTTTGGTCCCCAACCAACTCTGAGTCTCTGTTTCTGTTTTTGGCTTGCCCACACCACAATGTTTCCCAAAAGGGTTAAGCAAAACAATTTGCAATTAATTCCAGGCTGCAACAATTTCCAGGTGCAATAATTATGAGGATTCTATCATACACACAGTCTGCATCTGCCCAGCGCTAATAATTGAGAGGCGTGCTTTGATGAAACCCCATTTCCACAGTTGGGACTTAGACAAGTGTATTGCATATCATCATTGGCCTGCCAAAGGTCACGTTAGCTGCTTAATCTAGAGAATGCAACCGATCTCCAACACTAGGAACCATCAATAAAACATCATTACAAACAGCCCCTGCCTAACAAGGTAAATAAAAGCGCACCTTTGGAACTTCATATAGTTTTTGCTACAAAAGCCTCAGGATCTGTACAATAATAATGGACCACTACCACAGCCTTTCCTCTGATACTGCTCTCCCAGGAGAGTAGCTTCTGAAGGGGTGTGTGGGGTGTCACACCCCCTAATAAATGTATTCTCTAGTAAATAGTTGGGTACAGTTGTTTTTAGCCAGGTATAGTGAGAATTCTGTAGAATTTTACCTGGGATTTACATACTTTCAGACAAAAGTAAACACAGACACACACGTGCAGGCATGCACTTACTCTCTCTCTCTCGTTATTTTACAAAATATTGTGCTTTGAGTACCCTTACAATCTGTACTCTGCTCCCTTTCCACCACCTCTTAAACCCCCTTCTGCACTGCTTCCAATATAATGTATTTTAACATGATATACCACCATGGTTGTTGGAAAACTGAAGCTTACATTCCCCTAATCTTACTGACCAAGCTCTGTCCCTGTGCTCTCCCTAAATCTGTAACAGGATTCCTCAGAGATCACATTATGCCCTCTTCTAAAGACTTTCACAAACAGAAATTAAACGACTGCTTCTGAACACCTTAGAACCAACCTTTGGAAATGGCACGGCTTGACTTGCCTAATTACAAACATTCCTTTTAGTTCAGGAGGATCTTATTGGGTAGAGAACACACATAAACTTGAATTACCTGCCCCCACCAAAAATAGACTGCTAATGGAAAGGACACCCATTATGGAAATGCCTGTCACTGTGCATTGTCTATCAGATAAATGGGGCAAGTTCATCCAACGTCCCTGTAGATCTGGGTAATTTGCATATACCAGACCCTGTCAGTTTTGACAAGGTGTATAAGATGTAAGTACCAGTTCCTACTGTTTGGGGTTCCATGTTACCTGTAATGTACTTTATGCCAAGGAAGAAAAAATATTCTCTGACAAACCGCAAATAAATAATTAATTACATAATTAAATAAATAATTAACTCCAGCAGGTCCAAAGAGGCGCGCTCATCTCATGTCGGTGCCTGCAGCATGGAGGGACCTACTCCTATCAATTATCTTCACACCAAGTTGACAATTAAGTCAAGGATGCGGCACTCACAGGATTAGATCAGACTTCTTTTATTCCATCACAGGACCCCAAACAAACTGACACCAACGCGTTTTGACCTTCCCGGTCTTGATCACGGTGATTATCCAATCCAATACAAGCACTATTTATACTGTTCCTCTAAGCCATGCCCTTATGTGGCATTCTGGGATACGTAGTCTTTATAGTGTATACTGTTTCTAAACACACCACCATACCCTATTTCGACACCACAATGTGTACTACTACTGCCAAACAAGAGAAGGAACTAAAAGGTAATAACAATTGACCAACCTAGTGCACAACAAGGATACAACAATAAACAACAAACATAACCACAGGTACTCTACTTATCATAAGAATCTATTAATATATTACACTATTTGCAGTGTTTGTATTTCCAACTCCACAATATCCATTACCATTATTAAGATTTACAACTTATATTCTCTCATTTAACTGTGGGGATCCACCTCCCAATTATTCTTAATTAAGGCACTTTAACTTATTTCAATTGATATGCTTCATTGTTTTTTTGTTGGTAGTGAAAGCTAGTCCATACTATTTAGCCAAACTTAGAGATGGCAATACAGTTCCTCATCATTATTAATCCCATAAGGCATCTTGGTCTTCAACCTGATGATATATAGTGACTCCAAACGACGTAATCTCTGAACCCTATCGCCAACCCGTTCATGCTTTTGTATTGTTGCAACATCATAATACATCATGGACAACCAATCAAATGCTGAGTGAGTTTTTAAGTGTTTAGTCATTGCATACGTAGGGGGTTATTCTAACTTTGGAGGAGGTGTTAATCCGTCCCAAAAGTGACGGAAAAGTGACGGATTTACCACCAGCCGTATTACGAGTCCATTATATCCTATGGAACTCGTAATACGGCTGGTGGTATATCCGTCACTTTACCGTCACTTTTGGGACGGATTAACACTCCTCCAAAGTTAGAATAACCCCCGTAGTGTCCTCATTTCGCACTGCCCTTATCTGTTCCAAAATACGCTTTTTCAAAGGGCATATAGTGCTGCTTACGTACCTAAGACCACATCGACATTCCAACACATATACCACGAAAGATGTTGCACATGTAATTCTATCTCTGATCTCTATTTCTCTTCCTCTAAAATCTGTTACAGCTTTTTTGTTACATCCGATTTTGCATGCTTTACATTTCCTGCAGCAGAAGAAACCCTTACTGCCTTCTGATAACCACTTTGGAGATTTTGGTATCTCTAGATGACTTTTAACTAACATGTCTTTTAAAGACGGTGCTTTTCGATATGTAATTGAGGGGTGGATGCCCACTCTTTATCCAATATCATTATCTTTTTTAATCAAGTGCCAGTATTTATTCAATATTTTCACAATTTGTTGGTTCTCTTTGCTATAATCTAAAATTAATCTAATCCCATTCTTTTCCAACATTGATTCATCTGATACCTTTCTGTTCTTCATCATTACCTGTGCTCGAGTCTTACTCCTTGCCTTCATCTCTTCCTGTTTGATACATTTCAGTGTACATCCCCTATTCAGGAATCTCTGTCTGGTCTCATCAAATTTAACATTCATATCTAGTTCATTTGAGCAGTTCCTTTTAATACGAATAAACTCTCCATAATGAATGCTACTGATTAATGATCTTGGATACTGTTAGTTGCTGTGGGCTTCCAATGTAATGTGGTCAGTAATTCTCCATCTACAATGTACACTAATACATCTAGGAATTCAATAGAGCTTTTACCAATCTTATATGTAAAATGTAATCCAACATCATTTTTGCTCAATATATTAAAGAATTCCTGAAATTCTTCCATGGTTCCCTGCCAGATTAGGAACAAATCATCTATATATCGTAATCACATGATCACTTTGTCCATGTATCTATCATTCTCTTGACTCCAAGCTATGCATCTCTCCCACCACCCCATTGTGAGATTTGCATAGCTTGGAGAAAAGGACACTCCCATTGCTGTCCCACAAATCTGTTTGTAGATCTGATGGTTAAACAAAAAAATATTGTTATTGAGACATAATTCTATCATTTCCAATAGCATCTCAGAATGTCTTAGTAAATGAATGCTCTTCTGCCACAGAAAGAATTTCACTGCATTAATCCCCACTTGATGTGAGATCGAAGTATACAATGAGACCACATCTATCGTTACCAACAGATAATCAGACTGCCACACTACCCCATTTACTGCTCTCAAGAAGTCCCCCGCATCTTGTATATATGAATTCAAATCTTTCACCATAGGGGCTAAATAGTGATCTACATACTTCGAAACACCTTCATATAATGAGCCACAGCTTGATATTATCGGCCTACCCGGCGGTTTCTCCAAGGTTTTGTGAATTTTTGGCAAGAAATATATCGTTGGCATAATTGGATTGTCATTCATCATGAATAGTTTTTCATCACAGCTAATCAAGCCTTCTGCGTACCACTTGTCCAGTCTTTCATTCAAATCCCATACTAAGTAATTGATGGGATTCTGCAATAGTTTACAGTAGTTCACATTCATATTTAATTGTCTATAAGCCTCCTCTAAATAATCATCCTTATTTCAAATTACGATGTTACCTCCTTTATCCGCAGGTTTGATTATTATTGACTGATTATCCATCAGGCCCTTCAATGCTACTCATTGATCTTTCATCAAATTCTCTTTTTGTCGTTGTTGGGAGGACTGTAATTTTTCTAAGTCGCTGACAACGAGATCATGGAATATATCTATTTTATTACCTGGGGAAAGGGGTGGGCAGAACTTGGATTTGGGTTTAAACTTTGTTCTTACCTTCTGACCTATCTCAATGCCGAGTGTGGCCAATATTTGTACCTCAGTCAGATCCTCATCTCTCAAATTGTGAGTCAAATCATAGATTGTTTTTAGATCAGTACTTTGTTCAATGGTCAAATCACAATTATTCATACTGGAGCCCTCCGATGTCACAATAGGCCCCATTTTGGAGAAATATTTTGCCAATTTAAATTTTCTTACAAACTTGTATAGATCAATTCTTGTTTGAACAAAGTCATAATGTTGCTCCGGACAGAAACTTAGGGCCAGATGTAGCAAACCTTTTGCGAATCGCAAACGGCGAAAATCGCCGTTTGCGACTCGCAAACGTGGGTTTGCAATGCACAAATGCATATTGCGAGTCGTTACCGACTCGCAATATGCATGTGCGACTCGCAAATAGGAAGGGGTGTTCCCTTCCTATTTGCGACTCGCAATGGTATGCAATACCATTTGCGACCGCATATGCGGTCGCAAATGGCATCGCAGTTACCATCCACTTCAAGTGGATGGTAACACAATCGCAAATTGGAAGGGGTCCCCATGGGACCCCTTCCAGTTTGTGATTGCACCCAAAAATAGTTTTTCAGGGCAGGGAGTGGTCCAAGAGACCACTCCCTGCCCTGAAAAAACCGAAACAAAAGGTTTCGGATTTTTTTAAAATGCAGCTCGTTTTCCCTTAGGGAAAACGGGCTACATTAAAAAAAAAAAAAACCTGCTTTATTGAGCAGCAGGTCGCTAACATGGAGGCCTGCTGACGTCAGCAGGCCTCCATGTTAGCGAGTGCCCATAGTCGCTATGGGGCCGCAATTTGCGACCCACCTCATTAATATTAATGAGGTGGGTCTTTGCGACCCCATAGCGACTTGCAGAAGGTGTCTGAGACACCTTTCTGCATCCCAAATTGCGACTTGCAATTTGCGAGTCGCAGAGACTCGCAAATTGCAAATCGCAATTTGGTTTTTTCGTACATCTGGCCCCTAGTCCCTTCTGTAATACTGATGTTTCTACCTTATTCAGTTCATAATATGATAGATTTACAATCAAGTTTTCTGATTGCTCCACTGATGTCTTTGAGATCATGGTTCCTTCCGACTGCGTAACATATAGGGGGTCATTACAACATTGGCAGTAAAAGCCGCTTACCGCCGTGCAGAAGACCGCCAATACTCCGCCGCAGCTGCGGAATTCCGCCACAGCTATTATGACCAACAGCTCGAAATCCGCCAAAATTCAGACACCCACACAAGTCCGCCACACCAAAGGTCAGTGATAAACTGGCGGAAAAAAAACCTCCACCGTCACGCCACAGAAACACGCCCATGCTATCACAACCCACGAATCCACGTGGCGGTCTTTCAACCGCGGTATTCAATTGGCGGTACAAAACACCACCACATTGGACAATTCCAAATACACACACCTGATACACATACACACACCACTCCCACACAATCAATACTATATAAAACACCCACCCACATCACCCACAAACCCCTACGACCAAAAATTTTGATGAAGGCCAGAGAGACAGCACAGCATAGACAACCGCACCATACAGACGCACACAACACCATCACCCACACTACATCCACGCACAAAACACCACACACCACTACATATCACCACACTCACCACCCCACACATCACTGACACCACCCCATGGCACGGCAAAGACACCCCAGGTTCTCGGAGGAGGAGCTCAGGGTCATGGTGGAGGAAATCGTACGGGTAGAGCCACAGCTATTTGGATCACAGGTGCAGCACACCTCCATAGCTAGGAAGATGGAGCTATGGCGACGAATAGTCAACAGGGTAAACGCAGTTGGACAGCACCCAAGAAATCGGGACGACATCAGGAAGAGGTGGAACAACCTACGGGGGAAGGTGCGTTCCGTGGTCTCCAGGCACAACTTCGCGGTACAGCGGACTGGCGGCGGACCCCCTCCTCCTCCCCCACAACTAACAAAATGGGAGGAGCAGGATTTGACCATTATGCATCCTGAGGGCCTCGGAGGAGTCGGTGGAGGAATGGACTCTGGTAAGTCAAATCTTAACTATCATATCCCTCACCCTACCTGCATGCTATCACAGACCCCCACCCTCACCCCGTCCGCTATCACTCCAACTCCTCACATATGTACTACTAACACAAACCACTCATCCCAAAACCAAGCCCTGCATGACACAACAAAGCATGGACACCCCTCACTAAAGCATGCCCACTGCACATACCCATAACACCCCCCCAACCATCATCACACAAGCCCCCACACAGGAATGCTAGCACTGGGGTACACGCTCACCCACCCATTGCACACCATGACACACACAGATGCAATAATCATGCTTTTACACCCCTGCAGGACCACTACCCAACGTCACCAGACAGGCGGGTCCAGACATCTCTACCCCACCCACAGAAGAGGCCCACAGTGATGACAGCAGCTCTGTCCAACTGGATCCAGATGACCAGCCCGGACCATCGTGGGCCTCGGGACAGTCGGTTCCCCACACCCAGTCACAGGCCACCACAGACCTTCCGCCCTCTGGTAACACTAGCACAGCACCCACCCAGCAGGCCCATTCCTCCGTACCCAGGACACGTCAATCAGCTGTGTGTCCACCACTACAGGGAACCCAGGAAAACCCACCACCCCAACAACAACAGGGACCTGGGGGCAGTGGTAGTGGGCACACGGTCCAGGGGACGGAGGCCCAGGAACACAGGGGAACTGGGAGGGCTGCTGTGCGACAGGGGGCGGACAGGCCAAGGGAACCCACTCTCCACGAGGCCCTCTCCTCCATCATGGGAGCCTACCACCACTCCCAGGAGACGATGGCAACGATACTGGCCAAGTTTCAGGAGACCCAGCGCCTGCAGGAGGAACAGTATTTGGGCTTCAGGGAGGAACTCAGAACCATCAGCACCGCCCTGGGCACCATCGTAGGGGTGCTGAAGGAGATACTGAACAACAGGAGGGACACCGTGGCACTCCAAGGGGCCCCTGACACTAGCATGGACGAAGAACTGCCCACCACCTCCACCAGCGCTAGTGGACAGGAGGCACCGCCACAGGACCACCACACCAGCACCCCACCCCCTGCAGACGGAGAACCACCCCGCAAGCGGTCCCTGAGATCCAGGAACAGGACAGAGCACGATGCCAAGACCCCCGCCAAGAAATTAGACCACCCTGATTGTCATCCCACTGTCCCACTTTGTAACCCTGTCCATATTGGAACTGCCCCAGCTCCACTTCCTATGCCCATATGGGCAGTGCACCTGTGAGACTAATAGACTGGACTCTGCCATGGACATTCCTCCACCATCACCCCTCCCCATTTTACCACCCCCCTCCAATATTTAGCACTTCAATAAACACCCTTGAAGCACAAAACAATCTGGAGTCAGTCTGTGATTTTGAAAATGTGTATTAGCAATGACAGTGACAAAATCCGGTCTCAAATGTAATGTCAACATACCTATGTCACACATCTCAAGTCCATGAGGAATGTAAGCAGATGACACACGTTGGTAACCACACCTGTGAAACCGTAATGGAAATGTACAACTCAGTTACCATATACTGGTTGAAATCGACAGACAGGATAGAGGTAGAAGTGGGAAAGTACTTGTAGTAGGCAGGAATGTGTTCTCACCTGTGTGTCACTGGAAATATTGCTGGATAACTGAGTCCCTGTTGTCAATGTCTTCTTCCTCTGCTTCCTCCTCATCACTGTCCACAGGCTCCACAGCTGCCACAACACCGTCATCTGGACCATCCTCCTGCAGAAAAGGCACCTGGCGTCGCAAAGCCAGATTGTGAAGCATACAGCAGGCGATGATGATCTGGCACACCTTCCTTGGTGCGTAGAATAGGGAACCACCTGTCATATGGAGGCACCTGAACCTGGCCTTCAGGAGGCCGAAGGTGCGTTCGATCACCCTCCAAGTCCGCCCATGGGCCTCATTGTAGCGTTCCTCTGCCCTGGTCCTGGGATTCCTCACTGGGGTCAGTAGCCATGAGAGGTTGGGGTAACCAGAGTCCCCTAATAGCCACACACGGTGCCTCTGGAGTTGACCCATCACATAAGAGATACTGCTATTCCGCAGGATGTAGGCGTCATGCACAGAGCCAGGGAACATAGCATTTACCTGGGAGATGTACTGGTCTGCCAAACATACCATCTGTACATTCATGGAATGAGAACTCTTCCGGTTCCTGTACACCTGTTCACTCCTGTGGGGGGGGGACCAGAGCTACATGGGTCCCATCAATGGCACCTATGATGTTAGGGGTATGTCCTAGGGCATAGAAGTCACCTTTAACTGTAGCCAAATCCTCCACCTGAGGGAAAACAATGTAGCTCCGCATGTGTTTCAGCAGGGCAGACAACACTCTGGACAACACGTTGGAAAACATAGGCTGGGACATCCCTGATGCCATGGCCACTGTTGTTTGAAATGACCCACTTGCAAGGAAATGGAGCACTGATAGCACCTGCACTTGAGGGGGGATCCCTGTGGGATGGCGGATTGCTGACATCAGGTCAGGTTCCAACTGGGTACACAGTTCCTGGATTGTGGCACAGTCAAACTTGTAGGTGATGATTAAATGTCGCTCCTCCATTGTCAACAGGTCCACCAGCGGTCGGTACACCGGAGGATTCCACCATCTCCTCACATGTCCCAGCGGACGGTGCCTAGGAAGGACAACAGCGACCACAGAGTCAAACAACTCAGAGGTATGTACCCACAGTCTACACAGAACACGAAACATAATCCAAAAAGTTGTCTGTATGTGTGTTGAGTCTAGGCCTAGGTATGTGTGACGCAGTTGAAAATGAAGCCATGTGGACCCCTGAAATGGTGGCTGCCTGACCTCTAAACTGGGACAATGGGATGTGAGGTAACTGCGCTGGCGCTGTACACCGTCGCGGTAGGCGGACGAAGACCGCGGCACAATGCTACATTGGTTAACATTGGACCCTATGGGTCCCAGGAGCCAATGACGAAGTGCGCCGGCGGTGATGATACGCACCGCCGCGGACGTCACTGCTGCGGACGTGACCGCCATTTTCTATCTGTTCAATCACTCAATACCTGATCTTCGACAGGAGAGGACCTACACTGCAAGTGCTGCTGTGACCTCGGTCTGGAAGAGACAATGGCTCGTGCGTCTGGGGAAAGGGCCCCTGCCTTCACTGCACAGGAGTTGGAGAAGCTAGTGGATGGGGTCCTCCCCCAGTACACGCTACTCTACGGTCCTCCAGACCAACAGGTAAGTACACAGGGAGCAAGTTGTATGGGCTATGCCTGTGTGGAGAGGGCTGGTTGTAAGAAGGAAGGGTACACAGTTCTGCGTGCATGAAGGACTGTGAATGCATGTGCCACATGGCAAGGGTAGGGATGTGGGCCACTCACTTTGACGGTGCAGTTGGTAATGACTTCTCTTCTTCCCCTGTACATGTCATGTAGGTCAGCGCCCACCAGAAGAAGGATATTTGGCGTGCCATCGCCAAGGACGTCCGGACCCTGGGGGTCCACCACAGACGGAGCACCCACTGCCGTAAAAGATGGGAGGACATTCGCCGCTGGAGCAAGAAGACGGAGGAGGCTCAGCTGGGGATGGCCTCCCAACGTGGGAGAGGTGCCCGTCGCACCATGACCCCCCTGATGTTCCGGATCCTGGCGGTGGCCTACCCTGAGTTGGATGGGCGCTTGAGGGCATAACAGCAGACACAAGGGGGTGAGTACAACATCATTCTGCGGACTTTGCGCGCAGTGAAGGTGTCTGGGTGGGGGAGGAGGGCTGTGGGTTCCCCTAGGCCAGGGCGAGTTCCGTAGGCTAGGCCCCTCTGTAATGCAGGCCATGTGGCACTCCACCCCACCTCTGTAGAGTGGCAAGTACTGGTATACATGCCCCTGTGTCATCTATGTGTGCTGATGTCCACCATAGCCATGTAGGCCATATCCCAGGAACTACATCTGTAGAGCCCAACAGCGCGGCATAGTGCAGGGGGCTGCTGTATCTGTATTGTCCGCCAACGGTAGCGGTAAGCCATGCACTCAACCTGTCTTTCTTCTGTCGTCGTCCCCCTTTTTGTGCTCTCCCTGTTCTTGTGTGCATCAGCATCATCAGGCGGAGGTACAGTGGAACCGGAGCACGAGGGAGCTGCATCCCACATGGCCATGGAGGGCCACACCACGGACTTGGAATACACCAGTGGGACGGAGGGCGAGGGGAGCTTCACGGCGGTCACAGGATCAGCAACCAGCGACATGGACTCGTCCTCTGATGGGAGATCCCTTGTGGTGGTGGCAAAATCTGTGCCCCCCCACTTCTACAGGCACAGCCTCCATCCCCCCTACCAGCACCGCCCTCCCAGCAGCCCCTCAGCCTTTGCCCCGTGCCCGCTCACCCAGGAGGGTGGGCATCACCTTCGCACCAGGCACCTCAGCCCCTGCCCCTGTCACCTCTGCTGCCCTCAGTGAGGAGGCCATTGACCTCCTCAGGTCACTCACTGTTGGGCAGTCTACCATTTTGAATGCCATCCAGGGTGTAGAAAGGGAATTGCAACACACAAATGCATTCATGGAGGGCATTCATTCTGGTCAGGCTGCCCTTCATCGAACCCTGCAAACTCTGGCTTCAGCACTGATGGCAGCCATTGTCCCTGTCTCTAGCCTCCCCCCTCCAACTTCCTCCACCCAGACCCAATCCCCTGTACCCCAGCCTATCCCAAGCACACCATCAGACCAGCCTGCACACACCTCAACTCACAAGGGAAGCTCAGGCAAACATAAGCACCACATATCCCACAGGCACTCACGCAAGCATCACACACATACAGACACACCAACATCCACTGCCTCCACTGTGTCCCCCTCCTCGTCGTCTCCCTCCTCCCTCCCAGTGTCATCTACACTCTCACCTGCATGCACTACCACTACAGCCACTAGGTCACGCACCAGCACACCCACCACCACACCCCGCTCACCTGCACTCACCACCCCCACTACCATTTACACGTCCCCTGTGTCCTCTCCGAGTGTGTCTGTGACGCCCCCTCCCAAAGTACACAAATGCAGGCACACACCCACCCAAAATACATCCACCTCACGACAGCCTCCAGCGCATGCACCTGCACCCAAAGCCACAAACGTTACACCTCCTACAACCACCTCCTCTTCCTCCACTCCCAGACCCCCTCCAGCTACCCGTCCCAGTGTTCCTAAGAAACTTTTCCTGACCAAGCTTGACCTCTTTCCCACCCCACCCCCTCCAATTCATAGGTCCCGTACTAGCACCTCAGCCAAAAAAATCGTTGGTACCAGTGGTGCCTGTTAGAGGTATGTGGAGTGCACCGGGCACCAGGGCAGCCAGTGTGACACGGAACCACAGCACAGCCAGTCCCCGCCCTGTGAAGCACCAGAAGTTGGACAGTGCCCGGCGGGAGTGGGGGAAGGCTCCAGCCAGCAAAGCCGCCCACCAGGGTCCCGGGGGGAGTGTCCACTCAGCTGTGACTCCTCCCAAGGTGGGGAAGGGGCAGAAGAAATCGCCAAAGTCTGGGAAGAGCAGCACGGCGGAGAAGACCGCCATCATCCCCGCTGCCCATGAGGCCACCGCCAGCCCCATCGTCACTGGCCAGGAGGCCACCGCCAGAGTCAGTGCCCAGGAGGGCAGCCCCATCGTCACTGGCCAGGAGGCCACCGCCAGCCACAGCCCAGCTGCCCAGGAGGGCCCCGGCAGCCACAGCCCAGCTGCCCAATGAAGGAACGCCAGCCCCAGCCCAGCTGGGCAATGAAGGACCGCCATGGCAAGCACTGCTGAACAGCTCAGAAACTGCAAAGTCAAGCACTGCTGAACAGGGCAAACACGATGAACAGGGCAAAGACCGCCATGGCAAGCACCGCTGAACAGGGCAAAGACCGCTGAACAGGGCAAGTACTGCTGAACAGGTCAAAAACTGCAAAGTCAAGCACCGCTGAACAGGGCAAGCACCGCTGAACAGGGCAAAGACCGCCATGGCAAGCACCGCTGAACAGGTCAGAAACTGCAAAGTCAAGCACCGCTGAACAGGGCAAGCACCGCTGAACAGGGCAAAGACCGCCATGGCAAGCACCGCTGAACAGGGCAAAGACCGCTGAACAGGGCAAGCACCGCTGAAGAGGTCAAAAACTGCAAAGTCAAGCACTGCTGAACAGGGCAAACACCGCTGAACAGGGCAAAGGCCGCCATGACAAGCACCGCTGAACAGGTCAGAAACTGCAAAGTCAAGCACCGCTGAACAGGGCAAAGACCGCCATGGCAAGCACCGCTGAACAGGGCAAAGACCGCTGAACAGGGCAAGGACCGCCAACTCAAGCACTGCTAACCCATGTGCGGCAGGGGCAGTGACGGAACTGGGACCGTCACGGGGAGAGTGATGCACTCTGGCCACCAGTCCCCCTCCAGAACCAGTGGAGACATGCATCCACTCCGTCTGTCCTTAACAGGATGAAGCACTCTGGGCACCAGTCCCCCTCCAGAACCAGTGGAGACATGCATCCACTCCGTCTGTCCTTAACAGGATGAAGCACTCTGGGCACCAGTCCCTCTCCAGAACCAGTGGAGACATGCATCCACTCCGTCAGTCCTTCACAGGATGAAGCACTCTGGGCACCAGTTCCCCTCCAGAACCAGTGGAGACTGTTATCCACTTGAGAGACTGAGGCTTTGCACTCCCCAGGATGGTACAGTGGGCAAACCACCCACTGTAGAGACTTGAGAGACTGTGGCTTTGCACTCCCCAGGATGGTACAGTGGGCAAACCACCCACTGTAGAGACTTGAGAGACTGTGGCTTTGCACTCCCCAGGATACATCAATGGGCATGGAGCCCCCTCGTGGATCTGGCGTGGTGCACTCATCTGGCTGAGGTGCCACCCCCCTTCCCTTCCCCCTGAGGTGCCTGTTGTATTTCTATCTGATGCTCCGGCATTGTTCTCTCCGTTTTGATCAGGTATCTGATGTGGGCCTCGCCCATGCATTTTGGGCCCAGTGGTCCACGGACAATGAATGGTGCATTACCTGCACTACTAATCGTGATGTATATTTTGTTGAATGTGTATATATATATCTGTATACATTTTGTTACTGTATTTTGATATATTACAATGGTTGAACTCATTTCCTTTTGTCTTTGCGTTCTTCCGGGGGGGGTTGTTACTGTAATGTTTGGATATGCATTGGTGTGTGTGTTGTAGTGGGTGAGGGTCGGGGTGGGTGTGAGGGTGAGGGTGTTGCGTGTGTGTGTCCCTGACTTTTGCCTCCCCCACCCCTATGTCGTAGGTGCAGTACTCACCGTTGTCTTCGGCGCCGGCATTGCTGATGGTCGTATAGGAGCAGGAAGACTATCGCAGGGAGGATTTGGAGTTCCGGTTCCATGGTGTCCTCCTTCCTCGTGGAGTGTGTAGAGGTGAGCGTTTTCCCTTTGAAATGGCTGTTTCTGCCGTGTTTTTATCCACGTTGAATCCGCCCCGGAAAAGGTGGCGGATTGGTAGGTTGTGATACTGTGGGCGGTACATTGTCTTCCGCCTGTCTGTTGGCGGTGACCGCCAAGCTGTTTGTCTGTACCGCCGTGGCGGTCGGAGTGTTAAAGTGGCGGTCTTTGTTGGCGGTTTCCGCCACGGTCATAATTCCAATTTTTTTACCGCCGGCCTGTTTGCGGTCCTACCGCCGCTTTAACACCGTCCGCCAGGGTTGTAATGACCGCCATAGTCTTTTCCTTTTCCCTTCCTCGTCTTCCTCTTCCTATGGGGTCTCGCCACCCAGACCTCTGCCTCTTCCTCCCCTTCCTCTGTTTTTTGGAGTTGTTTGATCCAGATACACCAATTTCATTTCGTCTAAAAAAGTTGTCTTTCTTATGTTCTTACTTGTTCCTTCACCTTCACTCAGATCTGTTTCCGATCCACTCGTTTCTGTATTCTTTGTTTGATCCAAACTGATATGTCCTGAGTATACCTGTTGTTTCAATATGTCAAATCTTTTCGCAAAGGTTAAGATGCGTCCTGATTCATAATCTTGAGCATCCCTCAAAAATGTGCTCTTTTTCCGTTCCTCTATTTGATTTTCATATTTATCTAAGAACGTATTCATAGTTCTCTTACATTTCTCCTTCTCTTCTTCCTGATCTAACATTCCAATCTGTTCCTCCAGTTCTTTAATATTAGGCCTCAGTTTTTCAATGTCTTTCTCATCAAATTTAATCAAAATCTCCATCATGCGTTTGGAGCACTCCATGGTATTCATGCCCCATTCTTCAAGCATTTCAGGACTTATATCTGAGTGATTTGGTAATATAAAAATCCTCAATCCTCTTGGGACTCTCCCCACTTGTATATATTTTTGCAATGTCATTATTTCCCAGCTTTTCGATATTTCCTTTTTCATAAGTCGTTCTAATTGCAAAAATAAGTATTTCACATTATTCCTTGGGGCTGTTCCTGCATTTGTTAATATTTGTCCTTGAGTTTGAGTGTTGCTAGTAACCTCAAACACTGACTCCGCTCTCTGTATATGTTTCGCTAGATGGCCGGGCCCCAGGATAAGGTCCCCAGGGCCAAAATCGGCCACGGGAGGGGAGCCACACAGCCCCTCTCCTCCATTTATTGAAGGCCAGGCCTCAGGGTGGGGTCCCTGGGGCCGAGATCGGTCCGGGAAGAGGTGTTGTGTGGCCCCCTCCCCAACACTGCACGTTTGCCCAATGAGGTATCACTTACTAATTGAACAATGGAATGTGTTCCAGTTGGGTAGACATTTTGTGCAAACTGTGGACTCTTGCTGGATAAAGGAGCAGGTGAGCTGTTCTGTACATGGTGCTCATTTCACAGAAATTAAACCTGAGCAGGAAGCACTTACAAATATAAACATAGCAGGTGCTCCAGTTGAAGTTCCACTTCTGGAAAGGACAAATGATCCTAACTCCTGGGCTTGGCAAAGGCAAAGCAAGTTTGTTTACTTGACAATACCATACTGAAAAACAATCTGAAATCCTTTGTGGAGGTGAATGCATCTTTCATCGATTGGAGTGCAATTAGACACTCTCACGCCCACATAGACCCTTTCACACCCACTCTCACACCAAGAGACACACTCTCACAGCCACTCTCACACCCAGAAACACCCTCTCACACCGATTTTTACACCCAGAGAGACAGGCCCTGCAGCCAACTCTCGCTGTGCATGGCCAATGGCCACAGGCAGCGTGGGATTGGGTGGTTAGGGGGGTTGGCTGCAGATCTGGCCAGAAACCAGGCCCTGCAGCCAACACCGCACAGGTCCGTGTGCAGGGTTGGGTGTTTATAGGGGGATGGCTGTGCGCGTGGTGGTTGGAATAATGCATAGTATAGTTAGGAGATACAATTATAAAAACATTTGAAATTCACTTAAAAAAACAAAGGTTACAGGGATGTTATACGTAGGTTCTGAATTTACTCGTACAAAACCATAGAAATTCAGTAGTCATAGTTAGAGTTATTTCAAGTAACTACATCTTGCGGCCTAAGGTAACTATAACTCACGCTCTTGCCCTGCACTGCTAATCACACCAGATATTACAGCACTCATGACAACTTTTATAACATCAATAAAAATATCAATGAAACATCAGAAGTCAAATTATTGAAGAAAGAACTGTGCATGGCAGGGTGTGAGTTGTAGTTACCATAGGCCTTGATTTACATTTACTTAAAATATTCTAATATATATTTATATATAAAATAAAAAAGTCTAAATGAGATGCTTTGATAATAATGTTCCAACACATCAATCTTGTCACAAACTTTTTTTATTGCTGTAATTAAATTTTTAACACACAGCCAACGTGTTTCGCGCCTCTGTACGTCTTCAGGGCTTATTAGCTCTTGTACTTCCTATCATGAAGCCTCTGCTTCTGTTAAAATATTGAATGTCTCCTCACAGTGCCTCACATTTGCCTTTCCACTTAATATATTCTTCCTGTCATACTTCACAGCTCACCTCTTTTTACTGTATTTCCTTGTTCGCCATTTGGTCAATCCTTCTTAGTTCAGATAAGTAACAGACTTTAAGTCCTCATGATAGAGGAATCTTCAAACGAATGGAGCACCCTCTGACCACAATACCAAGTTTGCTTTGTGACACAAAACAAAGGTTAAAGTGATGTTATAGTTAGGTGAAAATGTCTGTTAAAGGATAACATTTTAAACTAAAAGAAACACTGAAGTTCACCAGTTACAGTTTACAGAGCTAACTAGAACTTGTGCCCCTTCCATACCCAGTTTTGTCACCAAATATGACATTTGAGATTATATCAAAGATGTAATCAATAATGGCATTGAGCATGTCATGATTGATGCAAACAGTGAGGTCATAATCAGAGCGTAGTGGGGAAATTCACCCTAGTTAGCTCAGTAAACTGTAACAGGTGAATTTCAGTGTTTTGTTTGAGTTGCTGGGCACAATCTTTAAATGACCTTTTCACTTAACTATGGCGTCACTTTAACCTTTTTTTTTTTCAGTGAATTTTTGAGGGTTTTTTAATGGTAAGCGAGATATTACTGCCATACCTAATTATGTCACTTTTACCTTTGTTTTTTCCAGGGAATTTGTAGTTTTCTTTTATGTAACATAACATTATTCGTATACCTAACCCCTGTGGGCAGCCAACCACAACCCTACCCACACCCATCCCATATTTTTTAAATTAATTTAATCCAGAATCCCTCTGGAGCCCTACAGAATTGCAGTGACTCCCATTTTTTTTCTTAATTTGAACCCAGCTTAGAAGTCTCTCTGGGACCCCCCACAAGGGCCAAATGGTCATGTTATGTTGTATTTTTAAAACATTTTCAGGACACAGTGACTAAATCCCTGTGTCCTGTAACGGTGGCCACACCATTTGTTCTGATGCTGCAAACTGCTAGTCAGAGAGCTCGCTCATGCAGGACAGAGCTAGGTCCCATGAAAGCAAAATGACCAACAGGAGAAGAAGCCTACTTGGCCAATTACAACACATATTACTATTACTGTATTTTTAATTCCTGGTCCCATGGGACTCCAGAAGGACTACCGAGGGACCCCTGAGGGACCAACTGCCAATATATCTTTATTTTCACTTTCATTTCTCCAAATCTACTTAACAGATTTACCTAAAAATACAAAAAGTATGCTTTCTAAAGAAGGATTTTGCTTAATGGCAAATTTAGTGTAACTGTTCAACATTTTCTTTTTGTTTCATTGTCTAGTTTTCTTTATTGTAA
Source organism: Pleurodeles waltl (assembly GCF_031143425.1). Classification (NCBI taxonomy): domain Eukaryota; kingdom Metazoa; phylum Chordata; class Amphibia; order Caudata; family Salamandridae; genus Pleurodeles; species Pleurodeles waltl. Next base: position 943,456,660 of record NC_090446.1, read on the forward strand.
TTTTTCTTGATGCCTTACTTCACAGACTACATCAAAACTTTGAAACTTTCAAGCAAAGAGGTGTAGTGGTATATATATATATATATATTTTTTTTTTGTCTTTTTGTTTTAATGAGATGTTGACAATCTTTTTCAGACATCCAATAAGCGGCATCAGATCCAGGGGTGCAATACAATCTCCAAATGAGAAAAATTATGTTTCAGTCTATTTTTATTATTCAGCATAATAACATGCAGACTAAAATTATATAGATATATACACCTCAAATAATTACTGTGATGAGGAAGAGAAGATGGCATGGTTGGGATTACTGGGAAGTGATCTGTTGTAGATCATCAGGAGAAAGGCTTTGTAGCCGGAATGTTGTCCTCCTTGCCACAATGTTGGAAATAACACATTGCCATGTGAAGGGTTGACTTGCTGTTTCAAATCTGGACATTTCTAGTGAACTCTGTGGATGGCTGTTAAGGAAGTTCTGGTCAACATACTTTTTCAACACATATGGGTGGGATGTCCAGTTTGGAAACTGCAGAACTGCTGCCTGGAAAAGCAGATAAACATAATACTGAAAAAGTCTGAGTTCCCTTTAACAAATTTAAACACCACTTTGAGCATAGACGTCTCCACAATAACAGTTTTAAAGTACAGACATTGTATTCACATAGAGGAAAAGTTGTTTTATTATGTTTAAGATCTGCAATTCAACTCCCCTATGCCCCTCCACTGCCCCAGAGACCCAGACATCTTTTACCAGGAAGTCCTTAAGGATCATTAATAGAATTTCATTGGTTGATACACATGTATTATTCTGCCCAAAATAATCCCCTTGCTGTTGACAATCGGGGAGATTACTTCACACTTCCTTTGTCTGGGTGAAGGACCCATGTTGCTTCATTTCTGACTGCTGGTTTGTAAGACCAATTAAAGATGTGGGCTAGTTCGCTATAAAGCACGGATGGCAACACCATATACTCCACCCAGGATTTTCAAATAGTAAAGTATGTGGAAGACTTGGTGATAGTGAAGGAAGCAACTGAATCAACCAAAATGTCTCTCTTAAAATCCATTGCTTGTCCATTGCAAAACTTATCTCATTTCTTCAGCCTCCTTTTCTAATGCATTATGGCAAGTAACAGTGCAGTAATTTATATACACTCTACAGTCTGTAGACAATAGGGGCAAAGAAGAATAGCAAGTTTAATGCTGCTAATGATCTTCTACAAAATCTATTTGGAATGGTGGATGGAATCCAAGCCTAAGCTAATGCTACAGTAGACAAAGGCAAACTGACTAAGTAAAATTTTAACTAACATAGGACATATTTTGGGACTTATGATTCCAACAGGTATCTATGAGGTCTCTCAATATCGCTATACCTTATGTCTCACTGATACGTTCTCTAGATTTTTCAAGAGACACAGACATCTTTTTTCTAGAGCTCCTGACACTAAGGACTTAGGGGCTGTTTTTGAGTTTGGAGGAAGGGTACTCCATTGTAACTGCAACGGAGTACCTTTTCTGCCAAAGTGAAGGTCAGTTTGCCTGATATATAGATAAGTGGATCTGAGGTATGTCAGTGACGGATACCACTCGGTCTCTATCTCTTACATCCTACTCTGATGGCCCAACGGAGTAAGCTCAGTCAAAGGTTTGGCCATTCAACCACCAGCCCAATTTAGAATGGGAGGTCGAATGGCCAGATGTTACTGTCCCTCAACGCTGTGAAAAACGTGGATGTAAGGGACAGTGAAAACGTTTTAATGGCCTCCACACCACTGAAGAAAATATCGTCATTAGTTTTTCTTTTTCTCAAAGAAGAAATTCCGTTTTTTTTTTTTTTGTTTTTTTTAAACTAAAGGATGTTATATAAGTTTGACGGATGGTACCATCTTTTTGACAGTAACATCGGTCAAAATTTTAATTCATTGTCAGGAACTGCAGTGCCAACTGCATCCCCCCAACTTTAAATTTAAGGGATGCAGGATCCTCGGTATGTCATGTATTTAGTACTCCGTGTACCTAGGGACTTACCTCCGACCCCCAAACTCTAAATCAGACCCTTAGTCAATGTGCCAAACCCAATCAAAAAGCTAACAGTAATGCAACCATGACACAACCTATTGGGCAATATTTGAGTGAGACGTGGTCTATGTAACAATCAATCATATTAGATGTTACATCAAAGTATGTATCAGTATCTCAAAAGCAGTGATACAAGGATTCTCTTCATGAGTGTATTTATGACTGGTGCACCCACTGCCAGGTACATCAGCACTGTTGTGCTATTGCATGGCTTGTGGGTTTCCCAGTTAGGCTTTCCTATTCGATTATACGACGGAACACCGAATTAAAAACAACTACTAACCTTAACAACGAGGTCGGAACACCGACCTCGTCCTTATTACTACTAATGATTTTACCACGAATGCCTTAACAACAAAATTTCGTTGTAAAGGCATTCCTGATAAAACCATTACTAATAGGCACCATTCACCCTACATCCCTCAACCCACCCCCTCCCCAAAACCCCCGCCCCCTCCCCAAAACCAAAAACGCCCCACCCCCCCAACTCCACCCCAAAACCTAAAACGTCCTGAACCCCCACCCCCTCCCCAAAACCAAAAACGCCCCACCCCCCAACCCCACCCCAAAACCTAAAACCCCTGACCCCCCACCCCCTCCCCAAAACCAAAAACGCCCCATCCCCCCAACCCCACCCCAAAACCTAAAACCCCCACCCCCTCCCCAAAACCAAAAACGCCCCATCCCCCCAACCCCACCCCAAAACCTAAAACCCCCTGACCCCCCACCCCCTCCCCAAAACCAAAAACGTCCCACCCCCCCAACCCCACCCCAAAACCTAAAACCCTCTGACCCCCCACCCCCTCCCCAAAACCAAAAACGCCCCATCCCCCCAACCCCACCCCAAAACCTAAAACCCCCTGACCGCCCACCACCTCCCCAAAACCAAAAACGCCCCATCCCCCCAACCCCACCCCAAAGCCTAAAACCACCTGACCCCCCACCCCCTCCCCAAAACCAAAAACGCCCCATCCCCCCAACCCCACCCCAAAACCTAAAACCACCTGACCCCCCACCCCCTCCCCAAAACCAAAAACGCCCCATCCCCCCAACCCCACCCCAAAAACAAAAAAACCCTGACCCCCCACCCCCTCCCCAAAACCTAAACCCACTACTTACCTTAGTCAACCCCTTGTCACCTGCGTCGTCCTCCTTCGCCAACTCCCTTCTTTGTACCTTAACCACGCATGTTCGTTGTTCAGAACAAACGTAGTTAAGGCACAAAAAAACGAAGTCGTGGTTAAAGAAAGCGTTGTTGCGCTTTCGTTAACCACGACTTTCGTAATAAAAAAGTCGTAAAAAAGGATGTTTCCCTTCCTATTCTTCGGATTCCATTATTGTAACACATTTCTACTGCTTAAAGTGTTATAAGGTGTATTACTCCCCTAGGGTTACAAAAATTCTACTTTCAGAATGTTTTATAAGTCGAGTTCCAAATGAAGCAAGGTTGCAATCATGTGCTGGGTACTCATTCTTAGAATTGTGCTTACATGTTTTTGAAATGAGGAAGCAGATGATTCACAACTTTCTCTAACAGCTTATTGAGCTTTTCAAAGTGCTAAACTCAAAAATAAAAGAAGCATATTTACTCTCCGTTTGTAGTAGTGAGATGCCATTACAGGTGCCACGATGGGCTGCAGGTATACTGATGCACTTGGCAATTGTCCCCTTCCCGGCTCCAAGCCCTACTATATCAAATCCTGCCCTATTACATTCTCGGGTACCCCACTGCATGCATTGCCATCCCCTAAAACCAGAGCAATTATGTGTAGCCCCTGTCCCCAACATCACTGAGTCCTTCCAAGCAGCATGTCCCCACACTCACACCCGCAAATACAGAAGTCCCCTGTGAGGCCTCTTGCCCCCTGGTGTGGTCACTTAAGATGTGCTCCAACACTCTCTTTCCCCACACAGCATGTGCACACTCCCAGAACCTACTCCTGCAGCCTCCACCTCTCCCCGCCCATTATATTGAACCTGAGGGAGGGTGTGTCGTGGGTTGTTTGGGCAGGCTTGTTAACACCACTCAGGAGGTTTTGTTCAGAAATCAGATAACTTGTGATAAACTGTTCCAAAAATAGATGTTACTTTATTCTTGTCTGTGTACTTCTTCCCCTTTTTACACTTCTTAAATATAGTTCTTTAAATCATCCCTTTTTTCCTTCTGCTTTTGGTCTCTCTCTCTCTTTCTCCTTCTTTTCTCTTCTAGCTCTTCCTTGGTGGTCTGGTACGTTATTCCCTCTTTTGTTTCTTTCAGATGTGTCTCACTGTCCCATTACCATTGTATATGAGCATAAGAGAAAACAGAAGACAGGGCGGCAACAAGTAAGTGTGTTATTCTGGGAATATATACATTTATAGCACTTATAGTCGGGAAGGTAAAGTGAGGGTTTTAGTGCCAAACGTGACCACACTGTGTCAATGTACTTCGTTTTGTGAGGGTCAAGGGAAAGAGGCGTGGTTTTAGTTATGCTGTTGTAGCAAGAAGAATAAAGAGGTTCCAGAAAGCATTCCCATGTCCTGCTTTGTTTATCGTGCTACGACTGCTTGTCATAATTCTGACACCTATTGTTGTTGAGGCCATCCTCCATGCCGCTTTTGGGGTCATCCAGTTTTGTTAGTTCTTTCTCTGATCATGAGGGGGGTAGCCTCTTAGTGCTGTTAGGCTCAACTCGCTACCTTGTCTGTCCATTTTGTGCCCTGCCAACAGGCGGGTCTGGGCCGCGAGTGCCATGCTCTGCTTACTCCCCCATCGGCCTACTTACCCTGCCATAAGGCATCCCAAGGTTAGTAGCCTTTCTCCGGCACACCGCCCACCGGTGTGCCTCCTTTACCAACCAACGTGCCCCTTTTACCGCCACGCTGCCTGAGGGGCTTACGTCCCCAGGTGGCTCCCCCCTTCCATTCTTTGGGGTTTGCTCCTTCTCATGTTTTCGGTGCCGCCCTCGGTTACCTTTCAGATTCTCACCAGTGCACCTCAGTGTCCCGGCCGTCAGGCCTCCCAAGGATCACTGATTTTGCAACAAATTCCTTTCCTTCCGACAGCCTACCAGCCACCTTTAATCTTTAATGAAGCAGCCTGAATGTGCTGTCTTTGCCACCCTGGCAGAGGCCTCCTAACCTTTGCCTTCTTCTGTGATATTGTACACCAACTATTCAGATCCGATTATCTTATGCCTCCTGGATCCTTGGGGCTGGGCTATCATCTCTGCTATACATCAGTCAGGTCAAAGCTGGGACTGTCCCAATACTCCGGAACCCCTCCTCACTTCACTCTAAGTAGGTGCTTTCTTTAAATCCCCAGAAGCCTTCTGCAGGGTCTGAATCTTGCATACTACTCATGAACAAAACCCATGTCCTGCGTCCTCTCGTACTCAAACCCACAATCGCTAACTTAATGTTATCCTGGTCTCAACGTTGCCATGTGTTTTATTCAGGACCATTCTCCCCTGCCCAGGCTTACCACTGTTAGTGGGCTGGACTACCCTTGGTTATGCTACCGGGCCTAAACGTAACGCTCGGCCTACCAGGTCTTTGATATTATTGCAGTACAGGAAGATATCATTCTACTGCCTACTGGCTATCCTTGTTATCCCCCCGTAGCTCCAATGTCCTGATCGTGGTGAGCTAGGCGTGCTTAACCCTTTGGTCAAGATCGACCTCTACATCCAGTCATTTGTGTGTGTTTCGTAATGTGGCCACTTTCTCCTTATTAGAAATTGGGCCCCCCCAAATGAGACATTACTGCAAGCTGGGAATCCAAACTGTCAATATATATACATTTCTAAGCAGTCATGTACCCCCTAGGAGGCTATGCCGAACCCTGGGGTCCCTGGACTACGGTTGGGAACTATTGCTCTAACCTCTACCTTGCAGTTTGCATGCAGTTATTCCATGTTGCTAAGATTACCATAATCTGTGTAACGTCAAGGTATCAACCATTTGGATCCCCAACGCGTTGTCAGCAGTTACCAGTTATCACAGAAATGCCCTCCAATAAAACGAGCGCTGGGTTAGCAATACGCCGTGGCTGTGGGAGGTTGACGTATGGTGTGCTTCCTCTGGATTCTTCCCCATCGCACCCACTGCGCTCTGTTCCGTCCACGCGGATCTGTGCGGGCCCGACTGGATCGTCTTCGGTCCTTCAGTGTGTCAACTCCCCTCGAAGTACATGAAAGGAAAAAGGAGGGGGACACACAGACACTTATTATTTACGTGTGATGTAGCACGCCGTCGTCAAACCAAAACATCTGTTTTATGGGCTCCTCTAACGGCCCGCCTAGGTAAGTACCTTTGCTTTGTGCCCCCTTAACTTCTCATCATTAAATGCCACTCCCACAGGAGCCCCAGGAGGCATGCATAACATCATGCCGCTATATCCAGGTGCGTGACCTAGCCCCGAGAGGCGACCTCTGGACACCCAATGATACTGCTCTTGCCTGAGCATGTGGATGCCCCCATTGGCGCATGCCTAAGTGGGAATTCCTGCCCCCCCCAGGGGAGCCGCGTTAACTTGACCTGCCAGTCGGTGCCCGCCAGGATTTGTTACTTAACCCCCTTGGTTATTTAACTCCATTTTCTAACAAACATTGCCAGAATCAAAGTGCCTGAGGGGCGCGCGGTCTGCCCATCCCTTCATGCTGGCGAGGTATACAATGTGCAAGGTCAAATAATAAACCTGCTGCCCATTTTGTTACTCCATCGCTGTGCACCATTAACTAGTTTCACCCTGATAAATTCCAGTTGACACTTTTTTTTTTTATTGGGTTGCTGCTTCATTTATTTATTGATTTAGTTTGAACAGGGGTCGCCTTTCAAACAGATTTCATATCACTGCTTAACCACTAATATTAGCCCTTTGAAAACAAGCTGGACTGCAAATTCCTTGGAAACCAGCTAGCATGCAAACCACCATGCCCAAGCAATGTGAGCAGCACCTCTTACCAGTTTCTGTTTTATGCACTGGTGTCAGTGAAGAGTGGCAGCTGCTAACCCTTAGTCCCCCTTTAGTTCCTGTTGCTATCCCTTTCATGGTGTGCAGAAGGTCAACTTTTACTGGATCCCATAAACAATAAATCGAAGGATGTGACAAGGGTCATTCTTGTAATAAATGTGTGGGTTAAATGGCATGTGAAATCACTTCTGCTGCCTTTATCCTTTTGGTGATGTTACGGTTTCATGGCATGAAAATTAAGCACCGTTAAAATATCAAGCGACCCCCTTCTGTTTCTAATCCCTCTTTACTACTGACATAAGGTACACACAGAAGTTGCCAGCGTATTTACACATTTATAATGGAAACGTGTTCATCAAACCATCAGAAATATTAACTTGTATGCGATTTCATGACCAAAGGGCCTTTGCAAAAAACCACACAGAGAAATACTCCAATCAAAATGGTTCCCAGTTAATTGAATGGCGCCGTTTTTTGTTTTTTTTTGGGGGGGGACATTTACCTTAATTTCTTTGAAATGCATGGAGGTATCCGTCTGCTGTCCATATTTAAATATAAAAAGATTTTTAAGCAGTTTCATTGGCCAGCACTGTTGAGCGCCCGGCCCTTGCCACCCAGTGCTTAATTTGTGCCTATCGTTTCCGATGCGGAGCCACGACCCTTATTTTTGAGGGGCAGCACTTATTTTTCTTCCTCAAGCATTTTCTGTGGGCAAAGTACACATAGGAAAGCCGGCAGAAAAGAAAACGAAAAGGCGTCACAATGGGAGAAAGCAGGAAGCTGCAAGAGTGAGCCGTAGGTGCAGGGAGTGGTTTTAACAATTTATTTTAATGAGTCCACAGGCCCAGCTGTCTGAGTCTACGGCAGTTTGAGTCTCAGATTCTTGTATTTGACCCTTCGTTTCTCCTTTAATGTGCCCGACACTTTATCTGGACTTGAATCTGCTCCCGGAAGCGTTCACCTGGCTATCTCTGATGATCTATTAATACACCTCTCGGCTCAGTAAGTACCTCATGTATGTCGTCACAGCTGGCACTCTTGCAAATATGATAAGGGGAAAGTTAATTAAAGGAATCGTGCTGTTGCAGGGGAAATTATTCCTTTTAGTAATCCTGCACATCACGAGTCTTACACACAAAAGCCAATACAGTGCTGGAAAACGGGAAGAAGCGCTCTTCTTGCTAAGCTCAGCATGCCTGCACTCTGCATCTGCCTGAGGCCTCTGCAGCACGCAGCGACGCAACTTTGTAGAAATGTCAGGAACCCTCGCTCAGTTCATTAGAATATTGTGATATTAGAGTCTGCCACATTAATAATAATGTTGAAAATAAACTACGCATACAAGCAGTAGCTAAATGTAAAACAAAACATGTGCAGCGTATTTAAGTGTGCTTCAGTTATTAAGCCTACGCCAAGTCTCGAAGCCGTATATCCAGTTTTGTATTCGGCAGCTTTGGCCGTTAAGTCACACCCTCTCCTCACTGGTGTGAGTTATGACTTTATTACCACACGCTTAAAAATGGGCACCACAGACCACAGTATAAATAAAATGTGTCTTGTTATTCTGTGATAGTGGTCAAAGTAGGTGGTAAACACCCGCTTGCTTTTTTTAAAGCATATTAATCACTACAGAAGATGCAGTATGTACCGGTTTACAGTAAAATGTTCTAAAAACATTATCGTTAGACCAATCGGCAGACCTCAGAATATCCTCCAAGCTAGAACCAACCCAAAAGGCTTTGGAAGCCATAGCACCCCTAGTGGAATGAGCCCCAAAAACAGAGGTATCAATCCCTGCAAGAGACATAACCCAACGAACCCATCTAGCCAGCGTAGCTGAAGTAACAGGTTTGTGGGGTTTACGAAAGGAAATGAGCAACTGGGAAGAGGAAGACGTTCTGAGGTCAGCCGTGCGATCTTCATAACATTTAAGACATTGACCAACACATAACTTAGGTTGATTAGGAAAGTATGGGTAGAAAACTGTGTGTAAATTAGATTTTGTACGTCTATGAACTGAAAATAATACCCCAGATGGGGCAAATTGTCGAGAAGAAATGTCTAACGCTCGAACATCAGATAAACGTTTGATAGAGACTAGGCAGAGTAACATGGTTAATTTGGCAGAAAGTGATTTTAAAGACAACTCATGATTATCTTGCCAAGATAAAAACAGATTCAGTACTACATTCACATCCCACAACTTTGAGTATTTGGGTAATGGAGGAAATGAAAATTTTACTCCCTTTAACAGGCGACAAACGAGGGGATGTTCACCGACGGGTTTGCCATTGACCTGAGTATGGTGCATGGAAATTGCTGATCGGTATAGATTAATCGTCCTGTATGACTTACCCAAACCGGCTTGTGCCGCCAAGAAGTTAATGACATAGTTTATATCTGCTGAAACTGGATCGAGGGCCCTTCCCACACACCAGCAAGACCAAAGCGACCAAGCAGAGCTATATGCCTTTCTGGTGCCCGGGGCCCAGGCCTTGTTGATGAGGTCCGCCGCTTCATTCGAAATCGGGACGGAAGGTCGGGGAGTCCCGATACCTTCCAAGCCGAGAGCTGAAGAGTATTGTTGATGACAAGGGGATGAGGATTTCCGTGAGGATCTCGAAGAAGAGAAGGGAAAGACGGGAGAAGAAGAGGGGAATCGATTGTTAACTCCAAAAGAGGTGGGAACCACACTTGTGACTGCCAAAAAGGTACTACCAGTACTGATGTGGCTTTCTGGCGTCTGATCTGGGCCAAGACCCTGGTGATCATTAAGAAAGGAGGAAACGCATAGTTGATTGCCTGGGACCAGTCCTGTAGAAAAGCGTTGGAGGCCAAAGCTACAGGGTCTGGGCGCCAACTGAAAAAGAGGGGTAACTGGGAGTTGAGACGGGAGGCGAAAAGGTCTATGGCAAAAGGGCCCCATTTGCGACAAATGGAACGAAAAACTGAAGGATGAAGTTTCCAATCGCTGTAATCTCTGAGGAAGCGAGAGTGCCAGTCCGCCGTCTGGTTGAGGGAACCTGGAAGATATTCCGCTGAAAGGGAAATCTCGTTGAGGAGACAATACTCCCAAAGACTTTTTGCGAGGTCTGCCAGAGGTTTTGACCTGGTGCCTCCGAGATGGTTTATGTATCGGACAGCCGAAACATTGTCCATGCGGAGGAGGATGGTACACTGCACCCTGTCTTTTGCCAGGCTTTTGATTGCAAAGGAGCCTGCAAGCATCTCTAAATAATTGATGTGCAATCTGGACTCCTCGAGTGACCATGTACCTCCAGTCGAGATTGAGCCACAGCGGGCGCCCCAACCCGTAAGGCTTGCATCGGATTCTAATACAAGATCGGGGGCTGATGGAAAAATAGCTCTGCCGTTCCAGGCATCTAAATGGTCTATCCACCATTGGAGTTCTAAACGAGACTCGTGATCGAGAGCTATCATTTCTGAATACGCAAGACCTCTTCGGAGATGACCGATTTTTAATCTCTGGAGAGCACGATAATGGAGGGGACCCGGAAAAATGGCTTGGATAGAAGCCGACAGAAGGCCCACAATCCTGGCCAGCGTTCTGAGGGAAATCATTGACCTCTTGAGTGTTTTCCGAATTTCCGATTTTATGATATGTACTTTTTGTGAAGGGAGATGGAGAGTAGCCGACAAAGAGTCTATCTCGAACCCTAAGAAGTCTATACGTTGAGCAGGGAGAACATTGGACTTTGCTTCGTTGAGAAGGAAACCGAGTTGGGAAAGAAGGGAACAAGTTATCTGTAACTGAGACAGGAGAATAGTACGATTCTGATGTAGTATAAGGATATCGTCCAGATAAATTAGAAGCCTGATGCCTAATGACCTGAGATGAGCCGTGACCGGCTTCATTAACTTGGTGAAACACCAAGGAGCGGAAGAAAGACCGAATGGAAGGGAGGAAAATTGATACGTCTGGTCTAGCCATTGAAACTGAAGATATTTGCTGTGATTTGGATGAATGGGAACAGAAAGGTATGCGTCCTGAAGGTCTAGACGTACCATGAAATCGCCAGGAAGAAGAATGTCCCTGAGATGGATAATGGTCTCCATCTTGAAGTGTCGATAAACGACAAACTGATTGAAATCCCTGAGATTTATAACCGGCCTGAACTTTTTGTTTTTCTTTTGCACCAAAAAGAGAGAGCTGAGGAAACCGGAGGAGTCTAGAGGGGCTTCTTGGATGGCTCGTTTTGAGAGCAACGAAGCTACTTCTTCTGAAATCAGGGAAGACATCTCCTTGGAAAAACGAGGAGGAGGGGGAAAGTACCTTTGGACGGGAGTGGCGTAGAACTCTATTTGGTAATCCATAATGGTATTGAGAACCCAAGGGTCTGAAGTCAGCGAGCGCCATTTTTGGATGAAATGACGAAGTCGTCCCCCTATTGGAATAAGGCCAAAACAGGGCTTACCTTGGTTGTTGTGGGATCGGAAACCACGTTGCCCCCGACCTCTGTAGCCTCTGCCACGCTGAGGGTAGAACTGGGGTTTGTAGGCTTGAGCTGGATAGGTGGACTGAGAGGAGTAGTAGGAGCCTCTGTTTCCTTGAAAGGAACGGCCGGTAGAGCGGCTCCTGCCTGTACCGGCCCTGGCAAAAACCCGATGATTGAATACCTTTTTGATATTTTGTTGAGCTTTGTCAATCGAGGAGAAGGTGGAAACGAATTTTCCTAAGTCTTTAACGAAAGTATTACCAAAAAGATGACCATCAGCTTTAACACCGGGGTCCATGTTGGCCAGATTTGACAACTTGGGGTCCAATTTTAGGAGCAAACCTTTCTTTCTCTCGTGAATGATGGAGGCATTAGCGTTACCAAGGAGGCAAAAGGCTCTCTGTGTCCATAAGGATAGCTCAGCCGGATCAATGTCCGCTTCATCCATTCTTGCTGATTCAGCGAGATCTAAAATACGAGCCAAGGGACCCACAACATCTAGCAGTTTGTCCTGGCAACTTGACCAGGCCTTATCTACCCCCTTACGGGGATCCTTTCCGAATTTAGAGAAAAAAGTAAGTATAGAATCGTCAATTGTAGGAGTTGCTGTAATCTGGGAAAAAAGTGATGGTCTGGGGCATTCAGATCTCAATTTAGACCGTGTCTGCTTATCGAGAGGAACTCTCAGTCTGGACGCAATATATTGACCCACATGAGAAGACGGAGACCACTCAGTGGAGTTAGGGTGGTGTAAAAGTGATGGGTCGAACATGGGGTTGCCATCCGCATCCAAAATAGTTTTGGCAAAAAATGGGTCTGAAACATTTAGTTTAGGCTTTTTGGCAGGGGAAGCCTGAGACTGAGAACCCCATATGTCAGAGGCGTCATCTGCCTCATCTGCATCACCGACGTCGTCATCAGTATCAGAAATATGGGAGACAACAATTTGTTGTGGCGCTGTAACAGAATGCTTAGCTTTAGATTTGCATTTGCCGAAAACATTACCATTCCCCTCCTGAGAAGGAGGCCTGGGAGGAAACTCGTCCTCATCCATGGGTGAAGAAGCTTCACCAGTCAAAACAGCGCTAGCGGATGGTTTGTGGATAGACAAATCCTTATAATTTATTTTTCTGCTATCCCCCGCAGAATGGGCCTGAAAGGATTTGTGGACCATGTTTTGAACAGTGGTCTCAAATTTTTTTGACATTTTTTGCATTGAAGCTGAAACAGCTTTTCCCACAGCCTCATTAATGAGGGTGCCAAAATCTTCAATATTAAGTGAAGACGAATCCTTAGGCTCCATTATACCAGAAATGGCACTTGAAATACAATTGTAGCAGGTATGAGGAAAAAAGAAAGATAGCCCCTGAAGAAGGGGTTAATAGCAACCAGGAAGTAATGAGAGGCTGAAGGAACCGAAGAAACACGCCCCTTAAGGCGTGTCCAGGTCAGGCACAGGACGCTGTGAAGCCGAGGTAAAGGAAGAAGACTCCGGGACTCCGAGCGGCGTGAGGAAAGAAAATTCGGCACCCCGCGGTAAGGAGCGTTCGCATTAGAACGTTCGCATGCCGGAGGCCAAATGCCTGAAGACGCGCGCGAGCACCGGTCATAAAGCCGGAGGTGCTGAAATGAAAAAACGCTGCGAGGAGTGTCAGCGTATGCAGTAAAAACCGGCGAAACGCCGAGAAAAGCGCGCGCTCGTATCTTTGCAAATAAATACAGTATAACAAGCATAAACACTGAAAAAAACGTAGGAGAGAATAAAAGCACCACTTATCTTGACTGCGAGCAGCAAGAAAGAGGGCTGGTCGCAGTCAAGCTTAGTGGTTACGTAGCACCGTGGATGCTGATTGGTGCATTGGTTATTCCTGTTCTTCTCCCATTGGCTTTGGTTTTGTTAAGCCTCATGGGAGTTGTAGTTTTCTTGACTGCTGCTATTTAAATAAAGCAAGTTAGAGAAGCATAATAGGAGCCTCTGTTCTTGACATAAAATTACATGTTTACGATCAGTTACGCATTGGTCAGCATTGAAGCTATTGTCGAAGACGGGGTGAGCCTGGCTCAAAGTCTGCACTAATTCTTTGCCTGACAGGTTTCCAGTTGCTGAATGATCCCTCGGTCCGCAGTTGCTGCTGGGCTCTGCACATCTCTCCGAGGGCTCCCTTCGTCCGTCTGTGGTGGTGATGGCAATCCTGGGAACGCTGATGGGGCAGTGCGGCGAATCGTGCGGCTGGCAAAGCCACTCAGTGGCCTAAGAAAACCGAGGATTGGCCGATAAGCAGGGCAATATGGTCCAATTCACGGTGCAGGTAGGTTCCCTCCAAGGCCTCTGGACAATTTGAATGGCGCCGACCCGGTACCTTATCCTCCGTTCCTCCTTCAAATCTTGCACTCAAAATCCTGCGCGCTGTCCCTCCTGCACCACAAAGTAATTTCTGCATGGGCAGCAGAAATCCTTTTAGTCTGCCTTCCCAGCTGAGGGCGCGAGGTGTCCCCCATAGGGGGGTTTAAAAAATGTATTTTTTCCTTGCTGGGCCCTCATTGGCCCAATGTCCTTGGGACAGCCTTGGTCCCTTGTCTTGGTTTGCCGGTGAGGCGGCTTGAACGGGTAATTTCCGGGTCCCCGGTGGCTGTTAATGCGCTGGACCCTGATGCCCCCTTCGTGGGCGGCCTCTGCCATTTCATCGGGCTCCTCGTCTGCGCTGCATATGAACAAGGTTCCCTGCCCTCACTACTAATCTGGCTAGACTGTTCCTGGGATTCTCCTATGCCCCTGCTGCTTTCAAGCCTGAAAACCTACAACTGACTTTCATATTCGAATCTAAGTGATAGAACAACACATAACAGGTGCAAGACTCCGCCAAACCCGCGGTAAAGTTAATCTACAACACGCTTCTCTCCTTGCATAAGTGCTGCACCGCCAGGCGATTTCACCGATATAACCATCACCCCAACCACCCACTGGTACTGGCACTTTGGCCTTCCCCTCACCATGGTACACGAAGGAGGGGTCTTGCACAGCGTGGCTGCTTTCTTAAAACTGCCAAGAAACAAAATATTGACGCCAGATGGGCTGCATGGATTGACACCGTTGATGATTTCGGAGCGCTCCGGAGGAAACCAATGAGGCCAAGGTAATCAAATATCTGGCGGGAGTAAGATTCAAGGACGTCATCAAAAGACTAACAGATGAAGAGGCCACCTCCCATCACAAAATGAAGGAAGCACTGGTGACAACATTTGATCCCTCACCGAATGTGGATTACAAAGGTTACATCTTCTACAGAGCGCTTCAACAAGACAGTGAGACAATGGTTGAGTTTGTAAAAAGACTTGAAACTCCCATCAAACACTTTACATTCACCGAGTTTAACAATGAAGAAGTCATGCCTCATCACGTCATAGATGGGTGTCTGCATGACTAATTTTGACGCTGCATGCTCCGTGACACTTTTACATTTGACAAAATGTTATTAGCTGCTCTGGCAGAAGAGAGAGCAGAACAACAGGAGACTGCCACGGAGGCAGGATCGTCAAATCGAGAAACCGATCTCACAATGGGAAGCCGTGCCAAGACTAGCCCTGACACCTGAAAGTTAACGCACACATCTCTCTTTTTGCTGGGGAGTGAGATGAACTGTTGATTTTTGCTTGTGGGGGTGAATCTATTTGACTACTGACTGTCACTGAGTTTCATAGGCTGCGATCACAGAAGGGGATAGGCCCTCACTTTGGGCCATATGTACGAAAGCTTTTTCCCATAGACACAGAATGGGGGAAATCCTTTCGTACATCTGGCCCTTTATTCTTTACTAATGTGAGCTCTCATTTGCACCTGGGAGCAGAACGTCTAAGGAAGCAGCAGGCCTGCATGTAGTATATGCACACGGGGTCATTGTACCTATCCTAATATGGCTTTGTGCACCGCGCGGAAATGACCCCAGTTTCAAAACCTCTGCTCTACACCATAAGGTACATGTGGTTTCAGCAGTCACAGAGGTCATTAAATAATGCAGGTCCTTTAAAAACAGTACAGCTTTCAAAAGATAGGTTTACCCACACTCCAGTACGTTGCTGTTGGAACATTAGTGCTAGAACAATTGTGTGGCGGTTGCAGTGCGCAGTGTTTACTGGTGATATTTTATGTGATTCACTAGTGTTCAAAAGATGTGAAACTGAAAAGGTCCGTTTGGCCGATACATTAGGTGTAAAAACATATATCTGACTCTTTGATGTTTATGTGAAGCTATGTTACAAGTGCAGTTTTTCGTTTCCACACAATAGCAATGCCCCGCCCTCTAACAAACCTGCAAGGGGTGTGGACAGTAAAACGTTTTAGTGGAAAGAGGAATCAGGTAGACATGAAAGGGGACAGGCCCACCAGAGGCTAGCAGAGACAATTCAAGAATAGCGCACAAGGAAGGTGGAGGCATCACGTAAGACAGGTCAGATTCAACGCCCAGACACAGCAGCCCTCAAGTTCCACCAGCGAGACCTCGGTCTCAATGTCAAGTGAGAGTGTGAGTGAAGAATATCTACTAATGATAATGACGGACACAACCCCAATACATGAAGTTGACACAGAAAATTAACTTCGAACATCCCCTATCAGTCATCTGCTGGAACACACACCTCAGGCAACTCGAAAGAAAGGATCTTACAACCAACTGCACTGGTATTCAACTCAAGATAAACAGTAGATCCATACCATTCATCATTGACACTCAAGCGCACATTAACATCATGCCTCAAGGCAAATTTAAAGAAGTGTCACCAACATCAACTCTCACCCCATCAGATGTTAAGGTATACACGTAGGTTACTACTCAAACCTTGCAGAGCCAAGGACCCTTCACTGCAGTGGTGAAATACAACAGAAATCAGCTCAAGCAACACTACATGTTCTAAAAGTTATGACTTCCAGTGCATGCCTTCTTAGTTTTGCATCTGCCGCTGATGTGGAACTGATCTTTGTTAAGTATTATCTAAACACAGAACCTGATGTAGTTCATCAATTCCCATCACTATTCTATGGACTGGGGAAGTAGAAAGGTGTCAAGGTGCAACTGCATATAATTGAGGACATTCCCCCTATAGCTCAATGGCTTCGCCAAATTGCATTTCACATCCAGGATGCTGTTGAAAAAGAGATAACAACCTTCTTAAACTTGGCATTATAGAACACACCACCAGACCCACTCCATGGGTTTCGCCCATAGTGGAAGTGCCCAAGAGAGGCAACAAGACTGAGGTATGCATCTGTGTTGATACGCATCCATCAAATTCTGCAATCCAACGTGAAAGACACTGAGGGCCTCATATAGCAAACAAAATCACACAACTCAATGGTGCTAAAGTGTTCTCAAAGCTGGATCTGGACATGGGATGCTATAAACTAGAATTGGAAGAACACAGTCGATATATCACCACTTTTTTCATGCATTTTGGCCTCTTCAGATACAAGAGACTCCTCTTTCGAATCTCCTCAGCAGCAGAAATTTTTTAGGAGCCAATCCGTTTAGTCATCCAGCCTGTGTCAAACATCTTCAATTACACTGATGACATACTGATTTTCAGCCACTCAAGGAAAGAACATGACACGGTCCTTCTAAAAGTATGACAATTACTCACTGAAGCTGGCCTCAAATTGAACGCCCATAAATGTGAATTTCACAGGATGCACCTCAAATTCTTCTGACAGATCTTCCTGAAAATGACATGACACCTGATCCTGAGAAGGTAAACAAATTCTCAGAAACCAAACCACCTGACTTGAGCCTACTACACTCTTTCCTCAGGAAGGACAGCTTCTGCACCAGACGCCTTCATGATTATGCCACCATCAGTGCCGTGCTGCATGAGCTAACAAAGTAGGATGTCACATTTTAATGGTGATGGAGCTATGAAAAAAGCTTCAGGAAGATCAAAGAGGCCACTGAAAAAGCTACAGTCATGGCTTACTTTGAGACAAAGTCCACACTGAAATAATTGTTGATGCAAGCCCTGTGGGGTCGGGAGCCATCCTGGTGCAACATAATGGTCTGCCAGACGCCCAGAGGCATATTGTTGCATATGCCAACTGCAGTCTGTCCGATCCTGAATGGGCATATTCTCAACTGGAGAAGGAGAACCTGGCGGTTGTTCGGGCCTTCGAACATTTCCAGGAGTTCCTATATGGCAAACATTTTACAATTGTCACTGATCATCAGGCACTGTTGACCATCTTTGGGAACCCCTAGTCTAAGGTGCCATCAGTAATTCAGTGCTGGGGGTTACAGCGTCAGGAGTACAACTACTTCATCATGCACAAGCCAGGCATCAAATTAAATCCTGCAGATTATTTTTCCTGTACCCTGCTGCACGTGACTGCTTCAATGACCTTGACAGCAGTGAATACCTTAACTTCATGCTGCAATCCAGCCCTCCGTCTTTGCTGTCCATAGACCAACTGGCAGTGCCACTTTGGCTGACAACATAATAAATATAGTCAAACAAATGGTTACTTTTCAAACCTGGAAAACAATGAAAAAGAAAGAAGGGGTGTCCAAAGAGCTTCAAACGTTCTACAATGTCCAAGAGGAATTAGAAGTCATCAGAGAAGGCATCATCCTTCGAGAATCAAGAATTCTATTACCAGAAAGCCTCAGATACATGGTCATGGAACTTGTCCTTGAAGGACCTCATGGCATAGTCACCACCAAGACAGTCCTGCAAGAGTGTGGTTTCCTAAGCTTGACGAGAGTGTGGGAGAGGAGTTAAGAAAAGGCCATCTATGTCCGTGCTTCTCACCAAAAATTACACACCATCCGATATAATGTCAGATCTCCCTACCCAGGACTGGTAAAGAGTTGCCATTGATTTCTTAGGACCTCTAGCAGATGGACAGTAACTTTTGGTTCTTATCAATGAGTACTCATGTTTTCCACTGGTCAAACCCATCTCAGCACCAGTCACGAAAAGCTCATCATGATTTTGGATGACATATTTGCTACGTGGGGCATTTCTCAAATACTCAAGTCAGATAATGGCTCTCCATTTACCAGCAAGGAACATCAAAAATTCCTAACTCAAATGGGTGTAGCTCATCAACGGATCACACTTTTCTGGTCTCCAGCCAATGAAATCGCTGAACGGTTCATGGGCACTCTGAAGAGAACCATTCAGAAAGCATCCACATAAATAAATCAAGTTGAGTCAGGCACTATGCCATTTTCTGAGAGCTTATCACTCAACACCTCATTCCCAGGGGTGGTGCCTCCGTTGGGACGTTGCCCCACTGATTATTTTGGCCCCTGACCCCCCCACTAAATGCATTAGTAAGGTAAAACTTTCAAAATATATTTTAAAGAGCGGAAGTAGCATCATCTGAGCACCTAATGTAACTGTGAGTGTGATCGAGCGAGGGGCACTTCTGAGGCAGCCAGGTGGGCCTGAGAGGGTGGGGTTTAAAGTTGCCAGGCAGTCAGTCTGATAGATTCCCAGAGCACCTAAAGTGTGCAGGTCCGGTTGGGCGGCAGCCTTTCTCCGTCCATCCCTACTTGTACACTGGGTTTCAGCAACACAACGAACATTAGTGAGCCGGGGATGACTCAAAGGCCCAGCTCCCGGTCTCAGTGATGAGCGGTGAGGTCTCCTGCTCCAGCCAATCCTGATGCTGCAGCAACAGTGGGAGCAGCACCAGGATTGGCTTAGACAGGCTGAGACACAGCGGTGTTGCTACCTCTGGAATTGTAATGATGTGAGGCAGCACAGGGGTGGTGGAGGAGGTGGTCTCTCTCCCTGGTGTCCTTTTTCGTGCAAGAGCACAAGGAGAGATAGGTCACAGCAGGCGTTGGTTGCTCATCCAGAAAGCTCAGAATTGACTGAGTTGTTTTAGTTGAGTTTCCTTCCACAGGAAAGTAGGTTTATTAAAAAAATCAAAATGAGTTGGTGGAATCAAATGATGTATAATATAGTACGTCATGTATTCACGGGATCATGTGATGTTTAAGTCATCAAAGGCTGCCTCCGGGGCAGGTCTGTGTCATCATCATTGTTTACAGATTGGGGCTGGGGGTCGTTCGACAAAAGTTTCAGAAATAATCTGTTTTAATCAGTCCCTGGTTTTAATGCTGTGCAACTCGAGGCTCACAAGAGTGTAACAGTAATCATAATCTCCTGCTGCTCTTCTGAGGAGACATGAAAAAACGTATGTGTAACCCCCGCAGGCCTGGTAACAAAAACGTTTTTTTATCTTTCTTTCTATATTCACTTATAAAAACTATTAGCACAGGTGAGGTCTACTAAGTTTTTCCACTGGCGTGACACCACGCACGCACCAGGCCCTTGCTGCAAGGGCCGCCTTGCTGTTGTTGTTAAAGTTGGTGCGACCGGCGGCTCTGCGTTTCCAGGAGGACTGGTCTTTACTTTACTTTAGGGATTGAATTTTGATTTTGACAAAGTCTTCACAGTAAGTGCCATTGCACATTTACTGTGAAGTGTGAAGTCTTTATCAGTTTGTTGATGGGGAATTCAGTTTGAAAGACATGCACGGACGTAACCCCCACCGGCGCCAAATACTGTTTTGTCTTTCTACTCAGCTGGAAAGACATAACTGTAATGAGCTCTAGCGCGGGTCACACCACACTTACTTTTCAGCACAGCAGCAGGACGGTTGTATCGCGGTGTGGCGGTGCCACATGCCAGGCCTTGTGCTGTTGTTGGTGCAGCTGAAGGGTGTGGCGACGTCGCATGTCCAGTGCTCATGTTATGTCATTGGGGAGCTGGAATCGTGTTCCCCATTGACAAAGTAAAGACTTAGACATGCACGCACGCTGGTGCAATTTGGCATAAGCGTAACTATGTTGTAACTGAAATAATGTAATTAAAATCTTAAGCAAAGGTAAAGGCAGCACTCAAGCACATGTTCAAGTGGGAGTGGGGGTCGGGAAGGTCAAGTTTTGAAGTTCGCAGCTAGCATAACTACACTTTCCCAATTTCCTTATTAACCTTCTTGCCTTGCTTTCTCAAATTTACTTAGAATTGCACCAATTTGCACACTTTCTTGAAAACATTTTCTCAGGGGGACTACCCCCCAACGCCATGCTTATGACCATTGTGTTCGCGCTCTACTCTCGGTTGCGGCAGGTCATTCATCCCAAACTTTTATGCCCCATGAGTTTCAAATGTCACCAGCTGCCACTGCTCACTCCACATCTGGTGAGAGCCCAGTCACTCTCATGTTTGGTCGGGCCATCCAGACAAAACTTCCTCAGTGGACTGTTGAAGGGCAAGTGGACACTTCAAAACTTCAAGTCATTGACTCACACAAAAAAAAAAAAAAAATTGCATGCAGGGAAATGGCGGCAAGCTTGAGAGAGTTCCATTAGCAAAAGGGGACTGGATCCTCGTCAGACAAAACCAAAGAAGAATGGCTGACACACTATCCTCCAGGAGTAGTGGAGAGAAAATGACATATAGTCGCGGAACTGGGAAATCCATCACCAGAGATGTGTCTCACTTCATACTAATTAGTCACTCTTCAGAGCCAAAGGACTCTGACAGGCGAGGCTCATTCCAGTTTGCTTTGTCTCCTGATACAGAGCTGCTTACTGAGAGACAACATGACGACAGCCTCTGTTCAGCTGTCATCACCAGGTCCGGACGGCATCTATCCCCTCCTCGAAGGCGAATTGAAGAGATATAATTGTTTTCTATTAATATTGCAATTTTTGTGTTAAGCCGGGGAAGTGTAGTGTCCCGGCACTAAGCTCCTGCAGGATTAGTCCTCCACTATGAGCAGACACCGTGGTTTTGGTTAAGCAGTTCCAGAAATCACCCTAGTGTGCCCACATTGTTTGTCCTACTGGTGACTGCTGGGACATGACATCCGACCACTAGCAGCTGCTGTCTTGTTGCAATGGGTCCAAAGAAGTCAACTGCAACCTCTTTCTACCCCTGAGAGGGAAGTTGAAATTTCTGAAGTGACTGAAGAGGATCGTCTTTGCTCAAAGCCTGGCAGACATGGCAGTCTTTTCAACTTGTTTGTGTAAGAAAGGAAATCACACATTTTGGTATAGCAGTCTCTTGGAGGCTATCACAGCTCCACGCCACTTATACGTAATATCAGTTGCTTAATTCTGTAGTGCAGGAGGAACGATCACACCGGTTCCTCAGAGACTAATCCAGTAGAGTGATAAGCAAGTTAATTTTGAATATATCTACATGTCTGTAGATCCTTCATTCTGGTTAGCAGGTATGATTACTGGGTGTGTGTCAGCTCTCTCCACTTTTGCAACTCAATGAGGTTTGCCACTGCACACATGGTGGAGTCACAAAGCGATGCCTGCATTATGTGGTGCTTCTTCAGTGACAGGGATGTGATTAGTTTGACGATGTATTAAAGATATTCCTCAGCAACATATGATTCACCCTGGATGTTTTGAGGAAAAATCTTGAGACAAAATCAGTGGAATTTTTGTCCTTTGAGTCTTTGCCAGGTCAATGAAATATTTTCCTCAGATGCCTTAATCATATTTCGATACTGATGATGACCTATATGAATAATACTTCTGGATTGAAACGTCAACTTCATACAAGTGGCATGCATGAATTTTTTCATGGACTCCGTACACCTTGGCCATTCTTGGTTCTGACCTGTGAGTCTATTTAGCTCTTTATATCCATTTCCAGGGTCAGTTGTTCCTTCCAGTAAGTTTGTATTTGCGCTATTGCTGTGCTATTCTTTTCTGCCCTGAGTGCTGTATTAGTGAGTCCTCCCTCACCAATCCATATGCTCTTATCTAACGTATGTGGTGTCTTACTCAAATCAATACAGTTACTGTAAATAATTATATAATCTTTTTCTCCATCATACACAATTGAGTTGCGTTAGTTGAATATTCTATACTAACAATGCTTTTGTTAACGAAAATGACTTAATTAAAAATTATTAATGAATGTTTGTGTGTTCTAATAATAAATTTGTTAGAAAATAATTAACGTAGAAAAATAATGTGCACTTTTGAAATTGTGACCTTGAAGAATGGCCACCAGAGCTCAAGAATTGTATTAAAGGAGTGATTAACATACATGAAATGTTGAAAACGTATTAGAATTATGTAGTAACATATCATATTGAGAGTTATAACCTATGTTTTGCAATAATCATGGACCTTAACTTAGCGTGTGTCTTGGCCTAGTCTTGCCAGGCCTCATGCATAAAGCTGAACTTCTTAGCATCTAAAAGAAAAATGCTGACGAGATGAACTGACCGTGAACTGCTCATTGTATTAATAAAATGCTTAACTAGACCTTCTGTGAGAACCGACAGACAGAAGATGATGTTCTAGAAATGTAACCAATAATGTATAACATGTATGAGATGTACTTTACCAGGACTCGAACAATGAAGGCACTGACTGGAAAAGAAGATGCAACATTTTTGATACCTGACTAGCTGGACAATAAGGACTTCGTGAAGCCGACCAATCAACGACATGTGAACTGTGAAATATTAGAATACATAGATTTGGAATACTACAACTATTGGTTAGAGTCATAACTTGTGATTAATTGATCAATTGGAAATTGGGGGATAGTTTGCGTAACTTCGATATAACAATGTGACAGAAAGACGAGAGTTCAGATGGAGATGGTAGATGCTAGGGGAGCGAGACTGCAAAATTATAGAGGTGATTCGAGATCCTGTCATTGGGCTCATACTCTCTGATCGAGAGCCTAATGTGATGCTGATCGACTGATGACCTGAAGACGAAGACTGGCTCTGTTGCTGATCCATACCGAGGATAGGTAGATATGACAATGTGACAGAATTATATATTTTTCCGGTATTTCTTTACATGACATTGACAGATTCAGAGACAAATGGTTGACGGACTGTTTTGCTGAACTCTATGATTAGAAAAGATCTATTGGCTTTGTTTCTTCTGTTGACCTATGCTAATGCTTTAGAATACACTTTGATGCAAGTTTTGATTAGATTATGTTTTTGGTGTCTTCTAATAAATAAATATGGATTTTGATTGAATTGAATTGTGTTTGAATTAATCTCATGACTTAGTATTGTAACTAATAGGGAAATAAAATCACTAAAACGTATAACAAGAACGTCACACCATGACTGAAAGGTCATGGTGTGACGTTCATTGATTCATTATTAATGATGACTAATGTTTATTGAGTTTTGTGTATTGACTATATATACTATATAGGATACTCCATGCAAATCAAAAGGTTCATCGACCTATTTACGTCCCCTTGTAAGTTTACTTATTAAGGACCAGGCACGGTAACAGTTTTCGGTAGCAGAGGATGGTTAGTTTCCTTGGAGAACTAGTTCGGTGGTTATGGTGGTAGTTTAAGATTGGTTAGTTATCGATTTTTGAGATTTGGATTTTGTTTTTTTAAATGGAAATCACAGCAAAGATGATGTTTTCTTAAGCACAGAAATGACTTTCCCAGATCCTGGATCCTGCTAGTAGTGTTGGGTATGTTCTCGGCATTTTAATGATAGTGTGGGAGTGATAGGTTGCGTTTGCACAGCTTATGCAAATCGTGGGTGAATTGTGACGTATGTGAGGAAAGTTAGGGAGTCTGTGTACTCCAGATAAAGTTTTAGTACGAGTGTGCATACTCCGCAGTATGAGAGTAGGGAAGTCCTCGAACTTCACATGTATGTGGCGCTTTGTGCTAAAAAATTGTCCACGTGGTTGTTGATGTATGGACCCCGCGTGGTCTAAGACTCCAGAGTATATTGACAAGCGTAGGAGAAACTTGGTTATATGTTGTAATCTGTCTTGTTTAGTAGGTTGATCTGGCATGGTCAACAAGTCGGTGTGTGAGTTAAGGTGGACAAGAGAAATTTTTGACTGAGATTTGGTGAGTCCTATGTGCAACAGGACAGACCCATTGATCAGTTGAGAGTAGAATTTGCGGGTCGAATTTTGCTTGCGAATGTGGGAGACCGAGAAAGAGGAATAGCTGCATGAGCGAAAGGGCCATCAGTGAAAATCCGTAAGGTCTCTGAAGCAATCGTGTTACCTTCCTGTAGAAAACCAGCAGATTTGTTTTAGTTATTGGTTTTTGGTTAGTGCTCGCAATAATTTGCATTAGTTTTGTGTAAATTTGAGTTTAGGAGGACGAGCCGCACGACTTTGTCAGCCGCAATGTGTGTGAGTGTGACATCATTGGAGCCGCGCTGGGATAGGTTGGTTAGTGAGAAGGATCGCACATGGATTGGCAGCTGTCCGTGAGAGGCAATTAGTTGAGAACGTGGGTGAAGGAGATCTTGGGAGTAAAAGTAATTTTCTGATTTGATTCGAATATCTAAAAGTAGAAAAGATGACTTTTTCAAAGCGTTTAAGAGTGCCCTGAAGGGAGATACATACATTAAGGCGACTGTGGAGGAGCCTACCCCACCGGAAAATTCTCCGACTTATATTGTGATGGAGGAGCGAGGTGTCACGCTGTGTCTTTGGTTAAAGCAATGGTGCAAACTGACGGAGAAACAAAGAGCTTTAACGTTTCCTGAGCACGGAATGCTTAATTTGAGAATTTTAGATCAGATGGGGATGGTGTTGTATGAAACAAGGCCCCTTCCGAGACCAGCACAGTTTGAGGCATTAGCAGTTTGGGAGCTGATAGCGAGACAGCAGCAAGAAATAAAGTTCCAAAGGAGAGTAAGAAAAGTAGAGAAGTCTCTAGTGGAAGCAAGATGGGATTGGGAACAGAAGAAGTGGAGGACAGCGACATTACAGTATGTTAAGTTGTTTCCTGCTATTATGGAGGAAGATGAGACGGAAGAGAATAAGGAGACGGAAAAGGCTTCCAGAGTAGAAGAAGATTCAGATGATCAGGACGTTATTACTCAGATACTGAGGGACTGATCTCCACCATATGCGGAGCATGAAGGGGGTCCAAGTACTTGTTGTGCTCCAAATGCCCCGGCACAGGCAATGGGGACAGTAAGTCCAGTACAGGTTGATAATGGACAGGTACAAGGTGTGGTGCAGAGTTCTCCTAAAGTGTTCACTGCTTCGGTAGTCCAGGCACAGACGCATCCACCACCAATACAGAGAATTTATCCTGAAGTACCGATTCTTGAGACAACTTCAAACTTAGTGGTACCTACGGAACAAGTGGTTCCAAGACCATCGTTGGTCCAGACTGAGCCGACTCCGATATTGATGCCCCACACACAGCCACAGGGTATGCCGAGATTTACACTATTGACAGGAACACAGTCAGATTTGACTCCGGTAATGAATCAGAGTATGGGAGTAACTCTTCCCCAGAATGCAGGAGTTAGAGCAGCTCCAGATGCAATATCGCTTCTGATTACTGTTGGTCCAGCGGTACCATTGTTTGCACAGAAGAAATCAATCACAAGAGAACAGGGTGAGATGTTGCAGAGCCTCATGAGGAGGGGGGTGAGAGAACATGTGCCGGTAGTCTCTTCCATGGGTCAGACCTGTGATGTATCAAGGCCACTAATGGATCTCAGTCCACTAGTTGCACTTCCCAATGCTGTAAATGGCCCGAGTGTAAGTCAGAGCTTGAAGCTCTTGACACCACAGCCTCCAGGTGCAGCAGGTACCATCACCAAACGCGAGAAACATTACGTTACAGGGATTGACAGCACAGCAGCTGAATCAGTGTTTAGACAGTCTGAACACCCCACAGAATATGTCTTAAAAGTGAGGAGCCGATTTATTGTGTTAGGTTGAGTACGGAAAAAACAGAATTACTTGAAGCATCAATGGGGGTGAATAGGTTAGAATCCTATACGGAAGAAGAGCTGAGATACTTATGTCCAGGAATCACAAGAGAGGTGGGTAAGGTGCATCAGAGATTGGCAGACGTAGCAGAAAAACATGGTATTGAAATTGGGAAAACAAAACATTTGAAAAGAAGCTACAGGTTAGATTTTGAGGCAAAGGATTTTAAACACATGAGATCAGCCGGAATGAAAGCACATCTTAAAGAATTATTACAGAGTGCTCAGATATAGGGAGCATTAGAAAAGTGGGAAGGCAGATGGGCAAAGAAGAAGGATAAAATGAAACGAGATTCACAAGAAGGGTCCGAGAGTGCACAGAAAGATAAGGATCCGGTAACATTTTTTACCAATGAAGGAGATTCCAGGAGGGCAGTTTGTTCATGTTCCTTGGAAAAGGAGTGATAGTCTGTCATTCAAAAATGATTATCCAAAATTGAGGAAGAAACCGGTCAAATGGTACTAGCAGACAGATAAGTTTGTGAAGCTTTCAAAATGTCTGTGGGAAAACCTGAATACCTTATTGGAGATAGTGGTTCCAGCTGATTTGTGGGTCGAATGCAAAAGAGCTGTAGACTGGCCGACAAGTGAACTAGAAAGGGATAGAACTACAGGTGCACCATCACCTGAAGTAATGAAGCATTATTATAAGGTGATTGAGTTCCTGAAGACGAGAATTTTGCCTAAAAATATTGATTGGCAAAGGATTGATACAACAGTGCAGGAGGTAAAAGAGTCGATACATGCATACTATGAGAGATTGTTAAAGGCGTTCAAGGAGTACAGTGGCAAGGAAGCGATTGAGCCAAAAGACATGCTGCATTTTGTGTTCAGGTTTATGGAAGGACTGAGACCTGAAATAGGACAGATGGTTAAGAGTCACTTGATTTGTTGGCAAACAAAGCCGATTGATGAGGTGTTGCAGTATGCGAAATACTGTAGTGATGAAATTGAGTTGAAGCAGAAAAAGCTGAAGGAGAAAGCGATGGTGATGCAGATTAAGGTAGCTCAAACAGGAGTACAAGGGACTTTTGTTCAGCAGAATACCACAGCAGCAGGGAACTGTCATGGTCCAACCTCAGATGAGTGGCAGGGGTTGTGGAGTCAACATAAATCGTGGTCCGGATCTGAGTACTGTAGTGGTTCAGAATGATGTGCAAGGGATGAAGAAGATGTTACTGTGTCACATTTGCAGAGCCGTGGGACATTGAAAGCGGGAGTGTCCGACAATGGTGCAGGAAGGTGTTCTTCAGCAAGGTGGTGACGTCAATATATTTCAAAATGTACGAATACCAAGAATGAGAGGTCGTAATCCAAATTTTCAGAATAATGTGAATCAGATGCAGAATTGTCAACCCATGCAGCAGGTGCAAATGCCTCGTGCACAAATGACACAGTTACAACCAATGCAGCAGCAGGTTCCTATGTTACCTAGACAGCAAATGCAGATACCTTAAGCCCTGATGGAGCAGCAACAGGTGACGCTTACTCAACAGGTCACGGGTCAGAGACAAGACAGAAGTAGTAACACCATGCACCAATTTCCATTACACAGTGAGAATGAAATAAATGGTGAATGGATGAGTGGTAGTTCGGATGAGGAGCCATGCATGCTTGCAGCCTCCTTAGAGGTAGATTAGAGGGGGCCCTTTGTGAAAGGAAGAGCGATGGGTCATAAGGTCTCATTTTTGGTGGACACAGGAGCTATACACTCCACTGTGATGAGTGTGGCGGTTCAGAATTTACCTCTTTCAGGAAGAACAGTTCAGGTTGTGGGGGTAGTGAATAAGCATTTGACAAATCCGATCACAGATCCAGTACAAGTCAAGATTGGCAACTTCCAGGGACTGCATAGGTTTGTAGTCTGTGATTCAAGTCCAGTATCCCTACTGGGAAGGGACTTATTGTGTAAGACCAAATGTTCGATCTCTTGCTCAACTGCTGGGATAGAGATTCAGACAAATAGTGATGATGAAGAAGAACTAACTCCAGAAACTGAGAGTGAATCTACCAATGAAGAGTACCCATTGATTGAGCTTTTCCCGATGTTTACAGTAAAAAAGATACATTCAGATTTACAGGGAACAGTACAGGAAAACGTGTGGGATCTAACAGGTAAAGAAGTGGGTTTGATTAAGGGAGTGTAGCCGATCAAGGTTATTTTGAAGCCAAACGTAGTGTTTCCGCAGCTTCCACAGTACAATATGCCACAAGATGTCCTGATGAAAGTAGCACAGGTAATTGGAGACTTTGTGAAGCAGGGAGTCTTGAAAGAAGTGCTAAGCAGCCCATGTAATTCACCGATAATGGGATTCAAAAAGCCGTGTGGGACGGTGCGACTCGTGCAGGATTTGAGAAAAGTATTTGACATGCTGGTCAAATGTTGTCCTGCAGTGCCAAATCCAGCAGTGATAATGTTCCAGATTCGATGTGATGCAGAATAGTTCACGGTGGTTGACTTGTCACAAACCTTCTTTTCTGTGCCTCTTCATGAGGATAGTCAGTTTCTCTTTAGTTTTAAATTCTTAGACAGAGTCTATAGTTGGGGCTGACTTCCTCATTGATTCACAGAGTCACCATCCTTGTTTAACCAGATCCCGAAAATGAACCTGGAGCCATTGAAATTGCCGTTACATTTGACTTTGGTACAATACATTGATGACTTGCTGATTGCATCCAAAACAAGGGACGAGTATAAGTACAACTCGATTGCCCTATTGAATTATTTGGGAAAATTTGGTCATAAAGTGTCACCATTGAAATTGCAGTACTGTCAGAAGGTAGTGAAATATCTGGGTAACCAAATTGAGAAAGGGTCAAGAAGAATTTCCAGAGAAATGATCACAATGATATTGCAGAGAAGTCCCCCGACTTTCCAGAGAGATGTCAGGATGTTTTTGGGAATGGTGGGTTATTGTCATCAGTGGATTCCAAATTTTGCTGAGATTTCAAAGCTGTTGCAGAAACTGACACATAAGGATGTCACTGATCCCATAATGTTAGACCAGGAACAGATGAAAGCATTCACTGAGTTGAGAGCCAGTTTGTGCAGAGCTCCACCGCTGGGTATGCCTGATTACATGAAACCATTCACATTGTTTTGTCATGAACGTGATGCATGTTCTTTGTCTGTTTTAACACAGATCCATGGAGGTGCTTATCACCCAGTAGCATATTTTTCAGCTACTTTGGACCCAGTTGCAGCAGCCTTACCAGGTTGTTTGCGTGCAGTTGCCACAGTTAGTCAAAGTCTCTCACAATGTAAGGGAGTAATGATGGGATATCCCCTGATGGTAATGGTCCCTCACTCAGTTGAGGTTTTACTGACAAGGATGAAAACCCAGTATTTGACTGGTGCCAGACTAACAAGGTATGACACGAGCATTTTAGGTGCTCCAAATGTAACACTGAAAAGATGTACAGTGCTGAACCCAGCAACTTTACTCCCAAATGATACTGTTGAAATTGAAAAAGAGGAAGACATTGAGCATGATTGTCTCGAGGTAACTGAGCTGTGCACAAAACCGAGACCTGACATAAGAGATACTCGATTGGAAGAAAATGACCAAATTGTCTTTGTTGATGGTTCATGTCTCAGAGACTGTACAGGAACATTGAGAGCAGGCTATGCTGTGTGCACAATTACAGGTACTTTAGAAGCTTCTTGGCTTCGAGGAGTATATTCTGCACAAGTAGCGGAATTGGTTGCTCTTCCTAGAGCGTGCCATGCGTCTGCTAGACTGAGAGTCCCTATCTATTCGGATAGCCAATACGGATTTGGAATTGTTCATGATTTTGGTCAATTGTGGTCACAAAGAGGTTTCCTGACCTCTACTGGTTCACCAGTGAGAAATGGCAAAAGAATAAAAGAGTTGCTGAATGCAATACAATTGACTGAAGAAATTGCTATGGTGAAATGCAGTGCACATCTCAAGTCACAGGACTACGTGTCACTGGGAAATGGATATACGGATCAAGTCGCAAGGTTTTTGTGCATTGAACTGTACATCGTTCAAAGACAAGTGGGAATTGATGTCTGAGGAAGACACTACATGTACAAGTTTTGCACTAAGGGTGATTGACACAATGGAAGAATTAAAAACTTTGCAAGGTAATGTTGACAAGGAGGAGAAAAGGTCATGGCTTAAAATGAAGTGTGTCCAGAGACAGGATGAGCTATGGGTATCAGAAGAGGATCAAATGGTTTTGCCAAATAGTTTGCTGTCACGAATGGCGAGGTACTATCATGGTCAGGTACACATTGGGAGGGATGCCATGGTTTGTTTGTTTAAAATCGATTGTTTTAACCCCAGGTTTAGACAAGCAGCAGAAGCAGTGTGCCATCACTGTGCTATTTGTCAGCAATTAAATGCGGGGAAAGGGACCGTGGTGAACTTGAGCCACATTGGAAGAGCAGGAGATCCATTCAGCAGAATGAAATTGGATTTCATTAAAATGCCTGTGTGGAGGTTTGAAATACGTGTTGGTGACTGTGTGCATTTTAGTCACTGGATTGAAGCATACCATACAAGAAGGAATGATTGCCTCACAGTAGCAAAGCTGTTGCTTAGAGAGTTGATGCCACGGTTCGGATTTCCGATCTCTTTAGAATCAGATAGGGGAATGCACTTCAATAACGAGGTGATTAAACTTTTGTGTGCAGCACTAAACATTGAACAGAAGTTGCATTGTAGCTATCGCCCTGAAGCATCAGGACTAGTGGAGCAGATGACTGGTACTTTGAAATCAAGAATTGCAAAAATGTGTGCAGCTATGAATTTGAAATGGCCAGATGCATTGCCTTAGGTGTTGATGTCAATGAGAAACACATCACACAGGAAGACAGGACTGTCGCCCGTCAAGATTCTTATGGGCAGAGCAATGAGATTGCCAGCAGTTCCAGCCAATGCACTTGTCAATATTACAGATAATATGGTGTTGGACTACTGCAAGGGTCTGGCTGATGTGGTTCGCTCTTTCTCTCAGCAGGTGGAGGCCGCCAAACTGCCACCAATTCACGATCCTGGGCACAACCTGAGAGCCGGCGACTGGGTTGTTTTCTGCAAGCATGTGCGCAAGACGTGTTTGGAGCCTCGTTGGCCGGGACCTTTCTAGGTGATCTTGACAACTAAGACAGCCGTGAAGTGTGCAGGAATCCCGAACTGGATTCACGCAAGTCACATGGAGAAAGTGGTGTGTCCACTGGAACATAAAATGCGTTGTTGAGAGCACCAACAACCACAAAGCAAGCTGTAGCACCTGAATCAGAAAAGGAACAAGGAGAACCTGAAATCGAACAAGAGCTTGTGGAAGATGGTTCTCTTACCCCTGTAAGAGACGAAGGTGAAGAATTACAGGAAGGTGCTGGAGAATCAATCTCGACTGATGCAGCAGGAAAGTCTAGCACAGCAGGGGTTCTCCCAGAAGTAGACGATTCTGAGAAAAAAAACACAGCATGTGCCAGACCAAGAAGGGGAGGGAGTCGAGTTGGATCAAAGCCAAAGAGATCTGACTCCTCCTGAGCCTGTTGCAGGTCCATCAAGACAAAACACCACAGAGAAAGAAAAGGAGAAGAGTCCAATCCTGAGGAAAATATTAACAGAAGGTTTGAGAAGGAGATAATTGGCCTGAGTCAGAAGTAGAGAAAAGGAAGGAAGTGGTTGTCGATGAAACAATAGAGGAAGAACTAGACACCACAAGAAAATAAGAATTAAGTGAAGGAGATTTGGGTGGTGATCGAAAGTTGAAGAGAAAGAGAACAGCAAGTTGACGATACGCAGGTCCTGAATGGGCATATGCCTCTACAAATGAATGGCAACACAAGTTTATGTCTTTTTGGTTTGATAGGGAGGTTCCAAGTCAATATTTTGATGTAACCTGAAGATGAGCAAGGAACTGAACTGTCAAAATTAATCTAAGAATTATTTTGAGAAAAAGAGACTGTCGAAAGTAAACTGAAAAGACATTGATAAGGGCTCCTAGGACACTGATTAGGAACTAGAACCTTGGTGTTCAAAGTGAGACCTGGTGGCTAGCAGTTGTGTCTTGAGTATATTTAAGCATCAGAAATTAAAGTTCAAAGTCAAGGTGAGGAGTTTTTCAGAGCGAGCTGGTGATCAGTTCTGGAGCCAGTACAGGAGGGCTTAGGGGTTCTGTAAGCTGGCAGGGTAGGGGGTACAGGTCTATGAGGGGGAAATGAGGGTCCCTGAGTGCTGCCTTAGGCAACAGAAAGACCAGATCAAGGCTTCTCAGGGTTATGTAACAGTCTCTGAAACCAGACCACCGAAAAGGTGGCTTGGGCTCTCTCAGGACTAGTATAAAGTAATGTATAGTCAGCTGTGGATGATTTTAGGGTTGGCTGAGGGTCTCTAAAGGTCTCTGATGACTGAAAGAGGAAATGAACCGCACCATCTGAATCTGCTTCTTCCCTCATGCATTCACAGGAGGGCTCTCGAGTAGGCCCATACTCCCACATTCTCTCTAGACTGTTGTTAGAGCCAAAACGTCAGAAGCCAAGACTCTTCCCCGAATTTGCCTTGAAACATGTTTGGCATAAGCTGAAGGCTAGAGAAGCTCTGCTCCCACCTTCTCATAGGCAGGCATTGTCAGAAACAGAAGGGCCCGACTCAGGCCTCTGCCTTCCCAGTAACTGCAGGTATACTCTGTTAGAGTTAGGAGTTCCCCAGAGTAGACTCCTGCTCTGATACACGTTTTCTGCTATACGTGCTCTCTCTTGAGATGTTGCTGCTTATGCTGTACCTGTCTTGTGCGTGAGGGAAGCTTGCATTGCTGTCGCCTCAGTTATAACTCTTCTATGTTCAAGTGAAGGCATTTATTCAGTAAAGTAGCAAAGGTGTCATGTGCCATAAAGTAAGCAAAATAATGGACCACCTTTCACTGCTAGGTTGGATAATAAAAAACAGCTTTAGTTGGGGAACACTGGGTTGCTTGATTCCCCAGGACCCCAGCGCTCTTGATACCAATGCACTAATTGTAGTTATACTCCTGCTTGACTTGCTGTTGCCTGTGGTCTTACTGTTCTTTGTGTGGTACGGAAGCTTGAGCTGCTCCTCCCTGCGAAGTGTGAGGTGCTGATGGGTGCCCCTCAACCCCCGCTCACCAGGGGCCTATGTTACACACCAGATACATTTGCTGCTGTCTGTGCAGTTTACTCTGTTGGACATACTATACATTCAATGCAGAGGGCAGGTGGGGGATCACTGAGAGAATATCGAGGACACAAATTGTGGGGACAGAATATCATTTCAAAATATTGAGGATCAAAATATCGAGGTAGTAAGTGCAAATAGGTACATATGGATTTACTATTCTTAACTCCACATCTACGTCCTTTGAAGATGTATATATATCATCAAGGTACATGTATGTTAAGTATACACGGAGTGCAGAATTATTAGGCAAGTTGTATTTTTGAGGATTAATTTTATTATTGAACAACAACCATGTTCTCAATGAACCCAAAAAACTCATTAATATCAAAGCTGAATATTTTTGGAAGTAGTTTTTAGTTTGTTTTTAGTTTTAGCTATGTTAGGGGGATATCTGTGTGTGCAGGTGACTATTACTGTGCATAATTATTAGGCAACTTAACAAAAAAAAATATATACCCATTTCAATTATTTATTATTACCAGTGAAACCAATATAACATCTCAACATTCACAAATATACATTTCTGACATTCAAAAACAAAACAAAAACAAATCAGTGACCAATATAGCCACCTTTCTTTGCAAGGACACTCAAAAGCCTGCCATCCATGGATTCTGTCAGTGTTTTGATCTGTTCACCATCAACATTGCGTGCAGCAGCAACCACAGCCTCCCAGACACTGTTCAGAGAGGTGTACTGTTTTCCCTCCTTGTAAATCTCACATTTGATGATGGACCACAGGTTCTCAATGGGGTTCAGATCAGGTGAACAAGGAGGCCATGTCATTAGATTTCCTTCTTTTATACCCTTTTTTGCCAGCCACGCTGTGGAGTACTTGGACGCGTGTGATGGAGCATTGTCCTGCATGAAAATCATGTTTTTCTTGAAGGATGCAGACTTCTTCCTGTACCACTGCTTGAAGAAGGTGTCTTCCAGGAACTGGCAGTAGGACTGGGAGTTGAGCTTGACTCCATCCTCAACCCGAAAAGGCCCCACAAGCTCATCTTTGATGATACCAGCCCAAACCAGTACTCCACCTCCACCTTGCTGGCGTCTGAGTCGGACTGGAGCTCTCTGCCCTTTACCAATCCAGCCACGGGCCCATCCATCTGGCCCATCAAGACTCACTCTCATTTCATCAGTCCATAAAACCTTAGAAAAATCAGTCTTGAGATATTTCTTGGCCCAGTCTTGACGTTTCAGCTTG
Organism: Pleurodeles waltl; assembly: GCF_031143425.1. Lineage (NCBI taxonomy): Eukaryota > Metazoa > Chordata > Amphibia > Caudata > Salamandridae > Pleurodeles > Pleurodeles waltl. Next base: position 943,491,309 of record NC_090446.1, read on the forward strand.
TGTGTCTTGTTCAGTGGTGGTCGTCTTTCAGCCTTTCTTACCTTGGCCATGTCTCTGAGTATTGCACACCTTGTGCTTTTGGGCACTCCAGTGATGTTGCAGCTCTGAAATATGGCCAAACTGGTGGCAAGTGGCATCGTGGCAGCTGCACGCTTGACTTTTCTCAGTTCATGGGCACTTATTTTGCGCCTTGGTTTTTCCACACGCTTCTTGCGACCCTGTTGACTATTTTGAATGAAACGCTTGATTGTTCGATGATCACGCTTCAGAAGCTTTGCAATTTTAAGAGTGCTGCATCCCTCTGCAAGATATCTCACTATTTTTGACTTTTCTGAGCCTGTCAAGTCCTTCTTTTGACCCATTTTGCCAAAGGAAAGGAAGTTGCCTAATAATTATGCACACCTGATATAGGGTGTTGATGTCATTAGACCACACCCCTTCTCATTACAGAGATGCACATCACCTAATATGCTTAATTGGTAGTAGGCTTTCGAGCCTATACAGCTTGGAGTAAGACAACATGCATAAAGAGGATGATGTGGTCAAAATACTCATTTGCCTAATAATTCTGCACTCCCTGTAGTAAAACTTTGCCCAATCAATAGAAATGTACCTTTACACTATTCTTGTCCTCAATATTTTGGACACAATATTTTATCTACATTATATTTTGGACTCAATATTGTGTCCAAACACCTTCTAATGTGATATGTTGGCTGTTCTGTCACCATTAAAAGTTTAGGCTGGTGACGTTACTTCGGGGAGCTCAACATTTTTTGTACTGAACAGGGCCTCATCATAAACACATCTGAAAAATATTGTTCTAGACTCATTGATATGCTGGCCTTCTTCGATGAAATAATGTGTGGATGATGTAACTGAGGTGAACCAATGTATCTCTGGATTTCTATTTACCTAGACTGTTTAGGCATAATGTTGAGTAGCCCTATTGTTTACATGGGATACTCTCTTTGCCATAATGGCAGTATGAATCCCTTCATAACTTGAACAGAGTTATACCACACCTAATTGACTGTGTATCTGACACTGAGATGTTCACCCCATGGGATGCAGTGTAAGAATCACTGTGCCTGCACACTCGGAGACACTTATTTCTTGTGCCTGAAGTAGTATTTATGGCTGGTCACTAACTGCTTGTGTCTGATGGTATGCTGGGACTAGCGCGAGCTGTGAAATGTTTCTGCCTGGTACTTGAAACCTATGGCCATGTCACTGGAACTAAGATAAGAGGTGAGTGCATGATACGCCCAATTATTGTAGGGGCAAGTGTGTTGCGCTACTGATCATATACTCTTGGTAATTACTGTGTTCCACTTTTTAGATGCAGCCCAAAGCGTCCTTCTGCAAATGCAAGATCTGGCGAGAACTGCAGGATCCTGGCTGCAGTGTTGCCGCAAAGCAGTGTAGAAATGTAAGTCACACCCTACAGCGAGCGCTTGTGATTATCGCTTCTTCTCGGTTGAGCAGCCCCCATTTCGTCTGAATCACGGTAGGATGCACTAAGAGCGCTTTCCTCCAGCCAGTTTTGTTCAGATTAGTGAGCGTGTACTCGAACTGAGGTTTTGAGTTTCTGCATTGTTTTTAACAGGAAAAACTGTTGCTTATCTTTGAAAAGGAAACACGCTTGACTTTACATAACGCGCATTGTGATAGTTAAAGGACGCGTTCAGATTATGTAAAGGCCCTGCTTTTACTGACGTTGTGAGACTATTTGTGCATGTGAATACACGGTGAACCTTGAGCTGTGTGACAGTGAATTACAAATATATCACATTGGAAAGTTTGATTAAACTCACAAGGAAAGAAAGGCATTCCTTGATGTGCTAACTTGAGCAGTGGGCAGTGCATTATAACTGAAAGGTCTGGAATGATTACACACGTACATAGCAGTGCTTAATTTGTGCTTGTTGTTTCCGGTGCTGAGCACCGACACTTATTTTTGAGGGCCGCTGCTTAGTCTTCTGCCTCAAGCATTTGCTGCGAGCAAAAGACACGTTTGGGATAGACGAAGGAAGAGAAAATCGAAAAAGCGTCACAATGAGAGAAAGCAGAAAGCTGCAATTGTGAGCTGAAGGGGTAGGGAGTGGTTTTAAATGGATTAAAGAGGCCCGAGATGGCTTCGGGATTACGCTATCTCAGTATTCCGTGTTCGCACATTTAATTGCAGCAGCCACGTCTTCAAGAGAAGGGCTTTGAGCATCGGCACCTTGTTATTTACAAATTAAGCACCGGTGCATAGCAAACCTTGAACTTTGATTACTACTGAAAGCATTCAAGTGCATTTGCAAAGAAAACAATTCAAAGACTTTTCATGTGTTAGAATAAAAGCATAAAGAGAGAATGCTTGAGATTTGTGACACTCCATGAAAATGTTGTCTACAGCGCATCTTTGAATCTCATACAGGTAAGTGTTGCCCTTAACATTGCTAAAGATAGTTGTTTACCTATGTTACACACACTCACCAAGTAATTATCATTCTTCGCTGTTCCAGGTCTCCATCCCCGCAGTACCCTCCCCAACACCCTTCCCTTCATCCGGCCACTCTGATCCTCTGGTGATATCATTACAGATTCAGTGCTGCCAGTAGGTGGGCATTGGAGGGTACTGCTTCAGAGGAACTGGATTCTACAAAATCACGAGCTCAACGATAATTGGTTCCTCCCGAGGAGTACTGTCACAATGCTCTTTTTAGTAGATGTATGTAGGATTTGTGCCTCAGTGCACGAAGAGCTTGCTGCAGCCCAATCAGAGACAGCAGCGCTAGCAAGTCAGGAGTCACAGCTACAAGGATGAGTAGGAGTCTCCCTATCACATTCCTGAACACCACCAGTAACACCAGTCCCAGATTTTAGTCAGCCTGTCGTATCTGTCACAGTGCCAACACCTGTTCCTTTGGCCCTGCCCAAGCGTTTCACAGTGGTCCCCACTTGAGTTCAGACTTTCTTAATTCAAGTACAGCTACACCTTATGGTTAGACCCACAGTGTTTCCAGCCGCTCAATCCAGAATAGTCTTCTTGATTTCATACCTAAGTGAGGATGCCACTTTATGGGCTGTCCATTTGGTTAATGCAGACAGTCCCTTGTTATATAATTGGAGAACCTTTAAAACAAAGTTTGAGAAAATATTTGATCGCAGAACAATTACAGGATCTGTGGACCGAGAGTTATTGAAATTAAAACAGGGCAGCAAAGATCTTGTCACATACTTAACTCACTTCAACCACCTTGTATTTGAAACCAACTGGCATGAGGATAAAAGGGGTGCACTATATTACTAAGGGCTCCAAGATGAGCTGAAAGACCTAGTGGCTCAAGTGGATCCACAGTCAAAAACATGTGATGATCTTGTGGCCCTCACTTTGCGATTGGATCATTGGCTCTCAGATCGCAATGGCAACAAAAATTAACATGATCTACGTATTTATGTGCACTCCAAAGACAAAGGAACTACCATAGTCCAAGACTCTAGTGAACCCTTGGAAATTGGAGGAATCAGAAAGCCCCTAACTCAAGAGGAAAAAGATGCACACGGGAAGGGAGGCCAATGCCTCTATTGTGGAAAGAAGGGTATTTTGTCTGAGAATGTCCTGTGCGACCAAAGACTCCTGGAAATAGGGTTTCCTCCTTGCAAACTTCAGCCAGAGAAGCAGAAAACTAGAAGATTTGAGGAACAGACAGGAGGTTTCCCCAAGTCCTCATAAAATGCCTCTTGAACAGTCAGTGGCCAACACATTGCAGTCTTCAGCTCCTCAGCTAACTTTGAACAACCATGTAGCCATTGGTACCAGGACAGAAGATGTAGTTCTAATGAATGACTCTGAAGCCACTGGTAACTTAATTGACTCAGCATATTGTTCTGAGTTAGACATACCCAGAGGACATAAAGAACAAGCAGAGCCTGTATAAGCAGTGGATGGAAAGTTACTAACATCTGGTCTTATAACACATCACACATGTCTTGTTGAACTGAGTTGTCAGCAAGATGGCATTGTGCATCAAGAGCATGTCAGGTCTGATGTACTTGCAGCTCCCCAGTTTGGGATCATTCTGGGTATGCTCTGGCTTATGGTCCATAACCCACTAAGAGATTGGGCCAAAAGAAGTATAACATTCAATTCTGAATGATGTTCTCAAACATGCTTGTTGACCAACCTGGCTCACAAGGGTCAGTTTCATCCAAGTCACCTGATAGCCTCCACTATAGACTCCACCCCTAGTTCAGTACAAAGACACTCAGTAGCCACAACAGCAGAACAAGATACCCAATTAACTGCAGAGTATGAAGAGTTAATAGATGTGTTTAGCGCCTCCAGTGCTGAAACTTTGCGTCCTCATTGTACCTACCATTGCCAAATAGACCTAGTGCTGGGGGGGAGGGGGGTAACGCCATGTAGTAGGATTTATGCTCTCAACTGAGCAAGAAAATCAATATCTTCGAGACTATTTGGATAAATATTTAAAGAATGGATTTATCCGCCTGTCTAAATCACCTGCTGCATCACCATTATTTTTTATTCCAAAGGCCAGTAGCTGGTTGAGACCATGCATTGGCTATAGGGCCATTCATAACATTACCATCAAGAATAAATACACATTAGCACTCATTCCCATTCTCTTAGATCAGGTAAGATCAGCCCCAAATTACGCCAAGCTGGATCTCTGAGGCGTGTATCATCTGCTGTGTGTCTGACCTGGAGATGAGTGGAAAACAGCTATTAGGACACAAAACGGGTTATTTGAATATTGTGTAATGCCCTTTGGGCTATGTAATGCCCAGTGGCATTCCATTTTTTTGTTAATGAGGTTCCACATGAGTATTTGGACAAGTTTGTCATAGCCTACATTGACAATATACTTATCTATTCCTTGTCTAGAGAGGAACATGTGAAACATGTACAAACCATCCTAGCCACTCTAAGACAACATAGATTTTTCTGCAAACTCACAAAATGTGAGTTTCACGTCACTCAGGTTGAGCTTTTAGGCTTCATCCTCACACCTCAGGATTTCAATACGGCTACACAAAATGTCCAAGCCATAAAAGAGTGTCCCATGCCACACAACGTAAAGAATATTCAGGAGGAATTCTTAGGTTTTGCAAACTTTTATTGCAGATTTATGGATCACTTTTCATGTAAATTGGCTCTCATAACAAGAATACTTCAGAAAGAAGTCGCCTTTTACTGGACACCAGAAACGATTCAAGCCTTTCAATAACTCAAAGAGGCTTTCATAATGACGCCAGTCCTATGACACCCAGACATGACGCAATCATCTCTTGTGGAAGCAGATGCTTCTGATGGTGCTATAGGAGCAATTTTATCCCAGAGTAATATTGAGACAGGCCAATTACACCCAGTGGTGTACTTATCTAAGAAGATGGTACCCACAGAACTTAATTACACAATAGCAGAAAAGGAACTACTTACTATGCGCTTGGAATTCAAGTAATGGCACAACTATCTACTGGGAGCAAAGTATCCCATCACTGTATTCACAGACCACTGCAATTTACAATTCCTGCAGTGTGCACAACCAGCATCCATGGTTTCCCAAGAACACATACATCATTGGTGTACCTGCAACAAATACTTTGTTTTATAAAATATAAAAGATCATGCCCCTGACACGAATGATTCAATGGCAAACACAAGCAAAATCACAAAGCCTATAAAATGGCTTGCCGGTTCAAGGAACCAGACTCTACGTATCCACCAAAGGATTACAGCGACAAATCTTAAAATAGTGTAATGATTCTCCTCTAGCCAAATAACTGTGCCAAACCAGAACAATGGAACTAGTGAATATAAACTTTTGGTGGCCCAGTTAGAAAAAAGACACTGTGCAATATGTTCTTGATTATGACATGTGCAGTATGGCAAAGTCGGACAGATCCAAGAAACGTCATGTCCTACTGTGCCTACTCCCAACCATGTACCGGGTTTGGGAAGATATTTCCCTCAATCCAATTACTGCTCTACCAAAAGATCAAGGAAAGGAATCCATCTTAGTAATAGTAGATCAGTTATAAAAAATGACTCACTTTGTCACCTGCTCAGGAACCCCAACAGTTGCAACACTACTAAACCTACTTTTTAATCATATTGTGCGCCTTCATGGCTTACCAAAAAAAAACTGATCATGGCACACAATTTACCTCTCCATTCTGGAAGGCCTGGTGTGCAGCCTTGCATATTCAAAGTCATCTGCTGACTGATGGGCAGACTGAGAGAGTTAATCAGGATATGTGGTGCTACTTGTCAAACTCTCGAACATCTTGGTTGTCCCGGTTATGGGAAACAGAATTTGCATATAATAACTTGCAACATTCTTCCACACTCATGTCTCCGTTCTTCACCAGTTATGGATTTCATCCGCATTACCTGCCTTTCCTATTACCACAAAATCAAAATGATTTACCCACTTTATCACAACATTTACAACAGATCTCTTCCTTGGCATTCAAGGTGAGAAATAATATGTGCCAAGCAAAACAAAAGTATAAGAAAGTTGCAGATCGCAAAAGGCAGCCAGCTCCCGCGTTACAGTAAGAGGACAAGTATGGCTATCAACCAAAAATCTTTGTTTCAAACATGATTACAGGTTCCACTCTTGCATCATCAGGCCCTTCCCAATAAGTGAAATAATCAATCCTGTGACAGTAAAACTCAATCTTTCACGAACTATGAAAATACATCCTGTATTTCACTCCTTGCTCTTGAAACCAGCCTTGCCCAAGGCTCTCTGCCGTACTCCGCCCCTCGTGGTGAACAATCATTTGGAATATGAGGTGCAAGCCATATGCAGAGTGCAATGCTGCAAGGGCAAACTATGGTACTTAGGGCCTGATTTAACAAATGTGCGCTGCACCCAGCACAGCACCACTTTCCTGTGCCCCTTAGCGCACCCCCCTAACGCCACCATGTATGCGCCGTATCAAAGATATGGCGCACCATGGCAGTAGTTAGGGAACTAGTGTCAACATTTTTGACACTAGTTCGGAGCTTTGCAAGATTAGCATAAAAAATGTTGACGCTAATCCTGCAAAGCCCATTGAGGACCATTGTAAACAATGGGGTGTCTCCTTAAAACACCTGCTCTGAGCAGGCGTTAAAAGTGCCCAAAAAAATGACGCAAAGAAATCTCTTCAATTTCTTTGTGCCATTTTTTCAGCCCCCTTAACCGCGGAACGCCCCTTTTGCATACATTATGCCTGGCTCAGGAATAATGTACTGCAAAGAGGTACAAATTGGCGCATTACATGCATTGCGCCACTTTGTAAATTTGGCCCTGCAATTTTGGCCTCGTTCGGCCACATTAGTGTAAAAAAATTATGCTAATGTGGTGCAAGGAGGTGTTCGGGGCTCTTAAATCTGCCCCTAATATCATGGGCGTGTTAAGGTCCAGAGGAAGACTCTTGGGATCCCTTGGATTCCATTCATTATCCTCGGCTCACTCACCCAGTGTCCTGTTGCCATCCTCGTGATGGGCCTTGAGGTGGGTACTGTCACGATTGTCAGGCCATCCTTCAGGCATTCAGTGCCCTCCTGTGTTATGTAAGGATATTATGGAAGAGGTATGATGCTGCACACCTTTGCAATGTAAGGAACACTGTGCCTGCACACTCAGAGACACTCATTGCTTGTGCCTGTGGTTGTATTTATGGCTGGCCACTCAGAGACACTAACTGCTTGTGCCTGCTGCTATGCTGGGACTACTGTGACCCGTTAAATGTTTGTACCTGGTACTTGAAAGCTATGCCCATGTCACTGTAACCAAGATAAGATGTGTGTGCATGATACGTCCAATCATTGTAAGAGCTAGTGCGCTGCACTAGTAATCATGTATCTTTGGTAATTCCTGTGTTCTGCTTTCTAGATGCCGCCTAATGCCTCATCCCACAAATGCGAGATCCCGCAAGAGCTGCAGGATCCTGGCCGTCAGGTAGTGTATAAATAGGACCCACGCCCTACATGGAGAGCCCGTGATTAGTGCTTCTTCAAGGCTGAGCAGCACCCATTTTGTCTGAATCACTGTAGAATGCATGCACTTCTAGCGCTATCCTCGTGACACTTGTTCATGTTATTGAGTGCGTAACACCCCATTGACATACTTGAACTGAGGTGTTGAGTTTCCGAATTGTTTTAAACAGAAAACACTGTGGCATATCGCTGAAACAGAAAGACGTTTGACTTTACATAACACGCTTTGTGATAGTCGAAGGACACATTAAGATTATGTAAAGGAGCTTCTTTTACTGATGTTGTGCCTCCGTTTGTGAATACACAGTGAACCTTGAGCTGTGTGACAGCAAATTATGAATATATCCCCTTGGCAAGTTTGATTAAACCCACAAAGAAAGAAAGGTGTTCCTTGATGTGCTAACTTGAACAGTGGGCAATACATTTTAACTGTCACGTCTGGAGTTATTACGCACATGCTTAGCAAAGCTTGAACTTAGATTACTACTGAAAGCATTCAAGTACATTTGCAAGGAGAACAATACAAATACTCTTCATGTGTTAAAATAAAAACATAAAGGGAGAATGTCTGAGATTTGTGAGACTACATGAGAATTTTGTTTACACCGCATGTTTGAATCCCATACAGTTAAGGATTGACCATAACATTGCTAAAGATAGTTGTTTACTTATGTTACACCTACTCACCAAGTAATCATCATTCTTTGTTGTTTCAGGTCTCCCTCCCCTCAGTACCCTCCCCAATACCCTTCCCCTCATCCGGCCACTCTGATTCTCTGGTGATAGAATTACAGAGTCAGTGCTGCCAGAAGGTGGGCATTGGAGGGTACTGCTCCCAAGGAACTTGATCCTGACACATAGTTGACTTGGGCATACTGCAACATCATGTGTTAAATACCATATTTGGCATGGTAGGATCACTGACTGACAGATGCTCACCACTGAGCAGAAGATCCTTCCCTTTATTTAGCACTCCTCACAGAAATGAAAGTCTTTCCCATTACCACCAAACTTAAATCAAGCTACCTTTCCACCTTTGGCTGCCACTCCACACATCCACAGTACTGATAGTGCAACAAATTGCATGATTTAACAAATAAAGTCTAAATGTTTGATATAAATTCTATTTGCTTCTTTAACCACATTTGTACATTAAATAGTATTAAATACATATGAAAATAAATTAGAAATAAAATCTATGATACTTTTAAAATATAGTCAGGGTACACAGCACAGCTTTGACGTGAAAATGGTGTCTTTTGTTTGTGATCCTTCAGTTAGATTTAGGAAGACGAGGGCAAGGACCATGGTGGAACCACAGTGGAAAGGCATGATGGAATCAAAGGTTTGCTCACTAGAAATACAGTGACTTGTGTTGCCTGTTGATCAAAGATGGATGCTGGAACATCTTGTCTTTGGATCATGATCTTTTGGTAAGGCTGATCTATGGCTTCTTGATGAAGAGTGATAGACTGATTAGGATTATGGCCTCTCATTAGAGGTTGACACACCGCTCTTAGTCTTTGCCTTTATCTGTATATTGTTTACCATCTTGGCCTTTGGTTGGGCATGGATATTATGGTGGGGATGATAATGGCTGATTAAGGATTACCTCGCAGAGTCAGGTATTTGTCAGTACAGGACTAACATTTTGCTTAAAGTCGAGGCCTGTCTCTAGGGGTAGGGTGGTAGGCAATTGCTACAGTTTATGGCCTCTAACAGTAAACTAGTAGGGATCATAGCCTCATGTTGCGTGCCAATATTTTGCACTGGGTCATGGAGTGTAATTGTGGGAGATCCATTACTTAGGGAGGAATTCATTGTTCAAAGCAAGTGGGTCTTTGAAGGTGGGCATATCTCTCAGAGTTATGCTCTATTATTGGTGCCTTGATTTACCCTCTGGGTGGTGGCCTCTCAGTGACAATAATAAATTTGTTGTGGTTATAGCCACCTATTTGGTTGTGTTGCATTGTTGGTGACATATCTTTTCATTGAGAGATGACATACATCTTGGGTCACAGCCACCAATGGGTTGTCAGTTTATTTTTCGTGGTAATGGCTTCTCTTTGGGGTCTAAATCTCGCCCTGGCTCATGGTCTCTCATTTGGGGATTGATAAATTGCCTAGAGTCGTGGCTTTTCACTGGAGGTTGATAAATTGCTTTGGGGCTTAATCTGTTTTTGTTTAACTCATACTTTTATCACACTGATATCTTTTTTCTCACTTTTTTTAAAATGCTTATAGGTGTGTTACAGATATCATTCAATACATCCTTTCATAAATGAACTGTTTACAAACAATTATTTAGGTAACCAAATAAATTAAGAAACATTTTGTGAAAGTAAAATTTCATTCTCGGGGAAAATTGTTCCCATTAATTCTATTTGTCCGGAATTCCCAATTTCTCTACCTTTCATAATACAGTTTTATATAAGTAAATCATATTCTGCATTCACTGTTGTCAAAATCTCATTCAGGGTGTAAATCCTGCATTTGAACGGTGAATTATTTCCCATAACCTTCCAACAGATATCACAATGTGGAGCCTCCCTCCACAATTTCAAAGTTTAAAGCTTGGACAATTGCCAATGATATGGCATACTTTGTAAATAATCATCCTCAATCTTGTCCTTCATTACCACTGAAACATTTTTTTCCATTGACAGTTAGATTGGGCTATCTACTGTATCATTCAGCTGAGGACAAATGTGGCTTCAATAACGTTTTCCACATTTGTATGTGCCCTATTTAAGCTGCTATTGTGTCTGTTGCAGTGACATTGCATTTAGCAATACAGTATGTGTCCTTTGTTCCTAAAACTGTATTGAAAAACTGTTTTCACCCCAAATTCTGTATTTAACTTTCCAGAAAGACCATTGGAAGTTGGTGTAAAAACTGCACCTGCAGGGTGGACGTTAAATGTCATATGTGGGTTGCAGTGTGTTGTTACACTACCAACATTTGGGACAAAGATGTCTGGCTCTGAGGAGGACCCCTTTGATCTGGTAGAGCTTGAGTTTAAAAGTACTGCAGCATCACATTACAAAGAATAGTGCCATTGCCAAGTAGTAAAAAAATCTATATTTACATATTACCTAGGTCACTCCTAAAGTATGCCTTGTAAGGCCTCTGGACTGAGTGCTTAATGTATAAAATGAGACGTACTAGATATTGGGGGAACTATGGGTGTCATTCTGACCCCGGCCGGCGGCAGTAGCCGCCGGCCTGGCTGGGACCGCCAGAATACCGCTGCGCGGTCAAAAGACTGCCGCGGGTATTTTGGGTTTCCCGCTGGGCTGGCGGGCGACCGCCAGAAGGCCGCCTGCCAGCCCAGCGGGAAACACCCTTCCATGGGGATGCCGGCTCCGAATGGAGCCGCCGGAGTGGAAGGGGTGCGATGGGTGCAGTTGCACCCGTCGCAATTTTCAGTGTCTGCATGGCAGACACTGAAAATCTTTGTGGGGCCCTGTTACGGGGGCCCCTGCAGTGCCCATGCCATTGGCATGGGCACTGCAGGGGCCCCCAGGGGCCCCACGACACCCCATACTGCCATTCTCTTCCTGGCGGCCAAAACCGCCAGGAACAGGATGGCGGTATGGGGGTCGGAATCCCCATGGCGGCGCAGCAAGCTGCGCCGCCATGGAGGATTCCCCAGGGCAGCGGGAAACCAGCGGTACACCGCCGGTTTTCCGTTTCTGACCGCGGCTGTACCGCTGCGTCCAGAATGCCCATGGGAGCACCGCCAGCCTGTTGGCGGTGCTCCCGCGGTCGTTGGCCCTGGCGGATTTTACCGCCAGGGTCAGAATGACCCCCTATGTCTTCACAGTAAAAAGAATTCAAAACACTATTTTGACTGTGTAGTTAGAGCTGCATGTTCACTTGATAGGACTAGTTATGAATAAACTCACGAATTCCTATATAGGTGTGAGGAATTGATATAACTGTCATTAAAAATTATTTAAAAAACCAAACTCACTGATGAAAGTAGATTTGTAATATTGTTACTGTAAAAGTGCATTTAGGAAAGTACACTTTATGCTGCCTAAGAGCTAACTGCTTTAGTGCTTGCTTGTCTCACAGCCTTGCTCCAGAGACTGAGCACACATCCCGGGGTGATTGTTAACAACCTTCCACCTGAAAGACAGTTACTTCACCTGTGGCAGCAGAAAAGCAGGAGTGGTGATTACACTGGCCAGTTTGTAATAGTCGTCTAGAAGGGGGTAGGACCAAGTGGAAATACAAAAGTCACCTTTAACTGCTCTTCTTTTGAAATTAAACTGCCAAATGCGGATGTCAGGGGCAGCAACCATTGATTCCCAGAGCCACCCAAACCTGTGTCCCCAGAAGGAGGGAATACTAGTTCTAACACTGATAGAGGGGGCAGCACATCATTTGCAATGGGCAGTGGCCAGAGTAAGATCTGAGGTTTCTGCATCTGGAAGAAGGCTAGGGCCATTTTGGATGAGGGACTCGTGGAATATTTGCAGTAAACTGAAACAAGAAATGTTGAAAAGGAGTTTGGAGTTCTGAGAGTAAGTAGTCAAAATTAGCTGTAGGGAATTATCCAATCACTTGCTGGTGCACATAATAAGACTGGCACCTCAAAGACACTTCCTCAGCAAATCCCTTGACCTGCGAAGAATCATCTGGAAATCTAGAAAAAAAAAAAAGCATTTGCCTTCCTATTGGATAAAGAAAACTATAGGAATCCTGACTCCTGATGACACCCAGGGACTTGAACTACTCTCCAAGAGAAGTTTCTACAAGGGCACAAAAGAAAGAAGGGACGTGGTGTCTACAAGCCTGCTCAGAGCGCCTGAGGGCTGCAGGAGAGACCATTAGTCACTTTCCCTGCATCAGAAAACGTTTTGGGACTTTTTACTGCAGCAGGAAGAAAGGGAATGAAGGTTTAGCTCCCTCTTAGAGCTGCAACGGAAGTCCTCCAAACAAGGGAGCAGAAGACTGCAACCACCGGAATACCAGTGTGGAAGAGTACTGACTCCGCCCCTCACTGTTTCCCATTCAAGTGCAAGATCAGCCTTAAGTGGCTGTATTTGGGACCTAAAAGTGACTCTTAAACATTTACTTTCACTGTGAGGTTTCTTTTTATAATTTTACCTTACAATTGTAAGCATCCACATCTTCAGTTCCCGTTATCCAATTTTAACAACTTTCAAATGTTTTTGCATACTGCCTTTTCTTGATTTTTCTAAATTGGCATTGGAATTTATAATATGTTGTGTTCTTTAACATTTAACATGTTGTTTGATGCTGCTTTCTGGGGAGCTGCAGGCTGTGTTTGCCATTTCCACAAGGAGTTGAACAGAAATTCACTTAAAACTGTGTTGTAACCTATCCAGAGTGTGTTTGTTATGTTGGTCTGGTGCCCTCTCTCAAAATAAACTAATATCCGAATTTCTGAAAATTGCCTACAGCAGGGCTCATAGTTACTAGATAAAGATATAATATTTTAACTGCTGTCTAATCTTTTTCCTAAATACAGTCCGTTGCCCTGAACAAAACATTGATTTTGTGAAAAACAATCTGGCAGTATTATCTGTGTGCTGTTCACCATTAATGTGACATTTTTGGTCTCACGTTTAAGTTGATAAAATTGCTTGTGGTCACACTTTCTCATTTGGGGTAGTTACTTTACTCTTACCCTAGGGCACCCAATGGGTGTAAATACCTAGTTCTGGGTCGTGGTTGCTTATTGGGGCTCATCTTTGCTCAGGGGGGATGGCTGTGTATTGGAGATTCATGTAATGTTCTGGGTTTGATTTCTTGTTAGGGTGGATAAGTTACTGCAGGCCCTGGCCCCTCGCTGGGGATGAGAAAGTGCTGAGATCCACAGGCTGTCATCATAGTTTCGAATAATTTGTCTAGGTCGGCATTTCTCATCATTTACACCCTAATCTGGGTCTTTGCCTTTTGGAGTGAAACACTGCTGTGGCCATATTGGTTACAGCATTGGGTATAACCACCTTGCTGGGGTAGATGAAAATCGTGATGGTTCAGTTGCTTTATCATGCACATGTTTTGTTTCTGTATTTTTCTTATCTTCCACCTTTTTTTTGGAGCATCCAGGGTCGATGATCTGCCATAAACAGAAAAGAAGACATCAGAGATTAATTGCAAGACACATGATGTAGGACATAAGTTAGCTAACACATGGCCATAATATTTTCTCTGTGTGTATCTCTGCAATGAGCAGGATCTGCTCCTGGACATTGCAGATGCTGGGACAAGGCCTGAAAACTCCTGCCACTGCATTCCATTCCTGGATGCTACAGCTGCTAAGACCATATAAATGTTACACCTGATAAGATAAGGATCTAAATGAGCTGGGCTGGCTTCCTACAGGCTGTGCACTACTGAAGTCCATTGTGCCACTCTCCTCCCTGTGACACCCTGCACTCCATGGCATTTCTACAAGGACCTACAAGGAGGGTGAGCCAAGCAAGGTGTCAGCCTGGCTGGGAATGAGTATCAAGTTTTGGTGAAACCCCTTTTCCATTGGACTGGTGAGCCAAAAGCAGGCTGGGCCAAGCACCCAAGGGTGGCTCCTCCCCAATGGCGAAGGAGGGTCGCCCCACTGGCTAAGAGCCAGAAGTTGGAAAAAAAATCATTATTGTGTTATTTTTCAGCTGCTGGCTCAGCCGGCATGTGTAAGGAGGTGGTGGGATGGACCATGGGAGGGGGAGGAGGAGTGGAGTGCACTAAGGCCCATATTTATACTTTTTGACGCAAACGAGTGCCGGCGCTGGTTTGCATAAAAAATGTTACCGCCGGCTAACGCCATTCCAACGCACCAGGCGGGCGCCTTATTTATGGATTGACATTAGCCGGCGCTGCAGGCTGGTTAGAGTAAAAAAAAATGACTCTAACCTGGCAGCGCAGGCGTAGGGAAGAATGGGGGTTGTGCGTCAAAAAATGGTGCAAGTCAGGTTACAATAAAAAATCATGGCTCTAACTGGACTTGCGCCATTTTTTGACGCACAACCACAATTGAAATGACTTCTGTCCCCTGGGCATGGTCATTGGGCACAGTGGCATGTAGGGGGGCCCAAGTTAGGTCCCCCATGCCACTTAAAAATAAAATAAAAAATTACTTACCTGTTCTTACCTGTGATGGGTCCCCCCATCCATGAGTGTCCTCCAGGGGTGGGCGAGGGTGGCAGGGGGTGTCCCTGGGGGCACGGAAGGGCACCTGTGGACTGCTTCCATGGTCAGAGGTCATGGAAATGAGCCCGCAGGTCCCTTAACGCCTGCCCTCACCCAAGCATTAAAAAACGGCGCAAATCAGGCTGTGCGCCATTTTTTAAGGCCGACACCCTCCCCTGCGTCAAAATGACGCGGGAGTATAAATAAGGCGCACATGCCTTAAAGTCATTTTTTAGACGGGAATGCCTACCTTTCATGTCATTAACGCAAGGCGGTTTCACGCATCCAGAAAATGACACACACTACTGAATTTTGACGTTTGCGGGGTCGGGCGTCAAAGTATAAATATGGTGTTCGGTTTGCACTGAATTTGCGTCAAAAATCTTGACGCAAATTCGGCGCAAACAGAGTATAAATATGCCCCCAAGTGTGCAGGTCAATTTGGCTGGCCGTCTTATGCCAGCCAAACTGATTTGTGCACTTAGGTTTCTCCAACTCGTCTGTTTTGCACAGCTGGCTTGGAGAAACTGCACAGACTCCAGTGCACTGTCTGAGCGGCGGACCAAGCTGCTCAGACCAATCCTGGTGCTGATCTCATGCTAGGTATTGGGTGAGAGCAGTGTTAGGTTTGTATGGGGAACTCGTGCTGGTGTCCCAGGGACTGCTGGGACACCATCAGGAGAGCAGAGGAGCGAGGCGGCTGGCAGCAGGAACGGTACATTTTAAAAACAATTATTTAAGTAGTTCCCCCGCTGCGCCCCCCCACACTTTGAGATTTGCAGCCGCTGCCCAAGGCACTGCCCATTTCCATCCAGTCTTTGAAAGACAAAAACTGATAGATGCAGCACAGCTGTGTGCACACTTCCCCATGGAACCATGCTCTGGTGCCTGTCCGTCTGTTCTCTACAATGAAGGACAAGATCAGCATGGGGTCAGATTATGGACTGTGGCTGGCCTGCACAATGAGGCTCTGGAAGAGCGCAACAACACACAAGGGACGGCCAAACGTGGACCGAGTTAAGAAGATGAATCAGAAGATAGTATGAAGCAGTGCCTGTGGTATTGCTTCCTAGCTTGTGGGCATGACAGTCGGCGTCTGGTGGGAGTGGGGGCGCTAGAGGGAGGAGGAGGAGGGGCTTCTTTATGTGAGTGACGAAATGTGCACCATAATGTAGAGTCCCTCCTTCTCTAAAAAGTGTAGGTACCGCACCAGCGAACAGGAGGCCTAATGCTCCCTGGTCCCCTAAAATACAAGTACGTTCTCGGCACCAGCATCACCTGCACAAATTAAGCACCGCTTTACAATTAACTTTGTCTTTTATCCTAAAAAGACTGTATTGAATTGATGTAATGTGATATTTACGTTTATTAAAAACTGTGTACTAATTTACCTCCTGAAACAAATAAAAACAAAAGATTGTCCTTTAGTTGTACACAGGAGAAAGAAAGATATATTAATCCAGTCTCTAATTCATACAATGTGCGACCAGAAAATGTGGACTCAAATGTTGGCTGGCCACTCTACAGAACTGGTGATCTCCTGTAATCACTATACTTCATTGTGCCTCATTTTCCTGGGTCATCAAATCTGGGCACACCTTGAAGTAATTCAGTTTTATCTCGGCACTACACAAAAGCCTTACTAATAATGGTTTAAAGCCCTACATTGTCGCTTAAGATATAACAACTACATTGTCCTTATATACATTTCACATGACAAACTGACTTGCTACAGTAGAGACATCATCGTTATGACCCAGGAGGAGGTGGGGCAAAGGAGGGCGGGAGGGAGGGAGGGGCAGGAGGGGCGGAGGCAAAGTAACGATTTAAACTTCATATTCAGAAACAATAACCAATAAAATGTCACTCATGAAGTGGTATAATGTGTATTACTGGACTGAGATGCACTCAGGGGGCGTTTCCTCCGCTAGGGCGAGGAGCATCGCCCACCCTGCCAGCAGCAGCAGCTGCCAAACTTCTGCAATACAACTATGGGTGCTCCAACCAATGCGAACGTCGAAAGCAGCATTCAGATTGGCCGCAGGGAGGCTGGGAGCCTGTGCCTGCGAACAAGGAAAGAGGAGCTGTGCAGTGGTGGCGATAGACTCAAGTATGTTTTTTTTGTTTAAATACTATTTTTTCTCCACCCCCACCAACCCCCTCCCCCGGTGCCACCCCACCCCCGCCAAAAGCCACACCTGGATATACATATTAAAGAAATAAACAGGCTCTAAAGAGCTTATCATATGTTTATGGGGCATTTGTTGTATTATGTACATGCCAAATTTGTCTATGACTCGGATCGTGTTTTGGCTCTTAAATACCAAAGCAGACATGTAGCTTGGCCCTGACTCTCACTATTAATTTTGTATTTCGCCAATCTCTCCCAGAAGCCCGTGTGTTATTCCCCCCCATGACTGGAGGCCAGAAGTAAAGAGCCTTTGAACCTTGGCGTAAGAAAGTGTAACAATATTTCACGCGCCAGAGGGTATCCGAGATCATCCGTCTGCGACATCATTGGACTGCCTGAGAAGACTATATACAGTGATAATACATTGAAATGTCACCATCCTAAAGTGCCACTGGATAGAGCCAGAGGACAGCAATGAATATTTATTGAGCTCTCTGGACTCACAAGGGTTGACCCAGGTTTGTATTGATCGAGCGAACCCACCTCAGCGCTGGGTGATAATAACTGTTATTTCATTTTCTAGAGCAGATTTTGTATTTGTGTTTCTTGAACCACATTGGTATCCGGGGAGGGGCATTTCATGTACCCTTTGGTACACTAAATGTAACAGGGAGGGCATGGTTGTTTCTTGACAGACAGGCATTTATGTGTCACTAGTTGCGCATTTTGGTCAATTGGTCAAAGTTCTTGTTGTTTTTTTGTTTTTTTTAACCCCTAGGCCATCTTCATTCTTGCTAGCTGGACTCAAAGTCCAATGTCCTGAAATCCAAATTCTGCAACTCGATGAACTGGTCTTTTACAGCTGGTCTTTTGTGAATTCCACCATCAGCAGAAATCGTATCTACCTAGGGGTTTGCAGCATAGTACAACCCTACCAGAGGTGATGATATATGGGATAAAGTGGCATCTGTCTTACATTTATAATGATATAGCAACTCACCAGATGTAGTGTGCCACCCGAGCTGTTACGGGCAGCCCAGTGACCCAGATGTAACAAAAAATCTAAGCAGCCCTGTTAAGCAAAACAATGATGACATACTATGACCACACACAGCGGACACAACTACTAGTAGACAAGTTGGGATTGGCAGGGCAGGCTATTGTGCACTGCCCGAGGGGCCAGTGGCGGAGGGGCCAGTGGCAGAGGCCACCTAGTGGACCATTTTCCGTCCCGTGGTGGGTAAAGTAGCACCACATACCAGGGCTGATTTCTCTAACAGATAGACTGCTGCAGCTAAAGGTGAGAGGTAGTCTGAGTAAGATACTTATGAGGCTCATTAGTTGTTATTTGCAGAATGACAATCGGGCAGCCGCAGAACGCACATCATGCGGTCCCTTCTTCCATTACCGGGTGCAAAAGGTGACAGCGAGCCTCTGAGAAGCACAATTAACAGGAATTTGGGGCCACATGTACGAAGCTTTTTGCACGTCGCAAACAGCGAATTTCGCTGTTTGCGAAGTGCAAAAAAGCAAATCGCAATGCACAAACCCCGTTTTGCGAGTCGCAATTAGGAAGGGGTGTTCCCATCCTAATTGCGAGTCGCAGTGCAATACAGGATTGCTTTGTGACTGCGAACGCGGTCGCAAACCAATCGCAGTTTGCACCCTTTTGAAATGGGTGGTAACCCATTCGCAAAAGGGAAGGGGTCCCTTTGGGACCCCTTCCTCATTGAGAATGGCACTGCAAAAAAATTTCAGAGCAGGCAGTGGTCCTGTAGACCACTGCCTGCTATGAAAAAATGAAACGAAAACGTTTCATTTTTCGTTTTTGTAATGCATCTTGTTTTCCTTTAAGGAAAACGGGATGCATCACAAAAGAAAAACCTGCTTTATTAAAAAGCAGTCACAGACATGGTGGTCTGCTGTCCGCAGCAGGCCACCATTGCTGTGAGGGCCGCCATTCGCAAGGGGGTCGCAAATTGCGACCCACCTCATGATTATTCATGAGGTGGCCATTTGCGACCCGCTTGAGAATCGCAGATGGTGTCAGGGACACCATCCAACATTCAGAATGTTGCTACATCTGGCCCTTGGTGTGTTGAGGAGGCTTCTGCCCCACACAGAAGGCCACACTGATTGGCTCAACAAGCCATAGGTGCCTGTGCCACTTTTCTCTGCTTAAGATTGGGAGGTTCATCCATATACTGTGCAATGGAGTGAGAGAAAAACACAGCAAGAACTGCAGACCTTTGAAATAACCTGCAATTAAAAAAATATGAATAGAAACAGATAATCAAAATAAAACACAGTTTTGGCAGTGTTGATGTTATAAAACAAAAACAAATCTCATTTACCCTCCATCCTGTACCGACAAAGGAAAGGGGAGAGAAAAAGGAAATGAGAGACAAGGAGCTGAGCAGAGAGACAGGAAAGCTTGCATGGAGATAAGCTTTCAATGATCGATTCGTATAGACAGAGAGTGAAGAATGGGAAACAAAAGTGAAGAGAAAAGGAGATGGTAAAGGGACACAAGGATTGAACAGTGAATGATGAAACAAAGTGTGGATGGAGACAGGGCCGGCCTTGGGCATGGGTGAGCTGGGTTTAGGCCCAGGGCGTCCAGGTTTAGAGAGGCACACAATGAGCTCACCTAATTATTATTATAATTATTTTTGTTATTTCAGCCGGCTGCTCCTGTTCATTAACGATGTAAAACTTAACATTCTCTTCAGTTCTCTTCCTCCATTTCCTTCTCACTCTCACCCCCTCCCAAAACTTCTCACCTCCAATTAGCATATAAACAGGTGATTGGGGGGGAGATTGAGTGTTCAGGGGTTGGTCACTGCTAAGATGATCAGCTGGGATTTGACTGGCCAATGAACACACAACGCCCCATATTAAGATCATTTGCAGCAATAGTGTTGAAGACAAAGTCAGGTGCTTGGAAGGTGGCAGGACGTAGACTTTTCATAACCCAATAATGCTCCCTTTCCTACGCTTGATCTTGGTACAGAACATCCGCAGCTAGGGACCTTTTGATGAAGGTAGTGTTAAATACACCACTAAGAAAAGGTAGAAATTGAATTGTGAGGGAAGGGTGGAAATCGATGAGGGAGGAACATAGAGGCCCCAAGTTTGATTTGGCCCAGGACGCTTTTTCAGCAAAGGCCGGCCTTGGAGGGTTATATGTACTGGAATAAGTGTTTCCAGTCTTCGATGATGCTACTGGCCCTCAAAACTTTAAAAATTATAATTTACCACACATTTCTCCCCTAAATAAGTCCCTGATGTTAATGACACACTGATTCATGAAAGGTGGTGATCCACAAATGTGGGCCACTTTCTTTAGGTGTGCCCGGGCCAATTTTGAGTCCCAATCCAACCCTGCTTAGTGGCGTTAGGCACATTGTCTGTGGGCACATGCCATGAATTTTTGTTCACCCAAATGATACATATTTTTATGAGAGAGGTGGCGATGCAATGATTAAAATGGTCTACATAGTAGTGAAATCTGGGGAACATGAAGCCTCTACTCCGCAAGAAAAGTGCTCAGATTGGAATTAGTATTATGCATTAAGTTCTACACTGCGTGCCAGGGGTATTGGTCAGTGCCTGTGTCTGTTTGAGAAACTGCTGATGGTGAAGGTGTCAACTAATCAATATGATCGTCATTGCACGGCATGCGGCAGAGATGGGAGTTGGGCGTCGGGTGCCAGCAGCTCTGTGGTTTCTGTATCTGACTGGGTTCACTGCTGCACACAGATCTTCAGTGGCTGCATCTAGCCGGTGCCTGCGCCTTTCTCAGTTCCCTGCTACGTACACCTGTCCTGCGCCACAGCTCCGCAGTGGATGTAGTTCTCTGCCGCCTGTATCTTGCAGGTACGGCAGCTTCCCAGTGCCACGGTCAGCTTGTGGCATCTCCAAGGGTGTAGTGTTGGGGCCCTAGGCCCTCATGCTACTAAAGAAGTCACGCAGACACAGTGGTATGGTAGGTGGAACTGGCCCTGGGCACGTGCGCCCGGCCCTTTTTATTGCCAGGGCCACCTGACCGGTGACGCCTGTGTTGGGTGGGTGTGGGGTGTAGGTGGGAGGCCAGCCCTCAACAGAGAGGCTGGCAAAACACTAGAACGTATCCAGCAGGACACTACACAAGGGCAAGGCACAGTGTCACTTACACCGGCAGGTTTTTCCACGCCATTGGTGCCCCCACATCTCTGAGGCCCCCACTCCCTCCTCCCATTGGCAACTCTTGCATACCTACAACTTCTTAGAACCGCAGCTATTTCTGCTGGTGAAGGTAGTGTCTCGTACCTATACGGAGTAGCAGCTCCTCTCACTCCAGGACGAGGTGTGGTACTTATCACGGGCCTGGATGCAAACCTTCTTCACGTTCGGCATGTGTATGCTGGTATTGTTGGCGAGGATCTGCAATTCAAAGAGAAATCAGAACACAGCCAAGAAGTGGCAACAGTCGCACAAGCAAAATGTGGGGCGCAGTGTGCGTGTAACGCCTAGAACTGTCTGTGCGTTTGTGTACACAACATCATGTGTCAGGTGTTTCTCAGAGCATGAGTACCACAGTGTCTAATGCCTATCAATGTGCCTGTGTGTGTGTGGGGGGGCGCACAGAAAGTGTTGATGCCTGTGGGCGTTTATTTACTTACTTTCAGTAATTATAGAGCGGAAATGAACACCCGAAGGAACATTGGCACTAGGGTCTACAATGTGTGTCTATATTTATGAACATGTTTGTGTGTGTGTGTGTGGACGCCTGCCCAGAACTTTGTGGTTGAGGCAAACTCTGTGCATGATACCCAAAAGTGTGGTTGTGTATCTATGTCTCTGTGGTTCAATATGTGTACAATGCTCTGAGGTGTGTTTGTGATGACTAGGGGTGTGTTGGTTGTGGTTTGTGCATAGTACTGACTAGTGTGCATTAATACCTGCATATCTGAGTTTATGCCTTAGTATGTGGGTCACTGTGGGTGTGTATGTGGCACTGTACACATACGGTAACCAGCAACATGAGCAGAGCCTGTCTGATAAGGCGTAGCTCAGATTATTTACTGGAAGTGCCGGCATGCCAGTCTGCCACTCTGGCATTTTCCTGATGGGCTGCAGACTTAGGAGCTGCTCTCAGAGCAGGATGGGCCACCATCACTCTATCATGACCTCATTCTAGTCCAGCAGTGTGGGGCGGGTTTCAAGTCTTTTGTCAAGACTGATTTTGCCATCCAGTCTGGCTCTGTCTACAGGGCATTGGTTTCTAGCACTATCACTTACCCAGGGCTGGGTACTGTGTTTTCTTCCATGGTGCTGCCCTCTGTCTGCTTCAGGCACTGAAACGTTAAAGACCAGAGGGAAGAACGAGGGGCAGTTGCTCCAGGAGGCAGGATAATGCCAAGTTATAGTCTTTCCCTTTTTCTGCAAATTTTCGGGAGGATCTGGTTTTACTAGAAATAAAAAAGGAAAGACATCTTATGTGACAAGCATATCTGTTTTACAAATTGTGCTAATAAGGAGGCAACACCATCTAACATCTGGGGCTGTCCTTCTCTGTGAGCTACACTACTGTCCATCAATCCATGATGTGCATATTACATATGTGAGAAAGACCGGTATGCTGATGGACCAGAATTTCTGTTCCTTCAGCTCTAGCCACTTTCCACCCAATGCAAGTGTAAAGAATTAAGTCCGGCATTCCCACCACAGCTGTACTATCCTGCACCATTTTCACTTTTGGGTTCTCCTGCTCGTAAAGCTTTTCACCAGGTGATATCTACTCCACACACCAACCAGGTGGCACCCCAAAGATGCCACCAGATGCATGGTTAAACTCTGCATGGTCAAGGAGCACCCAAAGCGACCCCCTCTCATTACCCAAGGAGTAATCTTTCAGGCAGGGCATTGGGATAACATTACCTACTATCCACTAAATTGTTGCCATGTTTCAAGAAAAACCAATGGCTGATAGTCACTGACATTTGACAGGTACCCCTGCATGTAGAAACTAAGCACTGGCAAAGTCAATAGGTCTCCCCTTGGAAAGTCTGCAAATTATTTTTGCAAACATACGCAATAGGCTTTAAAAGTGTAAAACTAACAAAACAAAACTAAGTGACTGTAAAAAGTAAAAAATGAGCCACTGCAAATATCATAAAATTAAAGCAGAAATAAAAGCAGAAATTGCTCTAACAGCTCTACTTTTCAGTGGATGTTGCTAAGCAAAATGCCATCACTCACAGGAAAAGGCCTGTGACTGAAGTGGGTTAACCAATTGCCCCATGACATATACTGTGATGGGCGGATGCAAAATATGAATGGTGCTTGAATAGACCAAGGGATGAAAAGGCTCAACAAAAATCCCATACATGTAGCTATGTATTTAAATATTTCACTGTGATTTGTTTTATATAACATGAGGCTGAGGAGAAAGGTACATCTCTCTGTATGTTAGATGTAAAAAGAGAGAGAATGAGTGTTAGACTTGGCATCCTTGGTGTTGTCTCCCCTAAATTTTTGCCTCTGTTTCCCAGGTTGTTGATGTGTGCGGGACTCTGTTTTTGCTGTTTTTTGTTACTCTGGGCACATTACCACTGCCATCCAGTGCTAAAGTGCAAGTGCTCCTATATAAAATGTGTATGTAATTGGCTTTCCATGATTGGCATATTTGATTTACTGTTAAGTCCCTAGTAAAAGACATTTGAGGTGACCAGGACCTGTAAAGCAAATGCTACTAGTGGGCCTGCGCCACTGGTTGTGAAACCCACATTAGTAGCCCAGTAAACATGTCTCAGACCTGCCACTGCAGTGTCTGTGTGTGCAGTTTTAAACCGCCAATTCGACTTGCCAAGTGTACCCACTTGCCAGGCCTAAACCTTACCTTTTACTACATGTTAGGCCCTAGGTAGCTCCAAGGGCAGGGTGCAGTGTATGTTTAAGGTAGGACATATATTAGTGTGTTTACAGTGAAATACTGCCAAATTCGGTTTTCACTGTGCAAGGCCTATCTCTCATAGGTTAACATGGGGGTTGCCTTTAAATATCCTTAAAGCGCAGATTCCCTTTAGTAGCAGATAAAAATTTGCAGTTTAGGATCTCTGAACTCACAATTTAAAAATACATCTTTTAGTGAAGTTGGTTTTTAAATTGTCTGTTTGAAAAAGCCACTATTAGAAAGTAGGCAATCTCTTGCTTAAACCATTCTGTGACTCTGCATGTTTGTGGATTCCCTGTCTAGGTCAGTTTGACAGTGGGCTGTTTGCACCTCTCTCTAGACAATGACACAAAGGGAGCTGGGGTTGTAGCCTGAATATCCTGATGAGCCATCTGTACTAGGAGGGAGTGGAAGAGTGGTCACTTACACCTGAAAGAGATGTGCCTGCCCTCACACAATGCAGTCTCCAACCCCCTGGTGTGTGTCTGGGGCCTGGCCTGTGCAAGGCAGGATCTCCAAAACAAGAGAGACTTTCCTTGGAAGTAGGACTGCTTCAAAGGCAGAAATGGGTATAAGAAGGGCACCCAAACCCCTGAAAATTAGATCACTTCTGGACATCAAAAGGAACCTCTGCCAAGGAGAAGAGCTGAAGAGAAGTGCTGCCCTGCCTGCGACTGTGCTTTGTGGAGCTATCCTGCAGTTGCTGCTTCTGCCTGCGAAAGGGGACAAAGGCAGGACTTTGTGTGCATTCCTGCTTGTAAAGAAATCTCCAGGGCTTGACCTGAGCTTGCCTCCTGTTGTTGAAGCCTCAGGGCCATCAAAGACTTCCCCTGCCAGCACCTGGACTCTCTGATGAGACTCCTACCCTGCCAAGTGGTGCCCTATCTAGTTTCTGGGCCCTTGCAAGGTGAAGCTGGCAGCCAAAGACTGAAAATCCACGCACAGACTGTTGTGTGGGGACATTTTCGATGCCCCTTCCGAGACTTGGCTGAGAAACGACGCGCTGCATGCTTCGCTGCTGAAATCTATGCTCCATCTGCATCGTGGCTGGAAGATCGATGCAACGCCCGCTTAGGGGGGCTGATATTGACGCAAACCCCATGCAGCGCGGTTTTGCTTACTGTGCAACCGGATTTTCGACGCAACATCGTTGGGCACGGAAAAACAACGCAAAGCCTGCCCGGAGCCAAGGGTGCCTGTCCAGATCAACACATCGCTCTCCTGCGGAGAGGAAAAACGACGCACGCTGGCCCAACTGGTGGAGGAATTACGCATGGTCTGGCTTGCGAGTGAGAAGTCAACGCATCGCTGTCCTTTTCCGACACACACTTGCCCGTGAGGTGTTATTTTGACGCACCCCAGGTACTTTTTCACGCTAACAGTGTTAGCACGGTTTTCTAAGGATTTAAGACTCTTTTTGCTTTTTAATTCATAACTTGACTTGTGTATAGTGCATTTTTATTGTTTTGGTCTTGTTTTGTTTAGGTAAATATTACCTATTTTTCTAAACCTGTGTCATGTCATTTTGTAGTGTTTTCACTGAGTGACTATGTGTGTTGGTACAAATACTTTACACCTAGACTCTGAAGTTAAGCCTGCCTGCTTGTGCCAAGCTACCTGGGGGTGAGCAGGGGTTAACTGAGGGTAATTCTCCTTTAGCCTGACTAGAGTGAGGGTACTTGCTTGGACAGGGGGTAACCTGACTGCCAACCAAAGACCCCATTTCTAACAATGAGGCCCTCAAAGGAAATAAGCTCAGGTGAAAGTGAAATGTAGTCAAGAACTTGAGATGAAAAATTTAGACTTTGAAGCTCGTAAGTTGGTTCATAGTTCACTGCCAATGTCTAACACAGTAGTTATCCATCGCTCAAAGGAGATAAAATGTCCTTCTTGGACACAAGGGAATCATGATTCAAATGTAGACAGACAATTTCCCTGAGCTGGGGGTTCCGTGTTTACGGGCAATTACTGATCTTTCGGGTTATTACATGCATGATTTTGGCCAATTAAAACTTGGTCGAAATCATTATGGGAAAACATTTATAATTCTGTGATTTGACTTTGCATCTTCGAATGGGCGAACATTTTGTGGTATTACATCATTACCCGATTCAGACACACAGAACTTAGAATGATGAAATAAAATCTGTAGGGTTTTCCTTTTTCTGCAGGGTTGGTGGGAGATATTCTCCTATTACTGCTACACTCTAACAAAGGTGGGACCCTCTCATCCAGGTGATAATTTTTTCTCTCTCTGCTGCACTTTTGTTACTTTCTGCCACCACCCAACTTTCTCATCATCCATGACACTTTCCCAACATTATGTTCAATGTAAAATCATCTCATTACTCCCGGATTGCCATGTTATTTTTTCTATTGCTTGCAGATCCTTATGATAATGTCCACTATTATGTGGTCTATGGTCTGCTTCCACCTCAATCTGACATTTTCGGATTACCTTCATATCCTAATTCACTGACGTCTGCTGATTGGGCTTGGTACTTACTGATATCTTTGATGAAGAAGGTGGTGGTGTAGTTGCTGTACTTTTTCCCTTGTGTGGCTTCCAGGAAGACTTTGATGTGTTTGTGGTCTTCTCCATATGGACAGGCCTCAGCGTGAATGCATGTGATGGTGTATATAGAGCCATCCATGGTTTTGTGATCCATGCACTTTATTGTTCTGGTTGGAACGAGATACGAATTAGGGTGTAGCATTATTCATCCAGTCACATCAATTCATTAGTGAGTAACTGAATGCCTAAACCAATCAAACCTGAAAGAACATTTGGCGGAACCAATTCTGCTCTCTATTAGTGAAGATCATAGAGGATGACCAGAAAAGTAACGTGACAGATTCAGGAGGAGAGAAATAGAGGATATGTGGGAAAGAAAGTAGGTAAAAACAAGGAGACGGGTGTTGATCAAATTGTAGAGTTTGTTTTCATTTGCTGTGTAAACCATGATTTGATTCATAAACATCTAACGGGTCTTCATACCATTCCAACACAATAAAAGCTCTTAAACAGCTATTTCTATTGAACAGTACGTGTAAGGACAAAAGAGTCTGAACAGTTCAAAGAGGTTTTGTATTCTAACACTTCTCACTTTTTTCTTCGATCTCTTTTGTTTCACCTGTGATATCCACAAGCCAGCTGTCATCTCTGCCGTGACTGGTCCAAGCCAACAAATCTGAAACAGCCATCACCACCGATTGGGAGTTGGATCCTGACCAGCGCCTCAGAACAAAATCTAAACTGGAGCATTGACCCTTCACAATTGATCTCTTCACTTCTTCACTTTTTTTAGCCTGGAGATATTCCTTGTGGTGATTATCATGATGGAAAACGTTAGAAGCCCATCAACATAGCTATGACATCACTGCAGTAGGCTCTGCTTACTGGCATGCCAGCTGAAGCCGCTAGCCAGAGGAAGCCAGTAATTGTAAAGGGGACCAGTTGTACATCCTGTCCCAGATGGGAGCTAATGCAGCCAAGAACAAATGGTGGTGGAACAGTGCTAAGAGGCAAAAGAAGAGATGCAATAATAACAAACATAAAGGTGAGCCATCAGGGGGCACAATGTCTCTACCAATAAACAAGAACATTGTTCTTTAGAATGCTAGCTTTGACAATTATCCAGGAGGTTACAATTCCCAACTGACCTACTGGGCACTCTATATTAGTGGGCAGTGAGAATATATGACCATTTCAGGCTCATTTCAAGATAAGCGACTGTCTTGTGGAACTAAAAATTGCTAACTGTAAGCAGCCTTGAACATTTCCAAGTAACCACACATTGTAGAAGACAGCACCAAGTTCAAAGGTTTTTTATAATCAGTCTAAGTTCCGTTGACTAGGGACCGTAAATGAACGAGTCCTCATATAATCAGGTGTTATTCCTTAGAAATATATTCATGTATGAATGAGTGGTTTACTTCTACTTCAATCCGTTAAAGATAGAATAATATTTAAGTCTTATTTCGACCGTAATTGCTAGATATTCTTAGTTTGTTTGCTGCTCTACTTTTTTAACGGTGCAATAAAATTGTATTCCATTCTAATGAGATATCATAGACCTTTCTTATATCTAATTAATCATGTAGGACTGCACATAGGCCCCAAAAAATAATAATTTCCCAGACTACATTTGAGTGCTTGGTCACTATCAACAGACAGTAAGGTATACAAATTTATTTAATTTTTTTTAATTTTTATGAAGCGCTGACTAGATCAAGAAAGATGGTGGTAGACAGCTGTACAGCATATTATTAGCAGTAATCTAGATGACATATTCTTCCTAGGGAGTTAAAATGTATGAAAATGAGCACCATAGCATTCCCTACGAGAAGGTACTAACATCAAATTATTTTATGTCATCATAAGTTAAAAGTATATGTGTGTGTGGCTTTTTCTTGCAATCAGGGGACTTTGCTTCTGAGATCTTTGGATATCTTAGAGATTGTTAACATTTTGACTAAATAAGAATTTAGGTAAGAAGTATTTTAAGGCATGCAGCTTTATATAAGCATCTTGCCTCCAAAGCAGCCGTCTTACAGGAGCTCTTGACTAATTCTATGTCAGGACCGGAGGCTCAGATTATGCTTCTCTTTCCATGCTTTATTTATACACAGCAGCCAATGAACATCATGGAAAAAACAAAAACTACATGACCCAACATCAGTCATGCCACGTGATGAACCATAGAGGAGGCAACCTATAAAACGTAGACACACACCAAGACACTCCTCTTTCTTTGCTGCTTCGCAGCCAGATAAGTGTGATTTTTGTTTTACTGTTATGTTGTTAAATAATGTTAGGAGCGGGCTTTTCCCCTCCTTATAAGCGCGTTTGCGCTTTTTACTAGTGGAGTGGGAGTAGGGAGCAGGACTCGCGCTTTGCGCGATCCTAATTACTGCCGTGGAGATGTTCCCTTTCTAGTGCTATAAAGTTTATTTTACGAGCCGCGCTCGCCGTGAGCGCGTTTTATGATCCCACGTAGCGCTGACTTGATCTTCGTCTGCACGTGCGAGACCTTTGTCTTCCCGCACGGCTTCGGCTATCCTGTGTTTGTTGAACGCTCGCTTTGAGCGTTTGGATTTTAGCTTTATTCACGCTCGTTGGAGCGTGAATAAATCAATAGCGTTGCCCAGCTCCGACTGACAGCGCTCCGGCCGAGCGCTTGCCTCAGCGTATTTTTTCCTTTCCCCGGAGCGTCTTTTATTTTTCAGCGCTCGTTTAGTCTTCCGGCTCAGCGCCGGCTTCCACAAAGCGCTTCTGCCGTGCGCTTGCCTCGTCCTTCAACGCTCGTTCGGGGCGTTATTGCTTTTAGTTACAGGCTCTATTGAGCTTGGCCAAATAGTTTTCTCACGCTCCAGATTCTGTTTTTCAACGCGCTTCCTGAGCGCGTGTTTAATTAATTTAATTTTGTTTTTCGTTTTTTGGCAGTTCCCCTTTTAAGGGCTTTACAGAGGCTTTGCCTCATCAGCAATTAGCGCATCTGCGCCAATTACCCTCGGCTAGAGGTTTATTATTTGAGAGGCTCTGCCTTGTATCTCAGGTGCTTCTGCACTTTGGCCCAGATTGACATCTCCATTGGCTTAGCTCCCACTACGCCCCAGTGCTTGGACACTGGGGTTGAAATAATTTATATTCAGGCTTGGCCTGGTTTCAAGGACACTAATTCCCATTTGGGCAACTCCCTCCACATCTAAAAAGTTTTAAAAAAATTCTTGAAATATTTGTATTGCCTTGAATTGTTGTGGATTGATTATACTGCTCCTCGGGAGCTACCTATTTACTGTGTTCAGTATGGCTGGTTATGATGACCAAGCAGAGGACTTATACTATTTTGAAGATAATACTGGCTCTTTTGACCAGGATTTGGTGTATGCACTAGACGCAGGGAGGCGCCATTCAGTCGATCAGGCCTTAGTTCAGGCCATTCAACCCATTAAGCATCATCTCTTGGGTTTAGTCGACCAGCAAGCCTGGGCAGCACCCGCGGGCGCCATCCCCATGGGAGAATCGTCTTTTTCGGCAGAATATCAATCTGCAAAACATATCCCTAATCCGCATGCTGCAGATTTTCAATCCCTCCTTAGGAATATGGCTAGGGAGCACGATTACAATGCGGGATCGCTAAAGAAAGCGGGGGATGCTCCTGCATCTTCTTCCGCTTCATCCGGTCATTCTTCAGAGCTGGAGGATGCTCCTCCACGTAAACGCAAGAAGAAAGCCCACCACCAAGAGGCTCCAACCCCGAAGGTGTTGACTTTCGAGCCGGAAGACATCGTGCACCCCAGATCCTCTCTGTGGTTGCCGCCCCCGGAGGTGGCGGACTATGTTGAAGCACACATAAGGCACGGGTTTGATAAAGATATTCGATCTAGGCTAAGATCTGAGTGCCCCAGACCTGACTTTCCCTCCAAAGTCACAGAGACTCCAGAATTAGATCCTACCCTTGTTACGTTCCTCAAAAAATCAGCCAAGGATCCGAAAAAGGGTATCGATCGCGCCTGGCGTGGATGTCAGGACAAACTTTTAGATGTTTCTGGACCGCTAACAAAAATTCTGGAATTGGCCTTTCAGGCCAAGGAGTCGGGGGATCCCATTAACCCGGATATTCTAGTTGGTTGGGCA
Source organism: Pleurodeles waltl (assembly GCF_031143425.1). Lineage (NCBI taxonomy): Eukaryota > Metazoa > Chordata > Amphibia > Caudata > Salamandridae > Pleurodeles > Pleurodeles waltl. The sequence goes on from NC_090446.1 coordinate 943,522,186, forward strand.
CAGAGAGCGCTATGTTTCTTGGGCAATGCTAATTGCGCTATTTCGTCTGAACGACGCAGATCAGTCTTGATGAAACTAGACCCCAAACTGGCAGACCTAGCGGCATCAGAATCTGGGCCCGTGGCTCAGGGCCTACTTTTTGGTTCTCCTTTCATGAAGGAACTGGCGAAGTTCGTATCCACCTATGCCAGTCTGGACAAGGCACAGGGATCCATTCGGAGAGTGCTGCGTCCACTTTTTCGTGGGGCCGGACGCTACAGAGGGCGTGCCTTCGGCCGTTTCAATCAGCAAAGCCCCTACAGTGGATCCTTCCAACAAGGTAGAGGTGGTTCCCAGGGTTACGATGCCTCATCCACCTTCTACCCATCAAGACCTAGATATGGTCGAGGCAGATTCCGCAGAGGAAGAGCGAAAGGTCAACAATCTTTCTCCCAGGACTCGGGAGCCACAGGTGAGCTTGATTGTGAGTTCAAATGTAATTTTGGGGGGCAGAACTCAGAGTTTTCTAGAGAATTGGCATCTTATTTCAGCCGATACTTGGGTCTTAGAGACCGTTCAGGGGTTCAAACTAGAATTCTACGAGACCCCTCATCAAACTTACCTTCCCTGGCAGGGGTATTTTTCCCATCAAGAGCACGATCTCATTTCCGCAGAGATTACAGCTCTGCTCAAGAAGGGGGCTGTTATCAGAGCTCCGCGTCACCCGTCAGGTTTTGTCAGTCCAGTCTTTCTGGTAGAAAAGAAAGGGGGCGGTTCTCGCCTAGTTCTAAATTTAAAAGACTTCAACGTTTTTTTGCTATATCGTCATTTCAAAATGGAAGGGATTCATTTACTAAGAGATGTTCTCCAAAAGGAAGACTGGTTAGTTCGCCTAGATCTAAAGGATGCTTACTTGACCATTCCTATTTTTCCTCCGCACCGGAGGTTCCTTCAGTTCTTTTGGGGAGCAGAATGTTACGAGTACAAAGTCCTTCCCTTTGGCCTGTCCTCTGCCCGTGGTGTTTCACGAAGGTCATGCGTCCAGTAGTACAATTTCTTCGCTCCCAAGGGGTCAGACTTATAGTCTATCTAGACGACATCCTAATCATGGCTCAAGATCGAGATCTTCTGTTAGATCACCTCAATTGGTCGGTGTCTCTTCTTCAGAGTCTGGGTTTCATAATCAATGCCCAGAAATCTGTCCTGACCCCATCGCATCGGATAGACTTTCTGGGTTTCCAGATAGACTCTTTGCAATCTCTTCTGATTCTTCCTTCGGGGAAGATCTGGTCTATCAAGAAGGAATTGAAGTCTCTATTATCCAGACAGACTGTTTCCTTACGAGCGATTGCTCGCATGGTGGGCCTGCTATCTTCTTCGATTCAGGCAATTTTTCCGGGTCCCTTGCATTACCGAGCCCTTCAACGCTTGAAGATTTCTCATCTTCAGAAGGGTCTCAGCTATGCGGACCAGGTTCCGTTGTCGGAGGAGTCTCGTGCAGAGATGCAGTGGTGGCTAGATCATATGGAGGCCTGGAACGGCAGAGCGATATTCAGCTCTCTTCCGGATGTAGTGATAGAGTCCGACGCCAGTCGTTGGGGCTGGGGAGCCCGGTGCGGCTCAGTGTCCACAGGAGGCAGATGGTCATCCTCGGAGTTGAATCTCCACATAAATTGCTTGGAACTCCTAGCTGGAGCATTTGCAATCAAGAGTCTTTCTCCCATCAGAGCGAATTGTTGCATTCTTCTTCGCATGGACAATATCTCGGCAGTGAGATATGTCAACAAGCTGGGGGGGACTCGTTCACGCATTTTAGCAGAAATAGCCAAGGAATTCTGGCATTTTTGTCTTCAGCACAGAATTTCGGTGGTTGCGGAGTACCTCCCGGGGACCAGCAACTTAGTAGCAGACTGGAACTCACGTCACCTGAGAGATTTCAGCGACTGGAGGTTACATCCCAGAGTTTTCCGGGCTCTGTCTGCGAAATGGGGTCCTTTTTCGATAGATCTGTTTGCATCTCGCCTCAATCGGCAGATGAAACGTTTTTTCAGTTGGAGACCAGATCCGGAGGCATCGAAGACGGATGCGTTTCTTCAGGACTGGTCTCAGGAGCTGAGTTATGCCTTTCCTCCTTTCCTGATGATTCCCAGGGTTTTGGCCCAGATCAGACGTCAGCAAGCGGAATTAGTGCTAGTGACGCCTCTTTGGAGATCGCAAGCGTGGTTCCCGATAGCAATGGAACTCAGTTGCGATCATCCGATACTACTTCCCTTCCGAGAGAATCTCCTCCAGGACCCTCAGGGTTTATTTCACCCGTTGATTCTGGCGGGCAAGTTGTCCCTGATGGCCTGGCGTCTTTCAGGCAGAGATGGGTCATCCCAGGACTTTCGCAGGAGTCTTCCGATTTCATTGCAGGTTCCTGGTCCGCCAGTACTCACAAGAGATACGCTTCGGCGTGGAAGCGTTGGGGTGCTTGGTGTAGTTCTAGGAGTGCAGATCCTTCTTCAGCAGGTACCTGTCTGGTCCTGAATTTCCTCTCCTCCTTAGCAGCATCAGGTTTGGCATACCGTTCTATTAATAATTACAGGTCCGCTATTTCAGCAGGACATTTACCAATGGAAGGTAAACCCATTGGTGAGTCACCTCTAGTGTGTAAATTAATGAGGGGTATCAGATTAGCTAACCCTCCACGACCACGTTATTCGTCCCTTTGGGATGTTAATGTGGTCCTTAAGTTTTTAGAATCCTGGCCTGCTAATAGATTGTTGTCTAGAAAACAGTTATCAGCTAAACTCACCATGTTATTGTGTTTAATTTCATGTAAGAGAGTGTCAGATGTTAGGGCTCTAGATTTGGCGGGGAGAGTTTTTTCTCCTGATGGAGTTGTTTTTTCCATCTCCCGCAGAACTAAATGCAATTTAAAATCAGTGTCTTATCCATGTTTTGTGGACAACCCCAAGCTTTGTGTGGTACAATGTCTTAAAGCTTACGAGGTAAGTACAGAAGAGTTTCGTTCTGATTTGGGGGGTCAATTACTTATTTCTCTGGTTAAACCATATCATCCTGTTTCATCAGCCACTCTCGCCAGGTGGATGCGTTGGTTGCTGAGTGAAGCAGGTATTGATGTTTCTAAGTTTGGTGCGCATTCTGCCAGAGGGGCTATGGCATCAAAGTCTTTGGCTTTAGGTTCCCGCTTAGAGGACATTTTGAAGGCAGCAGATTGGTCTTCTCCTTCTACGTTTAAAACTTTTTACTATAAACCTATTGTGGATATAGCCTCTGTAGTTGTGAATCAGCTTTGAACAAGCATAATCTGAGCCTCCGGTCCTGACATAGAATAAAAAAAATTCTAGCTTTCGCGCTAAGAATTTTTCAATTCTATTAAGGACACGGAGGCGAGGATTATCCCACCGCACTGTATATACATAATGTTGGAATGTTATTTTACCTGTTGATATGACATGCAAATTATTGTACGATAGTGCTTCCCCACCCTTTTTTGGCTTAGTAATATAAGTATTTCTGATGTTACTCAGTTATTATGGCCTGGATTTTTTCATTTATTCTAGGAAATGATGGGAAGTAAGGAGATCAGACGCGATGTCATTCTTCCAGTCAAGTGAGATGCCGGTTCGTCTGCCTTTCAGGATTTTCGCTCATAAGTTTTGGATTGAGACTCTTGTTCTTCGTTGAAGTTTTGATTTTTGGTTTGACTTTTGAATTGGACAAAGAAAGAGGAGTGTCTTGGTGTGTGTCTACGTTTTATAGGCTGCCTCCTCTATGGTTCATCACGTGGCATGACTGATGTTGGGTCATGTAGTTTTTGTTTTTTCCATGATGTTCATTGGCTGCTGTGTATAAATAAAGCATGGAAAGAGAAGCATAATCCTCGCCTCCGTGTCCTTAATAGAATTGAAAAATTCTTAGCGCGAAAGCTAGAATTTTTTTTATTGCTAGTGTAGAGAGCCACCCGGACTCTCCTTTTCTTTGTATCCAGTTCCGCGTGTCCGGATGGAAAGCGGAACCGATTTGTTGTAAAAAATCTGGGGCTGCGCTGACGCAGTTCCCCTGAAGACCAGCAAGAGAGTGTGTGTGTGCACTTATTGGGCCAAAGGAGGCCCAACTGACATATTACAGCTAGTAAAATAATCTTAGGCCAGGTGGCAGCAGAAGAGTTTACAACCAGGACCACTCACGCTACCCGTCCCCGGTTCCGTAGAAAAGGCCGGAAAGGACATTTTACACTGCCACGTTTTAAATACACGAAGGCGAAAAACATGCAACCTCCTTCAAATGTTCTCAGCTACAACAGGGCATAATTATCTGAAGCTCGATTTTGTAATAGAAAGCATAGGGAGGGGCAAAGTTTTAAAGACTTCCACTGCTAGTGGTGTTTGTAAACTTTACTGGCTTCACAAGGGTTGCAAAGTTTCAAATAAGCCTGAGAAAAAGTCTACAAAAGAAAGTGTTGTGTTACAAATATATGTAAAACCTACTTTCAGTTGAAGAAGTCTCACGCTCAAATGTTTAAGCAAAACGTTCCTCCCATAGCTTACATTTTGTCAATACTGCAAAACCTTGCAACCTCTGTGAGGAGCAAAGTGTGTAACCTTTGCAAAACTCTGCGGGTGAAATGTGATTTCACTCATCCCTATTGTAGACTAGACCTTGGTGAAATAATAGCAAATACCTTTTTATGTGGTGCTTGCTTTCATGGTGTTGATATTTCATACGGCATTTCAGACATACAATATGCTATTTGTCAAACTAAAGTTACTCCACAGAGGATCCACCGTGGTATAATGGAAATCAGTACCCCCGCTGAAAAGGATTTCGCCCTACGACCTGACGCTAACACCTTGAGCAACTTCACCGACTTGTACAACTGAAAACATATAGAACTAATAATCAGTCTTTAGGAAAAAATGGATGGAAAGAAAGCAAAAACTTTGTATTAGCACCTGTTCGAATACGTCCAGTGGAGGAGGTTTCTTAAGGACTGTTAAAAACTGTTGTCAATTTCATAGGAGGAAAGCCTCTGAGCTGTATTTCTGGTCAGTGAAAAGGAACCTCAAACACTGAATTTTCCTGCAGCTGTAGCAGAAATGTCTGAATTTGCCAAACCGTAAGCGCCACCATATGGCCTTTGCGGCTACTGCATTGTGTAAGGATACGGGACCGGAAGTGGCACGTCGAGTGAATGCACAATGACGCGCACCTGTATCACCACACAGCACATTTGTGAGTCACACTGACATAAACCGGGCCAGCGTTCTGGTACATACTGTCATTATTATAGATCAGAGGATCCAAACACGGATCTTTGAAGCAAGGACCAAGTGAGTTTTTCAGTTTTATGTGTGGAAACACATTGCTTTTCAATTAGGGCGTGGAAATGTTTGCACTGGAAGGATCAGAAGGGTGCCAGGGGATTAGTCAATGAGAGATGTTTTTATTTTTTTGGAATTAAGCTAGTTGACCACCATTTGGAACTCTGGACTTTCATCTGGGAGGTTGTAACTCTGGAGCAGCCGATCAGTATTTATGCCAAAATTCTGAGCTGGACAAATGGGTCAGGAAGAAGGAGAAGAGAGGCTAAGGAGCATCGGTGGGAGAGAGCACTTGAGCGGTGAAGATTATGGATATGTTGGAAAGTCCTTTCCTATGCTACCCAGCCCTTTCACTCCGCCTCTGACCCTGTGCCATCTGCCCTGCCACTGCCCGCTCCTTATCCCCGCTCCCACCTTCTGCCTCACTGTCTTCCTCTACTGTTCTACTCTGTCACCCAAGCCAAAGCCCTCTGATCACTGTCCACCTCCTTTACTGTGCAGGGCTCCAACTCCTACAAACAAACGTAGGTGCAGAAGCACCCATATAAACCCTGATAAATCATGAACTATGTGATTACATGGGTGGAAGGATAGATGTGAGGTATTAGGAAGACAGCGCAGTCATCTGGAAAGGTGCGCAGTGTTAGAATGGGTGGTAAGCACTGAAACTGGAGAGAGAGGAGAAGGAGGACCACGAGGAAGATGACCAGGCAGAGTATGGTGTGTCTGGTGGATGGATGCAGCAGGTGCCAGGAGCTGTCTATGGGCAGGTGACAGGAGTCTGTAGCAGATTAGATTGCGGGTGTCCACTATGTCTCAATTGATTTGAAGAATAATGTAGTCATTGTAGCAATCGTCTCTTCACCATTGTTTTTAATGGGGTCTACTGGCATTTTGCAGTACCAGACAATACCGCTACGGTAATGCGCATCAGACATCACAGATCTCTGTACAGAGTAGATCAAAGTATGCATATGGGTTGACAATTATGCGTGTCACTTTCACGGTCCCTGCCAACTCTTTCCCATGATGCATCAATAACATCAAGTATATGTTACCTCTCATGTGTAATGCACTAAAAGCTGCAGGCATCTGTCAAGAGCTTACCTGTGCTGCAGTAGTCACTGCAGTTATCTGTAGCTCTCTCCTGTGCAGCAGTAACCACTGGCTCTCAGTACTACAGCAATTGCTGCTGGCAACTGTCAGCCTCACCTGTGCACGGCAAATACTGCTGGTGTCTGCCATATCTCACCAGTGCTGCAGCAATCACTGCCGGAGTCTGTCAGCTCTAAATCGTGCACCTGCAGCAATTGCTGCAGGATCTGTCAGCACTCCCCAGTGCTGCAGCAATCTCTGCCAGTATCTGCCAGTTCTAATCTGTGCTGTAGCAGTCTCCGCCGGTATCTTTCAGCTATCACCTCTGCCGCAGCAATCACTGCCAGTAACTGCCATCTCTCATCTATCCTGCAGCAATTACTGCCAGTAACTGCCATCTCTCACCTATCCTGCAGCAACCACTGCCAGTAACTGCCATCTCTCACCTTTCCTGCAGCAATCACTGCCAGTAACTGCCATCTCTCAGCTATCCTGCAGCAATTACTGCCAGTAACTGCCTTCTCTCACCTATCCTGCAGCAACCACTGCCAGTAACTGCCATCTCTCAGCTTTCCTGCAGCAATCACTGCCAGTAACTGCCATCTCTCAGCTATCCTGCAGCAATCACTGCCAGTAACGGCCATCTCTCAGCTATCCTGCAGCAATCTCTGCCAGTAACTGCCATCTCTCACCTATCCTGCAGCAATCACTGCCAGTAACTGCCATCTCTCAGCTATCCTGCAGCAATCACTGCCAGTAACTGCCATCTCTCAGCTATCCTGCAGCAATCACTGCCAGTAGCTGCCATCTCTCAGCTATCCTGCAGCAATCACTGCCAGTAGCTGCCATCTCTCATCTATCCTGCAGCAACCACTGCCAGTAACTGCCATCTCTCATCTTTCCCGCAGCAATCACTGCCAGTAGCTGCCATCTCTCACCTATCCTGCAGCAATCACTGCCAGTAACTGCCATCTCTCATCTATCCCGCAGCAATCACTGCCAGTAGCTGCCATCTCTCACCTATCCCGCAGCAATCACTGCCAGTAACTGCCATCTCTCACCTTTCCTGCAGCAATCACTGCCAGTAACTGCCATCTCTCATCTATCCTGCACCAATCACTGCCAGTAACTGCCATCTCTCAGCTATCCCGCAGCAATCACTGCCAGTAACTGCCATCTCTCATCTATCCTGCAGCAACCACTGCCAGTAACTGCCATCTCTCATCTTTCCCGCAGCAATCACTGCCAGTAGCTGCCATCTCTCATCTATCCTGCAGCAATCACTGCCAGTAACTGCCATCTCTCACCTTTCCTGCAGCAATCACTGCCAGTAACTGCCATCTCTCACCTATCCCGCAGCAATCACTGCCAGTAACTGCCATCTCTCAGCTATCCCGCAGCAATCACTGCCAGTAACTGCCATCTCTCACCTATCCCGCAGCAATCACTGCCAGTAACTGCCATCTCTCAGCTATCCTGCACCAATCACTGCCAGTAACTGCCATCTCTCACCTATCCTGCAGCAATCACTGCCAGTAACTGCCATCTCTCACCTTTCCTGCAGCAATCACTGCCAGTAACTGCCATCTCTCACCTTTCCTGCAGCAATCACTGCCAGTAACTGCCATCTCTCACCTTTCCTGCAGCAATCACTGCCGGTATCGCTTGGATCTCACCTGTGCTGTAGCAATCACGGACAGCTTTCACTTGTGCAGGAACGATCTCTGCCAGTAACTGCCATCTCTCACTAGTGTTGCAACACTCACTGCCAGTGTCTGTCAGCTCTCACCTGTGCTGCAGTAATTGCTGCTAGTGTGTGTCAGCTCTTACCTGTGCTGCAACAACCGCTGCCAGTGCCTGTATCTTACCCGTGTTGCGCCTCGAAGAAGAAGTGCGGCTCCCCTCGCCCTTTCAGCTGCCACGAGCAATAGAAGCTGCCATTGTAATTCTTGGCCTCACAGTCAATGAAATGTCCATCTGATGCATAAACAATAGAAAAAAAACAACGGGTGTGAGACATTTAAGCAGTATATGGAGAAGTGCACAGAAGCCAGTGTTTTCTAAAGAAGTGAGTGGGTTCTGTTCTGCACTACAGCACATGGGGTTGGAGAAGGGCTGCTTGCAGCAGTGACCACCAGACTGGGAGCCCAGTATAGAGGATTGGTCATTAAGCTGACGGAGAATTAAAATATATTATGTTTTTCATTAACACCGATGGTTCGCAAATAGTGTAAATGTATGTATTTAACATACTAATGTTGTCTGTTAGCATAAGTAGGCATCAAAAATAATTTAGTGGGCCTGAGCTGGTTCATTGAAAACGTGACTTTTAAAACTTACGCTGTGCAGTGTTCATGATGTCGTCGTACAGCGTTTTCCATTTAATGTATTAAATAAAGAAAATGTGCTTTGTTCTGCAGAGATGATTATTTTTGCTGAAACTATATGAGCTTACAGAGAAAATGTCCCTGCCTTTCTGGAGGAACACACATGTTTCAATGTTCAAGACTGATGTCTTCACTAGTAGTACGGTGCCCATTTTTAAGCAGCTATTGTATAATAATGCAATGTTATTTGCACTGCTATGTTGGTTAAAAGTCTTACTTGTCGAATAAGTTTGGGTGGGCTTTTCGAGTGAGCCTATTGTACATAATGAAACTTATAAAAGATGATTGAATTGTATTGTTTCACTTATAGGAGTCAACTCATGGTGCCACTTCGCACGATACCTAGGGCTTGAATTACTGCTGCCTAAATGTTATAACAGCCTTTGTATTTGAGATGGGTGTCAATCGTTTTTTCCCTTACTCACAGAGAGAGGCTCCATGTTAGACTGTTATTTGATTTCATACTTAGAGATTTTGAATGCTTTTACACATATCTTTGTAGGCATACTCCTTGTCAGGGTGCTCATTGATCTTACAATTAGAATGTTCTTGGAGATTGTTAACCTTAGGATATCATCCCATTGATCTGAATCAATTGCCTAACCATTTAAAGTTTGCCTTCAGTACCGATTCAGAATTTTAGTTAAACCTTTATGATTTGCACTTTGGAATCTTGTCCTATACGAATCTACTTACGTTGGTTTTCTGGGTTTAATTGTAATTTAGTATTTTATGTTTAGGGCTTTCATACTATGGGACGTACAAATAGCCCGATCCATCCAATTGGCCCTTTTAATGGTGCCGACATTGGTAACATCTACCAGCCTGCATGCTGGGTGACGTTCCTGAGGTTTCACTGTACGCCTCTTTAGGAGGTTGTCACCAGGCTGATAAAACAGCTCTAACCTTCTCCAACAATGTACATGGCCTCAAAGTATTAACGTAGCCTAAACTAACTAGTGTAGCGGTATTCAACCCTTTGACATCTGTGGACCACCACTGAGTCATTACTGGAACCCAGGGACTACCACTGAGTCATTACTGAAAGTGAAGGAACCCAGTCTATACAATTTCTATGAGTTGAACCTCAAACAATACACAAAAATACAGACAAAGTATACATCAAACAAATACCAAAATGATGAATATTGAATTTAATTCACAAACAGATAAAACAAAATTTAATTTTAATGGGTAGGTTGAAGCATTTCTAAATTTGATTTTTAACTCTAAAGAGGAAGGAATATGCTAGACTCTAAAATATCTCTGGCTTTTTTGCTCCTACTCCTTGCTCTTTTTCTCTTGGCATTTCAATTGAGGTTGCCCTTCGTCCATATACCAACATACTTTTCAGCCTTCAATTACAAATTGATTCACATTGGAGGATGTATTAAAATAATATATTTTTTTCATTTTGCTTCATTTTGTCTGCTTTATTCATCTGCTTATGTCAGTTAATTTTCTAAACAGTCGCAGACATCCTGAGGTGGTGTTGTAGACCCTTAGGGTTCCATGGACCACAGTTTATAAACCACTGATCTAATGATCATGAAGGAAGCTTGCACACTGTATTCATGGAATGGAGCCGAAGTTTTCACCTTCTTACTTTTCAATTATCATATTGACCCTTTTGCCTTAAGCATTAGACTCCCAACCCCTTGAACTCATCCTGCTTACATCCACTGATGGTTACTTCCTTGACAGTTGATCTACTGTGCCACCGGTTTGTTAAGGCCTTCCTCTTTCTTTGCTGTTGACTCCATCTTCTATTCTAAACCTCATGTACAGATGCACATGCTTTGTTTGAGCCTTAAGATATGAAGAAGACGTGGGAGAAGAACAAGCCAACATGTAAAGAGTGCCTTTGTCTTCTTGGTTGATAAGGATTAGACTCTACCGCCTGCGGTATTTCTGGTTAGATTCGACCCTTTCTGCTGGATCAGGGTATTTCCAGCTTCAAGCGAGTCTTTTTCCTGGGAAAAAAGTGCCCCTATAGAACATCAGTGCCAGCCCCATTGTGGGGCAGGAGCCACTGCTGTACTAATGTACCAGGGGACATACATCATCCTATCTCTGATGTGGTGTAGGGTCTTTGGCAGAACGTATGCTCCCTGCTTTCTGATGTTTTGTTCCGATTTGAGCCACGTTGCCTGGGAGTGAACTGTGGTGAAAGAAGGCAAGTTTGTCTCACCATCAACTTCAATTTTCTGGTCTAGATTCAAAGATTCTACCCAAGAGTCCCTGTGTTAAGCTACTCCCAGAGTATTGGCGCATAACAAAGTTTGTGAGCAGTTGCTAGTGGTGTTTAATGATTGACAGATTAGGCAGTACCTCTCCACTCCTTCAAGATGCCACTGGCTTCTCCCAGCTGGTTTATTGGTTCATTTATGTACACAAAGGTATAGCCGACGGCTGGTCCATTGCCAACGTGACAGGTGTAGTTTCCAGCGTGAGGGAATTCTTTAATTGTGACGTGTAGCTTCTTGCCGTGCCCCACAATCTTTGGCCCGTTCCTCCACTTTACTTCTCTCACGGTGTCCTCTGCAGCAACGTCACAGACAAGTTCCACAGTCTCGTAGCCCTGCTTGCCCAGATCTACAACGTAAACTGGAATTGTGGAGGGAAAGGTCATAAGTAACAAGAAAGATGTTTTGTTATATATTTACACTTGTAGAGACTAACCCTACCTTGGCCGGACACTGCACCGAGCTCAAGCAAATGCAAAGAATGCAACCAGGGTTACCAAAACACAGGGTGGAAGGGACAGATTCGACTATGTGAATACAAAGTCCTAACATTGGCACAGTACTAATATTTCATGACTCAACATTTTGGCGGTTCCTTAGAATTAGATGTGGGCATGGAATTTCATGATTTATGTTATTTCTGAAGTTCACCTATTTTACACATACCATGTAAGATTCACAAAACAGATCATAAATCTACTCTTCAAGGTTTCCTCTTAAGTTTGGACAAGATTTATTTTTTTATTCACTAAGGCTTCCAGGACTATTTCTGAAACGCAGCGAATGCAAAAAAAACAAAAAAAACAGAACGTGGCCTCGATTATCTGTGCCTTGGTACTAGTGCAATATGTATCACATCCCATAAATAACAATGTCCTGGGGATGGTTGTTTAGTGGGTGTGATAAATCGTGGCTACTAGAGTTTTCCAACAATAATAGATGATAACATGCAGATTTTCTATGCTTATTACACCAAAATCCAGCTGTCTGGATATTTTCTGGGCCTTTTTCCTCAGTAAATACTTACAGGTTTGACCTGCCAATATTTACCTGTGGAAAGCTCTGGAGAGTTGGAAAGTTCCTACTCGCTCCTAATCGTGACACCCATGCAAATAGGGGCTTGCAGGGGAGTCTCAAATCAACACGGTACTTGTAGTCAAGGTCTATATGTATGCAAAATGTCAGAATGTCACATCTGTCCCGTTTCCAATAATATCACTTCCTGGCAAAGAAAGATAAGTTACATATTTCCTAAATATCTCATTCCTTCCTGATAGTGTGCTAATACTGTGTTAATACCCACTCCTGCTCTTTTGGTCTCTCTCTCTGTTGCACTGCAGGGTACCACTGAAGGTTTCTGTGCTGCACATAACTGGATCCACTTGTACATTGGGGAGTGACTGAACAATGCGAATTCAGGGTCTTGCTACGAATCCTACAAGACTCTCATCGCTATGAACCAGGAAAATAGTCTACAGTTCATAGTTTCATCTCTTTGAAGTACCTAACACCCTGCAAAACGTTGTATAAATAAATACATATTCTAACACTGTGCAAGTAACATGTTAATAACATACGAAGGATATGTGTACTTGATTTATGTAATCTAAATCAAAGCAATGGCACAGTGTATAAAGTTATCTTATGGTATGAAAATGTGTATGGTGCTCCTATCACCCAGGTGGGGTATCCTGGTGCCTAAGTGGGGGAAATTAGCCTGCCTGGGGCTAGTCCAAATGCTAGGTTTTCGGTTTCTAGTTAAGTTATAAGAGGGAGGTGGAAGATCTAATGTGGAATAGGAGGTGGTTCTAGGCTTTAGAAGCCAGTTATGAAAAGACACAACTTCCAGGCCAGTCTCTTCAGATGCAGGGAACTTGGATGTGCAGGTGATTGGCAGGGCAGATGGGTCTGTTAAGGGTGAGGAAGTTGGTTCAGATGTACAGGTGTGTAGGGCCTTGATTTAATAGGGTCAGTAGGTGAAGGTGTGAAAAGGGTATATTTGTGTATTGGGAGCTAGTGGAGGTCTCCAAGATGTTTGGATATGGGAGTGCTAAGTGGGAGTCTTGCTGTAGCGTTGTGAATTTGTGAATGACCTGGAGTCTTTTGGTGAGTTGAACAGTGATTTCCACACAAAGAGCATTTCCATAGTCCAGTTCCCTGGTAATCAGTGCTTCGAGTTATGGTTCTTCAGGTGTTTAGTGGAAGCCATTTAATAACCTTCTTCAGGAATTTGAGGGTGCAAAAGTAGATGGAGGCAGCCATGTTGCCCTGGTTAGAGATCAAGATTTGCTCGTCGATCATGATTCTTAGGTTTCCTGCTGTTTTTGATGAGCAGGGAAGTGGTGCAAGTTCTGATGGCCTCGAGGCGGAGGACCAGAAGGAAAGTATTTTCCAAACAAGTACCTCTTCCGCCTTGTCTGAGTTGAGTTTCAGGAAGTTGGATCTCATCCAGTTTGAGACTTTGGACATGCAGTTGGAAGACTTTTGTTGGTCAGTGGAGGTGTCATTGGTGAGGGAAAGGGTGAGTTGGGTATCGTCTGCTTGGGATATAATGCTGAGTTTGGGGGATCAGACAAAGCTGACATGCTTAGCCATGTAGATGTTGAAGCGCATAAGGCTGAGCGAGGAACCTTAATGGACTCCACAGGTCAGGTTGGAATTAGAGAACAAGTGCAGGTCTAGGCTTATGGATTGGGTGCATCCTTAGAGGGAGGAGATGATCCAGCAGAGGATGTCTCCCTGTATTCTGGTGTCATAGAAGCATTTGATGAGGATGGGTGGCAGAAGGTGTTAAAAGTGACCGGGAGGTCGAGTAGGATGAGTGCTGCTGTGTCTCCTTTGCCCAAGATTAGACAAATGGCATCAGAGTCAGCGATGAGGCTGACCTTGGTGATATAGTTCAGTCTGAATCATGATTGAGAGGGGTCCAGCAGGAGGCTGGGATTTGAGAAGCTCACTTGCTGATGATTTTTTGCAAGAATTTGGTCGGAAATGGGGGGAGGGAGATGGGTCTGTAGCTCAGCAATGATTTGTGTCCGATGAGGGTGTTTTCAGAGGAGTTAAGATAGTGGCATTATTCCATGAGTTAGGGAAGGTGCCAGTGTTAGGAAACTCATTAATTGTCATTGAAGATAACCTATGTTGGTAATGAAGTGCCGGCATAGGAGCTTGTAAGTGGAGAGCACTGTGCTCATAGGTGTTTCTTGAGTGTCCATCTTGTTCGGATGAAGGATAACGGTTGCTGAGAGGTCCGGTAGAGGTGTTGTATGTTGTATATTGTGGCAATTTTGCTGCTGAAATATTGGGAGAGCAGGGTGCACAATTTCTGTGATGGAGTGATGGTCGTCCACCTGGTGACGGAGGACTTAAATTCCTTCACAATTGTGAATATTTAATTTTTTTGTTGGAGCTGTTTTCAATTTGTTCAGTGATTTCAGTGTGCTTGGTGGTTCTAAGTTGTTTTGGTAGATCCGGCTAGCTACTTTGTACATGTCTGACAGTGTCAATGTGTGTGTTTCCAATAGTGTTCCAGCTGTCTGCAGAGGTGTTTGGAAAGTGGGAGGTCTTCCGGTACCAGCTTATCTGTGGCTTGTTCCATGCTGCTGGGCACAGAACTGACCAGTGGAAGGGTATCTGTTAAGGAGGCGATCCAGGTGTTAAAGTTTGAGGTGCAACGGGCAAGCTGCTGAAGACAGGGTCATAGTGCTATCTGATCATGTGGTTGCGTTTGCCTATCTTGTGGCAACTACAAAGAAAGGGATGCTAGCAAGTGACAAATTATGTGTAATAACATGCAATATATAAAATTCTCATATTTCGTAATGCACTTAAATGATACTGATGATGTGCTACCAACACACTAGTATTGTCGTTGTAGAGTTTCAGTGATTCAGGACTATATTATGTGGAAAAGGATAGTGCTATCAATATGTTATTGTTTATGTTAAAATAGGCTATTTTTAGGTCTGTTCTTCAGCTGTCTCTTCAGACTTTGTAGACTTTGGGTATTTTTGGGGCAGATGCGGTCCTGATGCGCAACTTTTCTTGCGTCGTCCCTGCCCCACCTAACGACACCATGGTTGCACTGTATTTACAGTATGGCGTACTATGGCGGTTGTTAGGAGAATAGCGGCAACATTTTTGATGCTATTGTGGCCCTTTGCTGCACTAGTGTCAGAAACTTTGACGTTAGAGCAGCAAAGCACAGGGAGGGCCATAGATTATTATGGGAGCGCCACTTTAGCGCCTGCCCTGAGCAGGCATTAAAAATTACGGAAAAAAAATGCAGTGAAATGTTGTAAATTTCACTGCACCATTTTTTCAGGCCTCCCTGCGTTGGAACACCCCCCTTGCATACATTATGCCTGGTGCAGGCATAATTTGGCAGAAGGGTTTACAAAGTGGCGCAAAGCAAGGATTGCGCTACTTTGTAAATGCAGCCTGGGAGAAAGGCCTCCTTATCACCACCTTATCGTAACAAAAAATGACACTAGGGTGGTGCACGGGGCTAGTATACCCCTTAGTTTTTTAATTTATACATAATATACACAGACAGTGGCTTTTGGCTAGTGGGCATCATTAATCATTGGCCCTTTAAACTGTTATTCACATTTTGCTTCTGTACAGTTGCTGCATACAGCATGGGGCCTTGGGTCAGCCCACTTTACTGATTCGCTCCTTTCACTTTGAGTGACACTATGCAGCCTGTGCACATTACTCACATTCGCCTATTAATAGCTCCTTTCTCTTAATTGATACAGCTAGTTCAAAGTGTGCTTTATTTAAGTTATTTTTTACATTAAGTTTAAATGCTTGCCATTTATTTTTTCTGCAATTTGGGTGCTCAGTTAGATAGTGCTTTTGTTTACACCTCCTTTTAAAGCTGCTGGAATAACGTAACTGAGAGACAATGTGACTTTATAGCTGCCTACAATTTGAGTGTTTGATTTGGGGTGTTATTTGCTTCTGTGTGTTCTTCACAAGCAATATTAATACAATGCATGGCACAACTGAAATGCTTTTTATTTTAAAAATCCCTAGTAAAGTGGTCACCTAAGTGAATGTTTTTCATTTTTAAATTGTTATTGTGAGCATATGGCAGCCATGTGTAAGTGGCTGCATGCTTTTCTATACTTTATTTTGTGACATATGCTTGCATTACAAAAAACAAACTATTGCACCATTGAAGGTCAGAATAGTGGCTTTGCCAATGCTTCTTTTTATATGGTATTATGGATGGATTTTATATATCAGGGATGCACTAATATTTTCATTGCAGTGTTGTACAGGGTTACAGTACTGTTCTAAATTTATGTTAGCCAAGTGTTGATGTATATTGATGGAAATGATCTGGTGTTATTTTATTTAGGAGTGGCCTAATATATATATATATACAAATTTATATAATTTTATATCAAAACGAAACCCTTTCAGAGTTAGAGTAATGCATAAATTATGCAAAAGTGTAGAGAACTCTGGGTAGTTCCCACGTTTAGGTGGAGAGCAGCTCCAGTATAGAGCACCGTACAACACCAGCAACACACTAGATTTGCTCACCTCAGAGCATAGGATGAGCAAAAGCCTCCCTGACATGTGCTCATTCCAGGTTGACTTAGATGGAATTTAACCAATTCAAAGCTGTAATACTGTGCCTGGAGTTGTGAAAGGCTTCTGTCATTTACAGCTCGGCAAGGATAGCACTCTGCTAATCCTACGCTTAAAGACATTGCTGTATTCATGACAAAAAACTGTCATTTTCTAGCTCAGCATGGATGGCACTGTGCTAATCTTATGCTTAAAAACTTTGCTGGAAAAACAGACATTTGAGGCAAGGAAATCTAAAGTTGCTGGAGTTCTCACTTCTCTTTTGCATCTTTTGAAATATATATATATATTATATATATAGCGAGAGAGAGAGTGTGTGTGCTGAGAAGCTGGGAATGCATTAACCCCTTCGCAACGGTTACGTCCTTGTCTGCGGTGCTGAGGCGCCAAGGAAGTAATCATTACGTCCTTGGACCGGCTCATGGGGGAAATGCTAGTGCTCTCCCCATGAGCCTCGCCTCCACGCCCCCAGGGCAGGGATGGAAGGGGAATCGCTACCATTTCCACTCCCGACCCCCATGGCGCCTTATGACGTCAGCGCACGATCGCCCGCTGACCTCATCAGAGGCTGCTCCCACTGCGCTGGAAGCTCAGCTTCCAGCGTGGATCAGAGGAGAAATGCTCTAGCATTTCTTCTCCGATCACATGGAGGGGGTGAGAGAGGCATCAAAGGAAACAAAAGGACTTTCCTTTCCTTTGATACCTCTTTTAGCATTTCTGCTGCCCGATTGCGATGCGATCGGGCAGCAGCAATGCCCACTAGACACCAGGGAGTTTTTTTTATTGTTTATTTGTGCATAAGGGGAGCGGTCCCTTGGGCAAGGGCCACTCCCTAGGGAGGCAAATTATTTTTAGGCCTTTCAGCCATTTTGATGGTGTGGGAGCACAACCATGCCCATACTGGTTGGTAGCCTCCACCCCACTATTTTATTTTTCAATTCCCTAACATCTAGTAGGCTTCCTGCCTCCTAGGGGAGTGGATCAGGGGTAATTGCCCAATCTACCCACCGGTGGGCAGAACAACTTTGGCCCCATTTATTTGGGGTGGGGGTATGGCCGTACCCCCACCCTCTTTTTTTTGAAAAAAAAATCTTCCCTGGTCTCTGGTGGGCTTTCTGCCCCCTTTGGGGGCAGATGGGCCTTCCAAAAATAGGCCGATCTTCCCCCAAGGGTGGCAGTTATGGCCAATAGTAATGTGCCCTGCAGGGAGCGACCCTTGCCCAAGGGCTGCCCCCCCAAACAAAACACACACATACACACACCAATCCCTGGTGCCCAAGTGGCCGATAAAAAATCTGCCCCACTTGTCAGCCTAAACATTTATTTTTTCAAACTGCCCTTTTGGTCCCGCTTTGGTTCCCCCTGATTTTTGACATGTTTTGGGCTCTTCCCTGTCACAGGCCCTTGGCCCACCTACACAAGTGAGGTATCATTTTTACTGGGAGGCTGAGGGGAATGTTGGGTGGTAGGAAATTTGTGCCAGTGCGGTGATCCCACACAGAAATGTGGGAAAAATGACATTTTTTTAGCTAAATTTGAGATTTGCGGAGGATTCTCGGTAAGAAAACACTAGGGGATGCACGCAAGTCACACCTCGCTGGATTCCCTTGGGTGCCTAGTTTTCAGATATTGTTGGGTTTGGTAGGTTTCCCTAGATGGCTGCTGAGCCCAGGACCAAAAAACGTAGGTGTCCTCCCCACCCCCACAAACACAGTTAGTTTTGTATTTGAGAATTTTGATGTGTCCACGTAGAGTTTTGGGGCATTTCCTGTGGGCACTAGGCCTACCCACACAAGTGAGGTACCATTTTTATTGGGAGACCTGGGGAAACGCTGGGTAGCAGGAAGTTTGTGGCTCCCCTGAGATTCCAGAACTTTGCAGCACCGAAATGTGAGGAAAAAATGTTTTTTTTGCCAACTTTTGAGGTTTGCTAAGGATTTTGGGTAACAGAACCTGGTGAGAGCCCCACAAGTTACCCCATCCTAGGTTCCCCTAGGTGTCTAGTTTTCAGAAATGTCCAGGGTTGCTAGGTTTTCTTAGGTGCCGGATGAGCTAGAGGCCAAAATCCACAGCTAAGCACTTTGCAAAAAACAGCTGTTTTCTTTGGGAAAATGTGATGTGTCAATGTTGTGTTATGGGGCATTTCCTGTTGCGGGCACTAGGCCTACCCACACAAGTGAGGTACCATTTTTATCAAGAGACTTGGGGGAACTCTGGGGAGAAGAAAATCTGTGGCTCCTCTCAGATTCCAGAACTTTCTGTCACCGAAATGTGAGGAAAAAAGTGTTTTTTTTTGCCAAATTTTGAGGTTTGCCAAGGATTCTGGGTAACAGAACCCAGTGCGAGCCCCACAAGTCACCCCATCTTGGATTCTCATAGGTGTCTAGTTTTAAAAATGCACAGGTTTGGTAGCTTTCCATAAAGTGCCGGCTGAGCTAGAGGCCAAAATCCACAGCTAGGCACATTGCAAAAAACACGTCAGATTTCAATGTAAAAACGTGATGTGTCCATGTTGAGTTTCCTGTCGCAGGCACTAGGCCTACCCACCCAAGTGAGGTACCATTTTTATTGGGAGACTTGGAAGAAAACAAAATAGAAGAACAAGTGTTATTGCCCCTTGTCTTTCTCAAAATGTTTTCCTTCCAAATGTAAGACAGTGTGTGAAAAAGACGTCTATTGGAGAAATGCACTGCAATTCATATGCTAATATGGGGACCCCGGAATTTAGAGATGTGCAAATAACCACTGCTTCTCAACACCTTATCTTGTGCACATTTTGGAAATACAAAGGTTTTCTTGATACCTATTTTTCACTTTTTATATTTCAGCAAATGAATTGCTGTATACCAGGTATAGAATGAAAACCCATTGCAAAGTGCAGCTCATTTATTGGCTCTGGGTACCTAGGGTTCTTGATGAACCTACAAGCCCTATATATCCCCACAACCATAAGAGTCCAGCAGACGTAAAGGTATATTGCTTTGAAAAATCTGACATTGCAGGGAAAAGTTGCAGAGTAAAACATGGAGAAAAATGGCTGTTTTCTTCACCTCAATTTAAATATTCGTTTATTTCAGCTGTTATTTTCTGTAGGAAACACTTATAGGATCTACACAAATGACTCCTTGCTGAATTCAGACTTTTGTCTACTTTTCAGAAATGTATAGCATTGGTTTCTCACCTATTTCTATCACTAACTGGAAGGAGGCTGGAAGGAGTCTGAAAGCACAAAAACAGAAAAAATGGGGTATGTCCCAGTAAAATGTAAAAATTGTGTTGAAAATGGGGTTTTCTAATCCAAGTCTGCCTGCTACTGAAAGCTGGGAAGATGGTGATTTTAGCATCACAAACCCTTTGTTGATGCCATTTTCAGGGGAAAAACACAAGCCTTCTTCTGCAGCCCTTTTTCACCATTTTTTTAAAAGAAAAAAATGAAATTTGTGCTGTATTTTGGTTAATTTCTTGGTCTCCTTCAGGGGAACCCACAAACTCTGGGTACCTCTAGAATCCCTAGGATGTTGGAAAAAAGGGACGCAAATTTGGCCTGGGTAGCTTATGTGGACAAAAAGTTATGTGGGCCTAAGCACAAACTGCCCCAAATAGCCAAAAAAAGGCCTGGCACCTAAAAAGGGAAAAGCGAAGGGGTTAAAAAAGGCACAGATATTGTGCTTGAATTCATTAAGTTGGGTTAGAAATGTGCTAATATGGTGTGCAATTCATAACAATGCAGATGTGCAGTTGGGAAAAGGGATCTTGATCCACAATCAACGCAGAAAGGAGATATGGTCCAAACAGCACTTGTTCTTCTTTTCCTTGACCAGCCTACGATGAATATTAAAACGGCTCACTCACATTGGCATATTTTTGGCTCTTATGAGTCTTGTAAGTAGAGGAACTTGCCTAGATTATCATATTGTTTTCTGATTTTCGAAGTCATGGATATACCCGAGAAATGACTATGGATATCAATTACAGGGGTGTAGTTTAGTCAGTGAGATTCAGGGGTGTGAATTTCAAATTTCCCAACTAAAAAGCAGTGGACTGCAGGGTGGAGGGGTGAGATGGCCAAGGTTTGGGATGGATTGGTTCCCTGAGTGATTTTTACTAATTAGATTATTTACAAGCATTCATCTCATCACCCCTTGGGTGTTTGATTGCCAATAGTATGCACAGAAGCCTTAGACTGGATCAACTTTCCAAGCCTTCAACTGACAATGTTTGTGAATTCAAAAATGTAGTAAATTTAAACTCGTTCAAGGAGTGGGTGCAGATTTTGATTGTCAGAAGACCGCACAGAAACCTGAGACTGGAGCAACTTTCCAAGCCTACTACTGACAATGTTTGTGAATTTAAAAATGTAGTAAATTTACACCCGTTCAAGGAGTGGGTGCAGATTTACTATTTTGCTTGGTAAACCAGTCACAATTATCTATTTAAGTTTCTGCTCCAAAAAATGACCAAACTAAAAGCTCTTAGTTATATGAGAATGACAAGAAAAACAAATGCAGGCATAGCAGATCCAGCTCAGGGTCTACAGACCTAACCACTAAGCAAGAATGCATTCAGTGGGTGTCACAGTCCAAACACTCCCTAAAAAAATGCTGATACTTGCCTTGCCTAAGCCCAGTACTTTCCCTAGGAACTCATGAATACAATCTTGTACAACACAACAGCCTGGAATCTCTGCCCTGAGATCATGTATTTCAATTCAAATGTATTTTCACTGCGCATACACTTATTTGTATCTGCTACAACAAGCCACGGTGGTAGTGTTGTCAAAAGGGTGCATGTAGGTAGGGCTTTATGTTTCCATCCTTGTCATTTACAGATCATTTTATCAAGTGACTCATGGACCCATGTACTAAGCCCCAATTGGAAATAAAGGTGGACGTTCCAGCAAGTTCTTAAAGTGAGCTGAGCAAAGGTCTAGCTTGGCTCTAAGAGTACATGCACAAGCCAAGCCATGAAAACAATTGGCCTGTATATCGTGCAGCAAACATAATGTAAAAATATGATACAGTCTCTTCAAAATTCAAAAAAGTATATTTCTTTGGCATACAGAAGCATTTCACCTTACTACATCAGATTTTATCACTGCATAGTCAGACATTAATTCAAATTTAATTTCTAAACATGAATTTAGAAACAATAATGGTTCACTCCCACAATGACAATGCCATTAGTGAACTACAAGGCAAGTCAGTAGTCATGAAAACCCTACATGTAGCCTAGATTCTATTTTTAGACGGAGCAATATTAAACCCCTTCAATTCAAACATAAGAGGTTTTGTACTGCGCACATCATGAACTAGAGTTTTTAAAAGTGCTCTCATTTGTGATAATTAATAAAGAAAAAGGAAGCTCTGTGAAATAAAATTGTTGTAACTTGTTTGCTATTGACTGGTTGGCGTTCCATTCTTGGCCATGTCTGATTTCACTGTGCCATGGTTACTGTGGAACATGAAGGGCAGAAGGATGAGCTGTTAAAATTATGGGAAAACTGTTCTATCTTGTTGACGGAATAAAATAAAGACTATCGTTTAACTTGACTCCCGGAGTTAATTTTAACGTTGGCAACAAGCTACCTGTGAGCGGCAGGTACTCACCCCAACACCCCTCGAAGAATTCTGATTGCACTCAGAGTGTGTTTTGTTTTTGTACGCAAAGCATTTGAAGAACATGAAGTGTTTTCATATATTGAGCGCTTCAGGAAGTGAAGCATTTCAGCTGTCCACAGGGAACCATGAGTATTGTCAATTTTTTGTTTGGGGGAATCATTGCTGATGCTTACCTTTGTCAACAGCCAAGACTCTCATGAGCAGATCCTTAGCATGTGGCATTACTTACCAAGAGCTACCATAGTGTGTGTAGGCCAATACGCAAGCTTCTGAATCCTCTGTCTGCGGTGGCGTGCAGAAGCTTGTACACACACACACAAGAAAGTCTGGACATCGGCTGAGTGTACATGCATGTAGCTTCACATGGAAGCCTACACGCAATGTTTGGCAACCACGTGGCTGTATTGTCATGCCATGTTCAGCAACTACTCTGTGGATTTTGTTTACGATGCAGGACAGTTATTAGCACTGATCAGGCACGGCCCATCCTTTGGGGCAGAGGGCCCCCCCCCCCCCACCTTTTGCCCCTCATGAAAAGTGGCTGTCAGGCTGAGCCCACATCAGCCTGCCAGACACTCTTCATGTTCAGCTCAGGCAGCCAGGAGCGAGACATGCACGATTTACGCAGACTCCTGGCTTCCTGAGCTGAACTTTGCTGGGCTGAAGAGGTCACCGATTCTATGGGCGTGACCTCCTTGGCTCAGCAAAGGTGCCTCGAGGCCCTTCCCTCGGTGATAAGGGAAGCCCATTGACTCCGACCTGGGTGCTTCAGGTTTGATCCCTAAAGCGCCCAGTCCGAGTGTCAATCAGTGACACCTCGTCACAGAGTGGGATGGGGTCAGAAGTCTCACTGACTCCATCCCACTCTGTGACAAAGGTGGGACTGCTGCCTAGGGTCAGCCAGAGAGGGAAGGCAGCAGCCCCAACCCTCCTGTGAATCGATGTGTGTGCATGTGTGAATGCATGAGTGTGAATGTGCACCCCGCCCGCCTGCCCTCCTCCCTCCTAAAAGTGCCGGCCGCCACTGGCACTGATGCATATTCTAATCATTGGAGAAGGCAATTTCCAGCCACAAGGAAACTACATTTCTACCTCATCAGTTGGAAAATGGAAAATAAGGATTGCTCATCTTTAATTTTTGACAATTTCGGTAAAGTTTAGCATTGTAATTTAAACTCTCTGACTGGAATCCTAGCGTGGCTCTCATTTTTCTGCATGTACATTCCAGCCCAATGTTGTAACTCGTGGTGCAGGTTTGATTGTTTTTATTTTTGTCTGTTATATTAGTTTATTGAATTGGTATTCATCTTTTAGTTAGTTTTGTTAGTTTATATCTTTAATTTGTTATTTGGGCCTCTTAAAATTGCTGCTACTGGTATGTTGCAGACTCCACAATTTTTATCAGACCTTGGTGAACCATTATTGCCTTGGAAGAAA
Organism: Pleurodeles waltl; assembly: GCF_031143425.1. Taxonomy (NCBI): domain Eukaryota; kingdom Metazoa; phylum Chordata; class Amphibia; order Caudata; family Salamandridae; genus Pleurodeles; species Pleurodeles waltl. The sequence goes on from NC_090446.1 coordinate 943,545,882, forward strand.
TGGGATTGTTTGACTCATACCTTACAGCTTCCTGGGGTGAACAATTTTCAGCTGCGAGGAAGCAAGGAGTTCTACTTAATGACTTGGGTATAGAAGGGCACAGCATACACAAACGTTTGGATGAACTTACAATGGGCAATAGTGAGGGGGAACCAAGTGATGTTTACGAAATGTCAGTTTTTATGTTGGAAAAACATTTTGGAAACATTTAACTATTGTGCTAGAGAGACACAAATTCTTCACAAGCACCAAAGATAAAGTAGAAAACGTTTGGAAATATGTAGCCTTCTTTAAAAGTCTGGCCTGCACATATGATTTTGGTGATTTGACTTATTCGCCCATAAGGGTTCAATTGGTATGTAGCACTAATGATATCCAAGTGCAGGAAATGCTCTTAGCCAAAACTCCCACCTTGAAGAAAGTAGTGGGTATTGTTGAGGGTATGAAGCACACTTCTGACTGGATCAAAGAAATGTGGGCTTCCCTTTCACACTCTGTGGAAAGAGTGGAAAGAGTTACCAGCTCTACCGCAATCCAAGACACAAGTGAGGGAAAGGCTATAGGGGCAGATGTATCAAGAATCCATTTTGCAAGTCGGAAATATCGATTTTTAAGAAATCGCTATTTCTGATTCGCAAAATGCAATGTATCATATTTGTGATTCGGTAATAGCGATTTCTTAAAAAGCATTTAGGCCCATATTTGCGAATATTTTGCATGTCCCGAATTGAGAATTCCTAACTGGAATTCGCAATTTTTGGAAATGCAAAGTCCAGCATGCTGGGGCCCTTAGGCCCCCTCTGCTGCACCCCAAAATATTTTTTTTTACAATATGTAAGGTGCACACATGCCAAAAGGGCATGTGTGCTTTAATGTAAATTTTAAAAATGCATTTTAAATGCATTTTTAAAATTTGCACATGGTTACCACCAAGTTCAACTTGGTGGTAAATAGCGATTCCTTAATGCCCAATTCGCATTAAGGAATTGCTTCTTACATGTGCTTTAGACATCGCAAATGAGGATTCCTTATTTGCGATTTCTTATTTAGAGAGTCGCAATTTGCGTCTCTCTAAACAGGATTGCAATTTTAAGGAATCACTATTTTAACGACTCCTTAAAATTGCATTCAAAATGCCTTTGATACATTCTGAAATAGCTTTTTGCATTCGCAAACGGGCATTCACACCATTTGCGAATGCAAAAAGCTTGGTTACATCTGGCCCCTAGTTTTAATGTTATATATGTGACAGCTCCACTCGACTTCAAATCAAATCAAATGTGCCTTATTCAGTTAATCATAAAAAACATAAAAGCATCACAGCCAAAGATAATACAAATAATATGTATACACATGCCGAATCATTTAAAGCATATAGAACATTTAAAACATTTAAAACAGCCTAACAGGCGGAATTATTCTAGACCTGCCTAATTTTCATAACATTCAGTCACCCATTGAATTCCTGAGGCACAGCCTTTAAAAAACTAACAACATTAAAAATTGTTTCAGCAACAAGCATTTGTAAAAACAAAAGAGCAGGTTGTATTTGGTTAAATTGCCTAGCTTTTAAAAGAGGGACAATATAAACTTTGCTAGGGACTTTAAAATATTTACAAAACATGACCAAGTGCAGTGTATCAAGCAACTGAGGTACCAGGTTTAGCCTGGCCCTTGCGAGCAGTAACCAATCATGATTAAAGGTTACAGTGGTAAAATAAGGCTCCATGAATAGGGTCGATTTCAGCAACATGTAGCCTCGCCCGAGGGCTTTTGTAAAGATGCATGCTCTCTGTCTAGTAATCACATCTTCAGAAAATGTTCCCTTTCCCAAAAGCAGTCAGCCTTAACAATCTTCTCCGGGATAGTAAAGAGCTCCACCCTACCTAAACTCTGACATGTGGTCTTAATATATTTAAACCATGGAATGCGATGTGCGCACTCAAGAGACAAACAATCCAGCAAGATCTCTTTATTTCGTTGGGGACCACCTTTGCTCCAGATATCTAACCAGCAGAAAAGTGGGAGAAGGGAAAAACTGACTGTAGAGCACTTAGGGCCATATGTACAAACGCTTTTTCCCATAGACACAGAATGGAGAAAAACCTTTGCTACATCTGGCCCTTAGCCCTAGGATTTTGTAGGATGGGATACATTGAGGAGCATTGAGGAGTTGTCTCAAAAATTTATTTTCTTCTACCTGTACAGCATCATGCTCAACGTATCCCCAAATCTCACTCCCACAGGGAGCTTTTGAAATATACTTTGTAAACTAAACCTACATTAAGGCACTGATAACCTTCCTTCCCAGTCTCGCTGCGAAACTCCACTGTTGCAATGGTCCTTATTAAGTCAGCCTTTTTCCCATTTAGCAGGGGGGGTCCATGGCATCCCTGAATCAAACATGAAACCCAAATAAGAAATGGCACTGACCCGGAATAAGGCCTGCGTCACCATCTTAAATGCCTTTGTTTTTGTAGAACTAAGACCTACCACCATCACATGGAATTTACCAATGTTTATACTTAAGTCTAACTCATCCATAAAACCTGCAGCTCTACTCATTAGTCAAATAACCCAAATTGTTATGCTGTAATACTGTTTTACAGAAGTTGTGGTAAAAAAGAACAATTTGCTCACATGTGCAAAAATATAAGGAAAATGAGGTGACAGCGGCATCTGACATCTCCCAAAAAGCTACCCTACAAGTGGTACCCTCTGCCTTAGGAGTGAAACAGGTGGATGGTGAAATTGATAAGGGCCAAATCAAAATGCCTGAGTGTGAGATGATGATTGGTGGTAAAAAAAAAACGTATTGTTCTGGCTGAATCAGGTTTTCTGTTCACCCTGGTGGGTGACACAAATTGGGAAAAGACATTTGGAAGTGAAAGGATCACTTGGTTACTGCCAGACATAAATCCGGAAGGGTACCTTGGCATGAAAATTCACTTGATAGGATACACAGTCATGAGTATCAATTTTAAGAGCAGAGAGACTGTGGGGAAAAACTATGTAGGTAGGTGTGGTGGATGATCTCCTTGGATGGCGTCACCAGAGAGATTTGGGAATCATTCTAAATCTCAATTTGGGTGCAAATGTTGGTGAGGATTTGGATGTAGTGCACACATTTCATTATGTGTTTAGAAAGGAACAGGGCTTATTAAAGGATTTTAGACACAGGATTGTTTTAAAGAAGAATGCCAAGTCTGTGGTACACAAGGTTAAGAAGGTGCCTAACCTGATGTTGAAGTTTTTACAAAAAGAATTTGACAAACTTTTATGCTTAGTGGTGAATGAAGAGAGAGAATCTTCAAAATGGCTGGCCCCCACAGCTTAGGCTCCCAAGCATGATGGTAATAAATTGAGGATATGTGTAGACCTCAGAAAGCTGAACCACTGCATGTGGATAGATCGCCAACCCCTACCAAACATCTCTGATACATTGACTATGCTCAAGGCTGCATTTGTGTTCAGTGTGGTGGACCTTTCTACAGCATATCACCAAGTACAATTGCATGATGGCTCTAAAGCTCTTGATCCTTTGTCACACCTCTAGGGACATTTAGATTTGAAAGACTACCTTTAGGATTGACTTTGGCGGCACCTTGTTTTCAAAGGCACATGAAGGATGTGTTAAAGGGTGTGGATTTGGTCATGTTCCTTTGGGATGACATCCTAGTGTATGGCAAGGACAAGCAAAGTGATGACCTCACATTAAGGCAGGTGTTGGCAAGGCTTAGGGACAAGGTGCTAGCTCTAAAAAAGGAGAAATGCAAATTTGGAGTGAGCTCGTCCTCATATTTGAGGCATACAATATCAGGTGATGGTATGAGTCCTAGTCTTGATTTAGCTAACTCCATCATCCAGGCAACTTCTCCTAGCAATAAACAGCAATTTAGATAATTCTTGGGCCTAGTGGGGTATTACTATTATTCAACCGATCAGACGACAACTCAGAAAACGCACTACTTTTGACTGGTCTAGAGGTTGTGAGAAAGCATTCAGGGTGGTGAAGGAAGGTATTGACAAAATACCTACCCTGGGGCATTTTGATGTTTCCAGGAAAACGGATGCTAGCCTGAAGCGGTTAGGGGCAAAAGGTTGATGCAGAAGGGAGAGTGGTAGCCTTTGCCGCTCACTCTCTTAAAGAGGCAGAGAAAACGTACCCTATTATTGATTGTGAAGCTTTGGCATGCATGTGGGCAGTACACCATTTTAAGTTTGTCCTGTGGGGCTCACCTAATGTACTCAGGACAGATCATAAGCCCTTGATTCAGTTATTAGGCAGTAGGAACATTGATAACTCAACCCCACACATCGAAAGGTGGATGGAGAGTCTTACTGAGTTCAGTTACAGAGCTGAGTACTTACAGGTTGTCAGGAACGAACCTGCTGACTACTTATCCAGATTGCCGGTGGAGAAATCAGTTGTGACTGAGGCTGATTATCCCGCCATGTGGGTCAGGGAGTCAGCTATCAGTAAAGCAGAATAGGAGATTGGGGCATTTAAGGACAGTTCGAGGAACTTGATTATGGACTATGTGGTGGTGGGTTGGACTGATGTTTGAGTAGTAGATGAGATTTCCAAGGGCTTTTAGAATATGACTGAGGAACTTAATATCATGAAAGAAAAGCTGTTCCAAGACGATCAGATCATTCCAGCGGCGGGATTTTGGGATAACATCACTAATCTCTCCCATGAGGGGCATTTGGGCAAGAATCTAACTAAAGCCAGAGTAGCAAGTGTTACTTTTGGGCAGGAGTAGGCAAAGAGGTGGGAAGGGTGATGCGAGATTGCCTCCAATGTGCAGGGAGTGACAAATCCAGATCCATTAGCACACCCCGTTATGCCCAGTCAAAATTCCAGAAGAATCTTGATATAAATTGGGTTTGGACATTCTTGGCCCCTTCAAGCTATTGGCACCTAGAGAGAGGTTTTTGTCAGTTTTGGTAGGTTACACATCCAAATGGTTTTTGCCTCTTATTGTAAACTCATTAACCACTAAGTGTGAGTTTTTCTGTGATGTGTCTGCATGTGAAGGGATACCCAATACCACCATTACAGATAATAGTGTACAGTTTGGCTCTAGTGAGGTGAAGACATTTTTGGATGATCTGGCTATCACAAACTTCAGCACCATATGGTGCTGGGTTATACAAATAGGCAAGGTATGCACTGCCTATGGGCCCTACTCCTTTTAGGGGCCCTATAACAATGGATCAAAATAATATTGATTTGATCTTGAAAGAAAATTACAATTAAGCGTTCTTAAATTGTTTCCAAAAGATAGGAAAAATGAATCAACTCAAAGAAATGATAATTTTACAATAAAGACTCTATAGAGAAAATACTGTAGTAATGTTATGTACCCATTAACAAATTAAAGTACATACACCATAGACATCAGATTCACATCACAATTTTTCACTTAAAAGCTCATCTTCTGTCAGCTTGTGAACAGATTTGGTGCAAATTGCGTACATGTCATGTTTAGTTTTCTGTAATAAAATTGGTTTATTAGAACTGTTGGTTGGTGAAATTAAAAATGTATTAGGAGATAATTTGCAAAGGGGGCCCTGAAATTTCAACTACGTAGGGCCTCCATAGGTTTTAATCCAGCATTGGCACCTCACTGTTTTCAGGTCAGGCCAATTGTCTTTCGGAGAGCATGAATCGCTTGGTGAGAGCACGTTCCCAGAGTGCAGTACAGAGGGGTGTGCCTCTCAGGGTAGTACTCCGTGAGAAACTGTGGGCACATCGCAATATCACTGATTCAGTAACCAGAATATCTCCATTCCACTGTTTGAAAAGGAGGTTGGCAGAGACTAAGCTTAATCTGGCATGGTTAGGTTATAAGAAGGAAGCCAAGGGCATAGACTTTTGAGCTCTCAAGGAGTACCAGGAAAAATACAAGAAACAATTTGATGTGAGGCATGGTGTCTGTGAGTGGATGTGTAAGGTGGGAAGGGTTAGTTTTTGTGCAGAAACATGGATGGATACTCAAAGGGAGATCCAAGTATGTGGGTCTTAAACACATTATTTGTATGAAGAAGAATGTTGTGGAACTCAGTGATAGTGAAGGATGCACCATGTCACGCTTGGACATTTCTGAAACCTCATGGCTCTCACCATTATTGTGAGAGACTGTGGGGAATAGTGTGTGTTGAGAGGGTGTTTTGGATTTCAACCAAGGGTAGTTTGCAGGAATATTAGGCACCAGAAGATAACTTTCTCATTTGGATGATGATGATTTAGAGTGATGTATTTCCCAAATGGTTTGGGACAGCTGTCCTGTCTTGGTTATTTAGTTTTCCATCGTGCTACAACATTTTTTTGTATGTAAGTTCCTATGTAGTAATTATGTTTCCTCAGTTAAACTCTCTTTTAGGTTTATTGTGTTCCCACATCATTACTCACTATGATTACATGTATATATTCTTTCCTTACTAATTATTCATTTATTGCTTATTCTTTTGACTTCACATTAAAAGGAATGAAGATGTGTTGTAAATTATTTGCTATTGGATTTTTGGTGTTCCATCCTTGACCATGTCCCATCTCACCGTACTATGGTTACTGTGGAACAAGAAGAGCAGAAGAATGAGCTGTTAAGATGATGGGATAGCTGTGCTGTCTTGCTAGTGGCAGGAAGTAATGAATACAAATCAACTTGACTCCTGGAGTTAATTTTAACAAAATGTTTGCCTAGCATCAAACAATTTGCACAAGTAGAGAAGCTGGTATTGATTTCAGGGTATCTGGTTGCTTATTTTCAAATTCAGGAACCAGATGTATATCTCGGTCTCTTTTTTATGTTTTACATCAAAGGTCAATGTTTTGTCTTTTATTCTTGACTGAAAAAACCAACACAGGCTTAGCAGACCTGACTCTGGGCCGAAGACCCCAATACAAAGCCAAGAATTAATTTATTTGATGGTGTCACACCCCAAACAACTCCCTGAAGCTACACACTTGGCCATTTGCAAGGTCAAAGTGGGACTGAAAACAGGCCCAGGCACCATAATAAAAGCGACCCCTGTTTCACATCCTGGAAATCGTGGACGTTTTGAACTTTTAAAGACTCACTGTATAGGTGTTTTGCAAGGTATGAAAGACTGCAGTCAAGTGTGCTTGCTGCAGGCAATGCTTCTGGTAATATCAGGGAAATCAACAGTAAAACCAGACACAGAACAGGCCCAAAAAAAGTCAAAGAAATGACCCACACACTGAACTGTCAGACCAGCCCTTAGAGCACTGCCAGATTGCCCTAGAGGGCAGTAAGACCATGCCCATTTAGTCGGACGGACAGGCTGACAAATTGCTAGGGTGGCTGAGGCCCCATCTCCACCACTTCAGCAGTGATACCCCCAGCCTTTTTTTAAGTTCCCTGTTACTTCACAGTGATTTTTTAGCAAAACTGTTCTTGCAGACACATGCTGAGCACTCTTGGCAAACATGATATGCATGTTTTGGCGACCTAGTAAACATTTTTAAGGTTTTCAAAAACAACCTGGGGTGGTGTCCTGATTCTGCAACACAAAAAAACTCTCAGCCTGGGCTAATGTTTCTGGGTTATTTCCAGTTCTCGATCGTAATTTTTTGCCTGGTGGTTGTTAATTGCATAGGGTGACTAGACGTCTTGGATTTCCCCAAGAGAGTCCCAGTTTTCCATTGACAGTCCCACCATCCCAATAGATATAATAAAAACTGATAAATATCCCGGTTTTGGTGAGAGGGTCCGGTGAGCATGCACATTAGATTTAAAATAGAGTGCAGGCTCACATTTCCTATGGCCCACTCCTGTGACATCAGCATGGGGATAAATGTTAATTGATTGACATTTGTTTTGGGTACCTCAGTCTGAAAAGACCCTCAGCCAAGTTCCTCAGCTTTCCCCTTCTCTGCATCATAACATATGGGAAAGAAGGTGAAGGGGTTATTTAATGAAATCAAGGTTTGCACTATTTTAATTTTAATTGTGAAAGGTTGGCACAACTTTAATGCCATGCCATGTTTCATAAAAAGTCCCTTTATGCTTTACTTTGGTTCCCTATTGTAGCAATTTTGTATGGAACCTTGTGCATTTGTCCACGTTGTACTTCTATCGAGGTAAAGCCACAAGTCACATTATGTCAACAGACTGAATGAGTTATTTATGAAGAAGCTTGGCTTCCTTTGCCTAGTTACAGACCCCATCGAAATGGTGCAAGCTATAAAACACTGATCTTGTTTGCTTTGCTAACATATAGGCCCTCATTTCAACCCTGGCGGTCGGTGACCGCCAGGGATAATGTGACGGTAGTACCGCCAACAGGCTGGCGGTACTACACTGCGTATTTTGACCGTGGTGAAAGCACCACGGTCATACCACCGGGACCAGTGGAATACCGCCATTGTGGTCCCGGCGGTCGTAATCCGCCAGGGCAGCGCTGCCCTGGGGATTTCTACTCCCCTTACCGCCAGCCTTTCACCGCCATGGAAAAGGCTGGCGGTAAGGGGATTCGGGGTGCCACTGGGGGCCCCTGCACTGCCCATGCACTTGTTTCCCTGTTTCCACCCGCCGGCCCAGCAGGGATGTCCAAATGTGGCCGCCAGGTTTCTGGCTGCATAGGTGGCCGACTGGCGATCAAATACAATGTTGTAATGAGGGCCATAGTCTGTGTCATAGATTTGTGTTTAACACTCACCTTTCAATGAGAGAATTTTCTCTTGTATACAGATACAAGCTCAAGCTTTATGCCTATGGATGGTCTGCTGGTGTGGGCGTAGGTGAAAAGCGAAATTGCACATTTCCAGTGCTTTAAATGAGCAACTGCAGTTTAATGATTTAAAAGGGAAGTACATGCACGTCCCAGCACTGCTCCAGTGTTTTTAATTGGACAGTACCAGCACTTCTCAGGAGCAAACAGGTACTCTTAATAGTAACTGCGCTTCTATATTTTCATTGACATCACTGCACATTTACCCCCATTTTTCAATCAATCAATCAATAGTTTATTCGGTCCAGATTTGGACCATTTAAGAAGTAAAAAGTAATATATATATAAAGGACATTGACAATTAATACAGGAAAAAAGTTCATAAAATTACATAAAAGGTTTCAAAAATAGTTAAGACAAGACTCTCAAAATAGTCTCTGGATCCTACCCTATGCAAGACGCTAAATGCTAAAATGATACTGATCAGTTGTTAAAAGCATAAAAAGCATTTTAAAACGGGTTTATACAATAAAAATAAGACATAAAAACTACATACAATAGCTCTTGTTAGCAAAAGTTAAAAATCAACCAGTGGAAAATGATGCCCTAAGTTAATCAGTTCTATTGAATGAGTTGATCAAGTAGATTGCATCTTATCATTTGTAAACAGGGTGCTAGTTCGCTAACTTCTAGACTGTACTTCAACCGGTGGATTAAGATCTATAGTGATCCTACTGCGGATTTTCCATGCTGCTGCCAAATATTTAGAAACAGAACTCATAACCTTAGAAAATATGGAGAGTCCCCATGCTATTTCATACCTACAATACTCCCTAAACATCCACCGTTTTTAGAGGGGCTATTGGGGGGGAAATTAATTGAAAATGTTTGTGCACACCGAGACAATTAAGACTATGAGTTTTTGACAGCTTTACACCCATTCCCACCTATCCCTTCCGTTAGTACTACGCAAAATTCTGTCCCTTGGTGCAACAGCCACAATTACAGTTGTCACCTGCTCCCATATATTTTCGGGAATACTCCTCCTGTGAACCATTATATGTAATTTACTGGGCCAGGTGACACTTTATGGGCACACAATTATCACTTAGAGGCGCAAAAACATGCAATCGGTCAGTAATGCACATGAATTTTGAGGGTAATGTACATGCAGTCTGTTAGCAACCTGTCTATAAAGTTTCTGTAATGCGCTTTTAACATTAATGAGGTTTCTTACCGTTATTTCTCAGTTCCCATTTTCCTTCCAGTGGAACAGCAGCAAGGACCAAAGCGAGCACAAAAGTCACTAGAGAAGGCATCTGTGAGAAGCGAGAGAGACTTGAGAAAATATGGATTTGACGTATTTGCCATATAATCCAGCATCCACTGTCTAATTATTAGATTTAAGCGAAAAAAAATGTTTTTCAGCCCAAACAGATTAATAGTTAATATTAAAAGTTAACATGTAAAAAATGCAGTGGTAGACACTTTGTAAAAATTAAATGATAATTTTTTAGCTGTTAATTGTTCTTTTAAATACTAAAGAAGTAACAATTTGCCCAGATAGCATTAAAGTCCTCGGTGGGTTCATTGGGTGAAACACTTTTGTCTGCCTTAATAAACATATCCTCACATATCTAAATGGAATTCAACCCCGATTGAAAAAATGAGTCTTTGTGATGATTTTTTTTCATTATTCATGTAAACGTAATTTATCGCACAAATACTATTATTTTCTAAAATATTCAGTAAATATCAAAAGAAATCCAAACATTTAAAATCTCTTTTTAAGGTATCGCAGTACTTCCAAGATAGACATTTGTGTAATATACGAGTAATTACAACACTGTTGTGCCGCACTGCTTCTTGAGTGGATGAGCGGGTTCCAGAGGCCCAACAGTGTTAAAAGAGTATAACTGGATACTGAAGAACAGCTTGAGAGATAATAAAAGAGACACTCTACTCTTTTATTACAATAAGTGTGTACATTTAGGTGAGTTTTCTACTGAACACTGCATGTACTTTACACAAACTATTTCACTTTGAGATTTGGAAAGGGCAGACATAATAATATGCCGTGACTTTGCTTCGGTGCAAGACTCAGTCATTCCTTGGCACATAATTTCACATTCCTGCTGCATGGTTCGGTCTTCCATTGCCACCTTATGCCAGCAGCCCTGGTGATGGTGCTCCAGGTCACCCACCGCAGCAGTTGGTTGTGTTCAACACTTTCATCTGTACTTTGCAGGACATTGAATGCTGTTCATTGGTTATCAGATCAGCAATCAATTTGCTTATGCTATGCACACACTTGAAATGCCATGCATATATAGCGCTTCTTATTGTACTGATTGTAGTAGTTATTACACTCTCGCTCTTAATCCTTCCGCCCTGCTGGAGGTAGTGCTTGATGTGTAACATCTCAGTTGTCCGACTGCCATCGGTGACAGAGGGTTCTCTCATAAGGTCATTCACCTACAAGATGAAGAATTTATAAAGAATTCCCAACACCTCCATCTTTAATTCCGTTTCATGAATTCTCAAAAATGTTCCAGTTACATAAACCGCTTGACCTTGCTTCGGATGAGTCAATCGAATAAACAGAGAGTCTAGAAACGATTTAATGTTTGGTGGATTATGCCAACAAAGCTGTAGCCACAACCTATCCTCCTCTTCAATGAACAAGACACACTCAACAATCTAATGCTTTTACCAGATTCATCTGCAAGCAAACTGCATCTCTAGCTTCCTATGGTTCAGAGACTGGCTGTTCCTAGAATAAGCTACAGCTAAGTATTAGGAAGCATGACTTAAGGTAGGTTAGGTTTAAGTTTATTATCTTTACAGCAGGACTGCATATGGCTTCTCTCCATCTCTGCCAACCGGCTGACATCCACATTCCTTCCCTTCCAGGACCTCTTCACCCACAAGTTCCATAACACGCTCAGAATGACAGTATGAGCACTCACATAACATTATGGCATATAACATACATCCCAACACATATGAGCGCTCACATGACAATATGGCATATAAAATACATCCCAACACATCTTTTGTCTTTATAACAAATCAAAACAAATAACTTCTAAAGTTCAACAGAGGTTGATTTAGCATACCAACTTTCCTGACATTAAGGCCCATATTTATACTTTTTTAGCTCCACATTTGCAAAATACAATTGTATTTTGTATGTTTGTGCCGCTTTTGCGTCAAAAAATGACGCAAATGTGGCACTAAAAAAGTAGCTTACAAAATACAATTGTATTTTGTAAGTTTGTGCCGCTTTTGCATCAAAAAATGACGCAAATGTGGGGCTAAAAAAGTATAAATATGGGCCTAAATTTACACCATGTGAGATATTCTATCCTTGTGAATCGAACATATCATTCCAATTTTGTGAATTTAAACTTCTTTAATGTGTGAATGCATAAATAATGCATAAAATTAGCAACATTTCCACATTACTGTTTCAAAATGTAATCACAGAATTTATTACGTAATCTAGTTACCCTTGTTGATGATTTGCGTCTAACACCTTCTTTCATCACATCGCCCATGTCGTCCATTCTTTCTCACTTTTTATGCTTCTGAAACTGGGATACAGCTATTTTATCCTTGTTCCACCATTTACCGTCATCCAATTTTACTGCACTGTTTCTTACTTCAACCACTTTCTTTTGCTCAGAGAATTTTGATTCACCCATGGGTATAATTCTTGAGCATTTCATGCTCACATAATCACCAACTGTTACATTTAGCTACCTGACACCATGCTAATATTGTGTCTGAACATATTTACTTTGCACCTGTTCCCTATTTCCTACTTCATCATTGTTTTTCGGTATATCAAATTGACCCATCCATTCTCTCAATAATTGGGATGGTGGTATAGTCCCCTCAATAATATGAAAGGTGAAGCTTCTGTGTCTGCATTAGCTATGGTACATACTGCCCACAATGATTTTCTCAACTCCAATTTACAATTCCAACTGCTTACCTTAACCAATTGCACATTCTCCTTAATACCTCTGTTGAATCTCTCAATGAGAACATTAGTCTTTCGGTGATATAGTAACATTTTATTATGTCTTATTCCCATGAACTTCAAAAGCTCATCAGGGACAACTTCCTTTGCAAAGACAGATTCCAGAAACGTAATCACATACATAGAATTTGGCACCCTCGCAAACTTAACTTCAGGCCAACAGATATAGTAATCAATGACCACTATGTCATATTCTGGAGTTCCACCAGATAATACCATTGGGCCCATAACATCAATGGCCAACTTGCTCCATGCTTTCTTTGAAACCATGACTGCCTGTAAAGGTCTAGGAACAGTCACCTGTGATTTATCGCTGATAGAACAACTCATGCAATCCCTTACAAAAAGCTCCACATGTCTGTCTAATCCTGGCCACCAGAAATTCTCTGTTACTCTTCTTTTCATGGCACAAATGCCAATATTACCTTCATAAGCCTGGGTAAGTACTTTATTCCTCATACCTTTCTGGTACTGTTAACACATTAGAAAGAAATGAGACCATTCACAGTTGATAACGCCTCAAAAACATGTTTGTATTTATTCTATAATCATCCTTGAGATCCCATGATGACAACCCTTGACTTATACCTTGCATGTCTTCCTTGATTTCTTGATCTGACTGGCATGCATCCATCCAATTTGTTCTGATATAGCTCCCTCAGAATGGTTCTGCACCATGCACACAAATGTGATATTCTCTTTTACTTCATCATTAACATAATTGTTTCCTTCACCTGTTAATCTGGATAAGCATTCTTCTACCACATTTTTTTAAGATACATATTCAAATTTAAAGTTGTGCTCTTGAAGTCTGTTTTGCCGTTTGGCAAATCTTGGTGTGCGCTTTCTCCCTCTTTAGTAGTAAACAACTGCACTAATGGTTTATGATCCACACACACAATGAACCCTGAACCCCACAAGAATGGTTTAAAATGCACTATGCCCCACCAACAAGTCAATGATTCCTGTTCTATCACTGAATAGGTTGCTTCAGCTCCCCCCAGGCTTCTAGAACTGAAAGCAACCACTTCATCCTTCCAATCTCTTCTTTGCATCAGTACTACTCCTAATCCCCTTTGACTGGCATCCATCATAATTATTGTTTGATCTCGGGTACTGAAAGGCTTTAATGGAATGGCATGGGCAATTTCCTTTTTGATAAGGTTAAACACCCTTTCACACTCTCTACTCCAAATAAATTTGGAATTCTTTTTCTAAAGACTCCTCTTGTTGTATGTCTTTTCTGTACAATTGGGTACATATCTTATGTAAAACTCCTTTAAATCCATAAACGATCTCAACTGATCCTTATTATCTGGTGAACAAAAATCCTCAATCGCCTTCACCAAACTCGTTTTTGTTTCTCTCCCATTAGCCAATAATTTGCACCCTAAATATTCCATAGAGGTAGTATTTATCCTATATTTTTCAGGACTAAGTGATACACCTTTGTTCCTTAATATATCCAATACCTGATACAATCTCTCATCATGCTGATTACAACTCTCCTCATAAACTGGCACACCATCCTGGAAGCCCTCACAGCAATGATGCATTTACGCAAACCCTCACTGTTCTTTGGAATACAGCAGACGCTGACGCTAACCCGAAGGGGCATGTGTTTAAACTGAAATAACCCTTCAGTAGTAATGAACGTCATGTAATGTCTAGAGTCTGGGTGTAAATTAATTTGGTGATATGCAGATGTCTTATCCAGCAAACTAAACAGTTTACCACCCTTGAGTGGGGACAACATCTCTGTGATATTAGGTAAAGGGTATTGATCTACCTATATCTGGTCATTAAGTTCACGCAAATCAACACACATATGTCTAGAACGATTCGCCTTACGAGCACGACCCAATTGGAAGATTCATTGGGCTCTATTATGTCATTCTTGCATAACTTGTTAAGTTCTTTTTTCAACTCTTCTCGCAAGGCTAATGGTGCCCTACAGACCTTGTGAACCACTGGCTGAGCATCCTCATGGATGCTTATTTTGTGCATGAACCCTTTGGACAAGCCTAACTCTGAATACTTCAGGTTATGACTCGTCCCAAAAATGTTTCTTTACTGTTGATACTTGCACATACTCTACTTAAGTATGACTTGTTCATGATTACTGGGGTTCAATAAAATGCCTAAACTCCCTTGGTCGTACCATCCTACAAGATATGCATCATCCTTTGCCACATATACAGTCCCTTGTGTTTTCTGATTACTAAATTTGAACTCTGCACCAAACTCTCTCAACATCTCAATGGTTTTAACCCCTTTTCCCACAGGACGAATTGTGGAGCTCCCTAAATGTATTAATTGAACACAGAATAGTTCTTTCTATTTTCTTTTACTCATTAATGTAAATGGAGACCCTGAATCTGGCATTATTCTGACCTTCCCGCAATAATTTATAGTAGGCAAAAAGGTATTTTAGTTCCTTGTAATGTCCCGGCCCGTACATCTTTCTCGTGCATATTTGAAACAGACTCTAAAATGGTGAACACTTTATCCTCTTTGCTAGACGACATTTCTTCCTCATATGGTTTGTTAGGTTCAATTCTATGTACCTTGTTTGAAATTGACCTTAAAGACGACCTGCACACCCTAGCAAAATTACCTTTTTTCATGCATTTGGTGCACGTTTTATCAATGGCTCGACATACTTTTGCATTACCAAGGTGAGATATACTCCAACACATGTAACATTCCAAATGTTTGAATGTTGTTTTCTTCTCAACCTTTTCATTTTTATTAATTTCTCCTGATCGTCCTTCTTTTTGACCTTTTTATATTTACTTTTGACTGTCAATACAGTTTGCTGTTGTGACTGTAGGTTGCCTTCTGATGCTGACATCTATTCCAAGTATGATTTAGTACTCTCTCTCCTTGTTGCTATACCCAGAGCTTTTTGTAATGTTAAAATAGGCGTAGACAATAAGGCTTCTTGCACTTTTTCATTATTAGTATTTTCTACTAACTGATTTATAATTATTTCCTCCTCAAAATCCTTGTACACACAGGATCCACTATAATTCTCAATGCACCTATATAACTTGATGCCGATTCACCTTCAACTTGAACCCTCTTGTAGAACTTATGTTCTTTCTCAAGTGACATTTGTGCATGTTTTAGATCGTGAATCCATCCACTTAATGGCAGAAGCATATTTATCCTCTACTCCACCTCGCTCTCCATCCACTACTAATACCATTTCTTTGGGAATGTGATTTAATATTTTACGTCCTTCTTTGCCTAAACAGTGTTTTAATATAAACAGTGGCATCTGGCACCCCAAATATTTGGTGGGGTAGCCACACACGCAGAGGCAGATGCAGTACTGGACATTGATAAAATGTGTACACCTTTCATTCAGAGTATCCTGCATGCTGTCATGAATCAGCATCTCTGAACCTGTAACGGACCAACCAGTCTGGTATGATGGATGTGTGTGGGCTCAGTAACAAAGCATTCACAAGCCTTGAGAGTTTGTATATTACCTGGTGGCCCTCCATTAGAGGGACATAGATTCAATGAGAACAATGTTTTGCAGCTGTCAGAATTTAATGAACTCAGTATGACTTATACACTTATTTTGATGCATCTATGGCAACCATCGTGTGACAACAAAGTAGTTCAGGTGTACGTTATTTCATAGAATCTGAAATAATACACTACATGTGCATAAAGCAAAAACAGAAATAATTGAATGAAAACTGAGCTATGGCTCAGTAAGTATGTCCATACGTCTTTATACCACCAGTAAGTCTACTTCTTGGTGTGGAATCAATTTTGGCTGCTATGGGCATGTACTGCTGAGTCACAGAGAAAAGAATAGGTGTGCTGGGGACCACACAACATGGTCAAAGAAGAAGCTGTAACCCTAGTCTTGAAGCTCCATAGTCAATAACTTCAACACTAGCCCACATCTGTCTATCACCGTAAGACATTACAATGAGAATAGAAAAATACATTTTACATCATAGAACTCAGAACCCTAACAACCATGCGGTATTTAGCTAAAAAGTAACCAACAGAGATAACTCAACAGGCCTATAAATGAATAGTAAGTGCACCGAGAATAAAGCCGTGTCTTTCAGAGGGTGAACAGTAACACATTGATGCCACACAGTAACATGCAATACCTGCGACTTTACTAGGCCCCAAATCGTGGCAATGTTGCATTGAGAAACTAGGGCCGAAACACATCTTCCCATTCATTCACTATCCCCAACTATCACGAACAGTAGTCAACTCAAATAATGAAGAACTGTGGGCTCTTCAGCATCCCTTTGCTCTGTTTTTCTGTGTAACTGCCTTTACTGAGTTGCTGAGCCACTCTTGGAATCCTTCTAATTATTAATTCAAAGAAAGGTAGTAATATCAATCTAATGAATAGACTGCATAATTTCTAAGCAGGGGTCATGAAAATTGTTAAATTGTTAAATTGTTAAATTCATGCTCATTGGTATAAGTTGATGTAGTTGATTGAAACACTCTAAACGTTACATAAACTGACTTTTCAAATGTTATAGTTTTACCATATTTCTGTGTGACCTTTGTAGCATAATTTACATGCTAGGTGATTTGGTGGCTTGGCTACATTTTGGCTTTCAGGTTGAGGCCAAACCCCTGGCTTGGCTTTCCCTATTAATTTGCTGGCTTGTCTATCCAAACCCCACCCGCCACTCACAGATACCATGTTTTAATAGCCTTTTATCCCACCCCGGCAAGTTCTCATTTCTGAGCTTCCCCCAATCACTATACCCAGCACTCGAGACTACTTCACACTAGGGCTGGTTCTAGCTTTTTTGC
This sequence comes from Pleurodeles waltl, assembly GCF_031143425.1. NCBI lineage: Eukaryota > Metazoa > Chordata > Amphibia > Caudata > Salamandridae > Pleurodeles > Pleurodeles waltl. Next base: position 943,563,442 of record NC_090446.1, read on the forward strand.
TGTCTTGGGCAGAAAGGGAATGTTTGAAGCCTCTCTAATTTGCCCAAGATGATACATTACATGATGTGACATCACTTGCCCATTAATCGTCCGACATTGTTGAAGCAACTTTCCAAGTGGTTATCATTAACAAGTTGGAAACATAATTAATAACCCTCATAAAATCAGTACATAGATTTTGAAACTCTATTAAGTGCAGATACATTACATTAATCACACTGGGTTGAAAACAAACTAGTCCCAGGTCTGTTCAAAACTGTTATTGCTGCTCAAATTGTAACTAATTGTTTATAGATTTGGACATAATTGAAACTCCAAGATAGAGTGTGGTAGACAATCCTGAAATTAGAAGGTTTCCCAGACACCCAAATCAAGTTAAGGAAGCAGCAGAGTAGACTTTCAACCAGCTTTAAGTATGTGGGCTGTCAAAGCATAAAACAAAGTAAAATATAGCCATACTTTAGGTGCACTGGGACCCTAACATCCCTGGGTGCTTGCTACAATATTGATAACTATGCTTCTGAGAGACACCCCGTTCCTTGGGCCTCAGAGACAATTTCTACAGCTGGGAATCCATGGGAGGATCCCTCTTTACTGGCCCGCTCAGTCCCCTTAGCCCCAGCAAATCCCACAACACCCTGGTACAGTGTGGTAGCAATACACAGATGTGATTAGTGGGATGACCAAAGTTGTGAGAGGTCCCCATGGGGGTGAGCTGGTACAGGGCCCCATGATGGTGAGTCAGCCAGAAAAATGAGCAGTTGCTCACAGGGTTAGGGTTAGGGTCCTCGCAGCTCCCAGTCATGCTCAGCACGTGCCCCCTTTATCTGCTTCACCCCCCAACCCCACCACCATACTGTGCGTGTCTGGTGAGGTTTTTGCCACAAATTTGGTAATCCTCCAGTTCTCTCATAGAAAACTTCATGCAGCTACAGAGCTTTGTAGACATTTGCAGAGGAGTTTTTTGTTTCAATCAGCCGTACTTAATACAGACAGTAGTAAGTGTCACTCCAAAAGTTGTTTACCTTACTTTTAGTAAAGTAGGGTCTCATGTACAAAGTGTTTAATGGTCGAAAAACACTGAGATTCGGTAAATCTGAAGGATCGGGACTTCTAAAACACTTTTTAGTGGGCCCATTGTACAAAAGAATTGAGTCTATAAAAATGGTCACAAATGGTGCACTGAGTTTTACCAAATCGATTTTGATTTTGTGGACCACCCTATGTACCAATAGGTCAGTTCAGAAAATACAGGATAAAAGGGGGTCTCAATTCAACCTTCCTCATCAATATTCATGAGGTAAATTGCGACCCATATTATGATTGACCACAATTACAGGAATGGTGGCAGCTGAGGTCGGCAGTCTTTTTTTGTTTAAATGTAGCCTGTTTTCCTTAAAGGAAATGGGATGTGATTTTTTTAAGAAACTGAAACTTACAGAAACCCTTTTTTTAAGAATAGACAGTGGTCCCATGGACATTTTTTTAAAACATTCACAAAGGGGACCGCTGCTTACTCCTAAAATTGTCTTGGTAAGCATTCAAAAGGAGAAGGGGTCACTTAGGGACTTCTTCCTTTTTGCAAATGGGTAACTCCTCCATTGAGTTAGTGGTAAAATGTTTGATGCCCTAAATATAATCCTTCGAAATACGAAAACCTTTTCCGAATTGTTAACATTTCACAAACTGTTTTTTAGTGGTTACAAGTCCTCAAATTTACAGAATCTGAGGGTTCGTGACCAATAAAACACTTTGTACATGAGATTCGAAATGTACTAATGGCAATTTATAATTTAGAAAAGGTTTTCCAAATCATTAAATGTGTTTAGTAAATAATTAGTAAACAGCATTTGGAAGAGTAGGTTTAGTATGGTGCCCTTTCCTAATACTGATTCCTTTTCTGATGTATCAATGTTTTGTGACCAAAATCCAGTTGCAAAGCATTAATATTTTACATCCAACTCAACCCATTCACAAATGGGAAGGCATTCCAAGTTAACCCTTTCTCCCTTGTGAAAGTTTACAAAAATGTTTTTATGAGTAGGCAAAAAGGTTTGTGTAACTTTTCATTTTTTTTTAACACATCCAGTTTTTTATTTAAGGAAAACTGGCTGCATTATAAAAAAAACGATTGTTTTATTTAAAAGTAGTCACAGACATGATGGTTTGCGTGCCCTAGCAGGCCACCATGACTGTGATTGTGGCCAACCACAGTGGGTCGAAATTTGAGACCTACCTTATCAATATTGATGAAGTAGGTAGAATTGCAAACCAACAAGTCTGTATTTTGGGAACCAACCTATTAGTACATAGGTTTGTTCGCAAAATCGAAAAACAATTTAGTAAAAGCTGGTGCACAAAAACTATTACTGAATCAATTCTTTGTACATGAAGACCATAGTGAATATGATGGGGGCATTTAATCATTCACTAAACTGGTACTGGACTGAATTGTAGGCCAGCTTTCTAACAAGAAGAAAGTTTCATGGTTGTTGAAGGTATATAAATCTGAATATCATAACATAATATATCACAAAGTCTCAAGTAAGTCCTAGGGCACCACCATTGTTGACCAGTTGTCAAAGTAATTACTAGGTATCAGTATAGAATACCACTAGGGGAAAAATGTGTTTTAGAACATGTGGTAATTGAGGTGCAGGTTTAGCATCTGTATTTTTCTACCTGATATTTTACCATGGCCTGACCAATGCTCTCTAAAGACAGAAGCATTTGCATAACCCCCAGCTGCACTGACAACATTGGCACCTTAATATTTTGCTTGCTATTAGCACTACGAGCTAAATGTGACCCTTCATGGATGTAGTCTGGTCCACATACATAAAGGATATTTTGTGTTCATAAATCCTCTACTTCGGTAAATTAGAGGGTTTACAAACAGTAAAACCTTTTTTCAAGCCCCTTAGTAAGCTGTTTCAAAAACTGTGTTGCAAATCATTATTTATCTACAGCTCAAAAGTGGTGGTAACCCATTCATAAACAGGAAGTGATTGCCACGGGAACCCTGCCCTTTGTGAATGTTGAAAAAAACATTTTTAGGAGGAGGTAGTGGTCCATGAGACAACTATTTACACATATAAAAAGTTTATGAAACGTTTAAATTTATTTTTTTAAACACAACCACTTTTCTTTTAAGGAAAATGAGCTGCATTTATAAAAAATAATATCACTGTTTTAGTTTAAAGCAATCACAGTGATGGTGGTCACTGACTCCAGCAGGCCACCATTTCTGTGATGGCTACAAATTGCAGTGGTAACCTAAATCATTAGCATTAATGAGGTAGGGTTGCAACCTGCAACCCACAAAAAATCTTTAAGAATCAATATTTTGTGAACTGTCCTCCTAGTTCACAGGTCGAATCGTAAAATAGCAATGCATTTGGTACAAGTCGGTGCGCAAATTCCGACCACTTTTCTCCAAATACACTGCACGTACATCTGGCCCTTGATGTGTCAAACACTGCCTAATATGTACCAGAGTATACTAGATATTTGGTTTAATTAAGACTTTTTAGCTACTGGTGCCCTAACCTGCTTTTTATTACTGCTGTACACTCTGAATGAATTTACAATGTACACAGGGAAAAATTTTAAAACTGGAAAGTGGGAGATTTATAAAAAGAATCAGGGGATTGATTAGGTCGAGCATAAGCGTACGACCTCTTGTATACTTTTAAGTATACTTCTTGTGTGGGCTTCCAGCTATTTCATTTGTTAGTTTCAGTGTCATTTAAAAATCCTTGCTTGCTAGTAGTCAGTCATGCCTATTTGTCCCTCCTTCTTCTGTGTGGGAATGGGGACCAACTACTGTATAATTACGCTTTGTCTTGTTTATCTGGTCTGTAGAGGACTTTTCTTTTTACTTTGTTTCGTGCTCCTGTCCAGGGAAGCTTCCCCTTTCATTTGCAGAACATCCTTGCTATGAGCTTAGCTTTACACAAGGCTATAAATCAGGCTGTTATCTTGGTCACATTTGGTCTTCGTAGGCTCTCTGCACCCTCTCTCAGCTATCTGGCCCGACCCTTCCTTGGTTTGGTTTTTTTTTACCAAGTGTACCTGACTGTTGCTTATGGCCTAGGCACCCAGCTCTACTAGGGCTCCGCAATCCTTAGAGAAAGTGCCCACTTCTGCTCCATACTGCGATCCCACTTGCAGCTCCATCAGTGCACTTCAGTTCCCACACTACGAGCCTTCAGCCATGCCAGTGCCAGAAACCCCACATGCACTGTCTGCAAAAGCACCTCAGTTCTTGCAGTCAGTGCAGTCTGCTGCTCCAGTACTGGGACCTCAGACGCAGCTCCATCAGTTTGCCTCAGTTCATATACTCCATGCCCTCAGCCGTGCCAGGAACCCCACTAGTGCCATCTGCCAGAGCACCTCAGTTCTTGCAGTCAGTACACTCTGCTGCATCAGCACTGGGACCACAGGCGCCGCTCCATGATCGCACCTCAGTTCACACACTGCAAGCCCTCAGCCGTGCCAGTGCCTTCAACCCCACACACGCTGTCTGAGCACCTTAGTTTTTGCGGTCAGTACACTCTGCTGCTCCAGTACTGAGACCTTGGGCGCTGCGCCATCAGTGCACCTCCGTTCACACACTCCAAGCACCTCAGCCGTTCCAGTGCCAGAACCCCACATGGGCAGTGTACCAGAGAACCTCAGTTCTTACAGTCAGTACACACTGCTGCTCCAGTACTGAGACCTCAGGTGCAGCTCCATCAATGCACCTCAGTTCACACACTTCAAGCCCCTCAGCCATGCCCAAACCACACACATGCTGTCTGCCACAGGACTTCAGTTCTTACAGTCAGTACACTCTGCTGTTCCAGTACTGGAATCTTGGGCACAGCTCCATCAGTGCACCTCAGTTCACACACTCCAAGCACCTCAGGCATGCCAAAACCCCACACACATTATCTGCTAGAGCACCTCAGTTCTTGCAGTCAGTATACTCTGCTGTTCCAGTACTGGGACCTTGGACACAGCTCCATCAGTGCACTTTAGTTCTATCCCGGCAAGGTCACTTCCTTTCCTATACTGGGACTCTGCTCACATACAGTTCCATTACAGCAGCTCAGCTCTAATATTCAGTCCCACGGCTAAGCCAGCCAATACTGGACCCAAAAGTGGAAAATACAGCTAAGCCAGTGCACCTCAAGTCTAACATCCAACGCCACTGTTGATGGCAACCATCACGGCTCGCGAGAATCCATCAATTCTGATATTCAGTGTACATTTCTTCTCAGTACCAAGACTCACACACACACGCCTTTCAGGACTCCTCGCTTCTGTGGTTCAGAGGCAATGCCACTCCCATGCTGGGCCCCACTCGCACCTTCACCACGGCACCTCCAAGCTCACACTCAGCAATACTGGCATGCAAATATCAGGTTCCACACATAGCTCCATCAACATACCTCTCTTCTGACCTTGTGTACCCGTTACTATTCCAGTCCTGCAGCCCACATACGACTATGTCAGTGCACCTCAACCCTAACATGCAGTGCCTCATTATTCCAATACCAGGAATTACACAGCGCTTCGTTTCTCATTACTCACCCATTGCCTTTCTGTTATTCCACCTCTGGGCCGGTACACAGCTCTGTCTATACCTCCAATCTTGATCTGAAGCACCCCAATATTGCTGTATTGAGGTTCACATACATCTCTGCTAATGCACCTCCAGCTGTTCAGCAGTGCCCCCTGCTGGTCCACACTCTCACTTCTATTTGAGGACGAGGGGAGCCAATTAAATCTATTCTTAACTGTCATCTTTATTTGAGAGGGTCTGTTTCACTTATTTCACTCAGTTCTTTCCTTTACTCTGTTTACTCTCAATGTTTTCTTTCTCCCCCACTTTTCTTTTTCTCTTTCCACGTCTAAAAATCCACATTGACTCTTTCTTTCAACTGTTTATTACTACTCCACTCCCTTTTATGTATTTGCCTCTTCCTCTTGCTACCTCCTCTTTCAAGCTCGCAAAAACGTGGTTATTCCTTTCCTTGGTTCGTTCCTTTCTTTTTTCTTCATCGGGTGTTCATTCTTTCACTATTTTTTTTCTCTTCCCTTCATTCTTTCTTTGTATTTTTTATTTGCTCTTTCCTTTGACTCATTATGCGTCCTTTCACTTTTGTTTAAAGATCTTTCTTCCTTCCTTTTTCTGGTGTTTTTCTTATCTTAATCTGTCAATTCACATTTTACTATAAATCCCTCTTTTTCCCATTGGTATGTGGAAGCCACAAGTTACTTGTGGGACCCAAAGTGTCAAAGTGGTTTTCCTGTTCTGTGGAAAATGCGTCTGTACATACATGTCCTGATTCTTCCGCTGCTTGTTTCTCTCCCCTTTTTTCTCTAATGTTCATTTTTCTCTTTCTTTTCACACTTCTTTCACTATTGTTTTCTCTTTATCTATCATTTGATAGCTACCTTCCTTTTTTGTTTTGTTTCTCACGTTTGCTCTATTTCTTCTCTTAGTTGTGTTTTCATTTTCTCATTCTTTCCCTTCTTTCTTTTATTCCTTTTTGACCTCTTCTCTTTCTCCCTTTTGTCTATTGTATTCTTTTCACTTATCTTTTTCTGCCCCATCTGCTTTCTTTCTCTCCTGAGGCCTAGCTATCAATGGAGCAACAGGTGCAGTGGCACTGGGGCCCAGAGACCTACGGACCTCACTCAACTCTAATTACTGCTGTATTTTCCAACAGAATTCCAGTCAACCATTTTCCTTTGTTACTCCAGGGACCATGACACCATTACTATAACACTTGTCCTCTTCATCCTTACTCCTGACTCCCTCTTTCCTTTCACCCTCCAATCCGTCCCACATGATATTTTTGTTATGGTCTTTTGAGCATTTCACCCTAATGCCAAAAGTTGATTTCTGATCAAAGTTTAAATGATCATTTTATATGTTTTAAGGTAGAGGAAGAAGTTCAATGTAAGTCCTTCATTTAAATGCAGGGCTATTAGAATTATACGGCAGGAAAAGACAAACTTATGAGGCAGGGTTGACCAATCTATGTGGCAAGAAAAGTCCAGTATTGAATTTACAATGGAAATAGCTCTACCTCAAGAAAATGCGATACTTAGATGGAAGACAGCTAAAATAAAGCTATTTTTGGCTTCAAACATCAGGAGTTTTCCACATGAATCGGATCCATCGGTATATATGAATGTATCCAAACACAATAGTCCCCGCATTTTAAGACTGCGAGATCGTTAAACACGGGGCCATAAAAACGGTAGAAATTCGCTATACAAATACGTGTTAAAAAAGAAGACATGCGCCAGCATGGCAGTGATGGAGTTCATGTTCACGTTATAGGAATAACAAAAATAACAACAGCAAACAATGTCAAATGACAAACGAGCAATATAACATACCTTGCAGGTGTGTTCTGTCGTCCCGGTGTCTGCGTCCTACGACCGGGGAGGCACTCAGTCTCTGAAAAGTTCGTGGGGCTATGCCATAGGCTACGGCGCTCACCTTGTTTTCCCCAACCCACGTGCCAGCTCCTGGTTGAGCTGGTATTTATTGGTGGTCATTTCCCAGGCAGATGTGAAACTCATCCCAGGCGAGGCAGGGCGGGCCTTCGCTTCATCCTTCAGAACCAGACAAACGGGGGAAGCCCGCTTGTGACACCGCGTGGTTAAAAGTGAAAATAGCCCCGGTATGAAGAAAGGTGGAACTGCGCTCTGTTTGAGGAAGCGCCGGGCTTCAACAGTCTTCCTTCTTCCCCTTTCATCTTCTGCTTTAGTACAGAAAACAAGACATCGTCACCTCAGGTGATTATAAATTGATGTCAATAACCACGTACACGTTACACTTGAGCGCGCTTTCCATTGTTAGCTTAAAGTGCCGATAACTGCACCTAATGTAAGAATAACGCAAACATTGTAAACTCACGCTGACCTCACACGCATCCCTTCCAGGGCACCTCGATTGTCACCTGCTCCAGCACTGAAACCTACAACACATATTTATCAGCGCACTGCTGACATAGGACCCCAACTTTTCCACTGCTAAGGTTACATATAGCCCTGCAAATGCATGCCAGTCTTAAAATGCACCATCCACTGCTGTTCCAGGATTAGTTCGGGACTGCAACAACAGCATGGTGATGAAATGAATGCTTGAATTAATCTCTGCCGTTAGAAATCACTCAAGCCACATCTCAATCCATCGTTTTTCGCTCTCAATGCCATCCGGACCGCACAGGGAACCCAAAGTAGCTTTGGAAAACTTTTGGCAGACCATCTCTCATAAGGTGTATACGGAGGGAGTTCTTCCCCCCTTGAAAATTTGGGATAAATTCTAAAAATGGTGCATTCTACAGCACATTTTTCAATATATACTCAATTGTGATCGTTTTTAAAGCATGGTAAATGATGACTTTACAGTGCTCCAGGAAATCTTTATCATTAAAGACTGGGAAAAACATAACTCTAACCTCTACCATGCACTTTGCATGCAACTCTTTGATGGCAGTTTATAGTTCATTGTGCTACATTATGCTTGTAGTTTATGAAATGCACAGTAATAAAAGGATCTCTAGCAAAAGCAGTATCTCACTGAGCTATGCACATAAAATATTGTTCTGTGATCTACATAGTGCAAGCTTGTTGCAGCAGGCATATTAACCCTCTGACCCTTTAGAGAAGTCAAAACTGCCACTGTTCAAAACTCCATCTCTCTCCAGCAGGTACACTAATCACCAGAGTTATCTTGGCATTTTTATTGTTGTCTGAAAACTGTTGGATATATAAGGTCCTCCCTGAACCGTAAAACAAGCAATCCAGGATCGTTTTTGCGCTTTCCATGGCCTCATCTACCAGCTATAGCTTAATTCCAGAAGCACATTAAGCACAGGACCTACATACAGGCATACCCGTCGCTCCTAGGGTGGCAACAGTAACAACAACAGGGTGATGAATGGAATGCTTGAATGAATCAGTTGTATGACAGAACCATGCATGCAGTTACCATGCATGCCTTTATAATGCCATCATTCCAACGCATGCGTCTTTACCACACATGCATTTACAACAAACATTTTATCATGCATATGTTTTACCACGCATGCCCTTTACCTCGTAAATTTTGATGTAAAGGTATGGTTCGTAAAGTGCTATGCGTGGTAAATATTTAATTGGTTAGTATAATCCATATATATATACATATATATATATATATATATATATATATATATATATGTATAAATACTACTGGCAGTCGCCTGTAGGTAGTTATAGTTAGGACCATGCTTCCACAAACAAAGCATTGTTTTTTGACTTGCCTATATCTTTGGCACGGTTTGACGAATCTTCATGAAATTTTCCATAAAAAATGGCCCAGTGATTCTTGTTGCACACAGGAAGTTTCGGGATGATCCGTCAAGTGGGGGCCAAGAAAAAGGAGGCTAAAAAAAAACTGCGTTTTCTATGTTAATTCCTGTAGGACCATTCAGCATCTCTACATCCTGAACCACTGGGCTTAATTACACCAAATTTGGCAGAAAGCTAGCTGGTGTAAATCCGTTGAGTACTTTAGGAAATATTTATATTTAAGGGCAAATAAAATTGTATATCTCTGGCTGTGAATAATTCAGGAATTTTCATGAATACACATGCAAAAAGAAGCGTTGCAATTGGCGGACTGCAACGTGACTAGAAAGTTGTGACCGCCATTTTATTTCACGGGACATGGTCCCCAGGGGTGAAAATTCAAATTGAAAGTGGGATCAGGGGTCATGATGATATAGATGTGTTTTCGGGGCAAATTATAAGTTTAATATAATTTTGCATCAGAGCACATGATTGTAGTTAACATTAATGAATTTTTGCAAATTTTTCGTGAATTATTTGCAAAATATTTGTGATTATGGAAAAATTAGAATAAACACAGACTTATTCATACACTAATTCATTCACACATACATGCACTTAGAGGCTCAGGCGCCCACTTTCAAACCGACTCAGACACTCATGTACCCACTCAGACTCACTCACAGACTCACACACCCACTTTCAAACCTACTTAGACACTCACACACCTACTCACACATCCACTGACAGAGACAGGCACTACGACCAACCCCGCCACGCAGAATTGAAGGCCATGCACGGTGGGGTTGGAATAACGTTTAGTAATTAAAATTACTTTACATTAAAAAACCATTGAAATTCACTGAAAAAAAACAAAGGTTATATGGATGTTATAGTTAGATTCTGAATTTACTTGTACAAAACCATAGAAATTCAACAGTTATAGTTCTGTCAAGTAACTATAACTCTCGCCCTAAGGTAACTATAACTTGCACTTTCGCTATGCACAGCTAATTACTCCATATATTATTTCATTGATGAGATCTTGTATGGCATCTTTGATTTCACAGCAACATTTGCAATAGTATTATTGATAGGAAAACTGCGCATGGCAAGGGCAAAAGTTATAGTTACCCTAAGGACGCAAGTTATAGTTACTTGAAAGAAGTCTAAGTATAGCTGCTGATTTTCTATGGTTTCGAATGAGTAAATTCAGAACCTAACAATAACGTCCCTGTACCCTTTATTTTTTTGTGTGAATTTCTAAGGTTTTTTAAATTCTGTAGCCTGACTATAACGTCCCTGTAATCTTTGTGTTTTTTTCTACTTAATACTTACCTGCACTTACTTGGAAAACTTAGTACGCAAATGCCTTTACCATTCATGCTCTTGCAAAAAAGAAAATACTTAGGGCCTCATTATGCTCCGCCAACTGCTAAACTCGTTAGGTCGGAAGTCCGCCAGTTCGATCTTCCACCCGCTGGGCCAATTCTGAGTTTCCAGCTGGGCCAGTGGGCAGGAACACAGTTTCCACCTGCTGGCCCAGCGGGAAACTACCCACAACATTGATGCCGGCTCATTATCCAGCCGGCGGCAATGTTGCGGTGCACCGGGTGCGTCAGCACCCATTGTGCTTTCCACTGCTTGTTTGAAATTCAGGCAGTGAAAAGTGCAACGGGGCAGCCCATGCAAAAGCTGACGGACACGGGATTCATAATCCCCAGGGCAGTGCTGCTTGCAGTGCTGCCCTGGTGGATTAAGACCGCCAGCACTGCCAGGCAGTTTACAGCGAAAATGTGGCACTGCGAAAGCGCCATGGACATAATGTGGCTGTTGGACTGCTGCATTGGCAGTGGTCTGACCTCCACCGCGAGTCTGGTGGCCCTAAGACTGCCAGACTTGTAATGAGAGCCTTAATATTTACCTTTAAAACTTTTTATCACACATGTCTTTACCATTCATGTCTTTAGAACACAATTTGTTGCAAAGACATGCGTGGCAAAGGAATACTCATGGTTGGGGCATGCGTGACAAAGGCATATGCGTGGTAAAGGATTTGTGGTAACGGTCATGCGTGGGTATGACCCTGTTGTAATGGCTATTTCCAAATTAATCTCAGGCACTGGCAATTGCTCAGGCCCAAATCCCTCGTTTTTCACCCATCATGCCACCTCAGTTTGAACCAAGCCATATGCAAATCAAGTTTGACCCTGCTGCAGTTGGAACACTGTAGCCCGAACTGCCAGGCCAGGTCCTCCCTGAACCAGAAAACAAGCATCCCAGGACCGGTTTTGGCCTTATTATGGGGTCATCAGCCAGGTATAGCTTGATTCTAGTGGCACAGTGAGCACAATTTCCATTGCACTTAGGGTTGAAACTGCAACAGGATTAGGGTCACCAGCAGCTCTGCTGAGACACCTCAATCATTACATGCATCACCTAATTCAACTACAAGTGTTATATACCCTCCCATGACGTGCCCTGTCTTACCCTTTTCTACCCTACAGTTCCATTCCCTGCTTTCCTATACTATTCACAGGGGCATAACACAAGGCCCCGTGGTGCAGGGGGACCTCCATCTCTCCAGGGCCCCCACTGAGCCCAAGACTAATGAACTCTGTGAGATATGGGAGTCTCAGGAGCCCCTAAATACATTCTGCGGTTGGGGGGGGGGCGTAATTTTGCGTTCCATCACTGCCTAAACACCCTCCATCTTACCCTTCCCGCCTTGTACTGCCTGGCCAGTATTGTTCATTACTGGAGCTCTAAATCTGTAATCTGCAATTAGCAGGTCTGATTTAAGTGAGCTTCTCTCCTAACAGCCTGTCCTGCTAGCTTTTCACAAAGACAATGAGAAACGTCATTGAATCGACACCCACCAGCTCCGCTCTTACTCCTCTTCTGCTTTGGATGTCCAACCATCTCTACCACAAAAGTCCTCATTATGAGTTGGCCTGTAAATGAGAAGAATAAATCCTGGTCTGGAATATACAATACTGGTCAGAATTTCATATGTGATCTCAGGCATTTACAAGTTGTGGTGTCGGATCAATGGACCTAAAAAAATACCAGCAAAATCCAGGTTCGATAAATGTCTCACCCAGAATTGCTTGGTGGCTATGGAGTGTTTTTTAAAGTTCATATTTTTTGTACCAAATAACGTTGAGTACTAATAAGTTTTATGTTGGATCTAACAACGTAATGAATTGATCTAACAAATAATGAATTAGTATGTATGCAGTTAAAACAAGTTGAATACGAGGTTTAGGAGTGTATCTATTAACTTGATTTAGTTAAGCCACATATAGATGAAAACACCATGTTGGATAAAATCGATACTGTTTCTGTCTCTATTTCAACACCTGCATTCACCCCCCTCCCATTATCTCCCCTGCGCATTTTCTCTCCCTAGAGGCTCCGAAAACGAAGACAGTTTCCGTAATGTTTTTCTAACAGTTATGAATACAAAGGCTTATTAATGAAACTTTTAGTGTACTGGATAGGTTGCAACATCCAAGGTATATTCTGCTGTGCTTCCCTATCTCAGTTCCCTTTTTCATGTTCATGAATTGGCCGTGTTTAATGTCCCATATTTTGTCACAAAATGTTTCGGGATGACAGTGACATGGAAAAGCAAGATGCTTCCTTGGATAATGGGATAGTGGTCACGTATAATAATGCAATTCGTGTGAAAGGACCCTGATTCTCCAAAGGATAGTTACTTGGGATTATGGGATGCAGAATCTGTGCGCTAATTTCCTATGCAAGAATTGTTTATAAAAAACCCTTGATTCGGGGGGTGAGCCAGGTTTTAGAGATGTTTAGACATTTTCCTTTCCATTTTTTTAGTGATGCTGTCCGACCTATTTTTGATTTTGCTTCTCATTTGAGACTTAGAATCATTTTTGATTTTTGACGACCCTTTATTAACTTTGCACTTTTAGTCTTTATGGCATTTATTCTGTACAGCTTGATTTTGGGATTTCTGTAATAAAATCCTTTAATTTTTCACTGAGCTCAAATTCATTTATTGAGTGTTCCTAGTTACTTATTTCAATTCTCAGCTAAACTGATGTTGTGTGGAGTGCCTTTTTACGCATTTATTTCCAGTGGGTGAACAAAATCTTGGGGTTTCTACATTTTGGGGTGCCCTAAAATATTGGGGTATGATTTGTGCTCTCATTATTACGAACCTGGGTTGTTTAAGGGACTTGGAGTTTTTTGATGGATTGTTTGCAGACCTGGAATGACTGCACATGCATGTTAATGGTTAATGGTTCATGAAATGCATGATTTTTTAAGCAAGCAAAAACACACACTACTTCCTGGACAAACATTTTCAGCCATATCAGGACACGTTGTCAAGTTTCCGTACAGACCACCAGCAGAAGGCTGAGATATTCCTGGTAACAGTGTGGGTCCTGAATATCGAGCTGGAAATATAGTTATACCTTAAAAACGGAGGACAGATTAGTATGCATAGATTTTCTATATCTAACTCCTTACATTTTTCCTTGAGAATATATGTCTTCAAGGTATGTGATATTACGAATAGTGAATCTATACCCGCCTATGCACTTACCTTTCAATGTTTTTTGCCTCAACGTTTTGGATACGATATTAAGGTATAATTATATTTTTTGCTTAATATTCCAGACTACAATGTCTGACAACCATATTTGCTACTCAAAAGACCAGTTTGCACCTGAAGAAGAAACCATCGCCATCCTCCTACAAGTTGCACCTTGCAGGCGTACACTGATGGTCATACCAACAGGATGGCATCTGTCTAGAAGTGTAAAATTAAAATTTCAATAGAGCAGCCCCAGGGTCATGTGGATAAGGTTGTGAGGGAAGAGCACAGAAAAGGGGTTACCACATGAGTAAGACAGATGGAAAGGTGACAACACCGTGTTGCAGATTGTATAAATCTAGTCTCCACAATTCCACAGATGGTGGAAGATTGTTAAAAGCAATTTAGTGACCTAAAAGCACAATTGATACACATCAGCACAAGAATTGAAGCCGGAACCCTGCGAGGAGAGGATGAGCATAATCAACCACATGACAAGTCTGGAGGGAATTGCTGATGGTGCAAAGGCTAGAGCAAACAGTGAACATGGTAAGTAGACACATTATCCTACCACTGACAGATGCATAAGACATACACTTGCAAAGATACATGAGGATGTTGATTAATCCCTCAGTTTGGCATTGCCACATGCATGTATGCATGTCCTCCATGTTGTCCCTGTGTATAGTGTCTTGTAGTTTTATAAACATGCCCTCTCCGAAATATAAATGCTATATGATATGGTGGGAATATAAAATCAGGGCACCATAAAACAGACAACTAAATTTGTGTTTCCTCGTTTGTAAAACACAATACCACAACAATATTGAACTACACTAACATCATCAAAAAATATATCTTACAAAAATATTGTAACCTTATAATTACACAAATATCAGCTGCAAAAATATTGATGTAATCAACATCTAAAATACTAGAAAGGAAAAATGTTGCTCTAGTAGTAAATATATACACCCTGACCAAAATATAAAAAAATAACAATATCTTGTACAACAACATCGTCCAAAATAAACTAAAATAATCTGTTATTTAATAACAGTAAATAACTACTGTTAAAATTTCAGAAATTACCAAACACAATTTAGAATATATAGAATAATTGTTTACATTATTCAACATACAAACACAACATAAAATAACAATGATTTGTACAATAATATATATGCACAATAAAACGTGAACAAATGTACATCATTATAAACATGTTATGTAAAATATATAATTAAATGAATAAAATATAATAAAAAATTATTTAGTTTGAAAACATTAAAGGGATTATATAAATGTAAAATATATACTTCAGCATTATTATACATAACATTGAAACATAAAACTGTGGGCCTCATTATGACATTGGAGCTCCTACGGCCGCCAATGCCGTGGTGGCAGTCGAACTGCTGCACTCCAGGCATGCTGACTGCCACATTACGACCCCGACAGTCAGATCGCCGTCTCTGACAGGAACATAGTTCCTGACAGGCTGACAACAGTTGGCGTCGTGGTCCGCCATGGCGGCGCTGAGTTCAGCGCCACCGCGCTGATCACAAGTCAAGTTTCTGCCAGCCTTTTCATGGCGGGAATCCCGCCATGGAAATGCTGGTGGAAACACAGTGCAGGAGGTCCGCTTGCCCAGCATCCTCGGAATGCTCACTGTCTGCACATTCTGAGGGTGCTGGTGCGCTACGGTATTGCCTTGGCACCCTTAAGGGAGCCAAGACCAATACCGTAGCACTGCTCCCACTGGGCTGACTGGGGGGACCATCATAATATGATGTTCCTGATGGTCATCCTAGTGGGTGAGGCAGCAGGATTGACGGCCACCTCATCCCCACCAGTTTGGCGGTTGTCTCGTCCGAACGTCAAACTCATAATGAGCCCCTTAAAGTAGCCTCCACCAAATAAGGAATAAAGTGGCAAACAATTCAAACACCATGTAAAACTACAAATAAATTCAACTTTAAACAAAGTAACTAATACCAACAATTTACCAATTAAGCAAACACTTTAAAAAGAGCAGAAAAACTGGCTTGACTTTGCAGCAGTATTGCCAAATCTACACAAAAACAACACTTAGCCGGATTCCAAAGAGAAAAATTGAAGACCTAACCTTCAAAAAAGCTACAATCCACTTTACAATGTACACTGATTTCAAATTAAATAAAATTAACTGCTTAACTTTTAATCAACCACTGAAATATTTATTTTTCTTTGTATCTTCAAAAGGTAGTTAACATTATCCAAGAAGAAAATACTGACCTGCCAAAAGGAAACACCACATTTCCAGACAGACTTGACAAGAAATTGATTAAAAGTAAGTAAATGTAATTTACATCATACACGGAGAATATCATAACACAAATATACCTTTAATAAACTCACTGCTTCCTAATAAGCAGAGCGCAACCTAATATGAACTATTTACCCAAATTAAAGCCAAAACTACTTACTACTAGCCCCCCAAATTATAACAGACTTTGAACAAACAATGGCAATCACAATATTAGAAATCTATCCACACACAGCCATACAAGGAAGTTATAAAACTTTTCAACTAAAGCATTCAAAGTCACCTTCAAAAATGTGCACTAAGTGTAAAAAATATAACAAGTATCCAATTTGACTAAAGGATAAAAAAACATGAATAGCCCTAGTATATCTACCTGTCTGCGATGTAGCTAGCTACTATAACTTCCTCATAGACCCCCTCCACTACCAAATGCATAAACACAAACTAAATGCCTGATTATGAGTTTGGCGCTCCTCGGACAACCACACTCATGATGGCTGTCGGACTGCCGTGGTTGTGCCGGTCCAACTGCCACATTACGAGGTAGGCAGGCAGCCCCGCCCACCTACTGCCGACGGGCTGACGGTGGTGCAGGTCGGAATCAGCCAGGGGGTCGCTGAAGGGTGCACCTCCCTGCTGATTACGACCCGGTTCTCCGCCAACCTTTTCATGGAGGTTTCCGAGGCTGGCATTGAACAGGTCCTGGGGGCCACAGGGAGAGCCCCTGCACTGCCCATGGTATGGGATGTGCTGGAGTCCCCCTACCCAGCACCCTCACTGTGTATACAGTGCGCATTAGGAGGGTGCTGTGGCCCCTGCGATTATGAGCCAGCGACAATGCTGCCTCCACTTTCCTGCTGGGCTGATAGGCGGAAACCTTCGTTTTCAAGGTTTCCGCCCTTCAACCCAGCGGGAAAGTCTGCTGACAGAGAGGTAGCCAGTAAGGCGGCAACCTCCCCGTCGGAGGTTCAGCAGACGGGTCTTCCATCATAGTGAACTAGCTGAAGGCATAAGTATTGCTTATGGGAGAAGGGCTCAGGGTGGAGGGAGAATTAGAACTCAAATAAAAATAAAGGCCTGAGAACCTTAATTTTATAATGACCTAATATTATGGATGAGAGGCCCAGTTATTCTGATTTGTTTTGCCTACACTATGCAAACAATTTGAATAAAATAAGTTGAAAAGAAAGAAGAGAACCCTAAGGTTTAGGCATTCAAGGAGTAGAGATCAGGAAACCAAGTGAAAGTGGCTTCTCTGAGCCCGGTTACAGTTTATGTTTTCGAGGGCCCAGCATTCTGGTAGTTAGCTCGGCTACCTTTCTGGCAGCAGTACCTCCAACAAGCTTTGTTCTCTCCATATAGTTAGTATATGACACATAGTAGAGTTTAGACTAGGGGTGGGAGGAACTCGTAAAATTTTGCATAGCGCAATTACTCAGAAGTACTCAGAAATTTGGCAAGAATATGTGGAATTACATGATATGGTGTTGCGAACGTCATTCCAGAAAAATGACGCAGGTGAAGGCGATTCACACTAAAACAACAGCATGAATGGAATGTTGCGGTGTGCAAGCTTGCTACCATTTTCTTTTCTAAGGTCTGCTGCTACCTATCATCCTCTCGTGTTTTCTGCTCTCTATCCTTATCTACCCCATTTGTTCCACCCATCACCCATTTTGTAATATATTTTCATTCCTACTCCCTGTGTGTTTATTTGACAATTTTATCCCAGTTAGTGTGTTTTTATTTTTTTGTGCCCATCCCACCCAAATCTGCCTTGCCTATGACCGAGGCAAGCAGTGGCTGCGAGGCTCGCACTTCCTGTGACCGATGGTGGCATGAAGGAGTGTCTTCCTAGCACATTTATAGCGAGGCAGAGGTGGCAAAGGTAGTTTGTTATGTGCAGCGCAACACCCCCTCTGTAGCCGGGGCTACAGAGAGTTAGCGGAGGTAGGGGAAAGTACAGCACTGCATGCACCGCCACACTGGGGTCTCCCGCACCCATCAGCAAGTGAAGCACCACTTAGGCCGACATAATCGACCAGGAGCAGGACCCCTGATGGACCAGCTAAGAGTTGAAGTGTGGGACTAGGTCAGTGACATTTTATTATATTTATGACTTTTTAGGTAGCATTACATCACAGATAAGTGTATGTGTGTGTGTGCAAACTCACACATATCTCTCTCTCTCTCTCTCTCTCTCTCTCTCTCTCTCTCTCTCTCTATATATATATATATATATATAAAACAACAAAGCGGCTCAGTTGCTTGGCGTGCACTGCAATTACCGGTGCTCCTGCCGAGTGCAAGCGTACCCTCTAATCAATATTTTTAGAAAGAAGGACGTTCGGCAAGGCACTCCTTCGGCAAAGAACTCGAAAAAGACCGTGTCGGTCGAAACGCGTTGTTCGTTTGCTCACAGTCAGTAAATAAATAATTGATATAACGTACTTGTTGGAGTGCCTTGCCGAACGTCTTTCTTTCTAAAAAAAATATATATATATAAATTATCATATATATATAATCATATATATATAAAAATAAATATATATATATATATATTTATATATATATATATTTATATATATATATAAATAATCACTTGATCGGTGTTGCCTCTCTGCTCCTAATCACCGTTGGTGCCTGTGTAATGACACGTGCCATCGCGTCTGTAAACATACACTATGCTCCTGCTTTTAAGAAGGCAGGCACTCCGAAAGCGGGTGAAATTACACCATTTATTTAATTCAGGTTGCAAAAACAGGAATACGTTTCGGCATATTACTGCCTTTGTCAACCTGTTTATCATCGTATTAAGTCGCCATTTTTATAGTCACATGATTATGTTATCGCACCGCAATAGTGAATCAATATACAATTATTTTTAAATTATTACACCGTTACATAGAATTGACATGCATTTTGACAATTATCTGCATTTGCAGAATTTCCACATTTAACTACGATTCCATGATTTTACTTGTGTACATTTTTCCCAGTGACAGAAAACGAGGTGGATGGTTATATAATAAACTCATTATAAACATGAAAACTTCTACATATCATTTCAGAACTGACACCCCTCAAACATTAGGGGCCTTGACGTATTTTCTAAGAAAGATGTTTTTACTCATTATTTTAAAATGCTTCCTAACGTCTTAAATACTTACTGTGTAACAGTTCCTTGTATGTTTTCACAAATACTTCTTCCACGTCCAATCTTGACCAAGTGGGCATATTATAAACCCCACCTCTCATCCCATTAACCCCTTCGCTGCTAGGCCTTTTCCCCCTCCTGTGCCAGGCCTTTTTTTGGCTATTTGGGGCAGTTCGCGCTTAGGCCCTCATAACGTTTTGTCCACATAAGCTAGCCAAGCCAAATTTGAGTCCTTTTTTTCCAACAACCTAAGGATTCTAGAGGTACACAGACTTTGTGGATTCCCCTGAAGGAGGCCAAGAAAATAGCCAAAATACAGTGAACATTTCGTTTTTTTTTAAAAAATGGGAAAAAGTGGCTGCAGAAGAAGGCTTGTGGTTTTTCCCCTGAAAATGGCATAAACAAAGGGTTTGCGGTGCTAAAATTACCAGCTGGGACATACCCCATTTTTACGATTTTTTGTGCTTTCAGCCTCCTTCCAGTCAGTGACAGACATGGGTGTGTAACCAATGCTGGATCCCAGAAAGCTAAACATTTCTGAAAAGTACACACGATTCTGAATTCAGCAAGGGGTCATTTGTGTAGATCCTACAAGGGTTTCCTACAGAAAATAACAACTGAAAAAGAAAAATATGGAAATTGAGGTAAAAAAAACAGCATTTTGTCTCTACGTTTTACTCTGTAACTTTTTCCTGCAATGTCAGATTTTAGAAAGCAATATACCGTTACGTCTGCTGGACTCTTCTGGTTGCGGGGATATATAGGGCTTGTAGGTTCATCAAAAACCCTAGGTACCCAGAGCCAATAAATGAGCTGCATCCTGCAGTGCGTTTTCATTCTATACCGGGTATACAGCAATTCATTTGCTGAAATATAAAGAGTGAAAAACAGATATCAAAAAAACCTTTGCATTTCCAAAATGGGCACAAGATAAGGTGTTGAGGAGCAGTGGTTATTTGCACATCTCTGAATTCCGGGGTCACCATACTAGCATGTGAATTACAGGGCATTTCTCAAATAGATGTCTTTTTTACACACTCTCTTACATTTGGAAGGAAAAAATGTAGGGAAAGACAAGGGGCAATAACACTTATTTTGCTATTCTATGTTCCCCCAAGTCTCTCAATAAAAATGATACCTCACTTGTGTGGGTAGGCCTAGTGCCCGGAACAGGAAATGCCTCAAAACACAACGTGGACACATCACATTTTTTGAAAGAAAACAGAGGTGTTTTTTGCAAAGTGCCCATCTGTAGATTTTGGTCTCTAGCTCAGCCCGCACCTAAGGAAACCTACCAAACCTGTGCATTTTTGAAAACTAGAGACCTTGGGGAATCCCGGATGGGGTGACTTGTGGGGCTCTGACCAGGTTCTGTTAGCCAGAATACTTTGCAAACCTCAAAATCTGGATTAAAAAAACACCTTTTCCTCACATTTTGGTGACAGAAAGTTCTGGAATCTGAGAGGAGCCACAAATTTCCTTCCACCCAGCGTTCCCCTAAGTCTCCCGATAAAAATGATACCTCAATTGTGTGGGTAGGCCTAGCGCCCGTGACAGGAAATGCCCCAAAACACAACGTGGACACATCACATTTTTTGATAGAAAACAGAGGTGTTTTTTGCAAAGTGCCTACCTGTAGATTTTGGCCTCTAGCTCAGCCGGCACCTAGGGAAACCTACCAAACATGTGCATTTTTGAAAACTAGAGACCTAAAAGAATCCAAGATGGGATGACTTGTGGGGCTCTGACCAGGTTCTGTTACCCAGAATCCTTTGCAAACCTCAAAATTTGGCTAAAAAAACATATTTTCCTCATATTTTCGTGACAGAAAGTTCTGTAATCTGAGAGGAGCCACAAATTTACTTCCACTCAGCGTTCCCCCAAGTCTCCCGATAAACATGATACCTCACTTGTGTGGGTAGGCCTAGCGCCCGCGACAGAAAATGCCCCAAAACACAACGTGGACACATCACATTTTTTTAAAGAAAACAGAGGTGTTTTTTGCAAAGTGCCTACCTGTAGATTTTGGCCTCTAGCTCAGCCGGCACCTAGGGAAATGTTGTAATTTATCATAAGTAATGTTTTGTATAAAATGTACATTCTCTATTCCCCCTTCCTTTCATTGTGTGCCCACCTGCCCATAGGGATCCAAGTGTAACATTCCATTCCTCCCCATTTTCCCCTTGTCTTCCCAGTTGGTTCCTACCAGCATTCTATAACTGTTGCTGTGACAGTTGACAGCTGTAAGGAGAAATGCTCGCTACCGGTTGTGGCTGGAGGCTGTTGTTAATTCATCTTGCCAATAAATTATTTCTTAAAGAACATCATTGGAGTTAAGGAATATTTATAATACTGGCGACGAATTGCTGGTGGGGGAACAGCAGTCTCAGCCTCCTCCCCTACAACTTACAGCCACCTGTGTCACAGACAGATGCTGTAAATAAACAACAGGAGATCGAGAATAATTCCCTGAGGTGAGCAGAACTTTCAGTCTGGAAATAATTTGAGAAAGTACTGTCTGTTTCTACATTTAACCTGCCATGCTGCTAACGCACAGCATAAACACATAACGGCAAGTTTATGTTTAACTTCAGCAGCTCAACTCTGGGAGCACAGACAAACAGAAACTACCGATTTGAATTGTTGCCTCTCAACATTTAATTAAATCAGAAAGGCTCTTGTAAAACTTATAAACCGATCCAAGAATCTTTCCATCTGCATGCTGACAGGCACAGCTTTAAAATAGCCTGTCAATGTTATCACCAATTGCATTTCTAGAAAGAAATCCTTCTTTTACCTCACCCTCTGACTGGAATCCCTTCAGCAACCGAAGTCTTTTTCTTCATAAGTCTGATTGGAGGGATGGGACAAGGAAAGCCGGCCCCTCCTGCAGGAAACTAGAGAGTGAAGACCAGAGCACACACCTTAAGGAAACACTAACAAAATATAGCGCCATCTTTGATTTACTACTATCGAGAGCCAGCACATAATCTTCACGCTGATGGGCACAGCTGTTAAACCTTCCTGAGCAAACCTGAATCTCATGTACATTCACTGGCAGACACAGTTTTTTTTTGCATATTTGCTCTATTGCACTGTGAGGCTAATGACACAGCCTCAATATCTTATATCTGAGCTGGCTTGATATTCTGTGTCTACACGCTGATTGGAAAAGCTCCTTCATTAGCATCTTCTACCAACTTTACAAGAAGCCTGTCACGCTGATGGGCACAGCTTATTTAACAAGTTATAGTAGTTATTAACCCCTTCGCTGCCAGGCCTTTTCCCCCTCCTGTGCCAGGCCTTTTTTTGCCTATTTGGGGCAGCTCGCGCTTAGGCCCTCATAACTTTTTGTCCACATAAGCTAACCAAGCCAAATTTGCGTCCTTTTTTTCCAACATCCTAGGGATTCTAGAGGTACCCAGACTTTGTGGGTTCCCCTGAAGGAGGTCAAGAAATTGGCCAAAATACAGTGAAAATTTCGTTTTTTTCAAACAAATTGGAAAAGGTGGCTGCAGAAGAAGGCTTGTGGTTTTTCCCCTGAAAATGTCATCAACAAAGGATTTGCGGTGCTAGACTCAGCAACTTCCCAGCTCGCAGGAACAGGCAGACTTGAATCAGAAAACCCAATTTTTCAACACAATTTTTGCATTTTACTGGGGCATACCCCATTTTTGCAATTTTTTGCGCTTTCAGCCTCCTTCCAGTCAGTGACAGAAATGGGCATGAAACCAATGCTGGATCCCAGAAACCTAAACATTTCTGAAAAGTAGACAAAAGTCTGAATTCAGCAAGGGGTCATTTGTGTAGATCCTACAAGGGTTTCCTACAGAAAATAACAGCTGAAAAAGAAACATATTGAACTTGAAGTGAAAAAACATTCAATTTTTATCTACGTTTTACTCTGTAACTTTTCCCTGCAATGTCAGATTATCGAAAACAATATACCGTTACGTCTGCTGGACTCCTCTGGTTGCGGGGATATATAGGGCTTGTAGGTTCATCAAGAACCCGAGGAACCCAGAGCCAATAAATGAGCTGCACCCTGCAGTGCGTTTTCATTCTATACCTGGTATACAGCAATTCATTTGCTGAAATATAAAGAGTAAAAAATTGCTATCAAGAAAACCTTTGTATTTCCAAAAAGGGCACAAGATAAGGTGTTGAGGAGCAGTGGTTATTTGCACATATCTGAATTCCGGGGTGACCATACTAGCATGTGAATTACAGGGCATTTCTCAAATAGATGTCTTTTTTACACACTCTCCTATATTTGGAAGGAAAAAATGTAGAGAAAGACAAGGGGCAATAGCACTTGTTTTGCTAATCTATGTTCCCCCAAGTCTCCCGATAAAAATGATACCTCACTTGTGTGGGTAGGCCTAGCGCCCGCGACAGGAAACGCCCCAAAACGCAACGTGGACACATCCCATTTTTTTTAAAGAAAACAGAGGTGTTTTTTGCAAAGTGCCTACCTGTAGATTTTGGCCTCTAGCTCAGCCGGCACCTAGGGAAACCTACCAAACCTGTGCATTTCTGAAAACTAGAGACCTAGGGGAATCCAAAATGGGGTGACTTGCGGGGCTCGGACCAGGTTCTGTTACCCAGAATCCTGTGCAAACCTCAAAATTTGGCTAAAAAAAACACATGTTCCTCACATTTCTGTGGCAGAAAGTTCTGGAATCTGAGAGGAGCCACAAATTTCCTTCCACCCAGCGTTCCCCCAAGTCTCCCGATAAAAATGATACCTCACTTGTGTGGGTAGGCCTAACGCCCGCGACAGGAAACGCCCCAAAACGCAACGTGGACACATCCAATTTTTTTTAAAGAAAACAGAGGTGTTGTTTGCGAAGTGCCTGCCTGTAGATTTTGGCCTCTAGCTCAGCCGGCACCTAGGGAAACCTAACAAACCTGTGCATTTCTGAAAACTAGGGACCTAGGGGAATCCACGATGGGGTGACTTGCGGGGCTCGGACCAGGTTCTGTTACCCAGAATCCTTTGCAAACCTCAACATTTGGCTAAAAAAATATATGTTCCTCACATTTCTGTGGCAGAAAGTTCTGGAATCTGAGAGGAGCCACAAATTTCCTTCCACCCAGCGTTCCCCCAAGTCTCCCGATAAAAATGATACCTCACTTGTGTGGGTAGGCCTAGCGCCCGCGACAGGAAACGCCCCAAAGCGCAACGTGGACACATCTACATGCTTTAAAGAAAACAGAGGTGTTTTTTGCGAAGTGCCTACCTGTAGATTTTGGCCTCTAGCTCAGCCGGCACCTAGGGAAATCTACCAAACCTGTGCATTTCTGAAAACTAGAGACCTAGGGGAATCCAAGGAGGGTTGACTTGCGGGGCTCGGACCAGGTTCTGTTACCCAGAATCCTTTGCAAACCTCAAAATTAGGCTAAAAAAACACATGTTCCTCACATTTCTGTGGCAGAAAGTTCTGGAATCTGAGAGGAGCCCCAAATTTCCTTCCACCCTGCGTTCCCCCAAGTCTCCCGATAGAAATGATACCTCACTTGTGTGGGTAGGCCTAGCGCCCGAGACAGGAAACGCCCCAAAGCGCAACGTGGACACATCCAAATTTTTGAAAGAAAACAGAGGTGTTTTTTGCACAGTGCCTACCTGTAGATTTTGGCCTCTAGCTCAGCCGGCACCTAGGGAAACCTAACAAACCTGTGCATTTCTGAAAACTAGAGACCTAGGGGAATCCAAGATGGGGTGACTTGCGGGGCTCGGACCAGGTTCTGTTACCCAGAATCCTTTGCAAACCTCAAAATCTGGCTGAAAAAACACATGTTCCTCACATTTCTGTGGCAGAAAGTTCTGGAATCTGAGAGGAGCCACAAATTTCCTTCCACCCAGCGTTCCCCCAAGTCTCCCGATAAAAATTATACCTCACTTGTGTGGGTAGGCCTAGTGCCCGCGACAGGAACTGCCCCAAAGCGCAACGTGGACACATCTAAATTTTTTAAAGAAAACAGAGGTGTTTTTTGCGAAGTGCCTACCTGTAGATTTTGGCCTCTAGCTCAGCCAGCACCTAGGGAAACCTACTACACCTGTGCATTTCTGAAAACTAGAGACCCAGAGGAATCCAAGGAGGGGTGACTTGCTGGGCTCGGACCAGGTTCTGTTACCCAGAATCCTTTGCAAACCTCAAAATTTGGGAAAAAAAACACATGTTCCTCACATTTCTGTGGCAGAAAGTTCTGGAATCTGAGAGGAGCCACAAATTTCCTTCCACCCAGCGTTCCCCCAAGTCTCCTGATAAAAATGATACCTCACTCGTGTGGGTAGGCCTAGCGCCCGCGACAGGAAACGCCCCAAAGCGCAATGTGGACACATCCAAATTTTTGAAAGAAAACAGAGGTGTTTTTTGCGAAGTGCCTACCTGTAGATTTTGGCCTCTAGCTCAGCCGGCACCTAGGGAAACCTAACAAACCTGTGCATTTCTGAAAACTAGAGACCTAGGGGAATCCAAGGAGGGGTGACTTGCGGGGCTCGGACCAGGTTCTGTTACCCAGAATCCTTTGCAAACCTTAAAATTTGGCAAAAAAAACACATGTTCCTCACATTTCTGTGGCAGAAAGTTCTGGAATCTGAGAGGAGCCACAAATTTCCTTCCACCCAGCGTTCCCCCAAGTCTCCTGATAAAAATGATACCTCACTCGTGTGGGTAGGCCTAGCGCCCGCGACAGGAAACGCCCCAAAGCGCAACGTGGACACATCCAAATTTTTGAAAGAAAACAGAGGTGTTTTTTGCACAGTGCCTACCTGTAGATTTTGGCCTCTAGCTCAGCCGGCACCTAGGGAAACCTAACAAACCTGTGCATTTCTGAAAACTAGAGACCTAGGGGAATCCAAGATGGGGTGACTTGCGGGGCTCGGACCAGGTTCTGTTACCCAGAATCCTTTGCAAACCTCAAAATCTGGCTGAAAAAACACATGTTCCTCACATTTCTGTGGCAGAAAGTTCTGGAATCTGAGAGGAGCCACAAATTTCCTTCCACCCAGCGTTCCCCCAAGTCTCCCGATAAAAATTATACCTCACTTGTGTGGGTAGGCCTAGTGCCCGCGACAGGAACTGCCCCAAAGCGCAACGTGGACACATCTAAATTTTTTAAAGAAAACAGAGGTGTTTTTTGCGAAGTGCCTACCTGTAGATTTTGGCCTCTAGCTCAGCCAGCACCTAGGGAAACCTACTACACCTGTGCATTTCTGAAAACTAGAGACCCAGAGGAATCCAAGGAGGGGTGACTTGCTGGGCTCGGACCAGGTTCTGTTACCCAGAATCCTTTGCAAACCTCAAAATTTGGGAAAAAAAACACATGTTCCTCACATTTCTGTGGCAGAAAGTTCTGGAATCTGAGAGGAGCCACAAATTTCCTTCCACCCAGCGTTCCCCCAAGTCTCCTGATAAAAATGATACCTCACTCGTGTGGGTAGGCCTAGCGCCCGCGACAGGAAACGCCCCAAAGCGCAATGTGGACACATCCAAATTTTTGAAAGAAAACAGAGGTGTTTTTTGCGAAGTGCCTACCTGTAGATTTTGGCCTCTAGCTCAGCCGGCACCTAGGGAAACCTAACAAACCTGTGCATTTCTGAAAACTAGAGACCTAGGGGAATCCAAGGAGGGGTGACTTGCGGGGCTCGGACCAGGTTCTGTTACCCAGAATCCTTTGCAAACCTTAAAATTTGGCAAAAAAAACACATGTTCCTCACATTTCTGTGGCAGAAAGTTCTGGAATCTGAGAGGAGCCACAAATTTCCTTCCACCCAGCGTTCCCCCAAGTCTCCTGATAAAAATGATACCTCACTCGTGTGGGTAGGCCTAGCGCCCGCGACAGGAAACGCCCCAAAGCGCAACGTGGACACATCCAAATTTTTGAAAGAAAACAGAGGTGTTTTTTGCGAAGTGCTTACCTGTAGATTTTGGCCTCTAGCTCAGCCGGCACCTAGGGAAACCTAACAAACCTGTGCATTTCTGAAAAACTAGAGACCTAGGGGAATCCAAGGAGGGATGACTTGCGGGGTTCGGACCAGGTTCTGTTACCCAGAATCCTTTGCAAACCTCAAAAATTGGCTAAAAAAACATGTTCCTCACATTTCTGTGGCAGAAAGTTCTGCAATCTGAGAGGAGCCACAAATTTCCTTCCACCCAGCGTTCCCCCAAGTCTCCCGATAAAAATGATACCTCACTTGTGTGGGTAGGCCTAGCGCCCGCGACAGGAAACGCCCCAAAGCGCAACGTGGACACATCCCATTTTTTTAAAGAAAACAGTGCCTACCTGTGGATTTTGGCCTGTAGCTCAGCCGGCACCTAGGGAAACCTACCAACCCTGTGCATTTTTGAAAACTAAAGACCTTGGGGAATCCAAGATGGAGTGACTTGTGGGGCTCGGACCAGGTGCTGTTACCCATAATCCTTTGCAAACCTCAAAATTTGGGTAAAAAAACACCCTTTCCTCTCATTTCGGTGACAGAAAGTTGTGGAATCTGAGAGGAGCTACGAATTTCCTTCCACCCAGCATTCCCCCAAGTCTCCAGATAAAAATGATACCTCACTTGTGTGGGTGGGCCAGGTGCCTGCAACAGAATAAGGCCCAAAACTTGAAGAGATAGAAGGGATAGCACAGCGAGTTTATAAGTGCATATTCTTTTATACATCTTTAGACGGACTCTGCTTTGGGGACCCACATAAGTGACGTGCCATTTTACTTGGAGACTGAGGGGAAAACTGGGGAGTAGAAATTTTGTGCTGGAGCAGTGATCCTACTAAGAAAAGTCAGGAAAATATGCTTTTTATGCAAATTTTGAGGTTTACAGAGGAGTCTGGGTAAGAAAATGTTGGGGGAGCCACGCAAGCCACACCTCCCTGGACTCCTTTGGGTGTCTAGTTTTAAAACGTTTCTGGGTTTTGTAGGTTTCCCTAGATGAAGGCTGCACCCAGGACCAAAAACATAGGTGGGCCCTCCCCCCCAAACACAGGTATTTTTGTAATATATCATTTTGATGTGTGCACATACGTCCTTGATGTGCCAAACACTAAAATTGTGAAAAGAAACACACTTAGGTTATGTGAAGAAGACCCCTCACCCACCAACCAAGTTGGTGGAATGCTTCATCATCGGGGCCCCACCCGAGGCACCTAGCGTGTCACAGGTGTGCTGCGACGCCTGCAGGTTTTGTCATTTTTTAGCACACATACTGGTTGGATTTGGCACGAGGGTGAGTGATGGTTCAGTGGATCAAATTTTATTAACAAGAGATTTCACAAAAATGAAATGCACTGCTAATAACTGAAAGGCAAAAAAGTGAACCAATGACTCACAGCTTGTGAGCTGTAAAGCCGCGACAAGACACCAACCGCTTTACAGTCCATTCACACACCTTTCTTACATGACACGCACAAGACCATTCACACCGCCAGCCATGGGCCCAGCACATTACAACACTCACATCGATAGACTGCGCCACTCAAGGGCCCATCACTTACATACGCCCACATGCCTGATACAAGAATCACACCAGCTGATGGGAGTGTGGACTGCCGTTTGTCTGGCACCGCCAGCCAAGCGCCACCCCACGCACACCGCCAGCCAAGCGCCACCCCAAGCACACAGCCAGCCAAGCGCCACCCCAAGCATACCGCCAGCCAAGCGCCACCCCACGCACACCGCCAGCCAAGCGCCACCCCACGCACACCGCAATCACTTTTTTTATTTATAAACAACAAAGAAACCACTAATTGTAAAATAAGCACAAAACTACAAACACAAAAGCTCTAACTAAATACACGACAGAGATGCCAACCGTGAAACATATGAAAATATAAAACAGACAGCTTACGCTCACGGTATTTCCCAAAAGTTTTTCCTTGTGTGGTAACTTCTAAAACAGCTGGGCACACACAGCCCAGGCTTTGAAGGGCATTCGGGGCAGGACATCCGGTTCTCCCTCCGGATTGATCTCCGGGCACATACATTTCTTTGTGGGCATGTCTTTTTTGGGAGTGGGAGGAATGTGATCTGGAAAGTGCCGATCTTTCAATCTAGCCACATCCTCCACCACTTCTACTCTAGGAACTCTTGCCGGTTCCACCACAATAAGGCTTTCTATCACCGACTCCTGAAATTTAACAAATGTCATCCTTGACTCAGGTGAACAATCCTTGTATACAATAAAGGCATTAAAAGTTGCCAAATGAAATAAATGTAGGGCCAACTTTTTATACCACACATAAGACTTACGAAGAGCAGTGTAAGGTTCCAACCTCTGATCTACTCTATCAACACCACCCATGTGCCTATTGTAGTCCAAAATGCACGCAGGTTTGCGCACTTCCGCAACCTGACCCCAAACAGCCACAGGGGAAGTACTCTCATCATGGATGGTCGATAGCATGTACACATCCCTCCTGTCTGAAAATTTCAGAGCTAGCAGCTCATTATTCCGCAAGGCACTGCACTGTCCCCTCTCAAGTTTTTTACAGACAAGCTCCCTTGGATAGCCTTTCCGGTTAGAACGGATTGTGCCACAAGCAACAGTGTCCACCCTAAACAACTCCTTGAACAACTGCACTCAAGTGTAGAAATTATCTACGTACAAATGGTGACCTTTGTTAAACAGCCGTCTAGCAAGTTCCCACACAATTTTTTCGCTAACTCCAAAAGTGGCCAGACAACCAGGAGGGTCAATACTGGAATCCCTACCAGTGTAGACCCGGAAATTATACACATATCCTGTACTGCTTTCTGACAGCAGATACAATTTAATCCCATACTGTGCCCTCTTACTAGGAATGTACTGCTTAAAAACTAAACGCCCCTTGAAAAGGACCAAAGACTCGTCCACACTTATCTCTTTGCCTGGAACATAGACCTCTGAAAACCGATCCACAAAATGATCAAGGACAGGCCTAATCTTAAAAAGGCGGTCACAATCAGGGTGATCTCGTGGCAAGGCTAAAGCATTGTCTACAAAATGCAGCATACGAAGAAGAAGCAAATACCGATTACGTGTCATAGTTGCAGGAAATATAGCAGTTGCCATCAAGGGACTAGTAGACCAATAAGAAGCCAGTGACGGCTTCCTGATCAACCCCATCAAAAAAGACAAACCTAAAAACCTTTTCATCTCTTCCAGATATGTGGGAACCCAATGAGTAGCTCTAGACTGAGGCTTAAGTCTGGCAGCGTTGTCCTGCAAATATTGCTCTGCATACACATTTGTCTGCTCCACAATCTCTTCCAAAAATACATCGTCCATAAACAAGTGAAAGAAATGGACAGGCAAAAAGTTTTCCGTATTAACTCTACACCCTGGGAGACCAGTAAATGCAGGTAACTGTGGCTGCTCCATGTTTGGGGCAATCCAGGTGTCAGGTCTTCTAATGGGAAACCCTTCAGCCCCAGGCTGCTGCACTCTTGGCACATCAATGTCCTCCTCTAACACAGGCCCTTCATCTGCACTGAGAGTAGCTTCCTCATCAGAAGAATACTCTCGGACAGAAAACTCACTTCCAGAATCTCCTGCTTCCTCCTCTGCCTCAGATGCAGAGTCAGTGTCGTAATCATGGTCTGAAGACGACTCAAAGAGCATGCGAACAACCTGCTGAGCGGTCAATTTGCGGCTAGCCATGATCCTAACAACAAATGGATTGCCAACAACAACTAGCACTAAAATAAGTTATAAACAAAGTGTAGCTTTATCACAAAGAGTTATGTACTACAAAAAACTATACCACTCAGTTGCCTGAAATAGCTACTCACCAAGCAACTACTCTGCACAGACACAGCAATCACCAATGATATCCCACTAAAAAGAAAAAAGCAAATTAGACATATGACAACACAAACATCACTGTGCTCAAATCTAAGGACAATGTCAAACACACAATACTGCATTTAGTACACCACCTACAAACATGTCATTCATGCATGTCAACAATACTCCTTTGGAGTAAATTGCTTTCACTTACCTAAAACATGCAACTATGCAAACCGCAGGACAACTACTGCCAAAACCGCAAAGATCCACAGCAAAGGAAGCAAAAGCGTTGAACTAGAAGAAAAAGAAGAAATAAATTGTTATAATCACAAATACAAATACTTTGCCAGTTGACAAACACCCCACCACCAAGACACCACCAAGAACTTAGAAGTTGTCCCTGGTACCTAAGTGGATCCTGCCCCCCTCGGGGGTAGATGGGCGTAAACAAATTGGCCAATCTGCCCCCAAGGGGGGCAGAAATGGGCAACACCTCTGTGCCCCCTTTTAGGGGGCGACCCTTCCCAAAGGGGGCACCCCCAGCACAACACAAAACAAAACAAAAAAATCCCTGCCGTATTGGTGGTTTCTGCCCTGCTTGGGGGCAGATGGGCCTACAAAATTAGGGGCAGAGATGGCCAATACGAACTTTCCCCACCTTAGGGGGGCGACCGTTGCCCAAGGGGTGCCCCCAAACACACACCACACACACACACACACACCCCACAATCCCTGGCGCCTAGTGTGCTTCCACCCCCCCGGGGGCCAGATCGTCCAAAAAATGGCTGGTCTGCCATCGGGGGGCCGAAACAGAAAAAAAAAATAGCTCCCCAGGGGAGCGACCCTTGCCCAAGGGGTTGCCCCCAAAATAAACAATAAAAACAAAATCCCTGGTGTTTAGTGGATTTCGTCCCCCCCCCCCCTTGGCGGCAGATCAGCCCAAAAATTGGCAATCTGCCCCCGGGGGCGAAATATAAAAAAAATAGCCCCTGGGGGGGGGCGCCCCTTGCCCAAGGGGTCGCCCCCCAAAAAAACTTTACAATAAAAATAACATCCCTGGTGTCTAGTGGTTTTCGCCCCCCCGGGGGCAGATCCGCCGAAAAATCGGCGGATCTGCCACCGGGGGGGGGGCGAAATACAAAACAAAATTCCCCCCGGGGGGTGACCCTTGCCCAAGGGGTCGCCCCCAAAATACACACAAATAATAAAATCCCTGGTGTCTAGTGGTTGTCGCCCCCCCCCCCCCGGGGCAGATCCGCCGAAAAATCGGCAGATCTGCCCCCGGGGGGGCGAGCTACAAAATAAAATTGCCCCCGGGGGGCGACCCTTGCCCAAGGGGTCACCCCCAAAATACACATAAAAAACAACATCCCTGGTGTCTAGTGGTTCCCCCCCCCCCCCCGGGGGCAGATCCGCGGAAAAATTGGCGGATCTGCCCCCAGGGGGGGGGGGGGAATACAAAAAGAAATTGCCCCCGGGGAGGGGCGACCCTTGCCCAAGGGGTCACCCCCAAAATAAACCTAACAGAAAAAATCCCTGGGGTCTAGTGGAGATTCCTGCTCCACGATCGCGGGCCCTGCCCGCGATCGTGGAGCAGGAATCTTGTGAAAACAGGCACAGGGGGAAAGGAAAAACCCTTTCCTTTCCCCTCGTGTCTGTTTTCACCACCCCCCACCCCCCAAAAACGGAAAGGACTTACCTTTGTGGTCCTTTCCCGACGACGCGCTGGAAGCAAATGGCTTCCAGCGCGCCCGGCAACACTAGATGACGTCAGCGCGCTGTGCGTGCGCTGACGTCATTGGATTGCCGTGGGGGGGGGCGGGGGTGGAAGGGGAAGGTCTTCCCCTTCCATCCCCGCCTTGGGGGGGGAGGGGGTTGCACGGGGGGGCGTGCTGGCGCTCCCCCAAGTTCCCCTGTGCCTTGGACGAGATCATCTCGTCCAAGGCACAGGGGAACTGTAGCCTTGGACGAGATCATCTCGTCCAAGGCATAGAAGCGGTTAATTGCATTTGTTTATGCATAAGTTTATTATGTTTATTCCCTTCCATTTAAAAAGAGTATATGTCAGCTGAGGGCACAGATCAACAACTAACCCCTCCATTGTTATAGTAACATATTATAGATGATTTTATATGTCTTTCTATTGCTGAGGTAAACAGTGAACTTTAAACATTTACGAATATATGCCAGTGATACTAATTATTTTCTGAGAGTATATTGTTATCTGTTTACTTTATACATGGCGGCGACAAATATGTCTCAACCCCCACCCTTTTTGGATGAAGCGGGAGAACCAACCATACCCTGGAAGGAATGGGAGAAAATATTTATCTCATATCTGATTGCAATAGGAGGAGAAAAATTCTCTCCCTTAAGGATACAACACATATTACTTCACAACTTAGGTATTCAAGGGAGAAAAGTTTATGAGAATCTGCCAGATCCTGAAAGTGAGGATGAAGATGCAGATAGCGAAGCAGATGTTTACTATAAAACTTTCAACAAATTAGAGAAACATTTTGGTCAAAGAATAAACATTGTATTAGAAAGGCACAAGTTCTTTTGTAGAATACAAGGAAAAACAGAGAAAATTTCTAGTTATATTGCAGTCTTAAGAGGTTTGGCTAGTATGTGTGACTTTGGCCCATTGTGTGATTCCTTAATTAGAGACCAGCTAGTTCGTTGCACGAACAACCACAAGATTCAAGAAAAACTATTAGCAGGAAATCCAGACTTAAAAGAAGCAATAGAAATAGCTAAAAGTATAGAACACACAGAAGAGTGCATTAGAGAAATGAAACAAAACAACAATTCAGACACTATCCACTTAGTGAAAGATCACCCAGGCAAAGAAGTACAAAACACAGGAGAAAGGAAGAAAATTCCAGACTCTCTCAATAAAAAGACATTTGAAGAAGAGAGAAAAGACAAATTAAAATATTTTCGATGTGGAAATTTTAACCATTTAGCCAACAATATCAATTGTCCTGCACGTTCCGTAGTCTGTAGGAAATGCAATAAGAGAGGGCATTATGCTAGACTATGTAAAAACCTAAAAGATGAAAGAAAAAGTGTACATGTTGTGGGACATGTGGGGGAATGTACTAACAAATATGTTTTGCAAGTGGTAAGTGAAGTATCTACTACTGGGAGTAGTTATCCCACTTGTGACGTAGTGTTGGATGGAGTATTGTTCAAAATGTATGCTGACTCATGCTCTCCCTACACGTTGATCGATTACAACAATTTTAAAGAAAAATTTAAGGACAAAACGTATGTTATCTTACAACCTAATGTAGAACCTGGGGGGTACAACAAGGATCCCATACCATTAGTAGGAATGGTGAATATGAATATAACCTTTAAGGACCGTTCCACTGCAGGAAAGATCTATCTAACAAAAAAAGGATCTAATTTATTAGGTTGGGATCACCAAAAAGCTTTAGGAATCAAACTTGATCCTAACAGCCAAGAACCTGTGTTATCAATTTTGGAAGGAAGAGAGAACTTAAGACGGTATGAGAAACTATGTGAAGAGTTCTCTGAAGTATTTAATGATGATTTAGGCCATCTTAAAAATTTCCAACATAAAATCAAACTACAAAACAACGCAGTACCAGTAATACATAAGGTAAGACCAATTCCCCATTTATTGCGTGACCCTGTACAAGAGGAATTGGATAAACTGGTCAAGCAGAAAATAATAGAACCTGTAGAAAGTTCTTTATGGCTCGCTCCAATTGTAGTCACCCAAAAGTCTGGAGGGAGGGGTCTTCGTCTCTGTGTCGACTTAAGAGATCTCAATGCAAATATTTGGGTGGATAGATTTCCTCTGGCCAGAATAAATGAAATGATCATCGTAATTGGAGAGGCAAACCATTTTAGCGTAATTGATCTCTCCTCAGCATACCACCAAATAGAATTACACGAAGATTCCAAATCCTTAACCTCATTTATAACTTCATTCGGAGCATACAGGTACTGCAGAATGCCATTCGGTCTTGCTTCAGCAGCTGCAGTGTTCCAGAGAGTCATGCAAACATTTTTGGAGGGGATAAAGAATGTTTTATGCTTCCAAGATGACCTACTTATATATGGCAATTCTACAACTAATCAAGACAACTCATTAAGGGAAGTTCTGTCAGCACTAAAAAAAGCAGGTCTAACCATAAGAAAATATAAATGCCAGTTGGGAGTCCAATCAGTTGATTACATAGGACATACGATTTCCAAACATGGAATTAAACCTAAAATTGATTTAGTCAACGCTGTAAAAGATGCTCCTCCTCCAACAAATAAGGAGGAATTAAAATCCTTTTTAGGGTTAGTTGAATACATGACTAAATTCATCAAGAATTATGCAGATATTGCTGCACCATTAAGAGCCCTCTTAAAAAAAGGTACTCATTTCAAATGGGACGGGGAATGCCATGAAGCCTTTGAGTCTATCAAAAAAGCCATTGTTAGTGCCCCTTCCTTGGGAAATTTTGACACCAGACGTAAAACCATCCTAACTACTGACGCCAGTGGGAAAGGAATTGGAGCATCCCTAACTCAAATGGTGGAAGGCGAGGAAAAAATCATAGCGTTTGCTTCCAGAGCATTAAAAGATACGGAATGTAATTACTCCACTGTAGAGCATGAAGCACTTGCATGTACTTGGGCTATTTCACACTTTAAATACTTCCTTTGGGGATTACCATTTACTGTACGCACTGACCATAAGCCTCTGATTTATATATTTTCAACAAAGGGGAGGGAGACCACCACTCCTCGAACAGCTAAATGGCTCATAGGTATGGAAGGTTACAATTTCAAAATCGAATATGTTCCTGGTATAAAAAACTCTGTAGCGGATTGTCTATCCAGGCTACCATGTGTACAGGAGGAGGAAAATGCAAATAAATCTGAAGAGCCCGTATTAATGATTGATATCCCTAGTATTACAAGGGAGGAATGGAACACTTGCATGGAAAACAACCATACTCTATTAAATGTGAAGGTAAGGATAGTCCAAGGATGGCCCCCAAAGTCTAATGGCCTAGATCAGGATCTAAAACATTTTTGGGCTGTGAGACAAGAATTAAGTATTGTTGACGACAAAGTCATGAGAGGGGAAAGGATAGTACCACCTAAGGGCTTGTGGGATAGGATTATGGATTTGGCCTATGAAGGTCACTTAGGTAGAAGCTTAACCTAGGCTAAAGTCAGGGCCACGTACTGGTTCCCGAGCATGGACCGCATTGTGGAAAATAAAGTCAGGGATTGTTTGACTTGTGCCATGAGCGACAAAAGCAAGAATACTAGGTGCGCACCACTATCCCCCGTGAGTGTGCCATCCAAACCTTGGGACAAACTGGGTCTCGGCATTATTGGTCCATTAAAACTTTCCATGTGGGCTGGTAAATTTATGTTAGTACTGGTGGACTATCACTCTCATTGGATCACCATCAGAGTAGTTAGCAGCATCACAACCCAATCTCTAGTGAATTTCTTAACCGATACATTCATGACAGAAGGTGTGCCTAGCACTATAGTAACAGACAACGGGATCCAATTCACTTCTGAGGAAATGCGTGAGTTTTTACAAAGGTTGTCTATCATACATCACAAAACAGCATTGTATTGCCCTAGAGCAAACGGTTTGGTGGAACGCGTTAACCGTATGATCAAAGAGTGTATGCAAACCGCACACATATCAAGGAGTCCTCCTGATAAAGCACTTCAAAAAATGATTTGGTCCTATCACACAACCCCTAATTCAGTTACCAAGGTATCACCCTTCTTAGCGCTCAAAGGGAGGTTACCAGGCACCAAATTGACCCCCAACTGGCTGGGTGGAGGAGAGCCTAAATGGGTTCATAGAGATAAAATGAAGAATCAAGTCAAAACACATCAGGAAGGGTACAAGAAAAGATATGACCAAAAGCATGGTTCCAAGTTAGGAAGATGGAATGTTGGCGATCGGGTAATGGTTAAACTACCAGACAATCGCCAAGGGTGTGAATCTAAATTCTCCAAACCTATAAAAATAACAGGGGTGAAGAAAAATGTAGTAACATTAGAGGATGGCAGAACGTGGAGCATGGATAGATTAACACCCCATTTTCCATCTCAGAAGTATTCAGGTATGGATGGAAAGCAAAAGGATGTATTGAAATATGATGGGAACAATCGCAGAGCTAGGGTTCATGCAGTTCCTGTCTGGCACAAAGATTACATGCTCACTTGATTTCCCAACAGGATATTACTTTCAAACATTCTATGAAAGTCTTTTATGGGAAGGAGAAGTGTTGTAATTTATCATAAGTAATGTTTTGTATAAAATGTACATTCTCTATTTCCCCCTTCCTTTCATTGTGTGCCCACCTGCCCATAGGGATCCAAGTGTAACATTCCATTCCTCCCCATTTTCCCCTTGTCTTCCCAGTTGGTTCCTACCAGCATTCTATAACTGTTGCTGTGACAGTTGACAGCTGTGAGGAGAAATGCTCGCTACCGGTTGTGGCTGGAGGCTGTTGTTAATTCATCTTGCCAATAAATTATTTCTTAAAGAACATCATCGGAGTTAAGGAATATTTATAATAGGAAACCTACCAAACCTGTACATTTATGAAAACTAGAGACCTCTGGGAATCCAAGATGCGGTGACTTGTGGGGCTCTGACCAGGTTCTGTTACCCAGAATACTTTGCAAACCTCAAAATTTGGCTAAAAAAACACCTTTTCCTCATATTTCGGTGACAGAAAGTTCTAGAATCTGAGAGGAGCCACAAATTTCCTTCCACCCAGCGTTCCCCTAAGTCTCCCGATAAAAATGATACCTCAATTGTGTGGGTAGGCCTAGCGTCCGCGACAGGAAATGCCCCAAAACACAACGTGGACACATCACAATTTTTGACAGAAAAGAGAGGTGTTTTTTGCAAAGTGCCTACCTGTAGATTTTGGCCTCTAGCTCAGCCGGCACCTAGGGAAACCTACCAAACCTGTGCATTTTTGAAAACTAGAGACCTAGGAGAATCCAAGATAGGGTGACTTGTGGGGCTCTGACCAGGTTCTGTTACCCAGAATCCTTTGCAAACCTCAAAATTTGCCTAAAAAAACACGTTTTCCTCACATTTCGGTGACAGAAAGTTCTGGAATCTGAGAGGAGCCACAAATTTCCTTCCACTCAGCTTCCCCCAAGTCTCCCGTTAAAAATGACACCTCACTTGTATGGGTAGGCCTAGCGCCCGCCACAGGAAATGCCCCAAAACACAACGTGGACACATCACATTTTTTAAAAGAAAACAGAGGTGTTTTTTGCAAAGTGCCGACCTTTAGATTTTGGCCTCTAGCTCAGCCGGCAACTAGGGAAACCTACCAAACCTGTACATTTATGAAAACTAGAGACCTAGGGGAATCCAAGATGCGGTGACTTGTGGGGCTCTGACCAGGTTCTGTTACCCAGAATACTTTGCAAACCTCAAAATTTGGCTAAAAAAATACCTTTTCCTCACGTTTTCCGTGACAGAAAGTTCTGGAATCTGAGAGGAGCCACAAATTTCCTTCCACCCAGCGTTCCCCTAAGTCTCCCGATAAAAATGATACCTCAATTGTGTGGGTAGGCCTAGCGTCCGCGACAGGAAATGCCCCAAAACATAACGTGGACACATCACAATTTTTGACAGAAAACTGAGGTGTTTTTTGCAAAGTGCCTACCTGTAGATTTTGGCCTCTAGCTCAGCCGGCACCTAGGGAAACCTACAAAACCTGTGCATTTTTTAAAACTAGAGACCTAGGGGAATCCAAGATGGGGTGGCTTGTGGGGCTCTGACCAGGTTCTGTTACCCAGAATCCTTTGCAAACCTCAAAATTTGGCTAAACAAACACGTTTTCCTCACATTTCGGTGACAGAAAGTTCTGGAATCTGAGAGGAGCCACAAATTTCCTTCCATCCAGCGTTCCCCCAAGTCTCCTGATAAAAATTATATCTCACTTGTGTGGGTAGGCCTAGCGCCCGCGACAGGAAATGCCCCAAAACACAACGTGGACACATCACAATTTTTGACAGAAAACAGAGGTGTCTTTTGCAAAGTGCCTACCAGTAGATTTTGGCCTCTAGCTCAGTCGGCACCTAGGGAAACCTACAAAACCTGTGCATTTTTGAAAACTAGAGACCTAGGGGAATCCAAGATGGGGTGGTTTGTGGGGCTCTGACCAGGTTCTGTTACCCAGAATCCTTTGCAAACCTCAAAATTTGGCTAAACAAACACATTTTCCTCACATTTCAGCGACAGAAAGTTCTGGAATCTGAGAGGAGCCACAAATTTCCTTCCACTCAGCGTTCCCCCAAGTCTCCCGATAAAAATGATACCTCACTTGTGTGGGTAGGCCTAGCGCCCGCGACAGAAAATGCCCCAAAACACAGCGTGGACACATCACAATTTTTGACAAAAAACAGAGGTGTTTTTTGCAAAGTGCCTACCTGTAGATTTTGGCCTCTAGCTCAACCGGCACCTAGGGAAACCTACCAAACCTGTACATTTATTAAAACTAGAGACCTAGGGGAATCCAAGATGCGGTGACTTGTGGGGCTCTGACCATGTTCTGTTATCGAGAATACTTTGCAAACCTCAAAATTTGCCTAAAAAAACACGTTTTCCTCACATTTCGGTGACAGAAAGTTCTGGAATCTGAGAGGAGCCACAAATTTCCATCCACCCAGCGTTCCCCCAAGTCTCCCGATAAAAATGATACCTCACTTGTGTGGGTAGGCCTAGCGCCCGTGACAGGAAATGCCCCAAAACACAACGTGGACACATCACATTTTTTTAAAGAAAACTGAGGTGTTTTTTGCAAAGTGCCTACCTGTAGAGTTTGGCCTTTAGCTCAGCCGGCACCTAGGGAAACCTACCAAACCTGTGCATTTTCTAAAACTAGAGACCTAGGGGAATCCAAGATGGGGTGACTTGTGGGGCTCTGACCAGGTTCTGTTACCCAGAATCCTTTGCAAACCTCAAAATGTGGCTAAAAAAACATATTTTCCTCATATTTTGGTGACAGAAAGTTCTGGAATCTGAGAGGAGCCACAAATTTCCTTCCACTCAGCTTCCCCCAAGTCTCCCGATAAAAATGACACCTCACTTGTGTGGGTAGGCCTAGCGCCCGCCACAGAAAATGCCCCAAAACACAACGTGGACACATCACATTTTTTTAAAGAAAACAGAGGTGTTTTTTGCAAAGTGCCGACCTGTAGATTGTGGCCGCTAGCTCAGCCGGCACCTGGAGAAACCTACCAAACCTGTACATTTATGAAAACTAGAGACCTAGGGGAATCCAAGATGCGGTGACTTGTGGGGCTCTGACCAGGTTCTGTTACCCAGAATACTTTGCAAACCTCAAAATTTGGCTAAAAAAACACCTTTTCCTCACGTTTCGGTGACAGAAAGTTCTGGAATCTGAGAGGAGCCACAAATTTCCTTCCACCCAGCGTTCCCCTAAGTCTCCCGATAAAAATGATACCTCAATTGTGTGGGTAGGCCTAGCGTCCGCGACAGGAAATGCCCCAAAACACAACGTGGACACATCACAATTTTTGACAGAAAACTGAGGTGTTTTTTGCAAAGTGCCTACCTGTAGATTTTGGCCTCTAGCTCAGCCGGCACCTAGGGAAACCTACAAAACCTGTGCATTTTTGAAAACTAGAGACCTAGGGGAATCCAAGATGGGGTGGTTTGTGGGGCTCTGACCAGGTTCTGTTACCCAGAATCCTTTGCAAACCTCACAATTTGGCTAAACAAACACGTTTTCCTCACATTTCAGCGACAGAAAGTTCTGGAATCTGAGAGGAGCCACAAATTTCCTTCCACTCAGCGTTCCCCCAAGTCTCCCGATAAAAATGATACCTCACTTGTGTGGGTAGGCCTAGCGCCCGCGACAGAAAATGCCCCAAAACACAGCGTGGACACATCACAATTTTTGACAAAAAACAGAGGTGTTTTTTGCAAAGTGCCTACCTGTAGATTTTGGCCTCTAGCTCAGCCGGCACCTAGGGAAACCTACCAAACCTGTACATTTATTAAAACTAGAGACCTAGGGGAATCCAAGATGCGGTGACTTGTGGGGCTCTGACCATGTTCTGTTATCGAGAATACTTTGCAAACCTCAAAATTTGCCTAAAAAAACACGTTTTCCTCACATTTCGGTGACAGAAAGTTCTGGAATCTGAGAGGAGCCACAAATTTCCATCCACCCAGCGTTCCCCCAAGTCTCCCGATAAAAATGATACCTCACTTGTGTGGGTAGGCCTAGCGCCCGTGACAGGAAATGCCCCAAAACACAACGTGGACACATCACATTTTTTTAAAGAAAACTGAGGTGTTTTTTGCAAAGTGCCTACCTGTCGAGTTTGGCCTTTAGCTCAGCCGGCACCTAGGGAAACCTACCAAACCTGTGCATTTTCTAAAACTAGAGACCTAGGGGAATCCAAGATGGGGTGACTTGTGGGGCTCTGACCAGGTTCTGTTACCCAGAATCCTTTGCAAACCTCAAAATGTGGCTAAAAAAACATATTTTCCTCATATTTTGGTGACAGAAAGTTCTGGAATCTGAGAGGAGCCACAAATTTCCTTCCACTCAGCTTCCCCCAAGTCTCCCGATAAAAATGACACCTCACTTGTGTGGGTAGGCCTAGCGCCCGCCACAGAAAATGCCCCAAAACACAACGTGGACACATCACATTTTTTTAAAGAAAACAGAGGTGTTTTTTGCAAAGTGCCGACCTGTAGATTTTGGCCGCTAGCTCAGCCGGCACCTAGAGAAACCTACCAAACCTGTACATTTATGAAAACTAGAGACCTAGGGGAATCCAAGATGCGGTGACTTGTGGGGCTCTGACCAGGTTCTGTTACCCAGAATACTTTGCAAACCTCAAAATTTGGCTAAAAAAACACCTTTTCCTCACGTTTCGGTGACAGAAAGTTCTGGAATCTGAGAGGAGCCACAAATTTCCTTCCACCCAGCGTTCCCCTAAGTCTCCCGATAAAAATGATACCTCAATTGTGTGGGTAGGCCTAGCGTCCGCGACAGGAAATGCCCCAAAACACAACGTGGACACATCACAATTTTTGCCAGAAAACTGAGGTGTTTTTTGCAAAGTGCCTACCTGTAGATTTTGGCCTCTAGCTCAGCCGGCACCTAGGGAAACCTACAAAACCTGTGCATTTTTTTAAACTAGAGACCTAGGGGAATCCAAGATAGGGTGGCTTGTGGGGCTCTGACCAGGTTCTGTTACCCAGAATCCTTTGCAAACCTCAAAATTTGGCTAAACAAACACGTTTTCCTCACATTTCGGTGACAGAAAGTTCTGGAATCTGAGAGGAGCCACAAATTTCCTTCCATCCAGCGTTCCTCCAAGTCCCCTGATAAAAATGATATCTCACTTGTGTGGGTAGGCCTAGCGTCCGCGACAGGAAATGGCCCAAAACACAACGTGGACACATCACAATTTTTGACAGAAAACTGAGGTGTTTTTTGCAAAGTGCCTACCTGTAGATTTTGGCCTCTAGCTTAGCCGGCACCTAGGGAAACCTACAAAACCTGTGCATTTTTGGAAACTAGAGACCTAGGGGAATCCAAGATGGGGTGACTTGTGGGGCTCTGACCAGGTTCTGTTACCCAGAATCCTTTGCAAACCTCAAAATTTGGCTAAACAAACACGTTTTCCTCACATTTCGGTGACAGAAAGATCTGGAATCTGAGAGGAGCCACAAATTTCCTTCCATCCAGCGTTCCTCCAAGTCCCCTGATAAAAATGATATCTCACTTGTGTGGGTAGGCCTAGCGTCCGCGACAGGAAATGCCCCAAAACACAACGTGGACACATCTCAATTTTTGACAGAAAACTGAGGTGTTTTTTGCAAAGTGCCTACCTGTAGATTTTGGCCTCTAGCTTAGCCGGCACCTAGGGAAACCTACAAAACCTGTGCATTTTTGAAAACTAGAGACCTAGGGGAATCCAAGATGGGGTGGCTTGTGGGGCTCTGACCAGGTTCTGTTACCCAGAATCCTTTGCAAACCTCAAAATTTGGCTAAACAAACACGTTTTCCTCACATTTCGGTGACAGAAAGATCTGGAATCTGAGAGGAGCCACAAATGGCCTAAAATAAATTTGCCCCCCCACCCCCCCTAACCCCTCCTGGGAGCGACCCTTGCCTACGGGATCGCTCCCCTTGCGTGACACTGGCGCAAAAAAAAAATCCCCGGTGCCTAGTGGTTTCTGCCCCCTTGGGGACAGATTGACCTAAAATTGGCCAATATGCCCTCAAAGGGGGCAGACATGGTCTAAATACAATTTGCTCCCCAGGTGAGCGACCCTTGCCTAATGGGTCGCTCCCCACCTCCAAAAAAACAAAATAAAAAAAAATGGAAAAAAAAATGATCCCTGGTGCCTAGAGGTTTCAGCCCCCCCGGGGGCAGATCGGCCTAATAATAGGTCGATCTGCCCCCAGGGGGGGCAGAAAAGGCCTTCCAAAAAAATGCCCCCCCCCCCTGGGAGCGACCCTTGCCCAAGGGGTCGCTCCCTTATGCCAGTTTCACTCAAAAAAGAAAATCCCTGGTGTCTAGGGGGTGTTTCAAAGGGAAGGAAATTCCTTTCCTTCCCTTTGAAGTCTCTCTGGGTCTCCCCCACGTGATCGAAAGAGAAATGCTTTGCATTTCACTTTCGATCGCGCTGGAAGCTGAGCTTCCAGCGCGATGGGAGGAGGCCCTGTGACAAATCAGCGCGCGATTGCGCGCTGACGTCACAGGGGGGATGGATGGGGGTCGGGGGTGGAAGGGCTTCCCCTTCCATCCCTGCCTTGGGGGGTTGGGTGGAGAGCACATGAGGGGTGCGCTAGCACTCCCCCCAGTTCCCGGGTGCAGGACAAGGTGATCTCGTCCAAGGCACCCGGGAACCAGGTGCCCTGGACGAGATCACCTCGTCCAGGGCACCGTAGGGGTTATATAAATCTCGGACTCCTTTACTTTCACTCGACAGCTCTGTAACGAAGGGAGTTTAAAAACAAAATTGAAACATACACCTGATCAATACTTTCCCAACATTGTCCAAAATGAATTCATAATAACATAATCATATCATTTGAAATATATATACAGTTCCTCGCTACAGTTCAGTCGATTTGGTTCTTTATTATCAAGAGCAAGCATATATCTAGACTTTTTAACCCTTTTAGCCGCGGGGATCACACCTCCCCTGGGCTATAATTGTTGGAGGGGGGCTGCATGGCCCCCCTCATTGAGCCACAGATGGTGCTGTGTACCGCCACCCCCAGGACCTGCTCCTGCTTTGTCCTGAGGTGCCAACCCCTGAGACATAGTAGCTTGGATGCAGCTTTACAACAAACCAAGCCACAACCAACACTTTGGTTTTTGACAACGGGACCTGTCAAACAGGCCCTGCTGTCGTGTGCAGGGGACAGAGATGAAATGCTTCAGCAAGCACGGAGCTGCTCTTAAAGCAGCTCCTTACTTGCTGAAGCAATGACATTATGAGGTCATATACCTTCACACTGAGCACTCAGGGTTTGAGTCGAGCCGGGCTCGCTTCCCTCTTTTTAAATTGTTTTAAAAGTACCATTCACTTTAATGTATAAAAATGGCAGATACATTTAAAAA
This sequence comes from Pleurodeles waltl, assembly GCF_031143425.1. NCBI lineage: Eukaryota > Metazoa > Chordata > Amphibia > Caudata > Salamandridae > Pleurodeles > Pleurodeles waltl. The sequence continues at coordinate 943,608,245 of NC_090446.1, forward strand.
AATTGTACAGAAATATCTAATTCTAAGTATATCATACCTCAAAGCCTAAAAAACTCATTATCTCTCTCCCTCTCACTTTCTATCTCTCTTTCTAGTGTTGAAATTCTTTATTAACATTGTAAAGTGATACAAAATAGAAGGGGACCTGAGTCCCCGTACTTGCAAGAGATGACATAAAATGTATCACATAGACAGCAAATTAAGCGAGGCACAGCCAGCAACATGTCTAAGCATTGTAAAAAAACAATAGTAATAAAGGGTAGGGAGATAGAGATGAAGGAGAAAGAATGGACTTGGGATGGGAAAGGGGGGAGAAGGGAGCGGAAGAAAAAGGTGAAATTAAAACGTAAGCGGCCTAATGGCGTAGCGTCTGTAATGACATGTCTTGATGTGAAGAGGCACAGTTCAAAGGGGCTTTGTACCGTCTATCCATTCCAGAACGCCTTTATGGGTCGCCCTCCCTCGTATTAAAGATAAGGATATCTGGGGCCATGTACACAATACCTTGCACTATTCGAAGGTAAAGATTAATACCTTGTGCAACAGCTGTGACTCATTTAGATATAGCAATGAGGAGGCCCGATAGAAGAGGAAGTAGGAAGGACCAGGGTCAGATTTCCTAAACAGAGGATGTTTGCAAGGCCCACTAAGGCCTGCATTGGGCACAATACAGAACAGCCCGATGTATGGAGAGAAAGATGATAGAAAAGGGAGAAGGAAAATAAAGGGTAGAGGAGAAAGGAGAAGAGGAAGGGAGGGGGACTGATATCAGAAGGGCAGCAGGAAGCACTTGTATGAAGAAGGGGGAGGGAGGAAAAAAGGGGGGAAAGGAGGAGGGGGTGAGGGGGGGAAGGGGGGAAGGTAAAGACGGGGTAAGAATGTATTGCGAGTGTTATCAAGCTCCCTAGGGTGAAAGCCGGGTTGGGTTCCGCCGTAATGGGGGGGGGGGGAGGGGATGAGACTGAAATACTAGTGGGGGGAGCGTGGGCAATACAATGAAAGGCTTGCATGCGAAAGTGAAAGGTACGGGGAGGGAAGGGGAATAGCAGCTAGGACTTTGATTAGGGGCCGACGGGATCAGAAGCGAGGAGCGACACAGGGCAGGTGTAGGTGGTGGCGGATCACGACGGTCTTACTACAAGGAAGGGATTCCACACCTGGTTGAATACAGTAGCCTGATCCTGCAGGTTATAGATGAATCTTTCATGTGTGGCTGTGTGAGTCATTGCCACAATCCATTCCTCCGGGGTTGGGGAGATTGCAGATCGCCAGTGGCGAAGGATACAGATTTTTGCAGTTGCTAGTGCCGTATGTAGGCGGTCTTGCCATTGTAGGCATAGGTTGTCCAGAAGAGGTTGTGAATATAGGTGTCATGTGATGACATTGTAGAGGGCTGCCATAACCCCTTTGTGCTTTCCCCATGTTTTTAAATAAGTTACCATTGGCGAGGTCTGGAGTCCCCAGCGAATCATATCAGCGCACTGTTGTAAACAGTGCTTGAGTTGCAGATACCGCCATTCCTGCCGCGGATGAAGGTTAAATTCCTCCTGCAGCTTAGCGAAGGATTTGGGCACTCCATCCTCCAATACCTGAGCAAGGTCAAGGATACCAACTCTGCTCCATTGCGGCCAGTTAAGCACCTCCCTGCCTATCTGTAAGCCATTGTTGTTCTATAAGGGGGCCTGGGTGTGCAGGAGAGGATGTACCCCAAACAGGCGGTGAGCCCTGCGCCAGGCCGCTCGGGTCGCCTTTAGGATCGGGTTTGCTGTACCGGAGGACGAAAGATCATCACGGTAAAGCCCACCAAGTCCCATGTCATGGGAAAGCAGCGTTTTCTCTAAAGCCACCCACTGCGGTGGCTCCGGAGATCCAGGCAGTGTATGAGCCAGTTGTGACAGATGTAGCACTAGTGCGTAGGGTTCCACCGAAGGAAGTCCCATTCCCCCATGGGAGCGGCGTGCCATCAGCTTAGCTGATGCCAGACGTGGTTGCATAGAACCCCACACAAAGTGTGTGTCAATTGACCGCAGAGTGGATAAAGGCACTTGCAAGGGCAGAAGTCCCAAAACGTAAGTAAAGCGAGGTACCGTGACGATCTGTACCGCCTGTACCCTACCCCACATGGAGAGACCCAGGTGGTTCCATTTCTCGAAGTCAAGTTTCAGTCGCGCAATGAGGGGATCCAGATTGTCTGCCTCCATATGGACCAGACCTCAATTGACTAGCACTCCCAAATATTTGAGGCGCCTAGGTGTCCATCGAAATGGAAAGCCAAGGAGCACAGCTTTCATAGTCACGGGCGAAAGGGGGAGAACCTCGCTCTTGTTACAATTTATGCGGTAACCAGAGAGGGGCGCAACTCATCAATGATCTCCAGCAGGACTGGTAGAGAACGCTCCAAATCTGTCACAGTTAAAAAGGCATTATCGGCGTACAAGTATATCTTGGAGGTGCCATTCGACAGAGGGAGGCCCTTTATCGAGGGGGAGGAGCGGATGGCAGCTGCCAGTGGTTCCATTGCCAACAGAAGCAAAAGGGGTGAGAGGGGACAACCCTGCCGCATCCCTCTGCAGATGAGGAAAGGATCGGAGAGGAAACCTCCGCAATTAACCTGTGCCGTGGGGTGGTCATAGAGCAGACATATCATAGAGATAAACCAATCACCCAGACCAAACTTCACCAGCGTTGCGAATCGATAAGGCCACTCTGTGCGATCAAACTCCTTCTCGGCATTCAGAGACAGAGCTAGTGCGGCTTCTGGCATGTCCCTGGATGCCCATAGAGTGTGACATAGCAAGTGGTTTCTGGAGGTACGACCCGGTACAAACCCCACTTGAGTGTGGTGTATTAAGGATGGTATGACTTTGCGTAAGCTGTTTGCTATAACACTAGCTAGTATTCTGAAATCGCTGTTCAGGAGAGATATGGGCCAGTAGCTGCTACAGAGAAGGGGGTCCCTTCCCGATTTCAGTATGATCGCTCTTGTGGCATTGTTGGAGATGGCACCCAGAGTCTTCAACCGGCAAGCTTCGCCCAGAGCCCCATGCAGGACATCAGTCACCTCCTCCCCTGCCCATTTATAGAATTCCACGGGGAATCCATCCTCCTGGGGTGATTTGTGATAGGGGAGGTCAGAGATGACTTTCTCAATTTCCAGCCTGCTGATTTCTCCATCAGGAAGGTTGTGACCGTCATCGGAAAGAGAGGGTAAGTCAATGTTGGCAAGGAAGGCCTCGAATTGGGCAGGGCTGGGCATCACCTCCGGCGAGTAGAGATGCCGGTAGAAGGACCAAATTCATTGACTATCTCTTGTGGGTGCGTAAGCACGTCTCCTGTATGAGCGCGGATGGCCGGTATAGCAAGAGCGGCTATTCTCTGACGAAGCTGAGCTGCCAGCAATCGGCCGGCTTTCTCACCCTGCTCATATTGCCTCCCTTGTAGGCGTTGCAGGGCGTATTTGGTCTGGGAGGTGTACAGCTCATTTAGGGCCATCTGGGCATGTTCCAGAAATCTGCGTGTGTGAAAGGAGGGGTGGTTTGTGTATTGCCGTGTGAGGTGCCGAATGTCAGTTTCCAGTGCCACTTGCCGCGCTTTTCTCTCTTTATTCGCGAACGCCGTGTCCCACATCAGTTGTCCACGAATGGTTGCTTTGGCCGTTGCCCATATGATCCTCTTGGAGTCGACAGTGCCTAGGTTTTCTTGAACAAAGGTGGACGCATGAGCTCTCAGCTGTGTTTTACCCTGTGGAGAACAGTAGCGATGCATGGCAAATCTCCACGGTTTGCGACCCGGAGACACCAGGCCCACTTGGACAGTGACGTGGATTGGGAAGTGGTCCGAAAGACCACATTCAAGTATGCAGGCGTCCTGGGCATGGGCCACTAGGTTATGTGACATGAGGAAATAATCTAGACGGGATTGAGTGCCGTGCACTGGTGACAAAAAGGTGTACTCTCTGTTGACTGGATGTGTCAGCCTCCAGTGACCCACCAAGCCATTGTCCAGCATTCTGTCGGACTGTAGGGCCCTGTCAGCATTATTGCTGATATCCAGGGGTCCTGTCCTATCTAGTACTGCATCTCTAGCCAGATTCCAGTCCCCCCCTATCACATAACGAGCCGCCCCTATTTCAGTCAAGAGACGGATGATTTTCAGAAAGAACAGTTGCTTTGAACCGATTGGTGCATAAACGGAGCCCACGCACAGGGAGGCATCCCCCATCTTCAGCTTAGCGAACACATATCACCCCTCTGGGTCAATCCATGATTTAATGACAGTAAGGGGGACGGTTTTCCGCAACAGCAGTGCGACACCGCATTTCCAGGGGGTGCTACATCCTGATTCTTGCGGGGTAGGGCTGCAGCTAAAGAACACTGTCCCCATCCAGTCCTTGTGTAGCTTACCGGACTCATCCTTGTCAAGGTGCGTCTCCCGGAGTAGAGCTATATCAGCCTGTTTGGAGTTAAGATAGGAAAGCACCTTTTTCCGTTATATGAAATGGGTAAGGCCGTTGGAGATAATCCGCAGTGGAGTAGAAGGAGGTTGGGGGGTGCCAGCCATCGTGGGACCCAGAGATAGGGGCTAGAGAGTCCAGACGGGAAGGAGAGAGGGGGGGCTTAAGAGGGTGGTAAGCGAGTTTAGGGACCTGGAGAAAAAGTCTGTCTCGGGCAGTGGAGGGGGCAATGGGGGGGGGAGAAAGGGAGGGGGAGGCAAGCGAAGGAGGCTGGTCGGGGCAGGGAGAGAGGGGGAAAGGGGAAGGACACCAGGAAAAGGGGGGGAAAGGGGGAAGAATAAAGAGGAAGAAGGATAGAAAGAGGAGAGGGGAGAGGGAGAAAGGAAATGAGAAGTAGAGAGAGGTAGAGACACAAGGAATGGGCCAGAAGGGTAGGGAGAGCTCAATACTACCCTCAAGAGCAGTATCTCTCTTTCTGTCTCTCTTTCATTCAATTTCTCCCACTCACACACCCACTTAGACAATTACGCACCCACTCACAGACCCTCTGACACCCTAATGCACCCACTCACAGACTCCTGCACTCAGTCACGCACCCACTAGAACACTGATGTATGCACTCTCATGCACAGACACTCTTACAGCCACTCACACCCAGATACACCAACTCACACCAATTCTCACACCCAGAGAGGCCGTGGCCAACTCCCCCCATGCACGGCTAAAGGGCTGTGAACAGCGTGGGGTTGGGTGGTTAGGCGGATTGGGTGCAGGGTCTGGCTGCAGGCCAGGTCTTGCGGGCAACCTCCACTACACATGGACGAATGCTGTTGTCCAGGCCCGGCCGATGTCCAGGCCCTGTGGCCAACCGCCACCACGCACTGACCAAGGCCATGCACGGCGGTGGTTGGATTAACGTATAATAATGAAAATTACTATACGTAAAAAAAAAAAAAAGAAATTCATTTACAAAACCAAAGGTTACAGAGACGTTATAGGTAGGCTCACATTTTAAACGTATAAAACCATTGAAATTCACCAGTGATAGTTAGAGTTACCTCAAGTAACTATAACTTGTGCCCTAAGGTAATACATATAGCTATATATTATGCATGTATTCTCTATATATAATATTTTAGATATCAATTATAAAAATGAATGTTGTATTTACTATATATATTTTATATAAATAATCAAATGTGTGTATGTTTGTAATTGTGTTTTTGTATGCTGTTTATGTCACATGTATGAATAATATATATGCACACACAGATAATTACATTTTTTAACCATATTTAAAAATGTTAATGTATCTGTATTTTGATTTGTACATATACGTGTGTATATATTAGGTATGACATATATCATCTTTCATAACATATGTACCCCAAAATTACAGTTTTTAAAGATATACATATCTTTAAAAACCGTAATTTTTTTCTTGTATATATATATATATATATATATATATATATATACATGTGTGTGTGTGTGTGTGTGCGTGTGTGTCTGTGTATATATATATATATATATATGAAATTCACTGAAAAAAACAAACGTTACCTCAACGTTATAGTTAGGTTCACGTTTTACTCACACAAAACCACAAAAAGTAATGGTTTATATACAAATACTGTATGTTAATATAACCACTGTCATGCACGACTGAAGCAGTCAGGCTATGCTGCCACCTCCCTCGTATGCACCAAACTATACACGGCGCACGGCCTTTGGCTGTGTGTGGCGGGGGCATGGTGTGAGAGGGTGAGTTTTTCTTGCATTGGCTTTGGATCCACATATTCATTGCTGATATACACTGGGTGTTGTGACGTGTGCTGCATTTCCGCGGTTGGCCAAAGGAAAAAAATGGGCAAGCCATTGTTTGCCGATGAGGGGTCCCTCTATCCTGACCCCTTATGTGTGTTTCTATTTAAGTTTTCTCCCTGGGGGCCCAGCCAAGAAACAAAATGGTGGCTGCAACTTTTTTTTCAGGTTGCAGGCACCCAAACAGGTTATTGCTTTTTGCTCTGATCCGGAGGTATCCGCGGATCCACAGAAGATCCATGTCCTGTAGATATCTAAATTCTTTTCCCTTTAATAACTGAAACTAATGAACAGATTTACGCTAAATCACAAATTTGGGGACCAAGATCTAGCTTCCTGTCAAACATAGTGTGATTCTGTTTAGCGCTTCGGGCTGTAACAAGGTCTAAAGATGGCAAAATCCCCATTGACATAGAGTGGAGAAAAAGCATTTTGGGACCCCCCTTTTTCTTGGCCCACCGCTTGATGAATCATCACGACAATTTCCAGACTGCAGCTAAAGTAACTTGTACACTACTTTTGAGAATTTCATGAAGATTAGTCAAACGGCGTCAAAGTTATCAGCAAAGCACAAAACACTTCCTCTATCGTCAGTAGGTATCTATCTATCTATCTATCTATCTATCTATCTATCTATCTATCTATATATATATATATATATATATATATATATATATATATATATATATTATAAGTAGAAGGTGACACCCTGAAACACGTCAGCCGCTGAAATTTACCTTTTGTATGTTTTGCGCACTTTATACACGGAGTTTCATTTGTCAAAATAAATCAATTAATTGCATGAGGAAGACGGCTGTGGAACCATTTTTTGAATGCTTGATGCCACTGCATCATATTGTTGGGAAGTAACGATGCGTTGGAGCAAAAAAGACATTTATTTATGTGCGTGATGGTATAATGTTCTCAGTGACCTCGGCCAATTTCAGGGGGTATTGATGTTGATGTATGCCTCTCACATAAATAAATGCACTTTTTTCATCAGACCGTGCGGGCATCCACTGTGTTTATTTCAAAGAAGTGGCCATTGTTTCTCTGTACACTTTACTGTGAACTGTGAATATGGTCCACAGAGTAGTGAGGCATGTTGCCACTACCATCATGGCAGGGAGGGTATGGGACTGAAGGGTTGTGAAGGATGTGGAGTGGACATCAGGTGAATCATACAACCTGGAATGTGTTCCACGGTGAATTAAGAGACATTAGTTTCTAGGATTGTCTGCTATCAGGGGTCTTACTGTTGGCATCCTCTGTGGCTTTATGTTCCTAATACATTTCCCATCTCTGTTAGGTGCAGTAGGCAAAGGGAGACTGGACATTCGCAGAAAATGTTTGTGAAGAGAGTGGAGTAGCAATATCATTGTAGCAAGCAAACAACGTATGGGAAAGAGAACTGATTTTTGAGAGTGGTTTGAGGGGAGAAATAGAATTAGTTAGTCAGACAGTATAATGCTTGAATCTTCTTTGTAGAGACTCCTACTAACCATTGCCCTCTTTAACTTTACTTCTTTCAGAAGAACCAGAGAGCCAAATCAGGCAAGAGAGGGAAGACTGCCAGCAGTTGCACTGCCGGGGGCAAAGCAGGCATTGGAGGTGGTGATTTCAGTACAAGACCGGAGGCTACCATTATGCATAAACCTTTAACTTTCCACTCCTGCAGCACCTTTAAAGAACCTTCAAACAAAATGATTCCAAACTAGAATCAGATTAGTATATCAATAGACCTATCCCAGAACGCCAGTCCTCTTTTAAATGCTGCTTCTGTTAAGATAAGTACTGATTTAATTATTCTCTTAGTTTAATTAATATAAGTTGAAGTAGCATTGAATTATATTTGAGGTTTTTATATTTTTTGTGTCAGCTTCTAATTTATAGAAGTATCTGTAAGGTGAAATGATTTCTTCAAATATTATTTAGGGTAGTTGTTTAATTAAATAGTTTTTAAAATGATGGTTGTGACAGTTCTAAAGATTTACTATGTATTTATGTTTTCATTTGAGTGACGATCGGATGATCATCTTAGTTGTTTGAGTTTGGTTTATTTTTAAGGTGAAAACAGGTGGGAGCGTGGCGTGAGGTCAGTGCATAATTCTGAGTGTCATTACCTGTATTGCTGGAGCGCAGAACGAGATAAACGTGTGCAAAAGAGAAAAAGAGGAAAAAGTTAGAGTCTTGTGAAGAGTATTTTTCTTTGACTGAAGATGATAAGGTGAGAGAGAAAAGTGACAAAAGATTAAAGAAAACAAAACACTTAGAGAGAAGTGATTTACAAAAAAGAGAAAAACATGGATTAAAATCTTTTTGGAAGAAAGTTGTCCATAGCGGCACGCAGAGGAAAGGTGTCCATAGCAGCACACATAGAGGCCCTCATTCTGACCTTGGCGGGCGGCGGAGGCCGCCCGCCAAAGTCCCGCCGTCAGGTTACCGTTCCGCGGTCGAAAGACCGCGGCGGTAATTCTGACTTTCCCGCTGGGCTGGCGGGCGGTCGCCTTCAGACCGCCAGCCAGCCCAGCGGGAAAGAGGCTTCCACGATGAAGCCGGCTCGGAATCGAGCCGGCGGAGTGGAAGCTGTGCGACGGGTGCAGTTGCACCCGTCGCGTATTTCACTGTCTGCGCAGCAGACAGTGAAATACATGTAGGGGCCCTCTTACGGGGGCCCCTGCAATGCCCATGCCAGTGGCATGGGCACTGCAGGGGCCCCCAGGGGCCCCGCGACCCCCCCTACCGCCATCCGGATCTCGGCGGTCCGACCGCCGGGATCTGGATGGCGGTAGGGGGGGTCGGAATCCCCGCGGCGGTGCAGCAAGCTGCGCCGCCGCGGAGGATTCAATGGGGCCGCGGTACACTGGCGGGACCCCGCCAGTGGTGCCGGTCCGACCGCGGCTTTACCGCCGCGGTCGGAATCCCCATTGGAGCACCGCCGGCCTGTCGGCGGTGCTCCCGCGGTCCTCCGCCCTGGCGGTCAAAGACCGCCAGGGTCAGAATGACCACCAGAGTGTCCTTAGTGACTCAAATAAAAATGACATAAATAATGCAGAAGGGTTTTCTTTATCTGACTTAGATGATGGTTTGGATGACTATGTGTTGGATATAACACAGGATGATGAATTTAATATGGAGAATGAGGATGTTGAAAGTACTTCCTCAAAAGATATTTTAAGAAACCCTTTAGGAGAAGAAATGTTTTCTCCTTTTGACATTAGACATTCTCATAGCAGTGATTGGTGGCAAATTGAACATGTTGGGAACTTTATTAAGAATGGGTGCAGAGACCTTTAGAGAAAGAAGTAGGAAGAGTTTTGAGGGCAGAATGTTTGAGCCCAGTTATTGAAGAAAAGGTGTGTGTTACACCAAATTTAGATCCAGAAATAATTATTTTTCTGTTTCATGTGGGCAGAGATCCTCGAAAAGAATTAGAACATTCACTAAAACAGTGTCAGGACAAGATTTTGGATGTTTTGGGACTGTTAGCAAGAATCTTTAGTATGGCAAAGGAGGCGTATATTAATGAATCTGAAGTTGATTTGGAGTTAATGCGAGGATGGTGTCAAAGAGCAATTATTTTGTTAGGTAACGCAAATGCAGGAATATTGACTAAAAGGAGGAGAGCTGAACTGCTGAAGATCAGTCCAAAATTAGGTGATATGGGTGGCAGGGAATCTAGCGAGGAAGCCAAAGGTTTATTATTTGGTAAAGGTTTAGTAAAGAGTTTAGGGAAACATGTAGCTACTTTCACTGCGCTGGATAAAGCTCAGAACAACATGAGGAAAGTTTTCAATGAAGGTGTTTTTGGAAGGGCCAGTAGAGGGAGACTTTTTACTCACTGAGGAATGCAAAGGGCCCAATATAACAGCCAATATAAAGGATATAGAAGAGGATTTCAGACCTTGTCAGGTTTCTTTCTGACCAAAGGAAGAGGTGGTCAAGGTGGAAGAGCTAGAGGCTCGAGGCGAGGGCAACATTTCAAGGATCTCAAGGTGAGGATGGAGAAGACAACGTTTGTTTTCAAGAAAAAGTTGGAGGAAGGTAAAAAAAAATGTAAAAACATGGGAAAAGATTACAAAGGATCCTTGGGTTCTGAAACAGTCCAGAGTTTTAAAATACATTTTGTAAAATGTTCTTGGCAGGAGCAGGAACAGAGAGGTTTTTTTTCCAGAGGAACAAATGTATATGATAGATGCAGAGATATACGTTTTGTTACAGAAAGGTGCAATAAAACATGTGGAAGAAGGTATGGAGATTACATAAGCTATATCTTTTTAGTACAAAAAAAGGACAAAGGGTCGAGACCGATTATAAATCTAAGAGAATCAATCAAATTCTCTACATTCAGACGTTTCAGAATGGAGGAAATACATTGTTTGAGAGATTTGTTATAAAGAACGATTGGTTAGTAAAGTTGGATTTAAAAGGTGCTTATTTCCCTATTCCAATGGGAGAGGAAAGTCAGAGGTTTCCGCAGTTCCGTCGGAGGAGGAATCTTTATCAGTTACTATGTCTTCTGTTTGGTTTATCTTCAGCCCCATGGTGTTTCACCAAGGTGATAAGAGTAGGGATGGCTTATTTGGGAGAAAGAGGGATAAGGTTTATAGTATATTTACACAACATTTTAGTTATGTGTCAAGACATAGAGCAGTTAAAGATAGAGTTGAGGATGGTGAAAGATTTATTGCAAAGTCTGGGTGTCATTATAAATTTGAAGAAGTCTATTCTGATTCCAGCTTAGAAGATGGAATTTTAGGGGTTCAAAGTAGACACTGTGAGGATGTTACTTCATTTGCCGGAAAGGAAATTGAAGATGATTCGGAAGGAAATATTACATATGTTAAAGAAAGATTTGATTTCTTTAAAGGATTTAGCGAGGGTGATAGGTTTGTTATCTTCATCGATTCAGTCAATTGTCTATTATTGATTCCAGTAGTAGAAGGACTTTTGGTAAATTGCGAGGGAGTAGAACATCCTTTAGTTACAGACAGTGTATTGAACCTTCTTGTTTGGAGAATACATGAGATCAGAATGTTTCAAATGACTTTTGAATAGGGCTGCAGAATTACTACAAGAATCTTGGGCACCTGGAACAACAAAAAGATATAGGGGGGTTTGGAGATTATGGTCTAGTTGGTGCTTGGAGAGGCATTTGTATCCCGTGGAAGCACATATAGTGGATGTGGTTAATTTCTTGGTCGAACAGTTTGAGAAAGGGTAAAGTTATAGAACATTAAACTGCTATAGATGTGCAATTTCAGCAGGTCATGCTTTGGTGGATAGAAAGAGTGTAGGGAGGAATATTATTGTTTGTAGAGTGTTGAAAAGCATGAGATTAAAAAGACCTCCAAGAGCTAGGTATTAATTTTTATGGGATGTGAATTTGCTTTTAACGTTTATTTCAGTCGTGGCCTGGTAATAGGTATTCAGAGGTGAAAAGGCTTTCCATAAAATTAGCTACTTTACTTTGTTGAATCTCTTGTAGAAGAGTTTCTGATGTGAAAGCCTTGGAGGTAAGTAATAAAAACATTGCACCAGACGATGTTTATTTTGAAATATGGAAAAGAACTAAGAGAATGTGTGATTCGATTTTGTATCCAAATTTTGAGGAATGTAAGAAATTGTGTGTAATAGATTGTATGAATATTAAAACAGGATGAAGGAATATAGGAGAGACGGAGTAAATCAATTTTTGATTTCTTATGTAAAGCCATATAACGCTGTGACTACTGCTACTATAACAAGATGGATCAAATGGGCTATGTTACAAGCAGGTATTGATATTAATATTTTCAAATCACATTCCATAAGGGGTGCAATGGCAAGTGAAGCTTAGTTATCTTGTGGTAGATTGGAGGAGATTTTAAAAGCTGCTGACTGGTCGAATGCAGGCACTTTTGTAAAACATTACTTTAAAGCCATTCAGCACATGGCAAATGCAGTTTTGAAGGGCTTTCAACATGCATAATGGTAGCCTCCGGTCTTGTAATGAAATGGTGATTCTCTGAGTGTAATGATCAGAGAATCTAGATTTCATTATAGACACAGAGGCTAACATTATACCTCCCTCCACTATCACCACTATAGACTTTGCTATACTCCAGAGAATCATGCTGGGCCTAGAGGAGAAGAAGCGTAGCCAAAAGGAACTTTGGCACCAGGTGAAGGCTGTGGAGGCGTATTTTTTCTGAGGGGTATGACCCGTTACAGGAAGTGAGGATGGGAAGGACAGTTGGGGACAGGGTGTTTTTGGGGTATGATGTGTTCAACAGAGGGGGTGAGCCTGTTGTGGGAGGAGAGGATGGGACTTTTATACATTTTATTTTTGTTCAGTTAAATCAACAGGCTTTTGTTTAGCATGAATATCTGTTTTTGCATTACTAACCAGTAGCATCACATACAATATCAGCGTACTGACAACAGAGGTTGTTCTTCTCGCATTTGTCCACTAGTAGATCAATTGTCCCATTGTGTCTGTCACCTGGCCCTTTCCTGGTTTTTAATATTTCCCTACTCAATCTCTCTTTCAATGTGTTAATTACTTTACTTACCTTACCTCATCCAGTCCAGAACCGCTCCCACAAATAGTATTGTTAAGCAGAATATGAGTGACCTGACCATACACAACCCTCCCACCCTTGCCTAATGAGGCTGAGCAGCACCCACCCTCCCAGAGTCAGTAATATGTGCATACTACTTAGCTACCCTTGCCCTACTCTCTCTAAATGGTGACTGCTAGTGGGGTAGGTAAACATACAGCAAAAACAACAATTTCTTCTTCCTGAAAGCTTCTTTTTGTACTTGAGTACATAAGTTAATGTCTGCTCCTTTCCTATCATCGGTCCATACCTTAATGCAGGATTTTGCAAACAGCTTTCTAAAAACTAGTGGCAGTGGACCAAAGGTGCTAATAGGGGCAACATTATGGGGATTGCAACCGAACATTGTAAATCGATCTGGTGAAGTGAACTAGTGCATTACAGCCACCAACTAGACATAAAGGAAACAGAATGAGCAGAAATTCCAAGACTGTAGCTCACTAAAGTAAGCATAATGAACCCTCAGGGGAACTTAATAGCCTGTTAATTTCAGTAGAATACAAATACATAGGGTGTGGATTGTGGAAAAAAGTGCACACCACCTATGATGTTCCTTTTGTGCCTACGTACAAGGGTGGTGTGGGCAAATGTCAATTTTGGTACTAAACACCTCCTGTTACTGTTGGCTTTCCTTTAACCATATCCACCTCACCGAGTGTGAGATCAGTTGAAGGTGGAAATTAACTCACAACCCAAATGATCACACTAACTAGCAGAACAAATATATAGTATCAAGCCACACTTGCAGCACACTTGGTCACAACAAGTGGCTGGATTAGCACAACTGCAAGCGTGGAAAGCTAGAGACCCCACTGCAGCAAGGATTCAACTGGAACTGAGCTAGGACATGGCACATGCTAGGCAGACACTGTGACAGAATATAGGCAAAAGTTACACTAAGGGAGATAAACCTGGAAAGGACTTAGCCTGGCTTCTAAAAAAAAGATGGTCCCATCCTTTTAATATTGATATAAATAAGTTGTATGGGACAGAAGTGGTGGGTGACCCAGACTAGTATTAACAACAATTTGTCAATACCTGGCCTACCTATAAGAGAGACAAGTGTTGCATGAGCACCTTGGATCACAGCATTCTGGGAGCGCCTTGATATCCCAAAAAGAGAGGCGAGGAGAAAAAGAGAAACTTGAATTTGACATGGCTAGAGAGCCAGTATTTAGTGCTATACCTGGACCTCCACACAAGAAAGCTCTAGGCGCTGATGTGTTCTCCTTGGAGTTCTACCAGATGTTTGCAGACAAGCTCATGGAAGCATTCTCAAAGGCTAAATGGAGAGCAACACCACAGGAGACCCCAAGGGAGGCTATCATAGTCATGGTGCCAAAATCTGAAAACAGAGTCCAACTATAGAGACCCGTATCCATGTTAAAAGTGAACGCATAAGTGCTCTCCAAGATATTAAGTGATAGGCTGTTACCCAGAGTTCGAGCACTGGTACACGAAGACCAATGTGGCTTCATCCTGGGTCATAACACAATGATGAATCTGAGATGCCTGAGCAAGGTTGTGGTTTTCATGGAGAGATAACGTTTGGAATGTATCTTGGTGGCGCTGGGTATTGAAAATACTTTTGACTCCATCAGCTAGGAGTACATAATGGGAGTCCCAGCTTGAAAGGGTTTTGGCGCTAACCCCCTAAGCTGGATTAAACTCCCCTATATGGATTCTGTGTTAATGGTTAAATCGGGACAGAGAAAAGAGCAGGTTGAGCCTTCCTAACTTGGAGCTTTACCATGTCACTGCACAACTCCAACCTGCAGCTAAATGGTGTGACGACGAGTCACAATGGGGGGAAAAGTCTCCTACAGGGTATAATTGTGAGATAACCCTGCCAATTTGTTTAATGCAGGGTAAGAATCAGTTACCAACTACCCCAAAGGTAGTCAGACAGGTGGCAGCAGTGTGGGAAACAACATTCAAGAGGGTGCTGAAGTGTCCACCATGCCACTTGAGTCCTGCAACCATTCTGTCAGATATGTGATACTATGTCATTGGCAGCTTGGAGGGAGGGTAGTTGCCTACCATTGGAATACCTGTATCCTGTGAATACATTTTCTACTTTATGGTGCTTGAGCTACAGTCGGTGTTAACGCTGGACAGTTCCTGCAGTTTGCCAAGCTGGCCTTCCAACTAGAGAGGTTTGGACTGATTTCTTGGTTATTCAGGAAATCTCCCTTACAACTCTTACAATGGTTTTTGCTGTTAGAGGGTGGATAGGGTAGGATACCAGATTCACATGTATACAAAGCACTGGAGTAGACTACAGACCATAATGTATACAAATTAGACCTTGCATAGGGAATTAGAGACTCCTCTGATGGACGTAGCATGGGTGAGAACATGTGCACAAGTGCAAAACATAGCAAGCAATGCCCAGTTCAAGGTGATTCACTTTAATTTCCTGCACCATATATACCTGGCACCCACGAGACTACACAGAGTACACTCCAACAGATTCCCGGCATGTCCAAAGTGTGTTGAGCGGAAAGGTACTTTCTTACATATGACCTGGACGTATATTGTACTATTGATGTATTGAGGAGAGGTAGTAGTGCGAATCAGGCTGGTGACGACTACAATCAACTATACAGCACTATTTGCTGGCCGTTGTGCCTACGTCCAAACAAGGGAAAATGCAACCCAACTTTACAACCCATGGCCTGGTACCGGTGAAGTACCTCAAAGTGATACACTAGTTATCAAACATGGGGCCTGCTTTAACGAGTTTGGCTAACGATATGATGGGACGGACTCTAGCAAAAGAAATATGCTTGAAACGGTTAGAGCAGATGAGCGAGTAACAAAAGACTTAAGGGACTGGGCAGAAATTAAAAACACATTGACCTAAAACGCTGTGGATGAGGCTTCCTGAAACAAAAAGTAATGCTCGTATTCCATAGAGGAAAATGGGAGAGATGTAAATCGGGGGATAAATTCAGAATGGAAACCGGGGACTGCCCTCGAATAACAGATGGTATGTTCAACTATTATTGCATATATGCTGACTAGAGGCCCCATTATGAGTTTTGTCTGGGAGGTTGCCGCCATGCTGGCTACCTCCCCACTGGGCCCATTACGGCTTTCCTGCTGGGCTGACGGGTGGCCCAGCGAGAAAAAGGCCGCAGCATTGTCTCCGGTTCGTAATCAACAGCAGACAGTGAGCATTGTGATGGTGCTGGGCAGTGGATCCCTGCACTGCCCATGCCAAATGCATAGGCAGTGGAGGGGCCCCCCTGTGGCCACCGCACCTGTTCTCCACCAGCCTTTTCATGGCGGTGGTACCACCATGAAAAGGCTGGCGGAGAACCAGGTAGTAATCAGCAGAGCAGAATGCATGCAGCGCTGCCCTGGCTGAGTCCGACTTCCACCACCGTCAGTCCGCCGGGATCACCGATCTCGGTGGAGACGGCGGTACCCTGGCAGTCTGACCGTCAAGGTCATAATTTGGGGGTCGGACTGCTACAGCTGTGACGGTCCTCACCGCCACCGCTAGGCTGGCGGTTTCAAGACCGCCAGCTTCGTATTCAGGCTCTATGTAAGGGTCATTTGTGATTTGAGTTTCTTAAAGTATGAGCTATATAAATCTTTAAATGTCTATTTTAAATTATTCATTTTTTTAAACATTATTTACATACAAACTCCAATACATGTTAGAAGCTTAAAACTATACATTATTTTAAAATATACAATATTTGAGTTTTTGAAAATTATGAAATATATTGAAATAATAGCATTTCAAATCAAAATGTTAAATTATATATACACAAATATATGGTTTACCAAATGACACAAAATTAAACTCACATTTTGGGCCTCATTATGAGATTGGCGACAAATGTCGCCTACCGCCACGGCGACGGCCGCCAACATACCATTACAGAAGCCTGGCAGAATTCCAGCTACAGTCATGGCGTGGACGGCAATAAGGTGGCACTGCTGCCAGCAGCATCGCCACGCCAGCAAAACGCCGCCTACCGTATCATGTTCCATGATACGGCCTGGCGGTGTTTTGCTGGCGGATGCTGCTGCTGGCAGCAGCACCACGACCCGTCTCCTGTCGGAGGTCCCCCTGCAAGCAGGTAAGTTGGGTTCTCTGACAGGAAAGGGGGATGGGGGTGTTGTGTGCGTGTGTGGGGTTGTGTGGGACTGTGTTTGAATGCATGCATGCGTGTGTAATGCGTGTGTGCATGAGTGGGTGTGTGTGTGTACTTGCATGTTGTGTCATGTGATTACGTGTGTGCCTGGATGTATGTTCGTGAGTGTTGCTGTGAGTGTGTATGCATGCGTGGGTGAATGTGTGTATGCGTGTGTGTATGGGTGTGTATGTATGTGCGTTTATGTGCATATATGTGTTGGGGTTGGGAGGGGGAGGGTGAGGGTGGGTGAGGACTGTGGGGAGGGGGAGGGGGGATGGGTGACCCCTCCCTGGCACTGATAGTGCCTACCGCCATGTCTCCATGGCGTAACTTAAACCACGGAGAACATGGCAGTTGGCGGGGTCAAAATGCCAGGGGCGGCCTAGTGACGGCCGCCGGGCTGGAGACTGTAGTCTCCAGCCCGGCGGTCATTACCGCCGTGGAGGTCGGTGTGTTAACATGGCGGTTTGGCTTTGGCCAAACCGCCATTGTCATAATAGTGGAGGTATGTACAGCCAGCCTGTTGGCAGTACTATCTCCACTATTGCACGGACCGCGGAGGTCATAATGACCCCTGTAATTTTTAGCTATACTTTTTTATAATTTTATGCAGTACATTTTTCTTTATTATAACAATAAAACATTTATATTTATTATTTTTATTGTTTTTAAGTTTTTAATTTTAATTTCAAATGTATTGGTCAAAATTATAATTTGTATTTTTTAATAAGTATGACATTTAAATGAACACTAAATTAATTATTGTTAAACTAAAAACCACTTTAAAACGTATTAACATTTATTTAAAAAAATATTTCTATATTATATATAAACTCCCCTCCCTTTTCCCATATGAAACATACACCCCACTGCTAAAAGCAAATAACTCAATTAGCAATAAAATAATAATTCACAACAGTACAGAAACATTTTATTTTTAATGTTTGCATACATTTTATCAAATAATTGTTTGTAAAATGACCACTAAATGCAATAACACTTATAATAAAACAAAAATATTGAACAAAAACGATGTAACATACAATGGTTATTACCAACATTATTTTTAACAATGTTATTAAAACAACACTACAAAACGATATTATTTCTTGCCATATTCCTGACAATAATATTTTTGATATCACAATATTCTTGCAACAATATTCTGGTAGCACAATATTTCAAACTCAGGCCCATATTTATCCTTTTTTAGTGCCGCATTTGCGTCATTTTTTGATGCAAAATCGGAGCAAACTTACAAAATGCAATTCTATTTTGAAAGTTTGCGCCGCTTTTGCGTCAAAAAGTGGCACAAATGTGGCACTAAAAAAGTATAAATATGGGCCTCAATATTTTGTTCAAACACTATCTCTTGAGGGACACACGCTATTCTACCTGAAAAAATCAGACATAGGCCTATGTTTATTAAACATAATGTCAGATTACATGAGCATGCACATGTAATTAATGCATGTATTGAAGAGGGAGGTTAAATGAACGTAAGAACCAGGCCTCGTGCTGTTAAAATACATCCCTTGGTTCAATCCTTGACCCAGATCAAGGACTTATACATAAAGCCATAATACTCCTAAAACATTATTCTATTGTCATGAACGTGTACTATCTCTCATGGGTGGCTGTAGAATGACATTGTTTGGTATCCTGACGGCTGATATATGGATATGACTTAAAATAACTTTTTGAGAGGTATTGTGGCAATGTGTCTGTCTCAATAAAATGTCATCTCCTTTTGCAGTTGACATTATCCAGGAGGGTAAGGAAAAGGAAGGAAAGGCATCCAGTAGTCTGCACCACCATCCAAAAGATCCTCCAGAAGGAGAACTCCACCATTAGAGTGACATCCTACACAGTAACACTAACGACTAGCACCACATCCACACTGCGGGTAACAGTTTCATCACCACCACTGCAGCCACGGCAGGCACAGTTCCCTCACTTACTACTGTGGCCATTGTTGGAACAGCAGCAATCACCACCTCTTTAGCCACGGCGGGGCAAGCACTTCTGAATCTATATGGGTTGCTGCTTTCTGCATATCTAAGTGGACCACTACTGCCCATAATAAACATCACCCTGCCACAACTTACTCCAGAATATTATATTGTCGCATTCCACTTCTATGGCCACGGGAACATCTACTATATCACAGGACGGGTGCAGCCAGTCAACCATAGGAGGAATGGAGGAGAGTCATGTGGGTGAGGAATCATTCCTGCGGGCCTCTGCAAAACATGAGGCAGGAGACAGTGATTCTGAAGGCAATCTTAACACTAGTCTTGCAGCCCAGCCTGAGGCAGTACACTCCTTAGGCAGTATGGGATGCAGGCAGGACAGCAAGCCTTGCTAACAAATCTGAAGCCTCTGCTGCGGCACTGGCAGCACCACCAAATATTCAGACGTCACTGCGGAACCGGGTGGCGTGCCCTGCTATAAGGGGGGACGGCGCTCTATCAACGCATGCAAATGAGGCATGACAGGTGGCCAAGACAACATCCACGTGTTTTCCGGATGATGTCTAGAAAGGACAAAAGGTGTGAAATGAACAGTGTTGCAGCAACCATGAGGAAGTCATTGTCAAGAAGTGGCTCAGGAAGCAGGACATGGCATTCATGTCAAACTCCACCCATGCCAGAATTACTGCAGATAAGGAAAGACTGGTGGTGCAAGCAGGTATTGGTGGTGGCTGGTAAAATGAGCTTTTGTTTGTGGAAAGTACGCTATTCGACATGTTCACTATTCCTGAACATCGATATTGTTTGAGGATGGTAGTGGTGCTGTTGAATTACTAGCTATAGTTTTCTTTGTGTTTTATGGTATTCTTCCCCGCCAAACAACGTATTATGTTGCTGCATTCAGGGCTCTTGCTTCAATGGATTAGTGATTTGTGTTTGAGGAACTTATCTTCACAAAAATATTTGAGGATATTCACATTTACAGAGGTATTTTGAAAGTCAAGTTGTTTGAGAAAACAAACTTTGAATTAAATTGTTTTGGAATCATAATTTAAGCAGTTCTTGATTAGACATTTCAAACCAAATGCTTTGGGGTCTTGAACATGAGTTTTTTTTGTAAAGGAACAGCAAGAATTCTATAATTATGGGGCATTGTTATTGTTATGTATATATTTTGTGCACTAAGGAATTAACGATGTTTAATAAGCAATATATGTATGTTTTAGTAGGTCAGTATAACAAAGATGGAGAATTAACACATTTTAAATTGTTTTCAGGCTGTACTAAAGTTTCTCCGAAAAGAAGCAATGAATTGTAAGAGGTGCACATGCATGAAAGCAGAGGTAGTTAGTTACCTTACTACAAGAGAGGAAATTGAGTCAGCATTTCATTGGTCACTCAAGAGTTGGTATCACAGAGATATTCTAAAGGTATATTATTTCACTGTTAAGGTTGGATACAGGATGTTTATGACAGATTACTAAACAGTTTCTTTTTTGCTATTGATAGCCATTCACATCTGCAGCCAACTGTGCTCTGCTGAGTGAAGAGGTAGAGTGTGATAGCCATTGTCTTTGTTTTCTCTCATATTCCATTTCCTTTACCCCTCTTCTTAGATTTGTCTCACGTGAGAATTGGGTTACCGGTTGATGGGGGTGAAACCTTACTCAAGCATTGTTTGACTTTTTTGCTTATGCAGGGCCATCCCCAATCTTTTTACCTCCTGCCTCCTGTTGGTTTTTTGACCTGTTGGCGTTTGAATTCTGAGCACTTTACCACTGCTAACCAGTGCTAAAGTGCATATGCTCTCTGTGTAAAATTGCATGTAATTGGTTTATCCATGATTGGCATATTTGATTTACTAGTAAGTCCCTAGTAAAGTGCACTAGAGGTGCCAGGGCCTGTAAATCAAATGCTACTAGTGGGCCTGCAGCACTGGTTGTGCCACCCACATAAGTAGCTCTGTAATCATGTCTCAGACCTGCCATTGCAGTGTCTGTGTGTGCACTTTTAACTGTAAATTCGACTTGGCAAGTGTACCCACTTGCCAGGCCTAAACCTTCCCTTTTCTTACATGTAAGGCACCCCTAAGGTAGGCCCTAGGTAGCCCTAAGGGCAGGGTGCAGTGTATGGTTAAGGTGGGACATATAGTAATGTGTTTTTTAAATGTCCTGACAGTGAAATATTGCTAAATGCGTTTTACACTGTTGCAAGGCCTGTCCCTCTCATAGGTTAACATGGGGGCTACCTTTAAATCTGATTAAAGTGTAGATTCCCTTTGGGAGCGGATCGACATGTGGAGTTTGGGGTCTCTGAGCTCACAATTTAAAAATACATCTTTTAGTAAAGTTGGTTTTAAGATTGTGTGCTTGAAAATGCCACTTTTAGAAAGCATTTTCTTGCTTATACCATTTCTGTGACTCTGCCTGTTTGTGGATTCCCTGTCTGGGTCAGTTTGACAGTTGGGCTGGTTGCACCTCACACTAGACAGTGACACAAATGGAGCTGGGGTGTAGTCTGCATTTCCTGATGAGCCATCTGTGGTAGGAGGGAGGGGAGGAGTGGTCACTTACACCTGGAAGGACTGTGCCTGTCCTCACACAATGCAGTCTCCAACCCCCTGGTGAGTGTCTGGGGCCTACTTCAAAGGAGAAATTGGGTATAAGAAGGGCACCCAAAACCATTGACTTTAGAAGACTTTTGGAAACAAGAGGAACCGCTGCCTGGAGAAGAGCTGAAGAGCTGAGGAGAAGTGCTGCCCTGCCTGTGACTGTGCTTTGTGGAGCTATCCTGCAGTTGCTGCTTCTGCCAGAGTAAGATGGCAAAGACTGGACTTTGTGTGCCTCCCATCTTGTGAGGAAATCTCCAAGGGCTTGATTTAGAGCTTGCCTCCTGTTGTTTGAAGTCTCAGGGACAGCAAAGACTTCTCTCTGCCAGCACCTGGAGTCTCGGATAGACTCTGCTCTGACAAGTGGTGCCCTATCCAGTCCCTGGGCCCTTGAAAGGAAGCTGGTGGAAATCCAAGGAAATCGACTTCGGACGACTTCGGACCGATGTCGCTGCTGAATACGGTGACGCCGCCTGCAACCGACTCCGTAATCTTCACTGGAACCCGATGCCGCTGCAGCCCTGCTGAAGTCTGGGACTCCGTGGAAGTCGCCGCACCACGTCGTGACCGGCACCGCACAAAGTGCGCAGATTCAATGTTTCGCACAGACGCCGCGATCCCCACCTTCGCACATCAACGAGTTTTCACTCTTCACCAAAGGTACAGTACTGGGGGGTCTATGCGACTCCATGTCCAGCGCCGCTGGTGTCGGCTTGTTGGGAACAACTCCGTCACGACGCCGTGTTAACACCTCATCGAAGCATTTTGTGTTTCTAAACGCTATTTTTTAGTTTAATATTTAAAAATTCATAACTTGACTTGTGTATGTTGGATTTTTGTCATTGTGGTCTTGTTTTGTTTAGATAAATATTTCCTATTCTTCTAAACTGGTGTTGTGTAATTTTGTAATGTTTTCATTAAGTTACTGTGTGTGTTAGTACAAATACTTTACACCTAGCACTCTGAAGTTAGGCCTACTGCTCTGCCAAGCCACCAAGGGGGTAAGCAGGAGTTAGCTGAGGGTGATTCTCTTTTACCCTGACTAGAGTGAGTGTCCTTGCTTGAACAGGGGGTAACCTGACTGTCAACCAAAGACCCCATTTCTAACAAGCATCAACCACCATCCTTGTCAGGATGAGACACAAGCAAACCCCAAGTTAACCTGTGCTCAACCCTCTGGTACCTTGGCACAGAGCAGTCAGGCTTAACTTAGAGGCAATGCGTAAAGTATTTCTGCAGCACTTTGAACAGTAATCAAGTGCAAATGCTAAAGAAAAAAAATGCCACACCAATTTAGAAAAAAATAGTAAAATTTAGTGAAGAAATCAAGACCAAAACAACAAAAATCCAATCAGTGGAACCAGAGAAATAGAATTTTCAAGATTTAAGTGAAAGTGGCGCCAAGAAGCCCAAAGCACCATTCGTGGTTCTCTGGTCATGCAAGACCCGGATAAAGTCACAATTTCAGGCCAACTCCAATGGAGCATTGGTCGAATACAAGGACCAGTTTAGTCCTGCTGAAAAGTTATCTTCTCAGTCTAGTGCAAAAAGGCCCGTTTGCAATGGAGGGGCCACAAGGATCGCGGATGGTCAATGATGTAACGCAAAGAGCAGGCCTGGCATTGTGAGGGGTTGTCACTGTAGCATGAGGATCCTGTTGTCGTCGCAGGTCGGAACTTCACAGTGGCATTTCCTGCGACTGGTCGATGCTGAAGTGCGAAGGGATGGTTGATGGAACTTTGGGCCTCATACAACTCTGGCGGTCTTTTGGCAAGAACACTGTGATGGCGGCCGCCAAAAGACCGCCATGTTGGTGGTGATCCGACTGCTGTAATAAGACTCAAACAACAAAGTCTGCCAAAATACAGCCAAAATTCCCAAACCATCAGGACACTGCAGGGCGAGAAAGAGGCGGTCCCACCACCAGCACCGCCAGCCCGCCAAAAAAACTCCAATCATATTACGATCCACAAATCAGAAGAGTAGTTCTTCCATGGCGGAAAGCCATTGGCGGTGCGAAATGCGGCGGTCAGTGGTCACATTAGTAATACTCCACACTACATTGGATAGTTTGAAAAACCCACACCTGCCACACATCCAGCCCAACTACTAACTGCACTACATAACACACCTCTTCACACCCCACAATCCTTTGCAGTTAAAATGCCAAACACAGCCAGAGAAAAGCCAAAATAGAAAATATTAAAAAGTACCCAAAAGGCATTCCTCACATTTCACGCAGCACTCGTCCCACACCTGCACAACACAAAGCACACAATTTTGTACTCCACACAATACACAACAACCATCACTCACTCACAACACAGCACCACACCTCATCACCAATTCCTTTTTCTCCCCATTTTTCACTAGCTTACCGTCTCATCCACTACTGCCATGTTCCCACAAAAACATCCAAATTTCACTGATGATGAGTTGAGGGTAATGGTGGACGTAATTACCAGAGTAGGGCCATACGGTTTTGGAGCACAGGTCCAGCAAACATCAATAGCAAGGAAAATGGAGTTGTGGCAAAGGATAGTTGGCAGGGTGAATTCTGAAGACAGCTACCCACGCACAAGGGAGGACATCAGGAAGAGGTGGAACACATCAGGGGGAAGGTCTGTTCCATGGCCACCAAGCACCAGCTGGTGGTCCTCAAGACTGGCGGTGGACTCCCACCTCTTCCCCCTACTTTCACATCATGGGAGGAGAAGGTCTTGGACATCCTGGATGTTTGGGCAATGAGGACAAAACTGACCCATCAGAGACACCTGGTCAGTCAACAACTGTGAGCCTCACCCTGCCCACATCTACTCCTTCCAGCCCTATTGCATCAACATCACAGGCAACCATTCGCCCCCAAACTAGGGTCCCAAGGGCAGTGTCTTGCATCGTTTGCCCCCCAGTACAGGTACCTGAGTCTCCTGTTGTGGTCCCTGACAATGATGGACCTGCCACCAGTGGGAGTGGGCACACTCTGCCAGGGGCAGTCACTTGGGGGTAGGATACATGGGAGGGATGGTGTGGGCCAGAGGATGGGGGCTTCAAAGGACACTACTGGCCAGGGTGCCATCTCCTAAGTCTTGGGAGCTTACCAAAATTCCCAAGGCATGATGGGCCATATACTGATGGTCCTTCTAAATCTGTGGAAGCTAGTGGAATGGAGGCCCTGCCAAGTGAACGGAATGCCTCTGACTCCGCACCCTCTGTAGCTGAAGAACCCCCTCGGCAAACGTGGACGTCCACCCAGGAAGTGAACCTCTTCTGATTGATTCCCCTTGTGTGGCACTGATACATCCTGCTGACTGTTCTGAAACCTAGCCCCATTTTCCTATGGTACAAGGACACTGGACTTGTGTTTCCATATGGTGTAGCAGCTACCCTGACGATTTCATCCACCAAGGCTGAACCCTTCACTGTTTATTTTCTGTGATTTTTGTTTCAAAACACTAACTTTGCTGTGCACTCCCCAATAAATACCACTTAACCACAGATTGTGTGTTAGTGTCATATATCAACCATATACAACTGTCATGTAAAACAAATCTTGCTCTAAAATGTATCTCTCAAATGTAAAATATTTGTCATGGTCAACACACAAATACTGTATAGCCAGGCAATATGTTGCAGTGACTTATAATAATATACATTACACAAATCACTTGTATTGTACTTTCCCACATATAGATTTGGAAAATGCCAATGGTCACATAGTGAAGTACTACTGCTAACTTCAGACTTTAAGCATAGGAGTCATACACTACCAACCCACAGACTTTTGAGGTTTTGACCACATGAAACACAGAGGTCAGTACTAATGTCCCCAGTCATGAAACCTTCCACTTACCATGGTCAGGTATCTTTAGGCTTGCCATTCACCTATGTCAGTATTCAGACACATGCACATTGGTGTGCAAAGCGGAAACATGCTGACAGCTACATACAAGTTAGTTTTCATCCAACACAAACCATAATGATGTCAGAGGGTCTGGATACCACATCATGACATGTGTCAAAGACAAATGAACACACACATGGCACCATTGGCTCAACTTCTACTACTAACAGGTCTTTAATGTGGACTAGGACACTACCATCCCACTGTCCTGATAGTCTGAGCATAGAACTCACACACCACAAATCTCATGCCAGACAGTCCCTGGTTCAATCAATGTTAACTTCACATGTCGGTCTGCAAATCCCATCTGCCTGTGACACTGTCTGATATTGCCAAATGAGGATGGGCCAAACAGTCTATCTGCAGTCTGGAATTGACAAACATAAGGTATAGGCCAAATTGATACATAAACATTACACTGCCAATTCCCATATATGCATATAACTCTGTGCACTGTGAAAACATTAGACTATGTTCATAACATGTCTATACACGAACCATGTAACAATTTGCATGCATATCTAAGTCATGGGCTTTGCAGCCACTTATGACCTCTCTGATGGCCGTAATGAGGACTGGCATTCTTAACCTCACCAATATCCCCACTTAATCACTTTAATTACATCACATCAAAAACCTTAAGTCAGGTGAAGTACTGATTGATGAGATCAGCCCTGATATCTCCAGCTTCATTCTCATCATGCTCATCCTCACATGGCAAATCTGCATTTCCACCTACAGGATTTGCTGTCTCTCCCTCATCTGATAGGAATGGCATTTGACGTCTCTGTGCGAGGTTGTGGAGCATGCAGCAGGAAACAATAATTTGACATACTTTGTTGGGTGAGTAGAGGATGGCTCCTCCAGATTTATTGATGCTGTGAAATTGCCTTCAGGAGCCTAAAAGTCCACTGCATGACATGCCTTGTCCTTCCGTGGACATCATTGAAGCAGATTTCCCCTGATGTGGTTGGGTACTTCACCAGTGTCAACAACCAAGGACGGTTTTGATAGCCAGAGTCCCCTGTAAGGAAAAGGTACAACAAGCCAAACCTAAATCTTGGACATCCACATATCTGGTAGCAGATAGAAGTTACAGTTGCACATGACATATATGAGTTACCAACCAGCCAGGCCCTCTCTGTGTATTGTTGTGTCATTAGCAGTGGGATATTGCTGTTCCGCATGATGAAGGAATCATAGACTGACCCAGGATACTTTGCACAAACTTGTGATATGTAGAGGTCTGACATCAGACCACTAGGACATTGATGGAGTGGAAGTTTTTTCTGATCCTTTACACCTGTTGATTGGCATTTGGGGGTACCAAGGCTACATGGGTGCCATCTATGGCTCCAACCACATGTGGAATGTGTCCCAAGGCATCAAATTCAGCCTTTACATGGGCCAAATCTTCACGTTGTGGAAAATCGGATATAGCTGTCCAGGTGTTTCAACAATGCAGCCAGTCCAGCCTGCAGACCAGACTGAACATAGACTGATACATCCCTGCAGTTAGGGCCACTGTATTTTGAAAGGATCCAGTGGCCAGGAAGTGTAGCACTGACATGACTTGTACAAGGGGAGGTATGCTATTGGAATTACGAAAGGCAGGCATCAGATCTGGCTCCAACTGATGCCAGAGATCCATGATAGTATGCTTATCCGGGTGGTAGCGCTCCTCCATGGTCTGCAGGTCTGCTAGTGGACGGTACAATGGAGGTTGTCTTGCTCTTCTCATGCCAGGATAACTATGTGGGACAACACCAGAATGTATATATATCATTCAATCTATACATCATAAGTTTGATCACACCTACATCACATGTAATGCTGCATATTGTCACATGAAACTGAAAAGTTGTACTGAGCACATACCTAGGCAACATTTGGCCAATAACTGCATTCAGATCCCCTAATCCCTATCATGTTTTGTAAATGGAGAAACATGTCACTGACAGTAAATGTGACATTAACTTACTTAACCTGGTGATCATATTTGGTACACTAATACTTTTTTCATATTGCCATTACCCTGCTGACAATACTATTCCATATACATAACTCAGGGTACATCAATGTAAGCTCATCTACATGACACATGCACATTTCTACATGTTTGCGTGAAGCCAGCAGTTAACACACTATCGTAACTACGTTTCACAGTTAGTGACGCACCTTTCAGAACCTTAGCGTTTATAAATGAGCCTTAAAAGGGCAGCTGGCTGGTCTACTGTACTAGGACGTCTAATGTATTAGGAAGTGACCTAACTCCGCCGGCAGATGTCGTCATGGCGGTAGGCGGATACAACTGTGGTGGACATTGCGATTGGAACACATTGCTGCCTTTGGCAGACTTGAGCCAATGGCGACTTAAGCTGGCAGTGACGGTCCTATACGTGGCGGATGTGACCACCATCTCATACCTCATCTCTCACTTGACTCCTGACACTGCTAACTGCAAGATCTCCACAACCTGAGCTGCTGTGTACTGCCTCTGGGAGCAATCATGCCACGTCCTATAGGTGATAGGTCCCCTTCTTTCTCAGCTGACAAGCTCAACAAGCTTGTGGAGGAGGGCCTACCCCTGTATGAACAGCTCTATGGTGCACCAGAGGAGCAGGTATGTGCAATGCAATGCCAATGTTTGAAATGTTGAGAGTATGATAATGTTCTGGAAAATGTTTGAGTGAAGGATTGGGGTAATATTTGCGGGTAGGTGGACATGTTCACATGTGCATAAATAGATTCTGAGTCCTGGTACATAGTAGGGAGTGTGTGAGGTATGTACCCTGACCCACTTACAGACAGTATAACATGATAATTGAAGGTGATGTCAAAAATACTTGGACAGATACACCATGTTTGAAGACATGCTTGTGGTCTGGTCAAATGTTTCTAGCCGACACCTGGTGCTGGATATGCATGTTGTGTGTCTGACTCAACTTCACACTTGGCCTGACTGCAGATGGTCATTCCACATAAAAGGGGATGTTGGAGAAAGTGTGTCTATGGCTACTTGCACCAACTTTTGTTTTCACTCTTCTTGTTTTGCTATGGTGCATGTGTACATTACTTTCTTCTCTTGTCTATGTCATCCATGCAGATCAACGCCCATCAGGAAAAAAGAATTTGGCATGCCATCACCTAGAAAGTGCGGACTCTGGGGGTCCACAGCTAGGGGACCACCCACTGTAGGAAGTGGTGGGAGGACATGAGATGCTGGGTCTGGAAGACCGCAGAGGCCCAGCTGGGGATGCCCTCCTAAGGAGGACGGGGTGCCCATCAGACCTTGGCCCCCCTCCTAATTGCCCACATATTGGCGGTGGCCTACCCTGAGTTGGGTGGGCATTTGAGGGCAGCACAGCAGTCACAAGGGGGTAAGTACAGACTTGACACATTTTCATTCCTCTGCCAGGTCAGTGTATGTGGTAAGTGCTAAGGGTCAATGAACTCCAAGGAGCACACTGGTGTACAGTCCTCAACATTTGTACACAGGTGGGCACATTCTATTGTGTATAGGGGTATATTACTTACCTATGTTGTCCCCTCTGTACAGGAGCATATAATGATGCACATGTGAATGTGTCATATCTGTACCACTGTACAGCTTTTCATACCCTGCTGGTTGTTCTTTCCCACCTACAGATCAATACTCCCAATATCATGATGGTAAGTTGTCCAGGTCTTTGCCCTCTGCCCATTCCAATGTCCCTTGATCCATGTCTATGTGCAACATAGAGTCTGACAATTTTAAGTGATCCCTAATTGTTATTAGGTTTCTGATGAGTGGCAGCATTATGTTAGGCTGTGATGTCCATCTGATATTTCACACGACACACTTGCAAAACTTACTCAGAGCTACTAGAAGGTTTCCCCTTTTGTTAAGTGAGGCCTGTACATTGGCCCTTGTAATGTGTCATCTGACAGGTCATCCTACACGCAGTTAACCATGGAGCTATTGGTAGACTCCTATTGGATTACATACATTGATGTCAGGGCTATGAATGTTAGTACCATGTACATGTTCTGTAGGTGGGAAATGGCTACACAGTTATTTCCTTAGACATAGTGTTGTAGCCATGATAAATAGGCCAATACATCTTCATAACATTTACAATCTCAACTGGTTTATGCCAACATCATATGTAAATTGTAAGGCTGTGGCAAAAAAACAACATTGTAATGTGTATCAAACATACCTTCTTATGCAATTTTGGATATTTCTAGAATGCTTTTTGTATGGCTACCTATTTTTTGCACTGACTACATTGTGGTGCAGGTGTGGTAGATCACATTCACATGTGGGTGGACTGGTATGTGTAGTCAGGCTTTCAGCTTGCATCAAGATGTATTTCCCAATCATGGTAGACTCAGATGTGGTGTGTGTCATTAATATTTTCCCAAACAGATGTAAGACTAGTCATGTCTGATGTGTGGATAGTGATGTAGTGACTCAGTAATTGGGCTATTGATGTTGCCACTATTTATGATATGTTGAACTGTGTGACAACTTCATGCACATGACAGGTGTCCATTGTGTTGAAAGAGTCTACCTGCGGTTGTGTGTGGGTAAATGCTCCGGGCTAAACTGGCCCTTATAAGTGTGCAAGACTTTGTTTATAGGAGGAGAATGACTTAGATGAGTAGGTACACAAAGTATGTATCATCCTTTTGCACATCACTATTGGTACATGTGTTGGTAACATATGTTCAGACTCTATCTTACTCCAAATATGGAGATGCCAAATGGTCTAGTTGAATGTTTGCACATTTCCATTGTGAATGTTGTGGACTCTGTGGCATGAAATGGTTCTGTCTTGTATGCAACATGCTGTCTTGTGTTTAGCATGTGATAAGGTCCCTTTCTTGGTACATAACATCTGGTCATATTGTAAGTATGTGTAGATTTTGTGTATGTGATATGTGGAAATCAATGTCACCACTATTTCCCATAGCTTGTTGTTGGTTGACTATGTTGCTGTGGATAGGGACCCAGAATCATGTGACCAAGTCAGCTTGTCATGGAATGGTTAGTGTGACAGCTCTACTGATATGATGGTAGTGTAGGTGTGAGATAGTTGGCTTAGCTGGTGTGTGACATTGTTTTTAGATAGGGGTGTTCATTATATCTTGTTGTGACATGATGTTGGCACTAACCTGGTTCTGCCTGGGGGTGTAGTAAAACTAGATGTAGTGTTTATGATGTGTACAGTGTGATGTTAGTAGTATGAAAATAATGTGATGACCCTACCTCTCTTTCTGTTTTCCAGCTTCAGTGTCTGCAGGTGAGGGAGACAAGGCACAGCCGAGTGGGGAAGCTGGTGGCCACAAGACCTCCAGTTATGAGAACACCAACACTGAGGGACCCAGTGGCCTGGAGGGCGAGGGGAGTGTCCAGGCCACTGAGGAGACAGGATCCACTTCATCATCCTCAGAATCCTCCTCCAGTGGACACTCCCTTGCGGTGGCAGACCCATCTGGGACCACCCCAGCACCATCTCTGTCTGCCACCCCCTTTCTATCACCGCCCACCCTGTAACTCCCCACCCAGTTGGCCGTGCCCACTCACCCAAGAGGGTGGGCGTCTCCTTTGACGCAGGCACCTCTGTCTCACCTCCTGTTAGCCCTGCTGCCCTCGGTGAGGAGGCTATTGACCTCCTGAGGTCTATCACTGTGGGTCAGTCGACCACTGTGAATGCCATTGAGGGACTGGCAACTCAGATTCAACAGAGTAATGCATTCCTGGAGGGTATTCACGGTGCACTGACTGGCCTACAGAGATAATTTCAGGCTCTGGCCTCCACACTGACGGCAGCCATTCACTCTTTGTCTCCTGTCCTCCCTCCCTCCATCTTCCTCTTCCTAATCCTAATCCCCCTTCCCCGACCCAGCCAAACACAGCCATGCATTCACCCCAACATCCAAGGGTAGCGCAGACAAACCAAAGCACCACAGGACACACCACCGGCATACACACAAGCAACATACACCTGCATACACAGCAACAGACACAACCTGCCCTGACACTCCCACCACCCCTAGCTTCACAGACAGCACACCTAACCCACCTGCAGACACCACACCAACATTCACATATCCAGCAACTACACCTATCCTACCCGCAGACAGCAGACCTTCAGACATCCACCCCAGTCACCACACCCGCAAACACCACAACCACTGACACTCCTACATGCAGCACATCTACCATACCTGCAGTGACCACCCCAACAGACAGCCACACACCCACCACAGCATCCCCCAGTACCTCCACCCCCTCAGCCCAAGATACATAAATGCCCTCAATCACCCACCCAACAGACACCCACCACTCACAAGCATACCTCCCACACACAAGCACCCAAGACATCCACACCAACATCTCATACAACCACTCCTTCTCACTCCACACCCAAATTCTTTTGCTATGACCGTCCCCGTGTGTGTAAAAAAGCTTTCCTTTCTGAGTTTGTCCTTTTCCCTAATACTCTACCCCCCATGAAAATCCTAAACATTCTGTTTCCCTCCACAAGGCCATCTCTTCCACCTCCAAGGCTTCACCAAACCAAGTAGCAATGCTGCTCCACCGGACAATAAGTTGACCCCTCCTAAGAAAACACACCCCTCCCCCAAACCTAAATCAAACCCCTCCCCAAGCCTAAGCCCAACCCCCCTCCGCCACAGCCCCCCAGATCATCCCTAAGGTGCCTGCCTGCCCACTTGATGCCCCTACTTGTGGATGTTACTTGGCAGTCAGGAGTCAAGTTGGGACACCATGTGGTGCCTTTGGCAATTTTAAATTGCTTTGATCTTGGACTGGCTAATAGCCTTGTATTTCATTATTTATACTTTCAAATAGTATATAAAATACCAAACAGTTGTTAGTTTTGAAGTTACATCTTTGTCCTGCATTTCCTTTCATGGGTTAAATTTGTGCTTGGCTGACATTGGTTGTGTGTCAGTATTTGTGTGTGTGTGGTGCATGTGCTTCCTGTATTGTATGGGCAGTTTGTGAGGGTGTGTGAAGTGCTCTTGACCCCCAGGGGTAGGATGTGTGTTGTGTGATGGGCATGTGATTGCTGCAGAAATGTTGTTGTGATGGTTTTGTGTGGTGTTTGTGTTGACATGTGATTGTTGTGTGTGGCTTTGTGTGCTTTGACTGTGTGAGAATGTGTGTATTGTGCATGGTATGATAGGTACGATGTGCTGTATGATTTTTTTTGTGTGTGTCGATTGGTAAGTTGTATGATTGTGTAATTGTGTGTGTTCATTCCCTCTTGGTCATAAGTTGTATTGTATGTGTAATGTGTTCCTGGGTAGTGTCTATTGTGAGTGCTTTCTAATGAGTTAACAATGGTATGGTTGTGGTGTTGTTGTGACGTGTTGTGCTGTTGTATAGTATTGTGTGAGACTGGGCATGTTCTATGTAGATATACGTAAGCGTGTGTTTTTGGCGTGTGGTGTGTATGTGGTGGCTGTACTGTGTGTGCTGTGTATGTGTGGGTGTATGTGAGAATGCGTGTCAGTGTACTGTTATGTGTGAGTGTAGCTCTCGCACCCTCTTCCCTATGCTATGTTATGTCAGTGTACAAATTTTGAAAATCTACAAATATAATAGGTGAGTGTGTGTACTTACGGTTGCCATCGTTGGCGAAGATTCCATAGCTGTTCAGCGAGCAGGGGCAGTGGGTGGACGTCTAGTTCTGGTTCCATGGCAGCTCCGGACGAGTATGGTTGCCTGAAGGTGAGTATCTCCTTTTATACAGTTCATTATCACCTAGGATTCCGTGGTGGTTTGACCGCAGCGGATATCTTGGCGGTGTGCTGCCTCCTAGTAGGTTCGGCGGAAGAATGGCCTCCACCCACCTACTGGTGCCTTCAGTCGTCCGTGGCGGTTTCACCGCAGTGGCGGTGCTTTGGCTATATTCAGTTGGGATTACCACCAATGTTATAGTTTGGCGGTCTGCTCCACCAGCCTGTTGGTGGTATGGCCGCCACCGCCAACATGGCAGTCATGGGACCACCAAAGTCGTAATGAGGCCCTTTGTGTTGGCAAGCTGTGTGAGCGACAAGGTTTTGCTGGCAACAGACGTGCTCCTGGTCCCAAACAGCCCAGGAGCCTCAATTCAGCTCCACTGAGGCCATACCAAGAGATCAGGACCTGAGGGGCACTATTAGAGGACAGGGGCTTACTCCCGCTGAATATAGGTGCTGGGTTAAGTGGTTGGGAGTCTGTTATGCCCCTGTGGCTTGGAACAGGAGGCTAGCCCTTAGAGTCACTCTGGGAGTCCTGGGTTCAGGTGTAGGTCTAGTACCTCTGACTCAGGCAGTAGGGTCGCAGGGCAGCGATCCGGCAAGGCAGAAGTCCTACAATGCAGCAGTCCAGCAGAGTGGTAGTCTTTTCAGCAGCACAGCAGTCTTTCTTCTTGGAAGATTCTCCACAGGTCCAGAAGTGTACTTAAGAGTTGGTGTCTGAGGACCAATATTTATACCAAATGTCTCCTTTTAAGTGAGACGATCTTCTAGAGGTTTCCCTTTAAAGTGCACAGTTTCCATGAATCTCCTGCCCTGCCCTATCTCCAGACCAACTACAGGGGGTATTCATCCCTTTGTGTGGAGGTAGGACACATCATATTCAAGTGTGAGTAGGGCTGTGCCCATCTCTGCCCCCCAACCTGCCAGTGATGGCCTACTCAGGCACACCTAAGCCTTCTATATTGTGTCTATCGAGGAGGAATGCACAAAGACCAACTGTCACCTAGAGCCAGTCATGTGACCCAGTGACAGGCTGCAGGCATGAAAATGACAACTTTTTAAGTGGTATTTTCAAAATTGTAATTTAAAATGTGACTTTCCCATTAGATAGGTTTTTCATCACAATCTCCAAAGACACCAAACATGAACTGCTGATATGTTTCCATGTCAAAGTTATGGCTTATTAAATGTAATAAGGTAACTTCAAAGTTATTCTACGGGAAAGGTAGGCCTTATAGGAGTGAAAAACAAATGTAAGAGTTTTCCAATAGCAGGACATGTAAAACCTAAAACTACATGTCCTGCTTTTTAAATACACTGCACCCTGCCCACCAGGCTGTCTAGGGCATAGTCTAGGGGTGATTTATATGTATTAAAAAGGAAGGCTTGGGCCCGACAAAAGGTTTATTTTGCCAGGTCAAAATGGCAGATTAAAAACTGCAGCTACAGGTTGTGGGAGCAGGCCTGAGGCACGTTTAAATGGCTACTTAAGTGGGAGGCACAATCAATGCTGCAGGCCCACTAGTAGCACTTAACATGCAGTCCCTGGACACAGGTAATACCATTTTATTAGGGACTTACAAATACACTAAAAAGGCCAATTCGGTGTAAAACAATCCTACCATGTTTAGCACAGGTTAGGAGGGGTATAGTGCGCTGAGTCCTAAAAGCAACAAAAACGGTTTCAGAAAACAGGGGTGGGGGTGAAGGCAAAATGTTTGGGTATGACCCCTACAGAAAGGCCAACTTAAACATCTCATATTTCATCTTGTCTGTTGTTAGTTGTGTTTGTGGTGAGTGACCAAAGAGATAATTGGTCCTGTTGGATCTATGGTTCAGAGTTAGTGCTTGCTGACAGCCTTTGGTACTATCTAACCTGAGCAATGTATTTTGTCCCAGATATATGATTTCTCATCAAGCTACAAAAGGAGGCTGGTTCTGTAAGGGTAGAATTAACAACAATTATACAACAGATCTGAAAGTCTAAAGCAGAAAGAACAGATGTTAGTGAAGTGTCTTTGCCTCCTGAATCAAAGGATACACGTTCTTGAAGCAACCACATCCCAATGTGAGAGACTAAGGGCCTTGTTAAGAGTTTAGCAGATGGGGTACTTCATCAAAACGTGATGGATATCTTATTTGGTGTATTGCAAATGTGATAGTCTATAATGTACCTGTAATATGGCTTACAGGACAGCCATCACATTTGTGACGGAGTAGCCTGCCTGCCAAACTTTGAATAAAACCCTAAGGCCCTTGCACATTCCCATTTACTAGTGCATCATACCATCCTGGGCACTTCCTGAGAGACCCTTTCCAGATCCAAAGACATTTGTGTTATTTCGTAATGTTGGTTACAATTTTATTCCCAGATTATTCTGTCGAGTAGGCTCTCATTATTCTAATGAGACTCCTGGATTTGGGCGGCAGAATTACTTTTCTCAGTTACATTAGTCTCACAATACAAGGACAACCAGAGGCAGAATATTGTCACTACCAAAATCATTAAAATAGCTCCCATTTAGGCTGTGTTAGAGCACAGCATGTTAAGCTCTAATTCTGCCCTTCAGATTCCCCTGCGAAACAATCATCCCTCATACCTGAGCAAGAGGCCTGTAGCGTACATAAGCAGTTGCAGCGAAGCACGCAGCAATCAGCATACAGTCATGGTCATCTGGCTGGAATCTCCTTCTAACGTACATGGGTCAAAGTAGTGTTTTTATAATAAAACAGCTGGTGTTCCAAGAAAGGATTCCCACCTAAGAGTGAGTATGTTTCTGTGAATATTAGAGACAGAGCGAACCACGTTTGCGGGCAACCAGAGCCGGCTTTAGGACTGGTGGTGCCCTGTGTGATAGTTTATTGTGGCACCCCCCCACCCCATGACCTCCTCCTCGGTTTCAATCACTATCTCCCGGCAAAAGTGCCCCCCCCCCATCTCTCCATCACTCCCCTTTCACATACAGTCATGTGTTTTAAAGCACTTGTAAAGGCTGGCTTTACTAATCCACTCAGCTAGCCCCATAAAATATAGGGGTATATTTAAGAGCCTCTAGCGCCATTCTAATGCCACATTAGCGTCATTTTTTTACGCTAATGTTGCATTAGAAGGCCCAAAACACTGTGCCATATTTACAAAGTGGCACAATGCACACATTGCGCCACTTTCGATCCCTTTGCGCTACATTATGCCTGCGCCAGGCATAACGTATGCAAAGGTAGGATCCCCTGTTAGGGAGGACCAAAAAAATTGGTGCAATTTTTGCCATTTTGTTCTGGCACTTTTAATGCCTGATCAGAGCAGGTGTTAAAAGGAGGCATCTGTTGGTCACAATGGGCCTCTGTGTGCTCTGCAGGATTAGCATCACATTTTTTATGCTAATCGTACAAAGTGCCAGACTAGAGTAAAAAATTCTGACACTAGTTCCCTAACTACCGTCACGTTGCACCATATTTTAAATACTGCACACCTTTGTTGGCATTAGGGGAGCGCTAAGGGGAGCAAGAAAAGTGGTGCAGCACTGTGTGCAGCACCACATTTTTCAAATATGCCCCATAGGGGCATATTTAAGAGCCCCTAGTGTCATTCTGATGCTACATTAGTGTAATTTCTTTTAAGCTAATGTGGCGTTGGAAGGTCAAAAATCCTGCGTCATATTTACAAAGTGGCGCAATGCATGCATTGCGCCACTTTGTAACCTTTTATGCTACATTATGCCTGTGCCAGGTATAATGTATGCAAAGGGGGCTTCCCACTGTTGGGGGGGCAAAAAAATGGCGCAAAGAAATCTGACAGATTTCTTTGCGTTATATTTTTCCAGCACTTTTAATGCCTGCACACAGCAGGCATTAAAGGAGCTTTCCATTGGCTACAATGAGCCTCTGGGTGTTTTGCAGGATTAGCATCAACATTTGTGATGCTAATCCTGCAAAGCCCCGGACTAGGATAAAACATTCTGACGCTAGTCCCCTAACTACCGCTGTGGTGCGGCATATTTTAAATATGACGCACACATGGTGGCGTTGGGGGGGTGCTAAAGGGCTCAAGAAAAGTGGCGCAGCATTGTGTGCAGCACCACTTTATTCAAATATGCCCCATAAGGCAGTGCTTAATTTGTAAACAAAAAGGTGCCGGTGCCCAAAGCACTCCTCCTAAACACGCGGCTGCTGCAATTAAATGTGTGGACACGGAATACAGAGGCAGCATAATCCTGAAGTCATCTCGGGTCTTTTCAATCCATTTACAGGCACTCCCTGCCCCTTCAGCTCACTGTTGCGGATTTCTGCTTTTTCCCATTGTGACGCTTTTTCATTTTTCTCTTCATCCGTCTTTCCCATATGTGTCTTTTTCTCGCAGTAAATACTTGAGACAGAGAAATAAGCACTGGCCCTAAAAAATAATGGCAGGTGCTCCGCCCCGGAAACCACAAGTACAAATTAACCACTGCCATAGGGGTATATTTAAGAGCCCCTAGTGCCATTCTGACCCACATTAGTGTCATTTTTTTACACTAATGTGGCGTTAGAAGTACAAAAATGCGGCACCATATATACAAAGAGGCGCAGTGCATGCATTGCGCCACTTTGTAACCCTTTGCGCTACATTATGCCTGCGCCAGGCATAATGTATGCAAAGGGGGCCTCCCCCCATTAGGTGGGGGGGCAAAAAAATTATGCAAAGAAATCTGTTAGCTTTCTTTGCGTCATTTGTTTCCGGCACTTTTAACGCCTGCTCAGAGCAGGCATTAAAAGGAGGCTTCCTTTGGTTACAATGGGCCTCTGGGTGCTTTGCAAGATTAGCATCAAAATTTTTGATGCTAATCCCTGCAAAGCACCGGACTTGCATAACAAATTCTGACGCTAGTCCCCTAACTACCGCCAAGGTGCACCGTATATTAAATAGGACGAACACATGGTGGCGTTATGGAGGCGCAAGTGGGTGCAAGAAAAGTGGTGCTGCACTGTGTGCAGTGTTACTTTTCTTAAATATGCCCCATAGTTCTGTTTTTTTGCAGCAGGCATATTAACCCTCTATGCCAGTGGTTCCCAACATTTTGACTTCTGTGGACCCCCACGTTGTGATTACTGGAACCCGGGGACCCCCACTGAATCATTATTGGAACCCGAGGACCCCCCACTGAGTCATTACTGATAGCTGGGGGCCTAATCTGTTAATATTATTTAATTTTCCAAGCAGTCGGGGACCCCCTGAGGAGGCTTTGCGGACCCCCAGTGGTCCCCGGACCACAGGTTGGGAACCACTGCTCTATGCTACTTTATGTTGAGTCAAAGCTGCCACAAGGCAAAACTCCCATCTCTCTATCTAGCAGGAAAATTTATCACAAGAGGTATCTTGACATTTTAATTGTTTCTTGAAGGCTAAACACACAAGGGACTTTTCAACAAGTGCTTTTAAATCGCAAGTTTCTGAAGATATTGATAAACACAGCGCCCCACTGAGGTCAGCGCCCCGTGCGGTCGCACCACTCGCACTGCCTAAAAGCCGGCCCTGCCAGCAACCTATCTTACTGCAGTCTTGAGAAAATCACAGAGTGAAAGATATGTCTTGTTTAAGAACGCAGTGCTGGCCTAGACTAAGAACAACTAGATAGAGCAAATAAAACAAGACCGCAAATGTGGCTATTGTTAAAATAATAAAACAAAGCTGAATAAAATATGTCTAGGTTAATTTGCACAGTGGTAGGCCTAGTTTGCTAAAATAAGATGTATGAAGCTATAACTAAAATGGCTACACAACAATTCAACTGAAGTGGTCTTTCTTTTGTCATCTCTATGTAGGAATGCTGAAAACTGAAGTATTCCATTGGTTGAGATAAATGATCCATTGTTGGAAAATGGATTGCTTTTCTGTGACCAGATAGAAACATTTTATCAGAAAATCACATATTCTTTCTTTGGATATTGAGCGTTTAAACTTTTTTTTTATATGTATTTTGTTGGTTTTGATCATGCAATAAAATAGAAACACACAGTGAAAGAGTTTCAGTGTTGCACGTAATTTCCCAACATGTGCAAAGTTCTGTTGGCCTCAGATATTGGTGTCTTCCATAAGTCAGGCGTTACAGCATCAGAAAGGTACACACAGTGGTAAGTACAGTTTGTTAAATGAACCAAGTCTGTGAGCGTAATACATCAATAAGAAATTTAATTTAATTCTGCCACCCCCTTTCCATTAGGTCTCTCAGCCACTGAGTTACCAGTAGGACCCTAGTGACCATCCATCCGATGGCCATGCAACGTTTCGTGAGAAGAAGAGCCAACTGGGCAAGTTTGTAGGGGATTTTCGGTCCCCTGGGTCTGACCACTATACCCAATCAACAGGGTATCAGTGTTGGGGGCATTTCTAATCCCATGGCATCCACAATTTGTAGTAATACCTGCCCCCAGAAGGTCTGGACTTCGGCACATTCCCAACCTAGAAGTAGAAAGGTGGTGCTTGCCTTCCCACAGCGCATACATTTAGCATCTCTAGAGAGATCTATTCTGTTAGGTTTGTAAGGGGTTTTATATGTGTGGTGTAAGAAATCAAAATGAAGCAGCTTAAATCTTTTGTTACAAGAGACTGAATGCACTAGGGCAGATTTGCGCGCCCAATCCGAGTCTGCAACAGCCTCTGCCAAATCATGCTCCCAGGACCTTCACACTGTGAACTGCTGTTCACATATGTCTCCTCTGAGGGCCTTATAAAACAACATGATCAAGTGTTGGCCTTCCCCCACCCAATTGGGCAGTCGAGCACTGCAGAGGGCGCTGCCGCAGGGAAATCAGTCCACAAATGCTTGGCAACGCTTTCTTGTTTGGCATAATGTAAAATCTGTACGAGCCAGTCCCAAAGTGTCCTTAGCCTCTATGAAGGTGATGAAAGTTTCACCAGGATATAAATCTCCCGCTACCTGACATCCCCCGATCCTCCATTGTTACATTGACATGTCAGCATCTACTGCTTGGAAGAGTACCAGATCCCAAAACCATAGTTACTTGCTAAATGGGACTCTGTACAGAACCCTCTGAACCACCTTTTCCCAGATCACAGCTGTGGTTGTAACTAGATACAGCACTGAGTGTTCAGACCTGCCCCCTCGCATCAGCAGCTGAGGTAAGGTATCGCCCAAAACCAAGTTCCCTAGCATTCTTTTGTTCCAGTTGTTCAGCTCCACCAGCCATCTGGTGGAATGCTGTGGATGTGCTGCAAAATAGTAAAACTGTATATCTGGAACAGCTAGCCCTCCATCCTCCACTTCTCTCTAAAGCATCACCAATGTCACCCTACTGCACTTTCCCGCCCACATCAGGGAGACCAACAGGCTATACATCCTGTGAAATAACCTAGCCTCAAGTAGAAAAAGTGAGTTTTGAACAAGGTACAGGCAGCACGGGAGGAAGACCATCTTCGCTATAGCTGCTCTGCCCATCACGGACAGAGAGAGCCTGTTCCAGAGCGCCATGGAATTCCCCTTTATGACTCTTTCAACATTCCTGAGCTTGTGTTCTAACTCAGTGTGTGCAACCCAGATCCCCAAGTATCGAAAACCTCACATCTCTCAGCAGAGCCCCACAAGTGGCATTTGATCCTGGTGTTTCCCTCCCAAAGGGAAGACTTGTGATATTTACTTTATTCATTTATATTTGTGAATATTTACTTTAAGGCCGGAAACTTCACTAAAAGCTCCCAACAGCTGCATAAAGATTTGAACTGATTCACCCGGGGAAACATCATAAACTAGCACTTCACCCACATACAATGAAACAACATGAGTGGAACCACTCACCCTAATTCTTCAGGGCTCCATTTTCTTAGAAACATGAGGGCTAAATCGCGAGCGCAAAAAGAAGGGATTAAAGGGGCAGCCCTTTCTGGTTCCCCTGCCAACCGTCCATGGGTCAGAGAGCTCATCCCCCACCCTGATACAAACAGTGGGGGCAGTATGCAGGAGCTGTATCAAGGCACATAATTTGGGCCCAAAACCCATCCCTCTCAACACAGCCATTAAATATTCCCACTCTACTGTATCAAATGCTTTTTCTAGATCATGGGAGACCAATGCCATCTCCACCCTGCTGCCCGAGGTGTTGTGTAGTATGTGTGTAAGTCTACACAGGTTTTAGGTGGTGCTGCATGATGGCATGAAGCTGCACTGGTCCTCGTGAACCAGCTCATGAACTACAGTCTATAATCTAGATGCCAGAGGTTTGCACAATGTCTTAGGGTCTGAGTTAGGCATGGTAGGGACCCTATACGAGGAAGGGTCTATCAGGTCACCCTCATGATTCAGCATGAGGCACACAATCCCCCCCATGCAAAGTTGCTAGAAGAATCCCCCCTCCTTTGCCTCAAGGAAAACTTCCAATAATTTCTCTCTGAGTAGAGTGGAGTATGTCTGATAAAACTCTACAGGAAATCCATCCCCACTGAGGGCCTTGGATCGATTAAGCACCTTGATAGCGGCACCTAGCTCTTTTATGATGATTTTCTCTTCTATGTCCTGCATGTGGCCTTGCCGCAACTGAGGCAAACCAACCCATGCCTGGAACCTACCCTCCACCCCCTCAGGGCCAGCAGGCCCAACCCGATCCGCCATTTTGAAGTGATCCAGAAAGGCAGACAGAATGTCTGACCGGCTGGCCCGCAGTTCCCCCTGAGCATTCCAGATGTGTAAAATGGGAGGTATCTCAAGAGCTGGTGGTACATTTTCAGGGTGGCCTTATCCAAAGGAACTTATGGCTTATGTACTCTGTAGGTCTTTATGTACCGCCAACATTGTTTTCCACACATCTGCCGAGAATGCTTCATGTTTTTGTAAATTAGCCAATCATCCCTCCTTTACCTTGAGTTCTGCTACCATGCATCTCCGCACCCCGCAAATGGTTCCTATTTAATCTCCTCTTATTACCATCCTGAGTGCCTCCCACTTAACGTCCCTAGTGTTCATGGTCTCTCAGTTCACTTCTAGATAGTTCTCCAAGGACATTGCCAGCGCTTCCCAACAAGCCACATCAGTGAGGCGGTCAGGAGACATCCGTCAACTCCTAATCCCACGATGCGTCTCCCCAGGCCAGAGTCAATAATACAGGCGCATGATCCAAAAGGGACCCACCCGAAATGCGTCACTCAGTTAACCTTGAGTGATCAAGCCCTCTTACCAAAAATCGGTCTAGTCCACTATTGGTGCTATGCATCTGTGAGTAACAGATATATTTGTGACCCCCCCAGGTGTAGAGTGCGCCAGCCATCCAAAATACCTAGATTACGCTTTACTGCCTGAAGGGAGCTTACCCTTAGAGGTTTAGTACCCCCCTTTGGGTGGATACCGATCCTTCTCCGCATTCAAGGTGCAATTAAAGTCACCCGTCCAGAATATAAGTGAGCCCACACTACCTTCCAACAGGTCCTGGAGTCCGCCATAAAAATGTTGGTCATCTACATTAGGGGCATAAGAGTTGAGGATTGTGACATCCCTGCCATCCAAGGTGCCTTGCAACAAAAGATAACACCCCTCCACATCTGCTTCACTCTAAATGTGCCTAAGGGGGATCCCTGAGGCCACCCAAATAGCCACCCCCCTGACATAGGAGGAGTGAGAGGCAGGGAACAGCTGACCCCAACATTTCTTACCCAATGTCTGCCCCCCCCCTAAAAGTTGTGTCTCCTAAAGAAAAGCTATTAGCACATTATGGCACCTGAGGTTAATCTATGAGCCCCCTGATGTTCCATGTGATGATATTTATCCCTATCAGCCATGTGAGTCACATATCCACCCCTGTAGACCTGCCCATGTGCCCCCCTCTGGATTTCAATGTCAATTATTACCCAGAGGGAGCCCTGTGTACCATCTACATCCTGGCACTGTAACATGAAACAAACAACCAACAACAGTGTGGTCACAAAACCAAAAAAACTGTCTCAACTCCCCCCAGCCCTGATGAGCAGCATATCAGCAATTTTTCATACTGTAAATCCAATGCATTTTCTGTTGTCAGGACCCACAGCCTAACCCCTTCATCCCAACACATTTCCTACCATGAACCGAAGAATTCATTCCACAAAACCCCCATACATAGTATAAAGCCTTCTTGAATACACTCTGAGTACAATATACCAAATCGTGACAGAGCAATACCCCTTCACAATCCCCACCTGTTCATCCCCAGCACCAAAGAACTTAAGGAAGAAGCACTCCATCCTGCAATAAGGAATGTACGTTGGTTAGAAAGTGCTAACCTAGGGCAGTGAATCAAACCACAGAATTATCCTGAACCGGCGGAGCCCCCGAGTGCATATAATTTCTTCTAGCACTGACTGTTGCCCTGAAGAGGCCAAAGCCACCCTGCGGGACTACCCCCCAGGGGAATTAATGCACCCGCTCACATTCTTGCCACTTGGCTTCCAGGTGGGGCCGCCGGCAGCAGCAGCTCTCTGTGTCCTGGACCTCCACGATCCCATTTTATCCCTGGGTACTCTGTCCAGACCTCTAACCGCCGCCACACATAATCTGGATTATCCAAAAAGTGAGAGTTACCCTCAACAACACTCTCAGGGTCTCATTATGTGTGTGGTGGAGGCTGCCTGCCAAACTCTTTGGGCCGGAAGACTGCCACTCCGGTTTCCCACCTGCTGGCCCTATTATGAGGTTTCCGCTGGGCCAGCGGGCAGAAACAGAGTTTCCGCCTGCTGGCCCAGCAGGAAACTCACCACCACAATGTTGCGGTGCGTCGGGTGCGAGAGCACCCATCGTGCTTTTCACTGCCTGTAAATCAGGCAGTGAAAAGCGCGACGGGCTGTCCATGGGGGGCCCTGCACTGCCCATGCCAAGCGCATGGGCAGTGCAGGGGCTCCCATGGAGTCCCCCGGCACCCCATCTTCACCAGCCTTTGCATGACGGTGGAACTGTCATGCAAAATCTGGCAGACACAGGACACGTAATCCCCAGGGCAGCCCTACTTGCAGCACTGCCCTGGTGGATTAAGACTACC
The DNA here is from genome assembly GCF_031143425.1 of Pleurodeles waltl. NCBI lineage: Eukaryota > Metazoa > Chordata > Amphibia > Caudata > Salamandridae > Pleurodeles > Pleurodeles waltl. The sequence continues at coordinate 943,652,510 of NC_090446.1, forward strand.
AGCACCTCCAGGCCGTTGGCCGGCCTAAAAGTGCTGGTGGTCTGACTGTGGCGATTTTGCCACAGTCGTAATGTGGCGGTCGGACCGCCGCTTTTGCGGTGGTCCGACTGCCACCGCGAGTGTGGCAGTCTTAAGACCGCCAAACTCGTAATGAAGGCCTCAGTCTGGCAGGATACATGTAACGGAGGCCCATAGAACAAAGCTTGACTTTAACTTCTAGGAATATTTTCTGAGCCCATTGCACTTTGTTAGTGTAGTCTGGGTAGATGGAAATCTTTTGGTTCTCAAACCTGGCAGTTTCAGTGTCCCTGGCTGCACAAAGAATGCAGTACCTGTCTTTATAATTTAATATGTGGGCTATCATAGCCCGCAGTGGTGCCCCGGAAGGAGGCAGAGCCACCAAGGCCTGATGAGCTCTCTCAATGGTAAATATAGGGGCCAATCCAAAGGGTTTCAGGGTATCCCAGATCCATTGCTCCACAAAGTGTTCAGCTGCGCCGCCATCTGTCCTCTACGGGAACCCCAAGAGGTGCACATTGTTACAGTGTGACCTTCATTTTGCACCTACCACACATGCCTCCAGGGCCCCCGATTTTGTTATGACCGAAGCCACATGTTTTCTCAAGGTAGCCATCTCTGCTTGGAGCTCCTCAATAGAACCTTCAGCCACCTGGACCTTATTGGATACCTTGCAGAGATCCGTACACAGCAAGTTGACCTTGAGGGTCATAGATTCTATTTTGTTCTCCAGGGCCACCCTTGTGCCCTGAACAGCCGCCAGTAACTCTCAATCGATCAATCAATGGAATTACGTGTTCACCGCAACCAGTGAAATCCAGGGGCCACATATGGGGGTTAGCACCTATCAGGGTTGCACCCACTCACATGGAACCACTGGGCGAGGTGCCAGTGTTCAGTTGGCAGCCCAGGGGACATGACCCCGACTGAAGGCGGTAATCACCTCCGCTCTCCTCATTGTCCTATACCAGGCCCCTCACGCCACGAGGCATGCCAAAAGGCCCGTAAGAATCAGGGCCCCACCTCAGGGATTGTCTCTGATCTTCTGGATCCATCCCCAGGGCCGCCCAGAGAGGCTACGACCCCGGCCGGTGGCGATGGACGCCCCCTTCCACATAAACGCATCGTTCCCTGGATGGTCTTTCCGACACGCTACACCGCCTAGCTCGCCACAGCTGGCAGCAGGGTCACGTGGGGGGAAGGTGTGATGCTTGGTGGGGCCATGTTTAAGGGCCCTTTCTTCCAGCTCGGCATAAAAGGAGCCCAATGGCCCCTTCTCCCATCAGCGAGAGCACTTCCAGGCAAACAGGGGAGCCCCCCAGAGGTGAGAGACCACAGCTGGTCCAACTGGTTGCAGCGTCATCAGCTCTGACACCCACTGCACAGAGGCCTCCAGGCCCCCACAAGGCATTGCATACTGCCACTCTCTGCACCCCCCCTCTCAGCCCCCCCCCCAGATAGCAGGATTTCATAGAGCATGGGTGTTGTGGGATTGCAGACCACAATTATTCGGGCCAGTAGTTGTATATAGGGCAGAATTATGAAAGATTATGCTGGGGTCAGCAGGAACCTCTTAGGAGCACGTCCTGTCTGCCTTCTTGCATGGCCACGCCCCAAAATGGCCAACTTTTAAAATTAAGACAGGACTCTCAAGGCATTGTTGAGTTATATTACCACATTCAATTGCTCAGTGGCTGAGACAGCGTGGACAGGAGAGAAAGGAGCCTCATTGTTATATTAAGGTTTACAAATGAACTGAAAGAAGTTCTGGCATAAGTAGTTAAAAGAGGTAAGTTAGTAAATGTGCAAAGCTATAGTGATAGTGATGCAACTGGGTTACTGACACGGAGCACCATTCGGAAAGACAAAAGTGGAAGTAATTTGATTAGAATCTGAGGAACATAAGGTTACAGAAGTCTCTGAACTCATGTATATAAACAGTATAAAAGGCCCTGTATCTAAGGAAGAAAGACCGAGAGGACATACTCCAAATTTGAGTTTTTATTGGGGCTTGTCCGGTCACATTATAAGAATTATTAAAGTAAGCCTAGTTTATTCAAGAAATAAGCACTGGTAAATGCTAAATTCCTTAACAATGAAAAGACCTGCATTGTCTAGTGAAGATTTTGTTAGTTCCAAGAAGATAGTTCATACCAGGTATTCTGCAGTTGCTCATTTGGTAATTCCTATGAAAATATTTTTTTAGATGGACAGGAAAAGGCAATTTCAGGATATTTGCATTCTGAGACTTCACAGAACTTTATGAATACATGGGTTGCCTATTTTTTACAAGTTCCTGTCATTAATTAGATTGTTCCCAAGGAGGTGAAGACAGTTGATCATTTAACATTACCCTCAAGTCTGGTGCTATTTCATATGCATATGATTACTACAATTTATTTTGGAAGTGACTGAGAAAAGCTTTGTTTTGATATGATAGATGCTCCTCAGTTTAAGGTTATTTGGGATATGCTTTGATGACTTTGCATAATCCTTGTATTCATTGGGCAGCAGAAACTGTGCAGTTTGTTGCATTCTTGAGAATCATCTTTCCAAAGACCTAGTAGGAAATACAATGTCCAATAATTGGTTGTGTGATTCCTTTACCTTCTTGTTTTAGAGAATTTAGTGATACATTTGATAAGAAGAAAGTCAATGCATTTCTTTCACATAGAATCTAGGATTATAAGTTTGATTTGGAAACTGGCGCTTCCATACCTTGAATTCAAATTTCAACACTCACTGAGTCAGAGACTAGATAAGTTAAACAATATTAGTTGTAAATTCTGGCTAAAGGGTTCATTAGACATCTACAGACTCTGCCTCTTCTCTACTGTTTTGGTGCCTCAAAAGGGGGTGAATGTAGTACTTTTATTAATTAGAGAGTACTCATTAGTCTCATATTAAAGAATTGTTATCTAGTACAATTGATCTATGTCTTGCTAGATCAGATCCAATGTGCAAATGTATCCAAGAAATTAGACCTTAGACCTTACTACCTTGTTAGAATCCCTGAGGGTGCCAAATGGAAGAGTGCATTTCATACTGCATTTCACACTAGGTTTTATCTGTTTGAGTATAATATCATGCTTATCGGACACTGTAATGCCTCTCAGCATAACAATATTTTATTGATGAAGTTTTGCCGGAATTTCCAATGTGTTCTGATTTGTATGCTTGGTTAATGTTCTGATTTAAACAGGCTCCACAGAGAAACACGTACATCTTAAGGTAGTATTACAAGCGTTGAGTGATCATCACCCTCTCTTTGCAAAGGTAGATAAATGTGTCTTCCATATTACTAAAGTTGAATTTTTGGGTGCATAATGAGAGCTGAAAGTATTCATATGAATGAAAAGGATGTTTCAGCAGTTGCCAGATGGCCCACACCAACATAGTCAAAGTACTTCCAATTTTTTTAGGTTTCGTCAAATTGTCTTTCATCAGTTCTTTGCAATCATATGACCACTTATTACTAAGGGCTTGATTTAGAGTGCAGAGGAAAGAGCACTCTTTCTCATCAGCGATGGAGTACTCTTTCTGCGGTACTGAAGGTCTGCCCATTTCAATTTCAGTCAGAACGACCTTCAGTATGTCAGCGGCAGAGACTTCCTAGTCTTCGCTGTGACATACACCTCCAACTGCCTCTCAGAGCAAGGTTTTGCCAATTGGCCTCCCCCCAATTTAGAGAATTGGAAATTTTTTACTTCCATTTACTGCCATCCAGGATGTGGTATTAAGTGAAAATAAAAACACTTAAATGACCCACAATCCATGGGAGAAAATATCCATGGAGAAGGAGTCATTGCTGTGTAAAAAAAAAAAAAACGTTGAGATTTGTGGCTCCACCATGTTGACATCATGAAGTCGACACTTTGATAGAGGTTCCTGGCTATGTAATAAAGGTTCATTGGGCCAGCGAACATATTTAAATTTGGAGTGCGATTACTCTGTAAGGGTGGCGAGTAAAACATTCTTTGCCCTGACGGACTACCCACACTTTCAATCAGGTCCATAGTTGCTATGTAAGGAGCCCTCTTTGATTGGACTAAAGAAGAATATGAAGCCTTTGGTTTCTCAAAATCATGTTTTTCTAGTGCCCCCATTTTGCAGAATCCTGATGTAAAATGCCTGCTTATTGTAGAGTCAGCTGATTCCTATCATGGGGTGATTTGACTCAGAAAAATTTGAATACTTTATGGATTCACTAAGAAGCCTATTTTTCTAAAACAAATGTACAAACTAAGCTAAGATATCACTGCTATATATCTTTTAGCAGTTCTGATGTGTTTTGAAGAATGGAGGCATTACACTCCATGGAATTATTTACAGATCATATGATTCTGCAGTTCCTAACATCAGTGAAAGTACTAACTCCTTGACAATTCAAGTGAACCTTGTTCTTTTCAGACTACGATTTCATAATACACTATAAACCAGTTCCTAACAATGGTAAATCTGATGCTCTATCTCAAAAAGTTTTACAAGAAAATGAGTGATAATTAATTGAAGGCAAGCCAATAATCTTGTCCTATAACATTCTGTGTGGTCTCTTTATTGGATTGATTAAAGTGGAATCATTGTTAACAACAGCATGCATATAAATTCAATCTATTGATAAAGAAAGTTGGGTGAAGGAACAAAAAGAAAGACAATTTATTGTGTCAAGTTAAATCTATGTATTTGATGTTAGTTCAATTAAGAAAGCAGATTATTAACAGGTGTGACTATCAAGTTGCTGGACATACTAGAAACGCTATGTCTCTAGGAAATGTCAAAATGTATTTTAGTTGGCAAGCTTTATCACAGACGTTAAAAAATATGTACCAGCATGTTCCCATATAAAAATACCCCATAATAAACATGTGAGGCTATTGCTACCTTTACTACTTTTCCACCTAGTACCGGATTGACAGCCTCAATGGATTAATGGTGGAATTAGCTGAAATTCAAGGTTATCTGTAGTTCATTTGACTAAATTTGTAATTTTATACCTTTGTCACTGTAGCCCACTTCCAAATAGCTCGCACAAGTTTTCACACAAAACAGTTTTCAAGCACATGATGTTCCACAAGTTTTCATCACTGAGAAAGGGCCTCAGTTTTCTTCAGGATTTTGGTCTGGCTTGTGTAACGATGTGGAAGTCCACCTGTCCTCCAGTTATTACCCTTAGACAATCCGACTTAAAAGTTAAATGAATGTATTGAACAGCACAAGATAACAAATAGAGTAAGACTTTGTGGTTGTCAGAACTACCATACTATATAATACTTTGCATCCATCTATTGGAATAGTTCACTTATTTCGTATATATGATAACCATCCCAAAACATTGCCTTTGGATCAACCATTATATACTCTGTTTCCTTCAGTGCAAGTTAACAGAAGTAGAGAGGTCAATACAGGAAGCCAGGAAGAAATATTAAGCTAGTTACAAATTCTATGTTGATTGCAAGAGAAATCTAGCTCATGTTGGTGGCAAAAAAGTATTATTGCTCAAAACAAATTCACATCTGAATGAATCTTCAAAGTTGCAACCCATGTTTGTCGGTCACCAGTGTTATAATGCATTTTTATTTTTATTTTGGGGGATAATGGCTGCCTGATTGCATATAGAATTTTAGATATGTACAACGTTGTTTTTTGGGTATACCTTTTTTAATATGTGATATTTGAAGTAATGTTGGCACTGCATTGATTTGTATATGTATGATTTGTTACTTTTTAGAAAGATGCCCTGATGAAGAGTTGCAGGGATCTGAAATGCATTGGACTTAAACCACAGTGTTGTGGTCATGTATGGATTAAAAAGAAGTTACAGAAATGTGAATGAGATTTATTTATGTTTTCTAAAATAATCAATTTTGGAAATTACAAGATGAATAATGGAAGATATTCAAATAAAATACAACTTCAAGAAACTTATTTAATTTGAATTTCATATTTTAATTTACTGATTTTAAATGCTGCATCAACTTGTGTTTCATTACGAAGCGCCAGGTGTGGTGATCAAAAAGGTATACGTTTGTGTCATGGGAATAGAAAGAGTGTTAATGTTGCATGTGTACTAGGATGGAGTACACGCCACACACTGCATGCTGAAAAAAATAGAGGAACATACTGTTGAATATTTTTCAAAAATTGTTGGAGATAATTTCAGGAACCTTGCAAACTATTCACATTTTCAGCCTTACTATATGTTCATTTCTAAGTGCACCAACACGAAAAATGTCTTTCAATTAAAAATCTCATTTGACAGACAATAGGGCACAAACTATAGCTTTTACACAGGTAGATGCTTTGGAGATTTGTTATGCACAAATAAAAGAAACTAAACAAGAAAGCATAACAAAAACCAACCTACAACAATGCATCAGACAACTAGAATATTTAATGTAAAGAGAAATTAATCAGTGCTTACATGCCTCAACACTAATACAATACCAAGAAGCAAAACAGATACCAAGAAGGTTTGAGAGTTGCATTGAAACCATCTCTGTGTAAAAAGAAATAACATTATTGACAAAAATGGTATGTTATACTAAATAAATGTTTTCTGGATTGTATTCTTCAGCTTATTTAAGAATTATCAAATGTTCTCAAGAGTCTTGATGAAGAAATCACCATAATTAAACAAGGAAGTTTCAACAAAAACTGAACTGGAAGAGTTGAAAAAAAAGTTTGATGACAATATAAAACTGGATGAATATGTAAAATAAATGAATGAAAAATCAAGATATTCAGAAGAGATACAAATTTGATGATGTTTATAGATGGGCAGTGGTTTATTCACAGAAACGGGCATCAAAAAAACCCACTGAGACAACATCAGAGTAGAGCAGAGTAGTGCACAGTGAAATTCCTGCCACTAGTAACATTTAAAAACTTGGAGAATCTACTGATCCTGGTCCACTTACATCATCAACAGTAACTCAAGCATCTAGGGAGACACTAGCAAGCGACAAAGCATTTATTTTTGCCATAAAACCGTCAGCCAGCAATGCATCAGAAATATCATCAAATGGAAAACAAGAAGGGCAAAAAGAAACGGAAAAAGAAAAGATGAGTCTAAACAGCCATTGCAAGACTTGGGACTGATTTAGAGTTTAGCAGATGGGGTTACTACTTCACAAATGTGATGGATATCCCATCTGCCTTATTACGATTCTGTTATATCCTATGGACATTGTAATACGGCGGATGGGATATCTGTCATGTTTGTGATGGAGTAACCCATCCGCCAAACTCTAAATCATGCCCTTAGTGGTTAACATTTCTTTTTTCACCTTATCACAAGAACACCCGAGAGTATTAAATAAGGGTACCTCCTTAGTTCCGACTTACAAATTGAATGATTCAGAAATAGATATATCTTTTCTCTACTTTATGAGAAAACTAACGTTGAAAAATTAATTTTCTATGATAGGGAATACCAACAGATGTATGAATGTTCAATTGTATAAAGAATTCAAGGCTTGCAGTAAATGTATGCCACCAATGTCTCATAAGATTAAAAAGGTATTTCTCAAATGATCATTTTTATGAAGAGGCTTTAAAAGACCACAAAGAAAGATTTCGAGCTTCAAGTTATCCTGAAACTATCTTCGGAAAAGCAGAGGTTTGTTTAAAAGATTGCACAAGGAGTAACCTGTGGGTCCAGACTGGAATTCCAAAGCAGCCCTCTCTAATTTTGTCAGACCAGCCCCTGTATGGTGCATAACGAGTGAGCCTGGCCACTACAGTGGGGCATTTCATTATATATTTAATTGTATTCGTTTTTAAAGCATATTAAATAATGACCTTACAGCGCACCACAATACAGCAATCTTCATTTGGGCTATTCAATGATTTCCTCACTATCATCTTCTAACAGTGCCTCCTATCTCTTCATACCCCTTCTCTCACATCTATTTCATTTGTTTTTTAGCGCCTCTCTTACTGGTGTAGGGTGTCAGAGCACTTTACATTACACAAACACATACAAAGACATTGAATCACACGTGTGTAAATCAGTGTATTGAAAATGTTACATAAGACAAAGGGGACTACAAGTTGCAGGATTTGCATTTCATCCATACTGGAGTGCTTGGTCTGGGGAAGCATAAACTCAGGATTCAGAACTTAACACAGTGGTTAGGGTTAACTTTACTAATAATGTATTTCTACCCAAACAAACACCTGTTTAGCAAAACTAGGATGATCAAAGACTGGGGCTGAAACATAATTTTCTAAACTGTACCATGTGGTTTGCTTGCAGCTCTTTGATGGCAGATCATAGTTCATTGTGCTAGATTATGATTGTAACTTATAAACTGCACAGTAACAAAAGAATCTCTATGATAAAAGTAGTACCCCACTGAGCAGTGCACGTAAAATACTGTTTTGTGATCTGCATGATACACAATCTTTGCAGCAGGCGTATTAACCCTATGTGCTACCTTAGATGAGTTAAAACCAACACTAGACAATACTCTGATCTTTCTCCAGCATGTGCATTAATCACCAGAGTTATCTTGCCACTTTTATTGTTGCCTGAAAACTGTTGGATATCCAATGAACTCTGCAGTGTTTTTAAAACTGCTCCACTGGTACAAAACCGGCCCCCCAGTAACAAAAGTGTCCCCCCACCCTTGCAGCCTACCGGTTAAAACCCCGATGCCCGGAACGGCCAGTCCAGCCTTGGCAAGCTGTTAAATCAGTTAATAAAAAACAAGCATCGAGATTGACCGTTGTGTCCGGATATCCAACAGCAAGCGCCTCCTTCAAACATCATTATCAGGCGTTAGGAGTTATTGGAAACTAAAAACGGCTTTTTCAATTTATTTATAGAAAAACCTTTGTTTTCTTACCAAAGTACCAGTTTATTTTCTACAAAGGTCCCCGTGATGAAGGGCCAGAGGTTTCTGAAATGCATTGGCGTTAAACCACAGCCGTTGTCATGTATGGATTGAAAAATAAATTACAATATTTTCCATGACCTTTCTACATGTTTTCTAAAAATATTTAACAATGGAAGTTATGAAATAAATCATGGGAGATATTCAAATAAATTGCAACTTCAAGAAACGTGTTTGAATTGTCTCATTTAATTTACTGATTTTGAATGATGCATGTGTATTTAATTATGAAGTGCCAGGTCTGGCAATGAAAAAATATAGCTGTGCACAATGGAACTATATTCGCTATCGAGAGCAGCAAGAGTGGCCATTTCCTACTGAGCAGACTGTGAGTCCAGTTATTGGAAGATTGAATTGTCTCAATCTTTTCAGATGCATCCACTATTCTCTGTATCTTTAATGAAATCGCCGAAAGGCGCTTCGATGCCTCGTCAGGGGTAGTAAACGCTATATAAATACTATTACAATACAATACAATGTTCTGCAAAAACATGTTTGCTCCAAATTCTTTGCTGATTCAGGGGAAAGCTGATAGTGAATATGAGATCCAAGAATTGTCAGCAAACAATTACGGTGGCTGATAGATGGGAAAGGATTTGGATCTGAGGAACGTTCATGGGAACCAGCCTTTAAGCTCCACGTCTGGGTGTGAATTTTGCCAACGAAATCCTGACTCAAATAGGATTCTACTGCTGAAATGGCAGCCTTGGGGTGGGAGTGGGTTGGGTGGTGGCGCTGTCAGGACGTGGAACAGAAAGTAGGACCTGCTGTTTATGTCTTGAGGGGGTGCAGGGGCACGTGTTGAAAACCTTTTATTACAGATAAAGAAAGGCTAGAGGTGCGTGCAGAATGCCTTTGTGCCTGCCAGAAGGCTTTGAACTTGTGAATTTGTAGAATAAAGGAGCCCCTGCTCCGATTAAGGTTCTTCGGGCAGGCCAAAACTAGAAATAGTATAGATATTCAGCGGCAACCTTTATTTTATTTTGCCGTATAAATCTATCATATACACATAAATGTGCGTCTCAGAAGGTAATGTTGAAAGTATATTCATCTTTTTATTGTAATTTTGACATTCATCTTTTTATTACAATGTTAAAAATATATCTGCCTGTCTCTGCGCATACATGTTCAGTTGTCCAGAACACTTTCATCGTTATTCTAACCTCAGGTGATCCATCCTGAGCGTGATTAGTACAGGTCTCCAACAGATCGTGAACATAAAAAAGCTCGCTCACTCTATTTTCCAGTCATCACCCTCATCATGCCTCATTCATACCAAACTTTACATCCACCCACTCACCAACACAAAAAAACATCCTTCATTTCTTATCGCAATTACAAGTTGGGTCTTGAATCTTTGTATCATTATTTCATTATGATCAATCTATCGTATTCTGATGCAGTTTTTTTTCAACCCGATGATAGTTAATTTCTTTTCATATATCTCACCGTATTCTCAGGAATTCCATATTTTCTTTTATCGTTTATAATAAAACCGTGACTAAAATTATCTTCACTTGCTATAACAATACTGTGGCTATATTTAAGTATCTTCAAAGCGTGTTTCAGCGAGAAGTGCCTTCCTCAGGAATGGCACTTGTTCAAGCTAGCACTCTCCTTCAGGAAACCACTCAAGAGGGGTATGGGTATTTTCAGTGGTATCACAGATCTGTCTATTTATTTAAAATTCCAGTTAAGGGGGAGCCACGGAGCTGATCAGTCTTGTAGCTCCTAATGTAACTTCACAACTGGGGAAGCTCAGATCCAGATGACTATGTTAGGGTGTCTCCTCTCACTTCAAGGGCGCTGAGTGCACGTGGCCTCGACACCCGGATTTCGAAACTGGGATAACCAACGCCCAGCGGCCTCTCCTTTCACTATTTAGGTATATATGGTGAACTTATGAGGTAAAATAAAATTATGTTTTCTGGGGAATGCTTGAGCGTGGAAATATCATGCTGTACGATGATGGTGTCTTGTCCGAAAACTTTAGGTCCCAGAAATCCTGAGCTCCCACATTATTTGCACTGACTGCTATTATCTCGTTTTTACTGGGTATAGGTTTTCTCTGTTTCAAGGAGTTCTTGTAAGGCCATCAGCTTGCTATGTTACTGCAACCAGGACCATTACTTCACTGGATTTGTGATTTGTGTTTGAGGATCTTATCTTCTTGATAATTTTCTGAAGATACCCACATTTACAGAGAGTTGTTCTGAAAGTCACCTTGTTTGGGAAAACAAACGTTGAAATAAGTTATTTTGGGTAACAAACTTCAGACTCTTCTTGAGTAGACATATAAAGACAGCGACTTTGATGACCTTTATAGTCTTTCGAACCTTTGGAAAACAAAAGAACTCTATTGCCTTGGCAACATTAGTATTAATATGCTGAGGTATAAGCAATGTTTTGTACGTGATATATTTATCATTAGGACAGGAGGGACAGAGCACTAATGGGTGTTACATTACTTTCCAGTTGTACTTAGGTTTCTCAGAAGAGAATCAACTAATTCCATGAGGTGCACTTGTATGAAATTAAAGGTAGTTCTCCTACTAGTAGAGTGGGAGTAAAGTTAGCATTTCAGTGGCTACTTATATCTTCAGGGAGTGCAGAATTATTAGGCAAATGAGTATTTTGACCACATCATCCTCTTTATGCATGTTGTCTTACTCCAAGCTGTATAGGCTCGAAAGCCTACTACCAATTAAGCATATTAGGTGATGTGCATCTCTGTAATGAGAAGGGGTGTGGTCTAATGACATCAACACCCTATATCAGGTGTGCATAATTATTAGGCAACTTCCTTTCCTTTGGCAAAATGGGTCAAAAGAAGGACTTGACAGGCTCAGAAAAGTCAAAAATAGTGAGATATCTTGCAGAGGGATGCAGCACTCTTAAAATTGCAAAGCTTCTGAAGCGTGATCATCGAACAATCAAGCGTTTCATTCAAAATAGTCAACAGGGTCGCAAGAAGCGTGTGGAAAAACCAAGGCGCAAAATAACTGCCCATGAACTGAGAAAAGTCAAGCGTGCAGCTGCCACGATGCCACTTGCCACCAGTTTGGCCATATTTCAGAGCTGCAACATCACTGGAGTGCCCAAAAGCACAAGGTGTGCAATACTCAGAGACATGGCCAAGGTAAGAAAGGCTGAAAGACGACCACCACTGAACAAGACACACAAGCTGAAACGTCAAGACTGGGCCAAGAAATATCTCAAGACTGATTTTTCTAAGGTTTTATGGACTGATGAAATGAGAGTGAGTCTTGATGGGCCAGATGGATGGGCCCGTGGCTGGATTGGTAAAGGGCAGAGAGCTCCAGTCCGACTCAGACGCCAGCAAGGTGGAGGTGGAGTACTGGTTTGGGCTGGTATCATTAAAGATGAGCTTGTGGGGCCTTTTCGGGTTGAGGATGGAGTCAAGCTCAACTCCCAGTCCTACTGCCAGTTCCTGGAAGACACCTTCTTCAAGCAGTGGTACAGGAAGAAGTCTGCATCCTTCAAGAAAAACATGATTTTCATGCAGGACAATGCTCCATCACACGCGTCCAAGTACTCCACAGCGTGGCTGGCAAGAAAGGGTATAAAAGAAGGAAATCTAATGACATGGCCTCCTTGTTCACCTGATCTGAACCCCATTGAGAACCTGTGGTCCATCATCAAATGTGAGATTTACAAGGAGGGAAAACAGTACACCTCTCTGAACAGTGTCTGGGAGGCTGTGGTTGCTGCTGCACGCAATGTTGATGGTGAACAGATCAAAACACTGACAGAATCCATGGATGGCAGGCTTTTGAGTGTCCTTGCAAAGAAATGTGGCTATATTGGTCACTGATTTGTTTTTGTTTTGTTTTTGAATGTCAGAAATGTATATTTGTGAATGTTGAGATGTTATATTGGTTTCACTGGTAATAATAAATAATTGAAATGGGTATATATTTTTTTTTGTTAAGTTGCCTAATAATTATGCACAGTAATAGTCACCTGCACACACAGATATCCCCCTAACATAGCTAAAACTAAAAACAAACTACAAACTACTTCCAAAAATATTCAGCTTTGATATTAGTGAGTTTTTTGGGTTCATTGAGAACATGGTTGTTGTTCAATAATAAAATTAATCCTCAAAAATACTACTTGCCTAATAATTCTGCACTCCCTGTTGTTGTGTTTCCGTTTCAGGAAAGCTTAGGTCATACTAAGAGACTGATTATTGGTTAAGAGGAGATGCTCCACAGGTATGTCCTTCCACGGTTAAGGGTACATGCAGGAAGTTTATGAAGAGCACTAAACATTTCTGTATTTGCCTTTTGATACCCATTCCATTCTTCAGTGTGTGCCGGCAGAGTTCTGAAGCAGAGAGTGATATCCAGTGACGTGTTACACTGCTGGCCGAAGGTCACCTTGCCCCACAACAGCAATCCATTCACACATCTCTTTGTTATGGAACTTGGAGTGGCATCCATTACTGGAACCACCAACGCTGGCAGGGATGTAGGGTAAAGCAGCAACACACCCTCTCCACTACTCTACCTCAACAAACACACATTCTCTCTACTACACCCTATCCAACGCTCTCCTTCACAAACACACACTCTCCACTACTCTACATCACAAACACACCCTCTCCACTACTCTACGTCACAAACACACCCTCTCCACTACTCTACTTCACAAACACACCCTCTCCACTACACCCTCTCCACTGCTCTCCTTCACAAACACACCCTCTCCACTGCTCTACATCACAAACACACCCTCTCCACTATTGTACTTCACCAACACACCCTCTCCACTACACCCTCTCCACTACTCTTCTTCACAAACACACCCTCTCCACTACTCTACGTCACAAACACACCCTCTCCACTACTCTTCTTCACAAACACACCCTCTCCACTACTCTACTTCACAAACACACCCTCTTCACTATACCCTCCCCACTACTCTTCTTCACAAACACACCCTCTCCACTTCCCTACATCACAAACACACCCTCTCCATAACTCCTCATCACACACACACACTCTCCACTACTCTACTTCACAAACACACCCTCTCCACTACAACCTCTCCACTACTCTTCTTCACAAACACACCCTTTCCACAACTCTACGTCACAAGCACACCCTCTCCACTACTCTACGTCACAAACACACCCTCTCCACTACTCTACGTCACAAACACACCCTCTCCACTACTCTACTTCACAAACACACCCTCTCAACTACTCTACATAACAAACACACCCTCTCCAATACTCTTCTTCACAAACACACCCTCTCCACTACACCCTCTCCACTACTCTCCTTCACAAACACACCCTCGCCACTACTCTACTTCACAAACACACCCTCTCCACTACTCTACTTCACAAACACACCCTCTTCACTATACCCTCCCCACTACTCTTCTTCACAAACACACCCTCTCCACTTCCCTACATCACAAACACACCCTCTCCATAACTCTACATCACACACACACACTCTCCACTACTCTACTTCACAAACACATCCTCTCCACTACAACCTCTCCACTACTCTTCTTCACAAACACACCCTTTCCACAACTCTACGTCAGAAGCACACCCTCTCCACTACTCTACATCACAAACACACCCTCTCCACTACTCTACGTCACAAACACACCCTCTCCATAACTCTACATCACACACACACACTCTCCACTACTCTACTTCACAAACACACCCTCTCCACTACAACCTCTCCACTACTCTTCTTCACAAACACACCCTTTCCACAACTCTACGTCACAAGCACACCCTCTCCACTACTCTACGTCACAAACACACCCTCTCCACTACTCTACTTCACAAACACACCCTCTCAACTACTCTACATAACAAACACACCCTCTCCAATACTCTTCTTCACAAACACACCCTCTCCACTACACCCTCTCCACTACTCTCCTTCACAAACACACCCTCGCCACTACTCTACTTCACAAACACACCCTCTCCACTACTCTACTTCACAAACACACCCTCTTCACTATACCCTCCCCACTACTCTTCTTCACAAACACACCCTCTCCACTTCCCTACATCACAAACACACCCTCTCCATAACTCTACATCACACACACACACTCTCCACTACTCTACTTCACAAACACACCCTCTCCACTACAACCTCTCCACTACTCTTCTTCACAAACACACCCTTTCCACAACTCTACGTCACAAGCACACCCTCTCCACTACTCTACGTCACAAACACACCCTCTCCACTACTCTACGTCACAAACACACCCTCTCCATAACTCTACATCACACACACACACTCTCCACTACTCTACTTCACAAACACACCCTCTCCACTACAACCTCTCCACTACTCTTCTTCACAAACACACCATTTCCACAACTCTACGTCACAAGCACACCCTCTCCACTACTCTACGTCACAAACACACCCTCTCCACTACTCTACTTCACAAACACACCCTCTCAACTACTCTACATAACAAACACACCCTCTCCAATACTCTTCTTCACAAACACACCCTCTCCACTACACCCTCTCCACTACTCTCCTTCACAAACACACCCTTGCCACTACTCTACTTCACAAACACACCCTCTCCACTACTCTACATCACAAAAACACCCTCTCCACTACTCTGCTTCACAAACACACCCCCTCCACTACTCTCCTTCACAAACACACCCTCTCCACTACTCTGCTTCACAAACACACCCTCTCCACTACTCTACGTCACAAACACACCCTCTCCACTACACCCTCTCCACTACTGTTCTTCACAAGCACACCCACTCCACTACTCTACTTCACAAACACACCCTCTCCACTACTCTTCTTCACAAACATA
The DNA here is from genome assembly GCF_031143425.1 of Pleurodeles waltl. Classification (NCBI taxonomy): domain Eukaryota; kingdom Metazoa; phylum Chordata; class Amphibia; order Caudata; family Salamandridae; genus Pleurodeles; species Pleurodeles waltl. Next base: position 943,668,283 of record NC_090446.1, read on the forward strand.
CCCTCTCCACTCTACGTCACAAACACACCCTCTCCACTACTCTACTTCACAAACACACCCTCTCCACTACTCTACATCACAAACAAACCCTCTCCACTACTCTACGTCACAAACACACCCTCTCCACTACCCTACTTCACAAACACACCCTCTCCACTACCCTACTTCACAAACACACCGTCTCCACTACTGTACTTCACAAACACACCCTCTCCACTACCCTACGTCAGAAACACACCCTCTCCACTACTCTACGTCACAAACACACCCTCTCCACTAATGTACGTCACAGACACACCTTCTCCACTACTTCACAAACACACCCTCTACACTACCCTACTTCACAAACACACCCTCTCCACCACTCTACGTCACAAACACACCTTCTCCACTACTCTACATCACAAACACACCCTCTCCACTACTCTACGTCACAAACACACCCTCTCCACAACTGTACTTCACAAACACACCCTCTCCACTACCCTACTTCACAAACACACCCTCTCCACTACCCTACTTCACAAACACACCCTCACCACTATTCTCCTTCACAAACACACCCTCTCCACTACTCTACTTCACAAACACACTCTATCCGCTACCCTACTTCACAAACACACCCTCTCCACTACCCTACTTCACAAACACACCCTCTCCGCCACACCTTCTCCACTGCGCTCCTTCACAAACACACCCTCTCCACTACTCTACTTCACAAACATACCCTCTCCACTACCCTACTTCACAAACACACCCTCTCCACTACCCTACTTCAGAAACAAACCCTCTCCACTACCCTACTTCACAAACACACCCTCTCAGCTACCCTACTTCACACACACCCTCTCCACTACTGTACTTCACAAACACACCCTCTCCCCTACTCTACGTCACAAACACACCCTCTCCACTACTCTACGTCACGAACACGCCCTCTCCACTACTGTACGTCACAGACACACCCTCTCCACTACTGTACGTCACAAACACACCCTCTCCTCTACTCCATGTCACAAACGCACGCTCTCCACTTCTGTAGTTCACAAACACACCCTCTCCACTACTGTACTTCACAAACACACCCTCTCTTCTACTTTACTTCAGAGGCTTCACAACTAGTTTCATTACTTAGGCCATGAAGAAGGTATGCACATAGAGCTCATGCCAACCTGAACTGCAGAACCTGTTAAAAGGCCGAAGTTTAATCCTATCATGTTTAAAGGTTTATGGAAATTGGGATTCAGGGGGGAAGCGGGGGATTGGTTTGTTGTGGGTAAGCTTGAGTTTCCTTCACTGCGTTTTGGGGGTTTAGTTTAATTTAAATGAGTATATTTGGAATTGTTATGTAATGCATTTATTTCTGAAGGTGATTGTGACGTGTATGCTACATTTAAAAATAACTTAATATGAGGTCATCCTTTATGGCAACTGCGTTACCATACAGACAGCTTTGTCCATGTCGAGCTACCTGGTATCCCTCATCATCAGGGTAGTCTTTAAAGCCTTTGTAGCCATTGTCAGGCATGGATACGCTTCTTCTCCACGAAGTGTTGTAAATCACAACCAACCAATATAATTTGCCCGACCTCTCTTCGACGTAGACAACAGATGCGGACCCTCAACCATGGGACTCTTTGCACAACACTGTTAGGGATCATGCGTCAGGCTATATTGCATGCATACTCTACATATATTTAGATGGTTGTTGTAAAGGCATTATACGTCATGTCCTTAAAGGATTTAAGGAGTTACGTAGAATAATTAAAATGCAAAGTAAATATACATGTTTAAGGGAATAGACCCATATGGAAAGCTATTTAAAGCAGCATAGTTACACGCCAGTGACTACCACAACCCTGAACTCTCAATTACAGCAACCTGTACACATCACTGACTTAGAACTTTAATCCTGACAGCAGTATAGTCTATCCTAGTTAGGCAACATAGCTGTGATCAAAATGAACACACTCCCTTATATTTTCCCCAGTAGCATGGGCCACAATGGTGGTGTGAGACAAAGTGGTGGAGAAGAAAGGAACAACATTTCCATCCCCACTTTCTTCCATTATAGGCAATCCGGACTGCCCTATGACTCTGACAGGGAATGAGTTAATTAATTGACAAAAATCAGATTGTAAGAGGACAGTAACTTATGACTGTGTGAACCCCTTCCAGAAGGCCATGAAGCAAGCAGAGGTTACCTGGTTCAACCATAGGCGTTGAGGCCTTTTACTTCTGAAGACCAGGGGCTCAACTTTAAATGGATTCAGAGTAACTGAGCCAAGTACCCCTTCTGAATTTGATTGTCAGGATATTGTGGTCCAAGCAGTCTAAGGCTCTCTTGGAGGGGAGGTGTGGATACAGGGTAGTGAACACAGGCTCACAACTCAACATGGCACAGCAGCAATAAATCATTGTCCATCCAAATTCTCATTTTTATGAAGAGAAGTATTTTGTTTCTACTGCTACCCACACACAGGACATAAACAAACAAATCTCGCTTGATGTCGGGGCTCTAGTGTTTCTATGGTGATTCCCATTCCCACTGCTTCTTCACATTTAATGATAGTGGTTATTCCCTATTAACTACTAGTAACATCAAGGGTATGCTCTTCTAGCCACCCAAATCTCAAGAGTCCACTTTGACTCAAAGAGTCAAACACCCGTGTTCACGTGCATGATGTGAACAGAGGCTTTCTGCAGCTCCTGCTATGGGGTAAGGGTTCATTCTGCTTCTGATGGAGGATAGCTATGATGATCTTGTCTTGAGACCATCGCTACGGTGACAGTGCACAAGTGCTTCCTCGGGGTCCTTACTTTTTCTTCAGCAATGCAGAACAAGTTGTAGTCCTGGGTGCTTTGGGTGACCCCCTCTGGCATACAGGGTCACCGCAAATCACAGCTCTGGCCTGATCAGTACGATAATACTCTCCAGAAGGCCCCTCTTGCATACGGGGCTGCTGCTTCCTCACCACAAAGGACACATCCACTTTCAACATGGCAGTCTTCCTCGGGGGGTTCATTCTGACATACAGGGTCGCCACCTCGCTAGCACACACTGGCTACAGCCCTATTGGTGCAGCACAACACAGCTATAGTCACAGTGGCCCTCTCCTGGTATATGGGGCTTGTGGACTTTGTTCTGCACACAGACAAAACCTTAAGAGTCCAGCAGCCATTTCCTCACACCTCGCAAAGGGAGTACACTCGACTGGGCTCCCCACTAGACCTCGCTCCCTACAATGTTCTCCTCTTCCTCACAGGGCACACTGGTCTTAGCAGGCAGACAGGAGCTGGTGCTGCAGGCTCCAGGTCAGGTGGTCTTGGCTTCCCTGGGTAATGTCCCCTCACCCAGCAGAGAAACTAGCAGGCTTTGGCACCAAGTCCTGGTCACATACAGAAGTCTTGCAGCGCTTTCCCACCTCTGTTTGGCAGATGACAATTTTTGGGGTCTCACCCCTTCTTAAAATTAATTTCTAGACCCCAAATGTGATATAGGATCCGAGTCTTCGAAGTTTTATGTTCAGGTTCTGCTTCTTTTGAAGCACCCACTCCTCTGCTCCATCTTCTTCCTGAAAAACAGTTTGCAAAAGTGCATCCAAAGCTGATAGTCCAACAACACAGGCCATGGGAGTGACTAGAGTTCACACCTGGATGCCAGCCACAGTGATATATGCATCAACAGGTTAGCACAGAGCCCCCACCCCTACTCTTTATGATTCTACTATGAGCTCCATCTCTTTCCTGAGATATACACAGCCCACTACTTTGTCACCTCTCACTGAATCAAGGAGCACCCTTTGAAGCATACAGGGGAAACTTGGATTTCCCCTCTCCAGTGTGTGTCCCACCCAGATTTACAGGAATGTAGCAATCCACAAATCGTTCTAGGGGGATTCCTCTACCTCTTCTCCATATTTCATTATGCAGGTCTGGATAGCCCAAAAGGAAACCCAGGGCACTCAATGTGTTGTACCTTCCACAGGCACACATACATCCACTGTATGTATATAGTACGTGTTTTAACATGCATCCACCGCTCAACTCTGAATCCCTTATGTATTATACCACCTATATGCACACCTACATCCAGCATATGCTTTTAACATGCACGCGCTGTATAGCAATATATACTTCAGGTACTGTAGCAGTCAAAGGCACATGTACATTCAGCACATGCATACACCATTTATACGCTGTTCAGCACTGCCCTGTCCTTGTATTGCACCCTTCCCAGGCACACATTCATCAAGCGTAGAGACATCACTTCTGATCTGCAACTTATAGCTCTTCACATCAATCTGATGTAGGCCAAGAGTAAGTTAAGCACACAACAACAACTGAACATTAAAAATGAGTGAGCCTGTAGGCCTCACTCCTGTGACACAAGTTAAAAGGGACCTGTTCACTCATACTAATCACTACACAGTATGCTGCCACCACAGTGCTTGTGCTACTTTGCTCCTGGTGAAGACAGTAGCCTTCTACCACATTGACGGAAACGGTTTTGGCTCTCCTCCTGCTCCAGCAAGACTGCAATCCGTGATACAGGGCTATGTGATGGCACACACACATGATTCAGGTATCTCCATGACAACACAAATCAACATTAGGGACTCAGACATCGTTACAGTTAGACACCCAGGGAAGGAGTATACATCTCTTACCATGTAGAGGATTGTTCCACCCCAACAACAACCAAAAGGGTATCATTTGCTTTGAACATGTTTGATTACCCCTTATCAAAAATAGAGAATTCTGCGGATTATATTTTAGACATTGGGCATCTAGCAGTGTGCTAAAACCTCAGACTAGTAGGCCACTGACTACCCCAAAAAATGGCTTCTTACAAAATATAATGCTAAACACTTGGGCCCTCATTACAACCCTGGGTTGTGGTAACGGTTGGACCGCCACAATATGACCACGGTGGACTGGCGGTGCTGGAGGTCCTACTCTGCCAGGGCAGCGCTGCAAGCAGCAAGCAGCACTGCCCTGGGGATTACGACTCCCCTCTCCACTAGCGGTTTTATGGCGGTAGCACCGCCATGAAACAGCTGGTGGAGACAGAGTGCAGGGGGCCCGAGGGGGCCCTGCACTGCCCATGCACTTGGCAGGGGCAGTGTAGGGCCCCTCCCTGGCCAGCCTAATCGCAAAGTTCACTGACGGGGATGCGGCCACACTGGTGGCAAAATACCCGTCTGGACTTCGGCAGACAGGCTTTTCCATCTACCGAAGTCATAACCGGCCCCTTGGTTTCAAAAGTTTACAAACTGCTCTCACATTCCAGCAGTTTAGAGAGATCTAGTAGCCAAAAGGTATGTGAAGCAGAATTAGGGCAATTGGTTTCACATAAAGAGTGGGAAGAGATTTCCCATAGGTCTAGGGCAACCTCTGTTAGTTAGCTAGTAATGAAGCAATGGTTAAAGTATGAACTTAATAGTACTTAACCTGGGGTAAAATACATGCTTGGAGCCCAGAGAAATCTGAAAGCTGTTGCAGGAGGTGTGGGAACCCAGGCTCTTTATTACATCTGCTTTGAAACTGCCTTAATTTGAATAAATAATGGAGACAGTTCTCAATGACGTTGACTCTATCTTTGACACACAGATGCCCAGACCTCCAACATATACAATTTTAAACAGGATTATGCCTTGGTAAACATCCATGCACTCATGGGCTCACCTATTAATTAATCCTGTGTGACCTCATGCCTGGTGTCAGAGGTGCTGGGATGCGTGCTTTACTTGTGTCCTCACTTTCCTCACATCATGTGACCCATTACATTCTTCCCTAATTTTTGTCTAACAAAACATTAACTAAAATCTAAAACACTAAGGCCCATATTTATACTTTTAGACCACCCTATGCCATTTCAAAAAAAAGAATTATACTTACCTGCACTCACCATGGATGGGTCCCCCCATCCATGGGTGTTCTCCAGGGGTGGGCGAGGGAGGCAGGGGGTGTCCCTCGGTGCAGGGAAGGGCACCTGTGGACTGCTTACATGGTCTCCCACCATGGAAATGAGCCCACAGGTCCCTTAAGGCCTGCCCTGACCTAGGCGTTAAAAAACAGCGCAAATCCGGCTGGGCGCCATGTTTTAAGGCCCTCCTCCTCCTGTGCGTCATTTTGACGCCAGAGGATAAAGAAGGCGCACATGCCTTGGAGTCATTCTTTGCACGGGAACGCCTACCTTGCATGTCATTAGCGCAAGGTAGGTTTTCACGTACAAAAAATGACTCAAACTCCATAACTTTGGAGCTACACTGGTCTAGCGCCAAAGTATAAATATGGAGTTAAGGTTTGGCCAAATTTGCATAAATAAATGATGTAAATCCGGCGCAAAAAGAGTATAAGTCTGGGCCTAAGGTCTCGCTTTTGGAAGTAAGTATATGCCAGGGCAACGAACAATAGGTTTGGCTACGGCAGTGACTACTCCATCACTGCCGTAGCCAAACCTCTCTGATGGCTGGATAGAGTAAGGGCCATTGGAGATATAGCTATATGTCTTCCCACCTTTTTCTTACTGTCTGTCTCCTCCACACAGACCCTGGAGGTAAGGGACTGGGAGATGACTTCTAAGGAGAGGCAGGCACTTTCTTTTTTCTTTTCGAAAAAAAATCCCGTCTGCGCACGCAGCCACTCCTCACTTTATTATTCCCCTCTGACCCGACACCTAGTGTTAGAGGTGCTGAGGTGCGTGCATTATCTATGTCCTCACTTCTCTTACATCACATGACCTATTACAGTGACTGCAATCATAATTAATAAGGGGAACAGCATAAGCTTCCTAAATGCATGCAATTCCTCCTTTTCCGACAGAAAAACAGGCCTTAGACCTTTTAACTTGCCCATGGAAGCTGGAGGGGTAGGTGGGGGGTGTAGAAGTTACTACATTTTCCTGTTACTCATTGGCCGATAGATGTAGGTGACCCAGAAAACAGCACAGTTGTGGCAAAATGGTTGTGGGATATCTACTATTTTTGGTGCATATATCTAGCTACATGAACTGCGTTCAAAGTTTTTACAACCAAGTGGTGAGGTGGGCTGTTAGAAATTATATTATAGAATGCAGTTGTGCACAGTGAACAATGTAGTTATTAAACACGTGCATTAGGATAGTGTCCTAATCAGATTGCTATGACATTATCCCTGTGTTCACATTATAATTAACTAAATCGTACTCATGGTATATTTTCAACTTTGCCTTCCCTTTTGTAGGCATGCGTGTTGATAGTAGAGTGGGATATCGACAATGCAGTGTCTGTGATAGGGCGAAGACCTAAGTTGTATTTCACTACTGGTTATTTGTTATCACTTGCTTATGTATTATGGAAATTGTAATCATTTAGGAAAAAAATGGCTGATGTTATTTTTTAAAACGTAGGGCCTCATTATGAGTTTGACCTTTGGAATGCAAGTCTGTCATGGTGGCGGCTGCCAAAAGACCGCCATGTTGGCGGTCTCTCAGACCACCGTATTATGAGTTACACAGGCAGGCCTGCTAAAAGCCAGCCAAAAATCCGACGCTGCCAGGAATCTGGAGGGCTGGAAATAGGCGGTCCAATCACCGGCACCACCAGCCCATCAACCAACCACCGAACCTATCACAAGTCAAAAATCATGATGTCGGTCTTGCCATATACAGAACACCACATTGGATGCATGTGAAAACAACACAGCAGACACATTCACACACTCGACACGACTACAAACCACACTATAAAGCACACCCCTTCACACACCACAATCCTTTGCATCTCCACACCGAACACAAGCCAGAGCACTGCCCAAAAATCTTCCCCCACCGTAGATAAGGCACCTCTCTGACTTGCACTAAGCACATATCTCACACCCTCAACAAACACCCACCATACATATTTTCACCTCTACATTCCATTTACTCTCTGTCAACTCCTCATTACACAGCACCCAACCATTATACTTTTTCCTTGCTTTCCATCACCATGTCTCCACTGAAAATATCCCATTTCACAGATTATTAGTTAAGAGTCATGGTGGATTAAATTATTAGGGCACAGCCACAACATTTGGAGCCCAAGTCCAGCAAACTACCATTGCTCAGGAAATGGAAATGTGGAAAAGGATAGTCGACAGAGTGAATTTTGTAGGCAGCTACCATGCACAAGGATCAACATCAGGAAGAGGTGGAACGACCTCAGGGGAAGGTTCATTCCACGGTGGTCCCCCATCTCCTCCCTTACAACTAACATCATGGCAGGAGAAGGTCTTGGCCATCCTGCGTTCTGAGGGCTTGACAGGAATGCCTGGGGGAGTAGAGTCAGGTAAGTCACAACAACAAAAATGGCATCAAAATGCATTGGCATGCATGTTCACTGATCACCTCTTCCCACCTACAATGTCACCCCACTCAACAGTCCAGTAGACCCCTGTCTGACCTCCAACATGTCAAGTACACTCACCTGGAGGAACAACATCTTTGTATAGTGGGTGTAGTATAGGGATTGGCAATACTACAAGTCCTAGCAGGCACTGTTCTACTATTACTAAAACCAGAAAAGTGTAGCATAATCAAAATTATCTTGTTTCTCAACTCCCCATTGGAGTGTACCCACCTGGGGGGATCTCATCTGCATAGTGTGTGGGTAGGACAGGCAATGACTGGAATGCTTAGGCCAGGAGGCACTGGGACTCTCACTACACTCAGCCACAACTGTGTTCTCTGCCACTATGGCCATTTTCCCTCTACTCAGTCACTCAGCTGTACTCACCTGATGGGTTCTCAACTGTATAGTGTGTGGGTAGGACAGGCAATGACAGGAATGCTAAGGCCAGGGGGCACTGGGACTCCTACTACACTCAGCTACAACTGTGTTCTCTGCTACTATGACCATTCTCCCTCTATTCAGACTATGACCTATACTCACCTGACAGGAGGAGAACTCTACAGTGTGTGGAATACAGGGAGTGAAATGGTTAGTACTCATAGGAGGATCCCTTACTCTCACTCAAAGCAACAGTACACTGTACACCTGCCAAAATACCTTTATCTGGAAACACACTCATGACGTGTACACACCTGGGAGAGTCAAATTGAAAAACTGCATGTAGTACAGGGATTCACATGAATGTTGAGGTCAGGCGGTTCTGTCTACCCAGTCCAATTACCCAGTCCACTCTGCATATGGTCAAATATCCCTGTTGGTATACTTGTTATGAAAGTACACTCACCTCAGAGGACGGACAATGTGAACTGTGAGTTGTGATAAGAGTAACGTCTGAATAATTTCAAGGAGGACCGGGCCATGCGACCCCCAAACACCAGGCCACTGTCCATATGATATTGTACCACAGTCCCTGAACCCACAACGAACATTTTACACCTGGGAGGGACAAGGGTACAGGTCATGGTACACCCTATGATGCGGCAATGCACCCGCTAGTATTCTTTCTCCACATCAACAGGTTGTGCTGCCACTGCAACTGGTACTGCAATTACCCACACCACAGAGGAGACTGCCACTAATCTCATGGCCAAAGCCCTCCGTGAAATGAACACTCCTGGACAGCTGGATGTTGAGGACGGTACAGGCCCATCTGGGCAACCTGGCCAGACAACAACGTCAGCCTCTGCCTTACCACATTAACTCCTCCTAGCCCCGTAGCCTCAACATTGCAGGCAGCCAGTCGCCCCAGACCTGCATCTCTAAAACAGTCTCCAACTTCTTGTACGCCCCAGCCCAGGTTCCTGATTCACAACCTGCCAACCCTGACAGTGATGGACCTAGAACCAGTGGAAGGGGGCCAGCTGCACCAAGGGGGTAGGGTGCGTGGGAGGAATGGTGTGACCCAGCGGCAAGAGGCTGCTGGTGATGCCCCTGGGCAGGATACCATCAGCTAGGTGCCTACCAATTTTCCCAATTGGTGATGGACCATGTACTGACGGAACTCTGGGAAATCATGGAGCTACAAAGTAAATTCCATTGTGAGATGCAGGAACAGTGGGAGGCCCACAATTCCAACATGGCCACCCTAACAGGGGGGCTGAGGGACATTACAAATACCCTGAGCAGCGATAGGCAACAACATCACACCCCTTCCTTTGGCACATCCACCCCAGGCTCTTCATTGGTGCCAGACACTGGAAGGGAGGCCCTGTCAGGGTAAGATCCCGCCTCAGACACCCCTGCCTCTGTAGTTACTGAGCCCCCCTCCCCGTAAGCGGGGACATCCAACCAAGCCTCCAGGAGGTGCGGGTGGCAAGACACCACCAACTGCCAGCAAGTGACCACTTCCTGATGTTACTCCTTTGTGTGCCACAGACTCACTCTGTTGACTGTTCCTTAACCACTTTCCATTTCCCATGGTAGTAGGACACTGGACTCTGGACCCCAAATGTAATGGCCTCTACTAATTGATTGCATCCACCATGACTGATCCATTCACCTTATGTAATTTTTTTATTCAGTATAACTATTGATTTTTGTTATAATCTAAATAAACACCCCGATCACTAAAACACTGCTTAATACATCTCTTTTTTTATCTGTCTGGAATATTGAATGCTAATCATATGTAATGTACATTCTTAAGACTTTAGAAGACAATGGATGGAGGGAGATGTCTCAGGTAGTGTCATGCTGAGGATGAATAGCAACACAATGTCACAAGTGTCTGGTCACATCAAATGTTTTATTGTACTGTATTGCACATAAGGTGTTAAGAACGTCTGCACAGCCATAGCCAAGAACGAACCGGCCATATGGGTCATGCCAGATATCCTATTACTACCATTCACCAGAACACACCAGAAAGGACCTGTAAGACCTTGTCCCATAGATTAGCAAACAGAGTATGAGATGTTGTCTCCAATTTGACTCTTATCACTTACCAAAACCAGGCCTGCCAACTTAACGTATGCCATGGCACAGACAGAGGGCAGTACAACAGAGCCTGAACTTAGTCCCTTCCCATAACAATGAGCAAGCATCTAGTGGAATGTCACAAACCGTTTCAGTGTTGTGGCAACGGCATACTGGCCTGCAATGAGAAAACACATTGACAGCCACTAACAGGTCATACAGGATCATTGTCAACACAATGCGAAGGTAGAAGGAATGGATTGCACCGGATGACATATTGCAAGGCCACATGATCACATACATGAGACCATTGGACCAACATACCACAGCAAACAGGTTTATTGTGTAGCTCAGATTCCTGCCATCCCACTGTCCAGGCAGCCTGGGCATAGGACTCATACACCCCAAATCTGCAACAAGCAGTACCTGGATAAACCCATGTCCACTTCACATGTAAGATCAGTAACATCCACCTGCCAATCACACAACTCTGAAATGTCCACATGAGGATTTCATGGTGAAGAGACCTGGAAAGATATGTGGCCTTACAAGGATTTTAGGCAGGTAAAGGCATACATAAGACACAAACCTCATTTCTAACGTCAGTTGTTTCACTGACAGTGCAATGTGACAAGGGAGATCCTCTAGAGAGTCACATCTTCAAATCTTATGTAGCCAGCAAATTGTGGTTGTATGATGCATAGAATGAGATGCCCTGTCTCATGGTGACAGAGATACCCTTCTCAACAAATCCTGCTCCCTACAGTACCCCATGCAGTCACAGTAATCACAGAACATCACATACTAACACTCAAGTGAAGTACTGATTGATGTGAACTGCCCACATGTCTCTACCTTTCCAGAGGCTCACCTGGTGGCACTGCCAGCTCTCCCTCATCAGAGATGTATGGGTTGTTTCTCCTAAGGGCAAGGTTGTGGAGCATGCAGCAGGCCATTTGATCTTTCACACTTTTGCCCGTGAGAAGAGGAGGGCTCCACCTGTCTTGTCAATGCTGCAGAATCTTACCTTCAGGAGCCCAAAAGCCCACTCCACGCCACGTCATGACCTTCCATGTGCCTTGTTGAAGCGGACTTTCCCTGACATAGTTGGGTTCCTCACCAGTGTCAACAACCAGGGACAGTTTGGGTATGTAGAGTCCCTTTTAAAGGACTTTGACGTGTGCAACCATGAGTCCAAAGCATTGTCTCACTAGCAGCAGACAGCATAAAACACATATGTCATATGTTACTCACCAACCAGCCAGGACCTCTCTGGGTACAGCTGTGTCATCAGGTGTGGAATATCACTGTTCTGCATGATGAAGGCATCATGGACTGAACCCGGGAAATGTAGAGGTCCGCCAAACAAACTTCTTGTTCAATGATGGAATAGAAGTTCTTCCTGTTCCTATAGACCTATCGGTTCCATGTGTTGAAAACAATGCTACATGGGCACCATCAGTGGCTCCCATAACATGAGTGATGTGCACCAAACCATAGAACTCTGCCTTCACATGGGTAAAATCCTCACATAGAGGAAACCCGATCTGTTTGTCCAGGTGTTTCAACATTGCAGAGAGAACATCCAACATAGGTTGTGACATTCCAGCAGTTAGGACCACTGTAATTTGGAAGGGCCCTGAGGCCAGGAAGTCCAACATTGACATGACGTGCAATGAGTGGGGTGCTATTTGGATGACTGATGGCTGGCATCAGATCTGACTCCAACTGACGACAAACATCCACGATTGCCTGCCTATCCAGGTGGTATATCTGAATTACATGTCTGTCCTCCATGACCTGCAAGTCTGCTAGTGGACGGTACACAGGAGGTTGTCTGATCCTTCTCCTGCCAGGGTAACAATGTGGGACAAAAGGAAGATATGGCCGTCATTCATTGTGTCCCTTGCAATTTACATAATACATGTCATATACGAACTGTGACATGTCATGTGAGTCACTGAAAACATGATACACAGCACACATTAAGACTAACAAATACACATTAGTAATACATTACCCCCTTGCTTTTTAACATATGTGTACACATCATCATTCTGGACAGTCACAATATGTGCATCTAATGTGCAACTCTGACTGTGATTCAGTGCCCCGAATCCTGGATTGCCCGTGGGGGAGGGGGTGTTGTCTGTGCCCCCAACTATGTTGTCATATGTGGTAGACCACATACGAATATGATTACTAAAACAATTGACCTACATGACAGGACAAGGCCAGCACCCAAGATACGCCAGGACAACATTTTCCAAACTGTGTCACATCAAAAATAGCATTTAATTACATTGTTTGCCTCTAAAATGGCAGCTTCCCGACCTTCTTCACTGGACATTAGGCACCGCCCGCGAATGCCGGCGGAAGTCGTCACGGCAGTAGGCTGGTGCTACTGAGGCGGTCTTTGTCGTAGGATAACATTGCTGCCTGTGGCAGTCTTGGGCCAATGGCAGTGTCCACCAGCGGTGACGGTCGCATATGTGGCAGATGTGACCACCATCTTTTGATGAATCCCTCACTTGACTCCTGACACCGCTGCCAGAAAGACCTCCAGTAGCTGAGCTGCTGTGTACCGCCTCTGGGAGCAATCATGCCTCATCCAACAGGTGATAGGGGCCCTGCCTTCTCACTAGAAGAGCTGGAGAAGCTTGTGAAGCAGGTCTTCCCCTGTATAGATAGCTCTATGTCGCACCAGAGGAGCAGGTAAGTGCCTCATGTGCACACTTTTCTCTGTACTTCTACTTATCTTAGCTTTACTTAGCCTAGGCTTAGGCCCAATTTGCCAGATTGTGTCCTCAAAGCCCTGTAGGTGCTGTCGCTGTGCATTAATGGTTGAGTAAATGGACATGTATCTATGTCAAGTGACAGGTTTGGAGTCCTAAGACAATGTGGTGAGTGTGTATTGAGTGTTCCCTGACTCAAATTGTGTTGAATGCACATGACTAGGTGAGCTGTCATGACAGCCATCCCCAGGCAACCCTTGCCAGGAGATGTTTTTTATGTGTGATCACATTAAAACACAGGGGGTAAATGCATGTTGTATGTGTCGTTTATCACTTTTTGAGCCCTTTCTGTGTTTTCACAGTGATCTCTGGCCACATCTGGCCTCGTTGGACTGTTGTTCTGTTGTTCTGAAGCCAGGTGATGCCCCTCATCTCTGCACATAGACACACAATGGCAATTGGCTGTGGGTTACATGATGTACTGTGATGCATGTGATTTGTCGGATATGGTGTTTTGTGAAGGTCTCTCTGCTCAGACTGCAGAGACCGGACCCTGTCTATCATTACTCACAACAAAAGTCGAAACCTGGGCTGGTATCAATTCCCTTTTGCAATGCAAGTGTGACACTCTGCCCACATCCTGTATCCCTGAATAGCATGTGATGTTGCTAAAACATGCCTCACTGCCAATATGCAACTTTCTGAGCCTCTGTCCACTGATTACTAAGGGAATTGCATTGGCTGCAGGGTGGTAATCTGCGCCTGATGTGCTCTTAGCAACTCTGACAATGTGTGTCACATAGCCTTGACAGGTCCCTTGATCTCACAGCCTTATTGTCTCTTTCATACAGCTCTGATGTGTCCTTTGCAGGCGTCTCGCACTTTGGAAATTGCACATCTGCAAACAGTGTGTTGTTAACTGATGTACGATGATATCGTACTTTGTGGTTTGGACATAAAGAGGGACATGTACAATGCATGGCCAGGTTTCTCTTAAGGTACTCTGTGTTTCGTTAACACACATGTGTGGAAGTGTGTATTGTAATGTTGATGTGACACACAGACCCCCACCCCCTGAAGTAGCAGCTGCCTGCATTTGTATCTTCACATGTCCACACATGGACAGGCTTGACTTTGTGTGCTCAACGTGTCACTCCCTTCATTGTAGTCAAAGCACAATGGGTCATTCTGTATGCTGGCTGTGACTGGTAGGTGACAGGTGACATTCATAAGTAGTGGATATTTGTGTGCATTGTTTGCTGGGTGGTTTACCTGTCACTTGCCTCTTTGTGTGATGTGTTCCATTGTGTTCCTGGTCAATGTCATGTGGCTAGCTCATATCCCACAAAAGTCACAATTGTCCTAGCTGGTCAGTGCAGGGTCGAGCTGGGGGGGGGGGGGAGGGTGTAGGGCACCCTTTTGGGGAGTGTTTATAGTTATGTCTCTGTGTCCAATGACTGCTATGTGCCACAGGTGAACAGGATGGTGTAGGAGGCTGGCCTGGTTTGTAGTGGGTACCAAGGGGTACTTACACTCTGCACCAGGTCCAGTTATCCCTTATTAGTGTAGAAGAGGTGTTTCTAGCAGCTTAGGCTGATAGAAGGTAGCTATAGCTGAGCAGCTTAGGCTGAACTAGGAGACATGCAAAGCTCCTACTGTACCACTGGTGTCATATGCACAATATCATAAGAAACACACAATACACAGATATACTAAAAATAAAGGTACTTTATTTTTATGACAATATGCCAAAAGTATCTCAGTGAGTACCCTCAGTATGAGGATAACAAATACACACAAGATATATGTACACAATACCAAAAATATGCAGTAATAGCAAAAGGAAGTAATGCAAGCAATGTATAGTCACAATAGATTGCAATGAGAGCACATAGGTATAGGGGCAACACAAACCATATACTCCAAAAGTGGAATGCGAACCACGAATGGACCCCAAACCTATGTGAGCTTGTAGAGGGTCGCTGGGACTGTAAGAAAACAGTGAGGGTTAGAAAAATAGCCCACCCCAAGACCCTGAAAAGTAGGTGTAAAGTGCACCTATATTCCCCAGAGAGCACAGAAGTCGTGATAGGGGAATTCTGCAAGGAAGAACAACACCAGCAATGCAACAAAGGTGGATTTCCGGACGAGAGTACCTGTGGAACAAGGGGACCAAGTCCAAGAGTCGGGACAAAGTCGAGATTGGGCAGATGCCCAGGAAATGCAACTGAGGGTGCAAAGAAGCTGCCACCGGATGGTAGAAGCTGTGGATTCTGCAAGAACGACAAGGGCTAGAAACTTCCCCTTTGGAGGATGGATGTCCCACGTCGTGAAGAGTTGTGCAGAGGTGTTTCCGTGCAGAAAGACCGCAAACAAGCCTTGCTAGCTGCAAGGGTCGCGGTTAGGGTTTTTGGATGCTGCTGTGGCCCAGGAGGGACCAGGATGTCGCCAATTGCGTGAGGAGACAGAGGGGGCGCCCAGCAAGATAGGGAGCCCTCACAGAAGCAGGCAGCATCCGCAGAAGTGCCGGAACAGGCACTACAAAGAAGAGTGAACTGGAGCTCACCCGAAGTCACAAAAGGAGATCCCACGGTGCCGGAGGACAACTCAGGAGGTTGTGCACTGCAGGTTAGAGTGTCGGGGACCCAGGCTTGGCTGTGCACAAAGGAAATCCTGGAAGAGTGCACAGGAGCCGGAGCAGCTGCAAATCACGCAGTACCCAGCAATGCAGTCTAGCGACTGAAGAGTCGCTGGACTGTGGGAGTCACTTGGACAGAGTTGCTGAGTTCCAGGGACCACGCTCGTCGTACTGAGAGGGGACCCATAGGACCGGTGATGCAGTTCTTTTGGTGCCTGCGGTTGTAGGGGGAGGATTCCGTCGTCCAATGGGAGATTTCTTCGGAGCTTCTAGTGCAGAGAGGAGGCAGATTACCCCCACAGCATGCACCACCAGGAAAACAGTCGAGAAGGCGGCAGGATCAGCGATACAAGGTTGCAGTAGTCGTCTTTGCTACTTTGTTGCGGTTTTGCAGGCGTCCTGAGCAGTCAGCGGTCGATTCCTTGGCAGAAGGTGAAGAGAGAGATGCAGAGGAACTCTGATGAGCTCTTGCATTTGTTATCTAAAGAATTCCCCAAAGCAGAGACCCTAAATATCCAGAAAAGGAGGTTTGGCTACCTAGGAAGGAGGATAGGCTAGCAACACAGGTAAGAGCCTATCAGAAGGAGTCTCTGACGTCACCTGCTGGCAGTGGCCACTCAGAGCAGTCCATTGGGCCAGCAGCACCTCTGTTTCCAAGATGGCAGAGGTCTGGAGCACACTGGAGGAGCTCTGGGCACCTCCCCTGGGAGGTGCAGGTCAGGGGAGTGGTCACTCCCCTTTCCTTTGTCCAGTTTCGCGCCAGAGCAGGGCTGGGGGATCCCTGAACCGGTGTAGACTGGCTTATGCAGAGATGGGCACCATCTGTGCCCATCAAAGCATTTCCAGAGGCTGGGGGAGGCTACTCCTCCCCAGCCCTGGCACCTTTTTCCAAAGGGAGAGGGTGTAACACCCTCTCTCTGAGGAAGTCCTTTGTTCTGCCTTCCTGGGCCAAGCCAGCCCCAGCAGGGCAGAAACCTGTCTGAGGGGTTGGCAGCAGCTGCAGTGAAACCCCGGGAAAGGCAGTTTGGCAGTACCCGGGTCTGTGCTAGAGACTCGGGGGATCATGGAATTGTCTCCCCAATGCCAGAATGGCATTGGGGTGACAATTCCATGATTTTAGACATGTTACATGGCCATGTTCGGAGTTACCATTGTGACGCTGTACATAGGAAGTGACCTATGTACAGTGCACGCGTGTAATGGTGTCCCCGCACTCACAAAGTCCGGGAAATTTGCCCTGAACGATGTGGGGGCACCTTGGCTAGTGCCAGGGTGCCCACACACTAAGTAACTTAGCACCCAACCTTTACCAGGTAAAGGTTAGACATGTAGGTGACTTATAAGTTACTTAAGTGCAGTGGTAAATGGCTGTGAAATAACGTGGACGTTATTTCACTCAGGCTGCAGTGGCAGGCCTGTGTAAGAATTGTCAGAGCTCCCTATGGGTGGCAAAATAAATGCTGCAGCCCATAGGGATCTCCTGGAACCCCAATACCCTGGGTACCTCAGTACCATATACTAGGGAATTACAAGGGTGTTCCAGTATGCCAATGTGAATTGGTGAAATTGGTTACTAGCCTGTTAGTGACAATTTGGAAAGCAAAGAGAGAGCATAACCACTGAGGTTCTGGTTAGCAGAGCCTCAGTGAGACAGTTAGTCATCACACAGGGAACACATACAGGGCACACTTATGAGCACTGGGGTCCTGGCTGGCAGGGTCCCAGTGACACATACACTAAAACAACATATATACAGTGAAATATGGGGGTAACATGCCAGGCAAGATGGTACTTTCCTACAGATGGTCAAAACAGAATGTTATTAGCTTGGTGCACTGACATGTATGTGACTCAGCCATTTTGCATGGGACTTGTTGACATAATTTGCTGTCTTGTCATTTGCAACTATGCAGGTCAACGCCCATCCGATCTGGAGAGTCATCCCCAAGACGGTGCGGACCCTGGAGGTCCTCAGCCCGCAGAACGCCCACTTTCAGAAGAGGTGGGAGGGCCTGAGATGCTGGGCCCGAAAGATCGCAGAGGCCCAGCTTGGGCTGTCCTCCTACCAAGGATGGGATGCCCGTTGCCCTCATTTTGGCGGTGTCCTACCCACTCTTGGATGGGCATTTGAGGGCAGCACAGTAGCCACAAGGGGGTCAGTACACGGCAAATTGATGTTTGACCCTTTGCCAAGTGATTGAGTGAGGGACAGACTGCACCCCCTGACAATGTGGGATGTGTCAGGGGTCAAATTGGTCTGGACAGGCCATGTTTTCCCAACTGGTGTGCTCATCCTTTTGGAGCTGGGACCTAGGAATAAACTGGGGGGAACCCTCAGTCCAATTGCACATCAAAGAGCACATATGAATGTGTCTAGTGTACAAATATTCAGCTTTACCTACTCTGGTGGGTATTAGTTTCCACCAACAGATCACTCCTCCCAAATGTCACACTACAAACGTAGGTAAGATGTGACTCACTGTAATCTGCCCCGTGTCTGGGGATATGTGTTGGTTGACATCTGCAACTAATGGGCACATTTTCTCCATTCTGTTTTGGTTGCTGGTGGCTCACAACAGTCTGTGATGCACGGGTGTCCATCATACATGTGGCATGACTTACATGGCAAAATCTTGGCAGCTGTAGCAAACTACTTTCCCTTGGTAAGCGGGGAATGTGCATTATCATGGGTGAAGTGTCATCAGTGTAGCCAACATTCCTTATGCCTACGTGTCTGCATGTGTTCCATTCCCACTAAGATACATATCTTTGCATTATATGTAGCATGTTCTAGCCATGTAGATGGGATGATGTCTGTAATCTCTCACATATATGTCCATGGGGTCCTGTTGTTGTTATGGTCCATCTGCAATGGTTGTCCATTTTCTGTGATGGCCCAGACACAACTGTGTCACCATCTTATGTTGTCAGATAGACACATTCATGCCTCATAGTATGTCATTAGTCATGTGTAACTGCAGTAGCGACGATGGACATGACAGGTAGGGCCAGGGTGTGGATCCACTTCATGATCATTTATACCCTTGATGTGGAATGTTGGTTGTAGGTGCCCAGCACTTGTGTGTTGATTGGGAGTTGTGTCCTGACTATTGGGATGCATCATGGATTGACTTGCAGTGATGTTTGCATCACATGTGTTTGGGTCAGGGATTCTTCTACAGATAGATGCCATGCTTGCTATGTCTGAGATGTTGCTTCTCATTGTACAACAATTTGGTGTCCTTCTGTTAGTGATTGCAAGGTCTGTGTACATCCTTCCTGCATGGTACAGTTGTATGCTACAAACACATTCAGAAGTAGACATAGAAATGGGTGTGAGATATTAGTAGGGGCTATCCTAGGCCTTACAGGACCATTCTTGTATGTATTCTGGAGGCATCGCTCCATTATGTTTGGAACCTGACTTCATTGTTGTTCCTTGCAACACGACGTGTGGGGCACGTCTGAGTGACCTTGCTACTGCCTCCCTGACTCATTTTGTGCAGGTGTCACTTGTAGAAATGTACATTGTAGGGATGTGTCCATAGTGACATGGATGTTTCCATGTCACCTAATCCAGGTTTGCCATGTTTGTACCAGTGTTGTCTGCTTTTCCCTAGCAACATCAGTTATTGTTGGTACATTACATCAGTGCAAGTTAGATGTGTGAATTGACTTGTGTCTCTGAAATTGGTTTGGTACTCTACAATGGGATCCAGTTGTTGGCTACTGGTTCACTGGTTTGTGTTGCATGTCGCACAGGTTTGTGGTGGAGTGGTCACCTAGTTGTGGTATAGTTAGTGTGGTAACTAGACTTCATCCATGCTATTGTAGTTTTCTGAGACCAAGATCTGCTCATATGTTAACTTAGTAATTCCAGATGACAGGCATGGTTTTGTAATGGCACATGATGGTGCCACTTTTCTGGCACTTCAGGCAGGGGGGCCACTTGATATGATGGTATGTTTTGTTTCTCAGAGTTGTGACTGAAGTGTTTTCATGTCCATGTTATGACCATACTTCAATTTCTTTTGGCAGCATCAGCACCGGTAGGTGAAGGAGACGGTGCTGAGCCGAGTGGGGAAGCACCTGGGCATGAGACCTCTGGTCAAGACACCACTGACAAAGAGGGACTCAGTGCACCGGAGGGTAAAGGGAGTGCCATGGGGGAGACTGGATATGCATCTACATCCTCAGATTCCTCCTCCAGTGGCCACACCCTAGTGGTGACGGACCCATAGGGACCTCCCCAGTATCATCTTTGTCCACCCTCCCATTCTATCATCATCCTCCCTGTTTCTCCCCACCCAGTTGGACATGCCCACTCATCCAAGAGGGTGGGCCTCTACTTTGCCATATGCACCTTTGTCCCAGCCCCTGTTCCCCTGCTGCCT
This sequence comes from Pleurodeles waltl, assembly GCF_031143425.1. Classification (NCBI taxonomy): domain Eukaryota; kingdom Metazoa; phylum Chordata; class Amphibia; order Caudata; family Salamandridae; genus Pleurodeles; species Pleurodeles waltl. Next base: position 943,688,900 of record NC_090446.1, read on the forward strand.
TCATTGGGGATGGTATTGACCTCCTGAGGTTGATCTGTGTGGGTCAGTCCACCATTGTGTATGCCATCCAGGGACCGGCAAGACAAGTCCAGTAGAGCAGTGCGTTCCTGGAGGGTATTCACTTTGCAATGGCTGGCCTACAGAGATCTTTTCAGGCTCTGGCCTCCATACTGATGGCAGCCAGTCAGCCCTTGTCTTCGGTCCCCCCTCCACACTCCACTTCCCAGTCCAAATCCTCCCTCACCTGAGCCACCCAAAGCACACAGACAAATTTGCATGCTTTCACCTCAGCAGACAACAGGTAGCGCACACAAACACAAGCACCACAAGACACACCGGCATGCACACAAACAACATCCACCCACAGACACAGCCATGACTTGCACTGACACCCGCCACCTCCAGCATCACACACACAACATCTGGCACACCTGCAGACACCACATCAACAGTCAATGATACAGACACCATACCTATCCACAGACACCACCACAGCAGACCCTAAGACATCCACCCCAGTCACCACACCCACAGACACCACAACCACAGACACACCTCCATGCAGAACATCCTCCATACCTGCAGTCACCAACCCAATAGACACCCACCCACCACGGCATTGCACCACACCGCCACCCCTCCTCAGCCCAAAACACTTACACACCCTCACTCACCCACCCAACAGACACCCACCATATGCAAGCACACCTCCCACAAACACACACCCAAGACACCCACTCCTACAAGTCAGACAACCACTCCCTCAGGCTCCAAATCCCAACTCGCTTCTGTTTCCCATCCCGTGTGTCTAAGAAAGTTCTCCTTTGTGACCTTACCCCTGTGCGCCCCTGTAATACCCCCCAAAAGGACCGTTTCCCTCCCCAAGGCCATCCCTTCCACCTCCAAATCCTCTCCTGCCCCCCCTGCAAGCACCCATGCCCCTCCTCCTGCAACAAAGAAGCCCACCCCTCCCAAGAAGGCTCCCCCTCTCAAGCCCAAACCTAAATCCCCACCCTCTCCCCTGACCCTCCCCCCCCAGATCATCCCTCGGGTGTCTGCCTGCCCCCTTGGTGCCATACCTGTAGAGGTTACACAGCAGTCAGGCCCACAAATTTTGAACTGGCCTATGTCATTGGACTTTAGTTACAAAACATTTATCTATAATAAAGCCAACCACTTGTTGGTTTGTTGGATACACCTCTGTCCTGAATTTCCTTCCCTAGCTTTCTGTTGTTCCTGAGTGACATTGATTGTGTGCCTCTAGTAGTGTGTGTTCGGACTGCTTGCTGCTCCATGTGGTGTTTTTTTACAGTATGTGAGTTTGTGTGCAGTGCTGTTGTACCCCAAGAGAAGGGTGTGTGTTGTGTGATGGATATGTGTATTTAGATTGAATGTTGGTGTCATGGCATTGTATTGTGTTTGTTGTGGTATGTGTTTCTTTTTGTGTTGTGTGATGTGGGTATGTATGGTCTAGGACTTGTCCATCTGATGTGGTCATTGTTTACATGTGGTGTGTGTGTTCTTGAGTTTTGTCACTGAAGACATGGAGTGTGTTGAGTTGTGCTAGTTTGCTTTGCATTTGAGTGTGCATGTGTCCATTTAGGTGTGTGTCCCTCACAACTGGTTGGTGTACGGGCATGTCCCATGAAGTGTGAGTTGAGTTTGCCTTGTTGACTTGCCCTTCCCCATTGTGTGACTGTGCATGACAATTGGTATTGGTATTGCTTGTCCCTGAGATCCAACTGGGGCCAATTCCTGTTCGCATGTTGTTTGTGACTCTGTTCAACGTGATATGTGACGCAGTCAGCCTCTTTCCAGGTATGGTCCTGATGCTCCATCACAGCTGTGCAGGTATTGTTGTTGTGGTGCGCTGTGGGTATTTTGTTTATTTGTCTCTGTGTGTATTGTGCATGGCATTGTGCTTCCATTGTGCTATGTGTGTGTTGTGTGATGTGTGTGTCGATTGCAGGGTTGTTTGATGGTGGTTTTGTGTGTGCCATGGCACATAGATGTATATGAGAGTTTTAAGTGTGGCCAGTGTTTGGTCAGTGTTGGGTGTGAGTGTGTGGAATGTATTTGTATATGTGCAGTAGTGGTGCTGTTGCTTAGTGTGTGAATGTTATGTGGCCTTCTGTGCCCCTGAGTGTGTGGTGTGTAGCTGTGTGTAAATGTGTAGTATTACCATGCAGTGTGTGGGTGCTGGCTGAAGTGTGCATGTTGTGAATGTGTGGGTGTCCGTGTTGCAGCATGTGCCCCATGATGTGTTAGCAGTACACATATTTTTTGTGATATAAATAATACAGGTAGGTGTGTGTGCTTACAATTGCTGTCGTCCATATCGGCATTGATTTTGTTGTCTTTTGATGAGCAGGAGCAGTGGCATGATGTTTAGGAATAGCTCCATGGCGGCTCTGAACGTGTATGGCTGTCTGCAGGTAAGTGTCTCCCTTTATACTATCTGTTTCCGTCTCCTGATACATAGTGGTTGGACCTCCACGGTCACACTGGTGGTGTGCACCCTCCTAATAGGTCCGGCAGAAACATGATCTCTGCCGGCCTGTTTTTGCTTCCAGGAGTATGCAGCGGTCTGTGCTGCGTGCCGGTTGGTGGCGGACCACTGGCGGTCTTCTATCTGCTCAACCGCCAAACTCATAATACGGCGGTCTGCTCCAACAGCCCATTGCCTTCGGACTGCCACAACCAACATGGTAGTCCTCGGACCGCCAAACTCGTAATCAGCCCTAATGGTGTTGTTTTGTTGTCAAAGTAGTGTCCTTGATGACGGAGTGAGATTGCAACCCAAGATTGTCTATCCTGTCCTTTCATATTTGGTGTACTACTATTGTCTTCATAGTATAGTGCTGTACTTATCTAGGAACTTTGGCCCTCATCATGACATTGGCGGTAAGTGATAAAGTGGTGGAAATACTGCAGACAGGCCGTCGGTAATTACCCCCAAATTATGACCATGGCAGTGAGAACTCCCATAGACAGCCAATGTACCACACCATACGCCAGGGCGTTAACACCATGCACCACGGAGGTCGCCATCAACAGCCAGGTGAAAGACAAAGTACCACCCACCATATTATGACACACAAAACAGCCAGGATTTCTGGAGAGGTGCCAACGCCAATCAATAGTCTGGCGGAAACAGAACACAGTGTCTTCCCGATGCTCTTCTATGCCATGCTCCACCTGGAACACCAACACCGACGAAGAGGACGACTGTGAGTACAGCCGCCTAGCACACAAGAGAGGGAGAGAGGAAAAGGAGGTGACACAGACACGCACAACACACACCAGACACACACACATACCATACACACAACCAGCTGCAGATAAGAGCCAATCAAACACAACACACGGCACAATAAAACAAGGACCAGATTTCGGATGTACTGAAAATGTATTAGCAAGGGAAAAGCCACCACATGAGCCTGATATGCACATTTTGTCCACAAAGGGCTAATGCCCAGTTCAAAGTACAAAGGGCCCACATGGCCACAGGGCCAACTTGTCTCCTAACATCAACTGCACAGAACTGTTCAGGGGCATAATTTTACAAGTGGGCAGGCACCTCAGGGGATGGGAGGTGGAAGACACCTCAGCCAAATTCTGGAACTTTCCCACTGGTTCTGGAGGGGGCTCCATGGCCATTTCTCTGTGTAGGGAAGTGCAAGGCCACAGTCTCTCAGGTGGGTGACTTGCCCGCTGGTTCTGGAGAGGGCTCCTTGTATGACAGTCACAGTAGAGTAGCCTATATGCCCTCTGCTGGAGGTGAGGGCTGCACTGTCTCATCTGTCTCATCAAGGTGAGGGCTGCACTATGTCAGCAGGTGAAGTTGCCTCCTGGGCAGCCTCTGCTGGAGGTGAGGGCTGCACTGTCTCAGCAGGTGAAGATGCAGCATCTGCAGGAGGAGTGGGCTGCACTGCCCCATCTGGAGGTGAGGGTTCGTGACCACTGGTGGTGGTGTCATCCTGCCAGCCTCTGCTGGAGGTGAGGGCTGCATTGTGTCAGCAGGTGAAGGTGCCTCCTGGGCAGCCTCTGCTGGAGGTGAGAGCTGCACTGTCTCAGCGGGTGAAGGTGCAGAGTCTGCAGGAGCAGTGGGGTACACTGCCTCAGCTGGAGGTGAGGGCTCAGTGACCACTGGTGGTGGTGGTATTGTCATCCTGCCAGTCTCTGCCGTAGTCAACATGGCAGGAGGTGGAGCCTCCTTCCCCTTCATGGCAAGTGTCTGCGGGATCCTTATCCTTCCTGGCTGGTGTGGTGGGAACCATCACTGTCTTGCCTCCACAACTAGGAGGAACCTCCACTGTCCGCATGGACTGTTTGGCTGAGGTGCTGGGCTAGGTCATTGGGACCCTGCTCTTACGTGCAGGACGGGGGGAAGGAGGGGGAAGTGGTCAAGTTGGGCAAGGAAAAGCTTATTAGGGACGGTGGGGTGGGAAGAGGGAGGAGGGATGGGAGTGGAGGTTGAGGGAATGGTTGTTGGAGGAGTACGTCTGCTGGACTTGGGTCTAGGTGCATGGGGAGTGTGCTGATGTGAGGTAGATGGCTGTTGGGTTTCTGAGTGCTTACATTTTTTACCTTTAGGAGGAGGGGGGACAGACAGGGTTGGAGGGGACACATGGGATGCGTGCATGGATGTTGTGGAGGTGTCTGCTAGTGAGGTGTGTGTGCTGCTTGGTGTGGTGATTCTGGTGGTGGATGTTGAAGCAGTGCATGCAGGTGTGAGTGTGGATGTGACTGTGAGAGAGGTGGAGGAGGAAGAGGGGGAGACAGTGGAGGCAGTGGATGTGGTTGTGGTTGTGTCTGCAACTGTCTGGTGTCTGCGTGAGTGCTTCTGTGTTGAAGTGTGGTGCCTGTGTTTGACTGTGCTACTCTTGCGTGCATGCTCGTTTGTATGTGTGCATGGGATGGGGTGGGGTTGAGGAGACTGGGACTGGGAAGTGGTACTTGGAGGGGGGAAAGGTAGGGACAGGGACAATGGCTGCCATCAGAGAGGAGGCCAGAGCCTGAATCGATCCCTGTTGGGCTGCCAGTCCACAGTGGATGCCCTCCAGTAATGCATTGCATTGCTGCATCTGGGATGCCAGTCCCTGGATGGCATTCACAATGGTTGACTGCCCTACAGAGATGGATCTCAGGAGGTCAATAGCCTCCTCACGCAGGGCTTGTGGGCTCACTGGGGCAGGGCCTGAGCTGCCTGAGGTGAAGGAGATGCCCACCCTTCTGGGTGAGCAGGCACGGGCAACACGCTGAGGGGCTACTGGGAGGGCGGTGCTGGTATGGGGGTGGTGGCTGTACCTGCAGCTGGGGTGGTCACAGAGATGTCCGCCACCACCAGGGAGCTTTCATCGGAGGAGGTATCTGAGTCTGTGTTGTCACCTCCTGTCTCGGCCGTGGTGCTCTCCTCGCCCTCCGTCCCACTGGTTCTCTTGTGGACTCTGCCTCCTGGGTCCTGTGGGGTGCAGCTCCCTCTGTTACCGGTGCCCCTGCTCCTCCGCCAGATGATGCTATTGAACACATGGACAGTATGACAGGAGGTAAAGGGGGAAAGAGAGAAAGAGAACACTGGGTTAATTACTGCACCAACACCACAGTTGTCATACACACCACCGTCACACACAGGGATCAGGATTGAGCACTATGCGTTGCACTGCCATTGTTTTGGGTAGATGCCACAGCAAGATGAGGGCCAAACACTGCCAAATGCACACCTCCTGGGACCCACTAAGCCCTATCTGACATGGACTGCAACCTAGCTAGGTTACCTTGTTTTCTCTTTCAACCACTACCCTGGAGCTGGATCACACTGCAATGTCTGGCCTGGCATTAAGGGGCATCCACTAACTGACAACCACCACCTGGATCCCATGCCACCTACAGCTTATTGTTGTAACAGCCACTGTTCTCACCCCCTTGTGGCTGCTGTGATGCCCTCAAGTGCCCATCCAGCTGTGGGTAGGACACTGCCAGTATGCAGGCCATCAGGGGGGTCAGGTTCCAACGGGCGTCCCTTCCTCATTGGGAGGCCATACCCAGTGGGCCTCCGCGGTCTTCCGTGTGCAGTGTCTCAGGTCCTCCCACTGCTTCCGACAGTGGGTGCTCTCTGCCTGCCATAGACCCCAGGGTCTACACGTCCTTTGCGTTGGCACGCCATAATCCCTTCTTTTGATGGGCGCTGACATGCAGAGGTGACACAGACGGGAGGACACCATTACACATACAATCCAAGCTGTCACACATATGGCCCACCAATCCCATTTTCTTCAGCATTGGCACACACATCGGCCGGCGCACACCATGTACACCACCACATGACATCACCCCCCCATGACACGATGCTTGCACACACATTTTCATGCATCCTTCACACATGCATCGTGCCTAAGGTGTACTCACCTGTTGGTCTGGAGGCCCATACAGCAGTGAGTACTGGGGTAGGACCCCATCCACCAATCGCTCCGACTCCACCGAAGTGTAGGCAGGGGCCCTTTCCCCGGTCACAACAGCCATGGTAGGTTCCAGACACAGGTCACAGCAGCACACGCAGTGTAGGTGTTCTCCTGTTGAAGGTCAGGAAACAAGTGAGGAATCAGATAGAAAATGGCAGTCACGTCCACGGCGGTGTACACCGTCACTACCGGCGCAGATCCCCATTGGCCACTGTACTCCATAGAGCCCCATAGTTTCCAATAAGGAATTACATAGTTGTGCAAGACCGCCTTCCGCCATGATGCCCAACGTCGGCGGAGTTACCTCACTTCCACCTGTCCCTACATATAGGACAGGCTGTCGCCATGTCATGGTAATGGACAACCATAAGATTAACCTTTACTGCGTCAATGCCTAGATTTGCACATACCTTGTCATTCCCACTCTCCCATCACATAAATGCAACATGTACACTGAGGTTGTGGTTCCATTGTTCAATCTGTGACAGGCTACTCACTCTTGTGTACCTTAGATACATACAGCTGCAGATGAATGGGAGGAGAAGAATAATTTCCGTGTACAGACCCCTTGTGGACTTGGCTACACTGGAGGACAGGCACATTATACTGACTCATAGACTAGACAGGGCCACAATCACAGAGCTGTGTGCCCAATTGCAGCCTGACTTGATATCAGCTATCCGTCATCCCACTGGGACCCCCCCTCTTGTGCAAGAGCTACCAGTGCTCCATTTCCTGGCAACTGGTTCTTTCCAAGTGACAGCGGGCTTGGCAGCTGGAATGTCACAGCCATTGTTTTCTATTGTGCTGGCAAGGGTCTTGTCTGCCCTGGTGAAACACATGTGCAGCTACATTGCTTTCCCACAGGTGGAAGATTTGGCCACTGTAAAGGCAGGATTCTATGCAATGGGCCATATCCCCAATATAATTGGTGCGATTGACGGTTCACATATTGCGTTAGTCCCGCTGCCCCCACCAGAATGAACAGATGTTCAGGAATCGTAAGAGTTTCCACTCACTGAATGTGTATATGGTTTTCCTGGGGGACCAGTACATCTCTCACGTCACTCCCAAGTATCCTGGGTCGGTGCATGACGCCTTCGTCCTGAGGAATAGCAGCATCCCAAATGTGATGGCCCACCTACAGAGGGACAGGGTGTGGCTAAAAGGTGAGCCAGATCCCCCACCCACCGTATGTCAGTGTATGCCTTCAAGTGTTCTCCCCGTAACATTGTGTAAGGCTTAATGTTGTCCCTCAATACCTGCAGGTGACTCTGGCTACCCAAACCGATCGTGGCTGCTGACCCCTGTGAGGAATGCCAGGACAGGGGCTGAGGGCCGTTATAATGAGGCACATGGGCGAACCAGAAGAATAATCGAGCGGACCTTCAGCCTCCTGAAGGCCAGGTTCAGGTGCCTCCATCTGACAGGTTGATCCCTGTGCTACTCACCCAGAAAGGTCTGCCAGATAGTAGTGGCATGCTGCATGTTGCACAACCTGGCCCTCAGATGACATGTGCCTTTTCTGCTGGAGGAGGGGACTGGAGATGACCCTGTGGTAGCAGTGGACCCTGAGGACAGTGAGGATGATGAGGTAGAGCATGAGGATGAGGACAACAGAACATCAGTTATACGGCAATACTTCCAATGACAAACAGGTGAGACAGTGGAACTGACCATTACTCTGACTATTGATTTATCTGTGTGCCTCTGGCATGACTGCATTCACTTCCTTTGCATCTCAACTTACTGTCCTATGGCTTCTCATTTTCCAGATGTTGGTGATATGACAGCCTTGTCCTGATGTGATCACCATAGAAAGCTCCAGGTCATTATTTGTTAGCTATCACAGGGTTCAGATCATTTGCACTTGATGTGACTGTTCCCACAAATGCACATTTAAGACACATAAAACAGTGTTACTCAAATTGTGTTCAAGGGTGTTTAGTGTAGTGCTATAAAATTGAGGGTAAAGTGCAGTGGAATGGGGAAATGGTAGAGGAAAGTTCAGGGTATTTTTCCAGTCTGTTTATAGCAAAAGTGGACAAGGTGACAGGGTGAGACACAAGGGGGTCTCATTTCTTGGTGGTGGTCTTGATCTTGGCAAGTGTCTCTGGCTTCTGTCTGGTTCGCAGGGAATGTTTGCGGGGTAGTTCACCTTCTGCAGGGGGAGGGGTGCTGGTGTCCTGTGGGTCTTGTGGTAGGGCCTCCTGTCCACTAACTGCAGCGGATGTTGCGGCCTGGTCAATAGACTGGCTATTGGTAGGGGCCCGCTGCTGTGCAGTCCATTCCCTCATGATGTTGGCCATGTCTGCCAGCACCCCTGCTATGGAGATCTTGGTGGTGTTGAGGGCCTGCAAGTCCTCCCTGATCTCCTGATGGTGTTCCTCCTGCAGCCGCTTGTTCTCCTGCATGTTGTTCAGGATCTGGCCCATCGTGTCCTGGGATTGTTGGTGGGCCCCCAGGACCTTGGTGAGTGCCTCCTGGAGAATCGTTCCCTTGGGCCTGTCTTCCCCCTGGTGCACGGCGGTCCTCCCAGTGTCCCTGTTGCCCTGTGTCCCTGTCCCCTGAACAGTGTGCCCACTGCCACTGACCCCAGGTCCCTGATTGTCTTGGGTATGGGGTGTGGACTGGGGTCCCTGTACAGGTAGGCACACTGCTGATTGTCGTGCCCTGGGGACAGAGGTGTGGGTACAGTGGGAGGGTGCTGTGGTGTTGGTAACTGATGGGGGTGGCTCTGTGGTGGACTGCGAGTTGGCTGGGGTGACCGACTGTCCAGTGGTCCCTGATGGGCCAGGTATTGATCAAGATCCTGGAGTCCAAAGTTACTGTCATCACTGGGGGCATCTTCTGTTGGGGGACTGGATAGTCGTAGCTCCTCCTCTCCACTGAGATTGGCTGGGGCTGTAAGAGAGTTATTAGGCTTCGTGCCTGTGACATGTTGTACATCCCTATCTTCCCCTCGATGGTTGCTTTTTCCCTGCCACCTTTGATTGTGTATGGTGATGTATTGTGAGATTTTTAGTTCCCCTATGCTGTGCATGCTTTGGTGATGGGTGTCCATGCAGGGCTGGGAGGGATGTCCATACATTGGTATGGCATGCAGGGCTGGGCATTGGAGTTAGTCATATGTGTGGGTGCAGTGTGTAGGATGGAGTGGAGTGATGGGAGTGAGGGTGAGTAGGTGTGATGGCATGCAGGTATGGGGGGTGATAAGTGGTAAATGTTGACTTACCAGTGTCCAGTCCTCCGGCTACTCCAGTGTGTCCCTCAGGATGTAGTAATGCCAAGACTTGCTCCTCCCATGCTGTGAGCTGTAGGGGAGGAGGTGGGGGTCCACCGCCAGTCCTCTGGATGGTGAGCTGGTGCCTTGCTACCACGGAATGCACCTTCCCTCGTAGGTCGTTCCACCTCTTTTTGATGTTGTCCCTTGTTCTTGGATGCTGTCCCATGGTGTTCACTCTGTCCACAATTCTCCACCATAGCGCCATTTTCCTTGCAATGGATATCTGCTGTACCTGTGCTCCAAACAGCTGTGGCTCTACCCTGACTATTTCCTCCACCATGACCTGCAACTCCTCATCTGTGAAACGGGGTTGCCTTTGTGGGGCCATGGGTGTTGTGTGGTAAGTATAAGTGTGTGGGGGTGTTGGGTGGTGTGATTGGGTGTGAGTAGCGGAGTGCGTGAGGGATGTATGGGTGTGTGTGTATTTGTCGCTGTGGTCTGGATGTCTGGTGGCAATGATTTGTATTTGTAAAGGGTTGGGGGTAATGTGGGTGTGTGTTTGATAGTGGTGTGAGTGGGTGGGTGTGATCTGCGTATGGGTGTCAGGTGTGTGTTGTTTGAATTGGCCAATGTTGTGTAGTTTAGTATTTGTGTGTCCATTCTGAGCGCTGCGGTGTGTACGTCAATGGTTTACCGCCGTTGAATGTCCGCTGTGGTGATTCGTGGGTCATGATGTGGTGGGCGTTGTTCTGTTGACGTAACGGTCTAGGTGTTGATACTGACAGTTTACCACTGACCTTTGGGCTGGCGGATTTGTTTATGTGTCTGTATTCTGTCGGTTTGGTGTGTGTGTGTCATAATATGCGGAACGGATATTCGCCACTGTGGTAGTATGTTGGTGGCCGTCAGTGTGGTGGTAGCGGTTTTTACCGCCAATTTCTAAATGACCACCTTTGTTCTTTGAGGATGCCATCTCTCCATTGCTCTTGGAACATTGCTGTTTCTTAGGTTGTAGTGTGGTTAGTTTTACGTATTCATTGCGCTTTAGCTTCAGGCTTTAGGCCTTTGTGCATTTTGCCCTGAATATATTTTATTCATTTGCTGACAGCTTAGAGCCTCTGTGCACTCTGCTCTACATGCTTTTTATTAGGCTTCGTACTGTTATTTTTCAAATAGCCAGTTCTACGGTGTTGTTTTTTATTCATATCACACTGTTTTGCCTACTTCAGCACTGGAGTTCTCCATAACATATTTACTCTGTGCTTCAGTCAAGGATACAGTCTGGTACATTGCCGATAGACGTGGTAAGAGTTTAGACTTGGCATTCCTGCGTAGGGACATTTTGTGATCACGGTGACATGTTAGTTATAAAATCACTTCCTTGTCCCAATACACGCAAGAGGGAGATTCCGACCAAGGAACCACAACTTGACGCTGACTGCCACGTTGCAGATGCTGAACCAAGATCACAGGTCTTTGCTCAGGTATGAGGGCTGATGTCTCCACAGTGATTCTAATAGGCAAGCTAGAAGCTTAACATGCTGTGCTCTAGATAAAACAAGCAGAGGGAGAGTAGAAACTGTTTAACAATATGATAGCTTTGTTTTTATGTTTTACTCTCCTGGTAACTATTACAATCCTACTGTGTTGTATCGTTCTGGTTATTGCGGCTCACGCCTTAATATCTAAAATACAGTCGTTTTATTAAAAAACATTATATAAAACTTATACTGTCTTTGTCATTTGTATATTAGATCATATTGGAAATAAGAGAGTTGGTTTGGATCTGAGTAACCACGACTTCCCTGAGAAGTTCCAAAGATGTCATGCGCTCGGCTGCCAAATCATTCCTTCCACAGGGGAGAAATGAGGCACTGCTAGTTAGCCGGAGCAAAAACCGGATTTAGGGTGACAGAGTTCTTTACACGTGGGTCAGACTCAGTCCCCCACACCGTTATCAATCCTGCTACCTAGAAATCCAGTAGTCTCATTTAGAATAATGAGAGCCCACGCGACAAGGTCATTGAATTGTGGGTCAGTCTGGGGTAACTGGCACAGCAATGTGTTATTATAAAATGTTCATCACACACCAGCTGTACATTGATAGTGTTTTGCATTTTGGAATATCTTTTTATTCTCACGAAGGGTGAGGGTTAGTGGAGAACGCAATATATAATGGAATTAACCTGAAAGTGCTTCAGCACTTTACTGAAGCGGGGCTGGGCCACCCCATGCAGACTACCCAATGAAGTGTGAAAACTACTTGCTGCTAGTAAGTGAAGCACTGCCAGTGGCTTCATGAGAGGTAGATGGCAGTGTGTAGGCTTCACCTATGGTCCTTAGCATGTGCTGTATGCCATGTATTTCCCATTTGTGGTAAGGATGCAGTCATAATCAGGCAGTCAATTCATCTCCTGCAGTGTCTTCTCCAAGGTTGCAATAGCCTGTGCTGTTGGCAAGCTGACTCTTCTTCTTGCAGCAATATCAGTATCTAGACCTGGATCTGCATTGCGTTCAGCATGTTGACCTGGTTTACTGCTCCTCCCATAGTTTTAGCTTGAAGTGTAAGGAAGATGATTAGTAATGATGCTTTTTTAATCTTTAGTTCACCTATCCATGTGGGAGTTTTCAGATTGCTCCTTAGTGTTATTATTGTCAAATAGACATATGTACTGACATTTTTATCCATTTTCTTCGAAAATCATGTTTGGGTTGTTTGCAGTTCTGACATTTCCATTTGTGATATCTTGGATAGGTAATAGATCAATGAAGAGGGTCAATGCTGTTGAGGAATATAAAATATCTAATAAAACCAGAGGCTAAAGGATCTATTAATGCATTTCTTCAGTTGCTTATCCTCATTAGCCTTCAGATCATGGAAGCAACTGCAAGAAATTCTTGCTCTATATATGATTTTCTATGACGACTGGTGTATGTGGTGAGGTAGGATTTCAGGTAGGTTTCAGCAGTACCTATTTTCTGTGTGGGTGGGACAGGAACTTGTAGTGCTGAAACCAATGTCTTTAGTATTTGATAGAGGTGGGTGAATAATTCCGCTCTAACAGTGGAGTTCACAGAGTTTTGCACACTGCGCTCCACCTGGAATGCGAAGTTCTGGCAAAACTCCACCAACTGCCATGTTGTAGAGTTTTTTTTCATGTGTTGCTTCCCAACGTTAAGTTGGCAAGTGTGAGCAAGAATTAGCTTTCTCTAATATGATTTTTGGACACTAGTACGCTTCCTGGTGAGATTTCTCAACCTGGGCGGTTGCAGCAGATCACGACCATTCACGTTGAGAAAGCTGCTGCTCGAATAGAAAATATACTTGCGCAGCAGAAAGAAGCAGCACCATCTGGCACGGCACGTGGTGCCGTTCACACTGATTTTACAGTGTGGAAGAAGCTTCTAGTGCTAAAAATCAGCATGAGCAGCGCAATGTGCCAGATTCTGCCCACTCATGGACCTCCACGTAATCTTGCAGAGATTTTTTGTAACTTTGCGGAATTCTGCCAAAGATGTGCGATTTCACTCCAAAAATGAGGCCAAAGCACTTCTTTGCATTAGATCACACCAAGATGGGCCTACAGAGTTCATTGTATTCACTAACACCACATTGTGTGTAATGCAACTTACTTGATGTGGGCAAGTGCAAGATCATATTCTTTATTGCAAAAGGTCATATTTTTAAAAGATAGTGATGGTTGCAATATGCTAAAAATTTGGTACCCTCAGATGACTGATTGGAAGTGGAAAACAATGTAGGTCAAATCTATGTGAATGGGTTAGTTCTCTCTAATGCTTTTGACAACGGTCACATGATTGTACCACTATCACTAAAACCCCAAGACGGCAATATAAACCATGTCATCCGCTATATCTAGTTTGTGTTATATGTTTGTTTTGGCGCAATTAACATAAAACTGATTTTTTTTCTTCAAACAATGAAAGATTATTTGAAGAAAGTAAGGGGGATACCACCGGAGCAGGCTGTATGATGCTCAGTAGTAAAAAAGCGAAAACAATTTAGTTATGTAGTTAAGATTATAGGAATTCAGATAAAAGAAGTTTTGCCTTACTAAAACACATTCTAGTTATAGAAATCAGACATCAGTGAAGCCAGTGCCAGCAAGGCAGAGCTAACAATGGCCACTGATTGTATTTGGAATGTTCAGCTTTCTGAAATAGACTTTTGATTAAACAATGCATGGTAGTGCAAGAGCACGTATGGTAGCGGAAGGTAGTCTCCATCCGATGGATCTTTGTAGCTAACTGGGAAGCAAGGGAGTTAGTAACAGATTTGTGCAATTCAAATTTTGTAAAGCCCATTTGGCAACACAGTAAGGACCAGGATATGGAAAGTTTGGAAGGTTTATTACAAATTAGTAAGCAATCCAATATAAGTGCATATCAAAATCAAATTATAAGAGTACAAAAACAGAACCAGCAAGCTGAAACACCGCAAGAAATTCAGTCTCAAAAGCATAAGGCACACAGAGATTACAGTCACAGCAATAGAGATTCTAAGAAACAGGAATTGCCATTCCTGAAAGGAATTTGGATTACGTCTCCTCAACATGAACAAATTTAAGGTCATCTAATTTAGGTCCTAAGCTAAAATGGGAAATTACAGAAAAAAAGTCTCAAAGGATACAGGAAAGAAGCAAGGTAGGTATCATAAAAATGAAGACTCCAGTAGAAGCCTTCTAAAATGGGGAACCAGTGTAGCATAAAGCTATACACTCAAAGGGCAGGTAATGCGGAGAAGTCTGCACCTCTCCGGGTCCAAAGAAATCTGCCATAATTCTAACATTGTGAGCACTAACTTAAAGTGGAAAGTCCCAGAAGCATCCATATCTCTAAACACATCATTGAAAAAAAATTATTTCTGTTTCCAACAGTGTGCATCTGCAACATGTGTTAATTTTCCCATCCCACGGAGCTTGAATGACCAAGTTGACTTTGAGCAGCTTTGTTACTGATACATGATGAATAGGAGGCCTCTTCTGCTCATTAGATTGTCCTGTCCTTTCCAAGATTTCTCTTCTCAGGCCCCTCTATCTTTACTACACAATACTTCATTCTCAAATCACAAATGTGCACCTGTAAAAGAAGAAATATACAATGCACGGAAAAATACATCTCATGTGAAAATAAAGGCCTAGTCAAGCTAACTTGAGTCAATCATTGTCAATGTGCACTTTTAATACACAATGATAGGTACACGCATAATGTCAAGCTAAATGCAAAATGTGAATACATTAATTCATGATTACATATGCAATGTGCTTTCAATAAATGCAGGAAATCGAAATACAAGTGTAAATGTGAACGAGTACTACACATCCTCATGTTAAAGTTAAAGATTAGAACATAACACATACAAAACTCATTTCTATAGTGAATACCCCTTCAGGAACACGTTTGGCTGCTTCACTTTACATTAATAATGTTAAGGCACACAGAGTATTTGATGTTGGTTATGCATTTTTATTGCTTCTGTGACGTGTAGGGATGAAGTAAAAAATGATGCTGCTCCAGTGGCTATGCTCACAGATTTTTAGAATCAGTTAACAATAGGCCCTAATTGAATTCAAAATGCCCTATTCTTCATAAACTTTCCTGTATAGACTGCTAATTAAACAAACAATAAATAACGGCCGACTTCACAATACTTATATTGATAAGTAATAAGACCGAAAAGCATAATGCAATTAAATAAGAACACATACCCAACCAAGTAAGTGACAACTAAGAAGTAGCAACAAAGAAAAGCACAATGTCATTAAATAAAATCACATACCCAACCAACCAATAATACTATATTCATAGACATCTCATTGATAATGTTAATGATAGTTAATATAGTCTGACCTCTTAGATCATACATAGCATTTGTTCTGAAGGGCCTCATTACAAGACTTGTGGTCTTAGGACCTCCACCCTCACAGTGGTAGTCGAACCACCACAACTGCGGCTGTCCGACTGCCACATTACAACCCTGGCGGGCGGACCTGCCAGGAGACCGGTGTTCCCACTGGGAACATTGTTCCCGATGGCGTGATGGCAGTCGGGCTTGTAACCAGCCAGTGCCCCGTTGAACTCAGCGCCGCCTGGCCGATTAAAACCCCTCTTTCCACCAGCCTTTTTATAGCAGGGACCCCACCATGAAAAGGCTGGTAGAAAGCTAGTGCTGGGGACCCCCTTGTCCAGCACCCTCGGAATGAACACTGTCTGCTTTGCAGACAGTGCTCATTTCAAGGCTGTGGCAGTGTTGGAATATTGACCTCAGCTCCCTTAAAGGAGCCGAGGCCGATATCCTAACACTGTTCCCACCGGTCTGCCTGGCTGGAATGTGAATTACAATTTTCCCGCTGGTCAGCCCGGTGGGAACATCGTAATACGTTCGGGGGGAACTTCACCGCCATGGCAGTGGCATCCAACCCGTGACTTTGGCGGTCTCGTGGTGGGACTGCTAAACTAATAATAAGGCCCAAAGCCTGTTTCATAAAGAGTGAAGTCCTTATTACTGAATATGGTATGTGAGTTATGATTTGCATGGCTGTTATGTGAGTTATGCATTGCAGAGCTAACCATAACTGGCGATTTTCAGTGTTTTCTCGTAACCATAAGCAGGTTTTTAAAATAAACTTTAGGTCTTTTTTTTTTAAACATATGTTAAGGTCTTGTACCGGAGCCACTGGAATTATGTGGCAGTGCATGATCAAACTGTGCAGCAGGGCTGACTAAATTATGTATCAAGAAAAGGCAAATTATTCAACATAATGTGGATATTTTCACACAGGTAAACATTTTCTGGGCAAAGGTTTCACCATATTAGCAATAAGCAACAAAAAAGGCAACTAGTCAACCTTTGCAAAGGGCCTTGCACTACGCAACAACATATGTTGCCAAGTTTTTTGTAAATTTTTGATTTGTTTGAGCTAGAATCAGAATTTGTTTTAGTTAAAATCTGCAGACTGTACAGTAAATGATAGATTATGTAGTACAATCAGCAAATAATTATGCTTATATCATGAAGGCCACAGAATCGTGCAATTCCAGTGACTCTGCTTTTAGCTAATCTAGATCATAAATTCACTTTAATTGTGTTTGTTCATTGAATATATTAATAATAGGAACTGTGTAGTTATGTTTCAGATTGCTTTTCATTGAAAAGGCATTTTATGATTTGCCTATACCTTTTGATCCTATTTACTGATTTGATCCACGCTGAGTAATCAACTTAGTCAGCTAAGTTGCAGCATTCCAAAATTCATGATGGTCTATCCACTGAAAAAGCTATTTCCCATTTTATCTCCCATAAAAAAAAATCTGAAAAAGACAGCAACAACTGCTGAACAGTTTTACACCATACTTGCCATGAAAGTAGAACTCTACTTTGAAATCGTGCTTTTTAGGTCTCTGCTTGGAAGCGCAATGCTGTCTCAAAGAGAGATGTAGTTTTCAATCTGGGGGCTTCAGCCTGCCTATAGACTTACCATTTGTTTGCTCCATTTTGACACTTGTATCCTTTGTGCCAATTTGTCCAGGGCATGCATGGTCTTCTTGTGTTTACTCCTCCCCCCAAACTTTTACAAGTACTTGTGTCCTTCCTCCCCCTCCCATCTTAGGAGCTACTTTTTTCTTTGTGTGTGGACACTCAACACAAGTGCTCCTGTTTTGACAAGCTTCTGCCCACATCCCCAACCCTGTTGCTTC
Organism: Pleurodeles waltl; assembly: GCF_031143425.1. Lineage (NCBI taxonomy): Eukaryota > Metazoa > Chordata > Amphibia > Caudata > Salamandridae > Pleurodeles > Pleurodeles waltl. Next base: position 943,706,306 of record NC_090446.1, read on the forward strand.
TTTTCCTTCAAAGATCGGCTTTATTATTCACCTTCTCATACTGTTCCTGTTCTGTAACTTGCTTATTGCATTTTTTTTTTTTTTTTTTTTAAAGATACCGACATTCCTCTTCAAAAGCTTGATTTAGTTGCAGAGCTCTCTCCCTGCGGCTTTCAGACAGTCTGCCTGTAGCACCCTCCCTGCCCTTTATCTTCCCCTTCCCTTTCCTCTCCCAGCAGCTTGTTATTTGATCCTTGATAGTGCCCCTGCTCCTCCATGACCCAAAGTGCTCCAGGTCTTTGGCAGTCTGCCGTTTAGGAAGTTTGATCTGTGCCCACAGCCCCCACGGGTACAACTACAGACAGAACCTTGTGTCTTGAGTAAAGTGGGTCAATAGACGTGGTAAAACCACTAATTACCAATTGCACATTTTAGCTTTTCATAAGGAACTAATGCCAGTAATGACTATATATATATATTTCCTTAGGGCCCAATTGTGAGTCTGGCGGTCCGAAGACTGATTCGTGGTGGAGGTTGGACCACTGCAGCTGTGGTATTCCCACTGCCACATTACGAGATTGGTGGTCAGTGCTGCCAAAAGACCGATGTTTCCACCAGGATATCTGATCCCGATGGGATGACGGCAGTCATGGTTGTAATCAGCAACAGCGGCACTGAAGTCAGCGCTGCCTTGCTGATTACAACCATCTTCTCCTCTACCCTTTTTATGGTGGTTGGTGGAGAACAAGTTCAGGGGACTACAGTGTCATGGGCAGTGCAGGGTCCCCCTTCCCAGCACCGTCAAAATGCGCACTGTTTGCTCTGCAAACAGTGTGCATTCCGAGGGTGCTAGGGGGCCCCACGGTGCGACGGCATTAGACTCAGCTGCATGTGGAGCCGAGTCCAATGCCGCCGCACGTTTTCCATGGGGCTAACCAGCGGAAACCTTAGTTTCCGTCGGTCAGTCCAGTAGAAAACTCGTAATGACGCCAGTGGGGAGACCACCAGCTCTGCGGCGGTCTCCTCACCACGGGTCTGGCGATCAGGGTTTCCGACCACCATACCTGTAATCAGGCCCTAAGTGCCTACAAAACACTGGATTCTAGATGCTGAAACAGCCTTGCAATAATTACTGATGTGCACTCATTCAATGCCAAAAGTTTAAAGGACTCGTGGGCAGTAGTAGAACCGTGATTAGAAAATATAAATAAATTAATATGAAAACAGTGGGATGATTTAGTGCATTTCTCAGATGTAAAAACTTCCCTCATGCAGTCCTCACACAAATCCACACCGCATAATTCCACTGCCCACAACACATTTAAACATCTCATAATTCCACACCACACAATTCAGCTACAAACACTTTCACTACACATCACTCCACTTCATGTCATATAATTACAATACAACTACAATCCAATAAATTCAACTTCACATATGTCCACTCCGCTTTATGCCACAGCAAACCACTCCACATAACATGATTCCACTCCAGATAATTCCTCTACATGTAATTCCACTTCAACCTACATAATTACACTTCACACCACATATTTACACTCCACATAAACCCACTCAACTCCAGAACACATAATAAAAATTTGTAATTACCACATAATTCCAGACCACACACCACTCCACACCATGTGCATAATTAAATTCAACATAATTCCACTCCACACATGCCACATTATTCCACTCCACATACTTCCACATACTTCCACTTCACACCATGCCACATAATTCAACACAATACCACACAATTCCACGCAATTCAGTGCCACACAGTTCCATACCACGCAACATATTTACACGTCACATAATACCACTCAACAACACATAATTAAACTCCACATGATTACACCCTACTCAATACCACATAAATACACCCCACATAAATCCATGTAATGCCACATAACAGAAATCCATATAAATACACTCTACACTATGCCACATAATTCCACTCAGCATAATTTAACTGAACACAACACGGTTCCACACACCACAATTCAACTCCACACAATTCAATTCCTCAGCATATATTTTGACGCCAAACCCCATAATTCCACTCCACAACACAATTCCACTCCACACAACATATATCCAACCCAGAACACAGAATTCCACATAATGCCACAAAATTCAACACCCCACCGCATAATTCCACTACACATCAGCACTGCAGCAGCGAAGAACGCAGGCCGGTGGTTCCTCACACCCCCACCCGCCCTCATATTGACCCCACCCTCCCGTTTACCACCCCCACCACCTTCCCAACCACCACCCCCACCTCATTGCCAAAGGGATTAGATCGTCCATTGCTGAGATAAGTCGCCTTTGCCAATGCTTGTTTTGGTTTGGTGTCAATCCATTCGGAGGTTTCTGAAACATAAGCGTTTAACTTTAAATGATAAACACACTCTTCTGTTTTTATTAATGAGTCACAGCCTGTGAACCATGTCAATCACATGTAATTGGCTGGATTATAGCTGATTTTTTTTAATCAGCCGTCTTGCAATTCACGTGTCTCCTGTGACTTGCAAGTTTCACACTGTTATATTTCCACGGACACGGGGTCTTAGGAGTCCACCACTAAGGGGACCAACCCCAGGACTGTGGTCGGGGATACCCAGACGTGTGGGAAAAAAAGATACTTATGATCGAAAAGCGACAAAAAGAGCACGCCACTTGAGAATCACAGCTGATTTACTAGGGCCATTATAGGGGCTGCATTCAATGGCCATTTTTTGTGACTGACTCGCATGTGGCTTCAGACACTTGACTTTCCAGCAATGAAGGAAAAAAACACAAGTCTTTGCCTAACAATTCATGCACAGAGCCTGCTGGGGTTTGGCTGCACAATAGGGCCGCACGGCCTAGCGAAGTCTGTGCACAGTGGAGAATAAAACTAGGAAAATGTTTTAAAAAAAATTGAAATTCACTGAAAAAACACACTTCAAAACTAAAATAATGAATATGAACACACACAACACGTGACAAGACTCACCGTCATCCACCATGGATAAAGCACCTCTTTGCCAACTCCACAGACACACAAAAACGATTAACAAGAGATGAATTTGGCGAATAAGCGTAAATTACGTTGTGCATATTGTGTTTGTACACATAATTGACATACTTCAATATTTTTCCGTATTGGAGACATAAATATAACTCATTTTTTGACCGTTTTATTTGTGTGACCACACACACACAAATGTATATACATATTCGTATTATACTGTAAGGTTACTGCAACAATAATTACAATTACATTTTTTTCCAGTTCACCTGAAACGGACATGCTTTGCCCTTACTCCTGGCAGTGTGTTTTCCCTGCTCATATCATCAGTGGCAGCTATGAAAACCATGTTTTATGACCTTCAAAACAGAGACCAGCTTGTGTTTATGTGTGTTTTTGTCTGTGAGTAGTTAAAACTCCTAGGTGAAATCGAACAGACATCTTACAATACCCGACTGAAAGCTCCTGTGCCCAACTATTTATTAAATAATACATTTTTAAGGTGGTATAACACCCCAAACACCCCTGCTGAAGTTACGTCTTGCATATTCTCTCCAAGTGTGCTCCTTATTCTCCCCAAGTGCAGCCCACATTTCACTTCTTTTCAGCCTGCATTAGCCAGTGACTTCTATTGCAAGAGAAAGGCAGATCGTGCTGCGGAGCGATTTCTAGCAGTAGACCATGAAGCGGAGGCGGAAATGTCTGCATTATGTTCCACAACTCCACGGGGCAAGGGAACTGGAAGGTCGGAGTGATCCTCATAACTGCTTTGAGGAAGCATTTCTGAATGTTCTTCCTCTCTGTGGTCTCCCTCCAGACTAAAGATGACCTCAACTTCTCCATCAGTTGACACCAAGAGACAAACTGTGCATGACAGTGAATCAGTTCAGCAGTGTCAGAGCTAAAAAGGTCATCAGGCAGGAAGGAACAATAAGGAGGCGAGTCTGAGAGCAAACAACCGCTTTATTGGACAGGTGTGCAGACTCATTAAGTAACAAAACACAAATAATCAATGCCGGCCTCATTAATGCAACATAATACCCTGACACCTCCCACCCTTAAAGCATTCCCCAGAACAAACAGTTCCCCAAAGTCATTCAATCATTCCCCCTAATCACCTTCTTTCCTACTCTGCCCACCAGAAGTCCCCCCAACCATCTGTCCCCTGCATTCCATGAGTCCCACCTACACAGCCAGGGGCCCAACCCTCTTTCCTACTCTGCCCACCAGAAGTCCCACCAGAAGTCCCCCCAACCATCTATCCCCTGCATTCCATGAGTCCCACCTACACAGCCAGGGGCCCAACCCTGCCGTCCTGTGCTGATCTTTTTTTTCCTTCCACTAAGAAAACCCCCTGGAAAGGTGTTTTTCTTGTCTCCCCCCCCCCCCCGGTCCATTAAGACCATTTTTTGAGCTATTACGCCATTAATTCATTAGTCAGGACTGTCGCTCAACAGTCCGCCAGCCACTCAAGGTATCAGAGAGTAAGGGCCAGATGTACGAAAGGATTTTACCCATTCTGTGTCTATGGGAAAAAGCTTTCGTACATATGGCCCTAAGTGACAAAAAAGGAAGGTTAAAAAGGGGTGGGGGTGTCTCCATAAGATCCCAAAAATGTTTTCGATTCTACGTTAGTGTTGGTGAAAGAACCCCTTGATGTGCAAAATTTGAAAACAAGGGGGTATATAGCAATTGGGGTTGTCACTCCAACAGCCCTAGAACCACCCTGTTATCTTCAGAAGTTGTTTTAAATTGTCTCTGATCTCCAATATGGATAACTTGTTTCCCAAAAATGATAAATGAACCCCCATTGTGACAAAAAAATTGAAAATCATCCTTTTTGATATCCTTGTGTTCTATCTACCCCAAACCCCTGGCTTTACAAAATCTAATCATGTGTCTGTTCACCTGCCTTTTTGCCTTTTCAACAGCTGTAAATTGCAAGGCTCCCCTCTATATCCTCTTAGGAACAAATGCAGTCCAAATAACCCTTGAGCCTGCCAATGACCTGCTAGTAGTATTCAAAACTGCCCTCATCACCTTTATCAAACCTAACCTGGATTTCTTAACTAGACCATTTTCCCTCAAGTGTATCAATAAAATATCAGGGAAATACCTGTTAACAATCAGGTTTGATAGACTCGGCAATAACTGACCCCATTTCATGCCCCCCAAACCCCACCTAGACAATTGTACATCTTCAAAACGAAACCCCAGATTCCTCCCCCAAGGCCTCTTGTCTGTGTGTTTCCCCACCCACTTCACGAAGGAGTGCCATATGATCCAAACTGACAAAGCCACCAAAGCTGGTCAAACGACACAACCTAGGATAAAAGACATCAATTAGACTTCCTTTTGGAGCCTCCCTAAATTCCTAATGTAGGGCAAACAGCATTCGGATGACCATCTACACCCTTACCTCACTTGAAGACAACCAATCTAGCTGTTTCTGACGCTGCACCAAATCTGAAGGAATGTGTTCTAAAATTACCTGGATTTTCCCCAATGTCTGATAGTTTTTTTCAAAGTACTGCCAGCACTTGCCCCTCTGTTAACTTACTTCTATCCTGATGGCAAAAACCAAAAGCTCCTCTAGCTTCTGAACTTGTATGAAGTGATGCCAGGCACCTATAGGACAGGTCCTTCCCCCAATGCGGTTAAAGACTATTGTGGTGCCCTTGCCTACTTGATCCGTCTTGGAGCGACTCAAAAAGCTCTTCAGTGACTTACCTGTCAATGTGACTTGCTGCACCGCCAACCCATCCCCTTTTTCCTGCTGCCAAAAGTTCCAAAATGCGAAAAGTTCCAAACACACAGTCAAACCATACAAAGGTGAAACAACTTCATTTCAAATATAGAGTAGCAAACTTGTTTCAAACCGCAAAGTAAACCCAGTAACTTACCTATTGTGCTAGGTTCTCCTCAAAACTCTTTTTTAAAACTCCCTAGCCCAACCAATCAAAATTCTCTTCCCCAACCTACCTACATTTGGTTCATGACCCCAAAGCATTTTACCATAAAAACTGATACCTGATAACGTCCCTGCTATAGTGGTGGCTGAAATTTGATTTTCAGTGTTCTTCATGATAAGCCTGATTACATCCTACTGACGCCTCCGCAAACTATCTGCGCTAGAGGGCCTAAAGCAAGCTCCACTTCCCAAAACTTTATGCCAAGCCCTTCTGTAAGTGACTCTGGTACTTGGGGCAGTGGAGTTTTCCACCAGTTTCCAGATCCTCATTGTGCCAGGTCCCAAACCTCCTGGGGAACCACTGTCTTCTGGAGATCCACCCCAGGTGCCAAACCATGGAATCTCTGCCACTGCAAATGAGATGAAGCGTTCACAATGTTACCCTCTTTAACTGGCACGTGTTGAGCTTGTAAAACAATGCCATGCATCAAGCAACCTAGCATGAACCTCTGTAGTAATCTAAGCAGCCTTTTGTCTTTGACCTTCTGACCATTAACCAGGTCAACTACTGTTTTGTTATCAATGTGAAACAGCACCGACTTATTAGCTAACTGCTCACCCCAAACTGCCAGGGCAACCAATAGTGGAAAGAATTAAAAAAGTTACTGCTGCGTCCTTCAGGCTTCCAATGAGCAGGCACCCTTTCTGCACACCACTAGCCGTTACAGAAGATACCAAAACCTTCAGAGCCCGAAGCATCTGAGTAAATCTTAACTTGTCACTGAAATTTGCTTGCCTAAGTTGCATATTAGATGCTGCCAAAGCCTGTCATAAAAGAGCAAGCAGCTCTTGGACCTTCGCTGCCGGTAGCTTTACTTCCATTCTGACTGTGTCTAAATGTATTCCTAGGAAAACCAAATGAGTAGCAGGACCTTCCTTTTTCCAGGGCCAAGGAAACACCTAAGTCTTCTGTTATAAACTGAAACTCTTGTTATGCTATTTTACAATCTTCTGAATCTGGTCTTCCTATAAATAGAATGTCATCAAAATAATGAGTGACACCTTCATCACCTGAATGCATCGTGAAGCACCACAGTACGAAAGAAGTAAACAATTCAAATAACCTGCAAGATACTCCAAAACCCATAGGTAAAACTTTATCAACATGGAAATTGTCCTGAAAATAAATACCCAACAAAGAGAAATCGAGTGGATGAACCGGCAACAGCCTAAAAGCTGATTTTATGTTGCACTTCTCTAACTGCACACCACTTCCTGGCGAATCAAGGCCATGGCCACATCCAAAGATGCAAACTGCACTGCTGTGTCTTCTCTTGCAATAAAATTGTTTACTGAAACACACTCAGGTCAACGCAAATGGTGAATCAACCTAACCTCGCCCGGTGTTTTCTCAGGTGCGACTCCTAGCGGAGAGACCATAAAATCCTGCAAAGGCCAACTGCTAAAATGACCTGCCATCCAACCTTCTTTGGCTTTTTTGTCCAACTTCTGTTGAATCACCTTGGGATGTTGTCTGGCAGATAACAAATTTTGAGCAAAACGTTTTCTCTAGGGCCCTAGTAACCAAAATGAAAACCCAACTCAAAACCCCAGCGTAATGATGCTGCTGCTTCTCTCTGAGGGTAAAACAACAACCATCCCTTTAACTTCTCCAGTTTCACCGGAGTAGAAGTCCCTGTTTCCAGAACGCTGAAACATTTACCTCTTCCTGTAAATGCCTGGCCTCCTTGATATTGTTCCACAAAACATTGGAGGACCGCATGCTTTCCTCCGCTCTTAGAGCATTCATATTTACATTTACACATGGCTCTATTGTAGAACACCCTGTTAAAATTCCAGCATGCCCCGATTGCACTGACCTGTCCTCTGTTCCATTACCCCCACCCCCGAGGTGGGCTTGCCTTGAAAAGGCCGAAAGGATACTGCTAAACCACTAGCTGTGTGCATTGTAGGTGGGGTTTCTGTGAGTACATCCATTGCACCAATAATTCGTTGTCCAGTTCTCCCCAGGGCTTACTGGGTGTCAAGACCATTCGAGTCCTGAACTCCTTGTCAGAATGTAGCCATAAATATACTCCAGATTCCGCACGAGCCTTACTGTTTGTGTCCATATATTTAAACATGGCTACTGCTCTTTCGGGAAAACTTCTCGCAATAGATGCTCACAAATATAAAAAAAGCAGAGGTCCAAGTGTCAATGTTAGTAGGGACCCTCAGCCTCCTCGATAGCTCCCATGCCTCCTACCTAGACCCTTCCTCTGATTGGAGCTCCCTGTGTACTAATTTAAACACATCTACAAACTCTCCTTTCCATATTTCGTCTTTTGTTTTCATAGAAAGATTGGCTCCAAATGGCATTGAGCCTCCCATGTAAGGAAGCCTGCCGTAAACTGCAGACTGTTGCTTATCCTCCTTCGGCTCCCCAGAATCACTATCCTTGTTTGGTGACTCTCCCTCAGTTGTGTTGTCCTTCACTTTTTTCCTGGCAACAAGGCCTTCACTTTCTCATCTTCTTTTTCTTTCTGTCGAGAGTTATTCAACACAGTGTCACACTTTCTTGATTCTTTTTCCCCAACCAAATTGTCCATACCAACACCTTTATCCACCCTTATGGGCCCCACCCCAACATCAGCAGTTGAAACCCGTAACCTGTGATCAAAACCTGAACCTTTCCACCAATTAAACTCACCTGTTCATAGCCTGTGCTTCTGCCTCTCCCTGTCCAATCGATCCCTTCCTGTCCTCACCTGCACCTCTGCTCTTCCCCCATCATTTCCTTTTGACTGTTCCTTCCTGCAAAATAACACTAGCAGATAAAATATCAGGTTTGCCCCTCAAAAATTTCCTGAGTGGCCTTTTACCTACTCCTGATAAATGTGGAATGTCCCCCCTTCCAATTCTTCCTCCTCCTCCTCTTAGTCTAACTCACACTCCATTGCCATATCCTCCCTGACACCACTCATACCTGGTTTCTTTCCATCCCCCACTCCATCATCATAATTACGCCAATGAACAATGTGAAAACCTTGCTCACTGTGCCACTGGATTCAAGCTAGCCTGTTCTGATGAAGGGTGAAACCCTTACCCCGGTCCCAGGATGCTTGTTTCCAGTCCAAGGAGGACCTGGCTTGGCAGTTCAGGCTGGACTGTTCCCATGAGGAACAGGGTCAAGACTGATTTGCATAAGGCTGGGTCCAAACTGGGGTGGCATGGTGAGCAAAAGAACGATGGATTAAACGCAGATCTGTGACTGGGGTGAGTGTTTGTATTGTTCAGCACTCCGTCCATCATCCTTTTGTGTTGCTAAAGTTGCCCTAAGTGGGAAGGGTATGCCCAGACGTGGGTCCCTTGCTCACTGTGCCACTGGATTCAAGCTAGCCTGGCTGATGAAGGGTGAAACCCTGAAACTGGTCCCAGGATGCTTGTTTCCGGTCCAGGGAGGACCTGGTTTGGCAGTTCGGGCTGGACTGTTCCCATGAAGAACAGGGTCAAGACTGATTTGCATATGGCTGGGTCTAAACTGGGATGGCATGGTGAGCAAAAGAACAATGGATTAAACCCAGATCTGTGACTGGGGGTGAGTGTTTGCATTGTTTATCACTCCGTCCATCATCCTTTTGTGCTGCCAATGTGAAAATGAGCCATTTGCAAGGAAGGCACTACGTCCCTCGTATTCAAGAAAATTGCCTCAGAACTCTCCCTCTCTTCTTGCTGGGTTGTAGAGATCATTCTCAGCATCTCCGGTTCCCTCTTGTCACAGCTCCCCACTTTCTGTGGCCTCGTCCCTTGGCTGCACAGCAGGTTGCCCGAACCTGTGGGATGGGTGGTCCTGGGCCCTACTTGCCTCTCAAATTAATGGATCTTCACATAATCAATTTCTTCATTCCTGACCCAAACCCATCTGCCAGACTTATCAGTTCAGTTCATTAACTTTATTTCGGTAAGTAAAAAAACATACCATAAAAGTACAATACACATCAAGGAAAAAAAAACTTTTTTGAGAGCAAGAAAATACTAACAATAAAAACACAATAGAAATGTATAAAAGAGTAATAAAGAAGTTTAAGAATCAAACAAAATGAACAGCCAGATGAACACCTCTTGATATAAAAAAGGTCCACTCAGCAAAAGACTGATTCCATAAATCAGTAAATGATTAATAATATAATGGACCCATATCTATGTCCTATAGAGTAAGAACTAAAATCACTCATCCAATTTGACAAATATACATAAATCTAAAAATTGACTCCTCGAAAAAAAAAAATTCCACTGATAAAACTGTCTAGACGGATGGATCACATTTTAAAATTCTCACAACATAAAACAATATTGATTATTCCATAGGTCAATAAATAAGCAATAATATAAAAAACCAATTCCTACATCCTATGAAACAGAAACTACAATCATGCATCCAAATTCAATAAATATACGTAAGTAAAACTAAGGATTAACTACCTAATCTTTTTTCTTAAAACTGCTAATCTCAACCGCCAGATTGACTGAAGGAATTTTGCCACTGGTAAAACTATCTGGACGGACGGGTCGCATCTTAAAATTCTCTCAACATGGAAACTAGATCTAACACCTATTCGTTTGCAAAGCGGGATGAGCCAAAATGCTCTCTGTTTGTGATACGCATGACAGTGAAAAAAAACATGTAAAATAGTCTCTTCACTTTTACAGCCCATCGGGCATAATTTAGATCTATTAGCTGAGCTGGACCATTTGTACGTTAAGCAGCACAAGGGGAGAGACCCAATCCTAAACCTAATAAAAAGGGCACGAGCAAATGGCGATAATGCTGCATCCATAAAAGGCTCAAATTCATAATGACATTTGACAGATAAGAAATTGTCAGACATAGACAATGGAATAGAACTAGCAAATTGGCCAACCTGAACATTATGCCAAAAAGCATCCTTTAACAGCTGTGCAGCATTTTTAGGAATGGAAATAGGATCCTGCTAATAGGACCCTAAGCCGAGCTGGGAAAAAGATTGTTCGACAAAGGCGCACCATTTGATTTTGGTAATAGAATCACGGCCCACCAAATTAAGAAGCCCACAGCGAAAAGGAATTAGGGCATCTGTTGTCCATAACCGAATCCAAAACAACAGGGGCCTTAAAGCAGCAATCTGCGAAATTGAGAAGAGGTTTAGGTCCAATCGAATAGGCAGAGATGGAGTGCTCGATGGGACCTTTAGCAAAATTTTTAGAAACTGATTTTCTGCCCTTGTCAAATTCGCCAAGTTGCAGTGGCCCCAGAGTTCGGCGCCGTATAAGGCACCACCCCTAGCTTGAGATTTATATATTTCAAGGGCAGGGGACATTGCAAATTTGGGGGATCTGGAGGCAAATCTAACAATGCCATCCGCCCTCTGCTTCAGGCATAATAAAGATTTTTGGCGTTGAGCATGCCAGAAATGTGAATCTTCCACTTTGATGCCTAAATAGTCAAAGGTGCCCACCCTTTCCAAGGGAACACCGTCTAAATATACAGGCCTTTTCATTTTATGCCTGATGTCCCCAAGGACCATATATTTTGTTTTTGCTGAATTAATTGATAGCCCATGGTCAGTACAAAACTCCAGAAATCTGGAGAGCAATCTAGAAAGGCCCATAGCAGTACGTGATAGTAATAAGGTATCGTCTGCAAATAAGAGACAAGGAAGCTTCTGCCCGCCCAAGTTAGGGGCATCGCTTTGGCAATCTAAAAGGTATGGCAAACAAGCATTAATAAACAAAAGAAACAAGGTGGGCGCCAAAACGCACCCTTGCCACACACCACGTGCAGTTGGAAAAGCTGGAGTCAGGTCGCCAGTGCCACCCCAGCGGACTTTAGCACAGTTGTCAGAATAAAGATCCTTGATAATATTTATCATAGAACCCGGAACACCAGAAGTACTGAGGACCTCCCAGAGCTTGGCACGCGGGACAAGGTCAAACACAGATTTCAAATCTACAAAGGCCACAAATAAGTGGCCTTTACTGCATCTACGATCTTCCACTTAATGGTAATAAATCGGAAGATCTGATCGATGATACTGACCTTGTCCCTAAATACCACCTGAAGATGACTTAAGACCTGGTTTTTCGTTATCCAGTGTTTAAGTCTAGTTAACAACTGGTCCGAAAAGATTTTCTGCAAGTTATCAAGTAAACTAATAGGTCTATAATTCCCGGGGGAACTCTTGTCTCCTTTTTTATGAACGGGGACACTAATTGCCATCTTCCACGAGACCGGATAAGATCGAGTTGTCATGGCAGTGTTTGATACCCTATTGATGTACCGGGTCCATACAGATAGATCTGATTTGTACAGATCCGAAGGAATACCATCTTGGCCAGGGGCCCTACCAGATCTTTGAGCGCAGATTCCCAACTCTGTTTCTTTCAAGGTAAAGGGCGGCATTTCAGGCTGGCACAGTGCAAAATCTATGAGAGTGTCATCAAAGTCCGACTGAGAGCCATACAGTTCCCCAAAATAGGAGAACCAAGTTCCTGAATCAATATGACATTCAGGATTAGATGACAGGGCAGAATCACTACGCGAAACCAACGTCCAAAAGAGCTTGGCATCGCGATTACTAACAGCCTCCGCCAGGCACTCCCATAAGTGATCCTCATATTTGAGTTTCGATAGCTTGCAAATAGATGCGTAATTCCTTCTCGCCTGTATAATGTCATCCCGTTTTTTTAACTTTAAGGCTTCACATAAAAGATGTTTGGCCACCCGGCATTTTTTGTCGAACCATTTACATTTGGATGCAGAAGATTCTAATTGAGTTTTAAAAGGCTTGGTAAAACGTTCCTTAAGTTCCGCAAAGAAAACTACATGGAAAGACATAGGGGGTGATTCTAAGCTTGGCGTCGGCGGTAGCCGGCCGCCAAGCGGGAACCGCCAGAAGACCGTACCGCGGTCAAAAGACCGCAGCGTCATTCTGGGTTTCCCACTGGGCTGGCGGGCGACCGCCGAAAGTCCGCCCGCCAGCCCAGCGGGAAACACCCTTCCCACGAGGACGCCGGCTCAGAATGGAGCCGGCGGAGTGGGAAGGTGCGACGGGTGCAGTTGCACCCGTCGCGAATTTCAGTGTCTGCAAAGCAGACACTGAAATTCTTTGTGGGGCCCTCTTACGGGGGCCCCTGCAGTGCCCATGCCATTGGTATGGGCACTGCAGGGGCCCCCAGGGGCCCCACGGCACCCCATACCGCCATCCTGTTCCTGGCGGGCGAACCGCCAGGAACAGGATGGCGGTATGCGGTGTCAGAATCCCCATGGCGGCGCAGCAAGCTGCACCGCCATGGCGGATTCCCATGGGCAGCAGAAAGTCGGCGGTACACCGCCGGCTTTCCGCTTCTGGCCGCGGCTGTACCGCCGCGGTCAGAATGCCCGGCGGTGCACCGCCAGCCTGTTGGCGGTGCTACCGCCAACCTCCGCCCTGGCGGTATTTACCGCCAGGGTCAGAATGACCCCCATAATTTCTGAAGGAGATAATACAATGGAATCCTCAAAAAGCTGTTGACAGGACACCATAGCACCAAGCTTGCTATTCAACAAATTAGATTCCAGAAACGATGGCCACTTTACAGCACGCCTATTAGTGGACAGTTCCAGCAAATGATTAGATTCAACCAAAACAGTGGGCAGATCAAACACTGAAACGAGGGCTGTCTTATATGCAATTTGCAAAGGGGCATGATCACTAGTACGGGGAAGACCCTCCTCTACGTTAATTATAAAATGCCAAACTCGTAAATCTACAATAACATAATCCAAAAAACTACTATAGTGTCCTCTAAAAAAGGTGGGCCTAGCAGGATTATCGTTTGGAAAATGGCCATTTCCAAAACGAAGGCCGTATTATTATCTGAGACGCCCTAAGGGAGGGAATAAGTGGTGTAGGTTGAGGTATAATCGGGGGAACATTCCACACTTCATCTTCAGCCTGAGTGGACTCGACGAAAGCTGAGCCAAGTTCAATTTGAACATTGAGATCACTTGCAATGATGATACGATATTTAGAGTGAAATTCAGATAAAACATTATGCAGAAGATGGATAGTGTCAGACTGCTGATTAATAGGGCCTGGTCGGTTATAGATATTAATGCATAGCACAGGGGTGCCAGATTTTGGCTGTATTGCTATGGCTAAAATGTCACAAGAGTCAACAGCAATTTCCTTTACCTTACCCATCTCCGACAGCTTGACCCAAGTACAAAGGCCCCCAACCGCCCTTCCCCTCGAGGATTGGATTGCCTTTTTTGTAAACGAACAGTAGCCTTGCCTGTACACACCATCCGTTGCCCAAGTTTCCTGAAACATGCAGATGGAATAGGATTCAACATAATCCCCCCACTCGGAATCAACCAATTTGCTCTTAATACCTGACACGTTCCAGGACAATAAATTCCCTAAAGGAGATGGAGTGGTGCAAGTGAGCATGCCAGAATCAACGTCCGGAACTGGAATAGGAATTAATGTAGGAATACAAAATGAGGCACTTAAAATGGGACCACCTAGGCTGGTTGAAGAGCTTGGCGGTAGCTCGTATGGAACACTAGAGTTTCAGGAATTGAGGGGGTGTAGTCAATCCACATCAGATGTGGCCCCTAAAAAATTGGGGTCTCGAGTATCAACACCTTTAGGATTGTGGACCAAAGCAGCCCCATCGACAGGAAAAGACAACAAACCAGACATAGCAGCAGAAACTGGAACGTTACAGAGATTTTTCTTTGACCTAAACGGATGAGCGGGCAAGATCTTGTGGCCAGCAACAGGCAAACGTTCACTAAAATGTATATCCAAGTCAGTTCTTAGCATGTTGCGGGCGTCCATCTGCAAAAGTCCCCTAACTAGCTCAGAATTAACAAGGATAATTTTAATGGTGTCACGTCCACCCGGACAGCTGCGTACACGAGAAGCAAAGACAATGTCAGAATGAATAATAGAGGCACAGCCCCTAGTGTGGCGGATCCAATATGACACCTTGTTAATAAGAGAGGAAGTATCTTCTCTGGTATAAGATGTGAGAGGAGGGACATTGCACAAATAGATACAGTTTGGATTAGACACATGAGCGGAATGGGCCACTATTTGGTCAGAGTTAGAGAAAGGAGATATCGAACTTACTGCCAAAATGGCCAAATGTTTCCCATGAGATGGCTTATTGGCGGGGCCCTTGTTGAGATCCCCAAATGGTGAAGAAATAACTGGCAAAGCAACCGGATCCAGAGAAGAGGAAGATTGTGCTGGCACTGAAATCGAAGTAGACTGGGGAGATGAGCCAGTTTTTTAAAGTAGTTTGAGGACCTCAAACAGAAGACCCTTCAACTCCCTAACTTCTCGTTTTAAGCTGGAGACTATTGTTAGCACATCTTCTCCTGGAGGATCACAAGGAGTGATAAGAGGTGGAAGAATCAAAGGTTGTTTATCCCCCACCAAATCAGAATGGTCCAAAATGGAAAACCGATTAGCACAAGGAATGCCACAAAGGATAGGATCAAGAAGGTTAGCATCCGAATTATCCACTGAACCAGGTGGAGAAGGGAATTTAGGCAAACACAACTGCCTAGATAAGGCAGGAGCTTGCACGGAAGTTATCAAAGGCTGGGCATCGGTAGAAATGTTAGGGCCTGTTGTTAGGAACGGAAGCAGAGTCCCAGGTTTCAGTCTCTTACAGGCGTTACCCTCCTTTTCTTTAAGAATAGATTCCACTTCCTCTATTAAATTATCGATTTCTCTGGAGACACAGTTTGAGTGGGCTTGCGTTACTCTATTGAGTTTTGAGGTTTTGGATTTAGCCACTGCTTCCCCATGTTTAAAAAAGGGAATAAAGAAAAGAGGGGGGCTCTCACTAAACCCCTGAGAAGCACAAGGAAAAATCAAAAACCTAGGGGTATGGCCCAGCCCAGCCTCTTCCGGCCACTGACGGGCAAAGGACGGGCCCGCCCTTGGCCCGGGCCTTGCCCGGGCACGTCCTGCGAAGCGGGCTCGCTGTGTGATTTTTAAAGGGGTCTTGGCCCCGCCCCCAGGGATCCGGCAGCAGTCCTTCTCCAAATGTAGGCAAACGCGCGTCCCGCGAAGCGGGCGCGCTGTGTGATTTTTAAAGGGGTCTTGGCCAGACTTATCACTCTGCTGTTCGTCCTGCAGTTTCACATGCACCATATGCTGAAACTAAATTAACCCCATTGATGGTACAGACAGTCCTTGTTCCCTCTCTGTAGACCAAGAGATAGTGTGGCTTTGTTTAATAAACACAGGTTTGATAATATGATCAATTGTTTATTTGGCATGAAAACTGTGTTGCCAATAGTAATGTCATTATCTCTGTACTCCACTTTGTTTCCTGCCAAGCCTTCCATTTCTTCTACACATTGTGCTTCACTAGGAACCAGAGCACGGCCATCCCGTGACCATGGTGCTACTTCTCTGTCATTTAATTTGCTGTAGCATGTGCTTGCGCTAGGAGCAGCGCACCAGCACTCTGCTGCCACCTGCCATCCAGACACTGCTTCCGCACTCCGGGGGTCATTACAACCTTGGCAGTCGGTGTTAAAGCAGCGGTAAGACCGCCAACAGGTCGGCGGAAAAAAAAATGGAATCACGACTGTGGCGGAAACTGCCAACAAAGACAGCCACTTTAACACTCCGACCGCCACGGCGGTACAAGTAAACAGCATGGCGGTCACCACCAACAGACAGGCGGGAGACAATGTACCGCCCACAGTATCACAACCTACCAATCCGCCACCTTTTCCGGGGCGAATTCACCGCAAACAAAAACACGGCGGAAACAGGACTTCGAAGGGAAAACGCTCACCTCTACACACCCCACGAGGAACCAGGACGCCATGGAACCAGAGCTTCAAAATTTCCCTGTCCTTATCTTCTTGCTCCTCTACCAGGAGCACGAACGCCGGCGGCGAAGACCACAGTGAGTACTGCACCTACGACACAGGGGAGGGGGGAGGGAAAAAACAGGGACACACACACGCAACACGCAACACCCCCACCCCCACCCTCACCCACCACAACACACACACTAATACAGCATAATACATTACAGTTACACCCCCCAAACCCCCCCGGAAGAATGCAAAGACAAAAGGAAATGAGTTTAACCATTGTAATCTATTCAAATCCAGTATGCAAAAATATATATACACTATTAACAAATATATACAGCAAGAATAGTAGTCTAGGTATTGCTCCATTGAAGTCCGTGGAACACTGGGCCCACACTGCATGGCGAGGCCCACACTCAATACCCGAACATGACGGAGAGAACACTGCAGGGGCATCAGATAGAAATAAAACAGGCACCTCAGGGGGAAGGGAAAGGGGGGGCACCTCAGCCTGTTGAGTGCACGGCGCCAAACCCACAATGGGTCCCCAGGCCCACTGTTCAATCCTGGGGAGTGCAAAGCCACAGTCTCTCAAGTCTCTCCAGTGGGTGGGTTGCCCACTGTTCAATCCTGGGGAGTGCAAAGCCACAGTCTCTCAAGTCTCTACAGTGGGTGGTTTGCCCACTGTTCAATCCTGGGGAGTGCAAAGCCACAGTCTCTCAAGTCCCTACAGTGGGTGGTTTGCCCACTGTTCAATCCTGGGAGTGCAAAGCCACAGTCTCTCAAGTCTCTCCAGTGGGTGGGTTGCCCACTGTTCAATCCTGGGGAGTGCAAAGCCACAGTCTCTCAAGTCTCTACAGTGGGTGGTTTGCCCACTGTTCAATCCTGGGGAGTGCAAAGCCACAGTCTCTCAAGTGGATAACAGTCTCCACTGGTTCTGGATGGGGCTTTGTGCCCAGAGTGCTTCATCCTGCCAAGGACAGAGGTAGTGGATGAGATTCTCCACTGGTTCTGGAGGGGGCTTTGTGCCCAGAGTGATTCATCCTGCCAAGGACAGAGGTAGTGGATGCCTTTCTCCACTGGTTCTGGAGGGGGCTTTGTGCCCAGAGTGCTTCATCCTGCCAATGACAGAGGTAGTGAATGGGATTCTCCACTGGTTCTGGAGGGGGCTTTGTGCCCAGAGTGCTTCATCCTGCTCGTGGCGGACTCAGTAGCGTCAGTGCCCTTGGTGCTCATGGGCCAGCGGCGCTTGTGGCGGCGGTGTCCTGTTCAGCGGTGCCTGTGGCTGAGGTGTCCTGTTCAGCGGTGCTTGTGGTGGCGGTGTCCTGTTCAGCGGTGCCTGAGGCGGAGGTGTCCTTGGCAGCGGTGCTTGTGGCGGCGGTGTCCTGTTCAGCGGTGCTTGTGGCGGCGGTGTCCTGTTCAGCGGTGCTTGTTGGGGCGGGGTCATTGGCAGTGACTCAGCTGCTGGCGGTCCTGTCTGGCCCAGCAGGGCTGGTGCTGGAGGTCCTGTCTGGCCCAGACAGTCCTGTCTGGCCCAGCGGGGCTGGTGCTGGAGGTCCTGTCTGGCCCAGCGGGGCTGGTGCTGGCGGTGGCTCCTGGGCAGCGGGGCTGATGGCGGTGGCCTCCTGGGCAGCGGGGCTGATGGCGGTGGCCTCCTAGGCAGCAGGGCTGATGGCGGTGGCCTCCTGGGCAGCGGGGATGATGGCGGTGGCCTCCTGGGCAGCGGACCTGGTGCTCGCGGTGGCCTCCTGGGCAGCGGGGCTTATGGCGGTCTTCTCCACCGTGCTGCTCTTCCCAGACTTGCTGGGTTTCTTGTGCCCCTTCCCTACCTTGGAAGTTGTCACAGCTGACTCCACACTCCCACCTGTACCCCTGGGAGCGGCTTTGGTGGCTGGAGTCTTCCCCCTCTCCCGCCGGGCACTGGCCAACTTTTGATGCTTGACAGGTGGGGGACTGTCCGTGCTGTGGCTCCTTGCAACACTGGCTGCCCTGCTGCCTGGTGCACTCCAGTATCCGGTGACTACTGGCACTACTGGTCCCGGAGATGTTGTGGCTGAGGTGCTAGGTTGGGACCTGGAGAGTCGGCCCTAGGAGACTGACGGGGTGGGGGAGGTGAGGGAAAGAGGTCAAGAGTGGACAGGAAAAGTTTCTTGGGAACACTGGGACGGGTAGCTGGAGGGGGTTTGGGAGTGGAGGAAGAGGTAGTGGTTGTAGGAGGTGTACGTTTGGTGACTTTGGGTGAAGGTGCATGCGCTGGAGGTTGTCGTGAGGTGGATGGCTGTTGGGTGGGTGTGTGCCTGCGTTGTGTACCTTGGGAGGTGGCGTCACAGACACACTGGGAGAGGACACAGGGGATGTGTGAATGGTAGTGGGGGTGGTGACTGCATGTGAGTGGGGTGTGGTAGTGGGTGTGCTGGTGATGGAAGTAGTGGCTGTAGATGTAGTGCATGCAGGTGTGAGTGGAGACAAGACTGGGAGGGAGGAGGGAGACGAGGAGGAGGGGGACACAGTGGATGCAGTGGATGTTGGTGTGTCTGCATGTGTGTGATGCTTGTGTGAGTGCCTGTGGGATGTGTGGTGCTTATGTTTGCCTGAGCTTCCTTTGTGTGTTGAGGTGTGTGCATGCTGGTCTGATGGTGTGCTTGGGATAGGCTGAGGTACAGGGGATTGGGTCTGGGTGGAGGAAGTTGGAGGGTGGAGGCTAGAGACAGGGACAATGGCTGCCATCAGTGCTGAGGCCAGAGTCTGAAATGCTCGCTGAAGGGCTGCCTGACCAGAATGAATGCCCTCCAGGAATGCATTGGTTTGTTGCAACTGCCTCTCTACACCCTGGATGGCATTCAAAATGGTAGACTGCCCAACAGTGAGGGACCTGAGGAGGTCAATGGCCTCCTCACTGAGGGCAGCAGGGGTGACTGGGGCAGGGCCTGAGGTGCCTGGGGCAAAGGTGATGCCCACCCTCCTGGGTAAGCAGGCACGGGGCAAAGGCTGAGGGGCTGCTGGGAGGGCGGTGCTGGTAGGGGGGGTGGCGGCTGTACCTGTAGATGCGGGGGCACAGATGTGGCCGCCACCACAAGGGAGCTCCCATCAGAGGACGAGTCCGTATCACTGGTGTCAGCTCCTGTCCCCGCCGTGGAGCTCCCCTCGCCCTCCGTCCCACTGGTGAATTCTGAGTCTGTACTCTCGCCCTCCAGGGCTATGTGGGATGCAGCTCCCTCCTGCTCCTGTGCCACTGCTCCTCCGCCTGATGATGCTAATGCACACAAGAACAGGGAGACCACAAAAAGGGGGGGAAGACAGAAGAAAGACATGTTGAGTGCATGCATTACCGATACCATTGGCGGACACGACAGACACAGAAGCCCCCTGCACTACGCCGCACACTTGGGGACCACTATTCAATCCCTGGGACATGGCCTACAAGGCTATGGCCGACATCTGCATACATGGATGTCACAGGAGCCTGACTAGGTGTAGTTGGCACTGTACACAGGTGGGGTGCCACAGGGTCTGCCACAAGAAGGGGACCTAACTAGCACACTCGCCCTGGCCTAGGGAAACCCACAGCCCACCTCCCCCACCCAGACACCTCCACTGCGCACTGAATCAGCTGAATGAGAGTGTACTCACCCCCTTGTGGCTGCTGTGATGCCCTCAAGCGCCCATCCAACCCCGGGTACGCCACCGCCAGGATCCTGAACATCAGGGGGGTCATGGTGCGACTGGCACCCTTCCCACGTTGGAAGGCCATCCCCAGCTGGGCCTCCACCGTCTTCTTGCTCCAGTGGCGAATGTCCTCCCATCTCTTACGGCAGTGGGTGCTCCGTCTGTGATAGACCCCCAGGGTCTGGACGTCCTTGGCGATGGCACGCCAGATGTCCTTCTTCTGGTGGGCGCTGACCTACATGAATTGTACAGGGAAAAAAGAGAAGTTATTGCCAATTGCACCGTCACAGTCATTGGCCCCATCCCTACCCTTGCCATGTGGCACATGCACTCACTGTCATTTCATGCACGCCTCATTCCACACCCCCCCATCTTTCATCCACCCCACTCCACACAGGCATAGCCCATACAGCATGCTCCCAGTGTACTGTTTGTCTGGAGGACAATAGAGTAGCGTGTACTGGGGGAGGACCCCATCCACGAGTTTCTCCAGCTCCTCCGTGAAGGCAGGGGCCCTTTCCCCAGACGCACAAGACATTGGGGGTCATTCTAAGTCTGGCGGGCGGCGGAGGCCGCCCGCCAGACTTCCCCCACCAAAATACCGCTCCGCGGTCGAAAGACCGCTGAGGGTATTTTGGGATTTGCCCTGGGCTGGCGGGTGACCGCCAAAAGGCCGCCTGCCAGCCCAGGGCAAATCATCCTTCCCACGAGGACGCCGGCTCAGAATTGAGCCGGCGGAGTGGGAAGGTGCGACGGGTGCAGTGGCACCCGTCGCGTATTTCAGTGTCTGCATAGCAGACACTGAAATACAAAGTGGGGCCCTCTTACGGGGGCCCCTGCAGTGCCCATCCCATTGGCATGGGCACTGCAGGGGCCCCCAGGGGCCCCGCGGCACCCCCTACCGCCATCCTGTTCCGGTAGGGGGTGTCAGAATCCCCATGGCGGCGGAGCGCGCTCCGCCGCCATGGAGGATTCACATGGGCAGCGGAAAACTGGCGGGAGACCGCCAGTTTTCCGCATCTGACCGCGGCCGGACTGCCGCGGTCAGAATGCCCTGCGGGGCACCGCCGGCCTGTCGGCGGTGCACCCGCCGACCCTGGCCCCGGCGGTCTCTGACCGCCGGGGTCAGAATCACCCCCATTGTCTCTTCCAGACTGAGGTCACAGCAGCACGTGCAGTGTAGGTCCTCTCCTGTCGAAGATCAGGTATCGAGTGATTGAACAGATAGGAAATGGCGTTCATGTCTGCGGCGGTGCGTAGCGTCACCGCCGGCGTACATCGTCATTGGCTCCTGGGACCCATAGGGTCCAATGTTAACCAATGCAGAATTGCGCCGCGGTCTTCGACCGCCTACCGCGATGGTGTACAACGCCAGCACAGTTACCTCACATCCCATTGTCCCACTTTACAGGTCAGGCAGCTGCCATTTCAGGGGCCCACATGGCTTAAATTTTAACTGCGTCACACATACCTAGGCCTTGCCTCAACACTCATACATGCAAATTTTGGATTATGAATCGTGTTCTGTGTAAGCTGTGTGTACGTACCTCTGAGTTGGTTGACTCTGTGCTCGCTGTTGTCCTTCATAGGCACCGTCCGCTGGGACATGTGAGGAGATGGCAGCATCCTCCGGTGTACAGACCGCTGGTGGACCTGTCGACAATGGAGGAAAGACATGTGATCATGACCTACAGGCTTGATCGTGCCACGATCCTGGAACTGTGTGCCCAGTTGGAGCCAGACCTGATGTCAGCTATCTGCCATCCCACAGGAATCCCCCCTCTAGTGCAGGTGCTGTCAGTTCTTCATTTCCTTGCAAGTAGGTCATTTCAAACAACAGTGGCCATAGCATCAGGGATGTCCCAGCCTATGTTTTCCAACGTGTTGTCCAGAGTGTTGTCTGCCCTGCTGAAACACATGCGGAGCTACATCGTTTTCCCTCAGGTGGAGGATTTGCCTACAGTGAAAGGTGACTTCTATGCCATGGGACATATCCCCAACATCATAGGTGCCATTGATGGGACACATGTGGCTTTGGTACCCCCCGCAGGAGTGAACAGGTGTACAGAAACCGGAAGAGTTATCATTTGATGAATGTGCAGATGGTGTGTTTGGCATACCAGTACATCTCCCATGTGAATGCCAAATTCCCTGGCTCAGTGCATGACGCTTACATTCTGCGGAATAGCAGAATCCCTTATGTGATGGGTCAACTCCAGAGGCACCGTGTGTGGCTATTAGGTGAGCACCTGGAAGGAAGTCAGTGGGAATGGTTGTCTGGTTCTGGGGATATCCCTACAGGTTAGTGTGTGTCTAACAGTTGTCCCTCGCCATTTGCAGGTGACTGGTTACCCCAACCTGTCATGGGTACTGACCCCAGTGAGGAATCCCAGGACAAGGGTAGAGGAACGCTACAATGAGGCCCATGGGCGAACTAGGAGGATTATAGAGCGGACATTCGGCCTCCTGAAGGCCAGGTTCAGGTGCCTCCATATGACAGGTGGTTCCCTATTCTACTCACCAAAGAAGGTGTGCCAGATCATCGTGGCCTGCTGTATGCTTCACAACTTGGCTTTGCGACGACAGGTGCCTTTTCTGCAGGAGGATGGTCCAGATGGAGGTGTTGTGGCAGCTGTGGCGCCTGTGGACAGTGAAGACGAGGAAGCAGAAGAAGAGGACATCGACAACAGGAAGTCGGTGATCCTGCAATACTTCCAGTGAGACACAGGTAAGAATACAAACCTGCCTACTACATGTACTTTAACACTACTACCTCTCTACTGTCTGTCATTTTCACCCAGTGTATGGTCACTGAGTTGTCACTTTCCCTTACGATTTCACAGATGTGGGTCCCACTGTGTGACATCTGCTTTGTTTCCTCATGGACTAGAGCTGTGTGACATAGGTATGTTGACATTGCATTTGAAAGAGCATTTTGCCACTGTAATTGCTAATGCACTATTTTGAAATCACAGACAGACTCCAGATTGTTTTGTGCTTTAAGGGTGTTTATTTAAGTGCTCAATATTGGAGGGTGCTGTAAAATGGTGAGGGGTGATGGTGGAGGAATGTCCATGGCAGAGTCCAGTCTATTAATCTCACAGGTGCATTGCCCAAAGGGGCATAGGAAGTGGAGCTGGGGCAGTTTGAGGATGGACAGGGTGTGAAGGTGGGACAAAAGGATGACATTCAGGGCAGTCTCATTTCTTGGCGGGGGTCTTGGCATCGTTCACTGTCTTTGTCCTGGATCTCAGGGACTGTTTGTGGGGTGGTTCTCCCTCTGCAGGGGGTGGGGTGCTGGTGTGGTGGTCCTGTGGGGGTGCCTCCTGTCCACTAGCGCCGGCGGAGGTGGTGGGCAGTTCATCGTCCTGGCTAGTGTCAGGGGCCCCTTGTTGTGCCACAGTGTCCCTCCTGGTGTTGAGGACTTCCTTAAGCACCCCTACGATGATGCCCAGGGTGGAATTTATGGATCTGAGTTCCTCCCTGAAGCGCAAATACTGTTCCTCCTGCAGCCGCTGGGTCTCCTGAAACGTGGCCAGTACCGTTGCCATCGTATCCTGGGAATGGTGGTAGGCTCCCATGATGTTGGAGAGGGCCTCGTGGAGAGTGGGTTCCCTGGGCCTGTCCTCCCCCTGTCGCACTGCAGCCCTCCCAGTTCCCCTGAGTTCCGGGGCCTCTGTCTCCTGGACCGTGTGCCAACTGCCACTGCCCCAAGGTCCCTGTTGTTGTTGGGGTGGTGGGTTAGCCTGGGTTCCCTGTAGTGGTGGACACACTGCTGATTGACGTGTCCTGGCGACAGAGGTATGGGCCCGCTGGGTGGGTGCTGTGCTGGTGTTTCCAGAGGGGGTAGCTCTGTGGTGGCCTGTGGCTATGTGAGGGGAACCGACAGTCCCGAGGTCCCAGCTGGTCATCTAGATCCAGTTGGACAGAGCTGCTGTCATCACTGTGGGCCTTTTCTTTTGGTGGTGTGGACATGTGTGGACCCTCCTGTCCGGTGACGTTGGGTAGGGGTCCTGCAGGGGTATAAAGGATGTTTATTGCACCTGTGTGTGCCATGGTGTGCAATGGGTGGGTGACCGTGTACCCCAGTGCTTGTATTCCTGTGTGGGACCTTGTGTGATGGTGTTTTAGGGGGGTGTATGGGTATGTGCAGTGGCCATGCTTTGGTGATGGGTGCCCATGCTTTGGTGTTGCATGGAGGGCATGGTGTTGGGATGTGTGGTTTGTGATAGTGAAACATTTGTGAGGAGTTGGAGTGATGCGGGTGAGGGCGAGGGTCGGGGTATGTGATAGCATGCAGGTAGGGTGGGGGATGTAATGGTTAAGGTTTGACTTACCAGAGTCCATTCCTCCATCTACTCCTGCGAGGCCCTCAGGATGCAGAATCGCCAAGACTTGCTCCTCCCATGTTGTTAGTTGTGAGGGAGGAGGTGAGGGTCCGCCGCCAGTCCGCTGAACCGCAAGGTGGTGTCTTGATACCACGGAACTCACCTTCCCCCATACGTCGTTCAACCTCTTCCTGACGCCATCCCTATTTCTTGGGTGCTGTCCCACTGCGTTGACCCTGTCCACTATTCTTCGCCATAGCTCCATCTTCCTAGCTATGGAGGTGTGCTGCACCTGTGATCCGAATAGCTGTGGCTCTACCCGGACGATTCCCTCCACCATGACCCTGAGCTCCTCCTCAGAGAACGTGGGGTGTCTTTGCCGTGCCATGGGGTGGTGTGGGTGATGTGTGGGGTGGTGTGTGGTGTGTGTTGTGATAAGTGGGGTGATATTTAGTGGTGTGTTGTCTGAGGTGTGTGGAAGTCATGTGGGTGATGGTATTGTGTGCCTGTGGATGCTTGGTAGTAGTTTGTAGTGTCTCTCTCTGGCCTTCAGTCGCAATTGTTGTTGTAGGGGTTTGTGGGTGATGTGGGTGTGTGTTTTATATTGTATTGGGTGTGTGGGAGTGGTGTGTGTATGTGTATCAGGTGGGTGTATTTTGATTTGTCCAATGTGGCTGTGTTTTGTAAGAGTGTGTGTATTTTGAGCGCGGTGGTGTGTACCGCCAATGGAATACCGCGGTTGAAAGACCGCCGCGTGGATTCGTGGGTCGTGATAGTGTGGGCGTATTTCAGCTGGCGTGACGGTTTATCACTGACCTTTGGTGTGGCGGACTTGTGTGGGTGTCTCAATTTTGGCAGATTCCGAGCAGTGGGTCATAATGACCGTGGCGGAATTCCGCTGCCGCGGTGGTGTGTTGACAGTCTTCTGCACGGCGGTAAGCGGCTTTTGCCGCCAATGTTGTAATGAGGGCCTCCGTGAAGGAAGGGCCTGTAGCGTCACGCACTCCTGGCCGAGCGCAGCGCTTCAAATAGACTGGAGGCACACACACTGCTGCCGTAACCTGGAGTCGTGGTGAAAAAAACCTCTTCCCACGCTCTGCTTTATTATTTATCTTGCCCTCATTCCCCAGAACCCGTCCTCCCCCCTCCGGGTCGGTGTCACTAGTGACCGGTCCCAAAACAACTAGACCGTCACAGGACACTCCCCAATTGGATCAAAAGTTAATACACACACAAAGTCCTTCAGCTTTTGGCTGGGTGGGGGATTGGGTCTCAAATTGTACCTCCCCGTCTGGGATCTGGTCCCACTGAATTGAGTCGTAGGAGCGCCGCTCACCAATTGTCTCAGACAGACTGGTCCAGCCTCTGTTGGCAACTCATCCTCATGATCCTGTTCAGGATTCTCAGTGGCCGACCAGTCTAGGAATTGATCCTCTGCCTCCTGACCCCCAGAATATTCCACCAAAGTTGTCTTTTAAACCATGAGACATTTCATGTCACCGGATCACTCCTTTCTCCGCTGTCACCATGGTCCCAGACACCCCAGTCACTGTCCATACACTGGGTTCATAGGGTGTGTGGAATTTCCATCCAGGTTTCCGATCCTTGATGATCACCTGGTTGCCGACTCAGACATCTTTCACCAGGGCACACCTTCTTTTTCTCATCTTGTCATTTACCTCTTTCCTCCTGGCTTCTGTCGGCTTCAGGTAATAGGGCTTGGGTCACCACCCGGGGGCTGTGGGGATGGTATCTTGTCTCTGTCTGGCAAGCATCAGTGACCACAGAGTTCGTCCAGTTGTACAATGGGGGGGTTCCTCTGTATTCCCGTAGGAATCTATGAAGGCTGAGCTCCGGGTCAATGGTTTCTAAGATGGCGATTCTAAGGGCCTTATTGAGCATAAACTGCTCAACCTCTCTGTTGGTTTGAGGCCACTGTGGTGTGATTCTTTGATGTCTAATGCCAAAATGCCTCATCATGTCCTGAAAGTCTCTCTATATTTTTGTCAAACGTTCCTGTTCGGCTGTGGTCCAGTTGTCTGTATTCCAAAGAAAATTGTGCCATGAGCTACCTTCTGGCGCTTGCTTCACTCGTAGCAACACTTCATCTTCCAGGACAGCTTCCGAAATCTCCTTCATGTTGGGTGTTTTGGGACAACTTCCCTGAGCGAGTGGGTACACATGTGCCTCTGTGTCCGCTTGGTCTTGATTGAGGATATGAGCCTGCTCCAGAGGGTGCCTGGATAGGAAGTCCGCGGGGTTCTTGACCCAGGTTGGTATACTACCTCCATACAATAATGTTGCAGCTGAATTGCCCATCTTTCGATCCATGGAGGCGGATGTAGTGCGCTCCCTTTGAACAGGGGGACAAGTGGCTGATGGTCCGTGACCACCCGGAAAGGTCTCCCTTGGAGGTACAGGTGGAAGTGACCGCACGCCCATTTTATTGCCAGGCCCTCCCTCTCGGTCTGGGAGTAGCGCTGTTCGGTCGAGGTTAAGGCCTTGCTGGCATATGCTAGGGGAGCCCACCGGCCTGGCTCACTTTCTTGGGCCAGGACTGCCCGAGGCCTACCAGGCTCGCGTCAACCGTCAGTTCGGTCTTTTTCATGGGGTCGAAGTATGCCATAGTAGTGTCACACAGAAGAGCCTTCTTGATTGCTTGGGACGCTTCTGTCACAGTGTCCTTTCCTCGGGATCTGCACTTTGCTGAACAAAAGGCCCACCTTCTGGCGTCACCAACTCAGAAAGCTATTATAGCACAGAGTTATGATGAAGCCAGTCGGTGGGAAGGGAATTAGGGTAGGGAACAGCAGGGAGAGAGATCTGAAAAGAAAAGGTTAGAACAAATATGCACTTACTCATTCGAAGAAATATAACTCATCAATAGACTCTTGACTAAATGCGTCTCTGATATCAGAATGAGACCCCTTTTGAAATGAGGGCAAAGCCCCTTCTTTGAATTTTGGAACAAGAATAAACTATGACCTCAGAACCAAAAGATGGCAAGAGCTTTGGACTATGATCATCATGGAACAAGAATAAACTACGACCTCAGAAACAAGAGGTGGCAAGAGCTTTGGACTATGATCATACTCAGAATATCAATCCTGTAACATCTATGCATTCATAACATAAACCTTTGATCATGACCTAGAAAATCTAAAAGAATTAAATATGCTTTTCACATATTATGCTTTCCAAAAAACAATGAAAACTATGATCTGCTTATCTCCAAAAACACTTTCATATTCACAACTATAAAGGCCGAAAAGTTTTCACTCATTGAACTTGAAGCGCTTTCCTTATAATACCAGGAAGCGTTTTTACTTGTCTTGTCTGAAGCGCTACGCTCGTTATGCTTTACTCATGTAGCCTGAATCACTTTGATTGTTGTGCCAAGAGCCTTTTACTCCTGTTGTGCCAAGAGCCTTTTACTCCTGTGGATTGAAGCGCTTTGATTGCCGTGCCAAGAGCGATTTACATCTGTGGACTGAAGCGCTTGAATTGCCGTGCCAAGAGCGCTTCACACCTGTGGACGGAAGCGCTTGAATTGCTGTGCCAAAAGCACTTTACACCTGTGGACTGAATTGCTTGAATTGCCGTGCCAAGAGCGCTTTATATCTGTGGACTGAAGCGCTTGAATTGCCGTGCCAAGAGCGCTTTACACCTGTGGACTGAAACGCCTTTGATCGTCGCGCCAAGGCCACTGTACTCTGGAAACTGAAAACGCTTTGCTCGTTGTGCTCAGGGGCGTTTTATTTCTGGAAGTAATGACTTCCTCCAAAATTGGATTCATCAAGGCCTTACCGCCAGGAGTACGACCTACTCGTTTTTGAATTCACCATGGAAACAAGGATACTTCGATTGGATGTCACTTTGCCATGCAGGAACTCTGCTCTTCTTCAAAGAACCCCCAACGAGGTCTGACTGCATCGAAGTCTTCAAAATAGTGAACAACATGCTTGGGTGTGGCTGGGCTTTAAAGGCCTGCCACACCCCAAGATGGCTGCTGCCTCTAAAAACATGGGAATTGTAGTCCCTTCATGGAATAGCACTGATAAGTGCATCTTGTCCACCAATGTCCTGAACCTGCAGCTCTATGAGCTTTGCCACAGGGCAGACGGTACTGATGGCCACCTTTGGAACAAAAGGAGATGACAAGTGGTGCACATAAAGCGTCGCGGAGCCACGCAGCGGAGTTTCGGGCGGGACCTGGACCGCGCATGGCCTTATTCCTGACAGCTTCTTCTTCCCGGCTCCCCCATAACAACGGTTCATTCGTTTTTGTGAGGGCT